>NC_092874.1:249569793-250876460 GCF_028372415.1 Notamacropus eugenii | reverse complement strand
CATGACCTTGGACAAATCACCTTACTTTTCCAGGCCTCAGTTTCCTCATTTGTAAAGTGAGATGACTGAACCAGATGATCTCTATAATCCTTTTCATCTTTATTTCTATGATTCTATGTAGTATGAGAATATAATTAAAAGACTCTGTGAGTAACCTCACTCACTGGGCATCTCAGCCTCACAGACCATTTGTTAGCAATTGAGTACATCTTTCTGTGGATAATTAAAGTGTTTCTGAACTTCTTAAATTACAGAACTTTTCTTGTCCAAGTTTAGAAAATCAAGCAGAAGAAACACACATATCTTGGCTTCTCTCTAACTAATAAGGGTAATTGGAAGGTTGGTGCTAGCCATCAAAGAGGTTACAGAGAACCAGAAACAGTTTCACAAATGTATGAAAATCTCAAGATTAGGTTTACTATATTAAAAAAATCACTAGTGATTCTTAAATGCCTGAGCTTCTAAAAATTGTTCTTTAATGAGAATAAAAATAGGACATCAAATGAAACTAGATTTTTAGAAATAGAGTTCTCAAAGAATCAAGAAAATGTCAGTATGCAAAATCCTATTTCAAAAAGAAACTCCAAGAACTAGTGATTACCTCTAGGGTGAAATGTAAAATTCTTTGTTGAATGTTTTGGCACCATAGCTTTTTGTAAGACTCAGCTCAGGTGCCATCTATAACGGGGATCTGTTCTCAGACTCTCATGCTGCTAATGCCTTCCCCTGTAAGACTACCTTATATCTATTTGTATCAATTTGATATGTATGAGGAAGGAAGAAAGGAAAGAAAGGAAGGAAGCAAGAAAAAAAAAAGGAAGGAAAAGGTGGAGGAAGGAAGAAAGCAAGGAAAAAAGCATGAAAAGAAGAGAGAGAAGGAAGGAAGGAAGGAAGGAAGGAAGGAAGGAAGGAAGGAAGGAAGGAAGGAAGGAAGGAAGGAAGGAAGGAAATAAAAGAAAAAAACATGCCAAATCAGCATAGCCAAGGAAAGCAAATTTTCCCATTGGCCATATCCAGTGGCATGTCACCATAATTTGGAAAAAAAAAAATTCACTGAGAGATAAGAATCTTCAAAGATATTGCAAAGGTCATTACGGAAGGTATACAGCAAGGCTTATGTGCCCAGAGGTATCAAGTTTAACAACATCTTATTCTCAGGTAATCCACACACACTATCATGCCCTGTCATTGTACCAGTTACAATGACATTTGTCAGGATGTCCAAAACCAAGGCCATAGTTATAAGGAGTTACTGTAAAACAGCTTGGATAAAGTAATAACAAGTTGGATCAAATGACAAGCATTTTCATTGTGAAGCTGAAGGAATAAGTGAGACAACCAAGTATGGAAAAGAGAGAAAATCAGGATGAGCTACATTTCAGAGTGGCATGAAATTTGAGGAAACCTGAGAATATAAAATAGATTGCCATACACAAGTGTTCATAACATTGTAGCTTCCTTTTAATGGTTTGTGAGATGCTGTCCACACGGCTGTTTGCATTTTGATGGGGAAATGTTGTAGAAGAGGGGATACTGGACTTGAAATCAACAACACTTGGATGCAAATATTGCCTCAGAAACTTACTAACTGTGAGGGACTGGACAAGTCATTTAATCTCTCTATGCCTCAGTGCGATCTTTGTAAAATTAGGGTGTTGTACTCAATAATCAAAGGTTCTTTCCAGCTCTAAAACTATGGTCCTATAATTCTATAAAAAAAAAAAATCAGACTTACATAGTACTTTGTAAAACCTCTCCATTCAGTTGAAGTTTATGGTCTAATAAGCTCCTCCAATACCAACAATGTTGGCATTGTTGCCAGGAATCTGGAAAGCAAGTCATCTCCACTTGTTCAGATAAAACATTAAATTTCTTGACTGAGTGCCCCTGCCTCTTAACCCTTCTGAGGATGTTTAATTTTTAGTACAAACAAACTTCTAATGTATAGAATTTCTTGTAGCATGTGACAAACAGTTGATTAAGAACAGATGGAAGCTGACCAGGTCTCCATTTTCACGCCAGTGAGTTGCTTGGAACTGACCAAGACAATCGCAATTTCAGCCTCTGATTATTTTGTAGATCTCCCAGCCTCTCCCCTCCAGAGATTCCCATTTCTTTAAGGTCCTTTGCTTGCTATGCAAAATAACTTATCTGGTGAAAACTGTGAGATGCCAAACATACCCTTGTCACTTAGTCATTCTCTCTACCTTAGTACCCTATTCAAGCCCCTTCCTTGGGTACCCCGGCTCTTGCACTTGTGCCACCTCGGGCTACAACTCACCTGCCCTGATTAGAGACTTCCATTTTGTTTTACTTCTCATTTAAAATTCACGTAGTCATTTGTATGAGGAGCATATTTTGAGCAGGGGAAGGTTTGAAAGAGACATCTTCCCTTAAATAATAATACTACTAAGAATAATTCTTTATATGAGAGACAGACAGGAGAAAAGAGGAGAGGAGAAGGGAAGGCAGGGGAGGGGAGGGGAGGGGAGGGGAGGCTTTGTAGAAGCACATCTTCCTAATTCCATACATACCTCATTATTATACAGCACAACTGAGGCTATGCCTACCGTAACTATCAGATTAATTTTACTGAAACGTTTATTTGATCATAACACTAACCCTGTCCATGCGTATTCAGTGTCCATACTTTTCTACCTGTGTAGTATCACCATCTGTTTAAAATTACTACATTTCCCTTAAATCATCCTGAGAATCCTTAGCCACTAGGGATAACAGAACACAGAAAAGAGCAAACATATCCAGACATATAAAGAGCTGGATATGTTTGCTCTTCTCTCTGAGCTCCTCGCTCTCCCAACACAGCAACTTCTACTATGAATTTTAATCTCATGTTTGATTGTTGGACCATGTGCTATTTTAATAGGTTCTAACATGCCTGGAAAAACTCTCCTTTCCTGAAGCCAGAAGTTCTTACCTACTTCTCAAATGGACAATAAAAAGTCATATAACGCACCAATCACTCTCAATGTGCTTGCTCTAGACAAATGCTCCCTAGCCATTTGGGAAAGTAGAACAGCAAAATTGTAGAGGACATTTAGCTGTCACTACTGCCATAAGGAAGAACTTCAAAATAATCATTGGGATTTCTGAATAACATGCATTTTAGCACCTTCAGGTAGCATAACAACTAGAAAGCTAATGAACTTGTTAAATGAGTGATAATTTTTGAATATCATCCAAAGGCCAGTGGGAAAGCTGACAGAACATCAATTCAAAACTCATGGGATTCTAATATGATAAAAAGGGAACAATGAGATAATACATACAGCAAGATTCATTTTTAAAACTTAATTACCACAAAATAAATATGAAAATGATGAGGAAAAAGTATAGTCATAAAAATCAATATATATATACATACATCTAATATTAAAAGGTAATTCATTTCAAGGATGAGCATATTCCTAATTAACTATATTAAAATGAGATATTTACTCTCAAGCAGCCAGATTTTAGAATATAAAACTCTAAAAACTGAATTCACTGAGACCTAAAATTATAAACAGGATTTCCAGGAAACATACTGCCTTGGGGTTTTTTAAAGGAGCCTATCTTCTCTAAACTTTGCTTATTCTTTTTTTTTTTTTAATTTTTTTATCCCCTTTAACTCGTGGGAGTAGCCAAGACTTTGTGAAAAATAATTTTCCTTAATCTAAAGTCCTTTAGAGGGACATTACAGATAATGAGATTTCGTAGGAAGTTGTGCAGGCTTTGGTGGAGATAGATTCTTCTGCCTAGATAGCCCAAGGCTGGGAGTGGTCTGATATGGTTGGAGGGTGGTCTGATAAATAGGCATTTTCTCTGTCTCAGGTAAGGGATAATGGGAAGACATCAGTCCCTACTGAAAAGCCATATAACCTGAGTACCTCTACCCCAAATCAAACCAGTTCTGGACTAGCTCCTTAGGGAACCCTGTTCTGAACTGCAACTCCCATGCAGTACATGTCACCAACTTGAGAGAGAAGTAAAATTGTGGACATACAGCCTAATTCATTTGTCTCTTTCTTAGAACAAACTCTGTGGAAGGTTGACAACATCAAAATGTATAAACCATTAAAATACATCTTTTGTGTTTTTCCATGTGTCTTTAAATTCTCAATTCTGAATAGGGAAAGAGAGAGATAGAGGCAGAGAAGCGCTGGGGGTCAAAAGAGACGGACTGATTTACTGAATAAAGAGAAAAAAACTCAAATAATCTCTTTTCCATCAAGCTGTACATTATTAGACCTTCTCTCAAAATACTAATAATAGCTAGTAATTACATAGCACTTTAAGGTATTTAAAGCACTTTAAATATCTTCTCTAATCCAATTCTCACAATAACCCTTTGAGGTAGGTCCTATTATTATCCTCATTTCACAGGCTAGGAACCAGGGCTGACAGAGGGCAAGTGAATTGCCCAACACCACATAACTATTAAGTGTCTGAAGCAGGATTCAGCCCCAGGTGTTCTAAGTCTAATACTTTATCTACAACGCCATCTCACCCTTCATAAGACAAAACGAACACCTTTACTCTTCTATTCCAGATTCACCCAGTCTTTCTTAAACACAGCAATGAAATGAATTGCTTGTAGGTATTTTTTTCCCTTTTTCTTGCTCTCCTCTTTTCATATTAAATTTTCAGATTTTCTTTGAATTTTCAGTTTTAAAGACAATTACTTTATGCATCTATTTATTTGGTGTTATGATCAAATAAACCTTTCAGCAAAATTAATCCAATAATACATAATACCGTGTACTAAATTAGGTTTTATTTCATCTATTCCTCCAATTGTTTCCTTTTATTGAATTATTAAATCTATTCACATTTAAATTTATTTTGTCTTTTTATCTATTTCTTTTGTAGTGACTTTAATTCCTTCTTTTTTAAATCAACACCTTACCTCTATGATTAGTTTTGATTACATTTTGTTGATGCAGTAATCTATTCACCTCCATCCCAGCCTTTTAGTCTTCTTATAAGTCATCTTTAGAAGGATGTCCAAAATTGCTCAATTTCTCCTTTACACCTAATTTATTAGCTTAAACAACTTTCTTTACAGCATATGTCTCCCAAAGTTTTCTTGTCTCCCATTCTAGCCTCTTCTTAAAAGGTTGCCCTACAATTTGTGGTCTATATTCTTATTTTCATGTATTTACTTATTCTCTCTGCCTCCATGAAGGCAGAGTTTTGGGTTACAAATTTCAGCTATTCCTCTATCCTATCGATGTGAAATTGACTTTGGAGATATTAATCTTTCCTTTCTCTTATTTTTCCTATCTATCTATCTATCTATCTGTCTATCTATCTATCTATCTATCTATCTATCTATTTATTTTGTAGATCTTTCCTTGTTTGCTTTTATCTTAAAAAACACCATTTCATGAAGAATGCCATATGGTGGGAGTCACTTTATTTTAAAAGTTAAGAGGTCCTACCCATTGCTCCCAAAGTCAGGCTATTTTACATGTAGTTCTATGTCCCTAACTACTAACCAGGGTGCTGGTTGCTTCACAGGAACCCAAACATCTCCTGCCCTGCAGTACAATCCAGTTCTAGAAAGCACAAGCATTATAGTCTTCTATGACTCTCATGTCTTCCCAATGAACCAAATTCCCATCTCTTATTTTTTTAATGGGAAAGAGTTACATTTTTACTTCTGTATAATTACTTTCCTTTGTAATTCTAGATGTTTATTTTATGGACATAAAACCATGTTTTAATGGTACCCTTTAATTTCCTCTTTTAGGTAAAGAAATGCTTTCTAATTTCCCAGTTCATCTCTTCACTGTTTTTCCCCTTTTCTCCCACAAATTCCTTGTTCTTGTTGAGGGTTTAAGGAAATGATTCTTCCTTTCTGGGCTAGGTGGGAATGGAAAACCAACTCTTCTCTATAATTTGCTTCTCCTCTCCAATTAAGGGTCCTACCACTATGTTATTGATTCATTAATAAGAGATTGGAATTTAGTCCATGGAATATTAATTTAGATTTACCTCCTATTTACTGCTTGTTTAAGATTCCCTTAAATATTTACTAGGCTAGAGATTCCCAAATTTATTTGGCTTTCCATCCCCTTTTCAAAAAAAATTACTCAGTGCTCCCCTGGAAATCTACTTTCTTTAATTCTTTAACACCTTTCAGAAAAATGATCTGCATCATATCACACCACTACAGCCCCTCCAGATCCTTCCAGCATGGTGTTGCCCACTTTGGAAACCTGTGGTCCTATACTCTTCATGACACTTGGTGATCTTTTGTTGCCCGTGCTTTGATTCCTCAATCCAATTTCCTGTTTTCTTTTTCTTTCTTTGTTTCTTGTTTGCTTTCTTTCTCCTTGTCTTCCTCTCTGTTTGTCTGTCTCTCTGTGTCTCTGTCTCTCCCTGTCTCTCTGTCTCTGCCTCTCACTCCTCCCCCCCCATTCAGTCTTTCATTGTGTGTGTAACTTTAGCTCACTCTCCCAAAGCCAGGCTACCTAAGCCTCCCCCTCAGGATTCCAAGGGGGAATCCCTGAGGAGTTGGGATATCTCCTTTACTGCCATTGGCTTGAGCCCTTACTACCTATGTTTCCTGCATGTTAAGGACATATGACTAGTATCCCATTTCCACTTAACAACAGAACACTGGACACAATAAGTAAGAGCCCTGGTTTTGGAGTCAGGAATACCTGAGCCAAATAAAGCCTCAGATACCTACTAGCTCTGTAAACCTGGGCAAGTCACTTAATCTGCCTCTGTTTACTCATCTGTAAAATGAGAATAATACTAGCACCTATCTCACAAGATTGTTGTGAGGATCAAATAAAATCATATTTACAGTGTGCTATAAACCTTGAAAAGCTATATAAATGTTGGCTAAAATTCAAAGACATAGAAAGAACAAATACATAGCATTTCCTCAATACTTCTGGGGCATACTTTCCTCTAAACCACTTTGGTCTCTGGAAAGTAAGTTCAGAATTTACCTCCATTCCTACAAAGCTTGTTCTCATTAAGTTCATGTCTAGTGCAGCATGACTGCTGGGGAAATCCTTCTGTTGGGATGGGGTCCTGATGATAATACTAAAAGATTATTCCTTGATCCATAAGGCTTTGATGTAAGACTGTTTGCAAAACCCAACATGGATTCCAGTTCCTGGGTTCCTGTGCGCTCGCTCTCTCCCTCTCTCTCTCTCTCTCTCTCTCTCTCTCTCTCTCTCTCTCTCTCTCTTTCTCTCTCTCTCTCTCAACCAGATAGCCTCTCCTTCACCAAGCAGTTAGCTAACCACAACTAGTTACATTTTATCATGGCTCTCAAAGCAAATTCCCTAGCTTCCTCCTCACAGAGAGACTGTGTCAGCTGAGCAAGTTGATAGGGTCCAGGTAATACATTCGCATTATACTACCAATACTCTATGAACATGAAGCCATTGATTTCACTGACTAATTTTTCCTTATTTATTTTATCTATTTTCCTTTTTTTTCTGTTTCTCTCTATCCATCTTTCTCTGTCTCTGTACCTTTGTCTTTCTCTGTCTGTCTCTGTCTCTGTCTCTCTCTCTCTCTTTCTCTGCTTTTTGGGGTTTTAATAAAATAATACCTCAAATGCTTCTCTTTTATTGTAGCTCAATCTTTTCTCATTGGTAATTCAGCTCATCTTTGCAAGACGTTATTTTTTGTTCCATATAAGCTCCTTTCCTTTATAAAATATACTATTTCATTCTTATCAGCAGTTTCTCAACTGAATACATTCTGAGTTATTTAAATTAATGTTCCTTTGAAGTTGAAGCCCATGCTCCTGGATGCTTACAAAATGTGCTGTATGGTATTCAAATTGTGAAATGTAACCATATGTAAATGTCTTGAGACTTCAACAATTGGGCTTTTTTTCCCTAAGCAAGTGATTTATACATTCAAATAATCAATACCTTTGTGTCTGTGTTCAAAACTTTAGGTAGGACTTCCAGTCATAATAGCTGCAGGGAGTCACATATTTAGTTGTTACTTGCTGTTAAGTGGTGAAAAAGACCACTAAAGCATCCTAAGTGGTAACTCAAGGGTCAAGTACTGAGTAGTTATGTAGTTAACGCTAGTTAACTTGTATTGTTTATGTACTTTTGTGGGGTTTTTGGAGGTAATCCAGGTTAAGTGATTTGCCTATGGTCACACAGTGCCAAGGTTTTGACCTCAGGTCCTTTTGAAGCTAGGATAGGTGCTCTATCCATTGCCTCCATGGTTAGTATTCTATCCATTGCCCCACCTAGCTGCCCTGTACTGTATATAGTCTTGAAAGGATTGTTTAGAACCAAAAGGAATTTCAATGGGTTTCTAAGCCAATTCCTTACTTTCTAGTTAAGGACATGAAAATCTAAGGAATTGAAGGGACTTTTCTAGGGTCCCCCAAAGAGTCCTTGGAAGAATGTAGGTTTGAGCCCAGTCCTCTGATTGCAAGTCCAACACATATTCAACTGTATCATGCTTCAGTTAGTGGTTCATAACGGAAGAAAAGACAAGGTTCTAGATTAAAGTGAATAGTGATCTTATGAGAAAAATCACTGTAGGTGTGTGGAGGTTGGTCAATGGGAATGAGGTTTAGGAGAAGATATCAAGGACACTTCCTCAGGATCTAAAGAAGACATTTGTGCAGGCTGAAAGGGGAAACTTAACCACTTAGTAATGTCTTGGAATGGGATGGGAAGAGATATTCATTTAGATAGTGTTTCTCAAAAAAATCAAAGAAAAAATAAATATGAGTATATAACAGTGAGAAAATGGACAATCTGTCTTACTCCAGAAGCAGAGCAAAGGAAGCGCTAGATACCAGAACAATCCATACAAGGAGAAAAGTGACTGCTCAGAGCTGGATTGAATCTAGGGAAGGTGGGAGGTAAAAATTATGGAGGATGGGGCAAATAGTAGAATAACATCTGAATTTATAGAACTTTGAGAGAATTTTTAAAAAAAATATGTTCCCCTTTTTCGTTATGTCTCATAAGCAGCTTCCTTCTTTGTTCATAAAGACAACAGGTAGGTGGTACAATAGACAGAGCACGGGCTCCAGAAGTCAGGAAGACCTGAGTTCATATCCTGCCTCAGACATTTTACATGCCATGTGATCCTGAAAGTCACTTAACTTTTATCTTGCCTCCATTTCCTCAATTGTAAAATGAGGGAAATAATAGCACCTACCTCACGGTGTTATTGTGAGGATTAAATGAGATTATATTTGTAACATACTTAGTACCGTGCACACATAGTATTCACTTATTCAATATTTTCCTCCCTTACATTTTGAATAAGGCTGCTATGAATAAGAAAACTATTTGTCCCTATCTTATACATAATATCAGATCAAAAAGACTGACATTTGACTGGTCTAGGCTTTTAAGAGAGACTGAAATGGGCAACCCTAACTTTAGGACGGAATTCAATTATATATTGGGATAAAAGTAGGAGACAGCAGTCCCATCTAGGAGCAGGTTATCAACTGTGGCAAAAGATAAATTTGAGGAATTTCTAATTTTTCAGAAAAGAGCCAGCTAGAACTATGAGAATTTGAGCTATAGAGTAGCATTGGTCCAGAGAACCTGGCTGAGTGACCTGTGTAGGAGAAATGCAGCATCAGAGACAGTCACATAAGGATGCTACAAAAAGAGAAGAAATATTGGGGTCCTAAAACGTTGGAGATCTGGCCTTGGCCGGATGTATTCCATGTGTTTGTGGTGGGGGGGGGGGGGGTTCAGTTTTCCACTGATGTTGTCTTCAGTTATACACCCCAGGCTTGTGGTAAGAATTATACTGTTACTACTATTCTTATCATCCTCTCTTAATAATAATGTCTTTGTCTGAACTCATCCTTTCTATTGGCTGACAAATAAGAAGTGTACCACTGAAAACTACTGAGCTATAATTTTAGAAGGCAAGACCCTTAGAGTCCCTTGAATACAGTGGTAAGTTCTCCTCTGTCAAGAACCAGAACGCTTCCTATGAATGTGAATTGGGGGTATAATAGGGAAGCACTATTGTTACAATGAATTAACATTATGCCAAATGATGTTCAAGACAATTACATAAATATCATGACTGTAAATAATGATGAAGCCAGAAAGTAATAGAAAAAAAAATGTGAAACTGTCAAGAGTTCAGAAAGTATTTGTTGGTATTTTAAAATTGAAGTTTAATCCCCCTATAAAATGTTTTCCTTGAAAAACTGACATTTTGATTTGGAGAATGTGCCAACACAGAATGAAATATGAATGCATCCATTAAAATGTTTTATGCTAAAATGTAACCAGGAGCCAAAAGTAATTACTGTTATTACATTATGGAAGTATCAAGTGTCCCAACACAGTGGTTTAGATGATGAACATTATGAGTACTCTAGAGTTGTTTCTATGATTCTGGGGTATATGTGAATAGATTAGGCACTCAAAGGTGTTACTTTAGGAGAAGGGGCAGGGCAGGGGCAGGTGTTATTCTGGGGCTTTTTGACCTGATTGATCTGAGTGGAACATTTACACTCCTTTTTCTCACAATCGGGTCAATGTTCCTTCCCTGCCTTTTAGAAGTCCCATCTGGAATAGCTGTTTGTGCAATGAGTACACACACTCTCATGTTTTGTTTTGTTTTTTAATATATAAACTTCCCTGAAACAAGCTCTCTAAGAGTACAGATTTTTCTTTCTCTGGTCTTTTTGAGGAGGGGTCAAAGAAGAGAAGGTTCACAGTTCTCTAGAACTGATTCAGCCTATACTTTTGAAGCAATTAGGTAAAGTCTAATCAACTTTCAAATGCTAACACTAAAGCTAATTTCTGTAGGATATATTGTGCATGTCTCTGCTGTCCATCTCCACCCAGGTTTCCCATCAACACCTCCATATATCTAAAAACATACTCATCACCTTCCCTCCCCAGAACCTCTTCCTGATTTCCCTCTTTCTCTTAATGACATCACCATTCTCCCAGTGACTCAAACACAAAACCTCAGTCATCTTTGACTCCACCTTCATTTCCTTTATACACTACTCTCAATCAATGGCAAATGCAATTGTTGTAAGAAATTGTTTACATTTCATCTTGGTGATATTTATAAAATCTATCCCTTCCTTTACCTTCATGGTATTATTATCCTAGCTCACATTATTGCCTTTTGTTTGAACTATTGTGATACTCTCAGATTCTTTTGCTGAAGGATCAGAGAGCTACAATATAAGGAAAAGGGGCATTAGGAACAGGTGGGGACCTTGGGTGTGTATTCACTAGAAGGAATGCCTCTTTTTCAGAATTCTCCCTCTGACTCCTGCATCTACTGTAGAATAGAAATATTCCATGCTGAGTATATTATTCACCCTTTTGATTCTAGTTTTCAAGATTAAATGGGGTCTGGAGAAAGTGTTTTATTGGGAATCTTTTTGGCCCTCTAACAAGATATTACATCTGGAAGTACCCACGTGATGTCCATGGTACTACTTAAAAGAATCCTTGGGAACCACAGTGCTTATAAAAACATGAGTCAATAAATGTGACATCTTGGCGCAATCTTAGTATCTAATACAGAGCCTCAAAACTCACATCTCTTGAGTACTTACAAAATGATTTAGTATGAACTTCTAAAATGAAATGCAATTTAATGGCTAAGTTAAATAGTATGTATCAAAATGAGGGGAGTTCCCCTGGAGAGAGTGTTAAAATCTAGCCTACTATGACTTAACTTCTTCATTAATGACATGGGAAAGGGCAGGAGTAAAAAACACATTTCTTAAATTCTCAGATACCCTTAAATTGGCAGGTATACCAAAGTATCAGGGCAGACAGAGAGATAATATAGGGGACCTAATAAAAGCATGTGTATGTGTGTATATATGTATATGTGCATACATATGTATATATACGAGTATACACACATACACATGTATACAGGTGTATGACTACATATGTGTATAGATGTATGCAAGAACATGAAATAAGTGGACATACAGTATGGAACTGAACTTGCCAAAACACCGTTTGAAAGAAAAGCAACCTGAAACTTAGTCTATGAAGAGAACAGCTTGGGGCAGGATTTCTGCTAAAAAGACTCTGGGAATGGTTTAATACTTATAATTTAATATGGATATCAAAGATTCAATTCTGTGAGAAAAGATGATGAAGGAAAGGTATCATATAATTCAAAAGATGACAAGTGATGTTCCCAAATGCCATCTTCAAGTCTGCATTCAGAGTAACATGAACACGGAGCAGAGGAAATCATGAGAAGAACAAGTCAAGAGTGAATGGTAGCTTAAGGTTGAGCTGGTGAGTTAAAATGACAGGAATAATTGAAGTATATAGTTCTATGCCCTTGTCTTCGGCTTTCTGTACCCTTCCCTTTATACTATTTACCCATCACATTTCAGATTGCCAATTGTTCAGTTATAACAGCACTCCCAATTCAACAAATCCAAATTCAACCCAGGAAGCAGTGATAGTCATTCGACTGACCCTGTTTAAAAATAAGGACCTGGCACTGGCAGTACCCTGCTCTTCCTGGCAGCTGTTCTCTGACTAGGGTAAATATCAACTCTAAGGTATCCGTAAAGCTGGCTACTTTTACCTCCCAGTTCCAATATGTGGATGGCAATATTCATCCCATTACTCTAAAGGTGCAATCAATTAAACTTTAGGTTCAAGAAAAATGTTTCCTTACTCTCTGGGGATTGCAATTTGATCCAAGCAATATAGCATAATATAATTGATCACACCACCATTTTTATAGGTTTGCTTTTAATTATTTTTAATTTTTTGGATTAATTTTTGGATATAAAAAAACAACTTACTGAAATGCAGGCTAGGTACTTCCATCTCCTCCTCCTAAAACAAGGATATAGGCACGTTTGAAACACAAGAGTTTTGGAAAAAAATCTGAGTACTCAGTCTGACTTCCTTTTCTTGCTACTGAATGAATAGGGAAATATCTGGAAAACAGAAGGTACCACCAGCTTCTAGTAACCCTGATTTTTTTTTCAATTACAATTCTCTGCTCCAAGAAGGCAATTGGGTTCTCATAGGATATAACTAGTATAGGTCTGTTAATCTGGTCCATCAGTCAAGGGGAAACATACACAAAATTTTCCATTAGCCCACGTCCCCTTTCTCTATCCTTGCCTTTCTCCAAAGTTCAGGTGAGAGCTTTGTTCTGGTCACTTTTGGTATTGTGCCAGTTGTCTCCCCTCTTGTTATTGTTTCTTTTCATATACAAGATTTATAGAAAAAGAGTACCCCAGAAGCAAAGGCAGGTCAGCTGGGGACAAAGATATAGTACCTTACTATGCAAAATTGAAACTGTCATCATTATCACCAAACTTTTCCTTCTATTTCCATGAGTGGTATCATCATTTTCTTAGTGATACAGGCTTGTTTAAAATTTGAGTCGTCTTTGACTCATCCCTCTCTCTTATGCCTCAAAGCCAAACAGTTGCAAAGTCCTATAAGTTTTGCCTCTAGAAAATTTCTCAGATATATCTGTGTCTTACTCTTCCATTTCAAGCCCTCTTGTCTCTTGCCTAAATTATTAAAATAGTCTTTGAACTACCTTCCCTAAGTTCTGAGACTCCCTCTTGAAAGTTTCCCTCTTGAAACTTCAATCCATATTCTATTTGCAAGAAAGATTACTTTTCTTAATATGGAGATCACATCATTTACCTAACTCAAAGAAAGCCTTCAAGTACTAATACCCTGGTGTCTGTTAAATAAATCTCTGTCATTCAAGGTCTTAATACTCTTTCTCTAATATTGATATAATTGTTAACAGATCACAATCAAAGGATTGTTGATATTGTTTAGTTGTTTCAGTTGCATCTAACTCTCCCTGACCCTAGTTAGGGTGTTCTTGGCAAAGATACAAAGGAGATTTGCTATTTCCTTCTCCAGCTCATTTTATATATGAGGAAACTGAGGAAAACAGGATTAAGTGACGTTCCCATGGTCACACACCTAGTAAGTGTCTGAGGCCAGATTTGAACTCAAGAAGAAGAGTCTTCCTAATGTCAGGCTCAGTGCCCTATCTGCTGTGCTACCTAGCTGCCTGCACATTCATATAACACTTTACAATTTAAAAAAAATTCATCATAACAATATGTCTTTTTTATAGTTGAAGAAATTGAGGTTTCTGGAAGTTTTAATGTTTTTTTCATGGTCACATAGATAGTGAGTGGCAGATGTTTTTTAAAATTATTATTCTAAGTTCCATGCCTTAAATTTTTACCTATTCTGTTACCTTAATAAATTCTAATTAACAAATAAAGATAGGGAAGGGATCTGTGCTTTCATTGGTATAAAGAACTCCTGGGTGAGGAAAGTCAAAACAGACTGGCACTCATACTATAACATGCAAACTGAGAATTGTCTCAAACACCAAGTTGACAAATTTGCCCAGGGTCACAAGTATTTTGTGTCAGAGGTAAGATCTGAACAAAAGTGTTCCTGAATTCAAGGCTGGCTCTCTATCTACTGCCACGCTGCTTCTCATTGAGCAGTAAATAGGATTTTGTATGTTTTGTGATTTCCACTATGACATGCTGGCTCTCATAAATATTAGTTATTTTACATCATTGTTTTCTCTCCCCTTCTAGATTATAATCTGCTTGAGGACAAAGATGATGTATTATTCATCTGTGGCCCTTGGCTCTTGCAAGGTGCCTTATGGGAGCAAATGCTTCCTGCAAGTGCATTAAATTGAGTTGTAATAAATGTTGCTGCTGAATGTTAGACACGGAAGGGACCTTAGACATCATCTTAACCAACTCCTTCATTTCACAGATTAGGAAACTGAGGTCCAGGGGTGAAATCACTTGTACAAAGTCACACAACTTTGTTTGTATGGTATGACTTGTTCCACTATATCCCTATTAGTTTATTAGGGATTGAAGCTATCACCCTATTAGCCAAGAACTGATCTAAAAAAAGTCTAGGCTTGTGAGATATCTGTTAAATTATTAAAACTATATCAAGATAAGACTCTCCATCCCTCTTTACCCTTTCACTCATCATGACTATATGGGATAGAATAATTTTCCTAAAGTGTCAGGCTTAGGTATGACATCACATCAGATCTTTAAGCAACACAATATATCAAGCCTGCTTTTTGTTATTGTTGCTGAGTCGTTTCAGTCATGTTCAACTCTTCATGACCTATTTGGAGGTTTTCTTGTCAAAGATACTGGAGTGGCTTGCCATTTCCTTCTTCAGCTCATTTTACAAATGAAGAAACTGAGGCAGAGAGGATCAAGTGACTTACCCAGCGTCACACCACTAGTAAGTGCCTGAGGTCAGATTTGAACTCATTAGGATGAGTTTTCCAGAATTCCAAGCCCAGGGATCTGTCCACTAGCACCAACTAGTTGACTTCTATCACTGCAATCAGATTTACATATGAGCTTTCACTTTTGCTTCAGGCATGACAGTCTATAGTGTCCAGAGCACACATGCCATGCACTGAGTATACAGGCATTCTGCAAGTCCACCTGGAAAGATATTGTGATATGGTTAGTATAAAAACACTCTCCATTGAAGCATATAGTGACTCAGTGACAACTTAATAAATAAGATTTAGAGAACACCCATTGGATATTAGGTGACTTACCTATAGCCACATAGCTAGTATGTTTCAGCAATAGAGATCTGAATCCAAGTCTTCCTGGCTCCAAGGGCAGCATTCTATTTTATCACACTACGTGACTTGTAAACTCAAATCCATTTAAAGGCATGGTTTTTAATAGAGTCAAAAAAGTGTGCTGTGGTCAGAATAGCTCAGAAGGTAGATTTGGATCACACAAATCCTGGAATTTAGAAATATCACAGAATTCCAAACATTTCCACTTATCAAAACATATCTGAAAGGAGGGTCTTTCTGAGAGGAGACATTCCTTCCAGACCTGAAAGTCTCCAGGAATGATATCCAAGACAGTTCATAGAAAGAGATGTAGGGAAAACAAATCATTAATTAAGTAGTCCATGCTAAGAAAAAATTGATGCTAAGCAAGTAGAAGCTGATGACTGCTGAATCGAGGACAGAAGACTCTACTCTCAGGGAAACATCTTGTTTTTGTCAGAAGAATGAAAGAAAAAATGACCTGATGTGCCATTTCCATTTCTCATTTATCCAGTGATGATTTATTGTGAGTTAACCAAATTAGTGTCAAGAAACAATACAAAGCTACATTGCAAAGAGGAGGGAGGAAAAACTAGTCCAAGTAACCTTTCTGCTCCATTATCAGTTCCGTTAACTCTAACATAGGTTAAATATAGGCAGGTCAGATCCTGAGAACACTGAAAATGAGAAATAATGTTTCAGATCTCTTAGATAATATGAGCCATAAAATAATCAGGGCCATACTTCTTTTTTCTAATGCTAACCATTCATTTGCACCCTCACACTTATGAATCATCATGTTATTGTTTCCCACTTAATGTCTGCTATGCATCAGTGGTCATAATGGATGAAGATTGATAGGGAATTGAGACTTAGCAGTAACTTAGCAATTAAAATGCTCAACCAGTCTTTGTTCTAGGCCTCTCCAGTGGATATAGCCTTGTTCATTAATCTGCATGTTGATTACAGTCACTGTGTGATATTGATCTGTGTTTCACAGTCCTGTGACTGTAGGAGTATTAAGTTGCCATAGCCTTCTGTAATACCTCATATCCTCTGGATTAATGCCGGAAAATTTACAAAGAAAAAGAATCAATAGTTACCTTTAATATTGCTCTATTGTCCCATATATTTTAGTGGCACTCCTGCCCTATTTTTGCCCAGTGAAGCTCACTTGCTCAACTCCTATTCATCCTTTGAAAGATAACTCAAATGCTTTCTCCAGGAATCCTTCTGTGATCCAAAGGCTTAGTGAAAGTCTGACTTTCCTATAGCACTTTGAGAGTAACTCTGTAGTGCAGTGGTGTCAAATTTAAATAGGAAAGGGGGCCACTAATCCATACAGAATGATTGTTGTAAGCTATACATTGACTTGGTCTTAAGAAACAATAGCCAGTACAGTGGATAGAGTGCTTGGACTATTGAGTTCCAGTCTGGCCTAAGACACTTACTAGCCATGTGACCCTGAGCCAGTGCTGCTTGAGAACAAGTCAATGTGTCTTACCTAAACTCTATATCTCTTTCAGTCCTTATAATAGTGTTCTTCATAAAGGAGATATTTAATATTTATTTGTTGATTAAATGTTGATTGGTAAACTTTGACAAAGAATAAGAGCAGAGGGTGTCTTCAACGAATTGTATAAGGAAAGATAAAATAAAATTGGTTCATGGTAAGAGCACAGTTGATATCCAGAGTGCTTTATTGGCATTTTCAGAAAAGCAAGGAAGCCTTCTAGCACATTGGATAGGTTGTAGTTGGTTATTTTTGTGTGTGGTGAACTTTAAGAAGAATATGGACAAGAATAGCTCAGGATACGTAACCTCAGAAGAGACAAGTAAATTTATGAGATCACAAATTTATGTAAGTATTTGAATGCTTAGTGGTCAGTCAAAGTTGATTAGAAGATAATTTTCAAAATTATAAAGTCTAGATACCTGAAATGTATTTCATTTGGATAAATTAGAAACATATTTCATATTCTATGCATAGTTCTTTAAGTTTGCGTGAAATTTGAATCATTTTTATTTATCTACATCTCACATTTAAGCTAAAGTTTGAGTTGATCTTCAATTTTCAATGACTCATAAAATATTTGTTTCTCTCCTTAACCTAAATCTGATATTTTGAGAAATTAGTGATCTGTAAACCAAGACTTAAATGCATGAACAAACTTGCTATTCAGAGAAAACTGTCATGAATCCCTTTGTAGAAAGGAATAATTTATGTGAATGTAGAACAATAATTAGTATTTTGTAAACTCCTATCTTTCATACATTGACTGTTAAAGTGGGGGAATATAGTTAAATATAAAAACGAAACATACTAAAAACTATACAAAGTAACATTTTGTGATGGGTTACAGGACAGAAAGAGAAAGGAAAAATAAAATGATTTATTCTTAGGATTATTGTAGTAGATTTCCCAAATACAAAATAAGAATATTCAAACATATATACTCATCAGCAGGGTTCACCTAAAGAACTTGATCTCACCTAAAGAACGTGATCAGGGATTTATTTTAACAATGAAGTTAATTTCTTGAATCTAATATGAGTATAACACCAGCTGCTCCTCAAGAAATCATTAATTCCCTAGAGTCATAACTATGCTCAGCACCCTTTGGAACTCTTGGAGAGTGTTGACAACATCCTTACTTGATAATTGAAATGTGTGAAGATTTAAGATTGAAGTTAAAGAATTGAGAGTATCCTTTCATGGATTCTCAGTCTTGTGGAAGGGAAATAGAGCTTATTCCACTTGAGTGAAGAGGATAGAGCTAGCACAACCAATAGGTAAAAAGATACAGATTTAAATTTTACAATCGGAAGAAATTCCTAATAATTAAAGATTTCCAAAAATAAAATCACCTGACTACAAATAGATAATGAATTTCACCATTGCTGGGGGGAAGGGTTCTGTTTACTTCATGTATCATTAGTTTGTATGTCTTCTCAAATTTCTCTGTATTTACCATAGTTATTGTTTCTTACAGCACAGAAATTTTATGCATATATATGTATACATATATACATACATACATGTATTTATATTTAAAAACTCAATTTTATTTCATTTTCAGGTCCTAATTCACTCCCACCAAACTTCCCTTGTCCATTTCCCACATTGAGAAAGCAAGAAAATCAAAACCCAATATGAACATGTATAATCAAGCAAAAAAAATCCCCTTATTGGCTATGGGGGAGGAAATTAAACTTAAACTGCACTCTGAAATCATCAATATTCCATGCAAATATACTTAACTTGTTTTATTATGACTCCTCAGGAACTGTGGCCGATTATTGTACTCATGGTTTTTAAGTCTTTCAAAGTTGTTTGCCTTTATAATATCACTACTATTGTATAAATTGTACTTTTGGTTTTCCTCACTTTTCTTTGCATCAGTTCATACAAATGTTCCGTTTCTCTGAAACCATACCCTTCATCATTTCTTAAACACAATAGTACCTATCATCTTTACATCCTATAACTTGTTCAATTATTGCTCAACTAATGAGTACCCTTTCAATTTCCAATTCTTTACCACCACTCACACACAAAAAACTACCGTAATTTTGTTTTTTGTATATATGAATCCTTTTCTTCTTTTTACCATTTCTTTAGGGCATAGACCTAATAGTGGCATCATGGGGTCAGTAAGTGTAGATAGTTTAATAGGTTTTTAGGCATGGTTACAAATTGCTTTTCAAAATGGCTGAACCAGTTCACAGTTCCAACAATAACGTATTAATGTAACTGAGTAATAATTTTCCCTTATAATCCTCCACCACTTTGATGAAAATCTACTTTGTTTTCAGTTCTATGTTACAACAAAAAGTGCTGCTGTAAGGTTTTTGGTATATGTGTGACCTTTAACATTTTCATTAACTTCCTTGGGTTATATACCCAACTACAAAATTTCTGAATCAAAAAGTGTGGAAATTTTAGCCACTTTCTTAGCACATTTTCAAATTGCTTCCCAGGTGGTTAAACCATTCAGAGCTTCACTAGCAATGAAAAGTGTTCATGTCATTCCACAGACCTTACAACATAGACTCTCTCATCTTCTCTCATATTTCCAAGGCATAAGGTAAAATCTAAGAGTTTATTATTAATAATTATTATTATTGTCACCATTGTTATTGAAATGAATACCTGACCTTAATTTTAACTATTATCCATTTTTTAAAATGGAAGAATGTAAAGAGTATACCTTTAACAGGTATGGGTAAAAGATATATTCTCAATCAAGGAACAGATAAAGGTAATTATAAGAGATAAAGTAGATAATTTTTATAATATTAAATTGAAAAGTTTCTGAATAAACAAAACAAATGCATCTTTGCAATAAATTAAATAGTCAAATGGGGGAAATTTTGTTTCAAATTTCTGAAATAAAAATTTGGCATCCAAGAAATACCTAAAAACTAAATGATTTATGCTAGACCAAAAGTGATTCCCCAGAAGATTGATGGTCAATGGATATTAACAAATAGTTCTCGAAAGAAGAGAAAAATATTAATAACAATATGAAGAAAATTTCCAAAGCACTAATAATTAGAAAAATAAAAATCAAAATAACCCTGAGGTTTTTTCACCTTATACATGGCAAGTTAGCAAAGATTAAAAAATATGGGAATATGTTGGGTGAGTTTTGGTAAGATAGGCACACTAGTGAATTGTTGGTGAGGTTATAAATCAGTACAACCAATTGCTTTGGGAAGCAATTTAGAATCATGAAAATAAAGTAACTAAAATATTTGTACTCTTTGATTCAAAGATTCTACCAAGCATATGACTTTAAAAGATTATTGATAAGAGGAAAGCACCATGTTTAGCAATTATTTATAGATGTTCTTTTGTAGTAGCAAGAAAAGAAAATAAAGTATATGCCAATTGATATGGTAATGGAAATTATGGTAAGGGAACATGATGAAATATTATTTTGCTGCAAAAAAACAATGTATATGAGGAATAGAGTGAAACATAGAAAGACACGAACTGATGACAAAGCAATATATATGGATATATGGAGATGTAGATAGGTAGATAGATTACAAATGGAGAGAATAGAAACAATAAAACAATCAAAACTGAAAGTTGCAAGTTACAAAAACAATCATGGTGCCAGATAAGAGATATTGGAGGACATCTCCTTCGGGCTCCTTTGAAGAGGTCAGACATTCACAAGTGTGCAAAATTGCATATATTTTCAGACTTTCAATATATCGATTGACTTGCTCAGAAATTCTCTTCTTTTTGTTTTATTACTGCAAAATGTTTGTTACATAGAATAATTCTCTGGAATAAGGAGGGGGCATATTGGGAGAAATTTTTGTGATGTAATGTCAAACAATAATAATAAATATTTTTTATTGATTTCTTTGATTTAACAGTCCCTTTAATTATTTAAATGCTTTATCCTGAGGAGGGAATTCATACTTCATAAGACTGTCAAAGGGGTCCATGAAACAAACAGAAAAAATAAATCATGTTTTAGAGAGTTTTCTCAAGTCATATTCTCAATACTAAAAAGTATAGAGCTGAGAAAAAGAAAGCAAGTGTTTTCTTCAGAAGCAGCATGGTTTTCTGAATAATATAAATATCTACAGCTGATAACTCAACATCTTTTCCTAGTATTTTTTTTAAAGTCATCCTGCCAAAGGCAGACCCTAAATCAAACAACAGCATTAGCTGTGAGGTCACATTACAAAACAAAGGCAGCACAGACCATATTTCACAGGTTTTGATATTCCTCTGGGCTTAGAATGAACCCCTTGGATCATCTGGCTTGTCTCCTTGAATCACTTTACGTATTTCTTTTCTTATTAATAAATTTTATTGGTATATTCTATGTACTGCTTACATTTCCTCCTTTATGCATTCTGCGCCCCCCCCCAACCCAGAGATTAATTCTTTAGAAGAAAGAATTTTTTATAAAGGAATATGGGTACAGGGGGAGAGATGAAACAAAAAACTCAGTAAAACCGACCAGTACATTGAAAAAAAAATCTTATGCAATGTTCCAAATCTATTGATCCCTACTTTTGTAAAGTAGGGATCAATAGTAGGAAGGTGTTACCTCCTATGCATTTGGGGGCACCAAGCTTGTTCTTTATAATTTCACAACATTCAGTTTCATTGCGGTTACTGCTTATTCTATTTGCATTGTCACTATTCCTGTAAATACAGGGATTTATTGAGTCCATCAATCAATTATTCTACCAGAATTTGTGTTGCATGACTATGTCTGCCTGTTATAAGACTTTTTATTTTTACTTGGGCATGGTTGTAAGAGGGAGAGAAAGTAAATACTTGTTAATTGAAAAATAAAATGAAAATGAATCATTTTATAGACTTTTTCTTTTTAATAAATTTCATTGACATATCCCACTTAAAGTAAATGAAAAAATGTTATACTTTGATATATTTTTCAAGTGAGAATCATCAATTAATCAATCAGAGTTGTAAGAAAGATTTGAAGGAGCCCCATACATCTTTATTAATCAATCAGTCAATAATAGGTTTTAGACTAAATTTTAAAAAATTGAGGAACTTAGAAGTTTGTCAGTTATAGACATAATCTAATTTTTTTATGATGTTTACTTTCATATAGATTTGTGTACCCATTTGGAAAATATCTTGTTATGTGGTACGGGGTTTTGTCAAAACCTAATTTTGCTGGGCTACTTTGCAGTTTTCCCAGTAGTTTTTTGTCAAATACTAAGTACTCCAATACACCATTATTTCAGTTCTTTGTATTCATTAATTACGATGCTAGTGTATTTATTTTGCTGCTACATGTCATATACTGAACATATTCCATGGTTTAATATTTCTATTTTGATGATTGTTAACTTTTTGTAGAATTACTGCTTTGGATTATTGTTTGATATATGGAACTTCTAACTTCCTGTCTTCCTCCTCTTAAAATGTATTTCCCTTAAGATTCTAAACCTCCTCTTCTTCCAAGTGAATTAATTGTATTTTTTCTTATATATAACAATATTTTGGTACTTTGATTGGTATGAAATTGAAAAGATTTTTTAAGCAATAATTTAATTTTTATTATATTAACTTTGCCTAACCATGAGCAATTAACATTTCTCCAATTGTTTACTACTATATTACAACAAAATATTGCATATCTATATTTATAAAGTTCTTATTTATGTTTCTATAAGTAGACTCTCAAGAATTTTATGCATTTCATAGTCATTCTAGATGGAATTTCTATCTCTTCTATCTGGATCTTGTTGGTAATATACAGTAATATGCTAATAACTTACAGGTCTGTGTGTGTTCATCCTTCATGGCCGAGGAAGACCATGCCATCAGACAAATAATGATATGATTTGCACTTGACTTTGTTTCGAGTGAGGGAGAGCTGTGCAGGTCACCAGCCTCACTTCTCCTCCAGAACCATCTGAATCCAGTGACCAGATATTCATCAGGATGACTGGAGATGACCCAGAATGAGGCAATTGGGGTTAAGTGACTTGCCCAAGATCACACAGCTAGTGAGTGTCAAGAGACTGAGGCGAGATTTGAACTCAGGTCCTCCTGACTCCTGCACTGGTGCTCTCTCCACTGCACCACCTAGCTGCCCCACAGATCTGTGTATACTCCTCAGGAATGGGGTGGCATAAAGGAGAGTATTCCCTCCTCTTTTCAGACATGTGTAGTGGAGGGGGAATGTTTGTACTTCTGTTCTTGCTATATCTTCAACATAAATATCTCTTTATAAAAGTTAATTGATATTAGTTCATTATATGTAACTGGTCAACTAGTCACTAGAGGTTAATAGTTGGAATGAACACATCAATCAGCTCATTGAGAGTACGGAATGTCTTTTCCCTTTCTTTGCATCCCCAACACTTAGCACAGTGACTAGCAAGTAGTATGCATTTGATAAATGTCTACTGACTGTCTGAATGCATGGGAACTTGAGCTGATGGAATTGAAGAATGTTTTTCATTTGTCAGGCATGCCACTAGAAGCCTGAGGGGGAAATGTAAGCTACCTACGTTTGGAAGAGGATGCCATTTCAGTCACTATATCAACAATCAAGGACTTCCTCCTTATACAAAGAACAGAAAAAAAGGATTGTGTATGACAACAGAAATATGTGTTTAAAAGAATACATTAAATGAAAAACAGTAGTTCTAAGACTGTCCCACTTGTCTCCCCTTTCTAAATTTCCTTCTACTCTCTTCTTTCTATTTTTCTTTCCCTGATACTCTTATTTTTTCCCTTTTCTTTAATTTTTTGTATCACTACCACTACCTCCTTACTAACACTCATACTTGTCACTATGGAAAAGACATCCTTTCTGGTGGCCAAGAAGTATAACAAAACACACATCTGAAAATATTTCATTCTGTACTTGAAGTCAGTCATCTTAGCCAAGTGATAAGTATGAACTGTCATCAGTTTCCTAGGCTTATGAACGATCACTGCATTGATAATAACTCTTTTATGTTTCACAATAATTTTCCTTTTAAAATGCTGTAATTACATAAATTATTTCCATTCTTCTTAACTATTTCTAATTAAATTCATGTAAATCCTCCAGGCTTCCCTAAATATATCTTTTTTCAACATTAACTACTACTTGATAATATTTCATCATATTCATATACCATATATTTTTCTTTCACTTTCTTTGCAGTTCTCCTTCTCCTCTTCTCCCTCCTCCTCCTCCTCCTTCCTTTGTTCATCAAAAGGCCTGCTACAAATATTTTTATACTTTCGTGTTTTTGCTCTCTTTAGAGTACTAAGGATATTGCTGAGTCAAAGGCTATGAGCTGTTCAGGGATGTCTTAAGATATAGCTTGAGTTTCTTCAGCTGTAAAAACAAAAATCAGCAATAAACATAGCACTTACCTCACACAGCTGTTGTGAGGATCAGATGAGATAATATTTGTACAGGCTTTGCACAGTGCTTGGCATATACTAAATGCTATATAAAGGTAATTATTATCATTTGTTTTCCACAAAAGTTAGATCAATTCACAGCTCTACCAATGTGCCACAACCACTCCAACAATTCTTTTATTTTATCAATATTTTTATCAATCTTTCATTACTTTTTCATTGTCAATCAGATGAGTGTGAAGTAGAACCTCAGAGGAGTTAGTTTGTATTTCTCTTGTTATTAAAAATTAAAGAAGCGTTTCTATGTAGTCATTGATTATTTACCTTTCTTCTTTTGCAGAATGCCTTGACCATTTATCCTTTAAGGTAAAGTTCTTGTTCTTATATATTTATATTAATTCCCTATATCTCTTGGATATCAGAACTTTATCAAAGATATTTACTGCGAATGTTTTTTCCTTCTTGACTGCTTCCTTGTAATTCTAACTTGCACTGATTTTGTCTGTGCAACACTTTGCAATTTTATATAATCAAAATTGTTCATTTGTCTTCTGCGATCCACCTTGATATTATGTTTGGCCAAGAATTCTTCCCTGTTCATAGATGTGAAAGTTATTTCTTCCCCTACTCCTCTAGTTGTTTATGAGAGCTTTTTTTTAAAAAATCTAGGTCAGATATTCAGTTGGTGCATATTATTTTATCTGCTATGAGATGTTGGTTAAAATCTAATTTCTACCAGACTACCTCTTAATTTTCCTACCAATTCCTTACCTATATAATCTTAGTCCAGTTGTTAGAATTCTTGGTTTTATTAAACACAATATGAACATTTGGCTATTTCTAAATCTTGTGTACTTCATCCATTTGATCAACATTTACATTTTTTAACCATCACCAGAAAGTTTTAATGACTATTGTTTTGTAGTGCAGACTGAGATGTGATACTACTAGACCCCCTTCCTCTCCACCTTTTTTTCATTATCTCTCTTGAGATTCTTGAGAATTTTGTTATTCTGTCATCAGGTGTTTGATTTCTAGTTTTATAGAATAAATTTGGCCATTTAATTGGTATGGCACTAAATCAGTAAATTGAGAATTTGTGAATTAATTTTGGTTATTTTGAAATAGACTAACCATGATTATTTAATACCCATCTATTTATCTATCATTCACAAATACTCTTTATAGTTCTATTAATATTATTCATCTCTGTGTTTTGGTAGCTAGATTCCCAGATCCATAATTTGAAAGGAATTCCTTTGTCTCTCTCCCTTCTGTGTTTTATTTATAATTCACAGAAAGAAGGATGATTTGGGTAGGTGATTTTATATCCTGCTATTTACTTAAATTATTAGTTGTTTCAATTAATAATAATAATAGCTTTCAGTTAATAATAATAATAGCTAACATTTATGTAGTGCTTTCTATATGTCAGGTACTGTGCTAAGTGCTTTGCAATTACTATCTCATTTGATACTCACAACCACCTTAGGAGATAGGTACTATTATTATCTCCATTTTACAGATGAGGAAACTGAGGCAGGTAAAGGTAAAGTGACTTGCCAAGGATCACACAACTAGCAAGTGCTTGAGGCCACTTTTGAAGTCAGGTGTTCTTGACTCTATGCCTGGCACTTTATCCTGTAGCCCTTAGGTACCTCACTTAATGCTTCAACTTAAGTTTGAACTTTTCTAAGTCAGTCAAGATATCATTAGGAAACAAACCAAAACAATACTTGTGTTTCCTCTTTTCCTATGCTTATCTCTCCAATTTATTTTATTTGTCTTATTGCTTTAACTATCATTTCCAGAGCCGTATTATTAGTGCTGGCAGTGGATATCTTGGCTTTATCCTTGGACTTATTGAAAAGACCTGAACATTTCTCCTATACAGATAATGCTAGCTCCTTGTTTCAGATATTTTCCAGCATTTCTGTGAGTTAATCAATCAATAAATATTAATTAAGTACTTACTATGTGCTAAGCAGTGTGCTAAGCACTGGGGAAACAAAAAGAGGAAAAGATAGTCCTTGACCCCAAGGAACTCACTATCCAATGAGGGAGACAGCAGGCAAAGAAATGTATACAAAGTTAGGTATAACAATGCTGTCAGTGAGAATGACTTGTGAGAATACAATCTTTCATGGTATCATTGTTAATTAATTAATTTAACCTAATCAATCCCAACTTTAATTTTTCCTCTTTCATTAAATATCTTCTCCTCTTTGAGATCCCTTGAAAATCAAGGCTTCAGAGGTTTAAAATTCTTTGCACCCAGCTTAGATGTTTTCTCTGTCCATTTGTTTGAGTCTGTTTTGCCCATTAATTTTCTTATATGGCGTATTTTATATAACATTTCTCATATAGCCCACTGATTGTCAAGATATTTGCGTCCAAATTTGTTGGTTTTGCTGAGTAAGATTCTCTGAATCTGCTTGTGTAGAAAGGCTGCCATATACAATCTATTTGCTCTCTGTTTCTTATCTCCAGGCCAGTGAAATCCATATATTTTCTGGCTTAGTTACATCCTCTAGATTGCTTTCTGCAGCTTTGTTTTTCCCTCCATTTTCATTATTTTGCAAGGTGATGGTATTCAGAAACTTTTGCTCCCTCTTTCAAATGCTTTACAAATGAATTTGGGATTTAGACTAGTTTTGCCTTTCATTACTATTTCTCCTCACATAACAAGAATATCATGTATATCCTGACAGAAAGTATTTGAGTTTTTTGGTCTCCAAATTGTATTCATTGTCTTACTTTGGATTGAGTTATCACCTTTATCCTTTCTTCTAATTTGCTGTTGATTTTGACCTTTGCTATTACCACTTAACCCTCCTGACTGGGGAAGACTGCTACTGGTTCTTAATGCCAATCTCCTTTCATAAGGTGTGATTGAAAAGCTTTTGATATATCATCTCCATGAATAGATTTTCCTGTTCTTTGTTGGTTTCATTTTCTATTGGTTGATCATTTTTCACTTCATTTTAACCATCAGTTTCTTCACATATAAATGGAGAGTTATAATGTCATTACCATTACCATTTCACAGATGTTTGGCTTAGTTCATACAGAAAAACATGAAGACACCATGAATTAAAAGCATTATAATTTATTTTTTAAAACTATAGCTCATATTTTTTAAAATTATAGTTCACTAATGTTTTCAGTCTGTATATTATTTTCATTTCTTAAGTCTCTGGACATAAAGACTTTTTTTTCTTTTAACTATCCCCAATCATTTTCAATCTCCATATATCTACACTAAATTCCTTTTCCATTGACAAACCCACAAAATAAAATCATTCAAGTATCAATTGATAATGAAGGACTGAAGCTCAAGATAAAATACTGGGGCAGAACACATATACACACACATACACACATATACATATGTGTGTATATTTACATAAACATACATATGTGTATATAAACATGAGTGTGTGCATATATTCATATGTGCACATATACATCCATACACATATGTGTGTATATATACACACATATATACACACTTGTATGTGTGCATGTATATATGTATATATGTGCACATATATATGTATAGATACATTTGCATATGTCAGAATTGGTGCTTTGAGGAGTCAGTATAGCTATCATAAATCCCAGAAACAATGGAAGAAATTTTCCAAATCTGAAGGATGTCACTCCAAATTGACCAATCATTCTAGTTTCACCTGAATATCATAAAGACGTATTGGGTGTGTATGTGTGTGTCTGTATGTGTAAAACTTACACAAAACAGAAACTTTTATCTCTTCTCCCAAACACTCCTATCTTCCAGACTTCCCTATTTCTATTAAAGGTTCCTGTGTGGCATAGTGGATAGAGTACAGGAGATAAGAGTCAGGAAGACCACAATTCAAATCCTGCTTCTAATAATTAATAGTTATGTGATCTAAATGTCACATAAATGAGATCTGCCTCAGTTTTTTCATCTGTATAATGGGCCTATAATACTTTGCAACATCTCCCTTTTCTATTCTGATACTGTCATCACCCCGGTGTATGTCCTATCCCCTCACCCTTAGATTATTGCAATATCTTGCTTGCAGAGATGACTGCCTTATGTCTTTCCCCACACTAATCCATGTACCACTCAGTTGCCAAAATGTCTTTCCTAAAATGTGTATCTATCCATATCACCTTGCTTACTCAATAAACTGCAATAACTCCCTCTCATCTCTAGGATCAAACACAAAATCCTCCATTTGGCTTTTAAAGCCTTTCATAACCCAGGCCCCACCTCACTCTTTCCAGTCTTGTTCTATCTTACTTCCAGCATATACTCTTTGATCCAGTGACACTGACTTTCTGGCTGCCATCCTTTGGCTCCTGGCATTTTCTCTGGCTGGACTCCATGTCTTGAATGTTCTCCCTCCTCTTTGTCTCCTGGCTTCCTCAAATTTCTTTAAATTTCAATTTAAATCCCAACTTCAACAGAAAACTTTTCCTAATCACTCTTAATTCTGTAAATTCTCTGTTAATTATTTCAAATTTATCATATATATATATATATACATATCTTATTTGTATATACTTAATTGCATGTTGTCTCCTCCACTAGATTGCGGGCACCTTGAGGACAGGGACTGTCTTTTGCCTCTTTGTGTATCCCCAGCACTTAGCACCATATCTAGCCCATAGTAGGTGCTTAATAAATGTTTATTGACTATTAAAACAAGCTATTACACCTCTGTGATATTCAACTAAAACTGAAATGACCAATCAGTTTGTAGTTATGTTCTTAAAATTCAGAAAACTACCACTGTTTATGTGGCTTATTATGTCAATGTTTTTAACAAAGTAGAAAACTTTGATTACCATTTCTACTGCTTCTGACTAGGAACACCATTCCCATCCTCCCCACTAGTTAGGTCATTGGGATCTCAGAATTTCTTCTACTGTATCTCTGTACCCCAGGACAGATGTTCTTACACAATATATAATTTATTGTTGTAAAGCAGTTCAGCTTGTAGTAATCCTGGTGAGAGTATCAATGCCAATACTTTACTCAGTGAGACTGAGCAAATCTTAGTACATGCCCTGGGAATGATAGAAAACCTCTTTCAAAGGAGATTCTAAATTAACTTGGATCTTCAGCATCACTATACTGAAGATTTGTATTGGGCTTTGCTTATGAGAAGTGAGAGATCAGAAGCTGAGAGAATTCTCACAACTCACTTTTTCTAGTTTCTCCTTTCTTCAATTGATCCCCTATTTTGTGGCCAAATTAATGTTTCTAAAACAGATTTGACCATTCCAACACCTCAGTCTCCTGTGGGGATTTTTTTCTGGGTAGGCTGTGAATCAGGGTAGATCCAAAGATGTTAATGACTTCAACCTTTTAGGTCCTTTAGCTCTTTGTCATTCCCCCACTTCTTCTTGGAATACCTTTGGCCCTCTCATCTGCTGTCTCCTCCCTCCCAGTCTTATGACCTATTTTTTTCTTTGGAATCCTCCCAAATCGGGACCTATACAAAACCTCTCTGACTACACACATATCACCACTCAGATTTTCCTGCTCCAAGTTCCATTCTCTCAGGGCCCTCAATTCTGTTAGCTGATTGGAACAAACCTAATAGCTTTATCCCAAGAAAGATGTCAATGACTCATAATGACACATGTGGTATTGCCCTCTAAGTATCTTGAGGTACCCCATAGACTATTTTCTCATTTTCTTGACTCCTGTAGAAATCATTAGCTGATTCTTTCACGTTCTTTGTTTCATGCTGACCAATAAGCATGACTTTTATTGTACTGAATTACATTCTGCAAAGGGAAGAGATAAATGAAGTATACTCAAGAATGTAAATACGCTCTATTAATGTCCCACAGATTCTCTCCTGCTACAGTGTATGCTCTTGTCACACAGCTCTTTAATTCTTACAAACCTGATTCTGCCTGTTAAAATTATGGATGTTCAATGTAGCTTTTCTTTTTAGTGTCTGAATATTAGCAGTTAACCTCGAGCTATGCATGGGAAGATACAGTCAATGCACTCCAGCTGCAAGTAAGTACACAGATAATGCGACTCATATAAAATACACAAGATGACTAACAGAACTGGTAGATATGAATGAAACCCTGTGGCTTTCTTTACATGGTAAACATCTTCACTGAAAAAAAATGCTGAAAAACTTTACAGAAGAAGTAGATTTTCAGGAGGAACTAGGAAGAGATTTTTGGTCACTTAGCTGACAAAACCAAGGCAATTGGCAGGCACAGGGAGAACACACAGAGATGAGAAAAGAAGAAACAAAGCTATTAGGATGGTTATGTTGGCAAAGAGAAAGAGGCAAGATGAAGAAGGATAGAAATTAGAGACAAGTGATAGGGAGCGATAAGAAATACAGAGACTAGAAGGAAAGAAATTGGAAATATGTAATAAAAACCTGGCAGGGGTACAAAGAACTCAAAGGAAGCTCATAGATTTAATAGTAGAAAAGGGAGTGCTTAAAGAATGAGGGCAAAAGAGCATGGGTACTAATCAGTAATACCAGGAGGTTGGAGAAAATCTAAATCTGAGCAAATGCTTTTAGCTATGGAATAGCACACAGAAATCATTGATAGTATTCCACAGCAGAAGAGGCAGTGTAGTGTATTGGGTAAAGAACTGGACCTGAGTTTGAATTAGCCCTCTGGTGAACATTGGAAACAGTCCAGATTATAGAGTGGAAAATGGAAAATGATAGTATGCCCAGGAGTCATAAGACAAGGAACGAATGCAAAATGAAACTTAATAATGAGATAAAACTGAGTAAAGAATTACAGTACTAAAGACGGCTCTTAAATATGTAGAACAAGGATTGTTTCAATTATTCATAGGCTCATTGATTTAGAACTGGATGGGACTTCAGAAGCCATTTGGCCCAAACCTCTCATTCTACAGAAGAGGAAAGTGAGGTCTAGTGTGACTTAACCAAGGCATAATGGCAATTTAAATGGGGGAGATCTTTGATATTCACTAATAGTCCCATGTGATTTGCCTGGGTCAGAGCTAGGAAGGATGCAGGCCGCTGGCTAGTGTGAGTGAAAGAGATTGTTTGTCATTTTGTTTAAGGGAGCCTGACTGTGATTTTTTCAATAGAGTTGGTTTGTGGGAAGCCTAGCAGGGGGAAGGCTTGGGGCTGGTGTTGCCCTCTGCATTGTTATTGTGTATAGATGTCTTTGTTACTATGCTGGACTTGTCTTTCTGGTGTCTGAATAAATGTTTTGGTTCTGTCTTCCACGTGGAGAGTCTGTGGTATTTCATGATTCAGAATTGTGCCGGGATATTCATGGCCAAAGTAGGCTCTGTGAATGTCATGTTGGCACCATACAAGATCATGCATGCAGGAAGTGATAGTGGCCAGTTTGAACTCAAACCTTATGACTGCAAGTTTAGAACCATTTCCATCCAACCTGTCATTTGTACATTTTTCTAAGATTGCTTTTCCTTCCCTAACTTTCTTTTTCCATGTTCTTTGGACAAATCACTTATATTCTTACTTAACTATATAAGCATAGAGACAGATACAGATAGATGTACATGTACATGTCAATCTATCATTTAAAGATGATTCTGGAAGATAGGTATTATGATTATTATTTCTATTTTATTCATATATATATATGTATATATATGCACTCATGTAATTGTGTGGTTTATCTGGTCTCAGAGAGGACCATGACATCAGGGAGATGATGATAGGACTTGCAATTGATTTTCATTTGAGTGAAGGAAGGTTGTGCAATGTCACCAGTCTCATTTTCTCCTCCAGAGCCATTTGAGTCCAGTGGCCAGATATTCATCAGGATGACTGAAGATGGCCCAGGATGCAGTGGGAGACCTGGACCCTTTTAAACTAAGGTCTTTTCAGGTTCTCACTTGGAGTGAGGCAATTCAGTAAATAGATCTCTTTAAGAAATGAGTCAAGGGATAGACCCTTTAATCAAAAACAAAAACGTCAAACTGCAAGGCGAGGACCCTCAAGGTTGCTGGCCAAAAAAAGACAGATACTATTTACATTCACTCTGAACCAGGAGGGTCCAAAAAAATAACCACTAAATAGCACTTAGGAACATATTGTCCAATCCATGAGATCCAGAGTGAACTGTATTTGAGGCTCAGTCTTTGAGAAAGAAATCTAGCCAGTAAACCACAAATTAACTAGGTAGCTTTTGGCCATCAAAATTTACCTTCCTTTGAGCAGAACATCCTCAGGTAAAGGAAGGGAAGGAAGAGAATGGGTCAGGAGAGCCTTTCCAGGTGGACTTCTTTTATACACACACACACACACACACACACACACACACACACACACACACATATATCTGTATTTTAAAAAGTATTTATTAGTGCCAAACTCTTCACTGAGAGCTAGAGATACCATGCAAAATCAATAGTCCTTTCCCTTGAGAAACTTACATTCTAGTGGCATGAGATGACACATAAATGTGAATAACTGTTCAGAAAAAGATGATTTGGTTTGAAGAGCCACAGAGATGGAAAGTGGATTCATGACAGTAAGTTGATATGCCCTTCCCAGAGCAAAGGTAGTTATGATCTGATTACTCTTCCTAGGACAAGAAATGGAAAAAAGAGGGAGGGTGGGTTAAATGGCCAGAAAATGGCCAGTTTGGATGGTCAGATGAGATCTGAAGAATACTCTTGAGTACCAGAGCTGGCTAGATATATAGTAAGTCATATGCATTTGTGCTGGTTCATTGTAGAAAAGTTCTAGAGTGCTTCCAAAAAAGAGCAAATAAAGGAGCAAGGAGGATGGTTTAATGAGGTCCACTGATTTGGACAGAGGAGTGGAAAGGAAAAGGATGGATTAAATGAACAAATGAACAAAAACAAACCACTTCAGAATCCTTAAGGCACTATGTAAATATAGTTGTCATTATTGTTCTGGTATGTATGTTCCATGGAGTTCTGATAGAAATCTGAAGATAGGTTACAATTAGTTCAGTAGTAATAGTAGTAGTAGCAGCAGCAGCAGCAGCAGCAGCAGCAGCAGCAGCAGCAGCAGCAGCAGCAGCACCAGTAGTAGTAGTAGTAGTAGTAGTAGTAATAGTAGTAGTAGTAGTAGTAGTAGTAGTAGTAGTAGTAGTAGTAGTAGTAGTAATAGTAGTAGTTTACTATTATAATGTATCATTACTGGGGACAAATTATTATTGTTTCCTAGCTTTTAATATTCAGAAGGCTGTTGTACAGATGGATAAATTGATTGGTCTCAATAATAGAATAAAAATTATTGGGATATAAGCTCACTGAATGCCTCCCCAGGACAATTACAGTATGAGATAGGATGACAGGGATAATATATACCTCATCCTGTTCCAAAATGATTTTACTTTATTCTGTTAACTTTTTTTTATTCCTCAGGGTTTGGAAATTATCAACATTCTGCATGGCAACACGTATTCAAAATAATTCTCTCAAATCATTGTGGGTCAAATAATTGCAAGTCGAGGTAATTGCATGCAACAGTTTGGTCTTTCCTGATGCCTTGGCTCTTCTATAGCTTATTTGTCGAATTCTGAAGGAACTTCGGGATTGATTTATAGTATAGGGGTTCATCTTCAATTAATTATTGAAGAAGAGTCAGTTCTTGTCATTTGGTAACATCTCTCAGGCAACAAGCATCAGGTAAGTACCCATCATAGTATCATATGTCAAGCGCTACGTAAAGTACCAAGATGCAAACGAAAGCTAAAACACAGTTCTTACCCTCAAAAATGTCACATACAAATGATGGAAACAAGAAAAATTGTGCATTCAAGATATATACAGTGAAAATGGAGCATAAATTAAAGGGGAAGTCACTAACAGTGCAGGGAGGGATGCGTAAGAAGTGGGAAAAGTCTCCTAAGAAATATATATTTAAGCAGAGACTTGAAGGAAGCCAAGGAAACAAGAAGGTAGAGATGAAGAGGGAGAACATTATGAGGGTACAAGACAGTTACTGAAAAGGTGGAGTCCAGAAAATGAGCATCATGTGTGAAGGAACTGTGAGCCCTGTGTCACTTGGTAGTAGAATAGGTGGAGAGGAGTGCAATACAAGAAGCCTGGAAAGGTAGAAAGGGAGACAAGGTTGTAAAGGGCTTTAAAAGTGAAATAGTTTTATATTTCACGTTGGAGGTAATGGGCAGCTGCTGGAGCTTATTGAGCAAGGGCTAACATGATCAATAGGAAAATCTCTTTGGTAGCTAAACAGTGGATGACTTGGGGTGGAGAGATTTGAAGACTATTGTAATAGCCCCATATGTGGGATGATGAGGGCCATTACTGGGGTGACAGGAGCATTAATGGAGAGAAGGTGTATACAAGACATAATGTAATGGTAGAAATGACAAGACTTGGCAACTGATAAGATATGCAGAGTGAATGCAAGACAAGGGTGGAAGATGATACTGGAACTATAAGCATGAGAAGGATGATGGAGCCTTCAACAATAATAAGGAAGAGACGAGTTTGGGGAAAAGATAAGTTCTGTTTTAGAATGTTGAATTTTATATATCTAAAGGACATTCAGTTTGAGATATCCAAGAGGAAGTTAGTTTGTGATACAAAAATGGAGAGAAGCAGAGAAGGTGGGACTGGATATGTAGATCTGGGAATCATCTGTATATACATGATAAATGAACCTATTGGAGTTGTTGAAATCCCTGAGAGAGATAATAAATAGGTAGAAGAGAAAACCCAGTACAAATGCCTGGGAAATATCCATGGCTCTTGAGAATAACCTAGATAAAGATCCAGCAAAGAAGACATAATAAGGGGACGTAATGTGTAGGGGAGGAAACAGGAGAGAACAGCGTTACAAAACCTAGAGAGGAGAAAGTACTCCGAAATTAAAAAAAAAATGATTTTCCAAATGTCAAAGGATTGAGACAGTGGAAGAAGGATGAGGTCTGAAAAAAGGTCATTAGATTTGGCCATTAAGAGATCATAGATTACTTTGAAAAGAGCAGTTTCAGTTGAATGATTAATTGAAAAGATTGTAGAACTGACAGGAGAAGAAGTAGAAGATTTAGTAGGTATTCATTTTTTTTAATTGCCAGTGATGTTTCCTTGCTAAATTTGCATTAGTCACTATGTCCAGATTCTTTAAGGGTGCTCTTTTTTAATTTCTGTAAGAGATCAGGATGATTATAGTGTAGTAGAAACTGTACAGCTCCCCCAACTCTCCCCCTAAAACTGCTCTAACAAAGTTTGAGAAAAATCAACAGACTGAAATGAGAAATTCAAAGAAAAGTCACAGTGAATCTTTTTTTTAACAACTCTAATTCCTATTAAAAACACTTAGGATATGAAAGAGTGGTTTATGAAAATGGTTTGATAGCTGTTAATTATTTCATCCAGTTTTTTAATTGATTCTCTGCCATTCTCTAAGTTTACTATCCTATCATCTGCAAAGAGTTGTAGAGGTCTGTGGGCAGGGCCCCGAGGATGAGGTCTAAATAAGAAAGTACAACATGGCATCTTTTAGCACAAAAACTGTATTAGGCCTTGCTGCTGTGAACTAGAGCAGGAGGAAGTCCAAGATCCAGTAGTAATAGACCTAGGTGGTCAGTCTGGATTTCATTCATGACTCTCCAGACTTTTTCTGCTACAACAAAGAAGTCTTTCACCCAAGAAATTCAATCTGCCTTGGATTTCTCACATTACGAGTACTTTTCACCCTTGTATACCCTTCTTCTGACTGGCAAGTTTCCTTTACAATATCTATTTTAAGGAAAACAGCCAGGTCAGCCATGTCTTCATTCCTTTCTATGCCCCAAATCCTCAGGATTTGATCCTGGATGATCAAATGAAATGACTGCTGTTTTTGTTGTTTACTCATTAGTTATGCCCAACTCTTCATGACTCCACTTGGGATTTTCTTGGCAAAAATATTGGAGTAACTTGCCATTTCCTTCAGCTCCTGGTACAGATGAGGAATCTGAGGCAAACAGGGTTAAGTGACTTGCCCAGGGTCATGGAGCTAGTGTCTGAGGCCAGATTTGAACTCAGGAAGATGGGTCTTCCTGACTCCAGGCATGACGCTTTATCCACTGCACAACCCAGTTGTAATAATATTTTTTTAATACTTAGCATCATTCCTGATATGCAATACATATTACGTAAATGCATATTCCTTGATCCTCCTTTCCCTCCATTCCTGACTCTCCAAATTTGTCCTACCTTTTCCCTATGTCTGTTCCCACTGCATTTTTTCAGCTTCCTTTTATGAGTTACCTTCTCCTATGAGAATATAAAACTCCTTGATATCAAGGACGTTCTTCCTTTCCTTCTTCATCTCTCTGTTTCCCCTTTCCTTCTTTCTCTCTTTCCTTTTTTTCTTTCTTAATTTCTCTTTCTTTCCTCTTCCTTCCTTCCTTTCTTTCTTCTTTCCTTCCTTCCTTCTTGTATTTTTATTTCCAGTACTTATCACAATATCTGGCATATATTAAGTGCTTAATAAATGGTTCTTTTTGTTCTTGAGTAAATAGAGTTATCAATCTGTGGCTACATCAGAGCAAAGAGCAGCATAAGGTATGAGGCTATACACTGGACAAAGAGATGGAACAGAGCTGAGAGGCTCTTACTCTGATCAAACCCTAAGTCAGTTTGCTAACCTGGAGTTGAAAAAGCATAGCAAGGAGCCTAAGGTTCAACTACTCTAAACCCATACATTCTACTAAATAATTAAGAAGGGGGCAGAAAAAGCATTATAGTGATAAGGATGTCCAAGACGCTGCCATAAGGGGATTTATAATAACTGAGGAGACCTAGTCCAAACAATATGATTTATTAGCAAAGCATATAGTTGCATAGCAAATCAGCTCCAGGGTTCCCTTAGTAGGCACAAGAACCCTGAAGAAAAGCTGTGAATGGTCTGAGTGCAGTTCTGGTGATGCTAGGTCTCTACTGTCCTATACAAGCCTAGGTAAGTACAGAAATTTGTCAACAGAAAAATGGTCACTATGTGATAACATTTTTGTTTTAGGCCTGGGTAACTCATTCATGAAAATTCCCACATCCCTCTAAAACTACGTGATTATTAGCTGTGCTGCTTCTACCCCAGGTGTGTGGGAAAGTGCAACTTCGGCTTTTCTTCCTTCTATTAGCCCTCTTTTGCTTCCAGTATTCATAATTTATTCATTGCTTTGTATTTCATAGGTGAAGCTTCATACTTCAGTTTTTATCCTGATTTTCCCCAATTAAACAATATTATCTTATTAATCTTCCATGGTGCACACAATTTCTTTAGAGACCAGCGCCTGTGGGCATTGTCCAGCTGCAGTTAATTTAGAGAAATCTGGAAAGTAGGGCTGGTTGAATTGGGCCAAGCCTTAAAAGCACGTGCCAGTAACATACCACCTGCTGTGAATTATGTGAACTCCATTCAGAGCTCATATTCTCTGTGTTAACATCCTTATCCACCTTCCTATGCTGCCCCTCAGCTCACATTGTTCTCTTCCTTTTCAAAGCCCTTTTTCCTTCTTTGGCCCTCACTCTACCTCATATGTGTATGATATTTTATAATGTGGTTTAGGCAAAAATGTGACTTAGTCGAGCAGTTCAGTATTTTCAAAAATTCAACAGGTCTTCAAGAGCCATAAAATCTCTCTCCCTTTCTCCTCTCTCTCTCTTTCTCCTCTCTCTCTCTTTCTCCTCTCTCTCTCTCTCTCTCTCTCTCTCTCTCTCTCTCTCTCTCTCTCTCTCTCTCTCTCTGTATGGAGATACATATATACATATACACACAAATGTATATCTAATTTCATTTTTAGATTTACATATCAATTAATTAGTAATAATTAAAAATTAAAATTATACCATCCAAGCATAAAATGGATATTACAATAAAAGTCCCCTTCCCAAGCACCAGATCAAGTATTTGAGGAAGTGATCTGCAAATAGCATGATGACCTCCCCATAGGATTGCAAGCTAATTCTTTTACAATTCAACTCACTAGATGGAGAGAGGGGAGTCAAAGGCCTAGAGTATGCCTAGCCACCACAACACTTTGAAAGCTGTGGTAGCCCACCTAAGTTCCTCTCATATCTAATCTGTTGTTGACAACATCTCCAAAATTTTCTAGGTAATATTTTTTCTAACTCGAACATTTCAAAACCACCCTAAAAATGAGGCATGGGGAAGAAACAAATATAAAATATATATAGTTTCTCAGATAAAGGCCTCATATCTTAAATAAATAGAGAATTTTATAAAATTTATAAGAACATGAGTCATTCCCCAATTGATAAATTGTTAATGGACTTGAACAGGCAGTTTTTCAATGAAGAAATCAAAGCTATATATAGTCAAATAAAAATGCTCTAAATCATTACTGATTAGCAAAATGCAAATTAAAACAACTTTGGGATATCATCTCACATCTATTAGATTAACTAAAATGATAAAAGGGGAAAATGACAAATATTGGAAAAGATATAGAAAAATTGGGACACTAATACAGTTTTGGTGAAATTGTGAAGTGATCTAACCATTTTGGAGAGGAATCTGGAATTATTCTCAAAAATGTTATAAAACTGTGTATAATCCTTGATCTAGCAATACTACCATTACATTTTTTCCCCAGGGTGTCCAGGGAAAAAAGCAAAAGAACCAATACATTCTAAAATATTTATAGCAGCTCTCTTTGTGGTGTCAAAGAGATGGAAATTGAGGGGATGCTCATGAATTGGAGAATGGTTAAACAAGTTGTGGTATATGATTGTGATGGGATTTTACTGTGCTATAAGAAATGATGAGCGGGTTGATTCAGAAAAGCATGGAAAGAATTATATAAAATAATGAAGAATGAAATGAACAAAATTAAGAGAACAATATATATAGAGAGAGTTACAACAATATTGTTCAATGAATAAATGTGAATGACTACGTTATTCTGAGTATAGTAAATACTTAAATCAATTATAATGGACTCGTGAAGGAAGATGTTATTCACCTCCAGAGAAAGAACTGATAAATAGAAGTATGCATAGTATAGTTTTGCAGTGTGATAAATAATCTGTGTCAAATGGTGGTCTTCTCTAGGGCAGGGTGAGAAGGGAGGGAAGGAGAGAGATATTTTGGAACTTAAAATGTAATAAAAATTAAATTTTAAAAATCTATAAATAATCATTTTAAAACAGGGGAAAAGTAATATCAAGGGTAGTTTACAAAAATCTTCTGCAATTAAACATTTGTAATTGCCAGAAACAGCACAAGGAAAATGAAATCCATTGAATGAATATTGATTTTTCTCATATTGTCACTGTTTGCCATCACAGGTCTAGGCCATTTCAATTACAACAAACTAGAGGTGATAGACCTTTTATGTGACCTGTCCCAGGATCTAAAATGATAATGATATTCATCCCATGTTCTCACCTTTGTGAAATGTGTTCCAAGGCTTGCCATACAAAAATTCTCCGTTCCTAATATAATCATGCTAGGAATGTTGCTAAATTTTAGTAATTCAAAGACCTTTACTAAAGGATAAATTCCTTCTTTCATGAGGAATTGATGAAAATACTCTTTCATCATTTTCCAGAGACTAAAACTCATCACCAAAGCAGACAAATTATTCCCTTTCCTTTTCTAAAAAAATTATTTATTTGTTTTCAGTGTTCTACAATCACTTCCCTATACTTTGGACTTTTTCCCCCCTCCCCCCTTCTTTCCCCCTCCCTCCCCACTCTTTCCCCAAGACGGCATGCAATCTTATATAGGTTCTACACATGCATTCCTATTAAATATATTTTCACTTTAGTCATGTTTCGTAGAAAAATTAAAATGAATGGGGGAAACCACAAAACAAAACATAATACCAAAGAAAATGATCTGCTTCATTCTGTGATCAATTATTCTCTTTCCTCCAAGTAGATTCCTGCTCACAATGATTACAAAAAGATTATTTAGTCTCCACATCAGTAGACAGCAAAACCCCTCCCGACAAATCCAACCCATGTTCCCCAAACCCTTTCTTCAAAGGAGCTGTCCAAACTTCCTCGGGAATAGGAAAATAGCACAGAAGATGACATAAGGACTCGAGTGGATGAATTGGAACTATCTAAAAGTAGTGCATTTGGGTCAGCAAGTCCTTTTAAGGGATACTTCCAAGAAACAGTTAAAATGTAGAACCCTTCTAAGGCATCTCCAAAAGACTCATGATGGAAAATGCTCTCCACATCCAGAGAAAGAATTACAAAGTCTGAATGAAAATCAAAGCATGCTATTTGCTTTCCCTCTATTTTGTTTTGTTTGTTTCTTTTTGTATTTCATTCCACTGGTTCTAATTCTTCTTTGCAACATGACTAATTGAGAATATGTTTGATGTGAATGTGTATGTAGAGCCTACATCAGATTGCATGCTGTCTTTGGGAAGGGAGAGAGGGGGAGAAAATTTGGAACCCAAAAGCTTGTGGAACTGAAAGCTGTAAACTAAAAGTAAATAAAATAATTAATAAAATAAAATGCAGAACTTTCCCCTTGTTTAGATAATTTTGATTGACCAAAGATGCAATTTCTAGGGAATAAGACATTCAATCTTAACAATCAGGAGTGTGATGACAAAGTCATTATCTTAAAAAATTTTCCCACATATCCGCACTGCAAGATGCCTGGGGATATATAGAAAATGGAAAACTCAGTGAATATACTTACTATGGACCCAATCCCAGACATTCTTTGCAATAATGGATCATTGCCTCATCAAAGGTAATCACAAAAGAAAAAGAATGTGATCTGTAAGGGCCTTAATAGTGTCTGCTGAGGTAGCAGATGTAGCAGTTACTATAGCCCATATTCTAAATAGGCTACCAGTTGCAGTGAAAGCAAACCTCTTTTCCTTTTGATGCAGGCAGGCTGAGGGCCATGTAATCAAATGAAGACAAATCATAGTCATGTGGGATCATACTATATTGATATTTAAAAGGTGGACGCTCTACATGAGCACTGATATACAGAAGAGTCTCTATCATATTTAGTTAATATGATTCCACGGCATTATATCACATTATATCCACTACATTATTCCCATGACTAGATTCATGATGTATTCAATCCCCAATAGGCTGTTCTGATCAAAGTATTAATTTGATTATTCAATTTTACATAATGCCTTTAATGGACATTAGTCCACGAACAACTGTATATTGTGATAAGTATCAGTAAAATTGATTCAGATACAAAATGGAGTCTTTAATTGTCCAATTGTGCTCTCTTTAGACCCCAGATCACTTAGCCAAAGTCACAGCCAGGATCTAGAAATAAGTATAAATAAAATTTTATCTGCTCCATCCTTCAAATTTTTTACAAGTCCTAGACATTTACCTCACAGCACAGGACACTAGACAGACTTGCAAAAGAACCCCATCCCTTAGGGTATTCCACCCCAAATGTTCATATGGACTCTTCGTGCCCAACCTGTGGTAGAGCATTCCAAGCTCATACTGGATCAGCCACAGTCAGACACATTGAAATTTGACTCTAACATAGTAATGTCATTTTGGTCCTCTGCAAGGATAAAGGGCAACAACCAACCCAATTGTTGAGTAACAATGTCCGAGTCTAGTTATATATGTCTTTCTTATAATGTGTAAAAGCACAAAAAAATTTAATCAAACAGTATCCTTCAAAAATGGATATTCTTAGGTGGGGGCCCATTACCCAATAGAAAATATAAAGTTTTGGACCTGAGACAGGAGGCCTCTATCACGGTCATAGTCTGTTCACGAGGAGCATTAATGCTTGATGGTCCTGAGCATGCACGACCTTAGATGTACCCTTTCCATCAGTCAATAAAAACTTTCTGTATCTTATTCATATTCTTAGATAATCCAATTCATATTAGATAATTCTAGACAATGAGTAATACTGTGACTCCATGCCATCTATTCAGAAGCAACAAGGACCCAACAATTAAAGAACTGTTGTGTTTCTTTCAAACCTAGTATCCTGAATAAATATTTCAGGGAGCTGATAGCTATATAACCCCAACAGTTATTCAATATACCCATACACACACACACCCCATGGTGTCTGCCAAAGTATCCATTTAGCCTGATTCTTGTGAAGAGACATCTCCAAGAACACAGACTCCCACAGGATCATAAAGGCTCAAGTTGACAGATTACTGGATGGCTCATTTTAGAAGGCCTTGGACTCAAAAGAAGAAGATTTATGAGCAATTCAATAGATTCTATAGAAATACCTAGATCTATAATGTTGATTCTCCCCAAAACTGAAGAAGCTAATTAAATGATAAGGCATAGCTTGGATTTCATTCAGAATCATCTGAGTTCTCCCCATTCAAAGTATATCTAAATCTTTAATTAAATGTGTTGGATCCATAAATTTTCTTTGGTTTAATCTTATCTAGAGATTTTGCCACCAGAGCCTTGTTCTATCAAGTCAGCATAATATCATCACTATAACACAATAATAATGGTGGACATCAATGAATTCCAAAAGTGGGGACTCTTTCAGGTCTGTGCCAATCATCTTAATATGAAGAGGAATTTGAAGTATTCTGAAGTTTGACCATGAAAGTATACTGAATTTCTTCTGAAATAGAAGCAAATTGGTCCTGAGTGGTGTCAACCACAGGGATGAAGAAGAATATATTGATGAGGTCAATAACCCCATGTTGTTCCTCAGGGGCCTGGGCTCTCTGTTTCACCATGCTCATAAGATCAGAAAAAACTAGCAATTGTCAAGCTGACTTTCTTCAACTATCAATAATCTATTACTCTTTGCCAAGTACCATTGACCACATTGTCCACAAAGGGTTATTATAAAGGGAAATTGGATAACCAAGCATACCATGAAGCCCACAGTAAAAACAAAAGCAAACAAAAATACCAGCTCATAACACTAAACATTATAGGCTAAAACTAAATTTGGCTTTAGCCCAACAAGTTTAAGTTGGTTTTGGTTTTGGTTTTAAGGCAACAAGCACTTGTGAGCTAAAAAAAAATATCCAATTAAAAACTACTTTAATAATTAAAGATTAAAAACACAAAACAGAAATAAAAAAGGACATTAAAATACAACTTCTATAGCCAGTTCAAGCAACTAGGTATATAAAGCCCCAGGCCAGAGTGACCTAGGTACTTGCAAGGGCACAACAGCTTTGAAAACTTCTGGAGTCCCACTGTACCTTCAACCTTCAAAGGTACCACTACATGACTATAAACTTCTTAAGGGAGAGATTGCATTGCTTTGCATAATTTTATCTCCAGGACTTACCACTTGATCTTATTTATTAAATATCTAATACATGTTAGTGCTCCTGGGCCTCAGTTTCCTCAACTGTCAAATAAGGTTGTTGAATTAAATGACCTCTTAATCACCATTCAGCTCTAGCTCAACCTCAATGGAAAGTTTGTTGAATTAAATTGCTATCCTACTATTAAACCATTTAATTTATCTTTCTGATTGCATCTCTTTACTACTTCTTTAAACAACCTTGGATCCTTTCATATACTTTTTTTTATCCAAACAGCACCTTTTGCCTCTGCCCCCACAGTGTCCCTAGGAACCAATGCCAACTCTGTGATCAGTACATTATTTCAGGCTCTTACCAAAGCAGACACTTCCAGTCTTAGTCTTTTCTTACCACGAAACCTAGAGATTTCAACCTGTATCACAAAGTAAGTGTAGACCCAGCCTAGATCAAGTCTTGTCTGAGATTTGCCCACAGGGCCAGAATGAATAATATCACCCAATCAATCAATAATTCATTCAACAAGTATTTTTCAAGCTCTTAATGCTGTGATAAAAGCTATGAATGCAAAGCTGACAAAAAGAGTCCCTAGGAGAACATGTACATACAGAGTAAGTGAAAGGAGGGTTATAGATATTCACTTAAGATTAACAGGACATGTACAGCCTAAAAAGTCTTATGAGTCTGCCTGCCCCTGTAATTCAATTTATCTACTATCTCTACATTTTTTTTAAAAAATTTCTCTTAAATTTATTTTTTTAAATTTCTCAAATTTAAACATATACATATATATATTTCTTGTTTAATTAATTTAACTAAATGCCAGAACATAAATACAGAATAGAGAAAAAATCAAAAACATAAAATAAACTTAAATATTGCAACATAAATATAAACTTAAAAAGAAAAAAATAGCATGTCAGGTGCAGAGCAGAACATAAGAGAGGATTCAAATTATGTAACAACAAATTTTCATTTCAAGAAAACCTGCGTGATAAATAATATTTGTTGTGTTGAAAATTGTCCATCTTTTCTTTGCTTCCTTGCAAGTTCTTTTGTTCTCCCCTGTGCATGTTTTTATTTTGTTCTTTTTTCCCCTCCCACCCCCCCAGAAGTCTACAATAAAGTTTAGATATGTATCTCTATAGCTATAGATCGCTACATAGACAAATACATATATACATACATATATAGACATATACTTTCCCAAACGTATTCTATTCCTTAGCTTTGTTTTTTATGTTTGTGCATATCCCTTGTTTCCTACCCTTCCTGACTCCTCTACTTTATTTCTACCCACTCCCTTGGCCTCCAACGATCCTTCCTCTAGCTTCCTATTAATAAATCTAAACACCCTACTCTACCCCCTTTAACCTATACCCTCCTTCTCCCCTCTAAAGATCCCTCTCTTGTCCTTTCCCCCTCCTTATGCACCTACTGTTATATTCTGAATTTACAAGACTTTTATATTCTTATATATGTGTGTGTGTATATTGTTCCCTCTTCACCCCATTCCCGATGAAAATAGATTACCAGAACTATCAGCCCTCCTCCCCCATCTAATTCCTCTCTATCACTTCTTCCTCTTGCACCTGATTTGTATAAAATAATTATTCTTTTCAGACGTTCTTAAATGGTTTTACTTTTTAAATTCATATCCTACTCAGGTTTTTCCCAATCTTACTTATGAGCTACCCAATTATTAATAAGAATCTTACACATACATTTCACATCACATATATATGTATATATGTAGTAAAAAAAAGTAAACACTGTCTTTATGAATTCTTTATAATCAATCTTTGGTATGTACCTTATATTTTCCTTTCTTCTTGTATGTCAAATCTTCTATTAAGTTAAGAATTTTTTTAGCTAAGTCTTGAAAGCCTGAGAGTTTGTCAAATGTCCCTTTTTTTCATTCAAGATAATACTAAACCTTGCAGGGTATGATATTTTCAGTCTGAACCCCAGTTTTTTTCCTCTTCTATATATTATGTCCCAAGAGCTGTGGTCCTTTAATGTCTCTGCTGCTAGGTCTCATGTGAGTCTAATTGTGGCACCACCATATTTAAATTATTTTAATCCTGATGATTTTAGTATTTCTTCCTTGAGCTGGGGGATTCAGAATTGGACTACGATATTCCTATGAGTTTTCCTCATAGGATATCTTTTAAGTGGTGATCAATGTATTTTTTTCTATTTCTACTTTCTCCCCTTATAGTGCTTCAGGACAACTTTCTTTCATTATTTCTTGTATTATTGTATCAAAATTGTTTTTTTGATCATAACATTCAGTTAGTCCACTTGTTTTTATATTTTCTCTTCTTGATCTATTCTCCAAATCTGTTGTTTTTCTTATGGTTCGCGTTCTCTTCTATTTTTGTCATTTTGGTTAACTATTTCTTGACCTCTTATAATTCCACTGACTTTACTTTGCCCAATTCTAATTTTTAAGGTGCAATTTTCTTCCTTAAGATTCTGGATCTCCTTTTCTAAATGGTTGACTTTCATAACCTTTTTGTTTTTCTTGGATTACACTTCTTTATTTATTTGTTTTAGTTTCTCCTCCATCTCTATCATTTGATTTTTAAAGTCTTTTTAAAGATCTTCTAGGAATTCTTTCTGGCAAGTGACCATTTGACATTAATCTTTGGGGGATTCTTTACTTCAATATCTTCCTCTGAAGATGATCCCAAGTCATTTCTATTTCCATAATAGCTTTCTATGGTTGTATTCTTTCTCCTTTGCCTGTGTATTTTTTGTGGTAATTTTTTTAATCACCTCTAGCCCTGGGGTATTGATGCCTCTTTGCCCTGAATCTTCAGTTCTCCCCTTCTGACTAGAACCAAAGACAAATCTCCAACCTCCTGTAAGTGCCCACATCCAGAAGCTTTCTGTCCCACTACTTCTGCACTCACTAGACATGTGCTGGTTCCTTCTCACCCCACCTCTCCACTCTTCATAGCACAGCTAGGTTTGGCCTTCCTTGTCACCAGAGGCTCCCTCAATCTTCCCGTGCTCAAATGTCCAACTCCCCCCTCTATCCCAGGGGTAAAAGTTCCTGTAGCTGAGGCTGAGGCAGCCACTAAAACCAACTAACCCAAAGCTTGCCCCTTGTTGTTAAAACAGAACCTAGCCTGGAGGTGTTTACTGTTTTACCAGAACCAAACTTTATCCTGGGATCTTTTTTTTCTGATCTTCTCAAATAGTCCCAGAAAGACCCCGGTTGTACCCCTATTCTTATTTATTTCCATCCACGTTTTGTTTGCCCTAAGGTGCTATTTTAACTCTTGTGGGGGGAAATCTTGAGAGCTTGAGAATTTTCTGACCTAATCCACCTTTTTCCCAGAATCCGCTCCCAAAATCTATATATTTAAATGGAAATCAAGAATTTAGGGGAGAAATACTTTTTAAAGTGTAGAGATGGTAAATACATGTATATATAATACTTAATAATCTAAATATGCATTTGTTTGTTTATACCTAATAGATCTGAAAATTCAGCCTGTGTGATCTCTGATGTAGACTTGTTGCTAAATTCAGTGGTGCTGAGTACCACTTGTGGGCATGGACTTTATTTGGTTGGGCATTGGACCCATAGTTCTGTGTCCTTGTCATAAAGATGAGTGAGGGAAGGGAATTATCATGACCAACTAAGGCCTTGAGGGTCCAGGGCTATGCCAGTTTTTGAAACTGTGACATCCTGAATGTCTACGATCCACTGATATCTAGAAAGAGGGTCACATTATTGCAAGTGATAAGTATCATATATTGGATAGAACAGTGGAGTTGGAGTAAGGAAAATTTGAGGTCAAATCCTTCCTCAGACACTTCTGAGATCTGTGACCCTGACAACTCATTTAACCTTTCACAGCTTCAATTTCCTTAATTGTAAAACAACTCAGAGATGTGGTCAGGCTTAAATGAGATAAAATATGCAGACTATTTCACAAATTTCAGAGATCCATATAAATGTTAGTTATGATTGTTATTATTATTTTTAATCTTTGTATACAGCTCCTATATATCTACAGATAAAGATTGTAAGCTTGGTAAAATTTATCTTTCATGGCTTGAGATTCTGTCTTCCCCGAGTGCCATCCTTTTACCAATATTCATGTGCCAACAATTTTTCTGCTTCACAATATCCTATCAAAAAAGGAAAGTTGTATATTTATTTACTTATTTTTGCTGGAAAATCATTTTTACCAACATATTATTTCCCAGGTCTTTGCATTTTGAACCCTCTTATCTCCAATCATCCAGCAAAAACTATTTTCTCCTTATAAAGGAATTATGATCAGTAACAAGCAGGTGGAAACCTTTCTTCTTGAACTTGAAATCATACCATATTTAAAATAATAGATATCCATTCGAAAGGGACCTTACAGAGAAGCTCATCCAACTATCTCAGTTTACAAATAATAAAACTGTTGTCTAGAAAATAAAAATTCAGTTTTTTTCTTAGAGAAATTATGAAAAAAACCTTTTTTTGAGATATAATATATTTTTCCAATGAGTGAAATATATCTTCAATTAGTATTCTGGAAATTTTAGAAAAGGCAGATGTTCATACTATCAAGTCATGAAGTCAATTGTGTAAGTCCACAAAGGTAGTTTGTGCTAGTGAGGAGGGATTTCAGATCTAGAGTTCTCTTTAAGTCCAGTGCTTTCACTAAGTGGATAGACAGAGTGATGAACTTGGAGTCAGGAACACCTGAACAAGTTGTCATGGTAAAAGTAGTTTCCTCACTTGAGAATTCCCTGTATCAATGAAACCACAGTCTTAGTCTCTGTCCTCCATGTTTCCCTAACTCATTTATTTTTTCATTATATACAAATCCTTTTTGCCACACACCATTTTATTTATTGTTTCCAAGGTTTTCAAAGAAGCCTGATCCAGGAATTAGGTTCCCATCTGTTTAAGTGGCAAAATACAAAAATTAATGTCAGTATCAGGCTGTGTCTATACAACAGGCAAAGAGAAGAGATTTGGAAATTTTCAGAATGGACTCACATGGGAACCTCCCTCTGTGGTGGTTTATAAGAGTAAGTCCCACCCTTCAGTTCTCTCTCTCTCTCTCTCTCTCTCTCTCTCTCTCTCTCTCTCTCTCTCTCTCTCTCTCTCTCTCTCTCTCTCTTCCCTTTGGACTTTTCTCTTAATGAGACATTCACTCTCTTCTTTAGATTCTTGAAAGACTTGCCCATCAATTAGGGAATGACTGAAAAAGTTGTGGTATATGGTTATGATGGAATATTATAAGAAACAATGAACTCAATGATCTTGGAAAAACATGGAACAACTTGTACAAAGTAATGAGAAGGAAAATTTCATGTGCAATCATCTTTTTTTGTTGAACGATGTTATAGAAATGCTTGTTTTATTCTGTAAATTCAAAATAAATAAATAATGCTCCCCCCCAAAAAAGAGGGAAGGAATTTCTCCCCCTTTCCTCATTTAAGAAACTTCTCCATGGCTTTGGGGACCACAAGGCAGGAGGAGGAGAAGACAAGAGGAAGTGTGAGTTCATCTATATCAATGATTCATCCCGGGGCTCCAGGTAGTAAATAGTTACAATGCCCCCACATCTCTAACCCAATGACTAAAAGCAAGGCAATATAAAACAAGTGACTTGAAATCTCTTTTGAGACAAACCATCTGTAGCACCAACATGATATTCACAGCCCTTACAGCAGCCATGAATATACTAGCACAATTCTGAATTGCAAAATACAACAGACTCTCCACCTGGAAGAATTATTCAGATACCAGAAAGCCAAATCCCAAAACCAGAAAGCCAAGTCTGTCATAGAAACAAAGAAATCCATCATAGTAACCAAGAAGCCTGTACAGATTATCAGGCCTTCCCACAAACAAATGCTCAGGAGTCTAGTTGTCTGCCTTTCTCTCTTCCTCAGTTCTGACTGCTCTGAACAAATTTTCTCTTAGTTCTTCTCATGCTCTACCTCTTGCTGTTCCACCCTTCCTGCTCCACCTGTCCAGCAAGCTCTTCCTACCACATGTGACTTAGGCTTCCATGCTATTTAAGCAGGTCACATGGGTCTATTAATGGATGGGAAAGATCTTCAAATTAAGTAAAAAATTACATTAACAATAAGGAAAACAATGCATTACCAATACATTATGGAGACAGGAAAGAAAGGAAAAGTGGGGTAGTGTGCATATGAAAGCAAAGGAGAGAAGAGGCAGAGAGTGGCTCAAGACCAGAATTTTAACAGAATGTGCAAATAGCTATTAGAGAGAGATGGCATTGAAGGATAGGGCATCACTCTTCTAGACTACTAAGGAAAGAGATTCAAGGGCATCCATCCTCCCCCCACAACACTCAACAGTATCAATAACTATGATTACCTCTTTTGATCCTCACAACAAGCTTGGGAGGTGAGTGATATTATCATCTCTATTATACAGAAGAGGAAACTGAAGCAACCCTATTTACCGGGGACCAATGAAGAGGTTTTGTCATCTCGGCATGGTGCACAGTCCCACAATAAGAATCCAAGGGTATACATCCAGCTCCATGTGAGGTGTTGAAGTGTAACAGATTGGGGATTCCCTACATACATCAACCCAGAAAGTCATTTCCAAATCCATACTTTATAAGGATTTCTTCTAAGAGAACCTTTTTTTTTTTCTTTTTGGTATGGATCTGTGATTTCATCAATGTGGAAACTCCCTCCTCTGAAATAGTTGGGCAACTCACACTGAGAGATTTGCCTGGGGGTAATGAGTGTTTTATGAATCTTTATCCAAAATCACAAACTCAGCATGTATCAAGCAAACACACATATAGATATTCTTGTTTCTCTGCTGGTCCCCTATGTCAGCTAGGTTACACAGTAGATAAGAGCTCTGGGTCTAGAATCAGGAAGACACAAGTTCAAGTCCAAACTCCAACACTTAAGTCCCTCACCCTCTCTGTATCTCAGTTTCCTCAACTGTAAAATGCTCATTTGTTATTTCCTCCTTTCCTCCCCAATCCATGATGCTACACTACTTTTCAACATAAACACTAGGTAACGACTTAGCTCTACATAGTTTTTCATATTTCAATCTGTGATATCCTGCAAATGATCTCATGATGAACTTCTCTGAATTTAGTCAGGTTGGTGATCAAATTAATGACATATATACCATTGCCAGGACCATATTCAAAACTTTTCCATCTTGGTAGGACCTTCCAGTCAGTGACAACTAGGTGTCTCTGGATAGAGTGCCAGGCCTGGAGGCAGGAAGACTTATCTTCCTGAGTTTAAATCTGACTTCAGCACTTACCAGCGGCGTGACCTTTGGCAATTCATTTGATTCTGTTTGCCTCAGTTTCCCCATCTGTAAAATGAGCTGGAGAAGGAAATGGCAAATCACTCTGGTAACACTGCCAAGAAAACCCCAAACGGTGTCATAAAGGGTCAGACACAACTAAAATGACTGAACCATAACAAAACCAGTGTTTGTAACACACTAGCAATACACTGAGTCACTTTATCATCTTCTTTACAATCAATTATCTCCATGCTCCCCTTTCTAGTCATGTAACTTGGGACATGTCACTTCACTTCCCTGAACCTCAGTTTCTCTGTTTTAAAAAAAGTTGAACTAAAGTCTCTTTCCTCTCTAAATCTATGATCTACAATCATATGATCTTCTAGTATGTCTTCTTTTGTGAACATTAACATATTGCCTTCTATCTTCAGAAGAGCTTGGTGAAACAGGTTAATGAAATAAAAATAGAATCTTCATATAGAATGGTGGGATACATACATTTTCACAACAGAAAGCCCCAAATCAATAGAGAAATGAACCATCATTCTATACGTAATCACCTCAGGGTTCATGGATTAGATGAATAGCACACTTGAGAACACAAAGATACACACATATGTAGGTATGTTTATTTTATATATATATATGTATATATATATATATGTTATCCTTACTATAAAACACACACATATATGTATAAATATAAATATATAAATATATCTGTGCATGTATGCATTCTGCAAATTTTGCAGTATATAATAGTAAAGATAGTGTTTCTACTACCACCACCACCACTCAGGGCATCAGAGATATGGGTGTTCAAAGAATCTTTTGCTAACAAAATAAAAGGACTAATGATGAAACATACTATTTGCCTTCAGAGAAAGAACTGATATTGTATGAAGACAGACTGAAGCATGCTACTTTTCACTTTTTTCATTCTTTTCCTTTTATTCTGGTCTTCTTACACAACATAACTAATATGGAAATGTTTTACATGATTGCAAATGTATAGCCCATATATTACTGCTTACTCTCTCAGGAAGAGGGGAGGAGAAGGAGGGATAAAATTTGGAATTCAAAACTTTATTAAAAAATGTTAAAAATTATCTTAACATATAATTGGGAAAGAATAAAATACATGAAATTAAAGAAAAACTACACCAAGTTTCTTTCAGAAGCAGCATTTATTGCTTAATTTTAGCTCCAGTCTTATTCCACCCCTGAACAAACTTTTGTCCTTCCTTTAAAGCAAGGGTTCTTAACTTATTTCATGTCCTGGACCCCTTTGACAGTCTGATGACACCCATGGACCTCTTCCCAGAAGATGCTTTTAAATGCATAAATTCAAATACATGGAATTACAAAGGAAATGAACATCTTGAAAGAGTTATTGAATATTTTAAAATAAGTTCATGAATCCCAGGTTAAAGACCACTGATTTAAAGCTTTGAATATTAAGTGAATTTTGAAATGCCATTAAGTGGCTGAAAATTGAACTATTTGTATACACATGGCATGTTGGAAATTACATCATTTATACTATCATTAAAAAGTGAAAAATCCGTATTCTCTCCTGATAAACACATCCTAACCCCCCAGAAGCCAGTCAGTGCAAGTTAATTGCCTGGACCTGGCAGTACAGAGAACAGCATTAATAAATGGGGTGTACTGGGTTGTATAAAGAACAGATGTGAGTTTTCTGCTCCAGTGTACGATGAATTAATTCTCTTTCCATTTATATATCACGGTCACCACTTGAGGACCTGTGTTTAGAGGCTTTTTGGAAAAGCACTGTTCATATAGTCTCCACTATTTTAAAGGTCTCCTGTGGCATTTTAAATCTCTCTTTTAAGACTTAGTTTTTCTCTTTTCAGGAGGTATTTTAAGTGAAATACCGATGAAATATGAATTTTTTTTTTTTTTTTATTTCAGACTGCTCTGAAAGATCCTTGCCTACAGAGTTACTGCCAAGGGAAACAGGAATGGTACAATTACGCATAACTTTGTCCCAGTGGAAAATGTCGTTGAAATGCATTTTGTAATACATTTTTGACCATTTATGCTTTGTTATAGGGATTGTAGGATGCCCTTCTCTAAACTTCCAGGGATGTAGCATCAGCTCAAATTTTTAAAAAATGGATCCAGTAGAGAGACACACAGAGTTAAATATCATGCTTTTTTTTTTCTCTCATGGATTTCATTAGTTGAAGGCCAGTGTCTATGACAGGTATCATGACATAGCAGAATGGAAATAGAGGGAGTTGGTCTTGAAGCTAAGATCTGGGTTCAAGTCCACTCTGACATATACTAACCATGGGATTCTAACCTCTCATTGCTTCCAGACAACTCTGTAAGACTGAATTTTAGAAAAGTACCAATCTTAAATACTAAAGGAATTTTCCTCCTCCTCACCATGCAAAAACAAAAATAAACTATAACATAGATCACATACTTATTAACCTTAATCCAGAATAAACACCAATCTCACCTTAGAGTTCTCATCGTGAACTCATTGTAAATAAAGCTGAAAACCTATTGCCAGGCAGCTCTATTAAATATGGTGTTTCAAACAAATGACTTAAATTTGCTAATCCTGGATTACATGGTTCTGAGACTAATGGACATAGAAGCCCCGCAGATAAGACTTGGTTCAAGTGCTCTTATTACCACAGACTCCATTTATCTACTTGGAACCAATTTAATGATCAATAAATTTTAGAAAGGACAACATAAGAAAACAAATACACTTTGACAAAATGACATTCTCCATCATCATCTGGCAAACAAAGTTTGGCAATATCTAGATGAATTCCATTCAGTTTCTTTTCCTAGACTGTGCTTTTATTTTTGTTTCTAAAATATACGGGAGTTATTTTGATGTTTATGAAATGCAAGGACAAATAGCTTGGTCTCTAGAGCCAGACATACTGTCATGTGGGAAGTGTGCCCACACAGTTCTGCCAGGATACCTCAGCTCTTGTATTATTAAACTCAGACTTTTCACTGATGACTTGCCAAATAATATTTAGCCAAGGAGAATGAAAATAAGATAAAACAGATAAGAAGAGTAGAAATCAAAGGAACTTTTTGGTACTGAAGGGTAGCAATGCAGGAGTCCAATATTCCTAAAACAAAAAAAATTACCAATTTTGAGAGACAAGATTGTTAGTAAGCTAATATATTTTCTGATTAACACCTCGTACATATGCACATAGTGGCAGTCTCAATTAGTAGGGAATTCACAAGGCAATCTAGTCCAAATAATATCATAGCAGCAGTCTCCTCTACAAGTTAATCTATGAATAGTCACACAGTCTCTGCTTGACAAGTTATAATAATCTGGAGTAGCCCATACTGTGTTTGACTACTCTAATTATTAGGAAGCTTTTCATTATATGGAATTAAAATTTAACTTTCTGTTACCTTCCTAACTCTGGTTCCAGTTCTGACTACTGGAGCAAAGTAAAAGTCTAATTTTTCTTCCATATTATAATACTTAATACATTTGAAGACAATGATCATGTCAAGCCTAAGTGTTTTGCTCTTTAGGATAAACATTCCCAATTCCTTCAACTGAAAAAGACTAAAGTAGAGTCACCACATAGGAGTATGAACACTCCATCAGTTATAGAATCCTAAAATGTTAGAACTAGGAGATATCTGAGACATCATCTAGTCCAATGTCTCCCTTTCAAAGAGGAGAGAAACAGAGGCTCATATAGGAACAGGGATCTGGCCAAAGTCACACACTGAGCTAGACTCATGTGTTTACAGAGCACATAAAATAAGATGGGATAAAGAACTTCCCAAGAATTATCCAACCTGATGGCCAGTATGCAATTCAGGTGGATCACATGAAAACAAATAATATTTCTAGGAAGAACTAGGAAATGACAGAGGTTTAGACAAAAAACTGGAAAACCTAGGGGCACTGTGAGGTGTATTTATCATTTTTCATTCCGAAATGGGATTCAGATGAGAAAGTAAGATGTAAGAAGTGAAACTATGTTTCAGTGCTTAAATAACCCTGGTAAACAATTCCAGCTGTGTACAGCTTTTCATCCCTCCTGTGTGTGTGTGTGTGTGTGTGTGTGTGTGTGTGTGTGTGTGTGTATCTTACTACAAAGAAGGAGAAAGTGGATGCTCTGTTCTTAAAGCAGGGCATAAACCTACTACCGAAGCAAGCCAAGATGAAACATTTTCTCTCAACAAATTACTTACATTGCTCAAGTGGTGTCTTCTATGTGGTTATTTCTAATCCTTCAAACTGTGAAGTACCTCCTCCTCTAAAGGAAAAAAAAAGTCAAGTTGTATACATTTTGATTATTTCATATATGTACTTATGTACACATTTGTCATCTTCCCCAATAGAAAGTAAGTTCTGTTGGGCAGGGACTGATTCACTTTATTTTTATGTTTTGTTGTCTTCCCAGAACCTAACACTGTATGGGTCACTTAGTAGACATTGAATAAATACTTACTTGTTGATAATGGGGGAGCTTAACCATTTGAATATGTATCAGATCACTTATTTATGTAAAAAGTAGAATAGAAACAAAAATTGAATTATATTACTGTGTTATAGTAATATAAAATTATGGGAGAAAGGCTCCCTACTTGATAAGATTTCATGGAAAAATTGGAAAGCATTTTGGTAGAAATTGGATTTTAACTAGAATCTTGTACTATATGATGTGAGTTCCAAATTAAAAGTATTAATATGAAAATGAAAGAACAGGGGGTGGATGGAGCCAAGATGGCAGAGTAGAAGGATGCATAATCTTTTTTTCTTTATAAAGTAAAAGAAAACAGAGTTGGTCCTAGGCAAAGACTAATAATCTTCCATGGTGGGGATTCAGAGTCAAAATTCTGCTTTCCTGGTTTATTAAAAGATGTAAAAGAAGCAACTAGCAAGAATACATATTGTTTGAGGGCACCTTTCTGTTCCTCCTTTATTTCCCTAATGAAAACACACTTGAGACCCCAAGTGGCAGGAGCCCATATCAAAAAGTGATTCTATCAGGTCAGATAAACCACTGCCCTACAGTGAGCACCTGCTTTTATATTCTAATGAGACATTATTTTCTGTCATTCATGCCCCCCCTCAACTGATGAGGCCTCATCCCACCAAGTGGAGCTTTACCTTGTCAGGTAATCCCAAGTAAGTGCCTACCACATTACTGGATCAAAAGCTGCCTGCCTGAAATTTGGTCATCGGTGTCAGAGTGCAACCTTGCTCTCTTTCAATGCACTAATCTGTTCATGGACTTTCTCCTACCAGTTCCTCTGAATCATTATATCCACATTTACCTTCCTGTGCTTCTGAAATACCCTTTGCTCTTGGTTCTGATATCCCTTAATCATTACTTAGGAACTTGACAGAATTAATAGCTACTAAAAGTACTTTCCCACTTCCCATAATGATTCCTCCTTCCCATGGATGTGCAATGATTATTTTTGCTCTGGTTTGACTCCAATAAGCATTCATTATATTTTTACCCAATTTCTAGTGGTATGCCAGTGGATCCATAGCGAAACCCATCAAATAGATACTTTTCAAAATATAGAGAAAGAATTTAAATAAATTATAGATAAGTATGATTCTCTAAAGCAAAAGAAAACAATTTGATTAAATATAATAAAAAGCAAATGCAAATAAAATAGCAATACACATGAAGCAAGAGAAATCAGCGTAAAAAAGTATCTTTGCATCTATTATGGTTAAGGTTTATTATTCAAGAGAGATAAGGAATCAACAGAAAAGCAGAAGAGTTGGTGTTGGAGGAGACTTCAAAAGGCCAGTAAACAAGTAGATTATTTGTGGAGCCATGAAATAGTAAAGACATTATGGAAAATAATTTGGGCAACCTAGAACTCATTTCGTAATGACTCAGCAGCAGCCACAATAACAACAATAAATACATGATGCCAGGGATGACCAAGACATAAAGAGAAGAGAAGAATATCTCAAAAGAATTTACAGTTAAAATTTCAGTGAAAAAAAGTAGCTTGGCCACAATAACAATTAGAATTAAAATGTATTATAAAATATTATGTATTATACTTATGTAATATATATTACATACAATTACATAAATATATAACATATTCCATAATGTTAAGTTATAGGATATATTCCATAATATATTATGGAACATATTATTAAAAAATGAGAGCTATAGAGAAGAGGTTCAGAAAAAGGATCAACAGTTTAGCAGAAGAGGTACAGAATTTTACCCCAGTTTTAAAAAAAACCTCCCTAAATATAAGAATGGACCAAATAGAAACAAATGATTTCAAGAGACAAGAATTTTTAAAACAAAGTTTAAAGAAATTGATAAAACAGAAGAAAATGTAATGCCTTGTACCAAAAATGACTAGTATAGAAAAAAAAACATGAAGGAGAGAGAACTTAAAAATCATTGGATTACCTGAAATCCATGACCTAAGAAAATCAAACCAAACAAACAAACAAACAAAAGAACAACCTCCAGTAGCCTTCATGCAGTATTTCAAGATATCATTTAAAAATTGTCCAGATAGATTATAAAAGGTGGTGGGACAGCTAGTCACTTCCTGAAAGAAATCCCAAAATGAACACTCCCAGGAATGTCAATGTCAAAATCCAGATCCTCCAGGTCAAAGAGAACAAAACTGCAAGCAGTCAGGAAAAAAATCAAATAAAAAGGAACTACAAACAGAATCACAAAAGATTTAGCACCTATTGATTTAAAGAAGATGTAATGAGATATTACAAAAGATAAAGGTCTACAACCAAGAAGAACTTAGACTCAAAACTGAGTCTAATCCAACAAGGAAATAAATGGATTTTCAATGAAAGAGAGGATTTTCAAACAAAACAAAACAAAAGAGCTAAAGTGGAATAGGAATTTGAAATTCAAATATGGGAGAAAAAAATTAAAAGGTAAATACAAATAAAAACATGTTGTTTTATAGTCATCTCTGATCCTTTGTGACCCATTTTGGGGTTTCCTTGTCAAAGATACTGGAGTGGTTTGCCATTTCCTTCTCCAGTTCATTTTTAAAATGAGGAGACTGAGGCGAACAGAATTAAGTGACTTGCCCAGGGTCACACAGCAAGTAAGTGACTGAAGTTGAGTTAGGACTCAAGTCTTCTAGACTCTAGGAGTACTCCTCTAACCACTCCACTGACTGTCCCCTTAATTAACATAGTTGTAAACATGAACGAAATAAAATGACCCTTAAAATAGAAGAAGTTATCATAAGAAAGTAAAATTAAACAATATGTTTTCTACAAGAAATAAATTTGAAACATCAAGACTCGCATAAAGCTAGATACATAGTTAAAATAAAGAGAATAAAATTTATTATGTCTCAACTACTGAACAAGTGAAAAAGCAATGAGGATTCCAGAGGTCACATCTCTCTCTCTCTCTCTCTCTCTCTCTCTCTCTCTCTCTCTCTCTCTCTCTCTCTCTCTCTCTCCCTCTCTCTCCCTCTCTCTCTCTCTGTCTCTCTGTCTCTCTCTCTGTCTCTCTCTCTCTCTCTCTCTCTCCCTCTCTCTCTCTCTGTCTCTCTGTCTCTCTCTCTCTCTCTCTTTCTCTCTCTCTCTCTCTCTCTCTGTCTCTCTCTCTGTCTCTCTCTCCCCCCACCTTCCCTCCCTGTCTTCCTCTGCGGCAAAACATATAGAAAAGAAAAGTAAAGAAGGAAGAAACAAAGGAATTAATGAAAAAAGGAAAGAAGGGAAAGTGGCAGGAAAGGAGAGAGGGAGGAAGAAAAAAAGAGAAGGATGGAGAAAAAGAGGTAGGGAAGAATAGAAGGGGCAAAGGAAGGAGAGAAAGAAATAAAGGAATAAGAGAAAACAGACAAAAAATATGCTGAATAATCTGACATGATATAGAGTGTTTCATATTCATGGACTACTTCCCTATTCAGAAGAATAGGAGGGGGTGTCTTTTATCTCTTTTTTAGGACCAAGTTTATTCTTGGCGAGTTGTAACATTAATTTTTAATTGTTTTATGGATTTATTTCCCTTTACATTAGTGTGACAACTGTGTGTATTATTTTCTTAAATTTGTGAGATTATATTAATAACAAAATAGTCTAACAAATTTTTATATGAACTACATTTTCATCAGGACATCTAAGGAATGCTATGGATAGCGTGCTGGGCTTAGAGTCAAAAAGACTCATCTTCCTGAGTTTAATCTGCTGTCAGACACCTGCTAGCTGTTTGACCCTGCTAGCTGCTAGCTTGGGCAAGTCACTTAACCCTGTTTGCCTCAGTTTCCTAATCTCTAAAATGAACTGGAGAAGGAAATGGCCAACCACTCCAATGTCTTTGCCAAGAAGACCCAAATGGGGGTCACAAAGAGTTGGTCATGACCAAAACGACTGAACAACAAACATTTTCATCAACTTATAGACTAGACTAAACAGTGGACTGAAAAACCAGGTTCTAGATTTGACTTTGCCATCAATGACAGTTTACATTTATAGAATGCTTTATGACCTACAAATCCCTTTTCCTAATAACAACCCTATGAGATTAGGAATGAAGATGTTATTATTCCAGCTTCACAGATGGGAAAACTGATGAAATATTTGTATAGTCATGTGGATAGTTTTTCTCCATTGCCAGAACTTAAACCAAATATTGACTCCTGAAGGACAAAAATCTTTCTTTTTCCCCTACACATTGCTGCAACTGTAAATAATTCCTTCTTATTTATCAGAATGACTATGAAATTATTTCTGTAGATCTGTGAGCTCTGCACTATGGATCTTTTGTTTGAAGATTGTCTTTGACTCTCAATGCTAAGATGACAAGACCTAATTCATTGGCAAGCTGAGCCAAAAGATGATTGAAATGCAGAACTAAATCATACCATCCACAAAATTATGAATGCTGTGGAAATTCAATAATGAAATGAATAGCAGGAGTAAAACACTCAAAAAAGCCATTAACAAAACCATGCATTTGCATTGATGTTCTGCTTTCTTATTTTTTTTTCCTATATGTTTTCACATATCCTCGCTCTAGTCAGATTGGTCTTCTCTCTGTCACACACAAAATGTGTCATATACTTTCCTGCTTCTATTCCCACTGTGACATTTGTCATTACTTTCTAGATTTGAATTTCCTGCTACTGATTTAAAGTCAACAATTATTTCCTTCTAGGCATTATGCCTGAAATTTGGGTATCTGCCACCAGTTCTCTTAGTCAGCAGTGAAATGTGGCAGTCAAAAGAGCTAATGTGATCTTTGGCTGTATTAATATTCCAGGATTAGAAAAATGATCATCCTTGTGTACTCTGTTCTGGTCAAGTCATAACTGGAGTGTTCTATAAAATTCTGGGAATCCTTTTTTTCCTTTAAAGATGAGATCTTGATTCCTAATATATTAATTATAATAATAATATATCATTTTATATATCATTTATATATCATATGGTAGATATTATATATAAAATATAATTATATTAATTAATCCTAATATAGCCAAAGGAAGATTATAAAGATTATGATGGAATTTGGAACTATACAGTCTCTGGAACTGAGGGTTGAGAGCAGGGGTCAACCTGGAAGGGAGAAGACCTATGAGTAAAATGATAGCAGTGTTTAAATATCTGGAAGGTTGGATGTTTTGTGCAATAAAATATTAGATGTCTGCTTGGTCTCAGAGAGAAGCATCAGAACCAATATGTGATAATTAAAGGAATGCAGGTTTTAGTACAACATAAGGAAATATATCTCATCAGAGTTGTCCAAAACTGGAATGACTTGCCCTGAGGGAGCAGTGAATTACTGCATGCCTTTGGCTAAAGGATGGATGGCCATGTGTAATGGATGTGGTAAAAGGGATTCATGATTTGCATTGGAATTGAATGAGATGACCTTAAGGTCTTTTTCCAGTTTTCTGATTCTATGGTTCTATGAACGATTGTTCTGGCTTATTAATTGTACAAGCCACCTGCTAGGGTTTTCCTAAATGTGTTTAAGGAAAACAAAGAGAGTGCAAATTTGGAACCCACTGTCATCTAGCCACTTATCAGTAGCTATAAAAATATAGTTCCTTACATAAATATTAATCATTACAAATACATACACATGGATATATATGTGTATATATATTCATATATATATATATATATATATATATATATATATATATATATATATATATATATATATATATATATATATATATATATATATATATATATATATATATATATATATACACACACACACACACACACACAAAGACTATAGTAAAGAGCAAAAGCCCCAACATAGTGAGCAATCTGATATAGGCTGTACATATACATTCATGTTAAACATTTTCACATTAGTCATGTTTTAAAGAAGAAGTAGAACTAATGGGAGGAATCATGAGAAAGAAGAAGGAGAGAGAGGGAGAGAGAGAGAGAGAGAGAGAGAGTGTGTGTGTGTGTGTGTGTGAGTGGGGGGGAAATAATGTGCTTTGATCTACATTCAGACTTCATAGTTCTTTCTCTGGATATGGATGGCATTTTCCATCTTGGATCTTTTGGAGTTGTCTTAGATCCTTGCGTTGCTGAGAAGAGCTAAGTCTATCAAAGGTGGTCATCACACAATGTTGCTGATGCTGGTTCTTCTCACTTCACTCTGCATCAGTTCAGGTAAGCATCTCCAGGTTTTTCTGAGGTCTACCTGCTCATCATCTCTTATGGAACAACACTATTCCATTACATTCATATACCACAACTTGTTCAGCCATTCATTCCCCAATTGATAAGCATTCCCTCAATTTCCAATTCTTTTCCACCACCAAAAGAGCTGCTATAAATATTTTTGTACACATGGATCCTTTTCTCATTTTTATGATCTGTTTGAGATACAGACCTAGAAGTGGTATTGCTGGGTCAAAGGTTATGCACAGTTTTATAGCCCTTTGGGCATAGATAATTATGGTTGTTAGGGTCAGAAATCTAAGACAGATACATTGCTTATAGCTGTTTTTAAAGTTTCACACAGCTTTTCCCTAGCCTCCATATGATTGAACATTTTCCCCCCTAAGAGATGGCATTAGCTTGCCTGTTTAGATCATCTAATTATCTTTGGAGTGTTACGACTGCCTTTTCAGTTCCTCTAATGGGAAACTTGGCTCTTGGTTATATGCAAATTTCTCTCCTTGATGTGCCTTGGTTTCAGAATCAACTCCCCACTCTTCCCCACTCCCACCTACTGCCCACAGCCTCTAATAATGTGCAAGATGAATAGAGGTATCTCATCTTTCCTACCAGGCTCTCAACTTCATGAGGTTAAGGGTCGTTGCAATATTTCTTTTGTGTACCTCTCAGCACAAAGCAGAGTTCGTGGTCTGTCACAGGCAATGAGAAATATTTCATGATTGACTCTTTTTTCCTTTTACCAATGACCCAGCATGGGATTCCTTTAATAAACAATAGCTCACACCTTGATAGTACTTCAAAGCTTACAAATATTTTCCAAGTATCATTTCATTTACTCCTTGGGACATATTTACTATTTTCATCTCCATTTTCACAGATGAGAAAACTAAAACTGAGAGAGGTTATTAATAGACTTGCCCAGGGTCACACAGCTGCTTAACAAATAAGGCAGAATGGAACTTAGGTCTTCAGAGATTCAAGTCAACGACACTATGCACTAGCTGACTCAAGATTTGCAAAGTACAATAGATAGGTATAGGTAGATAGGTAGATAGGTAGATAGATAGGTAGATAGATAGGTAGATAGATAGACAGATAGGTAGATAGACAGACAGACACATAGACAGATAGACAGGTAGACAGGTAGATAGACAGACAGACAGACAGACAGATAGACAGATAGACAGATAGACAGATTGATAGATGATAGATGATAGATAGATAGATAGATGCACATATATATACATATTCATATATATATATATATATATATTTATATACATATATGTATATATATACATCTATCCTTGTATACACACACAGTGTGTGTGTGTGTGTCTGTGTGTATGTGCGTAGTGTTCACCACAGTCCTGAGTGTTAGATTAGTTGGAATGGAATGGAATGTACAGGCTGTTGGTCACAGAATTTCACAGGGTTGATTTTTATCAGTGAGTTAGAATACTCTATTTGGGAGGTCAGTGCTATTATTATCCCCATTTTGCAGATGAGAAAACTGAGGGCAAGAACACTTAATTAACTTGTCCTGCAGCACACAGTGAGGAAGTGTTTAAAGAAAGATGTCAGAAACAAGTCTTCTTGATTCCAAGTACAGTATTCCATCCATTATACCACCCACCTCCTTCTGAACAGATTCATTTCAACATTTTGAAACATAGAAAATAATTGCAGCCTTGTCCAGTTTTGTATCTTTACAGGGAAGTCTCGTTCACTCAGCAGTTTTTTTGGAGGAAATTGGGGTTAAGTGACTTGCCCAGGGACACACAGCTAGTAAGTGTCTGAGAGTAGATTTGAAATCAAGTCTTCCTGATTCCAGGGCCAGTGCTCTATCCACTGCACCACCTAGCTGCCCCCCTTTAACAAATGTTTATCAAGCACCTACTGTGTTGTAAGCAACCATATTCAACACCAGGAATACAATGATTGAATATCAAAAAAGTCCTTGCCTTCAATAATACTTGACCTATAATGTTCTGTCGTTGGTGACAAAAAACAGGACACACTTGAACTTTGTCAAGTAACTAGATCTGAAAAGCAAGTGGTACGTATAGAAACCAAATAAAATCCAGGGAATTACTATTAGGCAAAGACGATCTTCATTCTCTCCAGGTACTCGTCAGAAATAGGTCCTAGGTAACTATCTTTATTGTCTCAGTTCTAAAGGGTTGGCTATATCAAATACAGACAAGCCAAAATGAGCATCTCCAGCCTTCACTTACATAAAGATACCATTATAACTACTGACAACCTTAAATTGTTATCTACCGTGTCTTTTGTTTCCTTTAGAAATATATTGTTTTTTATAATCACAGCATAAATGCAGTTACTTTATCATTTAATTAAAAAATTAACATCAGTCACTGCTTACCTTACTGCACATTCCTTGCAAACAAATATCATACCAAGCCTATAACTGTTAAATTTAGGGAACAAGATTAGGTATGAGCTGAAATCTCAGCAGCATTTAATTTTACTGTTCTCTTTCTTATAATCTTTCATATGGTTTTTAATAGTTCGAAATTTGGTTGAGAACTATGTGTACCCTTTGAGATATTGCAGCAATAGTCTTCAGAACAATTTGTATAAATTCCCAATATGTCTTGGATATGAAATATCTGATACATATATTTTTCTCAGTCAAGTTTTCCAAGTTTTCTGTTCTTAGGTTAGCTGTATTTATTCTGTTCATACAAAAAGTTCTCAAATGAATGAAGTCAAAGACATCTTTTTAGCTTTTGTGATTTCTGAGTCTTATACAGATAAGAATCCTACCTTGACATAGTTGTGAAAAATATCTTAATCCATTTAAATCCACTTTTAGATTTTGTGACATTTCTTTTAAATGAGTAGGTTGCAGAGCAGATAGAACATGGTTCTTGGCATCAGGGAGACTTAAATTAAAAATCCTACTTCAGACAGTTCCTAGCTGTGTGGTCCTTGTTAAATCATTTACCTTCTGTGTTTTCTCTTCCTCCCCTATAAAATGGGGATAATAAGAGCATCTAAATGTTATGAATGGGCCAAGTAGGTGGTGCAGTGGATAGAGTGCTGGGTCAGGATTTGGGAACACTCATCTTTCTAAGTTCAAATCTGGCCTCAGATACAGATTAACTCTGCAACCCTAGGCAAGTCACTTAACCCTGTTAACCTCAGTTTTCTTATCTGTAAAATGAGCTAGAGAAGAAAAGGGCCAACCACTCCAGTATATTTGCCAAGAAAACCCCAAATAGGGACACTAAGAGTCAGATATGACTAAAAAAAACTAAACAATAGTAGTCTTTATGAATATAATGAGATAATATTTACAAAATATTTTGCAAACTTTAAGCACTAGATATTATCTTTACCATATTCACCACATAATTGTCTCACCCTGTTTGTTTTTTAGTCCAAAACTTGGTTTATAATCTTTCATCGCATAACCATCCCATGGTATAATTCCGTTTGTCACACTGCTTAAAGGTAAACAGAGCAGCAACGCATTCACCAATGGCATATGGATATACATTTATCTCTGGCCCACTTCAAGCCACGAGCCTAGAATTCTCAACACACACAACATTGCCAGTATATTTCTGAAAGCCATCTTACATGGTTTGTTTAGAGTGCTGCCATACTAACTGTATTGTCACTCAACTCAATGAAGAGCCATAGGCACAAGGGGAGCGGTAGACAAGGGAAGCTGCCATGAGTAAGTCATGTGATATGGCAAGACTTGCATCTTCCCAATTTTAACATATAGTCATGAGTATTCCATGCATCCTAATCTTGCACCAGATTCAGTTTAGCAACAAATAATTGTAAGTAATACTGTCACATTTTTTTTAAAAAGCTTCACATAATGGTTGCACCCCATTTTTTTTTTTTTGCAAAATCTTTGACATTAAAATCCTCAATGATTATGTGGTAAAATATGGTACGTTGTTCTTGTCAGTATGTATTTTGAATTTATGGTATATGGTATAAGATACAGATCTAAATTTTTTTTGACCAAACTACTTTCTAGGTTTCTAAGCAGTTCTTGTTAAATAGGGAATCTTTTTCAAGCATAGTAGTTTGTTTTCTTAGGGTCTTGGACACTGGACTGCTACTCTGGGCCACATCTGATTCTTAGTTGTTTAGAACATTTCACGAACTTGCTTTCCTGTTTTCTAACCAGTACCAAATAGTTTGAATGATTACTACTTTATAATATAAGTTCAGGTCTGGATGTACTCTCTCCTTTCCTACTTTTTCTGTCCTCATTTTCCTAGAGATTCTTGACTTATTGTTCCTCCAAATAAATTTTGCTATTGTTCTATGTGTTGTTCTGTGTACCCCCTCAGTTATTTTATTGTTATAGCACTAAATCTGTACATTAACTTGGTTGGTATTGTCAATTATATATTAGTATATCCCCACAATGAAAATGACTCTACCTTTGTTGCTTTAAAGGTCATGCCCGAGTGTAGTTTGGTAGATTAAATCATAGATATTTTAGTATTTTGTAGTTATCTTGAATGGGATGCCTTTTGCAATTATTTCCTCTTGGTTTTTGGTAGCATGTTTTATAAAAGCGTTGATTATTGTGAATTTATTTTGCACCTTTCTACTTTACTGAAGCAATTATCTGAATTAGGTGTTTTTTAAGTGATTCTCTTGGGTTTTCTAACTTAACTGTCATTTTGTCTCCAAATAGGGTAGTTTCATTTCCTCTTTGTCAATGTTTACATCTTTTTTTCCCTCACATTATTGCTGTCATTAGCATTTCTACATTAAATAATAGTGGAAACTGAAGGCATCTTTGTGTTGCCTATGTGTTGACTAAGGAAGCATCTAATATTTCTCCATTGCAAATAATGCCAATGGGAGCCAAATTAAGCCAAGAGAATAATCAAGCAATATTATCTGTATGTTCTAATATAAAACACATTCCTAAATATCAAGGCTGCATCATGTATTAAATAGGGCATTGATATTTGAGAGTCCAGAAGATCAAAGTTCAAATCCTACCTTTGATACTGATTTTCTGTGGGACCATAGATTAATTACTAAATTTCACTAAGTCTTAATTTCTTCATCTGTAAAATGGAATAACATTTATCTCACAATAATATTATAAAAATTCATTAAAGACAGCATACTTAAATTGCTATGTAATTCTTCAAATGTAGTATAAATGCCAGTGATTATTATCAATCAATTAATCAACAAGTATTTATTGTTTTTACTATGTAGCCCAATTTAATGGATAGAACATGAGAAACGGACTCAGGAGGACCTGGGTTCAAATCCTCTGTGAGACAGGACCACTAGAGGAATTCCAAGAGGCAGAGGTAAGGAGGGAGTTCATTCTAGACACAAATGACAGCCAACTAGTGAAAAGGGATGGAGATATAGTGTTATGTGCAAGAAATAGGAAGTAGGCATTTGAATGGATTGTAGGAAGACCAATGTGTAATAAGACTGAAAAGATAGGTTGGGGCTGAAGCCATTTTTGGCTCTTCCCTTTACTTCACCCCACACAATTGATCAGTTCCTGAATCCTGTTGATTCTTCCCCCCAAAAGTTCAATGAATGTTACATCTACTTATACCCATGATTTTTACACAAAAAAAAAAGAGAGAGAGAGAGTACAGTACTGGAATGGTTAAAAAGACTGATGAATGACCACCAGTCCTTTCAACAAGTAATAAATGGGTGCATTTTTTTTCCAGCCTCATTCGATAAGGGATCAGGAAGAAAATAAGCTCCTACTGATAGCGAAGCACTGTACTTAGCATTTTGCAAATATCTCATTTTGATCCTCTCAGTAACTACGTGAGGTAAGTATTGTTCTCAATCCTTTTTTTATAATTAAGGAAACTGAGGCAAATGAGGTTAAATGATTTATCCAAGATTACACAACTGATAAGGGTCTGCAGCCAATTTGAACACGTCTTCCAGACTTCAGGACCAGAAATCTATCCATTGTGCTACCTAGCTCACGCAGTAAGCCCTTACTCTATGCTAGGTACTGTGCTAAGCCTTTGGCATATACAGAATATAATCTCTTACTCTCAAGGAGTTCACATTCCAATAGGGGAGACATGTAAAGAATAAGGAATAAGAGTAAGTGAATGAATTTTTAAAATATTAAAAATTTATTACATATAAAGCAGTGTGCTAAATGCTGGGAGAATGACTAGAAATATAATGGAGGAAATCTCACAGAAGAAGGCATTGGTAGCTTTGGAGATCAGGAAAGTCCTCCTATAGAAGTTGGAATGGGAGCTAATTCTTGAAGAAAGCCAGTAACTAAGAGACAGAGGAAAGAGGGGTTTTGGGTTCTTGAATATCTTGTCTTGGAGGTAATCCGTATCATTCCTCTTCTGCCTGTCCTACCACCAAGGTTCTCATCTTTGCTTTTTAATAGCTTAGCTAGCCAGGTATTCAAATACCTAGCTCACTGGAGCTATATGACAATGTCAGTTAGTTGGTCAATAAACATTTATTAAGTGCCAACTGTGTACCAGATATTGTGCTAAGTGTTAGAGCTTAAAAAAAAGCTCCATGTTCTCAAAGAACTAATGGAGAAAAACACATAAAAAAGCTAAAAGAAGGAGAGAAGAGAGGGACTGGGAAAGATACCCTACCCAGGGTATGGTGGAACAATCAGCCAAGCCCCAAAGTAGCAGTGAAGGTGAGAAATGAAATGTTCTGGGTGAAGCTCCTTCATTAAAATGGATGTTTTGGAGTTCATGGCTTCTCCTCCAATCAGAGGACAGAGGGTGGTGATGAAGTGGAATGCCAAAGGATCTTGCAAGATGATGAATGAGCTTCCTGGAGTATGGTGCAAAAAGTGCCCCATTTTCCAATTATAGTTCATGCCATCCAACTCAAGAAACATGCCAAAATGCCTACTAACTTTCAAAGCCCCGTACTATGTATATGGGATACAAAAATGAACAATGACACATTTTGTTTTCTCAATCTATTGGTAAGAATATGATGGTTATAAGTGCAAATAGAATACCAAGCAGAGCATGATAAGGCCCATGCCCATGCACATATGACAGTTTTGAGGAAAGAATCCTTTATCTGGGGAAAGCAGTAAAGAAAAAGAATTTCAACAGGCAAGTAAGTGAGATAGGAGTGTTTTCCAGGCAAACAGGGAAGCCAGATGAATTTCTGAAGGCTGGGAAGTGCAGGGTGAAGTCTCAGGTTAGTTAGAAGTTGAACTTAGTAGAAATTTAGAGGTTGTACAATAGAGCAATATGTCATAAATCTAAGGAAAGGAATACCGTAACAAATTATAGGAAGGCCTTAAACATCTGCTGTAGGCCCTGTATTAAGCTAGGAGCTGAGAGTGCAAATCCAAAAATAAAGGAAATCCTGCCCTCAAGGACCTTACATTCTATAGAAGGAGATAGACATATCTACAAATATAAATATATAAAAATAAATATGATTATTAATTTCATTGTTATTATTATTAGAGGAGAAATCCAGTAGCAGTTGGGGGACTCAAGAAATGATATGGAGGTTGTGGAGTTAGACCTGAGATTTTAAAGAAACTAGGGATTCTAAGAATCAGACGTTCTGGACATGGGGAGAGCCTGTGAAAAGAAAAGTCATTTGTGAAGATAAAATCAATTAACACATATTTACTAAATGTCTATTATGTACTAGGCACTGTACAAGCAAATGTAATGAATGAAACAATCTCTCTTCACAAGAAGTTTACATAATTATGGGGGAAACAGAGAAGATATATAAAAATATACAGCAAAAATATAAAGTTGATAAATATAAATCTAAGCCTCATCCCAAAGCTCATTGGTATGAGCATCCCTCTTTATAGATAGAGATGAGGGCCCTGGCCTACATGAAGAGTGGGACAGGGTTGAGTTGGTGAGAGAGCTTTAGTTCCCAACAGGTCCCGCTTTGGGACTGGTCAAGCTTCAAGTTTTCTTCAGAATTAAATGGGCTTCCAGCATCAAGAAAGAAGATGGGAGAAGCCAATCCCACTTTAGGTAGCTGAAGGAAAGGACTCTGGGAAGACAGAAGTGAGTAGTTTCTGGCATGTCACACTCCACAGACTTTAGGGAGATTCCCCTTGGGTGAGATACAGGACCCTCTCTCTTGGTCAAGGTGAGTTATCTTACCCCAAAGGGAGAACTCCTTAATTCTGTATTGTCTGGTATGTATGTATCTGGTATGTATGTACATAAATATATATATACACACACACGTATATATATATATATATATATATATATATATATATATATATATATATATATATATATATATATATATATATATATATATACGTGTGTGTGTGTGTGTGTGTGTGTGTGTGTATTTAAGGGAGCAGATACATATACCTCTAGTCTGGTAGCCCTTGTCTTTTTGAAGAGATCAGAGTGGTGACTACTGGTCCCAACCTCCTGCTTCCCCTTTGAGCAGAAGTGAAAGTCTCCCTTGAAGAAGGCTGGGGGGAGAAGCTAGAGATATCTATTATTATCCCTTTGAGTCACACAAGGACAGCCATTGCCATACTGGTGGGCTTCCCTACACATGGCACCCTTTTCATCTGCTACATAAATATACACAGCATTACAAAGTACAAGGTGATTTTGAATGAAAAACACTTAGGAGTTGGAGGAAAAACTGTATGTAGAAGATGGTACCTGAGCTTCCTCTTAAAGGAAGAGAGGGACTCTGTGAGAACAAGGTAAGGAGATAATATGTTCCCAAGACTAGGCAGTGAAAAGGTACAAGAATGAGAAACGAGGATAGTTTGACTCAATCGCAGTGTAAGGGGATGCAAGTAACATCCAATGATGCTGGAAAGCGAGTCTGGAACCAAGTTACGTAGGACTTTAGAAACTAAACAAAAGAGTTTGCATTTTATAAGAAGCCATTGCATTTGCTTACTTAGAGGAGTAACTTGTTTATATTTCCACTTAAGGAAAATCCTTTTGGCATGTGTGGGTTGATTGAAGTGGTGAGAGACTTGAGGCAAAGAAACCAGTTAGGAGACTTGCAATAATCTAGCTGGGAAATGATGAGAGTGTGAATGAAGGTGGTAGTTATGTGAATGGAAAGAAGGGGTTAGATGCAAGAGAGGTTGGGAAGGTAGAAATGGCTAGATTTGGCAACTTATCTGATCTGTGGGGGAAGTGAGAGTGATGAGTCCAGTATAATGCTAAGATCGTGAAGGTAAGACACTTTGACTGGATAAAATAGCACATGAGGAAAACTAATGGCCAAAGAGTCCAGTAAGATGGAACATGGAGGGCTGTAGATGCCATACAGGTAGCGTTCCAAGCTAAGAAGTTTATTCTTTTCTTTTTTTTAACCTGTAGGGAACAGGAAGACACAAAAGACTTTTGAACATGAGGGTTCGGGGGGGTAAGTTAGAAAGACCTACGCATTAAGATAATCATTTTGACATCTATATGGAAATTATTTAGGAGCTTATTACACTAACTTAGTTGAGAGGAGATGAGGGCCTGAAGTTGGGTAGCAGCTGTGTAAATCAAAAGGAGGGGGTGGATGTGAGAGATATTTGAAAGCAAAGTTAGCAAGATTCAGCATATGATCCAATGTGCAGGTTAACAAGGGACAAGAAAGACTGAAAAAATGATTTGGAGTTTGGCTTCAATTTTGTCTCCTTGTAGAGGATGTTGCTGTTAAATTTGCCAATTCTTTGTAAGCACAATTCAGCAGCAATACTAATGCTGTTGTTTAGTAGTTAAAAGAGTATAGAGGAAAGGAACAACCATTTATGCAGTACCTACTGTATGCTTGGCACTGTGCTAAGCACATTTTTTAAAAATCCTCATATTTGATCTAGCTGTGACTAATGACAAATGTGTGTCCAACAACTGTAAGGAAAATTGAATGGTTCACCTTTTGATAGAATAAATCCCTTTATATCTAACCATCGATAGATTTCAAGGAGTCCATGAAATTGGACAGGAAAAACATGACATCTTTATTTTCTGACCTTTAACTGAAATATACTGTTCCCTTCAACTACGAGAGCAGACAACAAACCACAATATTATTAGATTTCACTATATTTCCAAAGGCATCTATAACACACAAATATTAAGAAACTTCTGTTCTAGAGCTTGAGACTATATTGAAGCTCCCTCCCCCCAGGTTCCCAGGGATGAGCTTCTAGAAAACACAATGGACCCAGAATTCTCTTTGTGTCGGCATAGGCATGTTTTCCTCCAAAAAGACTAGATTTAATTTTTGCTTTCAATTTTGATGCAGATGAAACTATTTGGCCATGTTTTTTCTCACATTGTAGGATGTTAAATAATCTCATCTTCCAAATTTCCTTGAGTATAAAACACAGTACTTTTTTTCTTTTGAGTGCATTTCTAGAGTTGTATGCCCTAGAAGGCCAGTCACTCAAAGATCAAATGAGAACAAAGCTATGAAAATGACCTGAAAAAAAGTTAAAGGCACTTTACCAATCCAAAGTAGTCTCTGAAAGGACTCTCAGAGGAAACTTGATAATATTAGCAGACCGTTAAGCAACAAGACTTTTTCTAGGGGCTCAGAAGTGTAATCTTAGCTCAGCCTGAGCTTCTGTGTTGCATCCTCAAAAACAGCTTCATAAAATAAATTGTTGGAAAAAATGGAACGATTATATAACCTTCTTTAGCTCTATTCTTGACAAAGAGTGGATTATGTTTGTATCACCAAGAAAAGAGACTCTTAATGGCTTAGCAAAAATCAGTTTTTCAACTTAATCATCCTATAGAAAATAGTAGGAGCTTTTCCCCCTTTGAGAAGCACTCTAGAATTGAACAGTATCTGCATTTGAATTTGTACAACTTTTTATCTTCTGTACTTAAAAACTAAGGCAGAGAGAACTTTTCCATTTACCTTACATGGATTGCTTAAAGTTCTGCCTTTTTGTTATGTCCTGGCATAATCTGCTTTTCATAAATCATTGATTTTGTCTTCTTTTTGTTAAATAGATTTGTCACAGAGTCACATACCAAGACATTTTCTACTATTTAAGCAGCAGGTAAAAAACATTCTTTTCTTGGCTAACCTTTTAATGGAGGCAGACTTCTTTGTGACAAGATAAGCAATAAAAGTATTCAAATGTATTCTCTCCACTGTCTAAGCATGGTAGCCCAGCTGAGCCATTGTGCTCTCACAAATGGTGATAATTCTGAACATTATGTGGCAGGATCAGAACCCAGGGAGCTGTCCACTCATGGACAAAGGTATTTTTTTTAATGAGTAGATCATCCCTAGAGAAGACATTTCCATATGTAACATACAGATAGGTTATATTATACAATGAAACTTACAAGGCTATCATTTGGGTTTCTGGCAGGACATGATTTTGCTGTAACTTACCATATGATGTTGATGTTCAAAAATTTAAATCACCCAAAAAGTCGAAATAATGTTTGATGAAATTAGTCTGTAGCCTTTTCTTTTAAAATCAACTTTATTTGGGACAGTCCATTATAATCAAGTGTCTGAGGAAAGCAAAGTGCTCATCCTACATTTTATAAACTAAATTTAGTCTCAGATGAAAATCTGTTCCATTGTTTGATCTTACAAGATATGAAGATCACTAAAATGTGAGGGATGTAGGAAATGAGCTACACAGGCCAGGATTGCTTTTACTCAAGGATTTAAATTTTTATTTTATTTGAAAGCAAGGATTTGCATTTTACTGACAGCTCATAAAGAAGTATAGGACTTTTTCTTAAGTGTTTATTAAACTAAAGAGCTGTAGAGGAAGTGGACTTTCTATTTTCATTGTAGTGATCTTGTAATTCTCCGATAGAACTGACATAATTTCACTGAACTGGAAACCTTTCTTTCCATTCCTGTGGGAGAAATGTCTCAGAATTCACAAAGTTTAAATTTTACATAAGGCTTCGTTTTCATATTGAGACACATAAACAGGGAGGTGAAATTTAAGAGACTTTTCCCTTTGCATTATTGATTCATTGTGATGTGAAAACTCTAATGGGCTTACTTCAGCTATTTGTTTATGTGTATATATATATATATATATATATGTATATATATGTATACATATATATATATACATATATATGTCAGATAAGAGTATTTACCTGGATATTAAAGTAGATTTCACTGTTTTTTTCATATCCTTTCAATTCATAAGAAAGTCAAAATATGTGGCCAAAATAAAATATAATTGTGTAAGTATCCAGTGGAGCCAATGCTTCTTGATAACTTTTCTAATTAATTCAGCCAAAAGAAAAGGAGAATATCTGAGGGTATTTGCCAGGCATTTTAGTTAGAAAAAAAATAATCTGAATCATAAGTGTACATCAATCATCATTTCTCCCGGGCTCCATTTTCTCCTGCCAGCTCTATATCATATTCCTATCACAAATGTAATTAAATCTGATTCTTGAATTTTATGGGGGTTTTTATAACATTTAATTGTTGTAGATCTGCCCACCTTACCAGAAGGATTTTGTAATTCATCAATCAAATGACAGATAGTGCTTTGAAAAGTATAAAGCGCTACATACATATTATTTTTTCTATTTCTATTGTTAATGATACATTGTTCAACACTGTCATTTTTAAGATGAAGATATGTAGGTCCAAAGGGGGTGAAGTGACTTTGATCATAAATATACACAGCTTTAAAAAAGGATAGAACTGGGACTGGAACTCAAGCTTTTTGGATTCCAATCTAGCTCCTTTTTGTCTCAAATATCCCACTGTTTTTTCTTCTAGGTTTCAGCAATTTTAAAAACCATCTAATTTCCCGTCAATTTTAAGAAGTTAATTGAGGAAGGAATCTGATACATTTAGAGAGGCAGTAAGGAGTAGTGGGTAGCATGCAGAGTTAGGATCCAGAAGACCTAGATTTTAAATGTTTCCAGCATCTGTTAGCTGAATGACCAACAGGATGTAAATTGTAGTATATAAGTCTGTTTTCTCATCTGTAAAATGGGAAAAATAATGCCTGGATCACCTACCTATCAAGGTTGCAAGGAGACTTAAAAGAAATAATACATGTAAAAGCACTCTGTAAATGGCAGCTCTTAGTTACCATACAATAAGCATTAGTCCTTTTCCTGATCAACAATCCTTGATTTATATCCTGTTAACAATTCACATCTGATCAATAAAATGTTCCAAGACAATTCCAAAGGACATATGATAAAACGCTATCCACCTCCAAAGAGAGAATTTATGAATTCTGAATGCAGTGAAACATACCTTTTTCACTTTTGTTATATTTCTTGCCTTTTATTGTTTGTAGTTGATTTTGCACCATAGTTAATATGAAAATATATTTTGCTTAACACCATATGTATAACTGATATTATATCATTTGCCTTTTCAATGGATGGGGAAAAGACTCAAGGGAGGGAGATAATTTGGAACTAAAAATTTTTATCAGTTTTTTTGGAAGGGGGAAGGCAAGGCAATTGAGGATAAGTGACTTGTGCAAGGTCACAGCTAGTAAGTGTCAAGTGTCTGAGGCCATATTTGAACTCAGGTCCTCCTGACTGAAGAACTGGTGCTCTATTCACTGCACTGCCTAGCTACCCCCTAAAAAAAATTAAATAAGTGTTTAAAATAAATTTAAAATTAAGAAAAAAAACAACAGAACAGCATTCTAAGACAGAGTGATGGCCAGGATGTCCTTATGACTGAGGACCTGAAAAAAATTCTCATCATGAAAGTCCTTTGTACTGCAGAAAGTTTCAGTATAGGGAGTGGATGTGTTTTGTTTGGTTTTGTTTCCAGTGGAAATAAAATTTAAGAAGGTGCGTTATGACTGCAGCATAAGGGCTATGGGATCTTTTCATCTCCCTTGTAGATAAAACTTTCTGTAACTGTTGTCTCACATGATTAAAATGTAAGTTAATAAATTAATTAAAGGAGCATAAGCATCAAGAATCCTCAAACTACTAATATGTGAATTTGGATCTCATTATGAGTTAGGGAAAGTTGTTTCTGAACATATTAATCTTAATTATTTTTTGCTTAGATGAACAACAAAATTGTATCATGACCAATGATCAGGGGAAGAAATCCACAACTGTTGTTTCAATAAGGACAAGTAGGAAAAACACATAGAGATAATGTTGAGTAACTTCTCTTATGCTAATAGAGGTTTCTAAGTTCACTAGTGTTGGGAAATGAAATCCAGAAGTCTAGGGTCAACTGCCTTTAATTACATCCTCTGAGAGGTGATTAAGAACATCATATAACAGGCACTTCCCATATTCTGCTAGTATGGGTGATTGTTAATACACTACTAAGAAGATTCACTCTAGGCTACAGTCTTGCTGTGATGCAATTCATAAATGGCAGAAGATAGGGTCAAATAGTTAGGGTAGTTTCCCTACTCATGGTGATATGGGATTCTGTTTCTGTGTGTACTTAACATGTGAGTTTTGTTCCATCTCTTGTGTTTTTCTATTGTGAGAATCAGCTACAGAGAATTTGTCCTATCTCTCTGGTAATCAAGAAATTGTTGGAGAAATTCCATAGGTCTTTGTCAATCTATAGGTTGCAGATGTGATCTGTGGACTCACAAAAGCTATAGGTAGTCATTTTGATGCCTAGAACAAGAAGCACAAAACATGGTTTTCAAATCAAATCATACCATGTGGGGAATAGACAGGAAAAAAATACATAAGGTTCTGTGGGGTTGTTGCATGTCCTTCATTCTTGAAGAGGACATCATGACATCAGGAGGATGAGGCCATGACTTGGAAGTGAATTGGATTTAAGTGAGGCAGGGCTGTGCAAAGTCACCAACCTCACTTTCTCCTCTGGAGCCATCTGGATCTAACGGTAAGATATAGATCAGAATGACTAGAAATGGTCCTGTGGTGAGTGTTAGCTAGATGCTAAGTTCAGTTGTTTTTATGTGCTATTGAATGAGAAGGAGTAGTCAGAACCCCATAAATCTAGGTGTTTAGGGACAAAGCCCTGATCACCCTGCCCTTGTTACAGTCATGGACCTCACTCGAGTTCAGACAGATAACTTCAGGAATTTATCTACACTGGCATATGATGCCAGGTTCTGTTAGTATATACTGGGAAGTGTATTAAACTTTCTCACCCTCACAGATGAAAAGGAAGATTTGTCATAGGAAGGTGTCACAGGAAGAAGACAGTATCTGACATGTTAGAGGGTGAGTTAAAAGTGACCCTATATTTAAAAGTTTGTGACAGTAACCTAGAAGTGACTCAATTTGACTGCATTTTTAGTTTTGAGCTAAATCCATATAATTTCTAAACTGCCCATAGGGGCCTCCTCCACATTAAACAATTTTTCTCATATGATAAAGACCCCATATGGGTGATTCTTTCAATTCTGTAGAGTGGATATTGCAATTAGTCTTGATGAAACCAGTCATTGAAAATTAACAAACTGTACAAAAATAGACCTGTTGACATCCAACCTCTTTGCTTTATGTCTCAGCATGTAATGGATTAAAACAAAGAATTGTCTCTAACATGGAAAAAAAAACCATTTAGAGTAGTTCCTTTTTTTCTTTTTTTGGCCAAAGGTACTTAGTCATTTGGCAAAGAATATAGCAAAGAAATATTATTGAAAGAGCAAATTTCATGGACAATTTGAAGCTCTATAGTTTTAAAAAGTTACTGAAGGATTATGATTGGATAAATTTTCTCAGTCCCTGGATTTTAAGTGATAAAATTTTAAATTTATTTTTGGTATATGCTAAAAATATGACAGCAAGTTATCATGATATTTTGCCTCAACTTTCTCCCACAAAATGGGTATTCAAAAGGACGTGCTCTGACTTCTCATCTCCTATCCTGGAATCAGTCATTTAGCACCAGGTAAGTTACCTTCACAGATAGCTCTCTCAAAGTAGCATAAGGACACTTTCTCCTGATTTTCCTCCTACCTCTCGATTTCTTTTCTTTGTTGCTGTTTCCTTGTGCTTGAGATGAACCTCTGACATAGGTATTCCCTAAGTTCTGTTTTTCTCTGAATTTGGAATCAGAGACCTGTATTCAGATCCTTGGGTTGCCACTTACTGCTGATATGATCTTGGTAGCTAGGTGACTTGGCAGATAGAGTTAAGAACCTGGAAATAAAAAAGATGAGTTCAAATCTGACCTCAGGTGCACATTAGCTCTGTGACCTTGAGCATGTCACTTAACCTCTGTTTATCTCAATTTTCTCATCTATAAATAATATAATATAATTATAAATAAATAAATCATAAAGTGGGTATAATAATAGCACCTCCTTTCTAGGGATGTTGTTAAGATACAATCAATTAATATTTGTAAAGTACTTTGCACCCCTTCAATTGTTGTATAAATATTAGTTATTATTGCTATTAACCTCCCTGGGATGTTAGTTTGCTCATCTGTAAAAATAAGAGGTTTTGACTAGATGACCTCAAAAATCTTTTAAACTCTACATCCATGATCCTATGATCCTTGATGATCCACTCATATGATCATAGGAAGAGATCTTAGAGGCTTGCTGGTCCAGGACCTTCATTTTATCAATGAAAATACTAAAGCCCAGGGAAATGCTGATGCTTAACCAAATTCAGAAAGGTATGTATCTCACCTGACACCAGTAAATCAACTCTTATCTCTATGAACATAATCATCCCATGCTCAGTCAATAGCATCACACACAAAGACTCTCTCCAGAGGTTTCATCACATATTTTAAGTGCTTATTGACTCTCTAGCTGGATATCTCACTGACACCTGTACCTCATAGTGTACAAAATCAAATTTATTATCTTGCCCAACATATCTTATCCCTTTCTTTACACTTCAGTCATATACTTCTGTGGTTGGAACCATCCTCCTTCATGATCCCACAACCATTTTAATTCTTTCTTTGTCTTATCTCCCTTTTGGCTTTCACGTCCCACTGTATCTACTTCTGTAATCACTGCCAGATCTTTCCTGTGCTCTTAAATTCTCACTGATCCCACCTTTATTCAATCCTTTGGCACTTCTCACATTATTTTAATAGATTCTTAACTGGTTTTCTTTCTTTCCTCCCCTCCCTTTCCATTCCTTTCCCTTCTCTTTCTTTCCCTTCTCCTCATCTTCCATCTTTCCTTGCTTTTATTTTTTCTTCTTCATTTCTGCCTTTCTCTTTCTTTTTTTTCCTTTGCTTCTTTAATTCTTTTATTTCTTCTCTCCTTCTTATCTCACACAAGGATTCACACAGGAATTGTAACCTGATCTCTTTCTGACCTGGACCACCTTGCTCCTTTTTTGTCAACCTGTTGACTCCTTCCTTTGAAGGTTCACCATAAATGGTGCCCAACTTGGGACCATTGGGTGTCTACCCAATCAGCTTTAGCTGTACTACAGTTCAGAACTCCTGAGCTCACTGAATTCCCTATTCTCAGCCTCCTTAGTAGCAAGGATTACAGGTGTATCTGAGGCATTTTGAGGCAACTAGGTGGCATGGTGGTCCTGAAGTCAGGAAAAGCTGTCTTCAAGTCTTCAAAACCCAGCTTCAGACACTAGCTGTGTGTCTTCAGACAAGTCATTTAACTTCTGCCTGCTTCAGTTATTTTATCTGTAAAGTGGGAATAATAACACTACTTGCTTCAAAGGGTTGCTGTGGCCATCAAATGAGACACTATTTATAAACTGCTCATCACAGTATCTGTCATATTGCAAGCACTTAGTGAATGCTTGTTTCTCTCCTTCCTTTCATGTGCCCATACCTGACCATGCAATTCTTAATCATGGAAATTTTCCAGAGATTCATCAAAGTTAAATGACTTATTTATGGTTGCACAACTAAATGTTAGAAATAGCATTTTCTGGCTGATCTTTCTGGCTCAATCCCTGGTCACATTCAATTCTGGGCTAACACATCCTTGTCCCTTTCATCTTGAGCATTGCTGCTGATGGTTCAGACTCTTGTAAAACCTTCTGGTCCCTAGAAGAGCATACTTTTGCTTTTTTGGGGGGGGCGGGTGGAGGGAACCAATGAATACCTTTGTAAACAGTAACTAATTTGGTTGTCAATTCTGTGTGTGTGTGTGTGCTCATTTGTTTTTGTCTGCTTCTTTGGTGACTCAGTTTCCCTATTTCTTCCAGGCTAGAAGTGGAGCAGCCACTTGCACGTCTCATCCTGCTACTGAGCAATAAGGAAACTTTGGCCTACTCTATCTTTGATTTGAACCAGTTCACTCTTTCTTAGGCAGACTGACAGCCTCCCACTCTCAGGGGCTCACTATATCCCCAGACAGCAGGGACACCCGATCAGATTAGCCTTCTACAGCTCAGAACTTCCAAGCTCAAGAGATCCAACATCCTTAGTCTCCCAAGTAAAGGGGTTTATAGATGTGTGTCACTGCAGGCCCTAACAAGTTTCTCCTATTCTGGTCAATCCCCTCACTAAACCACTACCTATCTTCTGAATGTGTGTTTATGATTACATCACTCTTCTGACTCTAGATCTTTGAAGGGTTCTCACTGACTACTGAATAAAGTGTGAATTAGGAATTCTGGCATTCATGGCCCTCTACAACCTGTAAACAAAGTAGCTTTCTTGCTTTACCTTACCTCACTTTCCTTCACATAGTCCGTGAGGTATCCAACCTAGGCTGAGTCCCTTATCCTCTACACATTTCCCTTGAATCTCGCCTTTGTACTTATTTCTCTCTACCTTGTATCCCAGTTATTTAAATAAGTCTTTCACTACTATTTGATGACAATTTCCTTTAGCGTATATTCTGTGTCACATTTGTTTTTGTATCCCAGGAGACTAGTGTAATGCCTTGCATTAGTAGGCACTACTTAATAAATACTTGATGGATAGATGAATAGTAGCTGTTTCTAAGGCTTCTGAAGAATGCTTATGTTCTTGCAAGCACAGATGATAATGGCTCTGGGAAAAGTGAAAAAGAAAATGTAGGTCCTTATTTAGATCAAATGAAGTAACAGATGTGAAATGCTTTGAAAACTTTAGAGTGCTATATAAACATGAACTATGATTACTATTATCATTTTTATTTGGTGCACAAATTCCTTTCTCAGCACTTGTTTGCAGACCTGTCATTTCCATGGCATTGGGCCCACACCACTCCTTTCCTGTCTTCTGGATGCCAAAGGTTCTCATGTCCTTCTCAACTGAAGTTGAACTAGGTTCCCCCTCTCTCAAACTCGCCCATTCCTCATCAAAACCTACCTATACTACGTTTCCTTACCTCTTAACTCTCTCATGGTATAGTCAGATGAATTAATCTTTGATAATATGCTCAGTGAGTAACAAGTAATTAATAGATTATTCCACCCAGGTTCCACATTTGTTTTGTAACGAGAGCCTTCAAGAAATAATGCCTCATGTCAAAGAAGTGACATTAATGCATCCAGCTGCAAACTACCTTCCTGGCATTAATTCACACTCCGCTCATCCTATGCTTCTGTTAAACTGATCTATTCTTTGCTCCCTAACTATGTCCCAAATTTCACTGCAATTTCTCATGCTTCCCAACTCTTTCAAGTTAACAATTCTACTGATCGACCCACAAAATCAGTGCAAGTGATAAAAGGGAAAAAAAATGACAGTTGTTTGGAGGTGTTATCAGAAGATAGGCATACTGATGTACTATTTGCAGAATTGTTGATTGATTCAACTGTTATGCAAAACTATTTGGAGTCATACTAGAATTGTCATTTCACATAGTCACACAGCGTACATGCTAACCAAGCTAGACTCTTTTCTAAGGGTCTTATTCTCTAAGCACTTTGCTTAACACTTTCTTCCTTTGTACTTATTTCTCTCTCCCTAGTATTATGGTTATTTGTATATGTTTTTCACAATATAACTTCTAACCTAAAGCTACCACTAGTGGTCATATATTGCATGAATATCGATGATGGTAGGAACAGTCTTATATATTCAAGGCATATTTATAGTCATTCATTGTGGTAGCAAAGTGAGTGCTGAAGGGAAAGTTTGTTGTGGTTCAGTTGGTTTTTAATCATGTCCAACTCTTTGTGACCCCATTTGGGGTTTTCTTGGCAAAAATACTGAAGTGGTTTCCCATTTCCTTCTCCAGCTCATTTTAAAGATGAGAAACTAAACAGGGCTAAATTGATGGAATCCTAATAAAGCTGTGCCTAGCCCAATATTCTAATTTCTTTATTGGCCTCACTGAACAAAAGGCATGCCCTGATTTGACCACACAATCTGGCTTTAATCACTCCTCAGGCCCCCAGACTCAATAGAGTCATTGCCCTAGCTAGCCGCTGCCTCCAGATCCAATTCACATATTGGAATAGGTTTGTCGTTATATTCAACCACAATCACATCGTCTATTTATCCCAAGACAGGACCACAATACCAAACTATCCATCTTGACCATATAGGACCACAATAATGAACCAATCAGAAAGCAGCATGGCCAGATTGTTTCACCATGGAAGGGACTCTCCTATTACATAATCCCTTAACAAATCCCTCTTGCCTTTTTAATATTAATAATTTCTGTTCTGTAATCAGTATCATTACACTATACATTTGCCAATGTTGTCTTACTAAGTTCCTGGTTCCTATTGGAACCTAGCCCACTTCTGAGGGAAGTGAATCCTCAATAAATGCCTATATTCATATTAGAGGTAGTTTGACTGTGAATTTATTCGAGACAACCCCCATAATACACCATGAAACTGTAACAAAGTGACTTACCCAGAGTCACACAGCTAGGAGGAGTCTGAGGCTGGATTTGAACTCAGGACAATGAGTCTTTCTGACTGCAGGCCCAACACTTTATACACTGGTCAGCTAGCTACCTATTGTGCATGATTCTTATTTCTTCCCTACTTGACTATGATTGGAGAATAGCTAGACAGATTTTTGTTTATTAATGTATTACAATGATATTGGAACATAAAGGGAAAAAAATATGAGGAATTTGTATGCATGTGAATGAACTGAAATAAGCAGAACCAATAGGAAAATATCCACATTGTCTACAACAATGTAAAGGAAAAACAGCATTGAAAGGTATCAGAACTCTGATCAATGTAATGAGTAATTGGAACCTGAAAGCACTGATGGTTTAACAAGGCTCCATTCTCTCATGAAGAAGGTGATGACTATAGGTATATAATCAGATATACATTGCCAGCAACGGTCAGTTGGTCAGTTTGCTTTGCTTAATCATACTTCTTTCTTATAATGTAGGATTTAATGATGGGAGTGTGATAAAAATTTACAAGGAAAGACGATGGGAGTTACATTGATTTTTTTTAAAAGCATCCAAAAAAAGTTATTTAAAAGCATCAACAAAACATGCAAGTCAATTATTTAAAAGAAATTCTATCCATCCCACCTTGAAAGTTACCTCTCCTTTCCCTGATCTGTTACTCTACAAGTCAGAAGTTATCCTTTCTTCTTATAACGGCTAGCACTTTGTAACTTTCTGGAAAGTGTGCAATATAGCTATTTGGGTAGCATTGTTACTTCTCTGCTCCTTAGCTAGGATATCCTTAAAGGGAGGGATCCTATCTCATTCATCTTTATGGATTCTTTCCATTCCTCTTTAAGGAAAGGTAATCTTTCTTGGGCTGTGTGCTATGGGTAGATGAAACCGTTATATTCCAGCTTGTGAGAGTGGAATATAGAGGTCCTGGCTGCTTTCTGAAGGAAAGATTAAAGACCAAAAGCACATATTATGAGATTATAAGTAAAAAAAAAATTTATGAAACATGGCTTAAAATTTCAATTGTTCTATGATAGAAATGTTTTACAAAACATGTATAACCTGTATGAAATTGCTTGCCTTCTCAATAGGGGTGGAGATGGGGAGGGAGAAAGGGAGAGAATTTGAAACTGAAAGTTTTAAAAAATGAATATTAAAAATTGCTTTCACTTGTAGCTAAGGAAAAACAAAATACTAAATAAATAAACAAATAAGTCAATATATTTGATTGTTCTTGTCTCTGTCCTCTGCTACCTTCTTCAATCTAGATCTAGAATTTCATCAAAACTCTTCAGTGCTCAGTGGAACGTTCTATCAGTTTAGCCCAGCTACCTTCTGTCTCACCCAAGGTCGGGAAATCATTGAATTATAACAGTAGAGAATTTCATTAATATGAGTGAGAACAAGTACTCCCTCCACCATTACTTCCCATCAGAACTATCTGACTGATTTCAGTTCATTCAGAACAAGAAATTCCTAAGTTAGTATGTATATTCATTCATCCATTTATCAAATCATTCATCTCCTTAAGGTTTCAAGTCAAAAGCAGCAATGGAATCGTTAGAAGAAGCTGATGAAAGCGGCATGACTGTGATGAATGGGAGAAATAGTGTGCGTACTTAGTATAAGTAGTCAGAGATGTCTGGAAAAAGGAATTTGCATTATTTAAGGAGCCTGTATCTGTTATGGACAGGATCAAAGGAGATATTCTTCCATAAAAGCTGATTTCTGCTAACCCAAATAACATATTCTGAAACATCTGCCCTCTTAAGGCAAATGGTGGCTCTTTCTTATATGAGCACATTTTATACCTAGGTGATGAAGTGTATGTATCATTGGATTTGGAGAAAAAAAAGAGCTTAGTTCAAATCCTACCTTAGACACTTACTGTGATCTTGGGCAAGTCTTTTAACACCTCTGAACCTTGGTTTCTTCAACTGTTAATAAGAGCATCTACATCCAATGATTTATCACCCTCTTCTTCTCTAAATTATTATCTTTTTCTCTCTAAGTTTTATGACATTACTCTTTCCTGTCTGAGAGATTATTTTCAGCCTTCTTTGCCAGACCTTCATTCAGGAGATGCCAGCTAATGATAAACTCAGTCCTGGGCCCCCTTCTCTCCTCCTTCTGTAATATTTTGCTTCATGAAATCATCACCTCCCATGGATCTAATTATCATCTCTATGCAAATGATTCTCAGCTCTATTTATCCACTCCTAACATCTCTCCTGAATTCCATCCTTAAATGTCCAACTATACAGTTCTGGTAAAAGGGCCATATCTAATGTAGGGAAATAATGGGAAAATAATGATACTCCTCTTGTATGGGTGTAATTATTTTCATGTTGTCTATGTTTTAATGAGAAGTCCATGCACGTTCCAGGTACCAGACTTTTATCTTTCTTGTTATACCCAACATTTAGCATAGTGTCTGATGTATAGTAATTTTTAAATAAAGACTTGTTAACAGACTAACTGACACCAGATGGACCTCCCTGAACCCTTGTTCCAGGTGAGCTTTGCTAGCTGTAACGATGCCCTCAGGTAGTCTAAGAAGAAAGATTATTATCAAAAGTTTGTCCTTTTATGCATAGTGCTTAGCATTTGTAGGAACTTAATAAATTCTTCTTTATTAGTTGTTCAGAAAACTTTTTGTTTATCAGTTGTGTACATAGATAGCCAAATAATCATTTTAGTTGCATATTTTTTTTCAACTGTCTTAGCTATCATTTCCACCGCATTTGATCAAATCCATTGGACAATCTACTCAATCTGCTCTTTGGAACAGTCAAACTCCCTGTTTGACCTTGGGCAAGTCTCTGGATCTATTTTCTAATCTTAAAAGTAAAATGGTTGAGTTAAATAAAGGGCAATTAACCTTATTTTTTAAAAAAAATTCGATAATTGAGTTTCAGTATTTTAAGATCCCATTATTCCAATACGTTTTGATCAAAGAAGAACTCAAACCCATTCTTCAATACCATTTTATTACCCAGGTGTGCCCTTCTCATATCCTTTTTTTCCTGTTAAATTTCCCACTTTCAATTAGAAAGATGGATGAAGAGAGTGGTGATGCCCCCAGAATCCAGTAGTTAATTTCCTAGTCCCTGGCAGTTCTTATCAGATTTCTTCTGGCAAAACCATCCATCCTCTCATAAATCACCAGAAGCTGATCATAGCAGGAAGGTTTGTAAAGTCTCAGTAGACTGTCCATTATATACTTGCTCAAAAGCAATATATCAGCTAGAAGGGAAGTCAAAAGGTATGTACTTCAAATCTACAAACCGAAAGGGATCATTGGTTTGAGAATAAAAAATGGAAGAAATAGAAGCAATATTGTTATAGAAGCATACAGACCTCTTGGCCAGGTGGAAGAAATAGATAATGAATTCCTGATTAAATTCATCAGACTGGAATGGAAGCAAGACACAGCTGTGATGGCAAATTTAAATCATCTGAATATTTACTAAAAAGCAAAACATATTTTAAAAAATTCTTAATTCACTTAGCTGATAAGTTTATCTTTCAGAAGGCAAAGGAAAACAGGAGAGGATCTATCACTCTGGACCTGATTCTACCCTGCAAAGGTGACTGGTTGGCAAAGTCCTGTATTCACAGCTAACATCCAAGGAAAGAACTCCTGTGGTGAAGAAGGGACAAGTCATGTCTAACAACTTCCAACCAACTACCACACACAGGAAAGGCAAGCTAGCCTTGCTGAAGTAACAAGATACCCTGAGGAAAAGAAAGGAGGCAATATTGCTAGGCAAGACTAACTTCTACCCCCACCCTGACCACCATCTTCCCTCAGATAATAATGGAGACAAGTGAAGATCCTGAGCCCAAGAACCTTGATGAGAGTGATGTTTCCAGGTTAGTGCCCCCAGCCATCAGCCTGGGAAGAAACTCCTGTGGAAATGCAGCTTGGCAACTGTTCTTGCAGGCTACTGGAGACCCAGAGAAAAAAGTTCTTGCCACCAAAATCCTTTGCACTGTCAAATGGTACAATATCAGGAATTTGTGTTATTTTATCAATGGAAATGACATTAAAGAAGAATATTACCACCTGTTTTGTTGAAGCACCCTGGAGGACCATGGGACTTTTTCATCTGGCTCAGAGCTGAAACCTTTTGTCTTCCCCACTAAAACATGAACTACTCAAGAATAGCAATAGTTTTGCCTTCCTATTTATATCACTAGCACTTAGCATAATGGTTTGCATACAGTAAGTGGTTAATATATGCTTTGTTCATTTATTCAAGTAGCAGAGGGGGGAAAGAGGGAGATATAGAAAGAGATGGGGTAGAGGGGAGGGAGGGAGGGAGAAAGAGAGAGAAAGACAGGGAGAGAGAGAGAGGAGGAAGAGGAGGAGGAGGAGGAGGGAGAAGAGAAAATGAGAGGAGCTAGAGGGAGAGAGAAAGGGAGAGAAACCTTGAGAGAAAACTATTATTCTACCAAGGAAAATGTTGAATATATTCAGACAGATGTTGATCAATGTGATCTATAAGGGTCTTTCCAGCTTTGAGATTCAATGACTATAGTCTATATGAAAGTAGTTTGTAGCTTATAATTCCTAACAGTTCAAGCTATCAGAAAAGGAAATGATCTAGTGAAGTATAAACTCCTCATCATGTGGAGGTGTTTGAGTACTTTCTGAATGGCCAATCAACAAGGGGATAGAGAGGTGAGTCATATTTCAGAAAGAGATTAGACTAGCTAACTTTAAGAGCCTTTCAATGGTTAGATTATATGAATCTTCAATTCTATGAAATCCCAGAAGACGACAGGTCATTGTACTGTTTACATTTTAGGATGAAATCTAAATGGGAATATCATTTCAGTCTCTTGTTTTTTGTATTTTGTTTATTTAATCATGTCTGACTCTTCATGATCAAATTTGATGTTTTCTTGGCAAAGATACTTGGAGGGGTTTGCTCTTTCCTTCTCCAGCTTAATTTATAGATGAGGAAACTGGGGAAAACAAGGTGAAATGACTTGCCTAGGCTCACACAGCTAGTAAGTGTCTGAGGTCAAATTTGAACTCAGGAAGATGAGTCTTCCTGACTCCAGGTCTACCCAGTGCTCTCTACACTCCCCCTTAGGACTGTCATATCAACTTTAATAATTTGAAAGTGTATTGAGGGATCAGGCATTAAGTGGCTGGAATGCTGGACTTAGAATCAGGCTTCAAATCCTACTCTTGAAGTTTATTAGCTGTGTGATCCTGGGCAAGTCATTTAACTTCCATACAATTAAAATTGTTCCTTAGAACTTTACTAATTCATTGACAAGTTGCAATCTATATTGATGGATGGAGTTCCCCAACCCTGACAAAATAACAAGTGATTCGCATATCACCCATCAAACTAGAGTTTAGTAAAACAAATACTGTCTACGTGTTCTTCGTTGGACTCAATGGCCAATTTATTCCAGATAGCTGAACCAATAGACAAAGCCTCAGATGGGAAGGAAGGAGCTGAAACTGCTTCTCCATCCTTCCTAGGAACTCAGTCAAGTGACTCAGAATCTTGGAAATTTACTTGCTAGTTATAGCAATGCCCTTAGGTAGGTTTGCTTGGGAGAAGGTAGTCAAATCCTGGGGAAAAAAAAATGTATTTGATAAATTCACTGGTATGAAACACCTTTGTTGAACACTTTGTCCCTGGCTGCTGAAACTGAATTAGTCAAGAAAAGTCATTTTAGAGAAAGCATTATTAGGCCGTTTTCTCTGCAAATACATGATTACATCTTACTCCTTGTAGTATTGGAGTATGTCTATTGAATTATAAACACATTTTAATCAAATGACTAACACCCTAAAGAGATTAGACAAGTTTTCTGATGCCCAGGATTTTCAATTGGCAACAAGAAATGTCATTACAGACACGAAGAAAATGTTCTTTCCATATGAAAATGGGGTGGAGACTAAAAGGAATGTGCAGGGAGAATTTAGATCCCAGTTATCAAGGTGTATAAAAATGAATCAACTTCACCCTACAATCTGTTCAAAAACCAGAATCTATTACAGGCCATGTCTCTCTTTTTCCCCCCTCCATGCCATTCTACCTGTTGCTGGCCTATTCTCTGCTTTTCTTTCCCTTGTCTCCAACTTGCTTGCTGGCCCCAAAGGAAAGATGAAAGCGAGAATAAGAAATGGAATACAAAAACAGTTAGTTATTTAGCTAAATATGGGGTTTAAATTCCTTTATGGCATAATATACTTCTGTTCCATAGCCATAATGTTATGAGGTCCACCTACTATTCAATCAATTCATATTAATTCTGGTATTTTTAGCAGGACAGTATAGATATGTGAGAGGAGGGCATGACATAATGAAGAGGTGACTTGGATTTACCAATATTCCCACCTCTGATATGTGCTGTGTGACCCTGTGGAAATCAATTAACCTTTTCTCGTGGTTCAAATAACTAAGCCTGTAAGTTGCAGATCAGGGGTAGAGGAAGTTTCTTCTCTGAAAGTTCTCTATACCAATGAAATCTCAGATTTGGTTAAAATAATCAGACAGCTAAAGTTGGAAGAAACCTCAAAGACTCCCAAGTCAAATCCCCTTCATTTAGCAGATGAAAAACCAGAGATCTATGAAGTTTAAGCAATTTGTCTGAGGTCACACAAGGGATAAGCCAAAGAGCTGGATTTGAACCCAGGATCTCTAATTTCAGAATCAACATGCAAATTTCCACTGTAACACATTGCTAACCCATCAAGTATTTATGACTGATACATGTAATGCTTTGTCACTTTTCCTGTCAAATGTACTTTCTTGACATAAGTATATACACTATCAAGAAACTCCCACCCCAAAATTTTAAAATGATATGTTTATACAATGTGTCTGTGTACAATATGTGTCTACATACAATATGTGTCTACATATCTGCATAAGCAGCTTCAGAAAGTAAAGGTTTGCCATTTAATGGTTCCATATATGATCTATCTCAACCTAAGATGTCCAACGTGGATTAATAGACTTTTATTATAAATTAGAACAGCATACATTTACTATAAATTAGAATGCCAGCATATTACATTCCTTCCTTAAAGGAAAAAAGTTCCTCTTTGATGAATTTGGAGAGTTATATTCTGGTAATTCTCTCCCTTTTACCATTAAAAGGCGAAGAATAATTTGCATGTAAAGGTTGAGGAAAAGGGGGTTTTAAAGATTATTTAGACAAGTTTCCATAGATCATCCAGCTGAAATCACCTTGAGCAGAATTTCCTGCCATGGTAAATGTGAAGATCTCTTCAGTGATGAGCTTAGTCTCTGAGGGTTCTAGAAGTGTCCCTCTCAGGAAAATGCCCTTCCCTAAATCTCTGTACTTGTCATTCAAGTCTGCTTCAGTCACTGAAGAGAACAGCTGGTCAGTGCCTCCTTCTAATAATATTAAGTGATTCATTGGTTGAGTAGTTTTCTTTGCGAGGGATTTGGAAACTCTAAAAGAATCAAATATTTACTCCTAAGGGGAAAAAACAAAATCTACCCATATAAGAAAGACATTTTCCATTTTTTAATGTGGTGCTTCTCTTTCCTGCTCACTAATGTGAAGCTCATCCAATTTATTTTTTAAGTTAGGGTTGGGTAAGAGATGTTGTATTGGAAACGATATTTTCTTTAACAGCTTGGTTCTAGAACAAGGAGAAGGTACACTCAGTCAAGTTTAAGAACCCCAGCTTACAGACATAAAAACTCAAGGAATCCAGAAGACTTAGGAAAATAATCCTGCAAATTATATAGGAATACCTTTTCATCTAAAACCTATCACCAACTCCATCAATAAAGAAAAAAATGATCACATACCACATTGATGAAAATGTAATATGATATTAAAAATTGTTTTAAAATATCTGCTTCTAAGCAGAGGTCCTCCCCCTAAAAGCTATGCTTTAATAATCAAGTTGTAATATTTCTTGTTTCACTAATACTCTTTGCTAGCTCTTTCTATGAGCATATCTCATCAGGCTCATTTAATTCATCACTTTGGTTTGACTCATTAATCTCTGCCTCTCATTTGAAAGATAATCTGAATTTAATGGCCATATTATATAATATGCAGCAAGCCAGGAATATCTCTCACTCTAAGGAGAGTCTGCCTTCTTATGTGTCAACGGATTTATCTATGCGTCAAAATCTCATTCCTTCAATTACCAATCCAGCAAGTTTTTCACCTTCATTATAATTCTTCCCCCCTCCTACCTCCACATCCCACCCCTAACAGTTCTAGGAACTAGAAATCCAAATCATTTTGCACTTTTTCAAGGGAGAAATGGCATAACACAAAAGATAAGGACTGTTAGAAATTAAAATGAAATGTCAGATTTAAAATATATTTAAATAGCTAAGTGTTTACAGCGTCCATCTCCAAATATGACCAGAACCTCTAACATTTACCAGGCCTGATCATGCATGCATAAGGGAAGACATTTTCTCTTCAGTGTAAACATAGTGAAAAACCTCACCCCGGGTGAGGAACTTGCTTGGTATGTGGGAAATTTTCTTGGAAATCAAATACTGACAACTGATTATACTTATATGTGAATAATAATGAAAAATGAAGCTCTCCAATGGTAAGTATTTCTAAAGTAGATTAACATATAGAATCTTCAAACTACAATGGTTCTCATTTCATTACATATCCAATAACCTTCAGCCTCACTCTTATTTTCTAGAATAGTGGTTTCTTAATTTTTTTGATAACATAACCCAAGCAGAAAGAAAAAGAAAAGGTGTAATTATTCACTCTCAATTTCTCTATGGTTTATGAATTATAAACATATATTGCCATGCTTATAATTACATGTATTATAAATATATAAATAAATATGAAATAGAAACTAGGAGCATCTAGGTGGCACAATGGATAGATCACCGACCCTGGAGACAGGAGGACCTGAGTTCAAATCTAACCTTACATATTTATTAGCTCTGTGACCCTGGGCAAGTCACTTAACCCTGATTATCTACAAAAAAAGAAAGAAAAAGTAGAAATTAGAAAAATAATGAAATAAAAATGAAATAATGCTAAATGCTAGTGTCAATAAGTAGCCAGTGAAACATGTTGAGTAAGAAACTGATTTTGTCAGAAATGTATTAGAGAAAAATCACTTTGTTAGCTTTGTGGAGGATAATCTAGAGGGAAAAGAACCTTGAGTCAAGAGACCAACTGGGAGGCTATTGTAGCAGTCCAGGGGAAAAATCATTATGATCTGAACTTAGGTGGTAAGTGTGTGAGTAGAGAAAAGCAGGCAAATACGAAAAATGAGAAAGCAGAACTAACAAGATGTAGAAACTAATTGGATACGTGAATTTAGGGAAAGGGACACTGATGTTGCAAGAGTCTGCCATGATGGAGAATGGGTACATTTTGTGGGAAAGATAATGTAATAATACTTATGATCTAGATTCCAACCTCTCCATGCCTGCTTATTCTATGTGATTCACTTTGGCTTACCCAAAATAAAAAGAGAGAAGAGGGAGATCCCACTTTCAAAACTGTGCTTGCTACAGCCACGAAGTCATCTAGGAAAAGAATGGGCATGGAGTTTTCCCAGTGGCACCTAAGCAGCTAAGTAGGTAGCATTAGTTTAAGTTACAACTGTCCTGAGGAGTCAATATTCATTTCTGATGGGAGGGAAGAGAGAAAGTTGGCAGCTGTCACTTCAGAGGAAGGGGACAGAGTAGAGGGAGTAGTATTGTGGGATAAGGATAGGTATAGAAATAAGCCACCCACTCCCATTGGCCATTCAGTAAGAGCTGGATTCAACCTATCCTCCTACTCAGATTTAATCACATACTTCTTAAGATGAGACCACAACCTGGGGGATAAGGGGATTAGGACAGATAGTGGCTAATTATGGGAATTGAGTGAACTACACTGACTCCATCTTGTGACTCAATTCTGGAGCTAAATCAATCAATTTTCTATTCAATTATGGGTCTAGTCCAATTTGTGTCTTGTGAGAAAACTTTATTCAACTGTTGAGTGAAAACTTTATTGCATTGTTTGAACCTAGACCTGCATAGTTGGAAAGCTGGACAGCCTCAACCTGCTTTACAGAGTTTTTTAACTAAAGACCTAAGTTATGCTAACCAGTCAGAACCAAAGACTGAGGAAAGGTGTTTTCTCACAATTATATATCTCAAGCAGTTCATATGTCTTATCTGAAAAGTGGCCAGTACTGATCAGTCAATTATTGTTTCCATGTTCCCTTGATTGTTTTAGATACTTGGGGAGTGGGAGATCTTTTTTTTTCTGAATTCAGGGAATTGTACCTGTTGGCATTCTTCCTCCCAATATGTAAAATCCCTAATTTTTTATCTAATTAGAAATCAGATTACCTAATGTTGTATTTTTTCCCTTTAATTAATTGGTCCTATTGGATTGTTTTAATGCAAAAAAAGTCTGTCTCCTCCTATATTTAGGGTCCAGTCCTAAACTGAGGAGGTCTGGTCCTGCTTTGTTGGGCAATTGGCATCCATTGTTTAATAAATTGATACACTCAGAGGTTTGTACCTTTACTTACCTTGGTCAATTAATCTTTACTTGCCACACAGATCAAGAGAGGGAGGTCACAGCCCCTGCTTTGGTGATCACTGCTGTAGAACACATACTTTGAAATTCTTCTTATGCCCCTTCTTTCTAGGTTCCATTGTGTTTCCTTCTCTGTATCATTGTTATTTATAAACAGCCTTACTGGTCCTACCCATTCCCCTATTTAAAGGATTACAGAATTGAGTTTGGCAAGGGATTTCCAAGTCCAGCCTCTCCCTTATTTTTCTGATAAGGAAATCAGCAGAGATTTGGATCTGAATCCCAACCCTGCTCTTCAATACCTATTATACCTTGGGAAATTCAGTTAGCCATACAAACCTTATTTGTTACTGTTCATCCTTCATTTTTAGATTCAAGTCACAATGTGTCCACCTGTGGTGGATCAGACCAATAGGAGCTTGAAATGCTGTACCACAGGTCAGGCACGAAGAGTACATGTAAACATTTGGGTGGATTCTCTAAATTTGTGCATCTTGCATTTCTTTTGAGCTACTTCAATTCTGCTTTACTAATAGATGAGGGCACATCATGCTGAGTGGTCCTTTGCTAATATCTTCCATGTCATACCATCAATTCTAAAGTTTTTCAGAGAGACCTTGAAAGTATCTTATATCACTTCTTCTGACCATCATGTGAGCACTTACCTTGTGTGAACTCTCCATGAAATAGATTTTTAGGCTAATGTACACTTGTCATTAGAACACCATGGCCAGCCCATTGGAGTTGAGCTCTCTGCCGTTGAGTTTGAATGCTTAGCAGTTTACCTCAAGAAAGGACCTGTGTCTATGTCAGGTTATCTTCAGAATCTTTCTAAGACAATTCAAATTGAAGTGATTCAGTTTCCTGGCATGGCACTGGTATGCTAAGTTTCAGAGGCATATAGCAAGATCAGCGCAACAGTTCTGTAGGCCTTCAGTTTGGTACAGTCTAATACCTATTCTCTCCCACACTTTCCTTCACAGTATTCCAAACTCTGATTGTTGAATTATCTAATGACACAGTCTCACCAAACATCTTCTCATTGACTCTCTATCAAGTCAGGAAGTGATAACTAGGTTAGGATCCAAGTCCATATTCTTCCTCTTAGCATTTCCATAGAGCAGGTTCCATTTCTAAATTTCAATAGAAACTTCCACTGACTTTCTTCTTTTTTCAGTTTCTAGAGTTCACTCATTCCCTTTCCTTTCTCACCATATTATGTTCCCTCTAACCATGTCAATTAATTCTGCTTTCAAGTTCATTTCAGACATTACTTGCTGATTTAACCTCCTTCCACAGGTAAGAGACCAACTAATCAGTTTTCAAAGTCCTTTGCAAATACGACAAGCCCTGTAGTGAAGTGATCATTCATTGATAATGTAGTCTTTCTTAAGTATGCATAAAGCCCATGGCATCGCATGGAATGACAGAATTATAGTCAGTAAGCTCCAATTTATGGTCCAGAACCAGTTAATAGCACTTGCCAGTGGTTTTTGACCATCTCTTTACAATTGTATTTTCCTACATATTGGAAATATTTACTGAGCATCCTTTTCCACTATCAACATGAAATGGAGTCAGAAATAGAAGGTTATATCTGAATAATTTATGATAAAATATACTTTTTCTTCAAATAGGATAAGTAGGAGCAATTGACAATCTGGTCTTATCTTTAACAGGGTAAATGTATTTATTAACTTATATATCCAGATACTAAAAATGGAACTTCACTATACTGTAGAGGCAATTCCTCAGGTTCACATCTTTAAGAAGGGAAAGGTACTTGATTTTTTTTTTTAAATTTAACTTCATTATTTTCTTCCTGGTTTATCCTGGACTTGCAAAAAAAAAAAAAGAGTAAGCTTGTTTCTGGCAAGGCAGAATTAGAATCAATGTGAGGAAATTAGAGATACAATTTGGCTCAATATAAGTGTGTATTGAGGGAGAAGGGAATCCTAATAATTGACATGTTCAAAATTAGAATGGGAGTAGTGAACTCTACACTGGAGGTCTTGAAATAGAGTCTGAATTGTCACTTGTGAAGGAGGTTGTAGATGAGATGGATCCTTTGGTAGAGACATCATGGACTAAATGACCTCTGAAATATGCCTTCCAACTGCCATCTGATGACTGTATAAGTTAAATTTAACTCAATTCATCCTTAATTTTCTGAGTATTTACTGTGTTGATTTGACTACACTCTGTCTTTTTTATCTTTAATCATCTGAACTACAGCTAAACCTGAGCAAGACTTAAAACTGCTTTTGTCCACCATGCTTCTATTCTCCTTCATTAAGAAGGAAAAGGAGGGAGCTGAGTGTGGAATTTCAATTCTTGCTCTTTCACCTCTTTCCCATTGCTGTTTCCCAAATGGTCTCTTCAAAATGTAAATTTGCCAGGAATCTCTACTCTCTGTTGTCACTTAAACACTAGAATCTGGGGACCTCACCTAAATCCTTTTGAGGGCAGTCCCTTAACTCATATGAAATTTCTTCTTCCTCCTCATCATAAACTGAACAATTTTTACTATAAGCATATTTTAGGCAATAAATTTGTGCAATTATTTTTCCTAGGCTTAAGTAAGCAAGCACATGCTCTCACTTTTACCATGGCCACTGGGGATGGGGTGGGAGTAGAGAGAAATCTCTTCCCTCCAGCTGGAAATTCAAGGAAGAGATGAAAGTCTCAAAGTGACATACTTGAAAGAGAGAAGGGGTTTTCACTTCACTCACTTATATAGCCCACTGAACAGCAGTTATTTCCTTATTCAGTCAGCAATCATCTCTTTTGTTCTGTACCTGGACCTCAATCCCCAGACATGGGGATCAAGGGACCAACTGAAAACTGCTGGTTTCACATATCTCTAGCAAGGAGCCAGAGTGTATGACAGACTTCATAGGAAATATTTCGACTGAACTATCACTATAAGAAGAAAAGGCATTTGGTTTTCACTAGGAGGGCAATTATGATTTTTTTTTCTAATTGAGCAGAGAAATGACATGCCAGAAGCATTTGTTATGACAGATAAATTTGACAGTGATGTGAAAGGTGGTTTGGAGAGGAGAAGAAGAGATAGCAAGTAGAACCATTAGATAGCTATTACAACAATTTAGATGCTCAATAATTAGAGAATGTCAAAGCAAATACGTATATGTAATATACCTATTTAGTGCATGAAAAGAAATTATGAATATGGAGTATTCAGAAAAGCAAGGGAAGTCTTATGTGAACTGATGCAGTGAAGTAAGCAGACTTAGGAAACTAGAAACACAATTATGGCATCATTATAAAAGGAGAAAAATGAAACTGATAGGCTAAATGGGCCACACTTGATCTATTGTTTTTAGTTACAGATGTCATGGAAATACCGAGAAAGTGAACTCCCTTCCTCACAGAAGTGAGGGACTGGGCATGTGAAATATTGCATTTACCATCAGACATAGTAGATGGATTGATTGGTTTACCTAAAATGTTTTCTTCCTCTGTTTTATTCTTTGTTATATGGACTTGCTACATAGGGGAAGAAAGGGAGGAAAATGCTGGGAAATTAAGGTTTCTATATCCATAAAGTTGAAAGAATCTTTAAAATTGAAAAATGAAAATGATGCAATTGGAAGAGTTATAGATTTGAATTCATCTGAGTTTGAATTGTGTCTCTGCCTCTTACTATATGAGACCCTGGACAAGTCATTCAAAATTTTCTCTCTCCAATTTCCTCACCTGGCATTGAATCAAGTGACCTTCTAAGGTCCTGCTAGCTTTGAATCTATGACTCAGGTACGTATTAGCAAGGGCCTATACCTGAAGGAGTAGCAGGGAAAGATGAGAGACATGATGGAGCTGAAATTGATAGGTTTTGGTAACTGACTAGACATTAGAGGTGAAGAGAGGGAGAGGTTACCCTGAAAGCTGATGTCTTCAATTACATTAATGGAACTATAATGTACAGATTAAGAGCTCTTAGCTATATGTCCTCTGGACACGAAGCTAGAAAGGCCACACTTGATGTATTGGTTTTAGCTATGGATGTATTTAAAAGGAGTATTAACAAGCAAGCAGACACAGAGGGGAGGAAACAAGATGGTACAGAAAGAAGGACTACTGGAGCAACAGTTTGAAGGAGCTGGTGATGTATATTGAAATCGAGAGAAAAAAATTAGGGGGAAATCATTATTTTAGTCATTTTTTTTCAGTCATGTCTAACTCTTAATGACCTTTTGGGGTTTTTTTGGCAAAATACTGAAGTGGTTTACCATTTTCTTCTCCAACTCATTTCATAGATGAGGAAACTGAGGCAAATAGGGTTAAGTAATCTGACCAAGGTTACACAGCTAGTAAGTGACTGAAGCTGGATTTGAACTGAGTTGAATGAGTCTTCCTGACTTTAGGCCAGGCACTCTATACACTGTGACACCTAGCTGCCCCAGGGGGAAGTCATGCTTCTCTTCAAATATTTTCAGGGCTGTCATGTGAGAAAAAGGATTACACTTAATTTATGTAACTCTAGAAGGCAAAAATAGGATGACTAGGTAAAAGTCACAAGGAGATGGGTTTCAACTCAATATGAGGAAGGATTTTCTAATATTTAGAACTGTCCAAAAATGGAATGACTTCATTAGGCAGAGTTCCCTCTCTCTAGAAGTGGTTAAGCAGAAGCTAGATAAGCATTTTTTAAAAGCAGTGGAGGGAGGATTCCTTCATTGGCTCATAGGTTGAATGAATTCCTATAAACTCCTTTAAACTTGAGGAGTTTCCAGTTCTGCACTCTTCTAGTCTTGATTAACCCTAATTATTTATTTTTTTTAATAATTAAATTTATTTATTTAACTTTTAACATTCATTTTCACAAAATTTTGGGTTACAAATTTTCTTCCCTTTTATCCCCTCCCCCCCAAACACCAAGCATTCTAATTGCCCCTGTGACCAATCTGCTCTCTCTTCTATCATCCCTCTCTGCCCTTGTCTCCATCTTCTCTTTTGTCCTGTAGGGCCAGGTAGCTTTCTTTACCCCTTTACCTGTATTTCTTATTTCCTAGTGGTAAGAACATTACAGTTGATCCTAACACTTTGAGTTCCAACTTCTTTAACTCCCTCCCTCTCCACCCCTTCCCTTTGGAAGGCAAGCAATTCAATATAGGCCAAATCTGTGTAGTTTTGCAAATGACTTCCATAATAGTTGTGTTGTATAGGACTAACTATATTTCCCTCCATCCTATCCTGTCCCCCATTACTTCTATTCTCTTTTGATCCTATCCCTCCCCATGACTGTCGACCTCGAATTGCATTCTCCTCCCCATGCCCTCCCTTCTATCATCCCCCCCACCCTGCTTGTACCCTTGTCCCCCACTTTCCTGTATTGTGAGATAGGTTTTCCAACCAAAATGAGTGTGCATTTTATTCTTTCCTTTAGTGGAATGTGATGAGAGTAGACTTCATGTATTCTCTCACCTCCCCTCTTTATCCTTCCACTAACGAGTCTTTTGCTTGCCTCTTTTATGAGAGATAATTTGCCCCATTCCATTTCTCCCTTTCTCCTCCCAATATATTTCTCTCTCACTGCTTGATTTCATTTTTTTTAAAGATATGATCCCATCCTCTTCAATTCACTCTGTGCACTCTGTCTCTATGTATGTGTGCGTGTGTGCATGTGTGTGTGTGTACTCCCACCCAGTACCCAGATACTGAAATGTTTCAAGAGTTACAAATATTGTCTTTCCATGTAGGAATGTAAACAGTTCAACTTTAGTAAGTCCCTTATGACTTCTCTTTGCTGTTCACCTTTTCATGGTTCTCTTCATTCTTGTGTTTGAAAGTCAAATTTTCTTTTCAGCTCTGGTCTTTTCATCAAGAAAATTTGAAAATCCTCTATTTCATTGAAAGACCATTTTTTCTCCTGAAGTATTATACTCAGTTTTGCTGGGTAGGTGATTCTTGGTTTTAGTCCTAGTTCCTTTGACTTCTGGAATATCCTATTCCATTCCCTTCGATCCCTTAATGTAGAGGGTGCTAGATCTTGTGTTATCCTGATTGTATTTCCACAATACTTGAATTGTTTCTTTCTAGCTGCTTGCAATATTTTCTCTTTCACCTGGGAATTCTGGAATTTGGCCACAATGTTCCTAGGAGTTTCTCTTTTTGGATCTCTTTCATGCGGTGTTCTGTGGATTCCTTGAACAATTATTTTGCCCGCTGGTTCTAGAATCTCAGGGCAGTTTTCCTTGATAATGTCATGGAAGATGATGTCTAGGCTCTTCTTTTGATCATGGTTTTCAGGTAGTCCCAGAATTTTTACATTGTCTCTCCTGAATCTATTTTCCAGGTCAGTTGTTTTTCCAATAAGATATTTCACATTATCTTCCATTTTTCCAATCTTCTCGCTATGTTCTGTGATATCTGTCTTTCTCACAAAGTCCTTAGCGTCCATCTGTGCCATTTTAGTTCTGAAAGAACTATTTTCTTCAGTGAGCTTTTGAATCTCCTTTTCCATTTGGCTAATTCTGCTTTTGAAAGCATTCTTCTCCTCATTGGCTTTTTGAACCTCTTTTGCCAATTGAGTTAGCCTAGTTTTCAAGGTGTTATTTTCTTCAAGATTTTTTTGGTTCTCCTTTAGCAGGGAGTTGATCTGCTTTTCATGCTTCTCTTTCATCCCTCTCATTTCTCTTCCCAGTTTTTCCTCCACCTCTCTAACTTGATTTTCAAAATTCTTTTTGAGCTCTTCCATGGCCTGAGCCCATTGGGTGGGCTGGGACACAGAAGCCTTGATTTCTGTGTCTTTGCCTGATGGTAAGCATTGTTCTTCCTCATCAGAAAGGAAGGGAGGAAATGCCTGTTCTCCAAGAAAGTAGCCTTCAATAGTCTTATTTCTTTTCCCTTTTCTGGGCATTCTCCCCAGCCAGTGACTTGACCTCTGAATATTCTCCTCACACCCACCTCGCCTCCTGGTCCTCCCAGCCAGCGTTTGGGGACTGAGATTCAAATGCTGCTTCCCGCCTTAGGGCTTTTGGCGGGGGCAGGGCTGCTATTCAGTGTGAGAATTAAGTTCAGGTGGTCAGGTCAGGGCAGGGCCACCTCTCAGGCTCAGTTCCCTCAGGGGGTTTATGCACAGACCTTCCACAATGGATCCAGGCTCCCGCCCGCTTCGGGAGCCCCTGTCTGCAGCCGCCTCTCAGCTTCTACCTCCCGGGGGGGGCCCGAATCATGGGAGCACCCCACTCCCCTCTCGACCCGCCAAAGAGACTCTCTCACCGACCCCCGTCACCTGTGGGTGGAGGGGCTTGTGCAGCCACTGGAGATCCCGTCCCTGAAGCGTGCTCAGGTCTGTTTCTCTTGGTGCTGTGGCCGCAGCAGGTCTGGGCTGGCCTGGGCTCCGCGTCTGCAGAGCAACGGACCTTTTGTGAGAGGTTTGCAGGTCCCTCTGTGGGTGGAGGGACCCGCGTGACCACTGGAGATCCTGTCCCCGAAGCCCGCTCGGATCTTTTCCTCTCGGTGCCGCGGCTGCGGCAGGGCTGCCCTCAGCTCCCAGTCCCAGCGCCCAGTCCACAGCACGAAGGACCCCCCGCGAGAGGTTTGCAGGTCCCTCCAGAACAGAAATCTCCCTCGCTCCAATATTCCGTGGCCTCTGGGTGCAGAATTCGCCGTGAGTTACTCCCCTGTAGCCATTCTATGGGTTGTGGGTTCGGAGCTATGTGGATGTGCGTCTTTCTACTCTGCCATCTTGGCTCCACCCCCCAACCCTAATTATTTTAAAGCCAAAATCAACTTTAGCAACATTGTTAACTTTTCTGGAATCAAGTTTCCTAATTTATTTTTCTACCTCACAAGAAACTTTATGAGAAAGTAGATGTGAGATGAACACAATACTCCAAATCATTAATAAATAAGAGAAATGAAAATTAAAATAACTGAAGTTTCATCTCTTAACTGACATATTTGTAGGGCACCATCCAGCATGTGTGATGTATGAGAGACACTCATATCTCTCCCAGATGTGACCAACATAGTAGAGAAGGTATAGAAGGCTAGGGGGGTTGGTATCAATTTTCTGTCTCTTGAAAGGGCCTCCTTCTCAGGGCTGTCACAGAGCTACAGGGGGCCATCTCTAGTTGTCCTAATCTATATCTTGACACTGGACCCCAAAAGCTCCAGAGGAGAAAGTGAGGCTGGTGACTTTGCACAGCCCTCCCTCACTTAAATCTACTTCACTTGCATGTCATGGCATCACTCCCTGAAGTCAGGGTCCTCTTCAAGAACTAAGGATTAACAACAATAACAGGTTGTAATGTTAATGGGGGTTAAAAGATCTTAGCCACCCATCAATGGGCCTCAGGTGGAGTCCATTAAGGGAAGCTTGATTAGGGGACATTTGTTTTGTAGGAAGGCCCACACCTTTGGTTAATTGCTAATGAGATACTGGCTCAGGAGAGTCCTCTAGTTCTGAAACCTATATGTATACTCTGAGGTGAGGTTTTGCTTTGGGCCCTTACTCTTTGGAATAAGGTTTGTGTGCAGAAGAAACTCCCCGTAGTCATTGGGAGCCCCCCAACTTTGAAGACGGAGATGGTGGGGCTTCTCTCTCTGGTAACTATGTATGTATGGTCAGACAGTTGGATCTGTCAATCTGTGATATATGTATTGGTTATGTACAGTGCAGAAGTCAGGAGGAGCTGAGTTCCAATCTCACCTAAGACACTTGACACTCCCTAGCTGTGTGACCTTGGGCAAGTCACTTAACCCCAACTGCCTCCTCCTGGATCATCTCCAGTCATCCTGATGAATACCTGGTCACTGGATCCAGGTGGCTCTGGAGGAGAAGTGAGGCTGGTGACCTGCACAGCCCTCCCTCACTCAAAACAAAGTCAAGTGTAAGTCATGTCATCATTTCTCTGGTGGCATGGTCTTCTTCGGCAACGATGGATGAACACACACACATGCACACATGTACACACACACACACACACACACACACACACATTTTTGTGGAAACTGTAGATCCTCTGGCCCCACCATTGGCCTAATAAGCCCTACTATTTGAAGACCTAGATCCCCAAGACCAACAAAGGACCTAATTTATAAATGAGTCAATGAGATATGAAAAGGGAGTTCAACATTAGAAAACCACAGGGATAGACCATAGTGAATAGAGGATTCAACTGTGTTTCAGGAAGCAGAGATTCTTGTAGCTTGTCTGATTTGAACATGCCATTGACACCTAAGTTGAGTAAGTGATCATCTACAGAGTCTACTATGCTTGCCAAATGTATGGGCATGTGGAAGGATGAAGTAATGAGTATGCAGGGGGAACTACTGGAGGTTCAAGACCACTGGTGGAATTTGAAAGCAGCAGATGATAAAATCACTATCCAAGTGGGTCACATTAGCAGACATCACTTGAAAGGAACCATATTAGTACAGTGTAACAAGGAAATGCCTTCTCCATGTTGGTAATAGTTTTGAAAGTGGGTCCATATTCACTCAGATCATAGTAAATGAGATGCCACACTCCACTGACTGTGTGATCATAAAATTACTTTGAATAAAGTGTTGCAGTGGATAGAGCACTTGGCCTGGAATCATGAGGACCTGCGTTTAAATAAGACATTTATTAGCTATACTTGTTCATCTCATTTTCCTCAATTACAAAATAAGGGTAATAATACAACCTACCTTCCAGGGTTGCTGTAAGAATCAAACTAGATTTTATTTTTGAAGTGTTTAGCATGGAACCTGATAAATAATAGTCACTATATGCATGTTAGGTATTATCATTATTATTATGGACGATGCTACCATGGCTGCTATCTGCCCCGAATGCTAAGCAATACGACCAAATCTTAAAAACCTATGGATCCAGGGCGGAGCCAAGATGGCGGAGTAGAAAGACACACATATACATAGCTCCGAAAACACAACCCACAGAACGGCTAGAGGGGACCAACTCACGGTGAATTCTGCACCCAGAGGCCACGGAATATTGGAGCGAGGGAGATTTCTGTTCCGGAGAGACCTGCAAACCTCTCGCGGGGGATCTTTGCGCTGTGGACTGGGCGCCGGGACTGGGAGCTGAGGGCAGCCCTGCAGCAGCCGCGACACTGTGAGGAAAAGATCGGAGCGGGCTACGGGGACGGGATCTCCAGGGGCCACGTGGGTCCCTCCACCCACAGAGGGACCTGCAAACCTCTCACAAAAGGTCCGTTGCTCTGCAGACGCGGAGCCCAGCTCAGACCTGCGGCGGCCGCAGCTCTGAGAGGTACAGATCCGAGCAGGCTTCAGGGACAGGATCTCCAGCAGCGGCACAAGCCCCTCCACCCACAAGTGACGGGGGTCGGTGAGAGAGTCTCTTTGGCGGGTCGAGAGGGGAGTGGGGTGCCCCCATGTCTCGGGCCCCCCCGGGAGATAGAAGCTGAGAGGCGGCGGCAGACAGGGGCTCCCGAAGCGGGCGGGAGCCTGGATCCATTGTGGAAGGTCTGTACATAAACCCCTTGAGGGAACTGAGCCTGAGAGGTGGCCCTGCCCTGGCCTGACCACCTGAACTTAATTCTCACACTGAATAGCAGCCCTGCCCCCGCCAAAAGCCCTAAGGCGGGAAGCAGCATTTGAATCTCAGTCCCCAAACGCTGGCTGGGAGGACCAGGAGGCGAGGTGGGTGTGAGGAGAATATTCAGAGGTCAAGTCACTGGCTGGGGAGAATGCCCAGAAAAGGGAAAAGAAATAAGACTATTGAAGGCTACTTTCTTGGAGAACAGGCATTTCCTCCCTTCCTTTCTGATGAGGAAGAACAATGCTTACCATCAGGCAAAGACACAGAAATCAAGGCTTCTGTGTCCCAGCCCACCCAATGGGCTCAGGCCATGGAAGAGCTCAAAAAGAATTTTGAAAATCAAGTTAGAGAGGTGGAGGAAAAACTGGGAAGAGAAATGAGAGGGATGAAAGAGAAGCATGAAAAGCAGATCAACTCCCTGCTAAAGGAGAACCAAAAAAATCTTGAAGAAAATAACACCTTGAAAACTAGGCTAACTCAATTGGCAAAAGAGGTTCAAAAAGCCAATGAGGAGAAGAATGCTTTCAAAAGCAGAATTAGCCAAATGGAAAAGGAGATTCAAAAGCTCACTGAAGAAAATAGTTCTTTCAGAACTAAAATGGCACAGATGGACGCTAAGGACTTTGTGAGAAAGACAGATATCACAGAACATAGCGAGAAGATTGGAAAAATGGAAGATAATGTGAAATATCTTATTGGAAAAACAACTGACCTGGAAAATAGATTCAGGAGAGACAATGTAAAAATTCTGGGACTACCTGAAAACCATGATCAAAAGAAGAGCCTAGACATCATCTTCCATGACATTATCAAGGAAAACTGCCCTGAGATTCTAGAACCAGCGGGCAAAATAATTGTTCAAGGAATCCACAGAACACCGCATGAAAGAGATCCAAAAAGAGAAACTCCTAGGAACATTGTGGCCAAATTCCAGAATTCCCAGGTGAAAGAGAAAATATTGCAAGCAGCTAGAAAGAAACAATTCAAGTATTGTGGAAATACAATCAGGATAACACAAGATCTAGCACCCTCTACATTAAGGGATCGAAGGGAATGGAATAGGATATTCCAGAAGTCAAAGGAACTAGGACTAAAACCAAGAATCACCTACCCAGCAAAACTGAGTATAATACTTCAGGAGAAAAAATGGTCTTTCAATGAAATAGAGGATTTTCAAATTTTCTTGATGAAAAGACCAGAGCTGAAAAGAAAATTTGACTTTCAAACACAAGAATGAAGAGAACCATGAAAAGGTGAACAGCAAAGAGAAGTCATAAGGGACTTACTAAAGTTGAACTGTTTACATTCCTACATGGAAAGACAATATTTGTAACTCTTGAAACATTTCAGTATCTGGGTACTGGGTGGGAGTACACACACACACATGCACACACGCACACATACATAGAGACAGAGTGCACAGAGTGAATTGAAGAGGATGGGATCATATCTTAAAAAAAAAATGAAATCAAGCAGTGAGAGAGAAATATTGGGAGGAGAAAGGGAGAAATGGAATGGGGCAAATTATCTCTCATAAAAGAGGCAAGCAAAAGACTTATTAGTGGAGGGATAAAGAGGGGAGGCAAGAGAAAAACATGAGGTCTACTCTCATCACATTCCACTAAAGGAAAGAATAAAATGCACACTCATTTTGATAGGAAAACCTATCTCACAATACAGGAGAGTGGGGGACAAGGGTACAAGCAGGGTGGGGGGGATGATAGAGGGGAGGGCATGGGGAGGACAATGCAATCCGATGTTGACACTCATGGGGAGGGAAAGGATCATAAGAGAATAGAAGTAATGGGGGACAGGATAGGATGGAGGGAAATATAGTTAGTCCTATACAACACAACTATTATGGAAATCATTTGCAAAACTACACAGATTTAGCCTATATTGAATTGCTTGTCTTCCAAAGGGAAGGGGTGGAGAGGGAGGGAGCTAAAGAAGTTGGAACTCAAAGTGTTAGGATCAACTGTAATGTTCTTACCACTAGGAAATAAGAAATACAGGTTAAGGGGTAAAGAAAGCTACCTGGCCCTACAGGACAAAAGAGAAGATGGAGACAAGGGCAGAGAGGGATGATAGAAGAGAGAGCAGATTGGTCACAGGGGCAATTAGAATGCTTGGGTTTGGGGGGGGATGGGGATAAAAGGGGAGAAAATTTGTAACCCAAAATTTTGTGAAAATAAATGTTAAAAGTTAAATAAAAACAAAAAAACACAAAAATAACAAAAAAAACCCTACAGATCCAGATGATATCCAACCACCCACAATTGGCAAATGTAATGCAAGAGTCTACTTCCTATAAGCTATGGAAAGCAAAATGGCCCAACAGTCATGTATACCTACTCTAGTAAAGGAATCATGGTGCCTCTATCATTGACCTCATTAATCACATTCTCCTCCCATTTAGATTGTTGAGCACAGTGTCTCTGGAAAAAGAGACACACTTTGCTGCCAAAGACATGTAAGATCTGACAAAATCATACTAGAAATGCAACTTCACAGATTACCCATGAGTTTGAATAGAATCCTCTAGAATTGAGGAGGAGGCATAGAGGAGACTCTCCTTATGAACATAAAACTAATGAATACTGACCCTTCCTTTATTATTCTGGCAGCCATCACTTTGGAATGGTGCTTATACTTGAGAACCCATGGGAATAGAAGCATTCTTCCCTGATCCCTCCAATAAGTCACATAGGAGGTGCCCTTAAATCACAATCCTCATTCTTAATAGGATGGTTTGGGCAAACCTAGTCCATGTTGGGATTGCAACATCAAGGACATTGTAAGTAAAATGGTGCCATGATATATGAGGAATGTCAAACTGATGATATATAATCAGTGAGCTGAAAGAATTATGCAAGACGAACAAGATGAACCAGTTGATTCTCATGGAAAATTTGTGGATTAAAATACAAAGTGGGTAGCAATAGAACCAATGACAAGAGGACCAGAAAAGATAAGGGACTGGATGTACCAATTTTCTTTTCCTTGAGAGGGTCTCGGGGAAGGCCTCATGTCATGAACTTCCATTTGAGGAAGCATCTTCTAAAGCATTTGAGAAAGCTAAACTTGGTTCAAAATGAGAACAGCCCATGATTCCCCAGAAGTCTTCTCTCTACCTTACCACGACATGGATATTTTCTCCTGCCTCTTCTTTTTCAGTTCTCTCATATGTTTCTCTTCCCCTATTAAAATATAATCTCCCTGGGATCAAAAACTTTCTTTTTTCTTGTTTTTACCCTCAGTAATTATCATTGTGCCTAGCATATAATAAGCACTTAATAACTTTGTTATGCATACAGTTATCATCTACATGTATCTATGCATCTCTCTCTCTTTGGGTCTCTCTCTTTTTGTCTCTCTCTCTCTCTCTCTCTCTCTAGAATGGTTGGGATACATAGGGAAATTTCTCTTTTAAGTTTTCTTAGTAATTATAGGAGTTCTGTCAATTATGACTGTAGTATGGGTATGTATTTCCTTGCCTTAGGGTGGGGGAACCATACTATAAGAGGACAGGTAAAATATGGTAAACATGGTACCATGACCACTAATGGTAAACATGGCACCATGACCATGAAGTCTTAGTTGTGTACACAGAATCAGGATAAGGAAATACTCAAAGATCAGTAATACATTTGAAATATAACTATTTGAAGCAGGAAAACAAATTTGTAGAGCGAAAGGAAGAAGAGCCCTTAAGAGCAGGAAAACCAGGGGTATTTTAGTAGCTTTGTTTTGACAGTTGCTTGGCTCAGCCTTGGGCTGACCTGGTACTAGGAATGATAAGGGGATGAAATCAGTCACAAAGAAAGAATTGAGGCTTCTCCAACATAACTGGGCCATCATTAGCATGTCAGGTGCTGTTCATGGGACCTTTGGGGAACTTCTCCTAAGGAACAGAGAGGCAACAGGAAATTGCCCATACCTTTGAGGTTCATGTAAATGAACCTTAAATGTTTATGTGATTATTTCTTCTCAAAGTAACAATAAAAGAGTCATGGTAGCTTGTTGCCTGGGTGTTCTTTCTCACTGAATTCAATAACTTCAGCTCTCAGGCTAATTCAGGGATTGTCACTTCTCTTGATTTGAATCTCCAACCAGAAATATTTGAAGATCACTTTATTGGGACAGTTCAGTAGACTGGCAGAAATTCCCACTTGCAATCACATTTATCATGATGTGTCAGAAGAAAGTTTAATTAGAAAGAAAAGGAACTCAGTGTCATATGTTTCCAATAATTATAGTAAGCCAAAGCCCTTAAAGATTCTACAATGAGAATCTCCTAGTGTAATTTACAGCTTCAACATGAAGATTTTCTCAAACCAAGAACTTCAGAGAATCCATCTATGGATCTGCTGGTTTGAAATTTGTTTGTTAGCATCTCAAAACTGGGGTCCATTTTGGGCACCACATTCTAGTTAGGAAGGACATTGGCAATTTGGAGTACATTTATTGGAGGATGTTTAGAATGGCAGAGGCTGATGATCATGCCACAAAATAATTGATTGAAGATATTTGGGAGGATTAGCCTGAAGAAGAGAAGATTTAAGCGAGTTCTGATAGCTTTCTTTAAGTATTTAATGGATTGTAAGAAGGAATATGGAATGTGGGGTAGGCAAAAGTGCTGACTTGCTGTTAGGATGACCTGGGTCATCCTTACTTACTAGCTATGAGAAAGCAATTAAGCTCTAAGCCTTAATTTCTTCACATAAAATGTAAAATGGGAGTAATATCTGCAGTCTTTATCTTTTTTCTGTGAGTCTCAAATAAGATATATAATGTATATACAACATCGTAGAGACTTTTAAATAACCTTACTTTTTGGATAGGACTACTGATTACATTTGTAAAGGAAACTCTCAGTGAGGAAACTCTACCAATTCAAATCAGTCATATCCAGGGATTTAGGTTTGCAATTGAAGCAAAACAAGATAGTTATAGACCATCTAACACTTAAAAATGAGAATCTTAATTTAATATCATGGAAGGGATATTCAACAAGGTAGTAATAAGGTTTCAGTAAGCAAAATCTCTTGGGTACTCCATGAGAGAATACATTTGATTGCAAAGGTGTATTGGGTCAGAAATTTAACTTGTGCAATAGTCAGATATTCATCAAGACTGAAGAACCTTGACTCTTCTTGAGCTGGAGAGTGGGGATGAGGGATGGGGGTTAATGCCTTAATTGACCAGAAGCTTCATCAACAACGCAAGCGCTAGTTTCCTAAACTAACCAAGTCTTGAAGATTATTTCCATGTCTTTTAGGGGGAAATGATCACAACCTACACAGTGGTGACTCTAGTAAATGTGCTTTTCCTGCCACACATTTCTGAAGGTTTACACCCTAGTTTTCAAGGTGCTTCTGAACCATATCAACTGCCTCTCAACTCATTCTCTTAAGGTCCTAGGACACACTATATAAATCAATCACATGTGTAAACAATTACATACCTCCCTGTGAAAGAGAGGAAAAGAAAAGAGAGGAGAGGAGAGAGGAGAGGAGAGAAGAGGAGGGGAGGGAAGGGGAGGGGAGAGGAGAGGAAGACAAAGAGAAAGAAAGCCACCTTGGAGTACAATAATATTAAACTATGAGTTGGTGAAATAGAGGGGTGGGTTAGTTGGTGAAAAGTATTAAAGACAGCCTGCTTCAGATTTTACATTATAAAGTATAAAATGTCACCATGAATTCTTGGGAAAATGATTGACTTGTTGAAAACTATTTCAAGAACATAAATTTAGTAGTAATGCCAAGTTGGAAAAAGAGACCAGGGAAGACAGAAAGCATAGAGACTGTTGAAGTGATTTAGGTATGAGGTGAGGAAGACCTGACAGAAAAGAAGGACAATGATTTGAGAGGACATAGTGAAAGACAGAATGACAATGAGTCTCCCACAAAGGGCAGAAAGGAAATAAAAATGGAAAGGGCCAATTCCAGCCTAACTTTGGTAACACTGTCCTCGATTTTTAGCAGATCCTTGCCTGTGACAAACATCTTTGGAGTTGTACTCATAGTATAATTTCACAGCATGTGTCATATTTAGATTGCTTTCTGGCAGTGTATTAGTAATTTACTATCACCTTCACCAAAATCATCATAATTATTAGTATTTTAGATCAGCCACACTGGTGTTTATTATTTACACAAGTCTTTGGCTTGTCTGTATTTTTCTTAAGTAATTTGCCCTATAACCATAGAAATCCAAATCAATTCAATAAAATTCAACATTCAAGTCCCTACTATGTGCAAGTATTGGATATATAAGAACAGAAACCAAACAGCCTCTACTCTCAAAGACCTTATTAAAAATGAGTCTCAGGAGGTGGTAAGAATTTGCCTTGAAGTCAGAGAATCTGAAGTTGAATCTGGGCTCTATTACTGAACATCTGTGTGACATTGTACATTACACCTTCTCCGGGTCTCTGTTCCTTCACTTACAAAATGAGGAGATTTTTCAGCCGTTGGGAATCATGAGACTTATTCTTGGTTCTGCCTTGAATTGAGGACATACACCCTTAAGTTTCTGATTTTTTTCCCCATTAAATAAGAGGGTTGGATGAGGAGATGCCAAAAGGTTCCTGCAGATCTTCCATTGTGTTATTGTTCAGTCATGTTTGACTCTTTGTGACCCCATTTTGGAGTTTTCTTGGTGAAGATTCTGAAGTAGTTTGCCATTTCCTTCTCCAGTTCATTTTACAGATGAGGAAATTGAGGCAAACAGGGTTAAGTGACATTCACAGGGTCATACAGTTAGATTTGAACTCTTGAAGATACCTTCCTCCTTCTAAGCCCAGTGTTTTATCCATTTTACTACCTAGCTGCTCCATCTTCCATTCTATGAACCTTTTATTCTTCCATTTGTAAAGGAATTTGGAGCATCCTTCCTATGACCAAAAGTATTTGGTTTAAAATTGTAATGGAACACATCACCAGAGTTCCACACATCTTTATTCAGTCATCTTTGTCTTATGCCATTTTGGTTAAATCTAGTAAGTTAACTGCAGCTTCCTTGCTCTGAATTTTGATGGATTGCCCCTAGAGAGTCTCATCTTTCCGCATTCTTATCATTTGACCTTTTCATCATCAGTTCAATAATGTTTCCCATGTTTTATTTCCATTGGACTATAAATGGTCAATAAAAGATGTAAGAAAAAGCATTGAGCCATGCCAGCATTCAGAGGTGAAATAATTATTTGCATTATTTAAAATCCACAGCAGCCCAATTGTAGAGGCTATTAGTAAACTTCCTGACTGAATACAGGAAAATGCTGTGCTGTGAACAGAACACTCCATTTTTAATTGAGTGTCAAAATGGAAAGTAAGTGTAAGCCTGCCTCCTTGCCCAGACTGGAGTGTAAACTGCTTTCATGTACTTGGACTTTGGAGAAGGAAGTAGCAGCAACACCACAGATAAATGACCTTTTCTTAATCTGTTATACGGTACACACACACACACACACACACACACACACACACACACACACACACACACACACGTACACAACCAATGTTAAACATTTTATAATCCAGGCTTGGCTGAGGGAATTACAAATGACTGTACCAATGGCAGACACACTGGTAATTTTCAGGCCCCAAACTGTGAATCACACCTTGATTCCAAGGACAACTTTTTACAGTATTAAACCATGAGGGTCAGAAACCATACCTGGTGCCAATAAGAAGATTTAGAGAGAGAGAGAAAAAACCAAGCAAACTTGAGTCAACTTTTATCAGCTACCAAATTCTGTAAACTAAGCTTAGTTCCAGTAGGAGTTTTCTGAAGCAATTCATTTATTTTAATACGGTAGAAGCCTTTTGGAGTTGTAGCGTACAATCCTGTTCACAGTGTCCTGGCAGCAAAAGAAAAATAAAAACATACTAGAGGCAGCTTGAACAGGAGAGAAAATTCCAAAGTTTCCCAGCTTACAAACCTCTCTGAAAACACAGAAACTGGTAGCTGCTTTAGAGAGCTCTGCATTAACCCATAAATACAGCAAAAAGACACCGACTCTCATTTATTATACTTTGCATCTTACTAGGAATAGGGACTGTATCTTCAATTTCATTAGTGTAGGGAGCTTTCAGATGAGTAAACCCCCACTACCAATCCAGGTAGGTACCTTCTCCCCACTTATAGGTTTAGAGATTTAGCTAGAACATTGGGGATTAATTGACTTGCTAAGGTGACACGATTGAAATAGGATAGGTCTTGAACCCAGGTTTTCCAGGTTTCCTCAGATGGTTCTCTATTCATTACATCAAGTACCCAAAACACAAACATTAAAGTCTTAAAATGTTTAAAAATTATAGATTGAGAACTGAGACCACAGTGATTGTCTCACCTGATTCCTTCATTTTATGAAGGAAATTTAATGACTTATCCACCAGCACACAGATATTCATTGCAGAGGTAAGATACTAATCTATATCATCTCATTTCAGAATCCATGATCTTTCCCCTGTACCAAAGAACCAGAGATTTGTTCTCTCTCCTATTTGGCAATCATTGAAAAAGAGTTTTTAGGTTTACAAAGCCCCTTATATATGTTATGTCATTTTATATTCACAAAACTCTGTGAAGTTAGTGCTATTATTATCATCCTCATTTTACAGATAAGGAAACTGAGACTGAGAAAGGTTAAATGATTGGCAAGGGGAAGAGGGAGCTTTTCTAGCAGGTGTTATAGCAGGTTCACTCTTAATCTGGACAGACTGGAAGACAGGATTGGAGACCTAATAAGGAGTTAAATAAGTTACTTGACCTGTTCTTCTCAAAGCGGGTTGCTGATAATGGGAGCACCAAACTCCTATAACATCCCCTAATTACTCTTCTCAGGGACAGGCAAGAATATAGTAGGAGCTATAACTCCCACAGGTCCCCTAAGTCTCAGTGGAGGCCAGGAGAGACTAAGACACTTTAACAAATGCCAATCAAGGCACACATAGCATTCCAGCTTGCACATTCCAACTTAAGTCTCAATGGAGTTGGTTGAGGCAAATACACATACGTATTCCCCTTGTGCATTCCTATTCCCTCCTTGCTGACCAGTGCCTACTTGATTTATAGGGTAACAGACAAAGAAGGCAATTGGCCAGCAACAGCCTCACAAGTTTACGTTAACGTTAGCAATATAATGATGACAACACAGCATTGTTCTTACCATGCTTATAGTAGATGTTTAGCAGCTGAACTCAAATGCTTACATTATTCTAAGATTATAATATGATGCACAAGTGTAGTGGAGATGTTTACAAACCAAACCATGAGCCTGGGAACTAGAGACTGTTATGGCCATGAATCCTGGGAACTAGTATCTAGGATCCTGGGAACTATTTTCTAAAAATGAATAACAAAATCCACCTTATTTACACTAATTTATCCAGGGTCACAGCTAATAAGAAGCTGAGACCATACTTGAACTTGGGTCTTCCTCACTGCACATCTGGTATTCTCTGCACCATGTCACTTAGTTGTCTCAAAGTAAGATGAAATGGTTAGGAAGTATGAGGGATTATGATAGCAGATTTCATCACTGTTTATCTCCCTTACTCAAAAACCTACAACTTCTAAAAGAAACTCTAAAACATGCTCTAAAACAACCTCCCTGTTGTTTAAAAGGCAATAGTGATTCCCACCACATAGTTACCATTCAGCATTGCTTCTTTCATGAAATAATGTTTCTAAAACTGAGATACAGCAGAGAACAAAAGGTAGAAGGAACAAGATCAACAAAACGCATTAAAATAAGATGAGGATATGTCAAAGGGACATCAACTGATTAATCTTGTGGCTAAAACAAGTGTATCCATTTATAGAAATCCATTGATAGAAAATTCCTAGAGGATCATACCTGGGATACTGGTCTGAATATATCTTGTAGTTTCTTCCCGAATATGGCTGTTATAAAATTGAAATGTGACCCATAATTAGGGTTATTTTTTCAGTATCCTGATGTATTTTTTTCCTTTTCAAAGTGATCTTATTTTAGGACTTTCCTATGCCAAGAACATCCTACATTCAGACCCATCCTTTCCTCATTCTTTCCCCATGGTTCTTTCCCCCTACTTTTAAATAGTAATTGCTCTTTCCACAAGATGCCTCTTAGATGGAAAAGCTTTGTTCTCCCCAGGACAGGCAAAATTTTTACTAAAAGAGGCACCAGATGTTCTTCCCTGGCTGGAGAGGGAACAAGGGAAAGCTGATTAGCACTGCATCCTCTAACATATTCCAGCTGCATCTCACTCACACAGCCCTCCCTGGCCCTCCCATCTCACCTAGGTTACAGGTACAAGACTGACAAGCCCTCTCCTCCTCTCTTCATCACTGAATTTACCACCAAGCCTATGGGAACAAAGCAAGCAGGGAGCTGGGGCTGCAGGAGCTGCTTAGCCTTTCCTTTGGATCAAAAGTGCTTATTAAGCCTCAAGCCTAAAGCCTGAAAGGAAGGGGAGAAAAAAGCGCTCTGTAAACACCACCTTTCAATCATTTTCAAATGAACTGCCTCCTCTCGTTTTTTCTTGCTCATAAACACACACATACAGATAGCCTTACTTGATGTAATCTTTTGGTCTATTATACTGCAAGGAATTACACAAATAAAGGAGACATGCCAGCTGCCTGGATGCCAATTAACTTGAATATTGATTACGCAGACTCTGAGTGAGTCACTATTCTTATTATCCCACACCTGGATTAGAATCCTTGTATATGATGGGAACAAGACCATGCTAGAGTGGAAAGCGCATTGACCTATAGCCTTATGGAACTTGAGTCTCAACTCTCCTACTGAAAGACGCAATGAGGTAGTAGATAGAGCTCTGGAATTGGAGTCCAGAAGGAAGACCTTCAGTTCTAATCTTGCCTCGGATACTTACCAGTTATATAACCCTGGGCAAGTCATTTAACTCCTCTCAACTGCAGGTTTTTCATCTGTCAAATGGGAATATTAATAGTATCGATATCACAGTGTTATTTTAAGAACCAAATAAATGGGATATTAGATGTAAATAATTTTTAAATATTACATGAACTTTGCTTATTATTTCCACTGTTTCCTACCTATTTTCTTGTAGAAGAAACCAAGAGATCTGGCCATAGAGCCAGAAAGACCAAAAAAAAGTTATTTCACTCCTTGGGGCTCTAGGAAACTCTAAGATTATAAATCGCAGAGAAGCTGCTGACCTGCACTGGTAAAGGGAGCCTTCTCATTCAGGAGTTCCCTGCATGCAGGTGCGTCTTTGTTCCTATCTCAAGTTTCTTCTTTCACTTTCTCTCTCTGGGTCTCAGTTTGACCATCTGCAAAATGGTGATGTTAATATCTGCTCTCAGGAGCAAATAGGAAAACATTTGTGAAAGTTCTAAAAGCTCCACAAATGTCAAATATTTAGATCCAAACTCACACAATTAATCAGTGGTTGAATGGAGACTTGGTTCCATATCTTTTGACTTCAGCCTAGCACCTTTCCCCCTTACTGCTTCACAAAACGGTATGATAATCCATTTATTATACTCCATGGATCCCGTTTCGCATCAGTCTAATCTGTTATTACTAGAAGACTCTTCTTTAAATCATGGAGAGTCTTTAACACAGAAACCTACAAGGGCTCACTCTTGCTTGGAAAGCAGTCCATTATAGGGTAATGAAACACCATCCTTAAATCTGGAAAACCTAAATTTGAATCTTGCTGCTCACATTTCATTAGCTTCATGAGTAGGGGCAAGTAACTTTGAAGGTCTGAACATCAATTCCATCATCTGGAAAATGGGAATAAGAATTGGCCTCATTCATAGGGTTGCTATGAGAAAAGAGTTTTAAAACCTTAAAATCTTATATAAATGAGCTATAAATGAATACGAATCTATTTAATATATATAAATAAATGTTATCACTACATGCAAACTCAACTCCTTTGTTTGCCTGCTAAGGCTCTTTGAGAACTTTATATATGACCAACCTAATTTCTCATGATTTGCCTTCATGAACCCTCTCCAGTCACCATCTTATAAAAAGCAACTCACTCATCCTCTGTCTTGGCCTTCCCTATCTTCCTATCCAAATTCTTCTGGCACCATCTCCTCTATGAAAAATTCCTTGATCTCCCATCACAATTAATTTGTCGAGTTGCTGAATATCCATAGCATTTATATTTCATGTCATTTTATCATATAATGTTTTATATTGTTTATCAATTGATTCAAGTGAGTTTTATTTGGTCTCATTCTTTTTAGACTATGACACTATTTACACAGGGAAAACATATGTTTGGTACCAAGTATCCAGTGTTGAATACATGGCAGTTGTTCATTGACTCATACTTAAGTCAATATGGGAGAAAATCTTAAAAATTCAGGGACTGTTTGGGCAGGTTAGGATGCAACTGATAGTATGGATCTTGTTCTGACTCCACGTCAGAGTGAAAATATAGCTAGGTCTCAATTAGTGTGGATAATTAGTCAACTGAAGTGGCTGGATGTATTCAAATTTGTTTGAAATTATAATTACGTAAATTATGGCAATTAGGGCAATTAACTGGCACAGTGGATAGAGCACTGAGCTTGGAATCGGGAAGACTCATCTTTCAGAGTTCAAATCCACCCTCAGACACTTACTAGCTTTGTAACCCTGGGCAAGACTCTCAATCCTGTTTGCCTTAGTTCCCCATCTGTAAAATGAGCTAGAGAAGGAAATGGCAAACCACTCAGTATCCTCACTAAGAACATTCCCAAAATGGGGTCACAAGGAGTAGGACGTGACTGAAACAACTGAACAACAACAACAAATTGTGACAATTGGTTCCAGCTCAATGGAAATGTGCACTATAAATGTCCATAATATGCCTGACTACCTCAAGGCATTCCTTACTTGCATTGGGTTGGGACCTAGTTTTATTGAAAAACAAAGGTATTCAAGAAGTCAGCATAATACTTTCCAACTTAAATGCATGGGCTTAATAATTAAGAAATTCAGGAAGACTAAATAGCATCATAGATTTGGATTAATCCATGCTTGAGAAGATAAAAAAAAGCTTTGGGAACATTTGAGGATGGGTGAGCATAAGAGAGATCTGTGCTTAAGAGGGCAAGAAGCCAGAGTACTTGCTGAGAGCCAGTGTGGTCTTGCATAATGGTGGCTAAGTGAGGAAAACCCTGGCCTGGAACAGGGGACACTGCTCAGTTACTAATTGGCTATGACCTTGGGTAAGCATTTCACCCTTGGAGATCCAGTTTCCTCATCTGCAAAATGAGGGGGTTGGGTCAAATGATTTCCCAGGTCCTCTCCAGCCCTACTAGTTATGATTCTAAATATGTGTGGAGCTGATGCAATCTCCTAAGTGAGCTGGGCATTTTGCTATCAGAGAACCTCGATCAACAGGGAAGAGAAAACTCTCCTCCATCATAAAAGATAGGCACTTATTTCTGATTATATTCCTGGTTAGTTCAGTGCTTTAAAGGGAACATCTCCCTCCCTCTCTCACCCATGCTTTCTGCAACCTTTTGGCAGCTTTATTGTTGGAAAGCCCGAGTACATTCATAATTGTACCTGTAACATACATTTATCATTGGCAAAGGTTCCTTACTATAAATGAATTACTGTAATAGACGTGTCATGAAGTAGCATCTTATTATCCTCCCCCTCTTCTGCTTTCTCCACTAAGCAGGTCAAAGGAAATAACAGGCACTTTTCTCAAAAGAGATCCCTGAACAAATTAAAGAAACGGAAGCAGTGTTTCAGCTTGGCAATGCTTTTTTTTTTTTTTTTAATGATCAACATTTTCCCAGTTTTCTCTGGCTGTACTTTAGCAACTCTGAGTTCTGACTCTTCTCAGCTGTGTGTGATCCTACTCCCATGTGTTTATCACATCTGCACCTGCCTACAAATGTTCTTAAACCATCAAAAAAAACTTGAGAATTCTTACTACTGTGTACTGTGGTGTGTGAGATAGATGTAGCATAAATTAGGAGTCCTTCTCACAAGGGGTTTGCAATCTGGTGGAGGGGGATAACATAGGGAGATGAAAAAGATAATCAATAGTACATACAAAGTACATGTATCAAAAATGCCCTGAAGTGAATTGTCATAGGAAGGTAGAGGAGAGTGACAGATGTTCAGAAGAAGCTGATAAAATCATATTCTGTGGAAGCTATACTGACATGGGAAACTATTTTATGACTTGACTAAAAAACTGTGCTGTTTGGAAGTGCGTTGAGTTCACCTCCCAGAAATTACTGGCAAGAAGATGAGAAAGGGAAAGGAAAAGAAAAGCACTGACAATTTATTATAATGCTTTAGATGTTGAAAAAGAAAGGCCTATTTTGTTATTTGCAGTATAATGAACAGATCACTGGGATTTGAAAAGAGGAAGAGCTGGATTCATATTGCATCTCAGATAGTATCTAGCTGAGTGATCCTGACCAAGTCACTTACCCTCTCCAAACCTCAGTTTCTTCATCTGTAAAATGGGAATAATGGCACCTACATCACAGAGATTTCCTGAAGAGCAAATGAGATTAATTTATGTCCAATGTTATATGTACCAAATACAATATAAAATGTCAACCATTTGCCAAAATCAATAATAATACAATCATGTTTAAATAGTGCTTTAGGGTTCCCAAGGTGACTGCTTAGCAACAATACTGTGAAGTCAGTGCAAAAATACTATCTCCATTTTACAGATGAGAAAACAGACTTACTATTGCTAAGTGAATTGTACTCAGTTACACTAAGAAGTGACAGTTTTGGATTTGAATTCTGATCTTCTGACCTGCTCCCATCCCACAACTAAGTCCTATGCCCTTTTCACTGTCACATGGTATTATGACACACTGCCTCTTATAACTTTTCTTTGAATAGAAAATTGAAATTAAATTGTTACTAAGGTACCATTGTGTGCAAAGGCAAAGGGGGGGGGGCGAAATTAGTTGAGGAAATATAGCCTGTGACATCATTTCTTTTGGTTAGCCTACAGGGAGGGGACAAAGAAAAATGGGAACAGAGAGAAATGGAAGCTGCCAAGTTCCTTGGGGAGAAGAAACTAGTTTTTCTTTAGAAAATGAGAATGCAGGAGAGGCAATTATTAGACACAGGAAAGGCAGGGAGTTCTTAGAAAAAAATTGGGGGGGAGGAGTTAAAACAGCAAATAAATGATTTCTCCTTGGAAAGAGTAAGCTACCTATTGGGTAATGCAGATGCTACTTTGAAGCCCTGATGTGCAGTGTGGATGTATGTGGAGCAAATAGCAAGCAAACACTGGGAAGCTGGGCAGAGATGTGATCTTGGGTGTATAACTAGATATTTCTCTTTCATTTATAAAAGAGGACTTAGTTGAAATAAACAGTAAGAGATCACAGTTGACAAGCAGATAATACTTGTACTTAGGGTTGGTATTTTGTTGAATTCTATCTCATCTTATTATTAGAACTTCATTAGAGATTGTTATTTTATTTTATCTATTTTAAATCATCAAGTACTTAAGTTTTGCATGTACTTTTTAAAAAATGTAAAAAAATAAGTAGAAATTAGATGAACTGTATGCTATTCCTGATTTCTTAGTTTTATTAAAGCCTGGGGAAAGTCTGTTGGAGCTACACAGTCTAACACACTGCCACCACCATGAGTGATAATATCAAGACCAAAATTGCTATCTTTCAATTTTGTAGTGTGTCTATTTGGATGGAAGGGAAGGGAGCAGCTTTATGGGGCTGGCAATACAACTGCACATGTATTCAGGAACTAGAAACATTCAAATGGCTAAGGCAATTTTCTACCAACCTTCCTCTCAGTCTTTCCCTTTATCTAGATTATTTAAGCCAAACCCTATATCTTTTCCTTATAATTCTGGGTAGACAGAAATGGAGTTAATTTTGGGACCTTTTGGTGATACACACATATATACACATGCACATATGTGTATATGTACACACATATCCATATATACACATATGTGTATAAATGTACACATATGTGCATGTATACGCATGTGTAATATATGTCAAGCATGTGCATCACATGTGTGTTGAGTTCAATATAAAAATACACACATATGTCACTCCCATTGATAAAACTACTAAGCCTTCCCTACTTTTTAAGAGGAGAAAATGATTGAATTACCATTACCCAAAATTAGTTTAGGAAAGAATTTTTGTGTGTGATTATTGCACTTTAAATAAAATTCCCCAAAATGACCAAACAGGCTTCTTTATGCAAAATGATAAGCAATTTCTAAACAACTAGTAGACGTAAGTAGAGAGGAAAATATTCAAAACATTTCATAGAAGTGATGGAAATATATATTTAATTTTTTCATAGGAGAGACAGGATCTGATTGCATACTCTTCCATCGTCCCTTCCCTTCTCTTCCCTCATAGACCACCACAAATGATTAGATTTTTTTCCAGGCAACATGACTGGGATTTAAAGATCAACTTTTGCTTCTGAAATAAGATATATTGTTCTGAAGCCTTATATTTTTCTAGGGCTCCCCAAAATAGTAAGTCATATTTGGATATAACTTCTTAAGTTCTTTATTCAGGTCTGAGTGCTACATGTTAGGAAGAACTCTGGCAAGTAGAGTAGTGAGGGGCAGGGGAACCCACAACCATCAATCAACAAACAAGCATTTAATAAGCACCTGCAATGAATCAAACATTGTGCCAGTTGCTGGAGATGTAAAGACAAAAGGAAACCATGCCAAAACAAAAACTGATTAAAGAGGCTAAGGGCATTTGAAGGAATTGAAGAGATCACAAAACATGAGAACTTCAAATCAGTGAAGAGCTTTTATATGGAATCTCCTCAGGGACAGGGATTGTTTCATTTGTCTTTGTATCCTTAGCATTTAGCCTATAAGACAGTAGAAATTTAGCTATTTTTTATTAATTGATGGAAGAGATATTAAATTCTTTCTTTCTGTCTCCCATTATCTGTCAGACACTTACTTACTGTGCAAGTCCCAAAGTGGAAAACTAGAAGCATTGGATGGAAGTTGAAAAAAGACATCTTGACTCAATATCTGGAAAGGTTTCTAATAATTAAAGCTGTCCAAAGTTAGAAAGCACCGGCTTAAGGGTAGCAAATTCTCCATACCTAAGAGGTCTCCAAGGGTAGGCTCTTGGTGAAAACATTATAGAAGGGCTCTTGCTTTAGGATCAGCTTCAGAAGAACCTTCTACCTCTTACTTCATATTTTAAGATAGAGTTCTTCAGGATCCCAGATAAAACTTTGTCTTAGCTCATTGTTCTAGTCATGTTCTCAGGTATCCACTAAAAAGACTACCTGGGGCTCAGTTCTTATTCCTTCTGGAGTTTTCTGAGAGAAATTTGAAAGGTTAGAAACCCAACCATTAAACTCCTGTGAAACTTTAAATTGTGATACATCTGCTTACCGAAGTTGGGTTAAACTCCTTCTTGCTAATTTTTATCATCAAGGATTTTACTTCATTCCTTATTGATTAGTTATAAATAACAAAATAATAACATTCCAGTGGACCTTAGGGAACTTCTAGTCCCACTCTATCATTTACATGGGGAGAAAAATAAAGAAAAAACATCTGAATATGGCCTAAACAATATGACAGCTGGGGTGAAAATGCTAGGGAGCAAGATGGCCCTGAAGGCCATCAAATTCAGACAATGGCTAAACAAATTCTGGGTCAGGAATATAATGGATTACTATACTGTGAGAAACAATGAAATGATGAATGTAAAGAGAAGCACAGAAAGACACTGAATTTGATATAAAACAAAGTAAGGAAGAGTAACAAAAGAATATTCACAATAACAACAATGTAAATGGGAGGAACCACCACCACAAAATAATTTAAAGTGAACATTGCAGAATAATAAAGAAAAAGCTCTAAAAACAGAATATGATATGACACCTTTCCACACTCTTGTGAAGAGGTGGGAGGTCCAGGAGTGTGGAAAGCTGAATATATTTTCAGAATTTTTGATGTAATTGTAAGTTTTGCTTTTTTTTTCTGATGTTTTATATATATATATATATATACATATATATATGTCTAGATAGATAAATAGACAGGTAGATAATAGGGGATGGTTCTTTGGGAGGTAGAGGGGAGATTCAGGAAGAAATGTGTGATTATAAAAGATATTAATAAAAATTTAATTAAAAATACTATATATGAGAGAGAATTCTCTGGAGTAATTTTAACTTGACTATAAAACATTCACAAAAGAATCTGTGGGGGGGTTGGATCCCCAATGTTGAGAGAAGATCCTCCATGGGACATAGTAAGGGATTGATCCTACCAAACAGAGTGAGGTCCTTAGCTAAAAGGAGTTGAGAAAGAATAAAAACTCCAGTCAAGGCTGGTTCTCAATTCCAGGATAAATAGAGCAACTGAAGACAGAAAAATAAACACGTTTTGGGAAGAGGGCAAGAGAGAAATGATGCAGTAGTACTGAGAGAAAGAAACATACAGGGCATTCTGGCAAAAGTATTGGGCAAAGAAGAAAATAAATAGAGTCTTAGATCCATTTAGCCAGCAGAGGCAGAAATGGAGTCATGGTTTTTGCTACAGGGGGAAGGAATTAAGAAGGCAGTCTAAGGAAAAGGTTATTTAAAGTTATTGGTTATTTAAAGTCCTTGTTGGGCCTGGGGGTGGGTGGGTAGATGGCTCATAGGATCATAGATTCACAGTTGGAAGATATCTGAGAGGTCACCTAGATCAACCTCATGTTATAAATGAGGAACTGAGGCTCACAGGTCAGGTGACACATTTAAGGTTGTATCCAACCTCTCTATAAGTCAGTTTCACATGTGTATATTGAGAAGATTGGACCAGACAACCCTGAAGGTCTTTTCCATCTCTAAGACCTAGAGTAGAGTAGAAAAGGGTAATTTTTTTACCTTGCCTGCAGGCAATATCTCAATTCTTGGACAGGCCTAAAATCAATTAGTTTAGTCCCCATAAAAAAACTTCAATGGTGTTATCCAGCTAATAAGTGTATTTTTTTATTTTAAAGTAAGAATATCTAAATATTTGACAATTGACATTATTCTATCCCTTACCCTGATGCTCGTGAAAAGAAATTACCAGAAGTTTCTGCAACAATCAATATAAAATCTCATGGACAAAACGTGCCATGGTAGAAATGCTACTTCTTTAAACTTTGCCCTTTGGGCCTTATAGCAGATTAAAGAGCTAATGCTCAATGAATAATCCTTTGAAAGAGAGTAGTACAGCAACACTGAAAATAAATATTTTTGAGTACTGTAACTAAGAGAAAAATATATGCATATAAACATATATAACTATACATATATACATATATTACATAATGGCATATTTTACACACATCTAATATCTACTGTATATTATAATATATGATGATGTATTATATGTACATATAATATATGTAATACATATATATATGATATATATCACAATACTATTATTGAAAACTGTTTTTGAATCTGGGAAACTTGAGGGTCTTATTGGGATGCAGAAAACCTATCAGAAAGCCATTGGAAAACCATTTCAGGTGAAATCAACTTTACCAAAGTGTGGCATATACTTCGGAGGGGACTGAATTAGGACTGAGGAAGTATAGGGGGTCAGATGTCAGATCAAACAAATACATACTTTTGTTTTCTAGGCCCAGCATGTAATTTTTTGTTAAACATTCATATTATGAAAGAGAATATGCTATTTTTCTCTTTTCTAGTTTGCTACCTTGCATATACAGAGAATTATGAAAATGGTTTCTCAAATGAAAACAGGGACTATATACACCCTTGAGGTTACTATTTCTTTTAGCCTTGTCCCTACATGTCAGAAAATTAAGACAGTGATGAATTACACATTACTGTACAAAATTTTATTATCAGAGGCAAAATTCAAATTTGTTCTGCTTAAAATACAGAAGATAAAGTTTCTTATTTAGAAAAATCCATTTTGTTAGTGCTTGGTTAGAATGGAATAAAAATTTCAAATTGAATACATACTCAATATTTACTGAATAATTTTAAAAGGCATACCATAGAAAACATTTTCTGGTAAACTGTAACACAAAATCAGTTATTTGGTAAATGCTTTCATTGCTGAGTGATAAATGATTTTACTAAAAAAAATTTTTTTCCTAAAATTCTAAAAAAAAAAGGGGGGGGTTAATTTGGCATATTTTCAATTAGTCTGTTTATGTGAGTGTTGGTCTTTAGGTAAATATGTTTTATGCTAATAAATATAGTCCATTAAATAAAGGAAATGTCATATATACATTTTACATACACATATATTTGTGGATGAACTCCCACTATAGGAACTGCCTTCATAGAGGCAGATCACCACCATGCTAAGACTTGGTAGATACAAGTGTTTGTCCAAGGCTCACCCAGAGACTTATAGTTAGTGTAAGAAATAGCATTTACACCCAGGTCTTCGGAACTCTAAATATGGCATTCAGCACACTATGCCACGCTGCCTCTTTTATGTGGGTATAAATTCATGCTTGTGATCTCATCAATGCAGATTGGTCCCTAGAAAGGAAACCCTTTACAAGGCAGATCAGCACTGGTTCTACAACCTAAAGTCTTTGATAGTTGCTTGAGGCACTGAGAGGTTAAATCATTTTCTTAGGGTCACACAGACAAAGTAAACCAAAGCCAAGACTTGAACCCTGGTTCAAGTTGTGACTCTAAGGCCAGTTCTCTATCCACTCACTCCACTCTGGTCTCTTCCTATATATATGTATGTGTGTGTATAAAGTTATGACAAAATAGAAACTGTTTGAATTGTTGATTAAGCAGTATCCAAATTCCCAATGAAGATAGATCCCACTACCCCTGACCCTTTAAAAGTAACCTGATCATTTTACAGTCTGCAACTATTTTGGCTGCAGAGACTTGACCTGTTTTTAAAAATAATCATAATAAGGAAGGATTATTTTGTTAACAGGAAACCTGGTTAATATATTCTTATGCTTTCCTTGTCTAAAACTCTTGCAATTCACACCATTAAGATTCAAATAACTTTTTTAAAAATGTGTCTGAAAGTACCATTATACAATATTTAAATGGCATACCACACTTCTGACTTGAGGAAAATAATGTATATTAAAATTCTGAGAAGTGATAGTACAACTGAATTTTAATAAATAGTGAAGTTAAACACTATTATACTAAAATGATTGTTTTCCCTAAAAGCATGTAAGCTCCTTGAGGGTAGGAACTTTGAACTACCCAATGGGCTTTGTACATAGTAAGAGTTCAAGAAATCTGTGATGAATGAAATAATTAATAGATAAGCAGCTAAGCTCATACCTGCCCAAGGCAGATAGATCTAACTTTATTTTGCTCCACATCTCTAAAAAAAAATTCTCTTCCTAGGAGCATAACCAATACCTGTTGAAAAGAATGTCTAGATTACATAAAAATAAACATGGTAAAAATCAGCTAGAATGTTAACCTATCCAGAGTCAGGTCAGGCTAAGTCAGATGTCTTAGATGGATTATGTTTAGACACACAACACAGATATTTCCAATGATAACTTTCAGTTTTTAGAGATATTAATTTAATGACTTGAGCATTCAGTTGCACTACTGTGCAAAGACCCAGAATTACTGATTATTCCAATCTCACTTCTTTAACAGATTGACTATTGCTAATCACTTTGACCAAAAACTAAGGCCTGAACAGTTTTTCCATTTTGCATATCAAGTCATCCTTTCAACTTTGTGGATCAATGACGAATTTGCATTTTTGCTTTGTTACTACAATTACTTATATCCAGCCTACAGTGTCATAATTGGTTGCTCATCAACCAGTCTATTTAGAAAGTGTCCATAATGCTGTGTAATACACTGCAATGCAGATTTAGAGTCAGATGGTCTGGGTCTGAATTCTCATTTTGCTCTTTCTTTCTTGACATTTGGGCAACTAGATTAACATTTTTCTTTTGTACTTTCCCCATTTATAAAAGGAGTGGAGTACACTCATCGGAGGTGTCAAGCTCATAGCCAGAAGACTCCAGAGTACAACCTGAACCGGATTAAAATGCAACTGGGAAATATTTAACAAAATAAACACAAATACAAGATGTCCTCAATGTTATTTTCAATTCTAAATCCATGATTCCATGATCTATAAATATGGGAGAATCACTGGACTCATTTATCCCTAAAGTGTCCTTCTCAATCTAAATCCATGGTTATATTAATCTAAGAGAAAAATGTTTATGGTTTTCAAGGAGGGAGCTAGTCTTATGGATAAGCAACACATTTTCATGATCTAAGAAAAGTTTTGTTATGCAGAAGCAAAGAAATTAGAATAATCACATTTTGTCTACAGAAAACAAGTGATAGTTCTTTTAAGAAAACGTTTACACTTTGCATTTTCAGACATAGTTCAGGTATTTTCAGAAAATATATCTCTTCAAATTTATCTTAAAAAACTAAAATAATGGCAATCACTCATTCATTTAATTCATTGATTTAACAGATATTTTCCAAACATCTACTAAGCCAAGATACAAATTAAGGAACTGTAACCTAAAAGATATTTTTTTTTTATGAAATCAACAGACTGAACAGATTAGAAAAGTATCTGATAAACAACTAATAATTTTCTAACTAGACAAGGCATCTTTTATAGCAAATTATTATTTCTATTTGGTAGATGACTTAGCAAGAAATGTTATGCTGTTTGGCTATTGTTGGGAAAAATAAATAAATTAAGGAAGAAGTTGGAGCTACAAACTGATTAGAAATATGAGTTGCCAAACTTGGAGAAGAATTAGTTACTTGCCAAAGATTACCACCTGTCCTGCTATGTTAGTTGGAGTACAACCACTCTAGGTGCCGCCTCTTGATGTATCTAACCCTAGCACAATTACTTATAGATTGGCTTCAAATTTGCTTTATTATCTAGGTAAATGACTCTGAACCTTGAAAAAGTACGGTAGAAACCAGGTAATTTTTGAATGTTACTCAGAATGCTGATCTAAAAATAAAATCCATGAATGGATTGTTCATTTTAATTTTGAATTGTTTGTTTTCTAGCTTTAGGTAATTAAAACAGATTTTTGAAAGAGATTTCTTCCCTAAACAGGAAGAGTCAAATTTTACAAGGATCTTGAAAAAGAGTTAATAAAAGCTGTCATAGTACAGGTTTTTTTTTTTTTTTTCAGGTTAGCTGGTCAACAAGTTAGCACAACACAGATAGACTACTAATTATGAAGGCAAAGCTAAACATGAACTCAAAGTTGGTTAAGCGTCACTAACTCACAAAAATTGAGTTTAAAATATCACTCACTTTGAACTACATAAAAGTCTTGATGACATAATAATTTGAAAGATATGTTACAATTAGATGTAAATAGTAATTTGAACAGTTAGTCCTAGTAATGTCCTACTGAACTGTTTTGATACATACGTAAGAACAGTAGATAATCAGTAGGGTAGCTAGGTGACACAATGAATAGAGTGTGGGGCTTGGAGTTAGGGAGACTTATCTTTGTGGATTCAAATCTATCCTCAGATACACATTAGCTGTGTGAACTTAGGCAAGTCACTTACCCCTGTTTGCCTCAGTTTTCCTCATTTGTAAAATGAGCTGGAAAAGGAAATGGCAAACTACTCCAGTATCTTTGCAAGAAAACCCCAAATGGGGTCACAAAGAGTTGGACATGATTGAAAAATGACTAACAGCTAATTACCATACAGTTTGTAGAAAAATATGAAAAAGTTTTAAGAGTTTTTTAAAGTTTGCTTTTTAAGTAAGCCTATTCATTTCTCTCTCAACTTACTGAAATTGTTTGTTAGCTTACCAAATATTCTTGCAAAAGGATTGTAAAGGTGAGATGTTCAGCAGATTGGCAACATAATGAGTTCTCTAATCAAACCAACTCTCCAAGACAATCTACTAAAGTCACAGGAGTGAGTTCAATGGAGGGAGTTCCCAGACTAACAAAATTACAGATTCTTGAGGTATTGGCAGAGAAAACTTAGCTCATATCTGAATTGTCAGAGTCTAAATTAATGATCTTCTGATATACTTTTGGGATGTTAATGTATAACTCTGTATGTTTGCTGTATAAACTATTAGTTGTTCTGAAACAGAATAAAAAGGCTACCAAAATACATTTTCTGAAGCCAGGTAATGATGAGATTACTACTTGCACCATTACAGTCACATTTATCACTAGTTATAGCATCATATAACTCACTTCATCACTCCCCTTTGTTAAGGGAAAATCAGTGTAAACATATTCATTCTCCAGTTTCTTTGTTCTCTACTGGTGTTATCACAATAGTTCTTGTACTCAAAAGTACTTAAGGAGATAAATGTAAATACTTATAAACAGTATGACTTCTTTAAGGGAACCTTAAATTATCAGTGATGATGAGATTAATGGAATTGAAATCTATGTAATATGTGAAATGAAGTGTCTTATGACAGCCTCTCTTAGTTTTGCCTTATTATACCTAACAGAATGTAGACAAACGCATCTCATTCTCTCAATGTAACTGAGCCCTTTTGCAAAGACTTTTGCAGGGTAAGTCTTTGCAAAAGGGCTCAGTTACATTGAGAGAATGAGACCCCCATGATACCGTCAATGATTTACACTGACATGATTTCATTGTGTCACTCTACACAGAGTTACCTGAAGACTATAAATAACATCACCTAGAAGATTTCCAGTAAGAAAAAACCAGATTGCTAATTATGAAAACTATAAATTGAAACTAAAACCTTGAGGCCATATCTACAGCAGGCTACACAGGAGCTAAAAAGTGAAAGCTATTATTTATAAATTTGATCTCTTCCAAATATCTAGTCACTTCTAAATATTTCCCAGTGTCTAGATTTTGGGTGTTACATAGATCAGATTTATAGATAATTGATAGAAAATTTTTTATTTTCATTTGGATATGCTTCCATGTAAAAATGTCCACATGGCATATATTTTGGTATGTCTAATCTTTTTTTCAAGTGTGTGGCATGCTTTTTAATGAAATAACAATGCTTAAAGTTACACATATTACACTGTGTAAGGAAGCAAGGTAGCGAAGGAGAAAGAATAGTCAAGGAGATGTCGGGTTCCATGCTAGCTTTGTTGATAACTTGCTGGCCTCATGAGTCATATTATACCTTTAATTTTCACTTTTCTCATATCTATAATGGGAATTGCAGTAATATTTGTCCAACTTCTCCCACAGGTGACTGTGAGGATAAATGGAGATGTACATAAAAAAGTTATTTTTTAAAAAAAAGCAATACAAAAAAGTAAAGGATTATTATGACATTTGCAAAGGCTCACTTATGATAATGAGTAAATACAATACAAAATTATAAAATACATACATTGTTGCCTTCTGCGAAATTTACCATTTTATAAGTCCCTTAGAACACAAAGGAGCAAGTCTAAATAACTCTACACAGCTGAGATCTATGTTACTGCAGATCGAGCACTGATGGACTCTTAGCTTCTAAAATTAGGTATTTGTAAAAGCTTCAAAATCTCTAAGCACAATATTTTGATAAAAATCATGTTTTAAGATGCTTTGGTCCAGAACTATAATTTTCATCCATGTAGAGAGAACTCTCAGTGTGGAGATTACCTCCAGCAATGAAGGATGGCAAATTGCCTCTAAATACTAGTTTTAGGCTGATACTCGGGGCACTGCTAAGCAAAGTGACTTCCCTGGGGTCAAAAAACCAAGAAATGTCAGAGGTGAGAACTGAGTGCAGGTTATATCCATTTCAAGCCCCGCTCTGTCCGTTATGCTATGCTGCCTCTCTTAAAAATGATTGAATACTTTATTTTCCTTGATAATTTCTCAGTTTAGGAACTAAGTTAATCTTCCCTTTCTGGAATAAAAAAATATATTTTGACCTATATCAGGTCATTAAAATAAAGTGAGCCTATGACTTGCAGCCCAAGTGATAAACACTCTCAAATGAGTTATTTTCATGAAAGTGATTTAAAAAAAAAAAAACATTAAAGGGAGAAAAATTAACAAAAAAGATTAATACATATAAATAGGATTTTATGATAACATTTTACAAATGGTTCCATGAGCTGTAATATGGTTATTTTATTATTTCAAAAAAAATGTATTTTAGTGACTGAGAAAAAAAAAAACTGAAGCCTGGTATAGTTTAAAACAATGTAGAGACTAAACTAGGAAGAAAGGAGGAATAAAACAGAAATAGCAACTTATCCCCACAGAGGGGATCATTACTGTCACTACTGTACTGTAGAGCAAGGACAATATGAGGTACTGAACAATATGTACAAGTATACACTTAGGGGTTGATATTGTACTTGCTCAAGGCCACTAAAATATTTGCAGAGCAGCAAAAATTATTAACACAGTAACTAAAAAAACCACTCAGCTTAAGAAAAAGGCATTATTAATTAGATAAACATATAAGTAAGAAGGAAGTGCAAGAAATTTACTATAATTCATTCCCCACAACCAGGATGTTCACCTATAATACTTTTTGTTTCAATTTGCTCAGCATATTAACTCACTGGTGATCAATCCCTCCCATGGGTTCAAGATTGCTACCAGTACATTAGACTGGAATGTACTTATTCTTATTATATGGACTTATTATTCCTGATCAAGTAGTTTGCAAATACACACAGTAGAGATCAACAGAGGAGACACTTTTTGACAACATGTTTCACAAGAGTAACTGAGTTATATCAGTTCATATCAATAAGTTGATACTTAGAAGACTTGGCACCAGACATCAAAAAGGCGTGCTAACACCATATTTGTGCCTTCATGCAGAACGTTTAATGTTGATGTGTATTACATGAATGCTCTGTAGGGAAATTCAGAGAGAGGTGATAGACATTAACGCCAAAAGAACTGAATTCAGTTTCAGGAGTTAGCTTGTTATATGGTTGAAGAAAATAGTACCTCTTTCCCACCAATTTCAAGTCAATTTATGGCTCTAGTATTAAGATTTACTATTTTACTAGCTTTCAATTTACCCTCCAGATACTGGTACTTGTTGTGGAAGTTTGCAAGGAGATCTTGGTGGGAGTGGCAACCACCCATAAGGGATTAATGCACAAGCACTTGGTTTACAAGAGGGAAGCATCATTCCATTTTTTATACACAATAGATCTAGTTGATAATTGTTAATGATCACTTTAAATCTGAAGTGGGTGGAGTTTGGTCAATGGCATTTCTACCAAAGAGAGATAATATTTCAAACAAAAATAACCTTTTGTTGACATACAACTATGGAAAGGGCTATTCTGTGCCTTCTTGGGTAGCATGGCAAAGTCTATGCAAAAGGAAAGCTTTATACAATGACAGAAGAAGAGTCACTTTTCACCCCTAACAGATGGCACAGCTGGTGTCAAAGGTCATCAAACTAGTAGATTCACTGAGGTATGGTTGCTTGATGGAGGACTGAGAGATCACACACACATAACATACAGGCACTCAGGGAGCTTCTAGAACAGCATTCACATCCTAGATTATTTAAAGTGAAACATGAAAACAAAATGACATAGGAAAAAATCACATTCTCAGCACTGGGCACTGTAAATAGATCTATGAATGGACATTTATGAAACATAAATATTGAGCAAAACAACATCAGTACTTAGATTTGACAACATGATTTTTCTTTTCCTTTCTCCCTTTTCTTTATGTAGAGTGGGGGAGGGAGGAGGAACACTCCTTTCTCTACCCCAACCATGAAACCATTATCTACCTTTTTGTGTTATAGCATTCAAGAGAATGAATGACCTGTTGGTACACCTGATTGGTTTGAGTTTCATGTCTATGCATTAGAATAGGACCCATCGTTCATGAAAATGGCTAAAGAACCCATAGCAGTCTGAGGGAACAATCCTGAATGTTTACTGCCTTCATTTCCCAGGACAGGCAGGAGAGTCTTCCCAAGCAGTTTCAAAGTTTGCATAAGTTTAGAAAAAGAGAACTTTTCATTGATCAGAAGAGGTTCATTGTTTTCAACATGTGGAGAATATAGTATACCATATATACGTGGTGCTTTCCACTAGAGATATACAGATATGTACACAGTGTCTAAATGCATTCTATGCAAACAGTTTAAACTCAAAGAATGAGTTGGCATCCTGATAATCACTGATAGACAATCTAAGTGCTCAGTAATTGGGACCAATCCTGTAAGGGCTGTTGTACATTTCGCATCACCCAAGTATTAGGGATCCTATAGAATCCCTCCTTTTTCTTCTTTCATGATGGCACTGATTGTCAGAGATCCTCTTTGTGCTTTTGCATAATGCCCATCCTGGATGTAACATAAGTTCACATACAAAACTTGGGACATCTGAAGAAACGCATGCTGGAATTACAGGCAGGACCCTATGACCATGCACAAATTACTCAGAATTGTTGTCTTCCAGACTGACATCAACATGCACCATTGGGTATTGTATTCGGTCCTGTACAGTGAGGGCTGGTAAGCAGCAGCTGCTACCATGGTTGCTTCTGACAGAAGGATTTTACCTTCATAGATTAGAAGAAGCCCCATACAAAAAAAAAGTGAAAACAGAACAAAATGAAAATGACCTTTCCCCACCAAACACCCTTCAAATTCGGTCTTGTCTTTGCCATTCTGTTGTGAAGCATTTTCTTTTGAATGATGCTACTTTCTTCTCCTGGCATTTCATGTTACATTGTCTTTAAGGGAGACAGACTAGTGCCTGAGGGCTTTTCGTAACCAGTGGAAAAGTTCTTCTTTGTAATACTTTTGCCATTGAACGTTGGCTTCCACAGTCTCCACAGCCCGAGAGAAGGATGCAGCTGCTGCTCCATCATAGTTCTTTATGAAGTTTTTCAGCTGAAAAGATAATTTTATTTTATTTTAAATAGAAGTTCCTTGATATTTTTTATTTTTGCATTACCTAATTTTCCCTCTATAGCCTTCCCTCCTCTCTAAAAACCAATATAACAAATACTTTTTTAAAGATTAAAAGGTGGAGGGAAGAAAAGGAAAAAAACCACCAGCAAAACCAATCAATACATCCCAAAAAAAAAAAATCCTGACAATATTTCCTTAACACTCATGGACCCCAACCCCTATAACTCTACAAAAGATGGGGGAGGTGTCTTCTCATATCTTTTCTTTGGGGCCAAAGTTATTCTTGTAATTCTGCAACATTCACATTTCATTCTTCTTGCAAAGATAATTTTTAATGGTAAATTTGTATGTCGTGAAAATGATCTCATGGCTAACATATATAAAGCAGAACCCCTTAGGATCCAGGGAGAAGGAATGCGGTATGGTATGCACCACACTGGACTTGGAGTCAGGGAGATGTAGGTTCAATTCTTGTTTTCTGCACTAGCAGTGAGATCACCCCTATCCCCCTATCCCCCACACCCAAGTTATCGTACCCTTCTTGGCCTGTGGTTTCTCATCTGTACAATACAGATGCTCAGTTCTGTAAAATTCAGTTCTTCAGATTACTGTGAGGATCCAATGAGAAAAAGTATGTTCAAGAACCTTGCAAATCATGAAGTGCCTTATCAATGGCAGCTATTACTATAATTAAAAAGCTCATTCATTACAGGAGAAATTAAGATGTACAAAGAGAGCAATTTGACCAGGTCTTTGTCTGCATGTTTTTTAGTTGCAGTCACTTTGGGCAACTCATTTAAATTTTCTGAACCTTTTCCTCATCAGTAAAATGGGGAGGAGGATCTTGTGTTAACTCCCACCCAGGGTTGTTGTGAGGATAAAGTGAGGTAATGATTGGGAGAGTGCTGAGCAAACTGTAATGGGCTCTACAGATGTAAGATAGAATGCCTGTTAATGAGATGCAGCATGATAGCAGATCCTGCCAATTAGGTGTGACATGATTGGAGCTTGGGGACCTGTAAGGGGACAAAAAGAGGGGGAGCACAGCAATATTTTCTGCTTAAGTAGCTCCTAATGCACCTTTTTGTTTCCTGAACAAATATGAGAACAGACATATTGAATTTGTCATTGTGATGGTGGCAATAGCTAATGATAATGAAAGGGACATGACCAGGTTAGTTCAGGTGCTAGAAAGTACTCATTGAAATTGGGGGAATAGCTTTCAGAGGATCTGTGGTGTCACCTTTTTCTCGCTGATACTCTCTTTCTTCCAGGTTTTTCGGGGACACACTCCTGGTTCTTCTCCTACCTTTCTAACCACTCGTTCTCAGTTTGCTTTGCTGGAGACTGAGTTTGAATTCAATTCAATAAACATTTATTAAGTGACCACTATGGCCTAGGCTCTGGACTAAGTACGTAGTCATCCAGGTCATGCCTACTAATTATGGGTGTCCCACAGGGTCCTGTCCTGGGGACTTTTCTCTTCTCCGTCTATGCAATTTCACTTAATGGTTTCATCAACTTTGACAGATTCAGTTATCATTTCCATATTTATTCTCAAATCTACTTATCCAGCTCTAACCTGTCTGATGACAGTCAGTCTCATCTCTCCAATTACTTATTAAACATCTTGAAATGGATATCTAGTAGACATCTAAAATGCAACATGTCCAAAACAGAACTCATTATCTTTCTCCTACCTTCCCTATAACTGTAGAAGGCAACACCATCTTCCCAGGGCCTCAGGTTCATAGCCTAGGAGTCATCCTTGACTCCCCACAGTCTTTAACCCCTATATCCAATCTCTTGCGAGTCTGTTGATTTCACCATGTACCATCACTCAAATGTGACCCACCTTTCTCCTATGACACTTTCACCATCCTGGTGCAGATCCTCATTTGCTCATACCTATACTATTGCAATAGCCTGCCGTGAATCTCTCCTCACTCCAATCCATCTTCCATTTGGCCTCTGAAGTAATTTTCCTAAAGCCCAGGGCCAACCACATCTCCTTCCTACTGACTAAACTCTAGCAATTCTTTATAACCTCCAGGATCAATACAAAATCATTTGTTTGATGTTCAAAGCATTACATAACCTATCTCCCTCCTCCTTCTCCTCCTCCTCCTCCTCCTCCTCCTTCCTCTCTCTCTCTCTCTCTCTGTCTCTCTCTCTGTCTCTCACACACACACACACACACACACACACACACACACACACATTATTTGATACTAGCCTCCTTTCTGTTCCTTGAATTAGTTATTTTCTCAGTTCTGGCCATTTTCATTGGCTATGCCCCATGCTTGGAATGTTTTCTCTCCTCAACTGCATCTCATGTGTTCCCTGGTCTCCATCAAGTCCTAGCTTGAATCCTATCTACAGGAAATTTTCCCAATCTCACTTATTTCAAGTGCCTCTATTGAGATATATACATATAATACATATATAATAAAATAAATAAATTTAAATATTCCTATATATCTTGAATATAGTTTGTACATATTTGTTTGCCTGTTGACTCTTCTTAGATTGTGAGCTCCTTGAGGGCAGGAACAGACTTTTGCCCTTTTTTGTATCCCTAGTATTATTACAGTGCCTGGCAAATAGCAGGTGCTTAGTAAAAGTTTACTGACTGACCACTAGCACTATACTCCAAAGAGATCAAAGAAAGACAAAGTTTCCTATGTACACAAATATTTATAGTGACTCTTTTTAAAATGGCAAAGCACTGGAAATTAAGGGAGGGTCTACAGTTCAGGAACTGAATAAATTATTCTAAGTGAATGTAAAGGAATACTACTGCAGTATAAGAAATATTGAAAGGAGTGGTTTCAGTGAAACCTTGGAAGATTTTTGTGAACTGATGCAAAATGAAAAGAGCAATTTTGAAAGACGAAAGAACTCTGATCAATATAAGGATCAATTATGACTTCAGAAGACTGATGCTAAAGCATACTATCAACATCCTAATAGAGAAGTGATGCATTTAGATTGCAGACTGAGCATCTTTTCTTTGGACATGACCAACGGGGACATTTGTTTTACTTGACTGAAAATTTGTTGCAAGCATTTTCTTTTTCTTTTCCCCTTTTAGGGGTATAAAAGGGATAGGATGCACTGGTTGGTAGTACTGAGACTGGATCTGCATATTGTGGAAAACAATTTGGAATTATGTGAGAAAATTGAACAACTGTTTATAGTTTTGATCCAGTGATCCCACTACTCAGCAGATACTCCCAAGGGAATCAAAGACTCAGAAGTAGAAATAAGTTTTCTGTGCCATTATTTCACAGCAGTGTGTGTATGTAGGGGGTGGGGGGTATGGGGAGTGTACGGTAGCATGACTGGAAACAGAATGGCACCCATGAATTTAGTAATAGCTAATAAAACTGTAGTGAATAAATTGTACCATGAGAAATAATGAATATGAAGAATTCAGAGAAACATGAAAACTTTGATGAAATAATGCAGAGTGAAGGGAAAAGACAGAACTAGGAAAATATATGCACAATCATACCAAAAAATGGGAATTAAAGCTACATTAAAGGCATCTGAACTTGGATCAAATGCAATGATCAATTCTAGTACCTGATCCAACCTTCAATTCAATAAACTCTAGTGGCTCCCCATTATCTCTAGTATCAAATATCAAATCCTTTTTGGCTTTTAAGACCTCTCATAACTCAACCTTTTGCTTCTTTCCCATTCTTTTTAGACCTTAGCCAAGCCCATGTACCCTGCATTGCTATGACAATAGCCTTTTGCTCTTCTTCCAACATAACACTCCATCTCCCAATTCCAGGCATTTTCACTGGCAGTCCTCCATGTTTGGAACTCTCTCCTACCTCATCTCTACCTCCAGACTTCCTTGGCTCCCTCTGAGCATCTGCTAAATCTCATCTTCTGCAAGAAACCTTTCACGTGTTATCTCCAATTTATCCTGCCCATTATGTTTATGTATAGTTATTTGCATGTTGTTTCTCCATTAAACTCAGAGATTATTAAAAGCAGGGACTGGTTTGGCTTTTCTTTGTTTTCCTAGTGATGAGCACAGCACCTGCCACATATTAGGTGCTTAATAACTGCTTGTTGACTTGACCTGATTTGTGTTAGAAGACAATTGACAAAATATGTCTCTCTTCTGTAAGACAACAGAGGACAATTTTTTTTCTTAGAATTTGACAGGTACAGTCACAGCTTTGGTAAATTATCTTTAATTTCCTTTGTTAAAATGGAAGAAAATATAGGTAAATATCTCAAGATATGAGTATATTTTTAAAAACATCATTTTTAAAAGAATTACTTGAAAATACTTTTTAAAATTCTGACCTTCGTATATCTGAAAAAAATTCTCCGTTGCCCAATTTAAGGAATTAAATGAGAGAACTCTCAGCAAGTAGGGAAACTGAGTTATGGATCAAATGGTAATATTCTTAAGATTAGATGAGTTAATTGGCTCAATCATTGTGCTAATCAGATTTCTAAAGAAGCAAACCAAAACATGATCTGCTGTAAACCAGAAACTTAAACACTTACAAAGAAAGAATTGGTTTAAGTTTTGAAGGTTTATTAAATTTGATTATGGATTAGTGATAATTTATTTAAAGATTAAATCCTTGCCTCTTGTTTCGTTTTTTTTCCTGTTTGTCTTAAGAAAGGGGCAACAAATTTTTATTTATAAAGCTAATAAAAAGAAATTTAAAAGGGCTACTTGTACCAATGAAACTTCATTGTGCATAATGGGTGGTGTGCTTTCTGATATAATGATGTGACTCTTATTAAGTGTATTCTAGGAGTTGCAAGTGGAGAAAGCAATGTATTGAAATGGGGCTAACAGAAAAGGAGGAAAACTGAGAAGGAGCCATTAAAAATCTTGTGGTTACTCACTTTTGGGAAATTTTTTGACACACACTGACTATATGGACAGACCTTCTGCTTATAGTCACTCATTTCCTTTTCCCATGAGACCATAGCAGTCTAAGCAGGGAGAGAAATAAAATGTAGCCCTCTATCACAGAATAACATACCAAGACGAAGCTGTTCTTCATTAGTCTAGTATTTATATTTTAAAATTAATTTTTTCTCTACAGTTTTATGTATCGACACTGCTTTTCTATTATAGATGTGTCCAAGTACTATGTACATTCAACGGTACATACTACCCTTAAGGCTGATGTAAGTTCATAAACCCAGAGTTGGAAGGGACCTCAGAGGCTAACCAGTTACACATTTTATAGATGAAGAGACTGAGGCTTAGGGCAGTTAAGTGACTTGACCAAGCTCATACTGGAAGTAATCTTCAAAGGCAAGATTTTAATTCAGGTTCTATGACTTACTCTAGTACCTGTCCCCTTTCCACAGTACCACACGCTGCTTCATGTATTCACCAATGGAAATTTTACTCAAATGCTCTTTTTTTGTAATTACCACAGAATGCTCACTATGGATGGTCACACCTCATGAAACAAATACATTTTTAAAATGTTCTCAGAAATCTACAGATGAGTGGGTCCTCTGAGGATATCTAATCCATCCACTTCAATTTACAGATAAGAGACTCAAGGTCACAGAGGTGGTAAATATTGGAGATGGGATTTCAACTTGGGTTTTTTGATGGTAGAGCCTGTCAGTGCTCTTTCCATTATACCATGCTAATGGCTAGTGATGATTAGTTTATATATAAATGAATAAACTATTGATTTATTAGATATGTTTTACTCTCTGTCTTAAAGTTCAACAGATGGGGGCACTGTCCAGTCACCAACAGATCTTTGCCTCCTTGTAATAACACTCTAGTAACAGTGCAGGTTATGACTAAATGATTCTCTGGTCCCCAGATTACTGACTGCAATTAAAAATACTTTCTTTAAATACAGAGAAAATTGGAGACAATCATTAATTAATTTGCTCTTCTTTTTTTAAATGGATATGAAAGAAATGTCTTCAACTTAGTTTCCTTTATTTTGAAGGGAAAATAAAGCCCCCAAAAAAGTGCAAATGTTTTCAAAACACAAATCTTTCAGGGTTGGGAACACACAGAGCAGGGATAAAAATTGAATTTCAAATCACAGTAATCAGAGACTTGGATAGCTTAGATCAGGGGATGAAGGAATCTAAGTTGGTTTTAGGTAAAAATCAATCAAAAAGAATGTACTAAGTGTTTACTCTATGCTAAGCACTGTGCCAAGGACTGAGGATAAAAAAAGAAAAAGCAAAAATACTTCCACTCCTTAAGGAAATATATTCTAACGGGGGAGACAAGCTATACATTATATATAGATACACACACACACATACACACACACACACACACAGAGTAGATGTAAAGGGAAAGTGACTAAGAGCTGGGGTGAGGGTGGGGAGCACCAAGAAAGGTCTCTTGGAGAAGGTGGAATTTGAGTTGAGTCTTAAAAGAAGTCAAGAATTCTAAGTGGCAGAAGTAAGAAAGGAGATTATTCCAGGCATGGGGGCATCAAGTGCACAGGCACAGAGATGGGAAATGAAGGGTTATTTGAAAGGCAGCAAGTAGAATAGTAGGAGCTAGAGTATATGGAAAGGAGTGACGTGTGAAAAGATAGCAAATGTAGGAAGGGCATGTTGTAAAGAACTGTGAACACAAACATAGGAGTCTACATTTGATCCTTAAAGTAATTTGGAGCCGCTGGAGTTTACTGAGGGTGAGGAAGGAGCATCGTCATGTAGATCTACATATACTTTAGGAAAATAGCTTTGGCAGCTTTCTGAGGGATGAGGTAGGGAGTAATTTTAATAATTGTATGAGTGAGAGATGATGAGGCCCTAATTGGGAGTCTCAGGAGAAGATAAAAGAGAACATATGCAAGAGATGTTGTATAGAGGTAAAACAGAAGATATTTGGCAATTGGTGGAATATGTGATGTGAACAAGAGCAAGGGATGACACTAAGGTTGTGGGCTTAGATGATTAGGAGGCTGTGGTATCCTTCAGAGTAATAGGGAAACTCATAAGAGCAGCTGATTTGGGAGGAAAGATTTCCACTTTAGACATGTTGTTTCACTATATAGCTAATAACCACTGAGGATCTAGTCAATAGTGATCAGTCAAGAGGTCAACTCTTCTATTGGTAAAACTTAAGAAAAGCATGATTTACCAGCTTTCAGTTATTTGTAGTCATGGAATGAGGGAAACAGCAGAGATATTTTAATTCTACCTGTTTGTTTAGATAATATTTGTAATATCCTCCCCAATGTATTTTTGCTACATACACTGTCACGTAAAATTAAATAGTTTGAATTTTCAAAATTTTCCAATTGAGAGAGGAGGAAGGCAACAGGTAGAGAGAGAGAAAGCAGGGATGGAGGATAGAGGAGAAAACACTGATAACATAGATAATCTATGAACAGCCATAGGAAAACAAAGTCACTTTTGATTTGAAAAATCTCTTTTAAATCTAACAATTAAATTGTAAGTCCCCCAAATCAGCCAATTTTCTTCTGAATTTCTAACCCAGTTGTATGGAATAGAGCCAACTTCCAAGTGTTGGCACCAAATCAATTTGCAATTGTACCAAAAAATGTGTTTTTCACAGAACAAATTGTTAATCTCAATTAGTAATGTCAGACACACCCCCTTCAACACAGAGAGACAAATCCATTTAGCTTAAAGACTGGGAAGTGAACTGAGTTTTTCATATATCCAGGGGTCTCTCCTACATGTGGCTACTTCTGTAGGAATAACAATGATTTACATGTAAGTAGCACATTAAGGACCTCCACAATTGCTCCATGAGGTAGAGAGTAAAAATATTATTATCCTCATTTTAGAGATGAAAAAATTGAGGTTCAGAGAGTGACTCATCCTACATCAAACAGCTGCTAAATGAAAGAGCTAGAACTTTTTCCCTTTTTTTTTTTCCTTTGGAAAATTCCTATTGTCCAATATTCATGTCCAACATTCATTGTCCAATTCCAATATTCATACAAAATTCAACATAATATTTTGACTATAACTATAAATATATACATGGTTTATATATAATGTAATGTAGTCTTCAAAAGTTTCTAGAGACTTGGGAGGTGAAATCATTAGCCTAGGGACCAACACATGTAAGAGGTGAGACTTGAATTCAGGTGCTCCTAGCTTCAAGGAGAACTGTCTACCCACATGTGGCCCTCTAGGTCCTCGAGTGCAGCTCTTTGACCGAATCCAAACTTCATAGAACAAATCCCCTTAATAAAAGGATTTGTTTGGTAAAACTTGGACTCAGTCAAAAGGCCATACCCAAGGACCTAGAAGGCCACATGGCCTTATGACCATGGCTTCCTCCACCATGCATTATACCATGTTAGCTCTCATACTTAAGTATAAATATTCAATCAAACAAACCAGTGATTTGGGGATTATATACACTACAGTTTACCCCTCTTTTAGTACTGATAATTGAGATTATCAGAAGTGTGCTTCCACCACTGGTGCAAATTGCAAGCTTGGAGTCTCTTGCCTGGCACTCAGAGATGATAAGTGACTTAGTGTCACAGAGTTAATTAGTTGGTAGGATTTAAACTCAGATCTTATTGATTCCACCTTAAGCACTCGATCTACTTTACCTTAGTATCTGAACAGAATTAATTTTAACTTTTTTTAAAAAATTAACTACTGAAAATATTTATGCTTCTCACATATGAACTTTGTAAATCATTATCTGAGAAAAGCACTTAGGTTTTACATTTGGTTTTTATAGGTCTCCTTCTTTAAAATACTATAAGAATTCATCTGCTGGGAAAAAGAGGAAGAAAGATTTTAAAGCATAAAGAAACATTTGAAAATATTTACCTCACTGAGTTCACCTTCTGTATTAAGAAATTCTGTGACTCCACTGATAAGCTTGGAATTCATAAATAAAGCTTCTCCATATCTCCAAGAAAACAAAAAGAAATATTTCAACATCAGCAGATGCAATAATTTCAGAAGTATCATGAAAAATTTTAATAATCCCATGGAAGGGTTCCTGCACCCAAATTCCCCACCTTCATCCCCTGGTTCTGGCTGATGCCAGCTAGATATTGGTCAATACTCTTTACTACTTTGTGTATAGAACCCATAAGAAGAGACTCCCACTGTCCAGTTGCTAGGCATGGGAGTATTCTTCAAAGAGTCCTTGGCTTTCAAGTTATAATTAAACCTGAAATGCTGAAATGAAGTTGTATTATGCTCCCAAGTCAGTCTTAAAGAGGAAAACCTTAAAGCTTTTGAACATTAAAGTAGTCCAGCTGCCTGTAACCAGGGTTCAGTTGGAGAATGAAATGCCCTGTATGTATATGATTTTCATCTTTACCAGTCATTATTTCTGCAAGTGATGGCCTTCAGATCAAAATGTTTGTATTATCAAAGCAAACCAACTTCTTTACAACTGCTGACAACAGTAGCTTCTAGTTTGAGATTTCAAAATAAAGAGACAACTAGAAAGGGATATTTTAATGAATACATTTCCTTTTCCAACATTTTAATTAGGTTGAATTATTATGACCTTTGCCGACAGACTTTTCTTTATAGGAAGGCAGGTAGTTCTACATACGTCTTGAATTTTCTATGCTCCAAATGATCTCTCTCCTTCCAGTAACCTCTTCTTAGAATTGCTGGATTTCCTCAAGATTTAGTTGAAATGCTTCTTTCAGTGGGATGTCTTTCTTAGTCCCCCACCCTGACCTTCACCTTGGTCTACTCCAAGTGCTAGACACTTCCTCTCCAAAGCTATCTTCTGTCTCTTCTATATGTAGTTTATATTTATTTCCATGCTACTAATATCAGACTATAAACTCCCTGAGGACAAAGTCTTTTTATTTGGGGGGGAGGGGTTATTTTATTTTATTTTTTTGCAAACCCAACTTTTAGTATAATGGGCCTGATAAACCATAAGGACTAAATAAATGCCTGTCCATTGATTCTAATACTTCCTTGTTACCATGTCATCAATTAAATCTCTTAAGTAACTTTTTATAAAATCAGAAAAGCCCTATTTTACGAGGTCAGCTAACATGGTTGCAAAACAAATTTCCATTGAGGTGTATATTTCAGGTGAAGAGGTAAAAGAATTATGCTATCTTAGAACTCAGGACCTCTTCAAATACATCAAAACTGTAAGAAAATAGTAATGTCTGAACTTTGTGTTACAAGAAGTGTCTGTACACTCCAATTTCCCATGCACTCAGGGTAAAACACCCAAGAAAATTAACAATAGCCAATGCAACCAAAGTGAATCAAAATGGAACCAGTTTAGAGAGTGATAAGGTAGATGATGAAGTAGACACAATGCTGGGTCTAGAATCAGGAAAACCTTAGTTCAAATCTGGCCTCAAACACAGACTAGTTGTATGACCCCAGGCAAGTCACTTTACCCTGTTTGCCTCAGTTTTCTTATCTGTAAAATGAGCTGGAGAAGGAAATGGCAACCACTCCATTATCTTTGCCAAGAAAACCCCTAATGAAATCACAAGAGTCAGGCACAACTGAAATGACTGCACAAAGAGAGATTTAATGACCTTTGAAAGGGCATTTTTATGTCCTCATTGCTAGAATCTCATTGGTGTACAGACAGGTAGAGACGTATTTACTTAAGTCTACATATGTGTGAACAATAGAAAGAACCCCATGGAATCAGCCCAGGTAAATTTGAAGACCATTAAGCCATAACTTTTTTGAACCCTGGACTTACTCAGTCTTTCCATAAAACCAATTATCATAATCCATAAAGAATAGGCACTAAATGGTATTTAATTCAATACAAAGATATTAAAAATGATTTGCTAGGCTATTGTTAATAAAACTTTTCATCTGCTTTATATGAAAAGAAATTAATGCTCTGTATAACACTATCCATGAGGTCCATGTTATAACCCTGACCATCTTATAAGTGAAATGTGTCTCACACTTAAGATATTTTTGGATGCTCTAGTAGCAACAGTACTAAGCCCTGACTTGACCTATGTTTAATACTAAATTCTAATCTATAGAAAAGAAGCATTAGCAGGAAATTCTAGAGCTTTATTTTTCTTTTGTCAAAAGACTTTGTCTCTTTGGCAATATGGTGATGCCTCTGGATTCCTAAATAACATTTCAAAATTTATAACATATACAGGATTTTGAAGGAAATCAATTATACTGAAATACTAAATGTATATGTATATATGTCATATATTACATAACACCATTCATAACTTTTTATAAATTTATAAATATAATTTATATATTCCCACATATGTTTAAAAAGCAAGTTCATAGACCTTAGATTAAGAACCCCTGCTTTTTGTGTATTAGTAGGAGCTTGCTAAATTGAAATAACTTTATACTGAAATATTTCACTCCCCCAATATTTTTTTAAGCATCTCCCAGATACATGGAACCTTTCCACTATTAAAGCTGCCAGCCACTCAGGGTTCTACACTGAAAATGCAGATAAGGAAATCAATATTCCAGGAGTATAAATACTTTTATTTGACAGTGAGATATCTGTATGTCCAAGAGCGCATTAAGATTAACACATCCTCTTGGAAAAGCCCTCTTATGTTCAAAAGGCTGATAAAGATGTACTTACAAATTATGAAACTTAGAAGATATTTCTTTCTTTCCTTTTTTTTAGAAAGAAAACAACTTTTTCTCTAGACAGTCCTGGGACAATTAAATTGAGGAGGGAAATAATTGCTCTTCAATAATTCTTATCCTTCTATCCAGTATTTGCATGCTTGATGATAAATTCAGTTTTCAAGCACCACAGAGATAACCACTGCATTAAATTAACATCTGTTACAAAATATTCAAATATTTAATAAAATCAAATACATGGGACTAAAGAAATCTCACCATGACATAAAGAGCCCCTAGAGGGAATATAACTGTGTCTAGAAACCTGAAAAATTATGTAGACTCTTTCAACCACAAAACTATTTCATGTGTTGCCAGTTGGTGGTTTTAAAAGATACTCAATAGGGTTATGGAATAATTTATTTAGAGCTAGAAGGGACCATAGAAATTACTGAGTCCAATTCCCTCATTTTACAGCTGAGGAAACTGAAGCATAGAAAGGTAAAAAATTCTTTTAAGCTCACAGAGCTAGTGTCTAAGGTAAAATATGAATGGAGGTTTTCCTGACTCTAGGTATAGCCCTCAATGCACTATGCCATATGTCCTCCTAATAATCTTTCCAAGATAATTAAAATTTTGTCCATTTATCATAATAGGTGCATATTTCATTTATGTTTAGTCTATTCAGTTATGTCTGCAAATAATTTTAATTTTTCAGGGGGTAGACCCTAAAGCTTTGCTTAAACCATCCAGAAACCCCCTTTTTTACTTTTGGGTACCTCAGAAAAAGTTGGGTCTCACTCCATTGTGGGCCACCATCCATATATTTATTCAAGTATGAAAAGATTATCTTTTGTTTTTACCTGGTATTTAATATCTTCCATTTATCTCTGAAAAACTTCCATGCAAGATCTCTCCCATGTGGATTTCGAGCTACGTGGATTATGACATCAATTGCATCTTGGTCTAATACCACCTCTGAATTCAGTGATAGATTCAGAAGCCTTTAAATATAAAATGAGGGTAAGAAGTTAGGAAGAAAATGAATTTTAGTCAGTTGACATTTTTTAATCTGAGACAATCTTGTTTTAAAAAAGCATAATTGAATCTGTCACATTCTTCAAAGAGGAATCTAGGGTCAAGAAAGTCAGACTAACATTATTTAATAATAAATAAATTAAGTGAATTGAAATTGAATTTAAAAAAACTACTAGGTCAGATTGACTTCGTCTACAAGTTTTATGCATGGCATTCCTGAACTATGCTTTTCAGAACTGTTCTTTATGTATTGACATTTACTTGATCATTTCAAAAAAAATTGCTCAGTGTTCCTAAGGTGGAGTTCTTTCTTTCGTAAAATAAAAGTTGTGGTCTTAATTGTTTTCCTTAATTTAATTGTTTGATATTTCTTTAGGGCTTAAAGTCTCCAGGATTTTTATCAGTACTCCTCATAACTCTTCTATGCCCACGTGGACTATTTTGGGGAGATGCTGGGCACAAAAAAATAATGGTCACCTCTCTGAAGAGTCTCTCTGAATGTAGCTAGGCTAATCCTTGACTTAAGAGACAAGTATAGCAACCGATCTAGTTTTCAGGATCTGTCAGAGGAACAACTCAACTGAAAGATTCCTTAAGCACCAAAGGGGTCCTATTGGCCAGGAGGGGACATTAGAGAGCAACTTTAGTCAAAGATACTAATATGACCACATACACAGTTAAGGAACTTGAATGACTCACCGATTTAATAAGTTTCTGTCATCACTACAAGTTAAGGCTTCCAATAATATTTTCTTCTCAGATACTGCTGTTGTGGAGTGGAATTTCATCCAAATGAACTCCCACACATCTTCATCTAATAGTGAAACTCCCGTACAATAGACGATGTCTCTGACATTAAGAGGTATTCTAAAGAAATAACACATGGTGGTGTTCTATTATTAAAGCTTTATAATCCGACAATACAGAAATCTCTTTTCCAGTCATTGTGTAAGATAGAATATAATCTTTAAAATGAAAGTACCATGAGAATGAAGCCTTACCTGAAACAATATGTTATGTAAACATGACCCCTGGACAGTTATGCATGACACAGGACAGTGACTAGATCTGTGATTTCTTTGTTACAGGGAACTCCCAGGTGAGGAAACTCCTAGCAATGCAGGTTGGAACCTTCTCCACTACTTACACTTTTAGAGAACTGCCTAGAATACTGGGAAGTTTACCAAAGTCACACAGCCAATATGTGCTAGAAGTGAAATGTCAACCCAGTTCCTCCTTGGCTTCAAAACTACTTTTCATGCTGTCTCTGGCCACATAGTTGGTGCTTAATAAATATCTATTGGTTAATAATAATGGGTGCTACGACCACAGTGTGTGAGAGTTTATTCTGGTAGACTTGGAACTCTGTAGCAATGCAAGGACTTAAAAAAAATTCCCAGTTGTCTTCTAAGGCAAAATGCCTTCCACATCCAGAGAAAGAACTATGGAATTCAATCACAGAATGTAGCAGATCATTTTCTTTTGTATTACATTTTGGTTTGTTATGTGATTTCTCCCATTCATTTTAATTCTTCTACACAGCATGACTATAGTGAAAATGTATTTAATAAGAATGTTTGAGTAGAACCTATATAAAATTGTATTCCATCTTGGGGAGGGAGGGGAAAAATAATAATCTAAGTTATATGGTAGTGATTGTAGAACACTGAAAATAAATAAAATTAATTAATTAAAAAAAAGTAAAGGGGAAAAGAATGCCAAACCTTACATGAAACTTGAGCTGCCAGCAACCTAATAGTTTGGTCCAGCTCTAAATCATAAGTAAACCTATCACCAAAATATTTCACAGAATAACCTAACATAAATATCAGTCTTTGGTTCCTGGCTCGTATTTGGCATGCAGTTACAGAGCTTCAGGAAACCAAGAGTGAGCCACAGATTTTTCTACGAATGCTTTACTAGATTATGTGTTCATTTTTTTGTTGTCTGTCTCTTGTTATTTTTATTTGCTTGTTTTATTTTTGCTTTGAAATCAAGAAATTAGGTAGCATGAATAATAAAAGCCAAGCAGTTTCCTGAAAAAAATAATGGGAACTCTAGAATATTTACTGAAGAAATGAAATTTTTTTCCTTTACACTATTTGTAATCCTTAGTTCAAATGCCACCTCAAATACTTGCTATCTGTGTGATCCTGGGCAAGTCACTTAACCTCTGTTTGCCTCAGTTTCCTCTTCTATAAAATGGAAATAATAATAGTATTTACCTCCCAGGATTGTTGTTAGGATAAAATGAGGTGATATTTGAAAAAGATTTAGCACACTATCACATAGAGGTGCTATATAAATGCTAGCTATTTATATTATCATCATCATTATTTAGCTCATGTGCTAGCTGCTACAAGACCTTGTCTGATCCTTTCCTTCACTGCCACCCCTTTCCTGCCTCCCCACCTTAGTAATATCCTCATTTCCACTGCTTAAATTACTCTGTATTTACTGTGTTCATATTTTATATTAACTTTTCGTGTCTACCTTGATTTTTCTCTCTAGAAGGTAAGCTTCTTGAAGGCAGGATCTGTTTCATTTTTGTCTTTGAATCCCCAGTACTTGCCATAGTACATGCACATGCACTGTATTACAGAGGCATTTTAAATTAACCCTTTAAATTAATTAATTTAACCAAAAAATAACTATTTTTTCTGCCTCCACTTTCGGAATCGCATGTCAATTTCTTCTTAAAATCAGTCAGTATGTGAAAAAAACATAAGTGCCTCAGGAAAGATCAGAATGATTTAATTTCGATTTGCCCTCATCCATAAAGGATACACTTCCCAGAGGTTCTGCTATCATGCATGGCAGTTCTGAGAATGGCAAGAAACCACTAGCTGAAAGGATTGGTTGCTTAATTAAGCAAAAATTGGAACTCTCTTCAAAACTACAGGATAATTCATTCTACAAATGACTGAGCATATAGAGTTCTATCACTCAGCTTATTAACAGATATACTGTATTAGAAGTCAGCAGAATATTTGGATGCTGTGAATGAAGGAGGTGGTGTTTTTATTCTATCCCACTGAACCTGCCACTAAATAAAGCCAACTAATTTTAGGATTGGCCATCAAATTATAATGAAGTTAGTGAATTCTTTTACTAGATTATCATGGTGTGGGATATTAGTCAGTTGGTGGTTTTGAAGCTTTCCCTTGGCTCCAGCAGTTTTTCCTCTAAATGGAATTTTCTTAGACACCCCACAGTTATTGAACACAGTTGATTTTTTATTTCTGAAAGAACATTCTAGTGCAAAAAATTTTTTAAAGATTTTGTATAGATTTCATAAAGAAATGCATTTCTGCTTTGCTGAACACTTGCTAACCTATGATTAAAACTTCTTTGTTGCATTTAGATTGTGGCTAATAACAAAGAGAAAACACTTTCTCTGGATTAAAGGAAGCCAATATTCCTTCTGAAAAAGCATGAATTATGCCTAAGGTTGTCTCTTGCCACCAGTAAAGAAGAATCTAGAGAACAGGAGAGGGTGGTTAGATGCCTATCAGTGAAACTGTCTTCATCCTGGTGTCTACAGGTGTGCTTTTTTGTGCATACTGAAATAGAAACAAGACTAGGGTATTGGGATAGCAAAACTAAAAGCATTTACTTTAAAGTCTGCAAAACACTTTACATATATTATCCTATGTTATCCTCATGGCAACCTATGAGGTTGGTCGCATTATTATCACCTCTGTTTTACAGATGAGGAAACTGAGGCTAAGAAATTTTAAGTGACTTGCCCAGGTTCACCCAGATAGTGAATACCTGTGGGCAATTTCAACTTAGATTTTCCTCAGGCCAGGATCCACTGAGCAATGTAGCTGCCCCAAATTTATGCCCACAATTAATCCCATTCTGTAGAATAGTAAGAATATAGAGAAGATGGCAATGTCAACTGGGAAAATACTAAAATCAGGCTTTCCCAAAAGAGTAGAAGTTTTAATTTCTTTGTTTTTGTATATACTTCATATGATTGGCCAGGAGAAGGGGGAGAAAGTGGATCACTTGGCTGACAAGGATCTTGCATTTAGAATTAAACAACAACCTAACATTGCAGATAAGGAAACTAAGGTTAGTAGAAGTTAAATAATTTGCCCAAGGTCACACAGACAAAAAGTGGCTCATTTTCTTTGTCATAGTATGGGATGAAAATGAAAATCTTTGGGTTATTTTAAAGTAACATTAAGATCCTAGAAGTGGCTTGAGTCTCTGAGCACCAAGGGAAATTATCCCTGACTAGCAGAATCTTTGCCCTGGAAACTTCAGGGCATCTAATCCAATCTACCCAAACTACACTTGAACAAAAGTTCCCTCAACATCACAGATTACAGATTTATATCTGAAAAGAATCTTAAAGCTCACTGAAGTCCAATCCTTTTAATTCACAGATTAGGAAACTGAGACTGAGTGAGGCAAAGTGACTTTCTTTGGATGACACTGTAAAGCGTCTGAAGCAAGATTCAAACCCAAATCTTCCTGATATTATCAGCATTCTATTGCCTTACGCCTATTGCCTCTAACCCAACATAATAATAACCTCATAATAACAAATAGTTTATGGTGTTTGAAGGCAACATATAAAGTATACTAATAAAGCATCATCACCATTTCATATATTGTTGAGGAAACTGAACCTCCAAAAATGTTAGCTGACTTATTTATTCATAGCCACACGGCTACTAAATGTTAGAGGCAGGATTGGAACCCAGATGTTCTAGATTTCAGCTCCAGTTCCCAAGCTACCACTGCTCTCCAAACCTACCCAACATATCCAACAAATGATCATGTACCCTTTGCTTAAGAATGACAATAATATCAGTAACAATGATAATAATTCATCTGGTGCCTTAAAGTTTGGGAAACATTTCACATAAATAAGTCATCTCATCGGAAGATCACCATTGAGAGGATACCCACTACCTGACAAGATTGTCCATTCTACACTAATTATTGGGAAGCTTTTCCTTATGCCATTCCTGAAAACAAGAGAATAAACTGAAGTTTTCCACAGAATATTGTTGAGATCTGATGCTACCTTCTCCTAAGTCTTTTCTTTTTCTGATTATACAACTTTGATTCCTTAAACCAGTCCTCATTTGGAAAGACCTAAAGGTCCTTCACCATCTTGTTTGCAACTTCTCTGGATGTTTCCAGCTTATTGGTATGCTCCCCAGGTGTCTCTAGAGGAGAAAATGAGGCTGGTAACTTTGCACGGCCCTCCCTCACTTACATCCAATTCACTTGCAAGTCATGACATCACCTTCCTGATGTCACGGTCCTCTTTGAGAATGAAGGACAAACCACAACAATCCCTCTTAAAATGTGGTTCACAAAAAGGAACACGACCCTTCATTCAGATGTGGCTGGACCAGAGACAATAGGGCTGTTACCTCCCTAGCTCTAACGTAATTCTATTATACCCCTAAAGATTTATATTCCTATTATTATACCCCTAAATTTCTGTATCAGTAAGTGCCCCAACATATACAGGGGGGCCTGCTATCACAGGTTCTTAGACATGCATTAATAAAAGGAAAGACAACTTTTGAGGGGTCAAACAATCACTTTAATTAATTCAACCAAATGCTTCTAGACACACCTTCTAGATAACTTTACATTTCCAAAGTTATCAAGCCTCCTATCTATTCAACAGACAAAATACAGAGAAATAAAAACAGACAGGGCTCTACTGTCTGAATCAGAGCAATATTGCTATAAACTTTACATACATCCCTGATCAAGAGAGCTTTTACATCTCAGCTGCTGGGTATCTGGACATATGATCATTCAGAGTCTTGACCAGGTAATCACAAGACCATTCTCATAAGTGAACCTTCAATATATCCCAAGGATATATAAGGAAGACTCAGTTCCTTATTGCCTCAGAATCTGTAGGCATGAAACCCACATGACTCAGCACAGCTGTGAACCATCAGAGCTCAAAGGAGACTGAACCCTCAGATGCTCACAATTTAGCCTAAGCCTGGGTTACAACTCCTAAAAGAAAAGAAACAAGCAAAGCCCACTTTGCTTGCTGTTACAGTTTCTCAACTTAGAGATCCATGATGACTCTGGCCTAATTTTCTGTCCACTAAAACTTTGAGATTTTTATCACATCAAACAATCAAAATACATTTATTAAATACCTACTACATACCAGGCATACCAGGAGGAACTGTGTGTTCGTCCTTCATTGCTGAAGAAGACCATGCCATCAGAGAAATAATGACAGGACTTACACTTGACTTTGTTTTGAGTGAGGGAGGGCTGCACAGGTCACCAGCCTCACTTCTCCTCCAGAGTCCTCTAAATCCGGTGACCAGATATTCATTAGGATGACTGGAGATGACCCAGGATGAGGCAATTGGGGTTAAGTGACTTGCCCAGGGTCACGCAGCTAGTGAGTGTCAAGTGTCTGAGGTGAGATTTGAATTCAGGTCTTCCTGACTCCTGCACTGGTACTCTATCCACTGTACCACCTAGCTGCCCCAACCAGACACTGTAGATTTAAAGACAAAGATGTAAAAGTCCCTGACCTCCAGGAGTTTACATTTGATAGTGGGAGATAAAATGCATGCATATTTAGCACTTAACAAAGTACCAGGCACATGGGAAATAACAGACGCAAATGACTGTTGATTTTCATATTGTTTTTGTCATTCAGTCATTTCAGTTATGTCCCACTCTTCGTGACCCCATTTGGGGTTTTCTTAACAGAGACACTGGAGGGGTTTGCCATTTCTTTCTCAAGGTCATTTTACAGATGAGGAAACTGAAGTAAAAAGGATTAAGCGACTTGCCCAGGGTCACACAGCTAGTGTCTGAGGCTGGATTTGAATTCAGGATTTAACTCCAGTACTCTATCCACTGTGCCACTTAGGTGCATATATATACACATACATATACGTGTGTGTATGTGCATGTATATGTGTATGCATACACTCACACAACAAATATGGAATGGAACCAGTAACTGCTGAAATCAGGAAAGGCCTGGAGTAACTTTTGAAGGAAAGTAGAGATTTTAAGAGGAAGAGGTATGGAAGAATTTGCTCCAGGCATGCCAATGGCCTGCATAAGGAACAGTGGAAGATAGAATGTTTCATGTGAAGGACAGCAAGAAGACTAATATGGATAGAACGTAAAATTTCTGAAGGTGTGTAAAATGTAATAAACCTGGAAAAGTAGGTAGGGTAGAAGTACATCACTGAAGACTAAACAGAAATGATCAAAGTTTGAACTTTGTCCTAGAAGTAACAGACACTGGAGTTTAGTGAGCATAGGAGTAACACAGTCAGATCTGTGCTTTAGGAATATCACCTTGGCAGATGAACTTTTATCTAGGCATGTCTTCCTGTCCTTGTGAGATGGAGTGAATCCAAGTGTAAGCCTTGGCACTTAGCCTTATTAAATTTCACCTTAGTGGATTTGGCCCAATGTTCTATCCTGTCATATTGGATCGGGATCTTCATTTTGTTATCCATTATGAAAGATGGCTGCCCCAGTTTATTGTCTTCTGGAAACTTAATGAGCATACAATTTATGCCCTTGGCCAAGTCACTGACAAAAATGTTGATTTCCCCATAATTCTGAAATGGCAATGCAACACTTCTTGTGAAGAATTCTACAGGAGTTAATAGACTTCTGGAGGAATTATGTGTACACAATTCTACTTACCAGTGTGCTACGTCTTGAATGTTATGGCTTAATCAAACTAAAATAGGGAACTTCTTTATTCACACTGATAGGAAAATTAATTTCCAAAATTAAGCATTAGTATTCTCTCTCTTTCCTTTCACGTAATGGACATATATATGCATATATATACACATATATGTATGTTTGCCAGAATATATTTTGTTAAATTACTGTATTTTTCAAATTACTCTTTCTTCTCTCTCATGCTCTGTAACCAATCATTTTCCAAGTCAACTTGATTGCATCTTGATGTTGTCTCTCTTACCGTCTGTGAAGGTTGGAAGTTCAATTCCGTGTGGACGGTCTCGGGCGGGTAAAGGTGGGAGCTTCTAAATCTTAGAGTTCTTACGAGGCCCCCCAGGAAAACAGCAGGGAATCGAGAAGGTCAGACCGAGCTAGCTAGCTCGGGTATTTCCGCCTCTTCCCGGGAGATACGTGATGGGTGGAGCCTCCCTGCTCTTGAGGCTGTCCCGGATTGGACACACCTGTTGTCTCCTAACAGGCTCGATATTGATATGTAAACTACGCGACAGAGGGCTTAAGTAGGTCCAGGAAAGCCCGAAAAAGCCTCTTGGGTGGAGGGCCACGTGTGAGCTTACTAGGCTCCCCATTTTCCTCTCTCTTCTCTCCCCTCTCCCTCTCTCCCCGCTTGTACTTCTACTTCCAATCTCTTATTGTAAGATCTTTGCCTCCTTGGGAGATTCTCTTTCCCTCCTAAGGAAGAATTCTCCTGCACTTGTAACTAGACCCTGAAATAAAGCTCAACCCTTGTTCGACTCTGGAACGTCCTTTCTCTCATACGAACATCCGGTTTGGCCAACCGAAGACCTCGGGAGGTGAGGTAAGAAGACTCGGGTAGCCCTCAGGCCTCTAGGCCTGGCAACCGTCCACAACTCTCCGTTCATATGATGCCAATCTAGTTCAAAACCTCTTATTTTTTCATGTGCAAAAAATACGTACTAGGGTTTCCTATTTGTAATTATTCCCCTCTCCAATCCATTATTCACACAGATGCCCAAATAATATGATGTGAAGTTATACTCATGTCACTTCCTGCTCAAAAACCAGGTGGTATGAGATTTAAATATAATATTATAAAATAATAGAATATATGTGTGTACATATATATGTGTATGTATAAATATATATGTGTATTATATACACATCTATACCTATATACACATATGTGCTGGCATTTAATGCCCTACACAATTTCATGGCAACTTCTGTTTCTAACCCAATCTCCAACACTTTTTTTCAATCAAACTTTGGGTTCGTAATTGCCAAGTTATTTCTCTTATTTCCTCTAAGGAAGCCATCCCTAAGGCCAATGCCAGGAAAGTATCTCCATCTATTGCAAACTTCTTACTTAAAAGCCCAGCTCAGGCACTTGAGATACCCTCTCCTCCATGAAGGCTTGTCCGTGCCTCTCAACTTAAAGAGAACATTTCTTTCCAAATTTCATGGGGCCTCATTTCTGGTTCTTTCCTTGGCTCTTATTCTCATTTGTGTCATTCATTTGTGTGCACATTGTCTTATTCTCTATTTAAGATTATAAGCCCCTTGATGGCAATAGCTTCAATGTTTTCACACTGGCATTCTCAGAGTCTACCATAGAACCCGGAGTAAAGTAGGAAATAAATGTTTAACTGTAATGGACACTGAATTTAATATCAGCAGCAGCACTAATGTGTAATGTATACCTAAATTACATTGCCTCCACTTTCCAAAGATGCATTTTTTAAAATTATTTTTTAAATTTAATTTAATTTTTTTTTTAAAAGACAGAGAAATAAATCTGGGCCGGCATGCACTTCAGGAAGTGGCAGATGATAGTGATGCCGAGTTCCTTACTAACCCAAAGCTCTATAGAGCAGAAAAGGAATGTACAAACTTTACAAGCATGATACTTGGAGCTGCCATAAATGTCACACACAACTTTTTCTCATCAGAATTTTGTCCTTGTTTTATCTGTTTGACAGTTAAGTTTTGATTTTCCTCAGTACTTAGTGCTTGGAACATAGCAAGTATTTAGTAATTTACTGTCAATATAGGAAAGATGTGATTATCCACAAGGCCCTGGAATCCATCCTGTTCATTAACATGGAGAGCAATCTCTATCTCTATCTCTATCTCTATCTATCTATCTATCTATCTATCTATCTATCTATCTATCTATCTATCTCAATAGAAGACTCCCAATGTGGCAAATTTATTGGAGGATATGGACAAAATTCACACAAGAGGGACATGTAGGGATGGATTGAGAATCAGTGAAAACAAAGCAAAATTTAATGAGCATTGTATAAGACACAGTGTCGGGCACTTCAATATCTATTGGTAGTTGATTAGGATAGATCAAGGTCTTGAGTTTCCCTTCAGTAGCTATTTAAGTCATATTCCTTTCTCCCTACTTACTTTTGAAATGATACAAATGACTCTGTGATCTCAATTCAGATGTAACAGACAGTGCCCCATTCCTGTCTACCTATCCTGTGGGGATCTCATGTATTTCCTTCCATAAGTTCACCCCAGAGAGCTATTCAAAAATTGGGGGCTTTCTTTATTTTCTTCTCCCATCATGAAGCTATCAATGGAACACAAGGGGTTCTTAAGTCTGTAAAAATGGAGTTGGACTTTTTACTACAGTTGTTGTTGTGGGGAAGTTCTTAAAGATTTTTTTTGGTGTAATTTAAAGTCATTAGAACCAAATCTCACACACACACACACACACACACACACACACACACACACACACACACACACACACACACAGTTCCAGAACACAAGCAGCAAAATCAGCAGAACCTATGGTGATGAGTAGTATGAATGACTCCTTTGAGAGGTCTATAATCAACAATATAGACAGAGGGGGGTACCTCTTTCTGAAAATGAAAGTTGTTTATGAAAAGGTGACTATCTCCAAAATCACTTCTGTTTAACTACTGCTTCAAAAATTAACCTTTTCATTGAATATTCTCACATTTGGGAATGAAAACCTTTTTCCCCTTATTTAATAATTAAAGAATATTTTATTGGCTACAGATGAGATCCAGTATATATAGAGGGTCAGCACCAGGTGGCCCTTACACTGGTGAATGAATGTGAGGACATGGGCAAAATCTTGCACACCAGATAGACAAGGATGGGGTGGTGATCTCTATCAATGGAAGGAATACCTAAATGGAGATCCCAAACTTATTACAGTATGAAAGCTTATCCTGCTATTTCTAAACAGTCTGTGACATTTAAGTTTTAGTCCCTAGCACACTGGACACAGGAAAGTTATAAAATAAAGCAGCTGCCAAAATGAACCTTTTTCTTTCTTTTGCCCAGAGTACTAGCATTACAAAAACTATCATTTAATTAAATTCAACTTGTTCTGAGCTCCCCTTACAATTTTAAGCAGTCATATGAGAAAGCATCAATTGGAATAACAAAATTAACTTCTAAAAAACATTAAATCTCAATGTATTATGTCAAATGATTTTTATTTGACTACTATTGGGATAGACTTAACTTTACCTTACTAAGTATCAGGTGCAGTCTTTCATAAGTGATAGATATATTTCTTCCTTAACAGTTATACTTTGGGGATGGGGCAAAAAGTTAAGTAGAAAAAATAATTCTAAATACCCTTTAATTCAGGAAAGAAAAGGTTGCTGTTTGCTATTTTTAAAAATGTTATAGGAAAGAAAGGCAATCTGTTCAATTATGATTAATTGGCATATTAAAAGATCAGGAGACTCTAAGATTCTGGGCTATAAGTCTAGATCCTGCCATCACCAAAAATCATTTATTAAGCACCTACTATGTGCCCGACACTATTCAAAGCTAATGGTCAAGAGCCATCAACCAACTATAAATGACTTTAAGCAAGTCACTCTTTGTGGACCTGATGTTCCTCAACGTAATATGAATGGGTTAGAGGAGATGATACCCATTGTTGGATCCAAATCTATGATGCCTTGATTATTTTTTTGTCAATTACATCATTAATATATTGAAATATGGGTGAAAATAATTTCAAAGACTAAGAAACTAGAATTGTCAAATCTAACATATTCCTCTTTTGTCCGTAAATATCTTCTTTTTCCATTATTTGTGCAACTCTTATCATTGACATATTATGATGTATGTCTTTCATCTTAAATTTTCTCACTCATTCTTATGCAAGGTCATTTGCTTAATATGTCTGAAAATGAAAGCTCCTTGATTTTATGCACATCTGGGGATAGATCTTTAACCTTTCTCATTCTCAGTTTCTTCATCTGTGAAATGGGAAAAGTAAAAGCAGTTACATTACAAGGTTGCTGTGAGGATCCAATGAGATAACATGCATAGAATTCTACAAACCTCAAAGCACCATCGAGCTAACTCTTACAGCTAGCTGTAGTTAAGTCAGTTCTCTGAATCTTATCCAAATTTCTGAAATAGAATTTATTTTGGATCCACTTTCCCAATTTAGTCTCCTTGATTAACATGGAAATGACAATGTCACCATTCAGTGTAACTAGTTTATACAAACAATCTAGTTTTGATTGATCTATCAACATAAAAAAACTAACAACAAACATAAATACTTCTAACATCTTTAAGTGACTCCTAAATATGGTTGTCAGAAGGAAAGGAAAGCAGGATTAATTCACCATATATCCAAATGTTCCACTTTAACAGATTAATATATTTCCTTTCCATATCTGGAATTCTTTCCCTCCTCATCTCTCCCTCTTCTTCTTCCTGGCTTCCTTCAAGTCTCAGCTAAAATCCAACCATCTGAAATAAGTCTTTCCTAGTCTGCTCTAATGTTAATGCCTTCTTCACTTTTGAGATTATTTCCAATTGATCCTATATATTCTGAGAAGTACTCTACAGGTTTCTCCAGACTGCCAAAGGGGTCCATGATACAAAGTTTGGAATCTCTGACTAGGGAAACATATAATGAATAATCCCCTTAAAGATAGAGTTTATTGGGCACAGAACCTGGCCTCCTCTTCTCCCTTTCTCAGAGAAAAAAAGGAAAAACAAGTTGCAGCTCCTCAAAAAATTTCCTTTTTATTTGGAATTTTAATGTATAGTATTCAGAGGTAATATTACTATGCAGATAAATTTATGTACAAATGTAATTGTAAGGCAAGGACAAGAGAAAAATTATTTAGTTTTATACCCTACATCTCTATGAAGGCTTTCTAAAGTTCTATCTTTCCTGAACTAATAACTCAGTTGATTTGAATGATCATTTTATAGAAATTTTCCCATTATAGCTTCACATCTCTGGGAGACATGCCCTATTTTCACCCTTTTACAAATGAGGAAACTGAGGTTCTGAAGGACTTTCCCAAGGTTAAACAGAAGTTTCTTATACTTGAGATAATAAGAGAAAAAAGTATTGAAAGCATCCTTAGCTGCTCAGGTAAATAACTACCTTAAAAATAAAGCAAGGTGAAATTTTTACATCAGCTTGTAGAAAATGAAAAAGATAATTTTAAAAAATATATCACTAACTATAAGACCTTAAATTTAAGGTATTGCAATAAAGCTTTCATAGGCTCTTTATAGCCATATCAACTTTTACTCCTGTCTTTGCCCACTAAATATGCCACTGAAGTCTGATAAAAGTCCTGGCAGCAGCATCAAATAGTTTCCTTGCCATGTCAACAAATGCCCATTGGCAAAGAGAGAACAGAATCTCCTAGATAGCAGGTAGTCACTTGACCTATGGAATGGAGGCTAGGCAGCAATGTATTTAGAAGGGCATCTTTTGCAGTGTTCCAAGTGCTTTTCTTTCTCTGGGAAAGCCCTATCATTGGTAGGCCAAACTACATTTGTCCATAACCACTGAAACTTAACTATAACAAAAATGAAGAAAAATACTGGAACAAGAGAAGGAGGAAATTCACAAGCTCAGACTGTACTTCCTGGCACTTATACCTGAAAGAATAGATTTGGAGAAACCTGGTATGTGACACTCTGTTTATAGCTCAAGCTAAATTATATCTCTGAAAAAGATGTTTGATAATATTTATCAAAAATCTTAATTTTTAATATATCTATAGCAAGACAAGTGGGAGCATTTTGTGATGGGAATGGGGACAGGCATAAAAAAAGAGATTCTAAAGATAAAGTAAAATTATCTTGTAAACCATTGCACTTTCTTAAAACAGCTTCTGCAATTTAAATAGAACTGGTTTCCATCAAATGTGATGGCCCCTCAAAAGACGAATTAAAATTAATATTCCATATGACATTCTTAAGCTTGTGTATTACGCTGTAATCAATTTTTACTCACATGCCAGATAACCATTTTACTATGGAAAACAATCACATGGTTCTCACCTTCTATCAGAGTTTTAGGTTAGGATGAGAAAATGTTGCTTGAACAAGGAATGAGATGGCTAAGACCAGTAGAGAAGTAGTAATTCTTTCACTCCTAACACCCATTCATTATTTCTTGTTTCCTTCTATTTCTTTTAACATGTAGTTCAGTCAATGACCAACTTTCGCATAAAAGACAAGTCCTAAAATAAATATTCTTCTCCAGTGTGTTATTACTCACTCACTGGAAACCAGATTAATGTAATCTTTCATTGTTTTCTTTCTCCGTTTGGTTTATAAGCATGTCTCAAAATTATTTTTTGGAGATGAATTCCCTATTTTTCCTATTTTCACCATTTTATTTTCTAATCACTCCAAACTAAAACCAATGAAAAATCATGGAATCATAAAATATTAATTTTGAAAAGACCTTTGTAGAGCATCTATTTTATGCCTCTACCTACAGGTAAGATAATAATTAAACACATATATGAAAATGTTTACTACATGGTCCTGTCCCCCTCCCCCATTTATTCATTCACTGATCCTCTAAGACAGCCTCTTCTCTTGGACTATATAATTAGTTTATTTTAAAATCAAATAAAACTATGTGTTCCAAGAGCAGAACTTTAGGTTTTTTGGGGGGCAAATATTGGGGAGTAGAGGCAAAAGAGGAAGGAGTTCCACAGGTGATGTTAGGTGAGAGATCATCCTGTGATGTTCAGAAGATAGGGGAAAAAGAAGTGGTGGTTGGAGACTTCTTGCTTCAGAGATGTAAGGTGGCTATTTGTCAACCTGATAACAATAATAGAGGAGTCTATGGCCTTTCCAGGGCATGTATCCAAGCCATCACAGATAACCTAGCAAGATTTGCCCAAATAGATGACTATGACCCAGTTCTGGTGATTCACTCGGGCACCAGGACAAACCCAGGAAACATTTCCAAAGATCATTAGGTCCTGGGCAAGAAACTGAAAAACCATAAAACAGTTGTTGTTTTCATCAATACTGCTCACTGACAGAAAGGAAAAGAGCAGAGCAAACCTGATCCTTACAAGATGGTGGCTGATAATAGCATTTGGACATCTGCTACAGAAATGACAGCTCTTGGCCAGGGATGGAGCACATCTAAAAAAAATCTGGAAGGAACAGTCAATGACCATAGTTTTATAACAGATACATCAGCTTGTATTCTAGGTGCAAAAAAAGGAATAACGTATTATGGAAATAAGGATGTTAATTCTACCCAATTTTTCCCTAATATCATGGGGGCAGGGAGGGAGGGAAAAAGAGAGAGAAAGACATACACATACACAGACACACAGACAGAGACAGAGAGAAAAAGAAAGACAGAGACAGAGAGAGGCACAGTGGCAGAGAAAGAGATAACAGAGAAAAAAAGAGAAATTGAGAGGCAGAGGCAGAGACAGAGACAAAAGAGACAGAGAGACAGAAACAGAGAAAGGGTACAGGAGAAAAAGAGTAAGAGAGAGAAGAGGGAAGAGAGAGAAACAAAGACAAGAGACAAATAGACAGAGACAGAGATAAAGAGCACATACAGAGGGAGAGAAGAAAGTAAGAAAGAAATAGGAAGAATGGAAGTTAGGAAAGGAAAGGAAAAGGAGGAAAGAAGAGGAGGAGAAAGAGGAGAGAAGGAAAGTGAGAGGAGAGGCAAAAGGAAGGAGTGGAGGAAGAATCAGGGAGAAAAAGAAGAGGGAGGAAGAGAGAGAATTTAAGGAAAAGAAAGTAGAAAAAAGAGGGAGGAGAGGCCTCAAGTTCCAAAAGCAGGATACAAAGAATGTAAAAGTACAATGTGAAAATTACAATTTTGGAACCATGTTATCAAAAAAAAAATTGTATGATATCCTAACAAAAAAGGCTAAAAAGTAGATCAGATAAAAATAAATAGAGCAATTAAGGGATTTTAAAAAACCAATCATTTTAAAGAAAAGAAAATACAGAAAAGAGGATCTGATTAAAATATACATGAATAAAAACATGATGACAAGGGAAGAAACAAACATGGGAATAGATAAAGAGAGGCAAAGATGAGGAACACAGAAGAAATTAAAGTTAGGGGAGAGAATAGTTCAAGCAGTGGGAGGACAGATTTTAAAGTTATATTGCTGAACAGGAAGTCACCAGTGTAGGATTCTTTAATTTTGAAGTAATAATTTAGAACTTGCATCTCTTTTGGGGGTCACTCAAAATCTGTAATACCCTTCATGGTGCACAGTAAGAAATACTTTAAAACCAATGTAGGAAAATGAAGATATCTATGGCAACCCACCATAAAACAGAGAACAGCAGGTTACTCTATAAATAGCGCAAATAGCACAACCTAATTTAAATCTTAAAAGGTATACAGGTGTAGAAGTTGTAAAATGGCTTATAAATTACCCTAACTTCTTCATGGATTCTTGTGTTAAAGATGTGATAAATTGTTTCCCAATATTCATAGGGAGCCTATTTATCCATAGCTTCTCAATTCACATGCTCTGTACACATCGACACGCATTTCCCTTTTTGTTTGTCTAAGGCTGGGGGAATATTGCAAATTCACAGTGGCTGCTAGGTTAGGAAATACATATTTACCAAAGAGATTAAATGTATTGCCTGAATTGAGATAATTAAGTCTCCGCATCTGAGGTTAACTTTTAGATTTGCATGATAATTAATGGGAATGTCATATATGGATTACAATAATAAATACATATGGAAAGCACAGTTTTCATTTAATCTGATTATGGACAAGAGTAGTTGATGAAAATCCCACTGGGCCACAATAAGTGGCATTTGGGAAATCACATATTCTTCATCTGCAATTTATAATAATCATTATCCTCCTTTCTCTGTTTATTTTTTAAACTACGCATGAAAATTCCACAGATTTACTGAACCCATCCAAGACCAGTATTTATAAATATGAGTATCTAAACAAGGAGAGCTTATCTTCATTTTGGAGTCACTGAAAAGTCCACTGAGGTTAACAAGATGGATCCTGAAGCTCAGAAAAACACTTCAGTGGTGATTTTGTTCATTTTTTTAAGGCAGAACAACAACGCTGTCTTTACTAGGGAGCATGAGTAATGTACTCCTTTACACATGAAAGGGTTGCATACCTATCATCCCAGGGAAAACAAAGGAAGGAAAAAAAATCCCTATCTCTTTTTTCTTTCAGCCAAAGAAGCTTTTTCACTGCTTTAAAACCCAAATTTGAATTTCAACAACCTCATTATCAGGTTCAAATGTAATGAAAATGCTACTGTCTCTTGAAAAAAAAAGAAAGAAAACTTTTTTTTTTTTTTTTTTTTGTCACCCAACAGTATGATGACTGGGTAGATAGCCCAGTAGAGAGACTACTGGACTTGAAGTCAGGAGGAATTGAGCAGAAAATTCTGGACTTTCAGAACTTGTGAAATTTTATAGGATAAAACATTTTATATTATCAAATTTTATAGGATGAAATCTGTTTTAAGGAATTAGAGTGGGTAGCATTAGGGGTGATAAAAGAGTATTTATAGAAAATTATTATTGTATGAGGTACCAGAAAGATCATGAAACATCTCAGCATCCTCCCAGACAAGAAACTACAACTGGGTTGGAAAATGACAAATCAGGCTTAATGCGATGTTATATATGTGTAGAAAATGTAAGTAGAAGACAGTGACTCTGGAAAAACGTACCTTGAACATTTTAACACATAGCCTAGAGACTTTGAGAAAGAAATACAAACTATTTCTATTTTATCCACCTATCTATATATGTATATACACAAACATATAAACATTAGTATAGAATGATACGTTTGAGAAAAATAAAACTGAATTTCCCTAATTAAGGGAAGATATTAAAAAAAATAAGCTCCCTTCAATGCACTGCATTTCATAACTTTTAAATGATAAAGCATTATTTCCTGAAATTATTCTGTATCTATTAAAACCAAGGTGTTTAGAAAAACTTCAAAATCAAGAGCACAAGCCCCTGAAGACTGCTTAAGAGAGAAAAGACTAGAAAAAACATTCAGCATTCATTTCAGTTTTTCATTTGTTGACAGATGTTATCTTATCTTTGTGCCAAGGATTGTCTGCCCCAGTGTTTTTTCTTTTCTTTTTCTTTCATACTTGTGAATAATCATGACATATACATATGGGGGGGAGGGGCGGGAAGTTGGGTGGGTGTTTTTTTTTTTTAATTAGGTTTGATTTTTTGGTTGGGGGAGAGAGGTGAAGAAGATTATGACAATAAAGAGATAAATAAGATAGCACAGAACCTATGATTTCATTGGTATAAGGAATTTCTACTGAGGAAACTAGGTAGCTATGTGCACAGTGGATGGGCTCCTGGACCTGGAGTAAGGCACACCTGAGTTTAAATTCAGTCTAAGACACTAGCTCTGTGACCCTGTTTCTTTCTTTCTCCTCTTCCTCCTTCTCTCCCTTTATTCCTTTCTTCCTTCCCTTCTACAAATATGTCAGCAGCTTTTTTGTACCTTATAGTCTTTGAGACTTGCCTACAGCAAGTTAAGTGACTTGACCACAGTCACATAGTATGTGTCAGGGGAGGGTCATGTGCCCATGCCTTCATTGTTCCAAGGTCTATGCAATACATTGCCTCTAAATATTAGCAACAAAAGCTAAGAAAAATATTACTAGTTATAGCTATAATTTTTATTATACTAATTTTATTATTTATGGTAATGAACAATAAATAGAAAGACTCATGGTACAAACAAGACTGAAATGCAGCTGGATACAAAATGGGAAATTTTAATAATAACATCTGTTAGTTTGTTGACAAATGGAGTTAAAGATCTTAACATGGAACTTATAAAGAAACAGACCAATGGACTTGGAACTCAGTGAGCCAGAGTATTCCTACTGCTCAATGTGAGTAAAGCAAATATTTTGGAAAACAAGAGAAATCCTTGCAGGTCAAGTGAAGAGCAAATAATTATAACTAAGAAATAAATCAGGCTTTCCTTTGTTTGCCTATCTACTTATAGATCTAACTACACTTGTACTGTGGGCAGAGTCAGAAATTTAGAAAATAACTATTTCACTAATAAATCATTACACAAATCTTTTTTCAATATAGCATTAAATTTAGCGTGATAATCTAATGACTAACTGTGGAAGTGTTATCTTAAATAATGCTGTCACAATATATTCAAATTAAGGGTGAAAAAATATTAAGAATATATTGAGAATCATTTTATATTCAATCAAGTCAACTTTTCCAAAGCATATTTTTGCACAAAAATTGGATATATGGAATAAAAATTATTGACCATTTGTTCTCTATACAAGTTGAAAAATGGAATCATGGAATGGCAAAGGGCCAAGATAAATTCCAAAGTGTTGGAGGAAAAAAAGGTGGGGAGGAATATAAGTGATGATTTCTATATTATGAACCAAAATTTAGATAGATGGACAGACAGACAAAGAGATAGACAGATAGACAAACAGACAGACAGACAGATGATTAGATAGATTAGATGATAGATAGATAGACAGACAGACAGACAGATAAACAGATATTATGGCCAATATGTAACATGGATGTAAAGACACAAATAAATTAGTCAATTTTCAGGGCATAATTGGAACACTTGGGAATTAAACTCCTCATTAAGCTATACATGTCAATTACAAATTTATCCAGATTGGCTAACACCACAAGTGGGTCATTTAGTAAGACACTTCACGCAAGACTGAATTGGGTTTGCTCCTACTGAATTCTTAAAATAGCATGGAAAGATGTTACTTCAGGCTTGGTTCCTGAGAAGCAAAATCAAGGACAGTATTCTACCCCCTTACTCTCTAGGTATCCCTCCAAACCTAGCATATATTCACATCAAGATACACTTTTCAGAAAAGGGTGATTACTATCTTCACCTAAGGTTTTTGCTGTTTTCCAAAAGAATTTGCAGTCATTTTAAATTGTAAGCTCCTCAACATACATCTGAAAAATGATTTTGATTTACATTGAGAATGAAGCATGTCATGTGTGTACTTGAGTCTCAAAACAGCAACACTGTAAAGCAGTAACACAGTAAAAACTTTGCCTAGTTTCAGCATTCAGGTACCTGGGTTATTTTCTTCTCTTGGTAAGTTGGAAAACAACCAGATTTATTGAAAAATCAAATGACTTCCAAAGGCAACCCTGGGGTCAGGATGGTGTCACAGCACAAGAGTAAAACAGACAATTCTCTCTCAACAGGACAACACTCTGAGAACTGACGCTTAGGATGCTTCTCTGGACTTGACCAAGAAACCAATGTCCATTACAGAGTAAGTGATCTCACTCTGATAAGAAGTCTGTATACATATAAACTGCACACACATATATACAAAAATAAAATTCTTCCAAAATAAGAGTTGGAATTTTAAAAATTCAGGCACATGCCTTCAATGGAGACAAAAACTCAATTACTAAAGTATGGGCTTGATACTTTGGGTCTGAAAGAAGCTTTGCATCTTATCACCTCCATGGGGAAAAAGAAAAATCACAACATCATAGATTTATACTAGAAAGAAATCTTAGAGAACACCTAATTTAGCCTCCTGATTTTACAAATTATAACAGTCATCTAAGTAAACTAAGGCATCTAAGTGAGTCTGGGCCATTTTGTGGGCCACTGGCCATGCTTAAGGGGACTCCTATTAGTCATCAGGCTGATGTGATACATGATACTTGCATGAAGGGTAGAGTTGGTGTGAAAGCTTCCTTGGGGGAAGATATGTGAAATGATTTTAGAAGCTGCAGACATAGATAACACAGGTTCCTTGACATGACCCTGGTTTCCAGCTTGCCTGCCTAGGATCTTTGATCACTTAACTCTTGGTTGAGATGAGATCTTATTTCTCTCCCATCTAAAAATCTCATTCACTTTTGTGTATTTTCTAGTATATTTGAAATATATAACTTCTCCAATTGCTGTTTACTGTGTGATATAGATAAACAGATTTACTAGCTATCAGTATTTTGCAGTATCTTTTGAGTATCCAGAATTTTATCTGCAGAGGCAAGCCAGTAGGTGTAAGCTTAGGGACACCTGCCTCCTCAAGAGTGATGAGGGAAATAGCTTTTGATCTGAATCTATTGCACCTATAGATTAGCACTATTAGGGGTACGGTGAAAATAGATATAATTCTAGTCTGATATCCCCTCTTGGAGATCAGAGAAGAGTGAGGCCAACAGCATGTGCCAGTCCTCTCCTTTCTCCCTCCCTTTCAGCATACTGATGGTTAGGTAGGCACTGTCCTAAATTCTAGTCTCCTTTGAGGTAGGCAAGATCTCAGGTATCTTTCATGATGACTGTGAGCTACATTTAGACAACTCATGTGAACCCACATGTCTTATATGGGTCCACAAATATCAAGAAGGAAACTGACAGGTAAACAGGGAAGTCAGTTACCCAAGGATATAGACAAAGTCAGGGACAGAAGCAAAATTTGAACCCAGGCCTTTAACTGCAAATTCAATACTTTTTCTACCACATCATAAATAGGGTTCTCTTTCCCTCATCCTCCTTCCCTTCTTCTCCTTGTTTCTCTCTAACACACTACCACCAACACTTTTTTTGAACTTCCTGATTTTTTTGGTTTGTATTTTTTTTAAAACTTCTTTATTTCTACTGAGAAAACAACCTCAGTATCATCTTTGTAATCTCATTTTTACTCATTCCACATATCTAATCACTCATCAAATCTTATCTACTTCCAACCATCTATTTATTTCCAGTTCTTAGCAAGTGTCTGGCACATAGTAAGCCCCTAAAAAACACTTGCTAACTTGACTCATTTCTATCTCCTTTCTACTCACATGGCCACTACACTAGTTCAGGCCTCACCTCTTATATAGAATATTATAGTAGGCTCCTAATCAGTCTCCCCTACTTCAAACTCTCCCCTCTCCAATCCACTCTCCACACAGTTGTCTAACTGATTTTCCTAAAGTATAGATCTGACCCTGTCTCTCCCATACTCAAAACACCATCTCCTAATTGTCCAATATCACATATAAAGTTCTTTTTTTTGGCATTCAAAGTCTTCTACAGCCTTCCTAGTAAGTTTTCCAATCTGATTATACATGACACATTTTATAGACCAGCCAAACTGACCTTCTTTCCATTTTCCATCAGTTTTACGTAAGTTATCCCTCATGCCTTGAATGTATTGCTTTATTATCTCTGTCTCCTAATTCCTATTATCCTTCAAAGCTCTGATCAAATATCACCTTCTACATGAGGCCTATTCTGATCCCACACTTATTAGAGCCTTCTCACTCTAAGTAGTTTCCATTTATGTGTTCACATTATCTATCTGTGTATATATCTGTCTGTCTGTCTATCCATCCATCCATCCATCCATCCGTCCATCCATCCATCCATCCATCCATCCATCCATCCATCCATCCATCCATCCATCCATCCATCTATCTATCTATCTATCTATCTATCTATATCTACCTAAAACACATACATCCCTCTGCCTTTGTCTCTAGTAGAATATAAGCTCCTTGAAGTCATGGTTTATATTGTTAAACCCTCTGTTAGTCTTGGCTCATTGCTTGACAAATAATAGGAATTTATTGAATAATTTATTGTTCATTGATGGAGTCTCTATTACGTTGGGAGACCTGAGGGACAATGGATGAAAAAAGCCCAGATTTTTCTGGCCTGGTTCAGAAGTGGATTTTAATCTAGCTCTCAAACTAATGATTCCCAAGGGTAAATAAGGATCCCTTTTTATTTCTGAATCCTGGAATCATTTTCAAAGTCCTACTGAACTGACAAAGAATCAATTCCCCACCTTCGAAGGCCATCACACTTTCTGGGGCCATTGTTAATGAACAATGTCAGAGTTTCCCACAAACACCCCTGTGACTCAGAATTTTAAAGGATGTTCTCTCAGTTACCTTACTTCATTAAGGGATGGAAAAGTTAGTACATGATACTGAGAATTTCCCCTAGTTATTTTATTCAACAGGGAATGGAGAATTTAGCAGGAACATGTCAGGTCATTGTGCCTGCTTCTTGGACTCATATACTAACTGATTTAGAAAGCAGCAATGAATAAGATAGTGATCTCTTATGGTTTTTCCATTCATGTAATTCAAGTAATCCTATGAAAATGCTTACCTTCTATTTTTTTTCTTTCAGATGGCTAAGAAAATAGGATGTCTGGCTGAACTGAATTACAAATATTTTAAGCTGGTTATGCTTCGCCATATTTTCCCCTCAGCCTAAATGAATGCTATTTAGTCTGCTATGAATACTGTTTTGTATTGAACTATTCCTCAAGGCAAAATTAAAAGTTGTGCAGGCATCTATATATAAACAGGTTAACTTGTTGTAAGCTGTACACTGCACAGCGTGAAGCAGAGAAATCATCAAACCAAATTAGAAAGTAAGCTACAGTATCGCCTTACACATAGGTAACAATGTAAACCATTAGAAATACAGCACGATCTGTTGTGAACCACTTAACATATTCTCCCGGAACACAATACCCCTTATTGCTACCTCCTGACTAAGCATATAGAAATCCAAAATAATATCTGTTATTCTGTAGGGGAAATAGAGTTGCCACTCTAAGGCTGAAGTAGGAGGTAAGAATTATATAATATCTTTTAAACTTCGAATTGTAATGCAAGTAATGCCCAACACAATAAAAAAGGTACTTTACATAAAGGAGTGAAATATATATAAGGCAAACATATAAACCTCTTTGAAAGTCATAGTTACACTGCCTATTTTTTAAGCCATTCCAAGAGTAAAATAATATGGGCTTTTCAAATAAAGAAATGTAAGCATATTCAAATGAAAAGAGAAAAAATCTATTTAACAAAGATTATTAAACATACCCCAAAATGATGATGGCATAGGTATAACCGTTCACCACAAATGTCTTCAACTCTCCCCCCGCCAAAAAAAAAAAAAATCAGAAAAATAAATTATGTCATAATGTTAGGGAAAGGACGCTGAATCCGCTAGATAAGAATGTAGCAATATCATATAAGGTGAAAACTTCATGAAATAACATCAGGCAGTTGTAAACATTAGAGCTCTGTTCCATGCTATATACAGAGAGCTGTACCAGCATGAGTATAAACCTTCTAGTCTTATAAATCAAAATCTGGCTGTGAAGGTAACTTCTTGCCCCTCAACACCCATGCCAATGACTTAGCCTGAATTACCACACTCTACAAAAGAGAATGCAGACAATGAAAAGACATAAAGGGACTTGACTGGGTTGGAAGTGGAAGCTGGAAGATGCAGCAATGCCAGCAAGAAGGAAAATAGCTCTGCATCTGACAGAGAGGTCTGTGGTCAGTCCTATATCCAAAATTTATTCTGGGCACAGATCCAAGCAAGACCCCCATATTGCCCAATATGAAGGGGGTAAGGATGGAATACTTGTGAGCTAACAGATGCTGAAAGGAGTGGGACAAAAAAAAACTAAAACAAAAAAGAAACAAGCCAGAAATTAATTACAAGAAATACAATGAAAAGGTTAAAAGACTAAATGTCCAAGAAGGAAAAGTCAGAGTACAACCCAAGCTCACAATCAAGTAAACTGTCAAACTCAAATTGACAAAAAATAAAAAATAAAAATGCCAAAAGGCAGTAGAAATTATGTGTAATTATTATATTTTGATCTAATCTTGATTTCAAGCCTGGAATGTTGCATAGGAATACCATCATTGGTACAGAAGTGTGCCTCTGTGAGGGGAGGAGTTGGCTTGAGAGCTTGGAGGAAGATAGATCTTTTATTCTCCTTCCTGCTCTGAGAGAGAACATTTGTGGATCTAGATCCATTTTGTGAGGAAATATGAATAGAAAGAGAAGAGACTTTGGAAAGTAGATGGCGGGGAGGCAGGTCAGCAGCCCAATACATTCCTGATTTCTAGCTCTACCTCTCTAGAGACTTCAGGGCATTTCCCCTGAAGGAAATCTCTCTAGTTTGAGATAATATATCTTGTCTCCAGTGTGTGAGCTCATTCACTCTGTGATTACCTGGTGTGTCAGAATCTATATAAATTTTCTGATTTCTTTTTGCTATCTGCTTGGATAAATGTGGTTATTTTCTATTCACTATTTTTAATGGTCTTTTGTGTAACTAACATCAGGTAGAAAGGGGTCAAGAATTCAGATATAAACATGGTGCACCCATTCCTCATTAAAATATGTCAATCAGGAATATGGCTTGAACTTTATTCCTACACTAATAGTATGTACACAAGCCAAGAGATATAATTTTAGTCTGATATAACCTCTCTGAGGAGTGCAGATTGGCCATCTTCATGGGCTCCACTTCTGTTCTGCAGGGAAGAATCAAAGATTCCACACAAGAATCCTAAGAAATCCATGAAAACACCCCCACAGGACATATTCTGACAACCCTCCAAGGATATACACATATGGGCAACAGACACAGTTTATATGAATAAAAATGGAAAAAAAAATTCCTGATAAGAAAGATTATTCCCAGGACTCCCTAGAGATCTTGGAACAACAACAACAAATTAGACTTAGTCTAAAGAGAAATAAAACTTAAAAGAATATATTAAGAATGAAATTAGGACAAAAATGGAACCTTTATGCCTGAAATCAAAGGAGACAAATATGGCAGAAAAACTAGAAAACATGACAATGAACACATCCAAAAAAGCAGACAGTCTACCATTAAAAAATGATGGATTTGGAACATAAAAATTAAGACAGAAAAAATGAGGCAGAGCAGAAATAAAACTCAGTAACGTTAAAAGCACACATGAATTTTGTATAGGCCAAAACGACTGAAATTAAATGCAGGTAGGGCAGAGATATCTTGAAGATTATAGGTGTCTGAAAAGCACATAGTAAGTCTAAAAATCTCTATACCATGTTGCAATAAATAGTACAAGAGTCAAGAACCTTAGAATAAATACTACATTAATTGCTTGATCAAATCCAAAAAAACTGTCAGAGGAAAAACTCCATGGCTAAGTGGGGTTATGCTCCAACAGTCACTAAACTGTGTATACCTTTTGATTCAGCTAAATCACTACGAGGCCTATCTCCAAAAAAGATACATTAAAAGCAAATGAACTTACACTTTAACATATTTATAGTAACATTTTTTTGTGGTAGCCTAAAATTGGAAACCAAAGGAGTGGCTACTTGTTGGAAAACATACGCTGGGGTATGTGAATATAATGAAATATTGTTATACTATAAGAAATGACAAAATAATTTTGGAGGAAACTGTGAGACTATCTATAAACTGTTACAGAGTGAAATGAGAATCATCAGGAGAACAAATTGTACAATTACAACATCATTGTAAAGAAAAATAACTTTGAAAAGAAGAAAGGAAGTGCACGTTTAAGTGTTGCCCATGTGCCAAACATGTGCAAACATTTTATAAATATTATCTCATTTGATCCTTACAACAGTCTTGTGAGGGAAGTGCTATTATCATCCTCACTTTACAGTAGATGAAATTGAGGGAGACAGAGGTTTAGTGACCTGTCCAGGATTACAGAGCTAGGAAGTGTCTGAGTCCAAATTTGAACTCGGGTCTTCCTGACTACAGGTCCAGAACTCTATCTCCTGTGCCACCTAGCTACCTCTAGAAAGACTTCAAAACCCTGATCGATATAATCAAAAACCATGAGTCATAAGTCTGGAGAACTCCCTGCTATAGAGGTAATAGACTTAAAATTCAAAATGAGACATGTATTTTTGGAAATGGTTGAAATCTGTTTGGCCGGACTAAGCGTATTTGTCATGACTTTTTAATTGCTCAATTGGGGAGGCAAAGATACTAAGTTCATGTAAAAATAAATGAGTAAATTATAAAAAATTCATGTTTAAATTAACCTGATAGTCCATAGTAGTTAAAATTTCAGAGTTTCAATAATAAATAATAAAGATTATAAATATCCAGGAGAAAGACTTTCTACTATGAAAGAACACCAATTCAAATAGCCTGGATTACTCTACCACTCCCAAGCAATTGAAGAAAAGGATGGAAAGGGATATTCAAAAAGCAAGGGAACTCAGAGCAAACTAACAATTTTTTTTTTAATGTGGAGCCTATATATAAATGGAAATTGTCAGACTTTCAGCAAAAGAGAGACATTGAGTCATTCCTACCTAAAATAAACAAACAAAAACAGTGGATAGAATATTCAACTTGCAAGCTCTACAAATAAGGAAAGTACAAGAAAGGCAATCACAATTATCAAAACAATAATAAATAATAAAATCTATTCATTATTTAAACCTATTCTTTTAAAAAATAGAAAAAAGCAAGAAAATTAAGGAGAGTAGTCAGAGTAATATTAACAGCAGCAACAATATATTGCTTTAAGGTTTACAAAGTGCTTTATAAATGTTATCTAATTTAATCCTCACACAAACTCTGACAGTTAGGTGCTATTAATAATCCCCATTTTACATATGAGGAAACTGAGATTAAGTGACTTGCCCAGAGTCACACATCTAGTAACTGGATTAGAACTCAGGTCATCCTGACTCTAGGCACAGAACTCTATTTACTCTGTTTCCTAACAACAAAAGATCATAACTAAGGGACAGTTTTTATTTTAGAAAATTAAAAGCAAAACTTTTGGGACAATGATTTAAGGGGACTTTGAAGAATTGAAAAAAATACTGGAAGAAAAAAATGAATTGAATCTCCACGGATTAAGTTTGGCAGCCTTTTGTAACTAAGTCAATATCTTTTTTTTTCTTTGTGGAGGGCTTTCATGGAATGAAGAAAGCTATCTTGAACTGAGCAAAGAAGGGATTATAGTTTCTTTAATTTCACAACAAAGGGAGTGGGAACTACAGGAAATAGGATAGATAGCAATGCACTAAAAAATCCAGTTAAATGAAAGAAAATGGCAAATGAATAAGAAAATGAAGTCCTATAATGTGCTATGCACATGAAAACAAATTTAAAAAAAGGAATACAGAAAATGAAAATGAGAGACAATAACAAAATTTACAATGCATCAGATAGTTATTTTTTTTAAAAAGTAAGAGTTAGAAACATCCTACCGGATAAAGCAAAATCAAAAATTTGCAGTGTCAATAGAGAAAAAAGAGATAACTTTATATTCAACAGTATCATAGATGAAATAGTGTGAATACTAAATAGATTTGTCCCCAAATGGCATAGCATTTAAATTTATAAAGGGGAATTTAACTGAATTGAAAAAAAGATGTTGTAGTAAAAGAACAATTCAAGTAGTTTAATGTTCCTTTCTTAGAGCAGGATGAAGCTAATAGAAAGATGAACACAAAGAAAAACAGAGAACAGAACTATCTCAGTCTTCTCTTTGCACTTAAAACATACTTAGTACTTAAATAGAGTTTGGCACATATAACTTCTTAATATTTTTTTAAAAATTTATTCATTCATGTAGATACCTCTAGGATCAAATATAAACTTCTGTTTGTTTTTTAAAGCCCTTCATAACATGACCCCTTCCTATTTTTTCTAGTATTTTCTGCATATGTATCTGCAGTCTACATTTTGAACCACAGTCTCCCATGTGTGGATTCCTCTCACTCCTCATCTCTGCCTCCTACTTTCCTTGTACTCTCAGCTAAAATCCAACCTCCTGAAAGAAAACAGTTCTACTAAATATTAGTGCCTTTCCCTCTCAGATTATTTCCAATTTATCCTGTATACAACTTCTTTTGTAAATAGTTATCTGCATGTTGTTTTCCCCATTAAAGTGGGAGCTCTTCAAAAGCAGGGATAGATTTTTCTTTTTCTTTTTGGCATACCTAGTACTTAGCGCAATGCATGGCATACAGCAGGTACTTAATAAATGCTTACTGAATTAACTGAATATATGTTGCCTTGAGGATTTCATTCAACACTCAATCTTCCATCACATCAGTGTGGTTATTCTCTCCCTGAGTGCATACTGCAAATGACACGTACCTTTTCATCCTGTAGGATTCTTATCTTTTTTCCCCCACAAATATACCAAAGCATAATTCCTTGGTTTCTCTAGGACAATTCAACTGACTAAAATATTCAAAAATAATTAGAATATTGATTGATTCAATTTATGATCTCCTATAATTCTTGATTATTTTTTGTTCTGCTTTCTACTTATCCACTATTCTTTTCTTGGTTCTAACACATTATTCTTCAGTACACCAACATATTACTTATTAATGTTATACTAATAATACTTATGCTACTTATTTCCCACCCAATGTATCAAATTAAGCTGTAATTTGTAAAACTTCTATTCTCGAAAAGATTTGTTACCCTGATTGTTTTTGATTCTGTTACTGAAACCAGTTATCAAACCCTACACCCCATACCTCTCAAGACATATCATGAGAACATGTTATTTCTCTTTCTTTACTATGATTATCAGCAAGTGATTGTTTTTTAGGTAACCAAGATAAATTAAATCTGATCTATGACTCCAGAGTCACTTAAGAAGACATCAAAAATTCATATAACTGATGCAAAATTATTACAACTTGAGAAATGAAAAGATCACTGAAAGCAATCTGAATAATGAGTAATTGAAAAAAACAAAACAAAACAAGAATCATCCCCAAACACAGAACACAAAACATGTCTCCTTCCTCTAGAGAAACAGGGAACCAGAAACTTAGATTGTTGCATACTTTATTAGACTTTTTGTTTTTCCTGAGCTATTCCTTCACTCCAAGGGAGGGTTTAATTTCAGGGTAGGGAAGTGAAGAGCGGAGGGCATGCTTAGAAATTATTACAATATAAAAGGAAATGCAGAAGAGATTAATAAAATTATTTTTGACAAGAAGAAACTACACCTTTGTTCTCTGGCAGTAAGAATAATGAAATTCAGCAGAAATAATTGCACTACTGTTTTATTGCTTACAATCTGAAACATGTAGATTAAATCTTTGAACTCAGCTTTTGATAGAGCTTAGTGGGTAACATCTGCCCTAGCGGCAGGAGATTAGGCAATAGATATTTAGGAGTGCAGTATGGTCCGTTGAGTAGATCTTAGTAAACAAATTGTTATTTCCATTTAACATGTTACATGCTTTACTACAAAAGAAAGTAGAGTAATAGAAAAAGGACAGATGTTAAAATTTATTCATTGATGACTTAAAAACATATTTTTCACATATAAATTACCTAGAGATGATAATAGCTTGACCACATTAAAAATTTTTAAAGAGTAAAAGTAATAAACATATTAAAACATATTAAAAATCAAACATACCAGAGGTGATTTAAATAATCCCTTCAAGGGAGTCCATGATAGATTTTGTGGATAGCTGAGTCTGGTCTAGCATAGGCTTCCCCAAAAGGACTACCATAGCTCACTCTGTCAACTTTGCCAAGCTCACAGTGCTTGCAAAGCAAGTTCCTCCAAAAAACCCGGTGAAGCATGTATTGAAAATATTATTGTAACAGGGAATTGAGATTGGTCACTGAGAGTCTGTCCATATAAGCACACGCAGCATAATCTATCTGAAATAATCCTCATTTGGACATGTATTATTGCCATGTATTATGTGACTTAGTGAAGAAAAACCATTTTAATCGACTATTTGATCCAGAACTGAGAATGTTTACAAAAGGAACTAAGCAGATGATGAAGCTCTCTTTTCTGCTTGGCTGATTCGAATGAGGAAGACATATTGTAAGCCTCACGGTGGGAATGGAGCTCAGGCCTTAATTTCTTTATCAAAAACAACAAGTGGTCTGTGACTACAGGCCTCTGTTCTTTGCCCAGCATAGCAGTGATGAAAGGCAGTCAAGAAAGGGCAAAATCATGCGCTGGCTATGCCTCTTTTATAAATGAACTTGCTGGGGCAGGGAGGGGCAAGGGGAATGGTTTATAAAAATTTCTATAAGTCTGAGCCCACTCTTGTCAAGGAATGTGGTCATATATGGAGAAGAGTGGGCCCCCAATTTGGGGTAGGGTAACTTTTGTTCTTACTATATTTTATTGATAAATATTACTTTGGTAATTAGTGTTAATTGGTTAAATGATATTAGGGGATTATTAGTAGGAAGTACTGATACTATATGGAAGATAATAACAGTAGTCAGCAATTTATATTGAGAACAATTTGGAATCGAAGCGTGAGTTGATAGCATTAAAAAGGTAATCTCATCCCTGTAGTGTATCCCTAGTTCTCTGAGAGGAAGGTGTAACTTTGTTCTGGGGTACCTGACTCCCCAGTGTGAGTGTGAGTTGGGATAAGGACCCTATAGTGCTTTTATGGGTTTCATTATCATGAACAATTTACAGAAAAGGAAATGAAGGTTCAGAGAAGTGACTTTCCCAGAGTCCTATGTCTAATAAGGATGCTTTGATTCAAACCCAGATCTTATTTCTTCCATTTTAGCACCTTTTAAAAAAATCAGATGCTAATTGCTACATATAGACAAATAACTTATTATATGACATTAAATATAGGAATGGTACTATCTTTTGCATAATTATTTGTTCATTTAGTAAACATTTGTTAATTGTACTGTACATTATTTTAGACACTTGGGAAAATATGAAGATAAGACACATCTACTATCTTTTAAGGAATTTATGACTCCATTTCATTGCATTCCTGAACACTTATTAAACATCTAATAAATGCAAGGCATTGTGTTAAAGGCCAGCAATAAAATAAAAAAAAAATAAAACAAAACTATAGAGTAAAAAGCTTGCAATTCTGAAAATAACCTTGAAAGAGTTGTAATCCATATAATTAAAGCATAGCAATTGATTTTCTGTAATGTTGATGCTTTCATTTAAAAATGCCTGGAAAAATCCACTTGTACAAAGTAAGTGCCTGACACTTACTTTGTTGAATGGATACATGGAATATTGTCATCGTTTACAAATGCTGCCATACAGATCACTGCTATAGATGACATTATAATCAGTAATTATGATTATGGAATGAAATTATACATAGACTCTAAGATAGACTGTTAGATTTCCCCTTGAGGAATCATTTAGTCCGAAGGAGAAGTATAAGAGATCATTTGGTAGATAGGTAGGCAGAGAAGGGATGGAGAGAAGGAGAGAGACAGAGACAGAGAGGGAGGGATGGATGGATGGATGGATGGATAGATAAATGAATGGACAGATGATAGAATGAATATGAGAGATGGATAATTTATCTCTCTCTATATAATGTATATTTTTATACAATACACCACTTGGAATATTTTCAATATTTCTGACATAGGTTAAGATCTTCAAGATCTTAGTATTATATTTAGCTATGACTATAAATGAATAGAGAACAGTAAAAAAAATAGCTAAAGTAACCTTGTGTGAAAAAAAAATAAAAACATTTTGATTTGCAGTGCTTATGCTCTGTCCCTTCTTACCATGATTCAATTGATGTCAGTCTGACATTCATCTCATCCTGTATCTTGACTATTTATGGGAAACATCTAACATGATTGGTTTGCACTCCTCTCTCTTAATTTGTCCTATTTTAATCTTTTGTTTCAGTGAGAGCATCAGAGCTTTAATAAATGTTTATTGATTGATTCAAGACCCAGTTCAGGTCCCATATTCTCCACAATTATCTTCTCAGATACTCCCACCTTGACAACAATCTTTCCCTACCCAAATCTTTACAGCATTTTATGCATCTCCTTGGCTTTTGATATAGTCTACTGTATAGCATATTTATTTGTGTATATTTTAGATTGTAATCTCTTTAAAGGTACTACATTGTTTTTCAACTTTGTGACAAGTACTTAATAAACTGAACTGAATCTAATGACATTAACTTTATGATAATAAAAACCTGAGACAGCACATGGCTGCATCTCTACCATGTTATGGTTCAGAGACTACTTTCTCAAAAGTCTTCGAAGACTTGTAGTAGCATTTAATTTGAAAAATCCTAAGAAAGTTCAGCAGATTGAATGCATATTTAATATGACTCAAGATTGTCAGATGGACTTCCCAAAAGCTAATGCAATCTTTGCCAGGATGTGTGAACCAAAAGGAAATTTCACCATGATCTGTGTGTAAATGAAATTCTTTTATCGATTACTCAGTTTCATGTTTGTCAACTTTACATAAAAATATACAGTGTAAACAAGCCTTATTTTATTGCTTTTAGGTAGATAATTGTGGATTTTATTTTTTTATCTTGAAGATATGAGGGCTAGTACAAAGAGATGGTAAGAATTAAAAGGAAGGAGAAAATTAATAATGGAAAAGAGCCATGAACAATTTTCAGGTCAAAAGGAATGTTGCAATGATTTTTAAGTCATTTGCAAAAATTATAACTTTTAAAAGTTAAATGAATTGGTAACATTTAGCCTGGAGAAGAGAATTATGATGGGTGATTTAATTGCTGTCTTCACATAAATGAAGGATGATTTTATGGATGATGAAAACTGGATGATTTCCATTTTCTCTTAGAAAAGAACTACAGAAAAAGTCCTTAACTTAAAGGAATACACTGTAAGATGCTGCTGGGATTCTAAGAGATTAGAACAGATTATAAAAAGATGGTATTCAATCTGTTTATTTTAACGAAATCTTTGGTAAAAGGTAGAATTCTAAATGGCCACTGGTAGCTAAGATCATGCATCGCAGCACATATTATCCATGCTGTAGATTTCTTTGTGGCTAGAATATACCCCAAATTGCTTTTTCTCCTTCACTTTTCATGGTGGCATCCATGGACACTGAGATAAATGAGGAGTAGATTTTGATTCAGTATCCTTTCAAGTAGCAAGTCTGATCCTCTGCCTAAATATAATGAGTAGCTTGGTGATTCTTTACCTGACCAGTCCAATGTCCAATGCTTACCAGTGGTGGCAAAGAGAAAATGTTATATTTGTACATATACATATATAAAGGCATATCCACCCATGCTATATATTTGTGTGTGTCACTCCTTGCTGATTGGGAATATAAGGAAGAAAACCAACAGTATTCACTAAATAGCTATGATGGCTTGATAATCTTTAAGTTAGTATTCATTTGTTGAGTGAATCAACAAACTGTGACGCCCTTGGTATGCTTTGATCATAATCTCAATACCAACTCTATTAAAAATTATTATACTTTGCATTGTACTAAGATAAATGCAGGTTGAGTAATAAACCCAAAGAATTCTCCTCATGTCCTTTGGATGAACAATGCAGGGAGACAGATTTAAATTCAGTGCAAGGAAGAAATTACCAACAATCAGAACCTCCTCAAAATGGATTGGCTTCCTTGCAACATCATAGAGTGCCTATTAGTAGATATGTTCAAGCAGGGAGTGGATAACTACTTGGTGTTCTGAAAAATTCATGTGGTACATGTTTATTGGATTGGATTGATGGTCTAAGTACCAAAGACAAATAAATAATCCCCAGTATCCCTTCCAATCCTGTGGTTCCATAAGTTTCTAAAAAAATTTGTAAAGCCATATTATCCTATTTCGTCAGTTGTGAATAACCTGCAGTGGTTATTACTTTGTAGATTAAATAATGGTATACAGTAAATTATGTAAGATGTCTTAGAAAACAGATTATAGATTTAATCTTTTATTCTGATGGGTTAGGAGCCATTTCTGAACACCAGGGAAAAGCCTAGATAGGCAAGGGTTCCTCAGAGGATGGCAATATCTTTCAAAATCTAGGAATGAGCTTAAATTATGCCTCTGAACAAAGTGAGTACTTCCTTAAAAGTCAGCTAAAGAGCTTAGAAGGGAGTGTAGGGCCATGGGCAAGTCATTTAATCTTCCAATGATTCTCAATGGAATTTTGATCTGCACTGGAAGGGAGTGTTTCCTCTCCTAGAGTCTCCCATTCCCTCTGAAATCTCAGACTTGACAAAGTCACAGGTGCAGATGCCACAAGGGAACTTTTTTTCCCCTGTAACAGTAGTGTTAAAAATTAGCTAAGAATTTGATACAGTGAGCTGCAACTCATGACTATAGATCAGTTCAACGTTGCTTTGTCATTGTCACCTCCCCTGACTAGTTGTCCAGTCTTAATATGCCAGAGCTCTAAGGGAAATAAAAGGAAAGGAAAGGAAAGGAAAGGAAAAGGCAAGGAAGAAAATGGAAGAGGAGAGGAGGGAAGGAAAAAAGAGAAGAAAGGAAAAGAAAAAGAAATTATTACCTCTGTGATCTTAGGCAAGTAAATTAGCCTCAGAGTCTGAGTTTACTCCCTATAAAATGCGGCATTTGGACTAGATGACTTGTAAGGTACCTTTTAGCCCTAAGTTTATGATCTGTGACTATTTATAAATTCTATGAAATTCCTGTTTTCCTTTGGAAAGTGTGTCATTTCACCACAAGATGATTACCTCAATGGACTGATATATTCATGAAATACTGAAAGTTTATTCTTTTATAATAGGTCTATTTTAATCATATTTTTCTAATTCTGTAGCCTTCAGTTGTTTTGTTCTCCTGATATCACTGAAACAAGAAGAATGAAAAGCCAGTAGGGAAATTTTTAGATAATAGAAGACAAAAGTCGAGGAAAGGAAAAGCCAAAAAATTCTATACTTTATATACTTTCTATTATAACCAATGTATTTATAACCATTTGAATTATTTTAAATTCTGAATTAGATAACTTGCATTGTCTCCAACACTACTAAACTGAGAATGTTCATCACCAAAAAAATGTCTGCTTATATAGCAGAAAAATTAATTGTTGCCCCATTTCCTTTGTGGACATAATTTCCATCATATAAAAAAACAAACTCATAAGTTGTATTTGGTTAATCTGTATTAAGTCAAACTCTAAACAACCTTCATTTCACATCAGCCTCCTTCTAAAACTATGAATTCTAGCAAAGCAATTCCATTTCCTACCACCTCTTTACATGAATTTTCCCCAAGCGTTAACTCCTAGCACTCTTCAAGGATCCACACTGGTGTCTCCATCTAAACAGGCCTCTTCTGATACTTTCAGTGCTTCCCAATTATTTTTTGATTATTTTGTATAAATCATATATCTGCTTATCTCTACATGCTATTTCCCCTTGTAGAATATAAGATCCTTAAGGTCAAGAGCCACTTCACTTTTGTTTTTGTATCTCCCATGCCTAGTACAAACCCTGGGAACTAGCAGGTACCTAAAAAATGCTTGCCAAATTATTGAACTGTATGTGAAAAGCAAAAACATAGAATAAAAAAAATAATGGTAGAAGTAGGGTAGTTCTGGGGAGAATAGTGGTAGAACTAGGGAAGTTCTTTAAAATGGCATATAGTAGGTACCATTTAAAAAATCCAATGTCTTTCTCAGATCTATTCGTTCTGATTACTACTTCAGAGAATCTCAGTTAGAAAAGACCTCAGAAGTAATTTAGATGAAAGAACGAAGGAAGGATGAAAGGAAGGAAGGGAGGAGAAAAGGAAAGAAGGAAGGAAATGAGAAAGGAAGGAAGGAAGGAAGGAAGGAAGGAAGGAAGGAAGGAAGGAAGGAAGGAAGGAAGGAAGGAAGGAAGGAAGGAAGGAGGGAGGGAGGGAGGGAAGGAGGGAAGGAAGGAAGGAAGGAAGGAAGGAAGGAAGGAAGGAAGGAAGGAAGGAAGGAAAGAGAGAGGGAGGGAGGAAGGGAGGGAGAAAGAAGCATTTATTAAGCACTTACGATACACTAAACATGAATAAAAATATGTTCAAGAATACACTTAAGAAATGATTAGGGTTCCACATATAGACTTCCAGTCAAGAGGAACCCACTACCCTCCTAAAAGAATCTATTCCACTTTTAGATAGCTCAAGTTTTTTCAGAAGTTCATCTTTATTTTAAGACTAAATTTCTGCAACTTTGCAACTTCCTCTTTAATGGTTTTTAACACTGAATTATTTAGTACTTGCAACAATAACTTTGAGCTGAAATGAATTTTGGAATGGAATTTTGGTTTATTTTAAGTCTATGGAAGGTATAGATATAGATATTTATAATTATTTTTCTCTATCTATCCATCTATACCTATGGCTATAGCTATCTACCTATCTACTCATCAGAGTCTGCAAAAGGACTAAATTTTGTGGAAATACAAGCATTGTTCAACTTACCGGTTCCTATTGCTGGAAATCCAGTCTGAAATGAGTGTTGAAGCCTGCTGGTGACAGTGCTTGTTACCAAAGCTACATGCCAGCATTATAACTTCTCGCCGTAACTCTCTGGGTATTACCAAAGAAAAGGAAAAGAAATATTTTAGAAAATGAAAAGGCAGTCCCATCCCTCTACATCACCATTCCTAGAAAGACAGTAAATATCCTCATCAACAGTGTATCAGAACATAATTAAAACTATTCTATGATTCTATGGGGTTAAATAAGAACCAATTAAGCAGCACAGAGACTCAATATATGACACATCTGCTGTGTGAACATTACTATAACAAAGGGCATGGGTTCTGATCCTAACATCACGAATGGAGACAGAACTTAAACTACAGCACAGGAAGGAAAATATCTTTGTTCTCAAATACAAAGTAAAGGAAAATACATTCACATAGCAGCAATCCTCCCCAGGCAGGGAATGAGAGATAAGAAATGAAAGTAAGACTGTGTCATGCTACTAAAGTCACAATAGTATTGGTACTTTTTTTTTTTTACTACAATTTTGGGGTTCAGAAAAGAGAAAACAAAAGAGTACTCATGTTGGTAAGATGCCTGAACAAGAGATCCATTAAAATTATTTGTTGGCCATCCAAGCTTGATGTACATCGTTGCAACTTGTTTCAAAATATATTCCTAAATGAGGAGAAAAAATAAAAAAAAAAAAAGGTAGTCAGTGTTAAGATTTTAGTTTGTCCACTAAAATTGAACATTTAAAACTAAATGTCTTGCATTGTTAACGTGATTATTTACGAACATCAGTTTACCCATAAACAGGGTGATATCCTATGAGGGGAGTATTTCGAATTCAAGAAATGCAACACTTATTAAGGTTTTATAGTTTGTAAGACACTCTCCTCTATTCTAATATAGAAAAAGTTGAGATAATGCTGAAAAATAAAGCATAATCTTGACTTCATAATGAATTTCTGAGAAATGTGTTCTGATGAACATTCTGCAAGGAAGTTGTTTCATATGCACAGTGTAGGGGCATGCATATGCACACATGTAGCTCTTACATATAAATTATGGAAAAACCATAGATAAACTTAATGACAAGGACATAGAGAGAAAGATGGCTACACAAGTGCACCCAATGACCTAACAGTGCTATTTATCATAACATAGAAAGAGCATTCATTAGGAGTTCATAGTTAATATCCATTCAGTTCCAGGTACATTTAAACATCAGTAGCAGTTTAAGACATGCTCTCCTTTACTTGAATATTCTTCCTTTAATTTCAGGCAGCAAGAAGAGCATGAAAATGGTAGCCCAAGCATTTTTTTAACTGCTACTGAAAATGAAGAGTCTGACATGATATACCATCTTCAAGGACAAATATATACAGATCGAATAAATCTTACGTTTCCATAAGTTCCATGCACACATGTTCGTGTGTCTGGAAGAAAAGGAGAAATGCAATGTGTCTTCTTCCAGCAGGTAAAAATTATGCCATCACTAAAATGACACATTTCTTTGCAGGTGTATTGTGAGGCGTTAGACACAATTTGTAGAGGTAAAACCGTCTACCCCCAATGGTTGCCATTTTTATTTATTAAAACTCAATTGCATCTGTGTAGGAAGACTATGAATAAAAAAGAGTAACTCTAATGACAATCTGGGAATTGAGATGCCTCCATTAAAGGGGTTTTATGCTACAGTCATCTAGTTTTAAACAATACTAAGACTGTAAGTTAAATAAAAGGACAGTCAGTATTATAGGAAAGCGGGTTATTTTATGGGATACTGGTTGGACTCTTAAAAATGAACACAGGAAAGAAAACAGCATGCAAAGTTAACACTGCTACAAATACACTTAAACATATGCAACAAAATTAGATAGGTAACGAGAAAATGAAATAATCAAATGCTCATTAGCAGTACTCAATACTAATCTAATTTGAAATGGTCATGAAATTTCTCCATTAGTTAAAGTCAACAGTAATATTTTGGTTTCCTAACCAGTTTCCAGTTGAAGTAAGATTTTTCAGGTAGTAGATTTTGGAATGTTTGTCATGCTTTCCTGTCTATTTGGATTATCTATTGTTTGCTGCACTGTTATCCCCTTGGACCCAATTATGAATGGGCTTTTGCCTCAATGTTGATCTTATCCTTGTTAATTAAGGAAGTGAATTGAATTCACTATGCCCTTTTGGATAAAAATAATGACTAACAATCTTTACTGCAATTGTCGGTATCCTGTTAAGATCTTCAGAATCCCTCTGCCTGGGTTATTTCAGTCCTTGGTGAGTGAAAAGCCCTATAACTACAGGGAAATAAGTTTGCACTAGGAGGATTTGGGTTATTGTCCTTTTTTTTAATGCTAGGTTACACATTTTCAGGGTAGGACAAATTAGCGTGTCTTAAATTTTCTTCTTCAAATACTAGAAACCACATAACCATAGGAAAACATGACAAAATTAACAAGAGAAACAATTAAGGAGATAGTAAATAACTTCGAATCAGTTGCACAATAGTATATGATGATAAACCAGCACATCTTTTGAGAATTGAAGAGGAAAGAAATATATCTTTTACATTGAAGACATTGTAGTTCTCCATTCGGTCCAACAATTTATCTAGAGGATAAAGGGCCCGGCTGGCAGCATGCCACGGAAGAAAATCCTTCTCCTCAGAAAGGTATCTGATAATCTCCAGGGGAATATTCTGAGGCAAATAGCCAGCTCTGTGTGGTCCAAAAAACATTAATGTTAATGAAATGCAGCAAAGATACATGATGATGCAAATATGAGGATTTTTACTTTATACACATTAAAGGAAGGAAGCACGATAGTCATCACATTATAAGGGTTATAAAAATGAAATCACTTACATACTAAGGAGGTTTAATACATATGTATATGTATATAAATACTTAATATAGTCCTATACAAGACACCAATGTCCTTTCATATATGTGGATTGTGATCATTATAAAATGTACATGAAATTCTAAAATATCCATATGCATACTTTACAAGAAAGAACCTTATTCCCTACACTTCCTCCAGTTTCTGTAAAATAAACAACCACGATAGTTTCCTTCATGGAAAAGTATTCAGAGGTCACAAGTAATTGAAAATAATTGATTATTGAAGTGGCATTCTTTAGGCTGCTCAATTTGTCTACTTTACTTTTCAAGTAGTTCTGGGTAATGACATTTAGTTCAGATTGTTTTTCAAAGGGTGGCTAAATTAGAACAGCAAGAGATCAAGTCTCTAAGAATTACAGCTCCCTCCATGTTGGTACTTCCAAATCAGACTCTGCTATAAAACCCAAGACCCATATTTAATGTCTAACCTACCTCCCCTCACCCTGTTAAAGAGGAAGAGGGGGGAAGTTGAGCCCACTAAAAGTGGCATCACTTTTCACAACCATCTATGAAAATCTAATTGAGTCTTCAATCGGGTTCAAATTACATGTGTTAAAAGGATAGAATTTTCTTGCTTTATTTTATCTATTTCTTTTCACAGTGGGCTGGCATGTCACCTTGGGGACCATTATCAGGCTCCTTGAAAAAGTACTAAAAAGTGGAGCTCTTTAAATTTGACCAAAGACAAGCTATCCATACTTATACACAGAGCCACAGGGAAGCAACTGGCCAATACAGTCACAGCTATGGCTTTCCCTTGAGGCTGTGTACAAATTTCAAGGAACAAAGATACTAAACCACTGTACATTTACTAAAAGTGCATGGCTTAATCTCACAACTGGAGAGAGAGATACTGTTCATTTTCCTTGACATGCTAATGATGACAACTATGGTGAGAATAATAGCTTAAAATTCCCCATTCCCCTGTGCAAGCTGACATCATATTTCCTTTTAAACAAAGTATTGAAACCATTCTCAAAACTTGATTGGCTGGGAGGACTAACGGCTTAGGCTACTGACATCATTTCTTGGTTGCCTACATATAAAACAGCAACAGAGAACTCTAAGTTCTCCCTGATTGCTGGTTAGTGGAGCTTGATAGGCAACTGTGGTCAGGAAACTTCATTCAGTTGAACCAATCCAGATATCCCCAGTGCATTTTTACTGGCCATCCTCCTGCTGATTGCTGTCCTTCATTCTTGAAGAGGATCAAAATGACACCACTATTATAAAGTCAAGTTTCAGTGTGTCCCACTGTGGCTGATCAGATCAATACAAACTCAGAATGCTCTACCATAGGTTGGGCATGTGAACATTTGGGTTCGATACTCTAAATTTGCACATCCTATGTTTCCTTTGAGCTATTACAACTCTGCTTTGCTCATAGAGCACAACACCTTTTCTGATGTGGAGATGCCATGCCGAGTGGTTCTGTGCCAGTGTCTCCCATGTCACACAATCAATTCCAAAGACCTTGAGAGTGTCCTTGTATTGTTCCTCTGGTCACCATGTGATTGCCTGTCCCATGTAAGTTCTCCATAAAATAGTCTTTTTTGGCAAGCATACATTTTGCATTCGAACAACATGGCCAGCATATCAGAGTTGCACTCTCTGAAGCATAGTTTGAATGCTCGGTAGTTTAGTTCGAGAAAGGACCTCAGTATCTGGTACCTTATCCTGCCAGGTGATCTTCAGAATCTTCCTAAGACAGTTCAAATGGAAGAGATTCCATTTCCTGGCATGGTGCTGGTAGACTGTCCATGTTTCACAGGCATAGCACAGTGAGGTCAGCACAATGTCTCTGTAGATCTTCAGTTTGGTAGTCAGTCTAATACCTCTTTTTCTCTCATAACTTTCTTCGGGGACTCCCAAACACTGAGCTAACTTTGGCAATGCGTGTGCCAATCTCATTATCAATGCGTACATCCCTGGAAAGTACGCTACCAAGGTAAGTGAACTTATCCACAGCGTTCAAAACTTCTCCAACTGTTGTCACTGATGGTTCCACATATAGATAGTGTGGTGGTGGCTGAAGGAGCACCTGTGTTTACTTGGTGTTAATTGTTAGGACTAAATGAGCACAGGCAGCAGAGAATTGATCCATACTTTATTGCATCTCAGCTTCAGAGGCTACTTTGTGTGCACAATCATCTGCAAACAGAAAAACATGCACCAACACTCCCTCCACTTTGGTCTTGGCTTGTAGCCTTTTCAAATTGAAGAATTTACCTCCTGTTGTGGAGAGGCAAATCTCCTTTTGCTGACTCTTGAATGACTTACTGACCTCATTTTCCAATATCAAACCTAAACTATCAGGGGACTGAGTCGGATCCAGCGTGACACAAGTGAATGAAGACATACAGATGGAACAATATCATTCCTCCACCTTCCCCTGTGACTTCTAGTGAGGACTGAGCAATTTCTCTCTACCCACCCCCTAATGTTAGGGCTCGTATAAGCACATGGAAGCAAGAAAAGGTGCTCGGCTACACAAGTCTGAGACTGGGTTTCCAATACCTGGCTGCCTCTTCTATTTTCTGTGTTTTGGTTTTGTTTTGTTTTCCTTTCTGAACAACAATTTGGAGAGAGATCTTTATAATCTCAGACATATATGTATGTATATATACATACACACATATACACACATATAATGTGCATGTGTATATACATATACATACATACATACACACATGTATGTGTGTATATACATATACATATACATATACATATATATATATATATATATATATATATATATATATATATATATATATATATATATATATATATATATATATATATAAAATCTTTATAATCTGGTACCTGTCTCATGTCTTTGAGAATTTCTAGGTTGTTGATTTGTTATTGGTTACCCAGTGAGAAATGTTGCCTGCAATAACACAGAATTCCACCACTGTTAGAAACTGGAAAGAGTCTGTTAGAGTTCAAAAGGCTTAACATGGACTGACTTATAAGGAGATCCAAAACTGTGAGTATTACAGATAGTGAAGGTCAGAGGTAAAAGTGTTGTATTAGTTCCACAGACCTACAAACTTATGTTTACTTCTTGGCAAAGTATAAGAGGTTTGATAATTGTTTTATGTTTTAAGTATTTGTTGATATATGCTTACAAATCTGTTTTTAAGCATTTGGTGTGTATATATATGAAATAAATAGCTGTCCTATGCCTGATATCTAATTCATATGTTAGCAACTGTCTAAAGGGTTAATAATTTTAGGGGATATCCTAATCATTAGCCACAGCTAAGCATTGTTTGTTTTGGTTTTGGGGGGAAGAAGTTGTGGTTAGGTGACACAACTAGTAAGTTTCAAGTGTCGGAGGCCAGATTTGAACTCAGGTTCTCCTGACTCCAAGACCAGTGCCCTATCTACTGTGTCACTCTAGCTGCCCCCACTAAGTATTGTTTAGGACACCTTCCCCAGAACACTGGGGTGGTCACAATAAGCCACGAGAAGAGAAAAACCTGACTCCTCTCCAAGGCTGAAACCAGTTTATATCAGTACAGAGCTTTGGGGAGAGGCACAAGTTTCTGGTAGCAATACCGTGACCAAATTTTATTTTTCTTTGGGGGAAATACTGCAGAGTTAAGTAAGGAATTCAGTGAATGAAACCCAAGGGATTTGCTGAGAAATAATTGGAAAATTTCTTGTTTTGTATGTGTTATGTAAGTTTATTGAGGTGAATATCTTATTGCCTCCCCTGGGCTGTGAGTCCTATTATGAGAACTGAGAAAGCCATGATGCACATGCATTGGATTCAGCAGACTAACAATTTTCTAGTTCTGTACTCTCAGGTCTGTCACTGAACTTCTCTAAAACTCATTTTAACTATTATTTACTGACGAAGTCTCTTGTCTTTAACTACGTGGCATTTATTCATTCGTATCTTCTCTCTTTCTGTTTATTCTGTGTATAATTAAACATTTATTCATCTCCTTCATTAGCAGCTAAGTTATATTAGAGAGTAGGAATTATTTCCTTTTCTGTATTTATTTCCCAGTGCCTAGTACAGAGCTTAGCACACAGTAGGCACTTCACAAATGTTTGCTGATTGATTTTCTCATTGTAAAATGTGCACAAAACTAGCAATAACTCCCTCCTGCGATTGCTATAAGAATAACAGAAATAATGGATGTGAAATCCTTTGCAAACTTGGAAATGTTATTTTTTATTTGAGCATTTTCAGTGGTGTGTGTCTCTTCATGAACCATTTTGGGACTTTCTTGGCAATATCTTTCTTGGAGAGGTTTGCCATTTTACAGCTCATTTTACAGATGAGGAAACTGAGGCAAACAGGGTTAAAAGACTTGCCCAGGGTTATATAGTTTATATGCATCTGAGACTTGATTTGAACTTACGTCTTCCTGGATCCAGGCCCAGCACTCTATCAGCTGTACCATGTAGCTGCCCTAGTATTAAAAAAGTCAGTTCTTACCACTTGTTTCTTACTCCCCTCTTAAAAGAGTGCTTTGTATAATTTAAATAAACTGCTGTTGAATGAATGAGTAAAGCAACCAGATAAATAAATAAAGAATTTATCCTGATGCAAGAGCAATTTCAGGTGTCCCCCCCCCACAACTTCTGGCCCAATATAATAAGAAGATACATGGTAATAAAAATTCAGTTCAGTTCAAGAAATACTTATGAAAAAACCTCCTCTCTTGTATTTAATTATTTTATATTTGTACTTCATGGGAATCATAGATTGAAAGCTGGGAAGCAACCTTAGTTCAACCTCATCATTTTACAGATGAAGAAGTTAAAGCCCATTGACCTGCTCCAGATTACACAGCTAGTAAATAAGGGAGGTGGAATCTGAATCTGGACGCTGTGACTTCTGATCCAGCACACTTTTCACTGTACCATGCTGCGTCATGAAACAAACTGTAGAAGTCTTGTCAGAGATTTATTCTCTTTATAGTTATTCTGTATGTACTTAGATTTGTACTCATTGTCACCCTTTAGATGTAAACTCCTTGCAAACAGAGATGGTTTCATTCTTTGTATTTATATCTGTCAGAACCCCCTCAGTAAGACTACTCCTCTCTTCTGAGAGACACCCTGTTTTCCAGAGCCAAGGCCCAGCCAGCAAGCTGTGCCGTGAGCTTGGCATAAGAACAGTCCTTTTCGTTCACCCTCTGGATGAACTCTGCCACAGCAAAATCTCCAAAATGTTTCACACCAGCATCAGGTGGTCCCTGAGATCAGCCAGGCACGTGTAGGACCCATGTTTTGGTCATGCAGTCCTACTATGAATCAAACTGGTCTCGCTGTTTCTTTCAGGGCTACAGCTCATTGTATGGTCACTAGTATGAATATGTATATGCATGAGTGTATGCGCGCACACATGTACATACATATAGTCACACATGTGCATATATACATATGTGTTTATATGTACACATGTATACACATATACATGCATATATACACATACATATGCATACACATATATATATATACATATACACACACACACACACACACACACACACACACACACACATACACTGAGATTTGTCCACACTAAAACAGGTCTCCTACCAGAGGGAGCCTCGGCATATACATGGCTAGTTTCCTTCCTTCAATGGAATAAGAAAGCTTTTTGCTTATACCACTATTAGCTCTTTACTTTACTTTTACAGTTAACTATGGTTTTGATAACCTGTATGAGCTACTTGGTGCTTTTCTAGAGTTAACAGCACTTACAAAGCGGCTGTGGCTCCTTCGTCATTTGGTCTGGGTTGACATAGTTTTTAGCAATGTCGTTGGCACACAGTAACCACTTAATAAACCTTTATTGTTTGACTGCTGTGCAAGTATTGAAAAGAATAAAAGTATTTAGTCTGTAGTTAAGAAAAGGCAAACATTGATTTATTATCTATGGCTTCATTTTCTTGGAATTAATAAAATGTAAGTCCTGGTAAAGACCTGTATTCTGTATCTAGAACTACTGCAGTTGACCAAGAAAGGAATTAAAATGACAAACCTAGACAGGAGCAATAGGTGAAAATAGGTAGGAATCTAATTTAGGCATGATGTGGGGGAAAGCCTTCCTAACCAACAGAAGTATTCAAAACTTGACTTGCCTTGGGGCAGACGGCCACTTGTTGGGAGTGCAGTACTAAGGCGTCTTTCTGGGGGTATGAGTTAGTCTAAATGGCCACTGAAGTCCTTTCAGACCCTAAGCTTCTACAGTTTCAAAATTCTTCACACTTGCAGAATTTATAAAAGAACTCTGTATTTTTTGCCATTTTTCCGTATTTAAAACAGCCCATGTATGAGAAGTATACTTGGAAGTGAGTCATGTAATTGGGCTAAGTCAACTAAAATTTAATAAGTAATTTTGTCCCCTGCTGAGCAGCATTTAAAATAGGATATTTAAATCCTTCTTTCATGGATTTGTAGACAATCCACCGGAAGAAAGTAGCATTTTACATGACAAATAATGCTATATGCACATACTTCTATTTTTCATGATTTAGGATTTTAAAACTCTTCAAAAGATGGGAATTATTTTCAGATCCCCTATTTTTTGCTCTTTAGTTGCATAAAGAGGCAGCATGGGATGCTTATTAGCAATGTGACTGAGCAACCCTCTTAACCTCTATTGCCTCAGGTAATTCCTGAGGACTTATCTACTAAGTGAGAGACCAGTTTGCCATCTGGATCCTACACACATCTGTTGCCTATATTTGTGAGCAAACAGCTATAGATTATCAAGTTAGACACACAGACTTGGCTCCTCTTGACATATACCCCACTATACAACACTGTAAAAACAGCAAGGAGTCTTAGTAATAATTTCATTGAACCCTTCAGTTTACATATAAGGAAACCGAACAATGCCATAAATACCCACAAGAACTCCACACAAGTAATTCATCCATTGTACATCTTTAAATTTCCATTTAGTAAACACTGAGGATCCATTTCATGACTTTAGGCCAAGACAGGTTTATAAGACTCTGAAAAGAGGGTCTTTTCCTATCAGCTACCTCTATGGTTGAGCAAGGCAATTTAGAACTTTCAAGATTCTGACAATCTTATCTGTATAGGAATATGGTGCTTATTTACTGGGTGAAGCAATAAAATTGCATAGAACATTAAGGTGTTGAAGTGGGAAGACACTGACCTTCAAATCAGAGAACAGGAATGCTAGTCCTGGCTCAGCTGCCAATGAGCCTGTGTGGCAGAGGGCAAGTCACAGGACCACTTTGGTTCTGGGTTCTCTTACTGTAAAATGAAGGCAGTGTGGTGTAGTGGAAAGAGCACTGGCTCCCAAGTCAGAGGCTCCAGTTTTAAATCATGCTTCTTATATAGATTATCTGCAATACTTTGGGAAAATAACTAAATCATCTTGGGTTTGGTTTCCTCACCTGCAAAATGAAGGGTTGGATTCATTAGCATTGGAGTTCCCTTCTAGCTTGAAATCTATGATTTTTTGAAGAGGTAGGAATAGATGCTGTCTACAGTTCCTTCTGCCTCTATCATGTGAATCTAACATATGGAGACATCAGTAGACTTAGGTCAGTTCAAGTCAATAAACGTATGCCTACTATGTGCCAAAATTCCAGGGGTAGGGGACTTTTATTGAGGTTGGGGATTTGTTCTGTGAAGTTTGGATTCAGTCAAAGGGCTGCACTTGAGGACCAAGAAGGTGGCCTCAAGGCCAAAGGTTCTTAACCCCATCGCCAAACCCTATGTTAAGGGCTGGGGATTCAAAAAAAGGTAAAAACAACCCCACTTTCTTTTTGTTTTTTATTAAATTTTATTTTATTATTATTATTTTTTAATGTTTAACAATCACTGCCATAAAATTAAGATTTTATCCCCCCCACACCTACCCCCCACCACCCCCCTCCCTCCCCACGACTGCATACAATTCTGTATAGGTTCTACATATACTTTCCTATTGAGTACATTTTCACTATAGTCATGTTACGTAGTCAGACTAAAATAAACGAAGAAATCATATAACAAATCAAAACATGATATACAAAAACACACACACACACACACACACAAACATGATCTGCTACATTCTGCGAATGACTTCCATATTTCTTTCTCTGAGTGTGGAAGGCATTTTGCCTTAGAAAACCACCATTGGGATTTTTTTTTTTTTAAGAAGTTCTTGCCTTATTAAGAAATTCTAAGTCTACCAGAAAAAACTCTCACACACTGTGGTTGTTGCTGTGCACAGAGTTCTCCTGGTTCTTCTCCTTTCACTCAGCATCAGATCATATAAGTCCTTCCAGGCCTCTCTGAAGGCTTCTTGTTCATCATTTCTTATGGCACAATAGTACTCCATTACATTCATATACCATAATTTATTCAGCCATTTCCCAATTGATGGACATCCGCTTGACTTCCAGTTTTTGGCAACTACAAAGAGTGCTGCTATAAATATTTTTGTACATGTGGGACCCTTTCCCATTTTTATGATCTCTTGGGGATACAGTTCTAGTAGCGATATTGCTGGGTCAAAGGGTATGCACATTTTTGTAGCCCTTTGGGCATAGTTCCAAATTGCTCTCCAGAATGGTTGGATGAGCTCGCAGCTCCACCAACAATGAATTAGTGTTCCAACTCTCCCACATCCTCTCCAGCATTTATCATTTTCTTGTTCTGTCATGTTTGCCAATCTTATAGGTGTGATGTGGTACCTCAGAGTTGTTTTGATTTGCATCTCTCTAATCAAAAGTGATTTAGAGCATTTACAACCCCACTCTCAAGAAGCCCATAGTCTAATGGGGGAGAAAACATGCAATAATGGATAAGTTAAAGATAATCTTAGAGGTAGGTAGCTAGGTGGTACACAGTAAATAGAGTGCTAGGCCTGGAATCAGGAAGATTTGAGTTCAAATATGGCCTCAAACACTTACTAGCTGTGTGACCCTGGGCAAGTCATTTAACTCTGTCTCAGTTTCCTCATCTGAAAATGAGTGGAAGGAAAGGGTAAACCACCACGATATCTTTGCCAAGAAAGCTCCAGATCGGGTCATGAAGAGTCAGACACGACTGAAAACAACTGAAACACTACTACCACCACAACAAATTTTAGAGGTAAAGCATTAAGAAAATGGAAAGAATGCTCCAATTTTGGGGAAAACAACCTCTTAATTTTTCAAAATTTTCTTTGATTGTAAATTTTTGAAGGATAGAGGAAAGGTCTGAATAGTTTTCTATAGCACATCACATAGTAGAACAGAAATACGTGGGAAAGGAGCTAAGTAATAGCTTAGCACAAGGTAATGAGTAGAAGACATTTCATTAAACCGAAGGATAGAAGTCTTTACAAAAGAAAATAGATTCCCTTCAACACCACCATCCATACTCTCCCAAAATCTTTCCTCTAATATGTTTGTAATGTAAGTAAAGTGAATAATGCACAATTCAACACAGTTGATTTCACACACACACACACACACACACACACATACACACACACTATTTCAACCTGCTTGTTGTCAAGATATGTAACTGTATTTAATTAGGAAAGTGGCTAATCAGCTTCATTACCAAGTTAAATATTGTAGAGATAATGTTAGTGAACAAGCTAAGTAGTTTAAAGTTGTGTGTGCATAATTGGTTCTTAATGATATTTCTGATTGCTACTACTGATACTTTGATCAATATAAGAAGGAGGATGTGGGTGGAAGGAGGCAGAATAACATATAAATCTGTTTTGTAAGTAGCACGTTCAAAGTCTCAGTCTTGAAAAGCAGTTTCCCTAAATTTTGGAGCAAAATGTTAGCAGTTATATATTCAGTTTTTTTCAGTCCTCTGACTTTCTGTGACCCCATTTAGGGTTTTCTTAGCAAAGTTACTAAAGTGATTTGCTATTTTCTTCTCCAGTTCATTTGACAGATGGGGAAACTGAAGCAAACAGGATAAAATGACTTGCCCAGGGTCACTCAACTAGTAAGTGTCTGAAGCCAGATTTGACCTCAGGAAGATGAGTCTTCCTGACTTAAATCCTGGTGCTCTATCCATTGTGCCACCTAGACGCCCATGTAAATGACAGTTACTACTATTATTACTCAAGACAGATAGCATTCCTCCCATGTCTAATGTGTTCAAGTAAGTGAAGGACTACCATGTAGAACAAAGATTCAACCTGTTCTCCTTGGCTACAGAGGGAGATATAATAGATGGAAGTGGAAAAACATAGATTGGGCCTGGTGTATAGTAATTAAAGCTACCCAAGAGTAGAGGGGTCATGTTTACAAGTTTGGGATTTCTCCCTCACTAGTGTTTTTCAAGCAAAGGCTAGATCAATGCAGTCCTATTGGAGACAGGAATCTTGTTCAGAAAAAGGTTGAACTCAGGACTTAGAGATAAGTTTCATATCTCCACAGGCATAATTTCTAGAATGCAAGTTTCCTACACAATCATATCAATGACCTAAAACAAAATGTGTGTGTGACTATGTCTTTCATTTCATATTATGTTTGCACATGTAAATAGAAGATTTACTTTGATACTACAGCTAAAATCTGAGTCAAAGAGATAGGGAAATGCTGATGAACCAACCCGTTTCTTCAAGCTGCTAAAGAAACAAACTCATCTAGTATTCAGCCAGTCTACCAAAAAGGGCCTGCAGTATGGAATGATGACAAACTTTCTCATTTGTTCATCTCAGTTTTTCTGACCTCACCAGAATAAAAGTGCCTACCAGACTTTATTTTTTTTTAACTCAGATCAACAAACTTAATAATCACCCTAGAAAGAATGGAATGCAACATGTTTTTGAGAAACCACACTGTAATTGTTATCATATTGAACTGAATTATAAATATTACAGAAGTTCCAGAAATACTGGTCAGTCAACAACACTGACAAGCACACAGCTCTATTTAAAATAAATTTTACATATGGACCTCTGTAGTGAATGTCCCTGTAGTGAAGTGAGGATGACTGAAATGAAATAGTCCCTTCCCTCAAGAAGCTTACAATGGAAAGTCTTCAAATACAGGCCAAGTGAGAGACCATTTACCTATTTTAAGAGAACAGCCTTGCTAAATGCAGAACTTTTATCACCTTATCGCCTCTTGCCATCAGACTAGTCATCAAGAATAGCGATTTTTAGACACAGCAACCCTTATTGACCATCTATAAGGTATGGAGGGGAATGAGATTTATATAAGTATGCAAATTAGATGAGGAAATCAAAGCAAAAAAGGAAGTAGACATGTTTTATGACATGGGCATTGAATTACATGACTCTAGGATCATGTGAAAAATCAAAGAAATTTTTATTTAGAAGAGAACTTAGTAGAATATGCAATTTCTTGAGTGCAAGCATGGTCTTATTTTTGTAGTATATGAATTATTTGTATCCATAGTGTCTAGCAGAATGTCAGGATCATAATAGGTGCTTAACAAATGCTTAATTATTAATTGAGACAATCTTGATCAAGAGATTTTCCTAATTCTCTTAGTTATAAGTCCTCATCCCTTTCCCCTCCTCCCTCCAAAAATTTTATATTTATATATATTTTGTATTTAGAGAGATAGTATGATTTAACAGACAGAAACATAAAATGGTGATTTGGGGACTCCTGAGGTTAAAGGAAGAGTTAAGGTTGTGGAGGGTACATGATCTGGGATCATACAGAAAGGCATCACAAAGAAACAGGAAGAAAATCATAGAGGGAGAATGGCTTCATGGAAGAGCTATTCTAAGAACAGGCTATAGTTCTTGGTGAGTGTAATGTTAATCAGAGAGTTAAAGATTTTCCCCATTCATTAATGGACCTGTTTGATTAGGGGAGGCTCATATCTTCTGTTAATTTCTAATGTACTGGTTCTCAAGGGTTGTGATGCCCGCTGGCTTTGAAAAGTATATCCTCTGAGGTGAGGTTTTATTTTGGGGTTTACTCATTGGAAGTGTTTGTTTGGCCAGATGAGACTCTGGGCAGTCTCTAAGGAGTCCCCTGGCTTTGAAAAACCAGATGTTGGTGTCTCTGTCTCTGGTACCTATGTGTGTATATAACAGTCAGACAGTTGGACCTGTCTGTTGATCTGTGATGTATGAATTGCTTATGATCAGACAGTGGGAAGCCCTATATGTTGGTTGATCTTTGTTTCTCTGTTTGTATTTTCTCTGAAATTCAGGGTGCTGACTTTTTCCTCGGAACTAAGTGAATGATATATGTGCTTTATTAAAGTGATTGTTGACCCCTCAAAGGTTGCTTTCCTTTTAGAAAATCAGATCTAAGAATCTATACAGCAGGCCCTCCTGTGTATGTCCATGTACTTGCTGAGACTATGGGGCGGAGAGAGGAAGCCAAGATACTCCAGTCCTCCCCAACTAGATGAAATGAATCCATAATAGCTATAATAAAGATAGTCTCTGTATTCTCTTTTCCCAAAAGGGCAGGGGACAACCCTGAGAACAGACTGGAAGATAGCGAGGGCTTCCCCCTTCAATACTTCTCCCAATTCACAATAAAGGTATTGAATTAGGCATAACTTTAGCACTGGTCTTATGAATACTGTAATTCTACAGTCATTCATTAGTCCTCAATTGCCTAGAATTCCTTTAACTATGGATAGTCTTCCATTCCACAATTAGCTATGAAAACCTCAACAAGCAAATACCTAACTGAGACAAAAGAAGGACCAAAACTCATTTTCACTAAGGTACTAGTCAATAGACAATTATGAATTACTAATATCACAGTTTTTCTGTGTGGATAAAGGAAATGGGATCATAAAATGGATACAGACCAGGAACTTGAAGAGTGAAGTCAGGGTAGGGATAAGGGTTCTTTCTCCCAGACAGTTATAAAGGATAGTTATTTAACCTCTGATTGTCTAAGTCTCCTCAACTGTAAAATAGGGATAATTATTACACCTACTTCCCAGGATTATAGTGAAGATTAAATGAAATAATATTTACAAAGTGCTTTGCAAACCTTAAAGAACTATATGAATGCTAGCTATGATGATGATGATGATGATGATAACGATGATGATGATGGAAACTGGTGGCACGGAAGACAAACTTTACCACATTCATCTTTGTTGGGGTTTACCCTGTTTACTTTGAACTGTATGTGAACAAAAACTATGAGCGGTCTGAAAGTATCTGTGTGTTTTATGTACCACATTTTTTTGTAATTATTAACTGGTCGATTGCTTCTTCCCTGATCTCCAAAGATGGCAAATGTGGAAGGAAGTCATTTCCCACAAAGAAACACTTGAAAACCCAGCCATCTATGCTCCTCTCACTATCAAAAGTAAATGGCAGGCTGTTCATAGTTAATTTTCTTTCTAAATACTCAGGAAACACATTTAGTCAAATGCAGATTAAACTCTCCTTCTGAAGTAGTCAAACTTTCTTCCACTGGTTGTGATCTTCCCGTTTTTCCCTTGGTAGCTTAGCAGGTATCCTCATGTTGAGTTGTATGCCATACCCACTTTGATATATGTAATTTATGAATATTTTTTAAAAGATATGACTACCTTTATTATTAAAGAGATTCAATTCCAGAGGATTTACTAATTGAGACATCAGTGTCTATATGAGGCACTGAGATTTTACTAGACCATTTCAAAAAATCCCCAGAACACCAAGAGTCTGGCATGAGAGTATTGGAAATTTGAAAAGAGGACAAAAAGAATCCAAGAGGAATGCATTTCTAAAGCGATAACATCTTATTTGCTAAGCATTGAACATGACAACGCACAAGTGAAATGTCCCCCTGACCTACCACATTTGAGGTCAGAAGAAGGGCTTGTGAGGCAACTGGGTGGCAGAATAGTTAGGAAATGCTAGATCTGGAATTCTTGGATACTATCTTAAACTCAGCTTCAGTTTCCTTATCTATAAAACTGGGATAATAATTCCACCTACCTCACAGGGTTGTTTAAAGAACCATATGAGGAAATGTACATAATGTACTTTGCCAAGTACACTGTATAAATGTTGGCCATCATCAATCAATCATCATTACCATCATCACCATCAAAGTGTCAGAACAATGTCAAAGGAATTCTCACTGGAATTCAGCATAGGTGGAGCCAAGCAATAGTGCCCAATTAATCCTGACCCAGAGAATGCTTAAGGCTAGCATATTAAGAGTTTTTTTCAAGATTGCTTTAATAGTCAGGCATGGGAGTTGGAGAGGTCTGGAACTGATGCTAAAGTATTTCTAACTCAATTTCATAAAGTTTCTTTTTTTAAACCTAAGTATATGGGATCCTTCCCCAGAACCACAGTCAAATGACTGGCAAAATACTTAGCAAGAGGGGCAATAGGCAAGGCTATAAAAGCACTAACACAAAAACCACTGATGTATGGATGAAAAGCGTACAAAGTCCCTTTTTATTTCACTGAATGGCTTACTACACGAAGGTCCACCATCAACTTTACATGAGACTAGCTCTAAGCAGAACAATGCACTACAACATGGAGTAGTTGGATGAATCAAGTATCAAAGAATCTCAGATTTAGAAGCGATGACAGTGGCCAACTAGTCTGACCAACACTACCCCTACGATGACCTGGACAAGTAGTCATCTGATCTCTGCTCAAAGGTTGCCAATTAACATGAATCCACTATCTCCTGAAGAAATCCATTTCTGCTTTGGGATCGCTCACTTTGTTATTCTGGTTTTTAGATTGTAAGCTCATTATGAGTAAACATTGTTTCTTTCTTTCTTTTTTGGGGGGGGATATCTTGTATCCCCAATACATTGCTTGAGGCCTAGAACGCAGCAGGTGCTTAATAAACACTTGTGGATTCTTTTGGTTAATGGATCAATTTCATACATGAAGCCTAAATTTTGCCTTTTTAGAACTTCTACTCATTGCTCTTAATGCTGCTTTGGGAGCCAGAGGGGAAGGCAGTCTTACCAGAATACACAATTTGAAAGCTGATAAGCATCTTGAGTGCATATCTACCAAAAACCTCATGTCATCTGAAAATTCCCACTGAAGTTATATGAGATCTTTCGATTACATTAGGACTCAATAAGGCAGATGGAACAGAGATGCAACTGACACCATCGTTGTATTGCTTTGCAACATTCTGACCTTGGTTCGTTCTCCACACTAAGCTACTGAACTCATGGTTAGATCCCTGCACATTCATTTTCCCCTTAGCGACAAAGTACCAAATGGTAGTGTAATTGCCAAGGGAAAATTATTACTCTGTTCTGAATTATTTCCATCATAAATCTAAAACCAGTCAAAGTGATTCTGTCACGAAAACGACAGGGTTGCTGTACAGCCATGAGAGCTTCCCATACAAACGTCCCATAAATTCACAAGTACCACAACCCACCAAAGTCATTTTGAATCATGTGTTTAAATCAGAATCACAAGCCAGCCGGACAGCAGTATGCATTGTTGAAACAAGGAATGGAAAGTGATTTACTTACCCATTGCCTTAATAACAACTTATGTCATCTGTTTCAGGAAGTGTGATCAAAACATGACAAATTTTTCTTTATATGCTTAAAAAACAGGACATTCTTTTCATTGGTTCTAATAGCTGAGAGCTGTCTCTTAAATCCAGTCCTTTTCTGCTTTTATCATATAGGTGAGTAAGAGAACTCAGTTGTCAGAAGGGTGTGAAATCTTCCAATGACAACAGAAATGAACAATCTGGGATAAATGGTAGGTGAGAATACATGTCTATGATGGTGATGTGAGATAGTATACAAAGTGGCTTGAGTCAGGAAGACCTGGATTCAAATCCTGTCTCTGACATTCTAGGAAAAGCAATATGAGATAGCAGATACGTAACTCAGTTTGGCAACAGGAAGGCCTAGGTTCAAATTCTAATTCAGATTGGTTTTCTAATCTGTAAAATGACAAAGCTGTATCTATGGCTTCTGAGGTCTCTTCCAGCTCTCAATCTGAAATTCTATCTGTTGGACCCTGGGCAAGTAATTTAACATCCTCATTTTTATCAACTGTAAAGATAATATAATAACACCTCTGTTATCTTACTGATAGGTCTTTTATGGGTTGCAAATAAGATAATGCATATAAAACATTTTGTAAACTTTAAAGACCTATGGAAGTATCCGGTATCATCATTATGCATTCTCTTCCCCTCCGACAAAACATTAATGTTTGATTATAGAAGAACGAAATGCCTGTTGATCAGATCCTTATCTAATTTAGAATACCTACCTTTCTGCTTTACAGGCTCCATTCCAAATTAGGAATGAAATCCAGAAAGGGATCTCTAGGAGACCCCAGCAGATAAACTGTGTAAAACTAAAAACTTTTTCACCCCTGGGGAAGACTGATAAAGGACTCTTTCAATTTAGTAATTCACTGGGCATAAGAAGGATTAGTATCCTTAAATTGATTGCTCAACCCAAATGAAATCACCTTTGGGGAGGCACATATGTTATTCAGATCATCAGTCCTTTACCCTCCTGAAGACTCTGCAGGTTGTCCAAAAAAGAAAGTGATGGTACTAGATAGATCTCTCCTTTGCTGCCAGAATTGGAAGCAAACACTTACATTGGGACCAATTTGTCATTTTTATTTATTTGAGATTTTGTCTTCAAAATGAAGCACCTCTCTTGCTCTAGAGGTATTTGAGAAAATGTGATTTCTTTCTAAGTGGTAAGAGACACAATATTCTTTCATTGCCTTGGAAGTTTTTCTGAAATAATGCTGTTGGCTATGCATACTAGCGACATAGTAAGCTTTTCTAGCTTGATCTCTATTGTGATATCTCCTCTGATATATCTCATAAACCTTCCAATGACTCAATTTACTGGGAACTGAATATTGACTTGTACTTTCTTTTGAGATTCTTAATATTCAGCATCACAATTTTTGGGAGAAATAACCACATTTAAATCAGTTATGAATCTTACTGGTCCAGACCAGAAGCCCATCACCTGGCATTCATTGCTAGAATTGAAAGAGATTTCAAAGCCATAGAACTGACCTCAATCATGCAGCAGAATATTCTTTACAGTGTGACTCCACTTGAAGGCTTTTCATGCTGTAGGGGTCACTCCATCCTGAGTGGCCTATTGCACTTTTGAACATCAATAATTGCTATAAACATTTTCTTTACATTGAGTTGAAATCTATCTTTGCATTTTCTACTTATTCTTCCTAACTCTGGCTTCTAAGACCAAGTAGGAAAAAAAACAGTCTAACATCTGATCTATATACCTTCCAAATATCTGAAGATTGTTCTCACTTCTCCTCATAGACAGGGGTTCTTAACCTTTTTTGTGCCCTGGACCTTTTAGGTAATTGGTGAAACCTAGGGGTACCATCCCAGAATAATGTTGCTAAATGAACAAAAAATAATATTGAATATGCTTACTATGTGTCATGTACTGTGCTAAACCACTTACAATTATTATCTCGTTTGATTCTCACAACAACCCTAGGTGGTAAGTGGTTTTGTTATCAACCCATTTTACAGATGAGGAAACTGAGGTAAACAGAGATTAAGTGGCTTGCCCAGGGCCACAAATAAGTGTCTGAAGCTGAATTGGAACTGATGTCTTCCCGATTCCAGGCTATCTATAAAATAGACTTATTAACGAAACCAGTTATACTAAAATGGGCATAGCAACATAATTTTCTAAAAGAAACTTTCAAAGCCCTCCATAAGAACTTCTCCTGTGTCTTCTCTTTTAATGGATAAATAAACCTAGTTTCTCATATGTTATTTTTTTCTGCCCATACACCATCCTGGTCATTCTCCTTCTGACAGATTGTCAATGTCCTTATTAAAATGCAAAGCCCAGAACTCGATATAATTTTACTCCAAGTGTGTAAAGTTCCTCTCCTTCAAAGCTAATGATGTTCAAATAAAATTCATGGAATAGCAATAACACTAATGTTCTACTGTTTTAATGGTGATTAATAATTAGAACATAGATGGTAAAGATTTACAGTGTTCTAGCAATGACCCCCATTAATTTTAATCGTAGTCACATGGTTAAATCCCTGCTTATTGTCAGTAAAATTAACCCCTCATTATCACTTATGGGTCATAATTTTCTAATGGTAAATACTGAAAATTCACACTCAAAAAAGCATAAGGGTACAATTAGGTCCAGTCTTCAAAGTCCTTCCAACAACTGGTAGTACTAATGTCCCATAAGTATAGGAGCTCCTTCTACATTTAACATTGAAGATGGCCTAAGGCAATATTATTAAGATCTAGCTTTTGCCTTAAAGGATATATTCAAAATGATCTCATGGAGTTCAAAAATTTAAAAAGTTAAAACTGAAAGTGGTGAGAGAACGGAAGAAATGTTTCTCCTTTGTTTTCATAAGGAGAATATATGTTCCTATATGGATCATTAAAAAATATTTAGTTATATCTCATTTAAAACTAGCATGGCAATTACTGTTAAAGTGTGTAGGATGGAGGGTTTAATTCAACAGGTCAGTAAGCATTTATCAAGTATCTATGCTAAGCATTATAATAACTACTTAGATACAAGGTAAAAAATTATACTTCCTTCAAGAAGCTCATGTTCTAATATAATGTCCTTCTTTAATCTTTCTCCAATGCATTAATTTCATCTTAGAAAAATGAAAATTGGAGAAAGGGGGTTACAAGGAGCAAAGCTCACTTTACAAAACTCATAAAGATACTAAAAAATGATGAAAAACTGAAATACTCACCAAACTTGACTTATACCTGATAAACCTCTAAAGTGCTGTACATAAAAAAAGAGCTGTTATAACCCTTCAAATGTTAGAATGTCATTAATTTCAGGTAAATACAATTTAGATTTGACTGCCTTTTCAAAAGGGTCACCTAAACCTGAGAAAATAAGATTTGAGAAAATGAGACCCAGTTTATTCCAAGAAAGGTTAAGAAGGATAAAGAAATAGCTAGCTAGAACAATGTGTAGGAGCAATGGAATTTTAGTATTCATAGTCCTTCGCTTAATAGAAACATTTATTTGGAAGTCCAGATATAATGGAAATACAGAGCTATATAGCCAATTCATTTAATGTTCCTGAGACCTTGCTGTGTAGGATAGCCAGTGCTTTAGCTCACCCAGAACACAAATGGAGGAGTCTAGCTGTTTTTATGAGAATAATTACAAAGGCTATTAAACATGGAGATCAACAGAGCAAATATCCTTTAAATGCCATTCTTTGGGCAATTAATCATGGATTTTCTTGTTATTGTGTAGAACTCTCTTGTTATTTAACTTTTCAAAGGTTTGTGTCTCTTTTCCCCAAGTAGGTTGTAAGTTCCTTGTAGACAGGGACCTATTACTTGTGATCTTTCATTCTTGGCATCTCTTCTTCACAATAGTTAGCAGGTTATCTTTTCAATATTTTTTATTTAAATGTTTTACTGAAAATGTCACACTGATCATCAACAGAAACAACTAAAATTAGCGGGTTATCTGTCATACAGTAATGATTCAATAAAATTTTGATTTACATATAAAGTGAACCTAAAAAAGCAAATATTTTCTTTAGTCTATAAAGAGGATACAATGTTTGTATACAATGTATTTAACATTAACAAGTTTTGAAACTTGGTTTTAAAACCAATATAGGTATAAATGTTTTCTATGTATTAAGTCCCATGCAAGGGCAGATAAATATTTAATGAAGTAGAGATCAATAATGAACAAGAGGGAACAGTAAAGACTTCACATACCTTGGCATAATTCTGAAGAAAGATAAACAATTCTAAGAGGTGGAAATTAGGAGGTAGGGCACTTCAGACACATGGAATGGCAATTCATTCACAATTTTTAAAAATGAAAGAAAGACTAGGAAAAAACTACACAGTAAATATTGCTAATAAAAATACGACAAATCTATAAGGACTTGCCATAATTTTTTCAAGTTATGTTTATTGTCCAATAGATAAATAACTAAATAACATAAGCAGGTGACAATCAAATTGTCAGAAAAAATTGTCAACAACTAAGAATTTCTCAAACTATTTAATAAATAGTAAATGCAATTTTCAAGAACTCTTAGATAATTCTTAACATCAATTAACTTGGCAATAGCTGTTCAAAACAGCAGCATTCAGTGCTAGAGGGTCTAGTGTTGAAAGTAAACAAAATCACTCCACTGTGTGTTTCGGGGAACCATGAATAGATACAATATTTTTAGAAAGCAAAACGACATACTTCTGGAGGTAGAAACAAGTTGGTGGAGTAGAGAATTCACTAAACTAAGCTCTCTCAACATTCCCTTCCAAACAACTTTAAAATAATGCGTAAAATTGAACACTGATGTGGCAGAGCCAACAAAAGTTCAGAATGAACTAGCCCAAGACAACTTAAATGATCTGGAAGAAAGATATGTGTCACAGAAGAAGAGGCTGGTCCAGAACCTATATGTATAAAACACTACTGGTGCGACCAGATGGTGGCAACAGAAGCAGTGGCAAATTTTGGGAGCTTCCAAGTCAGAGAACAGAAGGGAAGCTAGCAACTGGTCTGAAAGAGACTACAGGGGACCCTCGTGCTAGTACTAGATGAAGAACCAGATGCTGTTTGGCAACTCCATTGTCTATAGCCAGTTTTAAGTAATTATTCCAAGGCAGATAGGAGTGCTTGGGTCAGGAAACAGTGGAAGCCTGGCAGCATCCCTTTTAGTCCAAGGGATCAGGGACCCTGAGAAGTAGTATTGATTGCAATTCTAAGAGGTCAGGTGTCCTGAATAAGGACCAGAGTGCAAACCAGGAGAGCAATGACCATCCCTCTCAATAGATAACACAACCTTGGAAGAACCTAAAATGTTCAAACCCCCAGAACTAGCTCTGAAAACAACAGCATGAAAATGTCTAAAGTTTGAGAAAGTACCACTTCACCACCACCACCCGATGCTAGGAACACAGCCCAAAATTAACATAAAATTTCAAATCAAGAAATAGGATGGAAAATGAGCAAGTAACAAAAACAATAAAATCTGACCAAAAAAATCTATTAGGGTAAGAGGAAAGAATAAGGCACAAACAATAAGACAATGAAGTCAAAACAGCATATAAGCAAAGCCTCAAAGAAAAATTTGAGTTGGATACAAGCTCAACAAAAATTTCTGGAAGATCTAAAAAAACTATTTTTAAGATCAAATATGAATGGTAGAGGAAAAATTAGGCAAAAATTAAAAGCAAAAGAAGATAATTATAAAAAGACAACTAACAGTATGGGAATTGTGAAAATTAAGTGAACCACACATTTTGTACCTCAATTCTGGGTCAAGTTCAATTAAGGGTCTGGTCTAATTTCTGTCTTGTGAGAAAATTTATTCCTTTCTGCCAAGTGTGCAAATAATTTAGCCCTACATGGCTCAGTGGCTAGATCATCTCTACCTGTTACTTAGAAACTCTTAACTAAGGATGGAGGTTATGCTGACCAGAAATCAGTCAGATCTAAAAATTGATACAAAGAGATCTTATATATATTTATATACAATTAAACATCTCAAGCAACCCATATTTCCAATCTGAAAACTGGCTCCATACTGATCAATCAGTTACTGTTTTCAGGATCTTTTAATTGAATACAGATATTTACGAAGAATGAGACACCTGGTTTTAATTTAAAAAATCACACCTGCTTACTCTCCCCCTCACCCCATCTCAACTCTCCAAACCCATTCATTCCTCTCCCACCTTAGAAAGCCCCTAGTCTTTCCTTCAATTGGAAATGAAATTAGCTAATTTTATATCCTTTTATGAACCCTGTTAATTGTTTTCTTTTAATTAATTGGTCTTATTTGATTAACTGTTTTAAATGCATATAAATCTGTCTCCCTCATATTCAGGTCCCAGTGCCAAGCTAAGGAGGCCTGGTCCTGATTTGTTATGCAATTGACATGCTGTGCTTAACAAACTGATATGCTCAAAAGCTCAAACCTTTGCTTCCTCAGTTATTTCATCTTTCAACCACTACGACAGCTTAATAAAAGAAGCACAAAAAAATACTGAAGAAAATAACACCCTACAAACAAAACTGGTCAAATGGAAAAAGAGGTGAAAAGTTCACTAAGAAAATAATTACTTAAAAATTAGAATTGGGAGGAGCCAAGATGGCGGAGTAGAAAGATACACATATGCCAGCTCCGAACCCACAGCCCATAAAATACCTGTAAAGAAGAACTCCCAACAAATTCTGGAGCAGCAGAAGCCACAGAACAATGAAGTGGAGGAGATTTCTGTTCCAGAGAGACCTGAAAAACTGACCCAAGAGGTCCGTTGAGCACTGAACCCAGAGCAGAGCCCAGCCCTGCCTTGGCCACGTAGCATCGAGGGAAGCAGATCCAAGCAGGCTTCAGGGACAGAATCTCCAGCAGCTGCACAGGTCCCTCCACCCACAGGTGCCAAAGATCAGTGAGAGGGTCTTTTTGACTTGCTGAGAGGGGAGCTGGGTGTGCCCATAACTTAGGCCCCCTCGGGAGGCAGTAGCAGAGGCAGCAGCGGACAGGGGCTCCCAAAGCAGGCAGGAGCTTGGATCCATTGTGAAGGTCTCCCCCTAAACTCCCTGAGGGAACTGAGCCCCATGTGGCGGCCATGCCCCTACCTGAGCACCTAAACTTCATCTCAAACTGAATAGCAGTCCCGCCCCTGCCAAAAGCCCTGAGGCTAGGGAGCAGCATTTGAATCTCAGCCCCCAGCTGGGCAGATCTGGAGGCGTGGTGGGTGTGGAAAGAAAACTCAGAAGTCAAGTCACTGGCTGGGAAAATGCCCAGAAAAGGGAAAAAAAATAAGACTATAGAAGGTTACTTTCTTGGTCAACAGATAATTCCTCCCTTCCTTTCTGATGAGGAAGAACAATGCTTACCATCAGGGAAAGACACAGAAGTCAAGGCTTCTGTATCCCACACATCCAAAATAAATACACCATGGGCTCAGGCCATGGAAGAGCTCAAAAAGGATTTTGAAAATCAAGTAAGAGAGGTGGAGTAAAAACTGGGAAGAAAAGTGAGAGAGATGAAAGAAAAGCATGAAAAGCAGGTCAACACCTTGCTAAAGGAGACCCAAAACAATGCTGAAGAAAATAGCACCCTGAAAAATAGGCTAACTCAATTGGCAAAAGAGCTTCAAAAAGCCAATGAGGAGAAGAATGCTTTAAAAAGCAGAATTAGCCAAATGGAAAAGGAAGTTCAAAAGCTCACTGAAGAAAATAGTTCTTTCAAACTTAGAATGGAACAGATGGAGGCTAATGACTTTATGAGAAACCAAGAAATCACAAAACAAAACCAAAAGAGTGAAAAAATGGAAGACAATGTGAGCTATCTCACTGGAAAAACAACTGACCTGGAAAATAGATCTAGGAGAGACAATTTAAAAATTATAGGACTACCTGAAAGCCATGATAAAAAAAAGACCCTAGACATCATCTTTCATGAAATTATCAAGGAAAACTGCCCTGAGATTCTAGAATGAGAGGGCAAAATAAGTATTCCAAAATAAGGAATCCACCTATCACTGCCTGAAAGAGATCCAAAAAGAGAAACTCCTAGGAACATTGTGGCCAAATTCCAGAGTTCCCAGGTCAAGGAGAAAATATTGCAAGCAGGTAGAAAGAAACAATTCAAGTATTATGGAAATACAATCAGGATAACACAAGATCTAGCAGCTTCTACATTAAGGGACAGAAAGGCGTGGAATATGATATTCCAGAAGTCAAAGGAACTAGGACTAAAACCAAGAATCACCTACCCAGCAAAACTGAGTATAATACTTCAGGGGAAAAATTGGTCTTTCAATGAAATAGAGGACTTTCAAACATTCTTGATGAAAAGACCAGAGCTGAAAAGAAAATTTGACTTTCAAACACAAGAATGAAGAGAAGGATGAAAAGGTAAACAGAAAAGTGAAGTCATAAGGGACTTACTAAAGTTGAACTGTTTACATTCCTACATGGAAAGACAGTATTTGTAACTCTTGAAACTTTTCAGTATCTGGATACTGGATGGGATTACACACACACACACGCACATGCACACACACACATACACACACACACGCACACATACACAGAGACAGAGAGCACAGAGTGAATTGAATAGGATGGGATAATATCTTAAAAAAATGAAATTAAGCAATGAGAGAGAAATATATTGGGAAGAGAAAGGGAGAAATGGAATGGGGCAAATTATCTCTCATAAAAGAGGCAAGCAAAAAACTTTCTAGTGGAGGGAAAAAGAGGGGAGGTGAGAGAAAAACATGAAGTTTACTCTCATCACAATCCACTAAAGGAAGGAATAAAATGCACACTCATTTTGGTATGAAAACCTATCTTACAATACAGAAAAGTGGGGGAGAAGGGGATAAGCAGGGTGGGGGGGATGATGGAAGGGAGGGCAATGGGAGGAGGGAGCAATTTGAAGTCAACACTCTTGGCGAGGAACAGGATCAAAAGAGAGAATAGAAGCAATGGGGGGCATGATAGGATGGAGGGAAATATAGTTAGTCTTACACAGCATGACTATTATGGAAGTCATTTGCAAAACTACACAGATATGGTCTATATTGAATTGCTTGCCTTCCAAAGGCAAGGGGTGGGGAGGGAGGGATGAAGTGAAGTTGGAACTCAAAGTTTTAGGAACAACTGTCGAGTACTGTTCTTGCTACTAGGAAATATGAAATACAGGTAAAGGGGTAAAGAAAGTTATCTGGCCCTACAGGACAAAAAAGAAGATGGGGACAAGGGAAGGGAGGGATGATAGAAGAGAGGGCAGATTGGTGATAGGGGCAATTAGAATGCTCGATGTTTTGTGGTGGGGGGAGGGGAGAAATGGGGAGAAAATTTGGAACCCAAAATTTTGTGAAAATGAATGTTAAAAGTTAAATAAATAAATTAAAAAAAATTAGAATTGGGTAAGAGGAAGCTAATGACTCTATAAGATACCAAGAAACAATAAAAACAAAGTCAAAAGAAGGAAAAAATAGAAGAAAATGTGAAATGTCTCATTAGAAAAACAACCATCACAAATTAGATTGAGGAGAAATAAGTTAAGAATTCTTGGATTACCTGAAAGTCATTATCAAAGAAAGAGCCTAGACATCATATTTCAAGAATTATCAAGGAAAACTATCAATGGCCTTAAACCAGAAAGTAAAATGGAAATTGAAAGAATCCACTGATTTCCACCTGAAAGAGATCCCAAATGAAAGCATTATACATGGAAAGAAGTTGTAGAAGGTGAGTCAATTATATTGGGATGATGCAAAGAAAAAAATGGAAACAGAAGAAAGTGGAATCCTCTAGGACAAGGAAGAAGTGTCAGGGAGAATGGGGAAAATTATCTCACATAAAAGAGGTGTGCAAGGAAGAGCTTTTATAGTTGGGGAAGGAAACAGTGAGGGGAATGATGGGCAACATTTGAACCTCACTCTTATGTAAACTGTTTCAAAGAGGGAAAATATGTATCTATCCCATTGGTAATAGAAATCTAGGTTACTCTACATGGAAATAGGAAGGGAAGTGGATAACTGAAAGATGGAAGGGAAGATAAAAGAGAGGGAAGATCAAAGAAGGCTGCAGTCAGAAGCAAAACAGACTTTAGAGAAGGGACCAGATAAAAAAAGAGAGGATAAAAGAAATAAAACAGAATAGAGGGAAATGCACAGTTAATAATAGTAACAATAATATTAACTATGAATTTGAATTGGATGAAGCCACACACACAATGGTAATAGACAGCAGAATGGATTAGAAACCAAAATCCAACAATTTGTTTTCTAAAGGAACACATATGAAACAGATGAACATGGTGGGTGGGAGAGAGAGTTGAGAGAGACAGAGAGACAGAGAGAGAGACAGAGAGAGAGAGAGAGAGAGAGAGAGAGAGAGAGAGAGAGAGAGAGAGAGAGAGAGAGTGTTAAGATAAGAATCTATTCCTTAGATTCCTGGAAAAGAATCTATTATGTTTCAGGTGAAGTTAAAAAGGCAGGGATAGCAATCATTACCCAAGCCAAAACAAAAGCAAAAAGACTTACTTAAAAGGGATAAGCACATTATATCTTGTTTAAAGGAACCATAGACAAGGAAGTGATATCAGTATTATACAGACATGCAATCAAATGGTATAGCATCTAAATACTTAAAGGAAAAATTAAACTGAGCTACACATGGAAATAGTAAAACTGTACTAGTGGAAGATCTCAGTTTTCCTCTTTCAACACTAGACAAATCTAATAGTAAAATAAATAAGAAAGAGATCAAGAAAGTAAATAAAATTTTAGAAAAGTTAGATATGATAGAACTCTGGAGAAAACTGAATGGGAATAGGAAGGAGTATGTATACTTTTTTCTCAGCTGTACATGACCTTTTCATATATGTATTAGGGCATACAAATCTCACAACCAAAGGCAAAGAAGTAGAAGTATTAAAAGCATCCTTTTCAAATCATAATGCAAAAAAAGGACATATAGTAAAGGGCCATAGAAGCATAGATTGAGTTAGCTGGAAAGGAAATTATCTAATCCTAAAGGTTAAAGACCACATTTTTAAAAAAAAATCTAATCATTTCATTAAAGAGAATGACAATAATAAAACAGCATTCTAAAATTTATGGGATGCAGCCAAAGTAGTAAGAAGGGGAAAAGTTATATCTCTTACATAATATATTCATAAAAGAGAAAAAGAAGAGAGGAATGAATTGGGCATGAGAGCACAAAAAGAACAAATTAAAAATCCACAACTAACCACCGAAACGGAAATCCTGAAAGTCAAAGGAGAGATTATTAAAATTGAAAGTAAGAAAACCACTAAACTAACAAATAAAACTAGGAGCTGGTTTTATGAAAAAAATAAACCATCAGCAATAAAGTAGATAAACCACTGGTTAATTTGATTTTAAAAAGAATGAAGAAAAGCAAATTACCAGGATCAAAAAACTGAAAAGTGAAATTGACAATCTAAGTAAAATGGATAAATATTTACAAGATTTGCCTACCCTAATCAATAGAGATCTAAGACAACTCAAAAGACACACCTCCAGAAAGAGAAATGATGAACTCAATGCAGATTGAAGCATACTTTTTTAAACTTTATTTTTATTGTTTTCGTTGTGATTTGCAACACAGTTAATATGGAAACGTGTTTTACATGACTTCACAAGTTATAATTGATTGCCTTCTCAAGGAGGAGTGAGGGTCTAAAGGTAAAAAGGGAATGGTAATTAAAACTTTTAAAAATGATTTTTAAAAGATTATATGTAATTGGGAAGTATTTAACAAAATATAAAGGGAAAAGGAAAATAAAATGACAACATATAGTAAGTTACAAAACTGAACACACAAATTTATTTTTTGGTTGAGTGAACCCAACTGCTGAAGACTTTAACCTAAGGATGTTATGAAGAGAGAGAAACATCTATCAATTCACTGCTCCTATGTTTGTATTAGCAAAAACCTAAATAGCTATGGAATATGGGAAAACTTCCTAAAGGAAAAGAAGAGGCAAAAGATCATAATCAAAGGGGACATATAATATCACCATGTAAAAATAAGTGACCATAACAAAATGTAAAAGGAAAAAAAATAGAAATAGCAAGACACCTGAAGACTAACTGGTTGCTTATGAATTTATAGAGAAGTTTTGTCAAATGATATATAATATGGATCTACAATTTTATGGATTTACATATGATCTAATTTTCAAATATTTGTTTTCTTAAATGTTTTGCTAATCTAAAATATTTTTAGAATTCAAAAAACTAACATAGAATCATAAAAATATGTAAAAGACCTTAGATATCATCGCCTCCAGTTTCTGCCTGAAACATGAATCCCCTCTCCTTTAGTGTTCATTCAACCTCTGTTTGAGTACTAAGAGATTCACCATTTACTAAATCAGCCCCTTCTAGTGTTAGACAATTCTCATTGTTAAAAGTTCCTCTTTCTGCATGAACTGATGCTGAGTGAAGGGAGCAGAATCAGAACACTATACACAGTTACAGCAACACTGCAATGACCAACTTTGTTAGACTTAGCACTTCTGAGCAATGCAATGGTCTAAGACAATTCCAAGAGACTCATGACAGCAAATGCTATCTACATCCATAGAAAGAGCAATGGAGTTTGAAAACAGAATGAAGCATACTATTTTCTCTTTTTTCTTTCTCATGGTTTTTCCCTTTTGTTGTGATTCTTCTGTCAGAGCATGACTAATATGGAAATATGTTTAATGTGATCTACATATATATGTGCTTATTCAGTGCCATACCAATCAAACTACCAGATGATTATTTTCTAGGGCTAGAAAAAATAATATCATAATTCATCTGGAAGAACAAAAGGTCCAGAATATCAAAGGAACTAACGAAAAGAAATGCTATCAAAACTACTTGGTACTGGATAAGAAACAGAGGGGTAGACCAGTGGAATAGATTAGGTACTCAAGACACAGAAGTTAATGAATATAGCAATCTACTATTTGACAAACCCAAGGACCCCAGCTTCTGGGGTAAGAACTCACTATTTGATGAAAATTGCTGGGAAAACTCAATAAATGTGGCAGAAACTGGGCATAGACCAATGCCTGACATTATACATAAGAATGAAGTTCAAATGGATACAGTATCTGGGTATAAAAATTGATACTGTAAACAAATTAGGGGAGCAAGGAATAGTGTATGTGTCAGATTTATGGAGAATGGAGAAATTTATGACCCAGCAAGACATGGAGAACATTATGAAATGCAAAATGGATAATCTTGATTATATTAAATTTAAAAGTTTCTGCACAACCAAACCCAATGCAACCATGATTGGGAGAGAAGCAGAAATGTAAAAGAATTTTCACAACTACTTTCTGTGATAAAGGTCTCATTTCTAAAATATATGGAGAAGTGAGTCAAATTTACAAGAATACAAGTCATTCCCGCATTGGTCAAAGGATATGAACAGACAGTTTTCAGAGAAAAAAATTAAAGCTATCTATCATATGAAAAAAATGCTGTAAATCACTATTGATTAGAGAGATGCACATCAAAACAACTCTGAGGAACAACATCATACCTATCAGAATGGCTAACATGATAAAATAGGAACATGATAAATGTTGGCGAAGATGTGGGAGAATTGGAACACTAATTCATTGTTGGTGGAGTTGTGAGCTGATCCAACCATTCAGAAGAGCAATATTGCTTCTAGGGCTATAACTCAAAGACCATAAAAATAGGGAAAAGGACCCATATGTACAAAATTATTTATAGCAGTTCTTTTTGTGGTGGCCAAGAACTGGAAATTGAGGGAATATCCATCAACGGGGGAATGGTTGAACAAGTTGTGGTATATGAATGCAATGGAATACCATTGTACTATGAGATGATGAACAGGTGAACTTCAGAAAAACCTGGAAAGACTTATATGAACTGGTGCTGAGTGAAATTAGCAGAACCAAGAGAACATTATATACACTAATAGCTGCAGTGTGTGAGGACTATTTCTGATAGACTTAGGCCCTGACAGCAATGCAAGGACTGAAAACATTCCCAAAGGACTCTTGATGCAAAATTTCATCCACATTCAGAGAAAGAACTATGAAATTGGAATGAAAAATGAAGTAGACTATTTTCTCTTTGTTATGTTTTGATTTGGTTTTTCTCACGGTTTATTGTATCCATCTCAATTCTTCTATGCAAGATGACTAATGTGTAAATGTGTTTAATAAGAAAGTATGTGTAGAACCCATATAAGATTACATGCAATCTCAAGAAGAAAGGGAGGATGGAAAGGGAGAAAATTTAAAACTTATGGAATTAACTGTTGAAAACTGAAAACAAATTAATTCTTAAAAAGAAATTCTAAAATAAATCAAGCTCATTCAACCTGGCAAACACTTCAACCTAATCAAGGGTATGCTGATAAAGGTCTAAAGACTGACTCAAAAAAGGGGGTAAGCACAATATACTTTTAAGTTTAGTTTTCATTATTAACATTTTCTTCATTTTCTTACATCGAGACAATCAACAAAACAATAGCTCAAAGTCTGATTTGCAGCTTTTGCTGATTCCTAAGGTATAAATACTGAATATTTAACTCTCAGTTCTGAGTCAGCACAAGGCAGCTCCAGCACACTTTGGTATGAATTCTTTTCTCTAACACATCTAAAATGTTTCACATATTTGTAGACAGAAATTGTGCCTCTTTTTCCAAAATTGTTTTTTTCTAAGCTCAACATGTAAATAATCCTCCCTTAAAATGAGAACTTAAAGGCAAAGACTTGTCTTTTGCCTCTTTGTGTATTTCCAGAACTTAGACAGTGACTGACACACAGTAGGCACTAAATGTTTATTGACAGATGCATGACATGATTCCAAGTTCTCTCACCATTCTCATTTCTCACCTCTACATATGTTTCATGTGAGCTTTTCTTTCATTTCTGAAATAGCTAAAAAGGAAATACTTTGCTGGAACAGAGATGAAATACAGACTACATTTAATGTACCATGCAACCAGTGAGCAATATATTCCTCTTCTTGTGTAGCTCTAACTCCTAGAAGAACACAGGTACTACAACCAAAATTTCTGATTTTTTTTAACACAGTATTTCCTATTTAATCATGTCATTAATGGTCTAATAAAAAGGCATCATTTCTTCTCAAGAAATAAATCAAAGAGTTTTTTCCATTTAGTGAGATTTTTTCAAAAAAGCTGCATACCTTCATCTTTTAGATTAAACTCTTCTAGCAAGCAGTTCTCATTATATATTGTGAGTCAATGGGAAAATGATATTTGATTGCCATGGATTTCATTTAAATGAAGTTTTCAAGACCTTATAATAACAAAAGCTAGCATTTTTATAGTGCCCACTACGTGTCAGGCACTGTGCTAAGCATTTTACAAAATTATCTCATTGGGTGGAGTCAAGATGGTGGAGTAACATCACACACTTTCTAGAGCATTGCTCCCAACCTCAGCCAAATACCTGTAAAAAAAAAAAATGGCTCTAAACAAATTCTTGAGCTGCGGAAGCCACAGAATAATGAGTGAAGCAAATCTCCAGTCCAAGACAGCCTGGAAGGTCACTGGGAAATGTCTATCACTCCACACTGGGGGCGGAGTGCAGTCCAATGTGGGCCATACTGGCACAGAGAGGACATAAGCAGGCCTTGGTTCCGGACTTCAGGACCCCAAAACACCAAGGATAAATTGCAAGGTCAGTTGAAAAAGTCTGTGGGACCAGTGTGGGAGAGTGGAGTAGTTGGACCCCAGTCCCAGGGCAGCAGAAGAGGAAGGGGACAAAGGAACCTACAGAAGCCACATTAGCAGCAGGGGCAGAGACAGAGACTGTTTCTGGAGGTCTGGTCCCACAGACTGTGGAGGAATCCAGCAACTGACAGTACACCCTTCAACCCCACTGAAAGCAGAGATCTACCTTGACAAAGAGCTCAAAAGTCAAGTAAATGGCTGGGTTAATGACAAAAAAATGCAAAAAAGAATCAGACTATAGAATCTTACTTTCATGACAAGGAAGACCAAAACATGCAAACAGAAGAAAATAAAGTCAAAGCTCCTCTATCCAAAGCCTCCAAGAAAAATATGAATTAGTCTCAGGACATGGAAGAGCTCAAAAAGGATTTTGAAAATCAACTAAGAGAAGCAGAGCAAAAATTGGGAAGAGAAATGAGAGTGATGCAAGAAAATTATGAAAAATAAGTCAACTGCTTGCTAAAGGAGACCTAAAAAATGCTGAAGAAAATAACACTGCAAAAAATAGACTAACCTAAATGACAAAAGAGATCCAAAAAGCCAAAGAAGAGAAGAATGTCCTAAAAAGCAGAATTGGCCAGATGGAAAAGGAGATCCAAAAGCTCACTGAAGAAAATAATTCTTTAAAGAATAGAATGGGGCAGATGGAAGCTAATGACTTTAAGAAAAATAGAGAAATTATAAAACAAAACCAAAGGAATGAAAAAATAGCATAAAATGTGAAATATCTCATTGGAAAAACAACTGACCTGAAAAATAGATCCAGCAGAGACAATTTAAAGATTATGGGGCTTCCTGAAAGCATTTTCAAGAAATTATCAAGGAAAACTGTCCTCATATTCTAGAACCAGAGGGTAAAAAAATACTGAAAGAATCTACTGATCACCTCCTGAAAGACATTCCAAGAAGAAAACTCCTAAGAATATTATAGCCAAATTCCAGAGTTCCCAGGTCAAGGAGAAAATATTGCAAGCATCCAGAAAGAAACAATTTGAATATTGTGAAAATACAATGACGATAACACAAGATCTAGCAGCTTCTACACTGAGGGGTCACAGGGCTTGGAATATGATATTCCAGAAGACAAAGGAACTAAGATTAAAACCAAGAATCACCTACTCAGCAAAACTGAGTATAATACTTCAGGGGAAAATATGGTCATTTACTGAAATAGAGAACTTTCAAGCATTCTTGTTGAAAAGAGCAGAACTGAATAGAAAATTTGATTTTCAAACACAAGAATCAAGAGAAGCATGAAAAGGTAAACAGAAAGAGAAATCATACAGGACTTACTAAAGTTAAACTGTTTACATTCCTACATGGAAAGATAATATTTATAACTCCTGAGACTTTTCTCAGTACTAGAGTAGTTGGAGAGACTATATACATATGGATAGAGGGCACAAGGGTGAGATGAATAGGAAGGGATGATATTTAAAAAAATAAAATTATGGGATGAGAAAGGAATATATTGGGAGGAGAAAGGGAAAAATAGAATGGGGCAAATTATCTCTCACATAAAACAGGCAAGCAAAAGCTTTTTCAATGGAAGGGAAGAAAGGGAAGGTAAGAGGGAAAAAGTGAACCTCACTCTCATCAATTTAGCTTAAGGAGGGAATAACATGCATACTCAATTTGCTATGAAAGTCTATCTTACACTACAGGAAAGTAGAAGAGAAGGGGATAAGTGGGGGGTGGGGGATGATAGAAATGAGGGCAAAAGGGAGGAGAGAGTAATTAGAAGCAAATACTCTTGAGGAGGGATAAGGTTAAAAGAGAGAACTGAATAAATGGGGGGCAGGAAAGGATGGAGGGAAACATAGTTAGTCTTCCACAACATGACTTTTATGGAAATCTTTTGTATAACTACACGTATATAACATACATCAAATTGTTTGCCTTCTCAGTGGGGATGGGTAGGAAGGGAAGAAGGGAGAGAAGTTGGAACTCATAGTTTTAAAAACGAATGTTAAAAATTGTTTTTACATGCAACTTGGAAATAAGATATACAGGCAATGGGGTATAGAAATCTATCTTATTCTCCAAGAAAATAGAGGGGATGGGGATAAGAGAAAAGAGGGGTGTGATACAAGGGAAGGAAAATTGGGGGAAGGGGTAATCAGAATGTATTCTGTCTTGGGGTAAGTAGAGGGGAGAGATGGGGAGAAAATTTGAAACTCAATATCTTGTGGAAATGAATGTTGAAAAAGTATAAATAAATAAATTAGAATAAAAAATTATCTAATTTGATCCTCAAACAGTCTTAGGGGCTAAGTGCTAATAATATTACTCCCCATTTTACAGATGAGGGAAAATGAGGCAAACAGGTTAGGTGACTTGTCCAAGGGTCTGAGGCTACATTTAAACTCATGTCTTCCTGACTCCCAGCCCCATTAGTACTCTATTAGTACCATCAAGCTGCCTCTGTGCATTACTGAATTGAGGCATAGCTGTATTCATAGTTTCTCTTTATGAAAAAGGATAAGAATTTTCAAAGTAGATCTCAAAATCTTGGCATATCTGTCTGGGCATAAGGTCCAGTAAAAAGAAACAAGAATTGATGTATTTTTCTTCTTTTTAAAAGGAAAGACGTTAGTCCTATCTACTCTATGGACTTTGCCAAGCTAAAGACCTCTCTAGCACATCACTTTTCTAAATGGGTTATGAGGGGGGAGAGAAGGGGAAGAAGTGGTACAGAACCCATATGTGGAATTGTAGCTGAAAGAGCTGGGGAGGCTAATTTAGACAAAGACAATGTTGATTCTCTCTGGAGAGAACAGTACAGATATGATCAGTGATGTTAAGCTCTGTTAATTACTAAGTGTAAACCCAATTAATCATTTCTTCTCACTCATGCTGGGTATCTTACACAATCCATTTGCAGAAGAAACAGTTGGTTAAGTATGCTTAATTTTGTTTGGATAATTGGATAAATATTACTTGATAATTTTCCATGGTTAACTGTGTTTACAAGGATGCCAGCATTTCAAAAACAAATCCATTGTGAACTGGTTTTCCATCTAGAGCACAGTATAACCACAAACAAATATAGTCTAAAATGTTGCTAACTTCAAAAGAACCACACATAGAATTTCTATCTTGGGAAATTACAATAATCATTTTATTTATAAATCCTTCTCTTCTGTTCAGAACATAAACAGATATTGAATAATAATTCAAGAGAAATCTTAGACTAAAGAGAAATACATACATGAAGAATAAGAAAATAAGAGATTAATAATGTTCAAAAAGGTAATACTAATTGTGAACGGCAAACAATATAATTCTTGGGGTGCTTGGGGAGAGGTATAATACAACTTATTGAAATTTCAACATTTTAATGAGTTTCTATGTAGTTGAAATTATCCGTTGGTCAGTTCAAGAGATTAGTATTTTATTTTTGCTTCTTTTTTACTCACCTAGTGTTGTTGGGGAAAAGAATTCAAAGACACGAATGATCTTTTTAGAGGGAATATTTCAAAATGACCCTTGTAGATGTGAAAGTAATTCTGATTTCAGGCATGATTGGCATTTAACTCCTATCCTATGGTTTTTAAACTGGGAATACTCCATAATCTAAAAACAATAATGGACTGTTCGAACAGGGCAAAGAATTCTAATTCCACTTAATCTTAACACAGGTAGGTACAATTTTATCTCTCTAGTACTGATTACCTCAGAGTTGTAATATGTGGTGATTACAATGAATTCTTTATAGGGATCTCCTTGGATACTATCCTGAGGCATCAACCCTACTGAATGATTTGACCTAGTGACTATATAATGCTAGAATCACAGACCTTGTTACATGTGCTGTATTCTGGGATATACATGAATTTCATGTGCATTTCTTCCTTTTCTCAGACCTTTTTAAAAGTGTCCATGGAGATGCTCAGATGTTACTTGTCCATATGACCTTCCCTGAACATCTGAGTTGGAAATCAACTCTATTCTTTCATCTGTTGATCTATCTACCAATCTGTCTACTTATCTACCCTTTCATCTACTCACCTACCCATATATCTATTGATCTACCCATCTATCACTTATTCATGAACTCATCTACTTTCCTACCTATATGGCTGTCTCTTTCTCTCTCTCTCTCTCTCTGTGCATGTATACATACATACACACATATATATACATACATATATATATATATATATATATATATATATATATATATATATATATATATATGGAGAGAGAGAGAGAGAGAGAGAGAGAGAGAGAGAGAGAGAGAGAGAGAGAGAGAGAGTAATTGTCAACTTTCATCAAAGGAGAAGATTTTCATACCAAGAGTCCTCTAAATGAATAGATTCATAGTTCCAGACCAAATATCAAGCCTACTTGTCAGTGCATATATGCACATATTTATCTAAATTTATAAATGAAAGAGACAGACACAGAAATAGATAAGAATTTTGGTCTGAACATGTGAATCCATTCATGTAGCAAACTTCTGTTGTGAAAACGTGAGATCAACAATTGTTCTATAACTTTTAGTCTCAGAGTGTGGTCTGGGACACCAAAAGATTGTGACTTGCCCAGGGTCACAGTGCTAGTATATGATTTTCTACGATAGTATCCTATTTTATGTCACTGTTTATCATAGACTGATGCTATCTATCATTGTTATTTGTGCATATTTTCTTCTACCATTTAAATGATGCTTATTGGAATCAATATTTTTAGTGGGTTTCTTTTCATTTGGTCAGTTCCCAAGACTAATATGGCAGGATCCATATTTTACTCAATGTTTTAGATTCTATGGTGCCTAAGACAGTTCCCTTTACTAAGGAGGGGATCAATAAATAAATAATTCATTTAGAGCTAGAAGTGACCTCAGAGGTTTACTGCACCCTCCTCATTTTACAGATGAGAAGATATACCTAAATGGATTAAGTGACTTGCTTAAGCTTATACAGTGAGAGAAACAAGATTTGAACCAATGTCCTCTAAAAGAACCATTACATTTTTCACTCTACTACACTTGCTGAGTGAATGGCCAGAGCCATTCTTTGCACAATGCTAAAAATTCACAAGAACTTTTGAAGGAATTTCCTTTGGGAATCCAGGATCATTTCAACACCTTGATAAGGTATTAGAGCAGGGCTCTGTGGAGGCACATTTCTATCTCTATTATTAAATGTCTTATTAAAATTCAAACTATGTATGTATCTTACCATTCTCCTATTACCACAAAGAAATCACTTTTTGGTCTGGATAAAACCAATGAAGAGAACTTTCTGATAGGCTATTCACCTATTCTGATCTCTGAACAAACAGCTCAGTCTTTTAGGCTCAATATTCAATAGAAGGCATAATGTAAGAAAATTAGGTCAATGTAACAGAAGCACTTAGTGAAAATGAAAAAGTCTGCAAAAAAGCCAAACTAATGACTAGGAGAATCAGATGGTGTGAGTCCAAGTGCTCCTGAATGCTAACTGCAGCTCTGCTTGCCCTCATGTTTCCACTATCAGTGGCGAAATAACAAGTCATTTTCCCCTCACTGTAGTTTGGATAAAATCTGTGATCTATACATTTAACTCCCAATAAATGTGCATGCTGAGAGTACAAAACCAACTAATTTCCCAGGGGAGTTCTATTTCAGTATTTTTAATAGCATTCCCAACATGTTCTGCATTAACAGAGAGCATGCTCAGGCTTGCCCCTACCCCAACTATCTTCATATCCTATGATTACCCTCTTCTAAGACTATTTTCCTTGCTTTATATTTGTCAACTCTAGATAGTTGAAAAAAAATATTTTCTGCATACTTCTTTTTATCTTCCCTTCTTTTTTCCTTCCTTCTCTCCAAATCTCCTTTGTTATTTCCTTCCCTCCTTTCTTTCTTCTTTTCTCCTTTCTTGCTTTCTTTCTTTTTTTCCTTCATTCCCACTTTCCTCCCTTAATTCTGTTAACATTATCATCTAGTAGTCAGGAGAGTTGGTCAATCTTCTGCTTAACAATACTAACTAATTAGATGAAATTAATGATCAATGCAAAAACTGCCTAAAATAACCATACTCCACACCTCCATCAGTTTAGGAAGAAATCCAAATTATTATTTCAAATATAACATTATTCAAAAGTACACAATAATCACATTAAAGCACAAGTCTATTTGCCCCAAACTTTCAGTGGATTCCCACTTCCTACAGCATTAAATAGAAGATCCTTTGTTTAGCATGTAAGGCTTTGTATAATTTAGCTCTGATATTCCTGTCACAGTCTTACTTCAGGCTACTCCCCTTCATGCACTGCATTCCGTCCAAAATGGAATATTAACGATTTGCTGACTTTAACCCTCAATGCTCTTTGTTCATTGGTACAAGCCATTCCCTCATTCACTTTCCTGTTTCTCAGAATCTTTGCTTTCCTTTAGAGCTCAGCTCAAGTGTTACCTGCCCTGTGAAAACTGCTATCACACTACCTCCCTCCACCTCCCATCCCCATCCCAGAGTAAGGTCTTCAAAGCCAATGACTGTGTCACACTGTCCCTCTCACTTAGTGCGGGGACTTGAACATATATAAGTACCTAACAGACATTGACTGAGTTGGATTGGATAGCAATGCTTCTGAACTTTACTGTTGTTGTCTTTTATTTGTATTTCTAAGGCCTGTTGCATGGTCATTAGCAGTCTTTTTCTTAATATGATGTGTTCTTATATCCAAAATAGTGAAGGACTCATCAAATGATATTTGGAGCATTCCACAGGGAATAGTTCCAATTGGATATAATTACCAGAAGACATAGTATGTTTTAAATTACCTTCCACAAATTTAGATTTTGTCATGTAAGCAAAAACTGGTGATAATTTGAATTAATCACTTAATTTGTTCCAAAGAACCTCCAACTAAACTTAGTTTGAAAGTTTCCCTAAAATGTCTTCCTTCTCAGATTTAGAGAAGGAATCATTTCCTATATTTTCTGTGGAAAGTGGCAAATACAGGTAAAGAATATATTTTCCATTATCTCTATTACTTTTTTCTTGATCGAGGTGGCAGAGTTAGATAAATCATATCAGTAGCAAGAAATGGATTTTAGGAATTCATGGAGAAAAATATAAGCAGTACATTACTTTGTCATCAGTTGATTAGCATGTTTGTTAGGAAAGACAAAAACAACAACGGTTTCAATCTGTCTATTCTCAAGTGGGAAAATATCATTACAAGACAACTTAAAGTGGTGAGTGATTACCTTTACACAACACATTTATTAGTATTCTGTATTCATATATTCTCCATCTTAAATATTTCTGTAAAATTTAATTTATCATCATAAAATGAAAGAAAGCTTTGTGGTGAACAAGGAGAAAGATGGATTTCTCTGTAGCCTGTGAGAGTATATGAGTCATTTAGCTGAGCTACTCAGTTCCAAATCTAAGCCTCTGCTCAAACAAGTTCACTTTAGCATGAAATACGGGGCCATCTTTGAGCATATCCTCCTTCCACTGAGTCTTTTAAAAATAACATGGGTGAGATTCTATCAATATCCTGAAGTCCAAGAAGAAAAATGGTCACTTAATCCTGGATCACCATGAAAAGTATCCATCCATCCATGTGTCCCATCCATCCATTCATACTTGAAGGAGAAGACTGCATCTTTTAATCATTGTATCAGCATTTTAGTGTCTTCACAGGAGGCACTTATATTCTCAGCAGTCACTATGATGGAACACAGTATTCTTATTACCAAGCATACAAACAACCTGGTCTTGAAACTGCAGTTTTTGGCAAGAAGCACCACCTAGCTCAGAATTGGAACAGAATTGAAAGCTACTGTAAAACATCATCTCAGGATCCTGGGCTGGATACTGTAATCATCCTGTTATAGGTATTTTCATTTATTGCTATCAGATATTAATTGCTACGGTTAACAGAATTATTTTAATGGATTCATTGTTTATTGAGAACTTTAAACTTTCCAAGGCACTATACAAAAATCTCATTTTATTTGTACTACCTTGGGAATAAGTGTTATTAGTATCCTATTTTACAAATGAGGAAACTGAAACAAACAGAGGTTAAATATCTTGCCCAGGGTCACATAGCTGATAAGGGTTTGGTTCCAGATTTGAAGTCTGGTCCAATGCTCTATCTACTGAGCCACCAAGCTGCCTATTTTGTGGCAATTTTTTGAGGTTGTAGTGGAGATTATTTTTTGGCCATGGCTTGGCCTACATGACCAACGCGGTCCCTTAAAACTTAAAATTCTGCTAGTAAGTGTTTGAGATCACATTTGAACTCAGGATTGTCTGACTCCAAGTCTAGCACTCTAAGCTCTGAAACTCTCAAGTCATTCCCCCTATGAGGTATGTGTACAAATCAAAAAGGTCTTCTGGTTTCCTCAAGTCTTCATCTGCACATCCAGAGATGACTGTGATACTTGGCAGAAAATCAAAAGTTCCCCATACCCAGTATTGCCTACCATTTGCCCAGACAGCACTCCAGTTAATAATAGTTAATACTGAAAACCTTGGGATCACTTTGGCCTATCATGCATATTATCAAACACAGGAGACAATGAAGCCCAATGGATAATTTGATGATGACAAAGATGATGTGACACCTTAGTAATGAGTCATCTCTTTATTTCAGGGTAGGCTAGGAAAAAAGTATCTTTAATGTCATTTTTGTAATGACAAGCATTCTGAAGCAAAAAGATTCAGGAAGCCTTGTCTAGTCATTTCTGATCAACTCTGTTATCTGGAAGTATACTTATAAGTCCAGAGAGAAATTAGGGGGCATTTCTGAGAGCTTCAAGTACTGTTCTCATGTCAATCAAAAAGAAAATTGATCTTCTCTAGTAGGAACCTGAAGAAACTGTTTCCTCTATATCATACTTTCTCCCACTGGTGGTTCTGTATCCCGGGGTGACTATAGTTTAGCCCAAAGCAATGGAATCCAGAACCAGGCATAGAGATAGGTTCAAGAATATGAAGACTCTAAAGTTCTATACAAGCAAAAGGTCATGGACAGGAGGGCAGCTACTTTAGAAAGAAGTGTTTCTATACTCTATGACAAAGGGAATAGACAAGTCAGACTTCCAATATTTCTGACCACTTAGTATAAGTAATTAATTCCTGTGAAGTAGTCACATCCCTTGAATTCACACAGCACATTTTGTTGTACTGGAACCAATTGCCATATTTTGCATAATTGTAATTCCAAGTAGTGTGGATTTGAACATGTGACCACTTAATAAGACTTGTTATTTGTGCTAATTAAGACCTGGTTATAGGGAAGGAATACTGTGGATAACTATAATGATGTAAGAAGCAGAAGACATCAATATAAATATTTTTAAAAAGATTTGGTTGGAAATAGGTAAATGTTAATGTTCAAAGAATCAGACAAAATTATAAGAAATTAATTTGAAACATACTCCAAATAGGAGGCTGGGGATAACATCTCAGGGTCCTTCACAGAGAAATAGGTCCATGCAAGTGATCTACTGGATTATAAGTACTGTTTGACTAAATCTACTTGATCTACTCTTGATCCTATATGCCCTGCTAGGTGTCGATGAGCAATGGTTGGCAGATATGTGCACTGACAGCCCAGAAAGTTTATTTTGAAGCTCATCATCAGGTGATTGAAGAAACTAAAGGGAAAGACACACTTAATAGTTCCCCCCCCCATCAGTATTTATGATGTCACTATAAATATTTGGGAATTGCTTAAATCAATAATCAAAATCCACAAGAATTAATGGAATGCCTACTATGTACCAGGTACTATGCTAGGTGCTCAGGGTACAAAGAGAAAAAACTAAAAGGTCCTCAAATACCATACTTTCTACTAGTGGGAAACAACACATGCCTATGAAACACAAAATACATTCAGACTACATACAAAACAACTGGGGGTGGGGAAAAGTCAATCACTAGAGGAAATGAGCAAAGACCTCTTGTAGGAAGTAGCCTTAAGTTGGGCCTTGAAGGGAGCCAGATGTTCCAAGAGGCATAGATGAGGAACAATACAGAGAATGGAGGCAGCCTGTCCAAAGACTCCACAATGAAAAAATGTGATGAGGCAAATACTGTATTGAAACTGTCTGGGAAGAGACCATGGTGTAATGAAAAGGATGCCAAGTCTGGAGTCACAGGACCAGGGTTCAAATTTGACTCTGCTGCTTATCACATATGGGACATAGGGCAAATCATTTAGCATCTCCAGGACCAATTTCCTCACTTATAAAATAGAGGTGTGAACTAAATATACTCTGAAGTTCCTTTTTGTTCTAAGTCTATGATCCTATGATTTCATATGGAATATATGTCTTCTCAGATTCCCCCATAGTACGTACAATTGGTTAAATTGATACCATCTCCTGATCCACAAAAATCAATTGAGCACCTACCATGTGCAAGACACTGTATTAACAAATGTCCACACCAGTGGGTAATGATTCTATCACTGCTTTCAGATATGGAAGAGAGCACTACTGTGTGGAGGCACAGAATTCAAGGAAAGATTGTGATCTGTATAACCATTCATTTTCATCTTCTTCTGCTTAATTATCGTCCATAGCATGCCCCCTAATTGTTTCCATATCTCAAGGCTCTTTCCTGGGCCATCTTTTTTATATATACATTACTGGTCATGTTGAATTTAATTACTCCATTTTTTCCTCAGAATCTTATATCCTTATAATTAGCCCTAATCTCTCTTTTCAGTAGCAGTCCCACACAACTAATTGCCGACATTTCAAGCTTATTATCTCATAGGTATCTCAAACTCAACACATCCAATATGGAATGCATTTATACATATACATACATTATATATATACATATATATGTATATATACATATGTACAATGTGTATATATATATATATATATATACATATATACACACACATTAATAATTTATTGTAAATTTGTGGGTTTTTCCCTGCACTGAAATTTTGATGGTGGAATGTTACAGCACGTAATCATTTATAGTATTGTACTGTAAACAAGTCCTTACACACACATATTCTGGCAAATGTATGCTAAACTTCCTGATAATGCTCGACAGGCTCACCTGCCAACACTTGCTTGATAAGACTTATTGGTAGACTTGACCACTGATGGGTTATAAGTTAAGTTGACATTTTGTGTGTTTATTTGGAAAATAATGTAATCACTATGACTTTAACTCTGTACACAACAGATGAAATACGTACGAATGGCTTTTCAAAATTTTATCATTTTCTTGTCTTTTCTTATACTTCCATTGCCCCTTTATTTTTATTAAATGCCCCCCAATTGCACTTGAGGCTACTTATGTCCCCCCATGTTTCCAGTGCTCTTTAGAGGGTGATATCATTCACTTTGGGAACCTCTGCCTAAACCTTCTCCATATGTCTGCCCATTTTCCTTGAGCAATTTTCTTACCACATGTTCTCAAAGCTCTTCACCATCCTGACTGCCCTATTTTGGAAACTTTCCAGCATCCACAAATGTAATAGCCACAACTGATCATATTCCTCTAGAAATGGACCACACCAACCGGGCAACTACTATAAAGCCTTGGCCATGGCTGTTCAATTAACAAAGCTGGAGTTCGCTCAGCTTTTTGGTTTACACAAGGCAGGTTGATCCTGAAGCCCACTAATACCCCAAGATTAATTATAATTTATCATAATTATAATATAAACAATAATATACATGATTTACATGTTACATAATAATATAAATATAATAATAATTCTTTCCCCAGATGAACTGGTTTCTAATGATGTCTTCCCAATGTTGCACTTGTGGAGTTGACTTTGAAATTCAAGTATAAGACTTTAACTTTCCTATTAAATTTCACTTTATTGGATTTGACTCAATATTCTAACTTCTCAAGAAATTTTTGGATTTTGACATTTAAATCATTTAACATGATCACTCAGTATAGTAGTTCTACATGCCACCTGTAAATTTCATAAGGATACTCTCTAAGCATTTTCTTCAAGTCATCAAAATAATTTTAAGAGCTTAAGTTGATTGATGCATTCCTTTTATGACCCCATTGGTCTTTTGCCACACTGACCACTTTATCTCAATCGAATTTTCTTCTGAATTTATTTCCATAAAGTTTCCAAAACTACCTGGGCTAATTTAACTGACATTTTTTTTTCCAGCAGATCCTTCCCATTCATTGTCAGAACCCTTTGAAAACTATTCTTCCAACTTATAGGGTACATGCCATACAATGACTGACTTTCCTCTCCTCTATCACAAACTTTATGACAGAAAGTTCCTCCCAAGATACCCTCAGTCAGAGTCAGGTCAAGAGTAGAAGTTTCCCTCAATGACTTCTTCTTCTTTTTGAGGGATGAAATAATCATGAAGGAAAGTCAACAAACTGTTAACTTCTTTTGGCAGAAAGAGAAGTCTGACAGATGTTTGGATAATGGATGGCCCCTTTCACTATTGTATTCTTCCTCTGTGGAACACATTGTATTTCCCCCAAAACTGATCCCTCTTTGGAATTTTCCTTTTACTGTCAAGGTTCCCTGCCCCCCTTATTCTATTCACACAAGTTTGAGACTTCTGTGCCATCCTCTCAACCTCTCTTTCATTCTTTTTTTATAATCAGCTGCCAAACCTTGTCTCTTTCATCTCCTTTTGCTTATGTTCCCTCATGTGGTATAGTGGAAAGCCTCCTAACTGGCCTTCCTGCCCCAAGTCTCACCTTCCTGAACTCTAACAGCAAATCAATCTGAACTTTTCAAACTTTTCTTCATACTTAGAACTCCATTTCCTGTCTCTGGAGGTGTTTTTGTGCTGACTGTATTTCATACACTCTCCTCTTACCTCTTTCTTAGAATCTCTAGTTTTGTCAAGTAGCACATTTTATATGAAGCCTTTCTTGATCCCCCAGTTGATAGTACCCTCCCATTATCTTGTCTCTATTTTGTATGTAAATATATATGTATGTATGTGTGCATATGTTATCATTCTCAGTGACTTGTATAGTACCTAGTTACATAGTGGCTGCTAAATATATGCTGAGTAATTGTTTTCTACATTAGACTTAGATTCAATGTGGACCTGTAACTTCACCAATGTGGCGAATTCCCAGTATCGAAACTCCTACCACCAATGCACACTGGTAAATTCTTTGTAATGCTTTAAATAACTTCCCTTTATTCAAAGAACTCTTCTATGGTAGAGGTAGGATTTGATTCCATGTCTTTCTGAATCTAAGACCAGTCCTCTGGCCACTAAATTACACTCTAATCTAAAATTATTTTAATATTTCAAGTAATTTAATGAATAGAGTTGCCTGTTGTGTACTTCTGAAATTCATCATAAGAAGACTTCAGAATCATACCATAAGACTATAATGGAGAAGACTGTCTATTAAGTAATTTTGAAATATACTTTGAGACCCCACTGCAAAATGAGATGATAGATTAAGAGTTAGAAAGGGTCTTGGAAGTCATTTTTTACAGATGAGTAAACTGAGGTGCAAAGTAGTTAAGTGATTTGTCCAAGGTCATACAGGAAGAAAAGGAAAGGATCAGAGTTCAAACTCAGGCCCTCTGGCTCCCAAATCCAGTATTTTTTCCACTGTATTCCACTGTTCTCCAACTTAGTAAGGACAAGGATATGATGATATGAGTATTTAGAAAGCATTAATAACCATATTATTCATCTTAATCATGAATGGGAAGCACAAAGAAGTCAACTCTGCTGGCATAAATATGCCTCTAGTTGGATATCTGAGAGCACTTGGGCTCTCCATTAGTATGCACCTGCAGGAAAACGTATGAATTAGCCCAATCATCCCTTAATAGGCCTTTGACCACCAGCCATTCTTAAGGAGACCGACAAATAGTACTGAGATTGCAGCTGTTCTGGAAATGACCAGAATTATCTCCTTCTCTCAGTCCTGCTCCTAGCAATTATTCCTTGCTGACACAACCTATTATTTACTTAACATATTTGCTTCCTTTCTTCTCCAAATCTTCCCTTTTTCCCCATGAAATCCTCACAGAATTACTTTCACAAACCCAAAGATGTCTAATGGCAAATTTCCTCAGTTAACACTCATAGCAAGGGGCCAGAATTGTTAACTATTTAAAATATTTGGAAGCTTGACCAAGGCCATGGGTAATTTTGCATTCTTCATGCTGAGAAAGGCATCATTGATAGCAAGTAATAATATCAATAAATGACTATATTATTGACTGAGCCACTTACTTCCCTCACCCTCAATTTTTCCAGATCTTCACTCAATCGAGATATGTTGTTGTGCCAGCTAGTTTGGGCAAGTGAATTTTTCTATCCCCTCTATTGGAGAGTTAACACATTGAAATTGCATTCATGCTAGAGAAATTCGAGGGTGCCTTTCCACAACACAGGAGTTTTTTAACTTCTCTATATGCATGAAGAAAGTGCTGAAATAGATTACTGGGATGGTATAAATATTCTGTGTACACTCCAATTATATCTGTGAAATTTAATGTAATTCAATGACCATTTATTATACATTCACTATATGCAAGGCTGTGAAAGCAAAAACACAAATTGCTGTGACTCCCTCTTCTTCTTCATCTCAGAATCCTTTGCCATCATCCCCACTTTTGCCTCCTTTCCCCCTTCTCCAACAATAAAATAGGCCTCCTTGCCAATGCCAACCCTTCTACATGTGCACAACATTTACTAGATCCTACTACCCTCCCAAGCTATTATCCTACCTCTCTGATCCTATTGTCAGAGAACTCTTAGAAAAAGATGATGACAAGGTACTTCTGCTTCCTCTCCTCTTCTTCTTCCTTTCATTCATTTATCCCTTTGCGGTTTGACTTTCAATCTCATTATTCAACTGGAATGGAATTGTTCTTTTTTAAAATTACCAGTGATCTCTCAATTGTTAAATTTCATGGTCTTTTCTCAACATTTTCTACAAATTTGCAGCACTTGACACTATTGGTCATCCTCTCTTGCTGGTTACTTTCCTCTCTGAAATTTTGTGACAATGATCTCTTCTAGTGTTTCCCTCTATCCAGCTGATCACTCCTCATTAGTCTTTTTTCATGCTCTTCAATCAAATTATGCCCCCTAATTGTGAGTGTTCCCCAAAGCCCTGCTCTGAGTCCTCACTTTGTCTTGGTGACTACATCTACCCTGTGGGTTAATTACCATCTCTATGCAGATGAGTAATAGACCTGCAGGTCTACAACTATCTCTCTGGTGAGCTTCTGTCCTTAAGAATGAATTACCTACTAGACATTTCAAACTTGAAGCCTTTGAAACATCTCAAATTCAACAAACCCAAAATAGATCTTTCCTCCTTGATCCTTCCCTGTTCCAAATTTTCTTATTTCTGCCAAAAACTTCACCATTCATTGTCTCTTAGGTTCAAATCTTTACATTATTCCTCAATTCCACATTCTCACGTATTCTACATATCAAATTAACAGCCAAATTTTGCCATTTCTAACTCCATATCTTTTACATCTGACCCCTTCTCTTTCATTACACATATCATCCCCATATCTCTGGACAATTTTGATGGCCTCCAATTTAGTCTGCCTACTTCCAGAATCTTTCCATTGTAGTACATCATTCACACAACTGTCAAAATTAATTTCCTTAAGCACAGATGTAACTATGCAGCACCCCTACTCAATAAACTCCAGTGACTTCCTATTGCTTTTAGGATAAAATCTGAATTCTTTATTTAGATTTCAATTCCCTTCACACTCTGGCCCCATTAGAATGCAATTCCTACAAATAGGGATTGCTTCATTCTTTGAATTTATATCACTACAAACTAGGACAGTGACTGGAACATCATAATTACTTGACAAATGTTTGCTGATTGTTTGATTGACCAAAGACAGACTCTCTTCTAAGAAGCTTATATTATATTATTGTACAACCTGAATTATTACTCAATTATATATATATTCTTTCATATATTCATATGCATATAATCAAATTATAATCTAATCTTACATCAATGTATATAGTCATTGTCTAGAGCAGTAATCCTTGGGGAAATAAGAACTGTGAACTGACTTGGTGGATACTGTCATGCCCACTTTTTCAGTAGCCATAGCTACTAAAATCCTAGACAAGAAAGTTCTCATCACCAAAGTTTTTAGTTTAAAATCAGAACTGGAGATAGTTTTATCAGTGGAAATGACATTAAAGAAGATGTATTGCTATCTGCATTGCTATTGAGCTCTAAGTATCATGAAGCACTTATAGATGGTTTGCAGCTGATGTCTCTTATATGTGTATTTTATCCTAGCTAGATAGAGCATCAGACCTGGAATCAGGAAGACCTGAGTTCAAATCTGTCCTCAGACACCTACTAGCTATGTGACCCTGGGCAAGTCACTTAACCTCTGCTTCCCTCAATTTCTTCATCTATTAAATGGGAATAATAATTGTACCTATTTCCCAGAGTTGTCCTGAGAATCAAATGAGATAATAATTGTAAAGCAGTTAGGACAGTCCCTGGCACAGAGTGAACACTACGTAAATGTCAGCTGTCATTGTTATTTCTTGTGCTCCTTGGTATAAAACTGCCTCACTTTCCTAGTTTTTTCCCCAGCACTTTGTAGAGTGCTTTGCGTGTAATTAGCAATAAATGATTTTTCATTCATACGACATTATAATATATGTATGTGCTTTTTGGGGTCTAGATTTGAACTTTATACATCTGGTGAACCTTGGTGAGGAAACCTCCTCCATCAAAGAAGAATATATATGGAAGATGGCGGAGTAGAAAGACGCACATACACATAGCTCTGAACCCACAACCCATAGAATGGCTACAGGGAAGTAACTCACAGCGAATTCCGCACCCAGAGGCCACAGAACATTGGAGCGAGGGAGATTTCTGTTCCAGAGGGACCTGCAAACCTCTCGCGGGGGGGTCCTTCGCGCTGTGGACTGGGCGGCGGGACTGGGAGCTGAGTGCAGCCCGGCCGCGGCACCGAGAGGAAAAGATCCGAGCGGGCTTCACAGACAGGATCTCCAGCGGCCACACGGGTCCCTCCACCCACAGAGGGATCTGCAAACCTCTCACAAAAGGTCCATCGCGCTGCAGACGCAAAGCCCAGCCCAGACCTGCTGCGGCCACGGCTGCGGCACCGAGAGAAACAGATCCGAGCAGGCTTCAGGGACGGGATCTCCAGCGGCCGCACAAGTCCCTCCACCCACAGGTGACAGGGGTGGGTGAGAGAGTCTCTTTGGCGGGTCGAGAGGGGAGTGGGGTGCCCCCATAATTCAGGCCCCCCACCCCGAGGTAGAAGCTGAGAGGCGGCTGCAGACAGGGGCTCCCCAAGTGGGCGGGAGCCTGAATCCATTGTGGAAGGTCTGTGCATAAACCCCCTGAGGGAACTGAGCCTGAGAGGTGGCCCTGCCCCGACCTCAGCACCAGAACATAATCTCATACTGAATAGCAGCCCTGCCCCCGCCAAAAGCCCTGAGGCTGGAAGCAGCATTTGAATCTCAGACCACAAACACGGGCTGGGAGGATCAGGAGGTGAGGTGGGTGTGAGGAAAATATTCAGAGGTCAAGTCACTGGCTGGGAAAATGCCCAGAAAAGGGAAAAGAAATAAGACTATAGAAGGTTACTTTCTTGGCGAACAGGCATTTCCTCCCTTCCTTTCTGATGAGGAAGAACAATGCTTACCATCAGGCAAAGACACAGAAATCAAGGCTTCTGTGTCCCAGCCCACCCAATGGGCTCAGGCCATGGAAGAGCTCAAAAAGAATTTTGAAAATCAAGTTAGAGAGGTGGAGGAAAAGCTGGGAAGAGAAATGAGAGACATGAAGTCAAAGCATGAACAGCAGATCAGCTCCCTGCTAAGGGAGACCCAAAAAAATGTTGAAGAAATTAACACCTTGAAAACTAGCCTAACTCAATTGGCAAAAGAGGTTCAAAAAGCCAATGAGGAGAAGAATGCTTTCAAAAGCAGAATTAGCCAAATGGAAAAGGAGATTCAAAAGCTCACTGAAGAAAATAGTTCTTTCAAAATTAGAATGGCACAGATGGAGGCTAATGACTTTATGCAAAACCAAGAAATCACAGAACAAAGAGAGAAGAATGGAAAAATGGAAGATAATGTGAAATATCTCATTGGAAAAACAACAGACCTGGAAAATAGATCCAGGAGAGACAATTTAAAAATTATGGGACTACCTGAAAGCCATGATCAAAAGAAGAGCCTAGACATCATCTTCCATGACATTATCAAGGAAAACTGCCCTGAGATTCTAGAACCAGAGGGCAAAATAAGTATTCAAGGAATCCACAGATCACCGCTTGAAAGAGATCCAAAAAGAGAAACTCCTAGGAACACTGTGGCCAAATTCCAGAGTTCCCAGGTCAAGGAGAAAATACTGCAGGCAGCTAGAAAGAAACAATTCAAGTATTGTGGAACTACAATCAGGATAACACAAGATCTAGCAGCCTCTACATTAAGGGATCGAAGGGCATGGAATAGTGTATTCCAGAAGTCAAAGGAACTAGGACTAAAACCAAGAATCACCTACCCAGCAAAACTGACTATAATACTTCAGGGGAAAAAATGGTCTTTCAATGAAATAGAGGATTTTCAAGTATTCTTGATGAAAAGACCAGAGCTGAAAAGAAAATTTGACTTTCAAACACAAGAATGAAGAGAACCATGAATAGGTGAACAGCAAAGTGAAGTCATAAGGGACTTACTAAAGCTGAACTGTTTACATTCCTACATGGAAAGACAATATTTGTAACTCTTGAAACATTTCAGTATCTGGGTACTGGGTGGGATTACACATGCACACACGCTCACATACATAGAGACAGAGTGCACAGAGTGAATTGAATAGGATGGGATCATATCTTTAAAAAAAAAATGAAATCAAGCAGTGAGAGAGAAATATATTGGGAAGAGAAAGGGAGAAATTGAATGGGGCAAATTATCTCTCATAAAAGAGGCAATCTAAAGACTCATTAGTGGAGGGATAAAGAGGGGAGGTGAGAGAAAAACATGAAGTCTACTCTCATCACATTCCACTAAAGAAAAGAATAAAGTGCACACTCATTTTGGTAGGAAAACCTATCTCACAATACAGGAAAGTGGGGGATATGGGGACAAGGAGGGTGGGGGGGATGATAGAAGGGAGGGCATGAGGAGGAGAGTGCAATTCGAGGTCGACACTCATGGGGAGGGATAGGATCAAAAGAGAATAGAAGTAATGGGGGACAGGATAGGATGGAAGGAAATATAGTTAGTCCTATACAACACAACTATTATGGAAGTCATTTGCAAAACTACACAGATATGGCCTATATTGAATTGCTTGCCTTCCAAAGGGAAGGGGTGGGGAGGGAGGGAGGAAGAGAAGTTGGAACTCAAAGTGTTAGGATCAACTGTCGAGTAATGTTCTTGCCACTAGGAAATAAGAAAAAAAGGTAAAGGGGTATAGAAAGCTATCTGCCCCTATAGGACAAAAGAGAAGATGGAGACAAGGGCAGAGAGGGATGATAGAAGAGAGAGCAGATTGGTCATAGGGGCAATTAGAATGCTTGGTGTTTGGGGGGGGAGGGGATAAAAGGGGAGAAAATTTGTAACCCAAAATTTTGTGAAAATGAATGTTAAAAGTTAAATAAATAAATTTAATAATAAAAAAAAATAAAATAAAAAATAAAAAAAAAGAAGAATATATATGACCGCCCAAGATACTGAGAGGTTAAGTAATCTGATCATTTGCAAGTATATTTCAGAGGAAGTACTCAACATGAGATTCTCTTGAGTATAAGACCAATTCTCTCTCCACTTTACCTTGCTACTTCTCAATATGATATCATTTATAACTCATTGATGTATCTATAATAAAGTTTAGGTTGTGGATAGAATGCTGGGCTTAGAGGCAGCAAGATCTGACACTAACAGTGCCATTTACCATCTGTGGGACCCTAGGTCATTCATGTAATTTGTAGATGCCTTAGTCCCTATTCCCTTAGTACCTATTCACCAGGTCATAGATCACACAAGATCTGCTTTCCTGGAAGTGGCTATTCTTTTACAGTAGAAATCACAAATCCTTATGTCTTCATGTATTAATGCATGATAATAAAAAATATGAGAAGTGCTCTGAAATATCTGGAAGTGGCATTGTGACACAATGGTATGGACTGTGGAGTTAAAGGACCCAGAATCAAATCCTACAGCTGAGGCATACTACCTGTGTGACTTTGGACAAATGACTTAACTTTCTTGGACCTCTGTTTTATCATCTGTGAAATGAAGAGGTTGGAATATATGACCTCAAAAAGTACCTTCCACCTGCAGATCTATGATCCTATGATTCATCATTGGATCTCATGAAACCCTTCTTTTGTCAAACACTGAGATAGCTGACCTGATGGGCAAAGGGTCTCTCTTTTCTCTCCTTCATCTGCAGGTCATGAAAAAAGCTGCCTATGGATAACGATGCCATCATTCCTTCAAAGAAATGCTTACATCCCCATGATGGCACCACATTTCCAGACTGCCTAAAGGGTATGAAAGGCTATCTGCAGGGGTATTAATCAAGGCTTACCTAAAAACATGCAATGAGAAACACTAAGCCCAACTGAGCAATTTTATTATATGAAATAAATTAATCTCTAAAAAACTCACCTCTTTGTAATGGGAGTTAAAAATCTTGCCCACCCATGAATAGGTCTCAAGTGGGGCTATTCCCTGTTAAGGAAAACTTGACTGGAGAGGCTTGTCTGCTTGAAGGCTTTCACATGTTTTGGTAATTAGGCACTGAAGCACATGGGTTGTGCTGCCTTTTGGCTCTCTATATACACTGAAGTGAGGTGTTTTTTTTTTTTTTTTTTTTTCCGTGAGGCTCAATCAATGGGAGAATGTTCCTGTGATTAGCACAGATGAGACTCTGCGAAGCCACTAAGGAGCGCCCTTGGTTTTGAAAACCCAGATGTTGGTGCTTCTCTCTCTGGTAACTATGTCTGTATTGCTTATAGTCAGACCATTGGAAGCCCTGTCTGCTGGTCTTTGCTATCTTCCCTGTTTGTAATTTCTGCTTGTAATTTGTCTTTGTATTTTCTCTGAAGTTCAGGGTGCTGACTTTTCCCTCTGAACTAAATGGATGATATATGTATTTGATTAAACTTATTGTTGACCCCTTAAAAGTTGCTTTCCTTTCAGAAAAGCAGATCTAAGAACTTGTGCAACAGACCTTCATGTGTATACCAGGGTCCTTGGTGATACACTCGAACAAAACATAAGCTCACTGAGGGCAAGAAATGTTTTGTGTTTCTCTGCAGAGCCATTGCCCAGTCAGAGTAGACTCTAAATGTTGGATAAATTAAAAATAGAAATTTTCATTGTTAAATTAGATCAATAGTGGTGGAAACAGAAATATATGTATTGCTAAAGGTAGGGGGTGATGGTGGACTCTGACTAGCAGCAGTGTGACACAGTGGAAAAAGCAATGGAATTATATTGGAAGAGCTAAGTTCTAAACCCAGCTCTGCTACTTAATATGAAAAGGTAGTGTGGCATTGTAGAGAGAATGTTGGGCTTGGAATCCATTCTGGCTCTGACATTTACTATCTATTTAATCATGGATAATCAATCTATCATCTCTTAGGCTCCTAGTAGTTTTCTAGGTTCTCCCTAGGCTAGTAGTTTTCTCCTTTGTAAAATGGAAATGAAACCAGCAATAAATGCCTACCTCACAGTGCTTTTGCTAGGTGAAATAAGACCATGAATAGAAAGTGTATAAGGAGTAGCGTTCTCCCTGCCCCATTCAATTAGCAAGATGTTCCACACCCTGATACTTTCACCAGGTCAGAATGTCTCTTAGATTTATAGAATCAATCAATAAATCAATGAATGGGAGATGTAAACAACACTTCTACACACTAAAATGCAATTCTAGTGACACTGTTCTCCTTTTTATTCCCTACTCCATCTTCCAACTGCCTTTTTACTGGCTTGTCTTCCATGCCTGAAATGTTCTTCCTTCTTATCTCTGCCTCCTAGATTCTTTCAAGTCTTAGCTAAAATTCTTCATTCTGCAAGAAGCCTTTCCCAATATCCTTTAATGTTACTACTGTTTCTCTGAGATTATCTACAATTTATTATGTAAATATACCTTTGTCCTACATGATTATTTGTATCTTCTCTCCACAATTAGATTGTGAGCTCTCTGAGGTCAGGGATTATTTTTGTCTTTCTTTGTAGCCCTAGTACTTAACACAGGTTTGGCACGTAGTAGGTGCCTGATAAGTGCTCGTTGCCTTGACTTGAGAAAGAGAAAATATGATTTGCTAACCATACATCTGAGAACACTACAGTAGTGAAAAGAATCTCAGCATTTCCTCTTCCCCTCTAGAGGGGCTCAGCAGTCTAATAGTGGAAGATTTCATTTTGGGGGTTAAGAATTCTTGTTTGAGCCAAACCCATGAGAGAAATCTCATCTCTAAACGAGCAAGAAAAAGAAAGGAAAAAAAGAAACGCTTTCTTTTTGTCTCCCTCTCCCACCTTTTATCTGCCCCCAAGCACGCATCATCATCTTTTTTTTGGAGAGAATGGACCAGTAGGGGACCATATATTCAATCACAATCAGAGTGAGATACACCAAAGATGAACATAAAAAAGACTGAAATAGATAGATGTAAAGGATTAGCCACACGATGTAGGAACATGTTTCAGGGAATCTGACCTCTTTGTAGTAAAGAATAGCACCTACAGACTCATGAAAGAATTCTTAAAAACCAGTACTTGCGTATTTATCCTTTGGCCATACATACATTTTCTACACACGGGCCTCACTACCATTGTACTCTAAATTTAAGTCCACTCTGCCCCCTGGATCCTCTGTATAGCTAAGGGAGAATATACCCCTATGCTTTAGGGAATTTTAAAAATCAACTGTTCTTATAATACCACCTTAATAAATACTTTTTTAAAAAATAATCATCTAGGATCAGTGGCAGAGACAAGATAGGAGTAACTCAGTTGACTTCTCCCAATATTTCCCTCTTAACAACTTTAAAATAATACCTCAAATAAAATGTTGAGGTGAAAAGCCAACAAAATGTTGAGGTGAGAGCTTTTTCCAGACTAACACAACTTGGGACGTCCATAGAAGAGGTGTGTGACACCAGGGTGGGTGCTGGCTCAAAGTTCATCATACATAGTGGTAACACCAGCAGTGGGCTTCAGTGGCAGCTACAGCAGCAGCTGCAGGAACTCTCAGCCCCAATAATGTAAGGGGTCAAACAACTGGTCAGAAAGAGAATACAGAGGACCATTTGCTGGCACTGGATGAAGAACACTGTTGCATTGTCCATAAGCAGTTCAAAGAGGAAAGGAATACTACTGCTTGCAGCCACAGGGGAGCAGGGGTACCGAGCATAGTTCCAGGGTGGAAAAGACTGGGTGTATACTCCCTCAAGAGGAGCTAGGGGTCCTGGTCTCAGTTCCAAGGCAGAAAGGGGCAATAGCATTTGCAGCTACAGAAAAGCAGAGGCCTTGGTCACAATTCCAGGGTCAAGAGAAGCACTAGCACTTGATGCTACAAGACAGCAAGGTCCTTTCCTGGGTAAAGACCAGATAATAGCTCAAGAGAGCAGTAGCCACACCTGTCCTTGGATCATACCCCTTTTGGAAGCACCAGAAATGTATAGACCCCCAGAACTAGCTGTGAAAACAGCAACACAAAATATTTAAAGCTTGAGAAAATCCTCCCTCCACACTGAGCACAGAACCCAATTTAACATAATAAAGATCAAGAGTGAGAAAAATAAGCAAAGAACAACAAAAAAAGAGAATCTGATGAGAGAAAGATGAACAGGAAAAATATAGGATGGAGGCAAATGCACAATGAGTAATCATAAATATGAATGTAAATAGATGAGTTCACTCATGAAATGGAAGTAGATACCAAAATTCAACAATACCTTACAGAAAGATCTTTGAAAAGACCCACAGAGTAATGATAAAGGGTGATACAGAATCTATTATAAAGATCTAGTATAAATCTACTATTTGAAAGAAAGTCAGGATAACAATCCTGATCTCAGACAAAGCAAAAGCAAAAATATGCCTAATTAAAAGACATAAGCAGGAAAACTACTCTTGCTAAAAGGTACCATAGACAATGAAGTATTACCAGTGCTAAGCATAAATGTACCAAATGGCACAGTATCCAAATTCTTATAGGAAAAGTTAAATGAGTTATACAAGGAAATAGTATAACTGCACTAGTGGGGGAACCTCAAATTTCTATCGTAGAACCACATAAATATAATCATAAAATAAATAAGGAAGATGTCAAGGAGGCAAGTAGAATTGTGGAAGTTAGATATGCTAGACCTCTGGAGAAAACTGAATGGGAATAAAAAGGAGTTAGCTGCACATGGTACCTTTTCAAAAACTAATCAAGTACAAGGGCCTAAAAACCCCACAAAAATCTAAGAAAACAGGAATATTAAAAGGATTCTTTTTGAAACATAATGTAATAAAAATTATACTCAATAAAGAGCCATGGAAATAAATTAAAAATTAATTGAAAGCTAAATAATTTAATCCTAAAGAATGAAAATGTCAAAGAACAAATCATAAAAATAATCCATAATTTCATTAAAGACAATATTAATAATGTGACAATATACCCAAATTTGTGGGATGCTTCCCAACTGTTACTAAGGGGAAAATTTATATCTCTACATGCTTACGTCAATAAAATGAAAAATGAGCAGATCAATGAATGAGGCATGCAATTTTAAAAAAAGAAAAAGGACAACTAAACCCCAAAAATGCAAATCCTAAAAATCAAAGAGATTAATAATGAAAGTTTGAAAAATGAACTAATTTTAAAAAACTAAGAACTGGATTTATGAAAAAAACCAGAATAGATAAATGTTGGTTACTTTTATTTTTTTTAAAAAGAAGGAAACCAAATAATCAACATTAATAAATGAAAAGAGTGAGTACACAACCATTGAAGAGTAAATTAAAGCAATTACTAAGTTATTTTGCCTAATTCTATTGCAATAAAATCTGACAAAAATAAGCAAAATATAAATTGCTCAGACTTACAGAAGAGGAAATAGAAAACTTAAATAACATTATCTTAAAAAAGAAATTGAGCAATCATCAATGAGCTCCCTAAGAAAAAATCATAAGGAACAGATGGATTCACAAGTCAATTCTACCAAACATTTAAAGAACAACTAATTTCAATAATATATAAACTATTTGGAAAAAAACAGACAGAGGAGTCCTACTAAATTCTTCTTATGACAAAAAATATGGTACTGATACCTAAACCACACAGGGCAAAAATGGACCAATTTCCCTAATGAATATTGATACAAAAAAGTTAAATAAAATACTAGCAATATTATAGCAATACATCAAAAAAGATCATACCCAATGACCAGATGATATTTGTACCAAGAATTTAGGGCTGTCCAATATTAGGAAATACCAGTAAAATTGACCATATCAGTAACAAAACTAATAACAATTATATGATTATCTCAATAAACACACAAAAAAAGTTTTTGACAAAATACAACATACATTCCTATTACAAGGACTAGAAAAGAATAATAGAGCTTTCCTTAAAATGATAAGTAATATCTATCTAAGGCCATCAGCAAGCATTTCTCTTTAATGGAGATGAGGTAGAAGCCTTCCCCACAAGATCTGGATGAAGTAAAGACATTCATTATCACCACTATTATTTAATGTTCTACTAGAAATGCTAGCTATAGCAATAAAACAAAAAGAAATGGAAAGAATAAAAATAGGCAACAAGGAAACAAAATTATTACTCTTTGCAGATGATATGATGATGTACTTAGAAAACCCTAGAGAATCAACTAAAAATCTAGATCAAATAATTAATAAATTTAGCAAAGTTACAGGATGTAAAATAAACCTACATCAATCACTAGCATTTCTATATGTTACCAACACAGCCTAGCAGCAAGAGATAGAGAAATTTCATTTAAAATCACTGCAGATAATATAAAATACTTGGGAGTCTACCTGACAGGACAAACCCAGGAAATATATGAACACAATTACAAAACACTTTTCATACAAATAAAGCTAAATAATTGGAGAAATACTAATTGCTCATGAGTAGGTCAAGTCAATATAATAAAAATGACCATCCTACCTTTATTCAGTGCTAGAACAATAAAACTTTCAAAGAATTATTTTACAGAGTTAGAAAAAATAATAACAAAATCAATGTGGCAGAACAAAAGGTCAATCTGGTACTGGCTGAGAAACAGAGTAGTAGAATTCTGGAATACATTAGGATAGATAGATAGATAGATAGATAGATAGATAGATAGATAGATAGATAGATAGAATAGATCCCATGCTTTAGAGACAAGAATTTCCTTTTTGACAAAAATTGCTGAGAAAATTGAAAATCAGTCTGGCAGAAGCTAGGTATAGATCAACATCTCACACCGTATACCAAGATAAGTTCAAAATGGCTACCAGATTTAGAGATAAATGGTGATATCATAAGCAAAGTAGGGGAACATGGACATTTTTACCTGTCAGATTTATGGATAATAAAAGAATTTATGACAGAAAAGATAATGGAAAGTAAAATGGATAATTTTGATTTCATTAAATAAAAAAAGGTTTTGCACAAACAAAACAAAAGCATCCAAAACTAGAAGAAAAACAGAAAACTGGAAAAAATATTTATAGCCTCTTTCTCTCATAAAGACCTCATTTCTCAAAGATATAGAGAACAGATTCAAATTTCCGAAAATACAAGTCATTCCCTAATTGATAAATGGTCAAAAGATATGAACAGGAAGTTTTCAGAAGAAATCCAAGTCATTTGAAAAAAATGCTCTAAAGTACTATTGACTAGAGAAATGCAAATTAAAACTCTGAAGTACCACCTCACACCTATCTGATTGGCTAATATGACAAAAAAGGAAAATGACAAATGTTAGAGAGGATGGGGAAAAACTGGAACAATAATACATTGTAGGTGGAATTGTGAACCACTCCAACCATTCTGGAGAACAATTTAGAACTATGTTCCAGAGTCTATGAAACTGTGCATACTTTGACTCAGTGATACCACTATTGCGTCTGTATCCCAAAAAGATTAAAGGAAAAGGACTTTTATGTACAAAAATACTTTTGGCAATTCTTTTTGGGGTGGCAAAGAATTATAAACTGAGATGATGTCCAACAATTGAGGAAAAGTTGAATAAATTGTGGTATATGATTGTGATGGAATAATATTGGGCTATAAGAAATGAGGAGCAGAACTGTTAGAGAAAAACCTGGAAAGGTTTATATGAGCTCCTGCAAAGAGTAGTTAACAGAACCAAGAAAATACCATGCAGCAATCTTGTAAGCGATATTGTAGGATGATCAAGGATGTAAGGATGATGTGAAAGACTTAGCCACTCTAATCAAGACAGTGATCCAAGATAATTCCAAAAGACCCAAGATGAAAATTACTATCCATTTCCAGAGACAGAGAACTGATGAACTCTCATTGCAGACTGAAGAATAATTTTTTCATTTTATTTTTTCTTGCTTTTTTTTGCAACATGGCTAATATGGAAATATATTTTTCACAATTTCATATGCATAACTGATTTCAAATTTATTGCATTCTCAGTCGGTGGAAGAGGGCCAGGAGGGAGGAGAGAATTTGAAACTCACAATAAATATGACTGTTAAAAAACATATACACATATATGTACACATGCATGTGTATATATGTAATATGTATTAAATCTTAAAAGACAGGAAAAAGAGCAGAAAGATCACACAGCACTTTGTATCTCACCTATGTACCAATATAATAATTTATTTTTATCTTAATTTATATGTCAGAGAGATAGTTGCTTAACTATAAGTTTCTATAAGGCAGAGAACAGGTCTTATCAAACATTTGTCTCTCTTCCTTTAATGCTCTGCATTTAATAGGGGCTTAATAAATGTTTGCTGAATCTTTTCAAAAGGTGATAATCTGGGAGCAAATGGAAGCTAATGATTTTTTGAGAAACTACGAAACTATAAAACAAAACCAAAAGAATGAAATAAATAGAAGACAATGTGGAGTATCTCACTGGAAAAACAATTGACCTGGAAAATAGATCCAGGAGAGATAATTTAAAAATTATTGGACTACCTCAAAGTCATGATCATAGAAAGAACCTAGACATCATCTTTCAAGAAATTATCAAGGAAAACTGCCCTGATATTCTAGAACCAGAGGGTAAAATAGAAATGGAAAGAATCCATTGACCACCTCCTGGAAGAGATCCTAAAAAGAAAACTCCTCAGAATTTTGAAGCCAAATTCCAGAGTTCTCAGTTCAAGGAGAAAATATTACAAACAGCCAGAAAGAAACAATTTAAGTATTGTTGAAACACAATCAGGATAATACAAAATTTAACAGCTTCTACACTAAGGGATCAGAGGGTCCAAAATGTGATATTCCAGAGGTCAAAGGAGATAGGATTAAAACCAAGAATCACCTATCCAGCAAAACTCAGTATAATACTTAAGGGGGAAAAATGGAATTTCAATGAAATAGAGGACTTCTAAGCATTCTTGTTGAAAAAAACAGTGCTGAATAAAAAATTTGACTTTCAAATACAAGAATCAAGAGAAGCATGAAAAGGTGAACAGTAAAGAGAAGTCATAAGGGATTTACTAAAGTTGAACTGTTTACATCTCTACATAAAAAGATGATATTTGTAATTCCTGACACCTTTCTCAGTGTTAGGAAAGTTGGAAGGAATATGTATATGTGTATATATATATATATATATATATATATATATATATATATATATATATATATATATATATATATATATATATAGGTAGATATAGATAGATAGATAGATAGATAGATATAGATATATATGTGTGTGTGTGTGTGTATGTGTGTGTGTGTGTAATATATATAAAATGTATATATATGCATATATGTGTGTATGTGTACACACATGTATATGTGCACATATATTTATAGAGAGAGACAGACAGAGAGAGGGAGGGTTGGGTGAGCTGATTATTAAGGGATGATCTCTAAAAAAGAGTTGAGAGGAAAGTACTAGAAGAAAGAGAAAGGGAAAGGTAGAATGTAGTAAATCATCTCATAAAAAAAGTCAAGAAAGAGTTTTTACAATGGAGGGAAAGAAGGGGAAGATGAAAGGGAATAAATAAGCCTTCCTTTCACTGGATTTGGCTTCAGGAAGGAATAACATGCACACTTAGTTGGGCATGGAAGTTTATCTTACCCTATAGGAAAGCAGGAGGGAAAGGGAGAAGAGAGTGGGGGGTAATACAAGGGAAGGCAGATTGAAGAAAGGGATAATCAGAAGTAAATACTTTGTAGAGGGACTGATCAAAAGAGACAATAGAATGAATGGAGGATGGGACAGGATAGAGGGAACTATAGTCTTTCATAACATGACTCTTATGGAAGTATTTTGCATGACTACACATGCATAACCTATATCGAACTGCTTGTTTTCTCAATGAGAGTAGATGGGGAGGTGGGAAGGGAGAGAATGTGGAACTCAAAGCTTAAAAATGAATGTTAAAAATTGTTTATACCTGCAACTAGGAAATAAAATATACAGGCAATGGCATATAACAATCTATCTTGTACTACAGGAAAATACAAGGGAAGGGGATGGGGGGTGGTGATAGAAGGGAGGGCAGATTGCAGGAAAGGGAAATCAGAATTCATGCTCTCCTGAGGTGGGAGAAGAGGGGAAATGGGGAGAAATCTGAAATTCAAAATTTTGTGGAAGTGAATGCTAAAAACTGAAAATAAATATATATATTTTTTAAAAAGGTGAAAATCTGGCTAGAAATTTATTTTTGTTTCTTTGGAGCTTTTTGGTTGTCAGTGTTGTTTTTTTTTTTCAGGGGAATGGGGGGAGATTGGATCTCCTATTTCTCCTAGGCTTGAAGAGCAATGGACACTCATGGGCCTAATACCATTGTTAATTAACATGGAAACTTTAGTCTGCCATTTCTGATATAGGAAAATTTACACCACTTCCTTAGGCACCTTGGTACTCTTCCACCACTGCCAGGGGCTCACCATATTAGTGCTAGACTTAGTATGTACATTTAATCAACTTTATCCCTACTGCAGAGAACTCTCCAAATCAAATGATCCATAGTCTTACCCTCCCCAGTGCAGTCAGGCTGGCAAATTCTTATTGGGAAATACAGCAGTGGGCATTTGCAAGTAATCGTGCTGGAAATCCAGTCTTTCAAAATTGCCCAATAGAACTAAATATAGTAATCATGACTTGACCCCCTAAGATATGACGTTTACAAATGGGAATGAAGTTTGAGTGCATAAGCCCAAATCGTGTTCTATTAGGGTTTTTTTTAACATGCAATGTATATAAAAGTATCATTTTAAAACATTTCCTATATGACCTTGGACAAGTCATTTCATATTTCTTGGCCTTAGTTTCCCCTGTAAAATGAGTGTGATGAACTAGATCAGGGATTCTTAAACCGGGACAAAGGAACCTTCTAAAAAAATATTTTAATAAGTATATTTCAATAAAATTGCTTTCCTTTAAGTTATATGTGTTTTAATTTATGCAATTAAAATGTTATGTGGAGAAGGATCTTCTAAGTTCACCAGACTGCCATAGGTTCACGCACAAGATGAAGTACTACTAGACTAGATGAGTTTCTAGATCTGATTTAAATAATTTAAATTATTTGTAATCTAAATGGTTTGACTCCTTGTAGGGCACAGAGATTACTAGATTTTAGAGCTAGAACAGACAAGCCTAGAGATGAATTAAACACAGACTTTTAAAGAAATTTTTTTAAATGCCAAATCCTTGTTTAAAATGGCAAGACCATACTAAGTACAACAGGACTTTTAAAATATTTTAAGGTATGAAAAAATGCCAGAGTACATTAAAAATATATACATTTTTCAAATAATTCTCATATACATTTAGAATGTTTATTTTCAAAGGCAACAATTCATGCAAATCCAAAAAATGTACAAACATAATCCACCACTCCACACTTCTGCAGCTTGACAGCTCAAGCTATTTGCTCTGCCAATGGATCAAACATTCAGAATAATGTCAAAATATTGCTCAATTACATTCTACTCAACATTCTGAGTCATTATGTATTAATATTAAACATTTTTGCCTCCATAGATCAAACATGAATTTTGGCACAGAGCAGTTATCAATTTGTTTTTGATTTAATGCTAAACAATTTAAAAGTCTCTAAGAAGGGCTGCTCTCCTTAAGAACCACAAAGCTGTTGAGACTACCTTTGATTCCTTTGGGGATCAGTACTTCCCAGAAGTAGCTGATATCACAGCTATCTATAAACCCTCATCACAAGGACAAAATCTGTGATTCCATGCACAACCAAAGTCTATATATAGCTCACAGACATGTGTTAGCTCACTTTTCTAACCTTCAGAAAGCCAGAGAATGCTAGAAGAATTAAAAAGTAACTACAGAACAAGGAAACCAGGGAAGAAAAAGCTATAAATATTTTCAGATTGTTACCAGACAATTGCTACAAAGAAAGAGGAGAAAACTCAGATCACCAAAATGAATGTACCTTAAAATGTTTCTTAGAATACTTCCGATTCTCGTACTTGTGTCAAAATATTAAATAAAGTAGTAATTGCTGGGTATCGATTCTGAAAATGGTGGCAAACAAAAAGAATCATAAAGCTGAAAATTATCTTAGAGAGTCCCTAGTTCTCTCATTTTACAGGGAAAGATAATAAGACTTAGAAAAGTCAAATGACTTGCCTAAAGTCATACGGATAATGAGTAGCCCGGCAACAATTAGCAGCCAGGTCCCCTAAGTACTAATTCAGTATTAAAGGAGTAGATATTTTCTCTGTGTTTTTGTGGAGGCAGACTGAAACTAACAAATATCTGAAGACTTGGGCTAGAGAGAAGATAGCTAAAATTCCTTGACTCATTGATCTAAGGAGTTCTGCTGCCCTTTGTATCACCTGAAACAAAAAACACTGACATCTTTTTTCATACCAATATCCTTCTGGTGTTGTTGGAGGGCTGTGAGTCATGGAGAACCACAGTCCCCAAAGAAATAAAACTGAGAATCATCCAAAGGGCAATGGACAATCATATAGTAAAAATAAGCAAGCTGCAACACATTATAAATAAGGAACTTTGAAACAGAAGTAGCACAAAACATGCTCTAAAAGAAGCTGGGACGTTCCTCAAGTGACAGTGAAGAATGAGTGTTGGACAGATAATGTGATCCAATTGTAGCTTCTTCATGTAAGAAGAAAACAAAGAAACCCCCCAGTGTTGTGGGGAGAAAGCTTGCAGAGAATTTATGGGAGGACATACACATGAGTTAGACAGGATAGGCAGGAATGATTGCAAACTCTACTGTGAGAAAGCATACCCACATTAATGAGATAATAGATTCATTTGATTATTTGAAAATCTGAACCCCTTGAATAGGGTACTATCTGCAAGTTGCTGTTCCTGGTACTAAACACTTTGTACCTTTTCAGTTAAGTTTGAGAAAATATGCAATGTCTATTATATTTAGTCAATAGAACATTGAAAAAAGAGTCAACAATGGATCTTATTTTGAAGCAGTTTTATTATTTTCAAAATTCCAAAAATAATGGTAATTATTTTGCACAAAGTTTCTGATGGTCTCACAAAAGATAAGATAAGTAAGCAAGCATCCAGAGATTCTTTCCTCAAAACAAGAAAGAGAATAAATACTAATCTCCCAGCTCAATGAACAGGAATATACAATACATTTCAATCAATGCTTTATTAATCAAAACTACAATATTAAGTAATTCCATAACAAAATGCTATTACAGATTGGAAACTATCTTTTTTATTGTTCTGGGATGCTCGCACTCTCTCTCTCTCTAGATACAGAGAGTAAAAGAGGGGAGTGCTCAGAGTCACAGGTTCCTTTCTAGCAAAAAATAATTCTACATTCATAAAGCATTATAGTCCTTAATCAGATTATATAGTTGTTTTGTTTTTCTCATACAGTGAGGCAACCCTATTGTCTCCATTTTAAATAGTGAAGAAGTCTAAAAAATTTGTTCATATTGTCAGGGCATTCCCCAGGACTGTATTCCTTTTGTGGATTTCATCAAAGAAAAATAAATCAGTTACAAATGAAGAGAATGAATCTAGTTATCAAAACAGGGCAAGACTAACTTATCTGAACTACATTACTGACTTTTGAGGCATGCCATGATATTTATACCACAATGGGAATTTATAAATGACTGGCAAGGCAATAAATAGAGTTACTTTCAAAATTTATTGGTATGCCTCAAATAGAAAATTTTCTCTAAAAAGGACCACACCTGGAAAAAAGTTATAATTGTTGTAAGTGTTACGGAACTAGTTAGGTCTCAGAAATGAACAAATATAGAGTTGAAGTTATCATTTAATTTACATTTTCCAGTGACTATGACACTGATTCCTTACAATAATTCTAGAATAGACTACTAAAGGGATGGTTAGTAAAGAATTGGAAAAGGAAACCATGATCACCAAATGTCAGAAATGTCTCATCAAAAACAGAACGCTAATTTTTTTTTCTTACTTTTGTCATGTTTACTAAATTGGTAGTCTAGGACAGTGATAGAAATGGGGGCAACTAATCTATTCGTAGATCTCTGTGTACATGGAGACAGGGACAATTGAGTTCAAATCTGGCCTCAGACACTTACTGGCTGTGAAACATTGGACTAGTCATTTAATCTCTGTTTGCCTTAGTTTCCCCAACTGTAAAATGGGGATAATAACATTTACCTCACAGGGTTGTTGTGAGGATCAAATGAGACAATATTTGTAAATCACTTGGTATAGTGCCTAGCACACAGTAGATGGCAAATAAGGGTTCTATCCTGGACCCTCTCCTCTCTTTCTATACTACTTCACTCAGTGATGTCATCAGCTCCCACAGATTTAATTATCATCTCTATGTTATTGATTCTCAAATCTACCTATTCGTCAACCTTTCTGCTGACTTCCAGTCCTCTCTCTCCCATTATCTTTCAAACATATCAAATTGTATGTCTAGTAAACATGTTGCACTCAATACACCCAAAACTGAATTCATTTTCTTTCCTCCTAAACCCTTTCACCAGCCACTTCCTACATTCTCTATTACTGTTAAGATCAAAGCCATCATCCCATTTTTTCAGGTTCACAACCTAGGTGTCATCTTTGACTTTTCACTCTCTCTCACCCTCATATCCTCCCTTATCCAATGTGTTCCTAATTTCTGTTAATTCCACCTTTGAGACATCTCTTGAATATATCCCCTTCTCTCCTCTGATACTGCCACCAATAACCCTTCTGTAGGCTCTCATCACTTCACACCAAAACTACAGTAATAGCCTACTGGGGGGTTTGCCTGCCTCAAATCTCTCTCCATTACAATTCATCTTCCATTAAGCCATTGAAGTGATTTACCTAATGTGCAAGTCTGACTATGTCACCCCTGCCCCCTACTCAATAAACTCAGTGGTTACCCAAGGCCTTCATGATCAAATATGATGAAATGCTCTGTTTGATCATCAAAACCCTTCATAATCTAGCCCCCTCCTACCTTTCTGGTCTTTTTATACCCAATTCCCCATCATGTATTCTTTGATCCAATGACATTGGTCTTCTTGTTTTTCCACAAACAAGGCCCTTCATCTCTCTGCTCTGGGCATTTTCTCTGATTATCCCCCACACTTGGAATACTTTCCTTTCACATCTTCAACTGCTAGCTTCTCTGACTTCCTTTAAGTCTCAACCAAAATCCTATCTTCTATAGGAAACTTTTCCCAACTCCTCTTAATTTTAGTGCCTTCTTTAGAAAGAAAAAAATTTCCTGTTTATCCTGTATACAGCTTCTTAGCATTTATTTGTTCTCTTGTCTTCCTTGTTAGATAATAAGTTCCTTAAAAGCAATGATTGTCTTTTGTTTCTTTTTGTATCCCCTACACTTAGCACATTATCTGGCACATAGGAAGTTAATAAATATCTATCAACTGACTGAATATATGTTTAGTGTTCTTTCTTCCTCTCCAAAATGACTAACATGTCCACATCCTTTGACCCAGAAAGCTCAACACTAGGCACAAACCGAGAAGAGATCTAAGACCAGAAGAAGGGTTTTTTACATACGAAATTCTGAGTAGCATTTTTTTGGTAGCAAAGAACTGGGAATAAATTCCCCACAATGGGGAAGAGATAAACAAATTATACTATATGGATAGGTACTTCTTGCCTAAAGAGGACAGCTAGAAATGGATAATGATGTGACAGGAGAATTAAGAAAGAACCAAAGGACAGCCCTTCCCCATGTCCTAAAAGGAGAGGGAAGCTTAAACCTCTCAAGAGGTAAGAAGCAAGAACACTGAAGCAAGGAAGTCATGGTCTTCCATGGAACAAGGGAGAGAGAGTCATCATTAAAGAGAGAAAGGAAACACTGAGGCTAGAAGAATCTGGAGCTGCCTGCCCTACTGCCTGCCCTGAGAGCTTAAATTTACTGGCATAATATAGCCCAGCCTAGAGAATGGGGAGATTCTGTAGCACCAATCCATATATTGGGTCAAACTTCACTCCTTCCCTCTTTCCCCTGCCTTTTGCCTTTTCCTTTCAGGGGAGATGTATGCTTTACCAATCCCTGTTTAAAAAATTGTTGCTCTCTGTCTCACCATCTATTTTAAGAAACCAATTCTCCAAACTAATATGATCGCTTCTCTAATTGATAGTTTTATGTGGTGTGTGTGTATGTGTGTGTGTGTGTTTATGCATGGGTATCCACATGTTCCATTCAGGGTTAATTATAACTGAAAAGGAGGCTCTTAACCTACCACACCATACTGCCTTTCCAAGCTAAAGTCATAATATAAAATGTAACTAGGAGATGTTCACCTGCCTGCAACAAAATTAAAACTAAATTCCAGATCCATGAAGGATTCTTCCCCATGTCCCTTTCTGATTTAATCTTTGTATTTCTTCACTTCACTGATAATGTCTTAATGGCTTCCCTGTCAATAGAGCAAATTAGTAAGGTCCTTAATCTATTTAGAATGAGATATACTTTAGCAAAGATGGGCACAAATAACAAACACATGAGCACTTGTTTATTTTCAACTCTTCAGTCTTCCAAATTAGAATTTCTAGCTCTACTTTGCCTCAGACCACAAGCAAACTTAATTTATAAATGTTATTCATCCAGTGCGGTTGAGCTAAATATACCTTTCATGACTTCCACTACCTGAATGCTGATGACTCAAAAGTCTCTCTGCTTCTTCTTTTAGTGTCACCACTCACTGTTTTGGGGATGTTTCTGCTTAGATTTCTTGCCATCACCTTAAACTCATAATGATTCAGATAAGACTACTTTCTTAAAGTCCCCATTCACCAGTGCCCAGCTGTTCCAGTACAGAAGCAAGTCAGCCACTCTACCATTCCCCAAGGTTACTCGAGAAGTAAAAGCCTCATGTTGCCCCTTTTCCCATTCTTTGCTTTCGTCCCTCAGTATTAAAGCTGGTGCCAAATTCAACAATTCAATAGGCATTTGTTACCCAATTACTATGTGCTAGGCACTGCACTAGGTGCTGGAGATTAAAACAACAACAACAAAAAACAACAGTCTTTGATTTAAAGGAATTTAACATTCTATTGAGGAAAACAAGTATACAGCTGAGTAAATAAAAATATGTACAAAGCAAGTAAAAATATGTTTCTGGGGTAGGGAATGAAATGATCTCATGTGGTACTTCAGCGGAGCTTTGAAGAAAGCTAGGACTTCAGGAAGTAGAGGAAGAAAATTCCTAAAATTGTCATACCAGAATAAATGACCTTCAGTACATATCACTTTTATAATTTCATTAATCCAAGTGGCTCCTTCCCATCATCTACGCTGCCATTTCTTGCATAAAACAAATGAAAATTCCTGTCATGGCTTTCAAGATTACCAGCTAGCTTTATAATCCTTCATATGTTCCTATTTGGATCACTTCTGGATATCCAATCAAACATTAAAGTATTGTAGAATTAGAGGCAGATAGGTCCTAAGGCGTTATTTAGTCCAACTCTTTCATCTTATAAATGAGAAACCTGAGGTTTAGAGAAAAATGATGACCTCCCCAATGTCACACAGATAGCAAATGGCGCAGCCTAAGTAGGTCCTCTGAAAGTTCTCATTCTACTCTATCATGTTGTCTCCCTATTTCCTTCCATTAAGTCAAACCTTTTCCTTTGATGGGAACCACCAGTCCACTGTCTTACCCCAATCACTATAAAAATCATTGTTAAGTTGGTATAATTTCCAAAGTGGCATGATGTAATGATTGGAGATAAGTTTGGCTCTCAGGAAATACCTCTGATACTTATTGGATATGTGGTAATAATCAATTTTCATCATGTCATATCTCCAAGACTTCAGTTTCGTGTTTTTGATTTTTTGTTGTTCTTTGTTTGCTCTGCAGCATAAAACTTTGTGCGGAGTCCTTTTCTATCTTTGTATAGGTTTAGCGTTCCACTTTGACAAAGCTAGAGATGTATGCATGTCACTTAAACACTCTCCAACATATAGAACATCTGCGCCCCAGCACACAGTAGTGCTAATATTTATAGGTCTGTTTAAAAAGAGAATTCCCTGCTTTCCTAAAATTTTCTTGATGTGACAAAGAAGGAATACTGGACCTGTTTATTTTCCTCCACTATAAAGTGTTAAGGGCTCCTAAAACTGAGATTGTACATATGTATGCACATATCATATATGAAATTTGTGTATTGTGTATATATGCATAAGTTTACATAAATGTACATACATAAATGAATGTGTATGCCTATTTCTTCATGGAAAAACATACACATATGTTAGGTATATACACATAGATAATAATATATGTAATTATGTATATATATTTATGGGTGTATAACATGTAAAAACATATATAATGCTATATGTAATGTCTTTATTACTACCCCAGATGCTTTCGCCCCCATTCCCAAACAGCCAGCTTCTTCTGAACCACAGCACTAAAGTTTTGACTCTATTGTGTCATACTCCTGTTTCTTTAGCTTAGTTTGGCTTATATCAAAGTAATTAATAGACTTTTTTTTAGCTCACCAGTGCTGATGATAAGTCCTCTGCAAGACACAATATGCTTTTTAGTATATAGAGAAGAATTGAAATTTGATTTAATACACTAAAACTCGTAAAGCAACCCCAAACCCCTGAACATTGCAATGTTCTTTTCATAGGGTAAAGCCTGCTCTCCTATTTGTAAAGACAGATTTGACTTGTTTCAAATAATTTCACAAGGACAAGATATAATGAACAGTGATGAGTGTTGGTACAGAGAACAGTGGTATATTAATCTACAACTCATGTATGATATTTCCTAAGAATAAAACCATGAAATGATCCCAATATGGAAAAGGACTAATAGATATATTTATGGTAACTCTACAAATTGAGTCCCCTTTCCAAATTTAAAATTTCCAAACTGAAAATTTTTCATATAATCAAGGTTTAGGAGAATAATTCATTCACCTTAATAAGCCTAATTATATGACCATAGAAAATTCTAGTACTACACTCAGAATTACTAAAACTTTATACTTTTAACTTCAATAATTATTATATACAGAAGAATTTCCTTTCTCTATGGAATACTTAGAGCTCACATGCAGAAAACATCTTTTTCAAAATGGATCACACACACAAAAGCATAAAATGATCATATTCTGTACATCAGACATAAAAAAATTGTTAATATCTGTAGACATTGTCCACAAAAAATAGATAGAGAGGGAGGGTCATTTTGTCACATTCATTGGTGAAAATACAAAGAAAATTTTAGTCAACAAAGTATAAAACTAATCTTGTGAAAAACTGATCAACTTTTCCAGACTTGGGGCTATCCTGTGTATTTTACTGATCTAGCATAGTCCAAGTTAGAGATAGTGATTAGTTTATATTGATTCTCCAAACAGAGTGAACTACAGAGAAAAGTTTTTGAAAAAGTTTTCTCACACTTGAAATACATACATAGGGTAACTCCACATCAATATCAATATCCAGGTATATATATATATATAAAGTCATATACATTTATTTTGGAAGGTCATCAAAAACATACCTGGCTAGGCTGAAGGCATCATCGATCAAACCTGCGCGATTACTGACAGAGAGAACCTATGAGAGCCAACCAGAAAGATAGAACCATTTAGGATTGAAGAGAGAAGAAACGTACAATATCAAAACTGATTTCTGAGGAGCATATCTGGAGTTTACCTCATGGTTCTGTATTAGTTGGTCAATTAATAATCTCCAGTTCCTTAGATCATAGTTGACCCTAAAGTAGCCAGTTTGATTGATGTTCCCCAGCAACCAGCTTCCTTTGTCCAAAATAATTCTGTGATTTTCTAGAAGGGATAGTTTTAAGGGAAAAACAGATCATAAGCATGTTTTAAATTTCAAAACAGCTCTAGGCAGATTTTTCCTCCTTAACTCGTAAATAATAGATGTTTAAAATAACACATAGAATATCACCAATAATTTTCTCAAAGTCCACCAATTTATTAAATTAATATTTTTCTAACAAAGATGGTTAAAATCAAATAATTACTTATATCTAGGCAGTCCTAGAAGACCTGGGTTATTTTTTCATCTTGGTTGCTCCAACGAATTGGTTTTTGTAATTAACCTGTTTCTCCCTGATAAAGGCTATCCCCTAAATATCATTTTTCTTTCTCAAATTTAAAAATAACTAGAAAGCTACAAGTATTTTTACTTGACTTCTAATTAGAGCCTATATGGATTGAGAGAAATTAATGAAATGGTGCAATGCAAAGGAAGTTAATAAGGTCTGATAAGCCACCCATATCATTCAATATTAAACACATTTTCAAAACTCAGGAGACTCAATTCTTAGAAACTCAATATTACCCTCTCTTGCATTTTCCTTAGATCTCTTCAAAGCAATATTAAATAAGTGACACCACTGTCTATAACTATTGACAACTGGGAATTTAGTTGTTTAAGCTAATTATATTTCTAAGTATACTTAGAATGAATGGATACATCAGGGTCTGCTTAAAACAATAATTTCAGGAAACTATGTTGGTTGGTATTTAGGAAACTGGTTGTTATTCATTGGGAGTTTCAATTAAAAGGAGACTTAAGGAAAACATTTCAAGGAAGGTTGCTTGTACATTCTGAATTTCAGACCTGCTCAATAATCTAAGGATTAACCAAACGGAGGACAGCACATGGAAGATACAGAATGACAAAGAAAACTATTCTGGCAGTCAGGACACCTAGGTTCAAATCCCAAATATACCACTTACACTACAAATGAATCATTTAACCCCTCTGAGAATCAGCTTCTTCTTTAATATAGGGATAATCATATATGTACCACTTATTTCCAGGATTTGAGACATTTATCCTACATATGAGTTATTTTTAAAGAGATTTCTGAGAACTTTAAAAAGTGATCAGCAAAACCACCTTTCTTCAGAATTCCTGGTTAGTGTCTTCAGAACCCAAGAATGGACCTGAAGTGTGTGTCTTATTCTATACACACCATGGTAATCCAAAGAGCCAACATTGGAATTTGAAGGCTAAAGGGCCAACTTCCATAAGAAAGGCAGACTACAAAGCAACGATGCCTTTTCTGGAGCAAACCATTGCTCCACTAATTCCTTTGAATTGAGGAATATAATAATTTTCAAAAATGTTGGGACCCTCCCATCACAGGCTCCAATGTGGATTTCCTTATAGCTTCCCTAATGTGTTACATTTACATACATACAGTCAGCACTTGTATTTTATTTATTTTTCTTTTAGTTAAGCCTTGAATACAGGAAAACTTGTCAAAAATCACGTATCTGCCAGTATTCTGTAGCATTCAACCTTGTAGCTAATAGCCTATAAAATATGGAGCAATGTATATCTTAGCTTCAAACATCCCTTTTCCTTTCTTTGACCTTTTCTTTCACCCACCTCCAGTCACCCCCCTCAAAGGCCCAAAGGAGTAATCTATTATTTCCAGTTACAAAACAATGGCTATTTTCTATGTTTTAGCCTGAATTTTTTATTTTGTTTTCCATTTTGCTCACCACTAGCCATTAAACATTTTGATGAGTTTTTTTCAATTAAAAGTTGATTTAAGATAACATACTTAGAAATTTCAAAACTCTCTGCTAATTTTCTCCACAATCATTTCCATTAAAGCACTGGGAAAAAAACCAGCTGTAACACTATGCACAGCTTCAACCTATGGATAAAGAGCTTATGCAGCAAATACCTAGAAAGAATATATACAGGAGCTAGGTGGCATAGTAGATAGACTATTGCTCTTTGGAGTCAGGAAAACCTGAATTCAAATTCTGCCTTAGATACTACCTATGTGATCTTGGGTATTCACTTAAATGCTCAGCCTCTGTTTCCTCCTCTGGAAAACAAAAGGATGGATTCACTGGTCTATCCTTCTAATAATCCTTTAATATGGTTATTAAAGTGTTAACTAACCATAATTATTCATAGCATTGAATGAAGTATTCTAATTGTTTCAAATGTTTTGTTCTCCGCTATACATAGATGACTCATTTTCAAAGAATCAGAATATAATGACTTCACATTTAAAATTGGGTGAAATAATTATATTTGTCTTTGGTGATTTCATAACCACCTCCCACATTTTCAGGCTCAGGGTTATCATTGTGAACCTTAGTCATCATTCCAATGTAGGTACTTGGATAAAATTGTCAATAGTAATTTCCAGTTGGTGGAATTCAAATCTTCTTGGATTTGAGGTTGGCTATCCATCCACTTTTCCATGTTCTTAGACTAGTACATAGTAATGCTCAGTAACTGACTGTTGATTAATATAGTTATTGAAATGATATTCAAATTAATTTTTTCATCCAAAGGAGGAGGAAAAAGCTCCAGAAGGGCTACCAAGCATAGGAGGATTATGGACCTTGTCATCTGGATTCTCCAATAAATTCTCCAAGATGTATTGTTGATGGGATAAAGATTTATATTACTAAACTGGAGGAAACATAAGCCTCCTCAAAAGTAGAGACACATAAGGGTAAATATCTTGGGAACCCCTAGACTCTATGGGCCTTTATTTTATTCCCAAACAGCTTTTTGTGGTTGTTGTTTAGTCATTTCTGAGTCAAGTCTGAGTCTTTGTGACCCCATTTGGGATTTTCTTGGCAAACATACTGGAGTGCTTTGTCATTTCTTTCACCAGCTTATTTTACAGATGAGGAAACTGAAGCAAACAGGGTAAAGTGACTTGCCGAGAGTCAGACAGCTAAGTGTCTGAGTCTGGATTTGAATTCAGATCTTCCTGACTCCATACCCAGTCATCTATTCTCCACACCACCAGAATTAAGGAAATGGGTTTACAAGGCCAAAGGACCGAAACCCAGTAGTTCTGACACTCCTTGCTTTTTAACTATGCAGGCTAACTGAAGCTATGGCGAAAACGAAAATGTTGGGAAGTACCTCACAGAAAATGCCTCGGTAAATTCCCTACTAGTGTATTCACTGAACTTCTTTATTTTTTGCACTAACAATCTCCTTCAAAAGAGTACAAACGTGATATAATTGTATATTAAACATACTTTATTAAGTGGCTGCTATGTGCAAAGCACTGTACTAGAAATATAAAGACAAAATTGTACAAGTGCTATCCTCAGAAAGCTTAGATTCTACTGGGAGGAGGGATGGTATAGAGTGGGAATATAACATACTCCAGTAAGCTTAATGGATAGTTATCATTTTCATGAGCTCCTCAGTTGGCAATGGGCTTATATGTCATGCAGAATTATATATTGGTGTTATTGGATTTCAGGGACTGATGATGCCCCAAGAGGGCTGCCTGGCTGGGATGCAGAAGGATAAACTCTTTCCATGGGAATTACTCATGATCAGACACTTTTCACCATCTCTTCGTTCAGGGAATAGACCATAGCACAGTATATTTGGCCTGAATGCTGCAGGTTGGAGATATGTAAGAGAGGGAGCCTCTCTGCTTGATAGTTTTGGGGGAAGGAACACATTAGAACACATTATTGTGTTAATATATAGATTTCAGAGCCTATGTTCAGATCTGGAGTCATTAGACTTTCCACATCAAAAAGACAACAGCCAAGATAATGGCAGAGTTCTTGCAGAATCTACATGGCAGAAGCACACGTTTGCTTGTCCACTGTATCTGAGAAGGTGAGTTTTTCTTTTCAAAATCAATCTCAAAACCTTCAAAAATAAAGAGGTAATATTGGTTTTTTGTTGCTTGTTTGTTTTTATTCCCTAGATTATATATTTGCAGCCTTTGAGAAAATATCATAGATTTCAAAATTAACCTTGGCTTTGGAAGAAATCCTGGCCTTAGGAATTAGATGTTCTAGATACAGAATGTCATCTCATGGGTAGCATCACTTTAGAGTAATGGTCATGTGATTCCTACCACAAGAGGAAAAGTAAGGGTCAAATCAATGAAATTGAAAGTAAGAAGAAAATAATTGATTTTTCACTGAATATTGTAAATAAATGTACATCTAAAAGAAAAGTGGATTGTTGCCTCAGCATATCCAAACTCTGTTTTCTTTCTGAGGGGGGAAGATTCTAAAACATAGTCTTGGGGAAACTGGGTAATGGCAGGTACTAGAGAGTCATCAGAATGTTGGAATGTTGTCACTATGCAAACGAGTTCAAAACCTTCCAGAAGAACATCTCTAAGTGTTTTATGTTTTTTTCTCTATCTTTTCCCTAGGCTCCTGTGGGTCCTTTGCATTTTCTTCATTTTCTGTAAGGTGAAATAAAGATTTTTTTTGTCTGTTGTTCAGTCATTTTTAGTCATGTCCAGTTCTTTGGGACTCCATTTGGGCTTTTCCTAGCAAAGAAACTAGAGTGGCTTGCCATTTCCTTCTACAGCTCATTTTACAGCTGAGGAAACTAAGGTAAATGGTGCTAAATGACTCATCAAGGGTCACACAGGAAGTATCTCAGGAAAGATTTGAACTCACAAAGATGAGTCTTCCTAGGTCTAGCCCTTTATTCATGGCATCATTTATCTGCCCAGTATAATCATATAATAAAGGTTGTATCATTTACCTATGGAGTTGTTTCCTTGAATGCTTAGATAGTAACTAGAAACCTTGTCACCTATATTTGTGGCAAATAGATCTGAATTAACCATTTAGCTAGATGTGCAACTTTGGGTACATTAGGCTTAAAGAGAAATAATACTTTCAGGTCAGCTCCCAAGATCAGACCCAGTTCATGTGAACTCAAAGTCTCGGGGGTGGAAGCAAGGCAGGAGGAGAACATGGGCTGTTGGTTATATGGGTAAATAAAAAGATTATATAAAGTTAATATAAAATATTTTCAAGTGAAAGTACTTCTGGGAAGCAGAAGGCATGAATTCTAGGCCCAGCATTGTAAAAAATTGAAAAATAATTATATAGGACATTGCAAACTTCAAAGTGCTATATGAATACTGTTGTTATGATTTATATCACTTTTAACATGAGAAACATTCCTTGTCACCACAAAGGTTCCACCTTAATCAAATGAGTCTTTATAGCATCATAAAATGTCAGTCAATATAAATAATTGTCCTAATTTCTATGATAATGATTACTGTAAGAATAGTGTCTTTTCAAGAAAATATTAAATTTAATTCAATAATTAATAGAAACCACAAGAAATAACCCTGAATTATACAACCTCATTTATTTTTAAAAACGAAGCAAGGCATAGATGAAGCAAACAAAATGCCGACCCTTGGACGGAGATGTGATGGCTTGGGTGTTTTCATCTTGGCATAGATCATAACCCATCCATACCTTCTTATAAATAATGGAATACAGATTTAGAGACAGAAGAGGCATTAAAGACAACATACTCTAGCCTTCTTCATTTTACAAATGAGCAAGCTGACACCTAGAGAATGAGACTGCACAAGAGCAGACTGAGGACTTAAATCAAGGTCTTTTGACTCCAGATCCAATGGTCTTTCCATCGAATAAGTCCTGCACTAAAGGAACTAGATTATAAACAGAAGGAGATCTACTCAACACAACAGAGATCTTCCCATCATTCTGGGTATTTTAATTTTTCCAGTTTTACTAGATTATCTAGCAAGGATACATCATACTTCTTAGATGACTATCTTCCTACTCCAGTCTTCTATGTCTTTTATGGCACTTCTTTTGTACAAGTCACCATTATTAAAATGATACAGCCTCCCCATACCCATTGTCTGCCTTGTCGTTGCCCTTTAGGTGGACTGCCATTTTATTTTTCCTAGACTGTAGTCTTCTATGATTTACATCCCTACAACATCACTGAAAAAAAACATTCATCTCAATATGAGAGCAACAACCTGAGGTTCAAGGTACTGGATTCACATCAGGAGTCTAACTCGTAAGCTCCAAATCAATGGATTGATCTTGAAAAGTCAGGTTGTTGAAGTAATCATTGAAAAGCAAAGACATTTATTGAAATAACATAGTAAGAAGCTCAATTAGTAGTTAGGTCACTCAGTTAATAGTAGCACATATGAATTCAAGTTCTAGGATTCCAGTGGGGATTTCTCTGACATTAAACTGATGCTAAAAGCCACAGCAGGTGGCTCACCTGCTTTAATTTCATTCACTCATTATTCTAATATGGTAAAACAGGCCATTCTAAGCATTATAGGCAGGTCACAGTTAAAAGTGATGTTTACGCTAACAGTGTTTCAACCAAGACTGACAAGTATAAAAAAGACGTACCAATTTTTTTTTTAAATTTGCCATGAGTAAACTGATAAGTAAAATTGAATTGCTACTACTTTTTAATTAACATTTTTCATGTTCATGTTGAAAATGAGATCTTAGGAGAAACTATTTCTAGAGAGATCAGGTAACAGATTTTTAAATATCTTTCCAGTATTGGATAATTTAGGCTTCTTAAAAAAATCTTCAAATAGATCAATGGCAAGGAATGAATTTTATAAAAGTCATTTCCAGTATTCCAGCATTGAAATTGTCCAGATTGCCTTCATTATGAAAAGTCACAAAGTGGCATGTTTCTTGAAGGGGCAATAAGCAATCAAAACACACTTTTGGAATGCTATTAAGATTGGCATTGGGTGATATTAAGACTTTTACATTAGGAAACAGAGTTGTTTGTGTTTTATAAGATGCCACATCTTGAATTTCTTAGAGAGAAAATGAGACTGAGATAGTAACTAGGAATATAGTGGAAAGAAGACAAAGTGAAATCACCAGAACACTGTTGACCAGGAGTAGATAATGTCAAAGATGAAAGAGGATAACTTACTGAGTTCTGGGGAGGACCTTAGAAGGCATCTATTCCAAAGTCCTTAGTTTACAGTTGAGAAAATTGAGGTCCAAAGAAGTGAAATGACTTGCTCAAAGTTATTCAAGTAGCAATAACTGTCAGAGTCAGGACTCAAATTGAGAGCCAGCATATTTCCCATGGCCCTAAACAGCATAACTTTTCTGTCTTACTATGAGAATGCAATTGACTCCTCTCTTCCATACAAATGGGAATTTTAGAGCTGGGATCTCCTAATCCTATACAGAAGGGAACTGAAGCAAAGAGGGTTAAAATGAATTGCTCAAGGTTACATCAGAAGTGTCATATAGCCACACTGTATCTCCTAAGTTCCAAATGTATCCCCTTTTGATTTTTCCCAATCTCTTTTCCCCCAATCCCTTAAATTTTCCAATCCCTTTAACGCATTTACAGAGGTAATGCAACAAAGCAGTCAGTCAAGAAATTGGACACTGCATGTATTAATGTATATATGTTTCACTTACCATCACATATATGGTAGGAAGACAACAATGAGCATTTTTTTTTTAAATGGTTTGACCTAAATCTACACTTGAGTTTGAAAAAGAAAATTTCCTTTGGAGCTAAAATTATCCACATTTTACCCAACCTGGATTTTCTTTTTAAAAGGGATTTTTTAAATTCTTCTATCCAGTAAGGATGATTTATTTGTTATCTTAAAAATCCCACTGTCCAAAAATATAATGCTGCAAATCAAACATATATATCTCAGGTAAGCTAAAAAATAGCTTGGTTTTATTGATTTTCTTAATGAATTCTCACTATCAGAAATGGCCACATTTGATTAAATTTGTTTTTGTGATTATAATTGCCATGTATATTTTTTCTTTCTCTTTGAATGAGATCTAAAGAATATACAATAATATAGGAGATTTAAAAAGAACATTCTTGCCTTCATCTTGACTGAGAAAATATCTCTCAACATTTCTTTTTAAAGAATTTCTCCATGGCATTCATTTTGCCTTTGTGAGTCAATTAAAACCATTATTTGTATAAATGACCTGTTTTGTTCTTTTTAGAGAATGTAAGGAGGAGGCAAAAAAAGTGCAAGGTTTTCTCATCCTTAGTGTAGATTGTTTTTAATGCTAGCTGAATGTGTGTGTATTTTGTGTGTGTGTGTGTGTGTGTGTGTGTGATTGTTGCAATCATAACAATGCCTCTTAAAACAGGTGAGCCCACAGGCAAGACAGAATTTCTTCCAATGTTTCTTCTGGATTCCCTCCACCATTAGCCACCAGATCGAGAGAGTTTGGTTATTAACAATTTGAATTTACATCCCAAAGCAGTATCTACTTTCCTTTGTAATATATGGAAAGAGTGTTGAACTTGAAATCAGAATGATCAGGTTCAAATCCTTCCTAAAACACTTTCTAGCTAAGTGAACTCAGCACCAACCATTTAATGTCATGTATTAGTTTCCTCATCTGTAAATTAAGACTAATATCTCCAGAACCTATACCATACAGGTTTGCAGTAAGAATTAAAAGAGAATATTAAGTTAAGCATGTGACAAACTTCAAAGCCCTATATAATTATTAGCTACATTTGGGAATTATGATTCTGGCAGCTTAGCTAACTCCCATTGTAGAAACTCCCTTTCACCAAGATAAGTTGGAAGATTTAATAGATGAGTCCTAGGGAAATTGTCTGAGGAGCACAGAAATTAAATTACTAGCCCAGGGCCACAAAGCTAGTCAGTATCAGAGTCAAGCTTTGAATGAAAGCCATCTTGAATCTCGTACTTATTGACTGAGTCATACTGTCTTTAAAAAAAAATTGATAGTGATAATATTATGCCTCCCACTAGGTAATTTTTAAATAGCAGAACTATTCTTCCTAGATAAGATATTTCAAAGAAATACACATTTTTGGCATTATATTTCAAAGATGATTCAAGGAACTATTTGGTGATATTTTTCTTCAAATATATTTCTCCATGTTCTCAAATAAAATATATTTTTATTAAAATATTAAAATTAAAATATGGTATCTCAAATAAAAATAAAATGACATGCTATGATAAGATGTTATGTGATATGATATGACATATGATGTAATGTGATATGATGTGATATGATATAAAATGATCATGAAAAGGAAATAGCCATTGTTAATGATTCAGAACTACAACCTACTTTTGTTTGCCACGTAAGTCAAACTCTGAGGCTAATAAAAGTTCTCTAGACCAGATAATAGAGGAAGGCAATGAGCATAAGATTTTATGCCAAAAATGGGTCTAAAAGTCATTAGAGCTGTAGAACAGAAGAAACAGCTGGACTCAAGAATCAAAATTTTTAGTTTGAAATCCCAGCTGTGCCATTTAGTAGCTATGTGATAAAAGGCAAGTTTCTTTACCTCTCTGGGAACCAGTTTATGTGTTTATAACTTAGGCATAATACTGGCCTTCTGTACCTAAGGATCCAATGAGATAATATAGCTAGGGAACTTTGTAAACCTTCATGTTAAATTAATATAGCTACTACTGTTATTAAAAATGGCAACATGGTATAGTGAATAGAGGGCCAGGCTTGGAGTTACATTTACCCAGGGTCAAGATCTTTTACACACACCTGACTATGGATAAATTCCTTAATCTCTGAGGCAACACTGTAAAGTAACAGAAAAATTGTCAATCTGTATCAATGGAGGGAGTTTACACATTGGGACATCTATATACCAAAGAAGTCAGAGGTCTAAACCCCTCCCCCAAGCAAAATGAAACAAACAAAACTATTATAGTTGAATAGTAATACCTTGAGAGTTTGATTCCCAGAGCCAAAAGCAAAGGGAAATAAGAAAGAATAAGTAAAAGAATCAAACTCTTTTAGCGGTCCCTGACTCTTTTCAGGACAAGACTTTGTGCTCAACTTCTGCAGCCCTCTTTCTCCTTACTCTCCTCATCAATTTTGCAATGGAAAAATCTGCCTTTATTTTCAACTACTGACCTAATTCAAGCTGTTTGGGGTAATTTATACTAAGCTATCTTTCAAAGGCATTTGATCTATTAAAAAAACAACTTCTAATCGGGCCTTTCAGCACAAACTAAGAAAACTACCCAGAAAACACCCAAAGAAAACCCTCAATTTTGATTGATAATCACAGTATAAATTCAGCTTACATCTTTGATTCAACACATTAGATTTTGATGGCGAGCTCCTAAAAAAATAAATCAAAGATAATAATCTAAAAAATACTCTTAAATAGAAATAATGTTAAACATGTGAAAATATGCATGTATAAGTATATATGACTTAGAAAAGCAATATGATGTAGTAATTATAGGGCTGCTACTGGAGACCTGAGTTCAAGACCTACCTCTTGACACATTTTGATTTTCCGATGGACACTTAAATTCTCAGTATTCTAAGCAACTCACTAAGACCAGAAGTTACTAATTAGTTGCCCATCGGGTAGAGGAACAGCACTATAAGATTTACAAAATCTTCGGTTATTAAGTGATTTACAAATCACTTTATACCCAACATGTCATTCAATCCTCAACCAACGCTTTGAAGTTCTATAGGCATCCATTATGCCTATAGATGGGGAAAGATTTTCATTACACTAATCTATCCTGGTTCTATTTTGTTTAACCTAGGACAGAGTAGAGGAGCTTTGCACTGAGGCAGCCCTCTCTTGACTCTTGAGAAGAGATATGTCCATACTTTTTTAAATAGAATACATGTTCAATATTTGTAGAGCAAATGTAAAATTTATTCGCATCTCTACCAAAACTCCACTCCTCAGCCTTTTTGCTATACCATTATCCATATAACATCCTCTAACTGTAGGTATTCCTCAAGATTCTGTCCTAAGTCCTCTTCCCTTTTCCCTCTTTACTCTCTCTTAGTAATCTCATCAGTTTCCATGAGTTTAACAAGCATTACTGTGAAAATGACTCTGTCAGTCCCCTAAGCTTCAGTCCTGACACACTAATGGACATTTCAATCTAGATATTTAAATGCATCTCAAATTCAACCACTCCAAAACTAAATGTATTATAATTTTCTCAAATGCTCACTTCCTCCAAACATCACTATTTTTGTCAAGGGCTGCATCACTTTCTCAGTATCCAAGGTTTAAAACTCTAGAATTAACCTGAACTCCTCAATCTCTCTCACCACACATATATTTCATCGACAAACTTTGCTTTTTAACCAACAACATCTAGTTTATCCAACCCCTTCGGATTAATCACATAACTACCACCATAGTCCAGGTCACTTTTCACTTAGATTATTGCTACAAGACAGAATTGGTTTACATATCTCTTCACTTTATTCTATCCTCCACCATGTTGCCAAAGGGATTTACCTTAATGCCTGATCTGACCATGGTACTTCCCTCCTTAATAAATGCCATTGTTTTCTATTGTCTCTAGGATGAAATATAAATCCCTCTGTTTAATTATTAAAACCTAAAACAACTTGGGCCCAATCTATCTTTCCAATCTCACTGAACATTACTTCCTTTCCTGAATTCTGCCATCCAGCCAAATTGGCCTTATCTTTGTAAATCAAAAAGGACATTCCTTTACTATCTCTGTGTCTGTTTACTGTTGGCTGATCCCCTATGCCTAGAAAGTGCTCCTTTTACCTCCATGAAGTCCTCGCCCCCTTTAAGGCATGACAGTGAACATTTTCTACATGAAATCTTTCCAGATCCCTCTAACTACTACTACCGTCCCTCTCAAAGTACCTTGAACCTAACTAAATTTATAAATGTGTATTGCTTCACTTTATATTTATGCTGTACAAACTGGCATGTGTCCTCATCTCTCACATTAGACTATAAGTTCCTTTTGAACAGGGAATTGTTTCATCCTTTGTATATAACTAGTGTATATAACCACTCTGTCTGGCACATAGTAAGCATTTAATTAAAAAATTGATTGACTAGTCTGTTATCATACAGTTGGTATCAGAACTTGTACTTCCTGACCTTCAGGCAAGTATGTTTTCCACTTGATTATATTACTATGTTAAAAGCATAAATTCAAAAAGGCAAATAGATTTAGCAAGTAACATGTATGTAAGCATTTCATACAGTGTATGCATGTATATTTTATAATACATGGTCACCTGTACAGCAAGAAGAGCTAAACACAGTTAAATTACAACAGTTTATGCTTTAGGGAGCAGGCATAAACATTGATTTTTCTTTAAACTGCCCCTTCGATTTTTTTTTCTTTTTAGCACTTACTTTCTACCCTTTCATAAAGAATGGCAAATTTGAACATGTACTAAGAGGTACAGGGAAGATAACCGGCTTTTTTCCATCTGAACTGAACACAGAAATATATCAAGGCAGGTTCATGCTATGGTATGCAAGATTTTGGTTAAACACAAGAAACAGTTTTCTCATACTGAATTGGAATGGTTTGTTAATAGGTTTTTGCCATTACTGCTAAAATATTAAAAACAGAGAATGAATTCTTATCTTTCTAGGAGAAATGGTTTAGGTCTTCCTAGAAGGAGGATGTTGGACTAAATTATTCCTTAGGGTCCCTCAGGTTGCAATGAAGACCTGACTGTATGAGTGACATTCCCTATCTCGTATTTAAACAGATGGTCCAAGAGTGCTAGAATAGCAGGAGATTGGCATAGGATAGGACAAGTGCATTCTCGTTTTGGAGACATTATTACACTGATAATGACCACAGTGACAGTACAGTTGTAATTTTAAACTGAACTTGGAATCATGGAATTAATACATTTGAAAAGTCATGTTTGAATGATAGAAATATTTTTATTTGGTCTTTACCTAAAATTCAAGCTTACTTAACAATGGCAGGAAGAGTAAGAATGTACTTGTGATTTAAATGAGGTAGAGAACTCCCCTTCCAGTGGAAAAATTCCCTCCTTCTTTGAAAATTGGCTAGGGAAAACTCTGACGTTAGGTGATTTGCCTCAGACCAACTACCTAGTATTCTTCATTTGAACTTGGCTCTTCCTGATTCCAAGGTCCGCCTTCTATCTCTACCTGTCTCTCATGCACACTCAATACATTTATTGATTAAAAAGTCTTTCTTTCAGGAGATTTTTCATTGTTCCCTCTAATTTAGCAGACAAAGATGGTTTCCTTCCTTTCTCTCCCCTTTTAAAACTTGTCTTCCCCTTACTTTCCTGATACTTGGGCCCACATTACTAGCTAAATTATCATCCAGAGTCAAAATTAGAGGAACAGTTCAACGCAAACCCACAGAGGAAGGAAATCTTTACCTGATTTGTTAGACACCCATATAATTGTCTCTGATGAGATATGGCTCCTATTTCCTACTCCAAGAGTTAATGGAATCTGCCATAGGTAACTGCAAAATAAAGGATACATGTTAAGAACACAACAGCAACCACAGCATACATTTTTCTGAGGGTCTATTTCATATAGAAATTGTATTAAAAATAGAAGATACACAAGGAATTCATGCATGTTACAGGAACTAAGTCCAAAAGATCAAAAGACTGTTTCTGGAAAATTAATATAATAAGTCTTTGCTGGAGGCCTCAATGTGCCATGCTTCTGCAGCCTCAAAGGTAACTTATGCCAGTACATCACAAGTCATTAAACAGGTTCCATTGAGTTGAAAAAGTCTTAAGTAAAGGCCAACAACTTATGTCCCAACCCACTCCTTCATGGAAGTAGGAGGCCCACAGGTATTACACATTACACATTTTCAGACTTTTTCTATGTATCGATTTGTTGATTTTTTTTCACCCTAAAAATACTATTTATCATAAGGGAGGGAAGGGATACTGGGGATAACTATGATGATGTAAAAAATAGAAGATACCAATTAAAAACTTCCTTCTTTTTCAAAAGAAATAACTGATTTTTATAAACTGGTACAAGCTATCTCCACCATATCCTCAACATTAGAGTCAGCTATTATTATAATCTGAATTTATGGGGACTATCCCATAATGATGAAACTACAGATCCTTGAGGTAGACAATAAAATGTGATAGTAACATGCTGGTATTAAAATTAAATTAATTTTTAAGAAATAAAAAAAACAATGAAGGCCATCTGACTTATGAATGATAGATTTACATTTTACAACAGTAGAAATGAGCTAACTTCATTTCTATGAGCTTGGTCAACATCAAATATCACTCTATTCCATTCAAATACTGGAATACAGAAACAGAAATGAGTTCCTCATCCAGATTGCTGTTTAGAATTCACTAACTGCTTTTCAGTATCAAAAGATTCATTAAAGCTGATTCTATGAAGTTTCAATATTCCTCATCAATTATTGCTAATTATCAATTAATAATATCAATTATTACAATTTGGTGAGAAGGATATTATCTCTATTTTGCAGATGAGTAGTGGCATAGAAGTTAAAAGTCACTTACATAATGCTACCTAATAAAGATGAACATAAAATCTTAAGGGTCGGGTTCCCCACCTTCAGAATCTAAAATCCATTTGCCACACTTCTCTTTTGTCTTGAAGCCTACACCCATCACCTTTGTGGGAAACCGTAGCAACTTAATGAAATGCATCGGTAGTCTTGATAATGACGCATGCTGGTTTATAATATATATTAATTATGATCCATTTGTTTGCTTTTTAATTAGGTCATTAATCTTCCATATTGAAATATCTTTGCACTGTTAGGCCAATTTCTGGTTGTGGTTAGGGGGAAACTTTTATTTCAGAAATACATAGACAATCACACTATATCTAATAATAAGAAAAGCCCTTCGAAAATTAAGTGGTGTATAAAAAACCTAGAGTGAATAAGTCAAATTCTTTTATGATGAATATGGATAAGACACAATGAAACTTTTGTTTTATTTGCTGTCTTTTGCTTTTGCTTTTAAAGGAGACTTTCTAGTCCCACCACTTCCCCTAAAGGGCCACTTTTTAAATAGTCATATATAATACAATGATATCTGAGCACAGTGAGAAAAATTGGGTCATATCTTCAGAGCAATTTTCAGAGGTATAGACTAGGGCAGGGGTGGGGAACCTGTGACCTCAAGGTCACATTTGATCCTCTTGGTCCTCAAGTGCAGTCCTTCAGCTAAATCCAAACCAGGGCAAAATGATAAAAACTCCTAAAAAAAATGGGTTTTTATAATGTAAAAAGCTCAAACAGAAAACTGTAGTGAGACTCATTATAAGCCTACACCCCAGATTTCACTATTGTAGAAAGTCAAAATGTAAAGTTTAAAAGTAGGGATTTTAAAATAATATCCTTTATTAACAAACATTTATTGAATGCCTAGGGCAGCTAGGTGGGTCCTCAGATAGAGCACTGGGCTTGGAGTCAAGAAGACTCATCTTCCTGAGTTCAAATGTGACCTCAGACACTTACTAGCTATGTGGCCCGGGGCAAGTCATTTAACCCTGTTAGCCTAAATTCCTCATCTGTAAAATGATCTGGGGAAGGAAATGGCAAACTACTTGTAATGGTAATTTAAGGTTAATAGTGGGTGGGGGGAAGAGTTAAAGATCTTCTCAGCCCACTAAAAGGCTTCAGTACCTTTTGTTAATTTCGGTTGAGGGCCCGAGTCAGAGGGACCTGCCCTTTGGTTCTGAAAAGTGTATTAATACCATGAGGTGAGGTTTTACTTTGGTGCTAATTCATTGGAGGTGTTTGTTTGGCCAGAGGAGACTCTAGGAAGCCTCTAAGGAGGGAGAGAGTCCTTGCTGTTACACTACTCCAGTGTCTTTGCCAAGAAAACTCCAAATGGGTCATGAAGAGCTGGCTTTGACTTAAAAATGACTAAACAATAACACTGGACAAAGTAAAAGAGGTGTCAAGAATAAAACAAGAGTCATGCTTAATGCTTCATATTATAATGCAACAATGGCCTCTGTTGATTCCAAAACTCTTTGTCTTTGTCTAGGGACAAGGCATATCATCTTTGTGGGAAACTATTCAGGGTGTTTCCCTAAGAACCTTCGATAGTAGAGTACCCCTTGGATACCCAGTAAGTATCAGGGACTAATTGTAAGGAAAGCAAGAGAAAGGCCACCTCCTAAGAGTTATACTTAAAACTTCCTTAACCTCTGACTTTTTCTAAAAATAATACTTTCTCCAAAATATATGTATGTAATTTTTTTCATTGATTAATTGAACAACTGACTCAGAGTCACAAGAGAATTCCCAAACCAACAATTCTCAGCAGGACTAGAGGCTAAGGTAAAATGGTGGTAAACTGGTGGTCAAAATTATTTTCTTTCTTTCCAGAAGGGAGATGGGGAAAGGGGAGAGATCTGTGATTTTATCTGTGTAGGTAACTCCTGATGTGGAAACTTGCTATCTAATGCAAATAATAAATCAGTGGTATATAACATACTCACAGAGGATTATCTGGCAGCACTCAGAGGTTAAATGATCACAAAACAATATGGAAATAGGGGGTATAAAAATTAATGGTAGAATTTGTATCCAATTCTTCTTGGTTTTAAGACTATGCCATGTTATGTCCAAGGTAAGCATCTTGGGAGCTATGATAAAACTTAAATTTACCAGGCAGTCCAATTTGGGTTGGTAAGATCACAGCTAGTTTCTCTCAAACCCTAGAGGGACTTGTTAGTGTAAAGAAGTAGTGAAAAGATAAAGTCTACTCAAAGTTGCTCCACAAAGAAAAGTAGAGTTGTTTCTGAAGTGCCATGCAAATGGCTCATAGGTTCATGGATCTAGAAGGGACTTCACAGGGATCCTCTAGCTTAACTGATTCACTCTGCAGAGAAGAAAACTGAATTTTATTGAAGAAAGTAACTGGTCCAAAGCCACATAGGTAGTAAATGATGGGGCCAGTATGCCAATACCAGGCTTCAGGTGCTGAAAACTGGTTGCTCCCCACCATACCATATTGCCTCCAAAGGGCTTTTATTTCATTGCAATACTGCAATTACCATTCATGTAATGAAATATCACTGGGTCCTTTCATTCTATACCCACACAAATTGTTATTTTAGTAAATAACAAAATTAAAGGGATTATAATAAAAATTGTCAGGTTACTCTCTTCTGGGTTGCAGCAACACTGCCTAAACCACAGAGGGAAAGTGAGATCCTTAACCATACCTGCGTGTTGTTTACAACAACTACTTTATAATTTAAGGACACTTTCTAAATAGGAGATATTGCATCAAGTAGCTGTTCAGATGCAAATCAGTTAATTATACAGTATTTGGATTATATAAATTCAGGGACTATAAGTATTTTAAAGTATACATTTTGTATTATATGATTTTGAGCATTAACACTGTATGGGTCCCATGGGCACATGTAGACCATTCTATGCTTTCCTCAAAGGCAGATTTCAAGATTGCAAATTAACAAGCACCTTCAGATTATGTATGCATATGTTCTTGAAAGGCTGAATGTCTGAGGGACATAATATTATGTTTTTCTGAATTTTTCATGCAACAATTATTTGTAGTTTTCATAAAATCCATTTAAACATCAAGGACTACATGGCAATTATGTCCTTTGTTATCATGGCTTAAAAAGCTGGAAGACCCTGAAGATAGCTGAGTAAAGATGCCTGGGTAGTGTGCAATGAAAGTGAGCCTAAAACAACACTGGATTATATTGAAAAGGAGATTAACTTCTGAAAATGGATTATATTTTTGCATCTTCAACCCTGCATGAATATCAGTGGCTCCATTTTATGTTTTAAATAAAAAAATTCAAAATATCAAAAGATTTGTTTTTAATTTACTATTCTACTCCCAAAATCACTAGATGATTGTTTTCATGTTTGTGTTAGACTTTAATTTAGATAACAGATAAATGCATATGGCATTGAAGATTTTTTTAAACAAAACATACTCTGACAACAGTCTGAAATTTCTTGAATGTAAGCACAAAGTCTTTAAAAAAGAAGTGAGGTATACGTGAATGAAACCTCATGAAAAATTTTGTGAAAATGGTCCAAAAATTTCAGCTGTCTCTGATCAATACATGTAATAAGGCCATTAAGGAAATACCATTGGGTCCTGTATTCTGTGTCCACAGTTGCTATTGCAGTAAATAACTAAATTAAAGAGACTATAATAAAAATTGGTATGTTCCTCTCTTTTGGGTTACAACAACACTGTGTTTGCTTCAGCAGCACATATACTAAAATTGGAATGATATAGAGAATATTAGCATAGCCCCTGCACAAGAATGACATGCAAATTCATGAAAAGTTCCATACTTTTAGGAGGGAACAATAAACTCTGTTAAGTACAGAACTAGCTCTATAGACAGTAGGATATTTCCTCTCTATGGGCTCTATAGTCAGTAGGAGGCTAAAAGGGAGGGAAGAAGTAGTAAGAGAAAATGGCTGTAAAAGGGAGCGGGGCTGAAAGAAGGGAGGGAAGATTAAGGGAGGCAGTGGTCAAAAATTAAAACTCTTGAGGGAAAGGGAGAAGGGAGAACTAAAAGCACAAACAGGAGAAAGAAGATGGAGGGAAAGACACAGATAGTAATCATAACTGCGAATGTAAATGGGATGAACTCTCCCATAAAATGAAGCCAGCAGAATGGATTAAAAACCATGATCCAACAACATGTTGTTTACAAGAAACACATTTGAAGCAGGTGGATACACACAGGGTAAAGGTAAAAGGCTGGAACAGAATATTTTGTGCTTCAGCTGATGAAAAAAAAAAGCAGGAGTAGCAATCTTAATCTCAGACAACGGAAAAGCAGAAATGGATCTAATCAAAGAGATAAGGAAGGAAACTACATCCTGCTAAAAGGTACCACAAACAATGAAGCAATATCATTACTAAACATATATGCTCCAAGTGGCATAGCATCCAAATTCTTAGAGGAGAAGTTAAGGGAGTTACGGGAAGAAATAGACAGCAAAAACTATACTAGTGGGAGACCTCAACCTCCCCCTCTCTGAACTTGACAAATCTAACCTCAAAATAAACAAGAAAGAAGTTAAGGAGCTGAATAAAACTCTGGATAAGATAGATATGATAGATCTCTGGAGAAAACTGAATGGGGATAGAAAGGAATATACTTTTTTCTCAGAGGTAAATGGTACATATACAAAAATTGACCATGTACCAGGGCATAAAAACCTCACAATTCAGTGCAGAAAGGCAGAGATAGTCAATGCATCCTTCTCAGATCATAATGCAATAAAAATTATATGTAATAAAAGACCATGGAAAGATAAACCAAAAATTAGTTGGAAACTAAATAATCTAATTCCAAAGAACAAGTGGGTTAAACACTGCCTAAACCACAGAGGGAAAATGAAATCCTTAACCAGACCTGTATACCAATATGTCTTTGGATAGAAAGAAAACTCGAGAGGTATGACAAGTAGAATTCTTAGACTACAGGACTCAAAGAAGTCCTTCCAGTAATCTTACAGCTACATGATTCAACAGGTTGCTGTTTGTATCATTACCTTCATTTTAAAGAAAAAATCCTAAAATAAAAACTCAGTATCCCAAATGTTTGGTTCACAGTCATGTATCAATTGCCTACATGCCATATTTAGTAATGGAACCATCTTTTCCAGACTTGTCTTAGTACAGGCCTAACCCCATGCTCAGGATGCACACACTTCTCGCTTCTCTTTCTAGGAATCCATTGTTTTGTGAATAGACCCAAATAAATCACTGCTGTTTTTGGTAAACTTTCCCCGATCTTCCAGTCGTTAGTCACCCATCAAATGTAAATCCCTCATTTTACAGATGAGGAAACCAAGGCTGAAAGATGGAAAGTGATTTGTTGAATGTAACATAGCTCATTAATATCTACAGCAGGATTTGAGTGAGGGCTTTCCTGATTTTTCAGCCCAGACCTCTATCTACTATAACATCTACCCACTGAAAATCATAAATCATAAATGTCTGTTGAACTGAATTAAAAACTCCACCAATTTTTGTCTTTGTTTTGCAGAAGTGGGGGGTTATGGGTATAGGACATTGCTTATAATGCTAAATATAGATGATATACTGGTTTGTTTTGCTGGACTTTTTTTTTCTTTTCTTTTGTCACAAAGGATGAATTAGAAAATAAATGTGATGGGAAAACAAAATATGTTAATAAAATGAAAAGTTTGTCACAAAGGATGACAAAATATGTTAATAAAATGAAAAGTTTTTAAATATCATTGTCATCAGAGAAAAAAGTTAATACTGTGTACTATTTTTTGTAGGACATACCTTGTTAATAAGCTTATCTCCATTAGTTGGGGAAGTAAGAAGATAGAATGAATTATACTACTTTGTTCCAGATGCATACACAATTTGCAGTATTTCTGGAAGATAGGGGAAGTTAATTTTAGTGCAAAATCAATTCCTAACATTGTATATTAAAGATCCAGGAGATTATACAAAGAGGGGAAAAATTGATTCTGAGTCATAACTAATCATGTATATTGTTAGAATGTTAGCAGCCTATTTGCTAAATATCCAGTATGTCCATGAAAACAACTACCTAATCACATGCTAAATTCCTGACTATAGAATATAGGAATTAAAGCACTGGTCTTTGAGTCAAAAAGTCTGGTTTCAACACTAGCTGTTTGATTCTGGAAGTCTTCTATCAATTTATAGATCTGAAGGTACTTATCTCATGTAAATGTATTTATATATCTGTATCTCCTCCTAGATTAGAATATAAGCTCTTTGACCATAGGCTTCATTTTTGTCTTTTTATTTCTGGTACCTACCTAGCAAAATGTTTGGCACATAATATGATCTTTAAAAATACTTGTTGATTTGTTATATTTGCAAGCAACAGAGGAAGCTCACCAGCTACCGGGGAAGTCCATTCCACTTTAGGATAACTCTAATTGTTGGGAAATATTCCAAACCCTTCTTGTTTCAAGCCTAACTCTACTTTCTTAAACCTTTCACCCACTATTCCTGGTTCTGCCTTCTAGGCACAACATAGAGAGCAAGACTAATCTATGTTCCCTAAGATAGCCCTTGTAATGCTGGAATACAGCAACTGCATTAGAGATGGTTTGAAAACTATAACTATGTTCAGATGTAGGTGGGAATGTGATGGGGATTATTAACAAAGGGGATGAAGGAATTTTTCAACTGTTCTTTAAATGTCAGGTAATTTAGTCCCATCTTACTAAGATTAGATAAACTAATCTAGACTCTGAATAACATAGGGACTTGATGAGACTGGTCATTTTGGTTTTTTTGGTAAACTCTTTCAAGTTGTCTAAATACAAAAAATTAATTATTTTCTTAATTTTCAATATGTGGGATTATTTATTAATTTATGGAATGAAATAAGCATTTCCATAACATGGTATAATAAAAAATTATTGCACATGAAACTGCAAATATATTATAAATTGTTGCTTAAAAAATATAAAAATAGAAAATGTTTTTCTTCAGTCAACGACAGCAGGAATTTCAACTATGGTTCTTTCTCCTTTCTAGTGAATGGTATCTACTCAAAAAAGATGGAATATCATTTGTACACAGATTCAACGCAGCATCTGCCTTCAAAGATCTCATGAAGGACAGGAAGACAATAAAGATGGACTCACTAAATCATGACACAAAAGAGAGCAAGATAATTAGAAAAGCCACTTTCAAAATTTTCAGTAGTAATAACTTCCAGTTGAGACAGTACAACATTGAGACATGAACACATGGACAAGCTGTCTTCCAACTCCGTGACTTTTCACTGGCTGTCCTCCCCTCTGCCTTGTAGCTTCCTTGTTTTCCTTTAAGCCTCTGATCAAATATATCTTCTGCAAGAGGCCATTCTCTCTGCCTCCCCTCCAAACTTTACCCCAACCACAGTGCCTTTGCTTTGAGATTAATTCCTATTCAAATTCTATTAAGCATGTATGTTTAGTTTTTGCACATTGACTCACTTGTTGGAATATAAGCTCCCTGAGGACAGAGAAAGTATTCTTTGTACCCTGCACAGAACCTGGCACAAAAGAAGGGTTTAATAAATTCTATTTGATTTACCAATGAAAGACTTCTTGAAAGAGACATTATCTGAGTCAGGTCTTGAAGGACTTCAATGTCTGGAAATTAGTGATTGGGTAAGAAAGTACATGGAAATGTTCTCTTCTACATGGAGTCCTTCCTCATCCTTCCAAGTGCTAGTTTCCTCCTTCAAAACTACCTTACATTTAAATACTTTGTATTTATTTATTTTCTGCATGCTTACATATGTGGACATGTTGTCTCTCTTATTAAAAGTAAGTTTCTTGAGAGTAAGGACTGTTGGGGGCAGAGTCAAGATGGTGGAGTAGAAAGACACATAAACTCTATCTCTTCTCCCACAGCCCATAAAATACCTATAGAAAATGACTCTAAACAAATTCTAGAGCAGCAAAAGCCACAGAACAACAGAGTGAAAGAGCTTTCTAGCCCAAGGTAGCCTGGAAGGCTGACAGGAAAGGTCTATCTCATAGGGTTTGGAGTGTAGTGCAGCCCATGGAGCCTAGCCTAGCCTTGGCTGCATGGCACTGGCAGGAACAGGACTGAAACAGGCCTCAGGGGTGGAATCTCCAGCAGCAGCTGTGGTTCTCAGATCCCTCAAACCACAAACACCAAAGACAGCTTCAAAGGTCAGGGATAAAGCTTTTTCACCTGAGTGAGAAGAGAGCAGAGTTTTCCCCTAGCCCCAGCTCCAGGTGGTGGCAGCAACATCCATTTTTGTAGCCCTTGGCCTAAAATCCCTGGAGGAATTGAGCAATTAATCTGGGTCTCAGCCCTGAGTGGCAGCCCAGGGGTGAGGAAGAGTGATGGCTGGCATGGTGGAGTTGGTGGAGGCTCTGGAAAAGGAATTCTACTTGCAGATCCTGGGCAGAAAAGCTTTGGTAGCTCCCAGACTAGAGGGTAGGCCAAGAGAGGAGTAAACTCCTCTGCCTTGATTGTGCTACCTTGGAGGAACTGACAACTTACAGGTCCCCAGAGTATACCCTCCTCTGGACAAAAGACTCAAAAGTCAAGTAATTGGCTGGAAAAATGCCAGAACAGGGGGAAAAAATAAGACTATAGAAGGTTACTTTCTTGGTGAACAGGTATTTTCTTCCATCCTCTCAAATGAGGAAGAACAATGCTTACCATCAGAGGAAGACCAAAAAAATCAAGGTTTCTGCATCTAAAACCTCCAAAATAAATATGCAATGGTCTCAGGCCATGGAAGAACTCATAAAGGATTTTGAAAATCTTTTTTGAAAATCAAGTAAGAGAGGTGAAGGAAAAATTGGGAAGAGAAATGAGATTGATGCAAGAAGATCATGAAAAGTCAGTCAAAAGCTTGCTAAAGGAGACCCCAAAAAATGCTTGGTATATGATATTCCAGAAGTTAAAGGAACTAGGATTAAAACCAAGAATCACCTACCCAGGAAAACTGAGTATAATGTTTCAGGGGAAAAAAATTGTCATTCAATGAAACAGAAGATTTTCAAGCATTCTTGATGAAAAGACCAGAACTGAATAGAAAATGTGACCTTCAAACACAAGGATCAAGAGAAACATGAAAAAGTAAACAGGAAAGGGAAATCATAAGGGGCTTACGAAAGTTGAACTGCTTACATTCCTACATGAAAAGATAATGTTTGTAACTCCTGAAAGTTTTCTCAGTATTTGGGTAGCTGGAGAAATTACACACACACATACACACACACACACACACACACACACACACACATATAGACAGAGAGCACAGGGTGAGTTAAATAGGAAGAGATGATATCAAAAAAATAAAATTAAGGGGTGAGACAGGAATATATAGAGAGGAGAAAAGGAGAAATGGAATGAGGCAAATTATCTCATAAAAAGGCAAAAAAAAGCTTTTTCAATGGAGGGGAAAAGGAGGGAGGTGAGATTGAAAAAGTGAAGCTTACTCTCATCACATTTGGTTTAAGGAAGGAATAAAATGCACACTCAATTTGGTATGAAAATCTGTCTTACACTACAGGAAAGTAGGGGAGAAGGGGCTAAATGGGGTGGGGGGATAATGGAAGGGAGGGCAAATGGGAGAAGGTAGCAATAAAAAGTAAACACTTTTGGGGAGGGACACAGTCAAAAGAGAGAATAGAATAAATGGGGGAAGGATTGGATGGTGGGAAATATAGTTAGTCTTACACAACATGACGATTATGGAAGTCGTTTGCAAAACTACACATATATACCTTATATTGAATTGCTTGCCTTCTCAGTGGGGAGGGAGGAAGGAAGAGAACTTGGAACTCAAAGTTTTAGGAACAAATGTTGAGAATTGTTTTTGCATACAACTGGGAAAAAAAGACATACAGGTAATAGGGTATAGAAATTTATCTTACCCTACAAGACAAGAGAGAAGATAGAGATAAGGGAAGGAAGGAGTATTAGAAGGGAGGGCAGATTGGGGGAAGGGGTAATCAGAATGCACGATGTCTTGGGGTGGTGGGAGGGGAGAGATGGGGAAAAAATTTGGAACTCAAAAGCTTGTGGAAATGAATGTAGAAAACTAAAAATAAATAAATAAACATTAGAATACAAAAAAAAAATTAATCCCTTCAAAAAAAAAAAGGGAGAGTAAGGTATTGTTTCATTCATTACATTTGGGTAAAGTTTGCAAGAACAAAACGTAATTGCAATAGAGAGCAACTGTAAATTTTATCTAATTTTATGCCCTAGGTGCTTTTACATGATGCATAAAGAACTCAGCAACATTATCCAAGAGATCACAAAGCATTTGAATAAATGTGACCCAGAAGCTGCATTTCTATTCCTTAGAAAGACTCTCACCTACCAAGCCTGGGCTATGGAGACAGACAAGTAGTCTAGAGAAGGGACATCCAAAGAAAAGAAGGTCAAAGGGAAGTACTGAATTTTTAAACCTGCATTCAGTCTACACACTAATTACAATGATCAGGGTAAATAATAAGTCAGGAATGTAGGCAGTCAGGCAAGACTGAAGGATTAGGTAAGTATCAAAAGATCAGAGTTGGCAATAGCTCAGGGATATAGGGGAGCAATTAGGGTAATATTAGATCAGAATGCAGGTAGAGATTCTGAGTGCTATATCTCTACATAGAGGAATGCTGGCCAGAAATTCCTTGGCACTGAATTAAACTTTTGCCTCATCAAAAGAACTGATATGCTTTTCCTTTAGAGTACAGACCAATCTCCAAACACAGTAGGAGAGCTACAGATGAGAGTGGATAGAAGGACCTGCCTAGCAGATCATCAGAGCAAAGGCATTAAGAAAGCAGTGTACATAAGCATGTCTTCTCTGTACAGTGTGCTTCCTGTGAACAACTTGTTGAAGTCTGATCTATTTGGGTAATGATTTAAGACCAGCTTCTTTCCGAAGCCTTCTTCCAAATTCAGACGCAAGAAAACAACCATGAATCTCTTGATTGCTTGCCCTTATACAGCCAATCTTGGAGCTAGCCTACTGGGAATGATTTTCATTTTTCTTAGAGATAATAAATTATATTTAATGTGTACTCCAAGTCTCCTAGCTACTGGTAGCTCTTAATTTTCAAAGAAAAATGGAACAAGCATGGATAATCTAATATAAGCACTTTATTTTATACCTAAATTTCAATCATTTTTCTCATCAAATCTGTTTGCCAGGGCTATTTAGAAGTAGTAGAATTGAGTGGTCTGAAAGTTACCTCATCTTTCCTTTCAAATATTGACTTTTAAAATTATCACTGGACCAAATAACATAAGAGGAAAATTAAACAGCAGGACTGCCTACAAACAAAATAGTCAATCCTCAAATAATCCAAAGTTTCACATTTTAAAAGGAGGTAAGGGGAAGGAACAAGTATTTATTAAGCACCTACTACGTGTCAGGCACTATGCTAAACACTTTACTAATATTATCTCATTTTATCCTCACAACCACCCAGGGAGGTTTTTCTTTTTATCCCTATTTTACAGGGGAGGAAACTGAGGTAAATAGATATTAAGTGACTTGCCTAGGTTCATAAAGGTAGTAAGCATCTGGGGCTAGATTTGAACTTGCGTCTTCTGGACTCCAATCCTAGCAATCTAAACATTGTGCCACCTATTTCAAAGTAAAATCATTGATGTGTATCACCAAATTACTGTAATGCAATTTCCATTAACAATAAAAGTCAAGAAAAAATAGCATCATTCAATACAAAGCAGTTATGTTACTGATGTTATTTTGAAAGTAGCTTGATACAATTAGAAAGGAAATCTTTTTTGTTCAATGTGATTTGTCTGATGTTCAGTTGTAAAGGTCTTTTCTCCTTTATTTTTATAATTTGTGGTATGATTTCTAGTTCAGCAAACTTATTTGCATCCAGGAGAAGCTAAATTTTTGTGTTATTGTAAATAATAATAATAATAAGCATTTATATAGTGCATTAAGGGTCATAAAGCACTTTACAAATATTAATTTTGTATTTGAAAAGTCACTTATATACTGAATTGCTGGCTCTAGAATATGGCGATTTGAATCAAGTATTCATTGGTCAGATGGCTAATTGAAGTGAGAAAGAAAGCTAAATGGAACTAAAAATGAAATCATTATGTACGTAAGGAAATGAAACGATACAAAGTTACAACTCCAATGATAAGATCCTAAGGCTGCCATATTGATTCTTCTAAAAGAATCCTTTTCAACAGTGATAGTAAAAAACAAACAAAAAACAAACAAGGCACAGATGTAACTTTCAAAATGTTCAATTCTTTCAAAAAGACTGAATACCTGTTGTTTCCAAACTCAGTGGTCTTGACTCTAGCCTTGCTGTCATAAATAAAGTGTTGCTGGGTAATGGCTATCATATTGTGAACTGTTCCATTTCCCAAGATGGTGATGACAGGATAACCCATCTGGAGAGTCCATTGATCCATTACTTCTTGAATATTTACATATTTTCCATTCTTTCTTAAAGCCTATAAAAACCAAGATTTAAAAAAGCTAATTTATTAAAGTACTATTAACAATTAACCATTGTTCAATGTTTACCTCTACAAAGTACATTTTAAATTCAAAATCCATGATGCCAGCATATACGAATAAAATCAATTTGCTTTAACCTAAGGGAAGGCTTTCTGCCCATCTCAGGCATAAAATGACTTTGTGAACATTAATGTTTTAACGTAATGGAATATAAAACAGAAATTTTATTGTTCTAGCAAGAAGGACCTAAAGTATCACTGTTAAGTAACTTCAGTTTGTCTAGTAGAGCATAAAACATTTGCTATACACATACAGGATTATGTCTGATTTTGAAACTTCCCAATGTTCTGCCTTTAATATGACAGGTACTCCCATACCAAAATCCCATTTCAATGGAAGTACAGTCATCCTGATGGGAAAGGTAACCTCTATTCCTGTGGCTATTTTGAGTACAGAGAGCATGAGTGGCCAGAGATCATTTACATGACAAATAAATACTAAAGGCAGCCTGAGGAAAAGGGAAACAGAAACGCTATAGCATATTAGCAGTCCACTTGCAATTACATAGCATAGTCTTTTCTTAACATCACACACACACACACACACACACACACACACACACACACGCACACACACACACACACACACACACACATAGAATACAAAGGTAAGGTCTGGTACCTCCATAACCAAAATATACTTTACCTCTGACAGTGTATTCCACAGATCATTTCTGGCTGCATTGCCATATTTATGAATGGTTAAATAATCCTAAAAGAATATAAATCAGTAATTACAATTCACAGTCCAAATAATTATGACTCAACAATTGAAATTCATTTCTGAATTTGATTAACTATCTCCATGTGTAGGAATTCCATTAATACAAAAACGGAGACACTGAGATACTGATGATACTTCTTAAAGAGATTAAGATACCAATTAAAATGTTACTGAGATTCACCCATAACATGTTTTTAATTAATTCATCACGCAATACTAATTGTTTAAAAAACTATGGGCAAGGAAGACCATAATTCCTTCTAGACACATTAGCTGGCTTACTATTTTCCACATACGACATTTCATCTGCCATTTTTCTCCCTTTGTACAAGTTGTCCCCTGCTGCTGGTATGCATTCCTTCCTCCCTTCCAATTCACAGAATCTCTAGTTTCCTTCAAAGCCCAAATCAAGGGCAACCTCCCATAGGAAACTTGGCAAAATACACATAATATGCACTTTATTACATTCCAGGCACTGCGCCAAGTTGTCCTGATCTTCCAAGTTGCTTATACCTTTCTGCCAGAAATTAGCTTGTATATATGTTGTATTTAATCATTCATATACATGCAATCATTCCTCCACTTCCCTAAATGGAATATAAACTACTTAAGGGCAGAGGTTTCTTAGGTTTGGTTTTATTTTTTGCCTCTCCAACACCTAATAGAATGTTTGGCATATAACAGGTACCTTACAAGTGCTTCTGGAATTAAGAGGAATTTAATTTTAATTTGCCAGAGTTTAGGTACAGTGCCTGGAACATAGTAGGTACCTAAGAAATACTTATTGACTAATTTCTAAAACAAAAATTCCTTGCGAAATCTCTTCCTTTATTGTAGCAGGTGGTCAACCTATAGCTGATGACCTGTTGGCTCTGTAGAAAGCTGCATCTGCTCTGAAATCCTTAAGGGAGAAATAAAGAACCCATCTGCCTCTCATCTTGAAGCCTCAGAGAAAAGCGTTTTCCTTAGTATAAAGGAGAAGAGAGAACTCAATCAACTGAAATATGTTAAAATAGTTTTCTTTATGAGACATTAACAGATATCTATATCCCCAGGAAATGGGGGAGCTAAGACAAAATAGTATGTCTTTCTCACTGTGTCTGTGTGTGTGTGTGATTATATCAGAATCCCTGGGTCACAGGCTTTGTCCAGCTGTGACCTGGTTGGAAGTTTATTCAGCTCTAGATTATACAACTCATTCTCCATTGCTCTTCTTTCAGCCACCAAAAGACCAAAGAACTGAAGGGGAGAAGGAGGAGGGGACTTTCCCAAAGGTGTGAGTACCATCTCTCCATTGGCTTTGAAGTCTCTGAGCCTTTCTGCAGAGGACAGGCAGCCTATTATAAAAATGATGTGTATTTGCTTCCAGAGCTGTGACCTACAAACTAATATCCAATAAAGAAACTCCATGCTGAGTCTGTCTTATATGCAGCCCCAGTTTGGGGCTGGGACCTCCCAGTCCTCATTTTTAAACATTAAGCCTACATGCTGCAATATCAGTACCATCTCTCCCCACTCCTTTTTTGAGAGCCACCGTTTCTATCATTATCAATCTGGCATTTAGTTATGGCTACTGTATATAAAATTCTCTGACTTCAAAGGGAAGAAGGAAATTGAAAATAGTAAATTTGATTGTAAATCAGAGGTCTCTGCTTCCTTGGGAGTGTTCATCATCTCCCTCCACCAAGTGGCAGAAGACAAAGTCCTCATTTAAATGAAACTGGAGATGAAACTGGAAGAACATCTTGTTAGTGGGAATTTGTGTAGCATGGGATATTTCTGGCATAATTCGGATTAGCTAAGCACATTTTCTGTTGTACAAACTCTATCAAAGGGGACAGATTGTATTTGTCAATCATGATACGCCACAAGGAGTAGATCTCATTTCATCACAGGCTGCAGAAACTAGCTTCCAATGCTGACTTGGGCAACTGCCCATGTCTCGGCTGAGTAACGTCAGAAAAATAGCATTGTGGGGGAAAAGACAATGCTGTAGAAAGGATCCAAGTCTCCATTTGGGATACAGAAATAACACATGAAAAGAACTTAACACAGAAGCCAAAAGTTGCATTTAACTGTATTCCTGAATTATTTATTAGTGCACTTTCCTTCCACTGATCTTTATTTTGCCATTTACATAATCAGAGCTTAAGAAATAACGGGTTCACTTATAGTAGGGGTTTTAAATGTGTGTTGTGTCATGGCCCCCTTGGCAAAGGTGAGGAGGAGAGGGAAGGAGAGGAGCAGAAGGGAGGGAAGAGGAGAGAAGAGCCTAAATTCACAGGTAACTGCTAACTCTTTAAGAAAAAGACACAAATTTACCATTTTTCATAGTGGAGATCAGAATCCTTGATTATCAAATCCAGAGAGGTTATTTCCATTAATTTAAATTTAATCTTTCCTTCCAAATGCACTAATTAATTTTAATTCTATAGTCATTTCTTGATTAAATCAAACTCTACCTAAAAATAAAACTTGAAATGAATATGTGCATTTTTTCAAAGGATATAACCTAGAACATGGCAATGGATGGTACTCAGTACAATGAACTATTTTGAATTGTTAAGTAATGCTGATGGCAACAGATAGTATTTTTATATAATGGTATATTCTTGAAGGCTAAATATACAAACACTGAGCAGAGCTGCTGTGGAATGGTGGAAGTGGATAGAGAAATGACTTTAAAGCTAGGATGACCCTGGTTCAAGTATCACCATTGAGTTTGTAACCCTGGGCAGGTTACAACTTCTCAGTTGTAACTCAGTGTCCCAAGTCACTCTCTAAAACTGTAGGCTACAAAGAATGTGCTAACAGGAATAGGTAAAAGATGTTTCTTCACCTGGCAATTCTCAGTACCAGTGAAAGAACAGGTCCAGTCTCATTTGGGACTACCTACCATATCTCTTTGAGGTAATTTACTTCACTAATTGGAGCTGTGGCTAGAGTATGGGGACCTGGAGTCAGGAAAAACTGAGTTCAAATACAATCTCTTTACTATGTGACACTAGGCAAGTTAGCTCACCTTTCTGTGCCTCAGTTTCCTTAACTGCAAAATGGGAATAACAGTAGTACCTATATGACAGATTATTGTGAGGATAAAATGAGATAATACATGTAAAAATTCACAGCACAATGTCTAGCACATAGTAGGCACTAAATAAATGTTTATTCCTTCCCACATTTCCCACATGTGTCATAGAGGGCTACCATTTAGGTTAAACATTGCAAAAAAAAACCTACAGGAATTCATTTAGTGTTTGTTGAGTTATAGATTCAGAAGGCTTCTCAGAGATTACTTAACTCACTATTTTTCCAGAACTGAGGCAATGAGAGGTTAAGTTGTATGTAAAGAAAGCAGCACAGTTGGGATTTGAATAAAAGTCTTCTAACTCATAATCTAGCATTCTTTCCCAGAACCCCATGCTGCTTTCTATTGTGGACTTCAGGCAGATGGTTTGCTTTGTCATTCATATGTCAAATATATCATTACAAATTTGAAAACCTACTGGCCATGACAAAGTACACAACACTCATACATATTCATGTGTAAATATATGAGCGTATATATGTATAGGTATGTGTAAATACCTATGTGTATATTTATAACATGAATGAGGGCACGTAGCTGCCACGTCATCCATGAAACCCATGTTAACACAGGATCTTCCTATTCTAATGCAGGTAACTGCACATTTTCATTGCTAATAATCTCTCTCCTGGTTTGACTGTCATTAACTTCAGGTCATCAGAATTTCATGAGCACCAACCAATAATAATGATATCCTCTCCACACCTCATTGCCTTGCATTGATTTGCATAAGCAATTTCTGCCCTGATAATTGGAGCCAAACATATCATGTTGTAGGTTACTTTATGGAAAAGAGCAGTTAAATAGTAATCAAGAGAAGTTTATCTTTATGCACCTCTAATCCTAGCAGATCTTGAATTTACACCACAGGATGATCAGGAAGGTGACTCACTCCATCACTTTCAAATATGGACTTAATTGTTTGAGTTTACATTAGATGTTAAGAATACTCTTTTTTTAATAATTTCATTTCCCTGCTGTTGACTCATAGCAACATGAATAATGTTACTAGGTTCGAATCATTAAAACAATATTGTTTTGTTTTAAAAAGAAAAGGCAATAGTCCTACATACTAATTATTGTTTTAATAGTTACTGAACCAATCAATGTTATCTGAGGGATTCATAATTGTGGCTTTATATTATTATTGCAGGAATAATAAGTGGAAAGGAAAAAGGTAATTACCAGGCATATAACACGTAGAAATGAAACAAAAAGAGTCTAAGCTATTAAAAAATTTCAATCCAAGAGACTGTACACTTGAGTTATTTTTAAGAATAAGTTTAGTACTTGAAAAACCCAAAGATTTCAGCTATTGGGGTAAGAACTCATTATCTGATCAAAATTTCTGGGAAAACTGGATAACAGTGTGGCAGAAGTGGGATTTAGACCAATACATCACATCTTATACTAAATAAGCTCCAAATAACACGACCTAGACATAAATTGCCACATCATGAAAAAAAAAAAATTGGAGGAACAAAGAAGAAATTACCTTTCAGATCTGTGGATAGGAAGAAAGTTCATGACCAAAGAAGAGAGAGACAGTATCAAAGAAAATAAAATGGAAATTTTTGAATACATAAAATTAATCCAATACAGCTAAAATTAGAGAAGAGAATGAGTTTAGTGAAGGCAAAAAATTGCAACAACTTTCTTTGATAAAAGTATCATTTCCAAGATATCTGAGGAACTGATTAGAATTTTTAAAAAATGACTATCATGCCCCAGTAGATAAGAATATGAACAAGAAGCTCTCAAGGAAAAAAATCAGCAAAGCCATAAGAAAAAATACCCCAAATTATTGATAATGAGAGAAATGCAAATTAAAGCAACTCTAAGATTACACCTTATAATCCATCAGGCTGGCAAAACTAACCCCCCAAAAATGTAGAATGTGGGAGAGGCTGCAAGAAAATGTTGATATTTTGTTGGAGTTGTGAATTAGTTCAACCATTCCAGAAAGCATTTTGAAATCATGACCCCCCAATCCCCCTTAAAATTATAAAACTGTGAATGCCTTTTCAACTGTCAATACTACTTTTGGTCAATGCCAGAAGGACAAAAAAAATGTTTATAATAGCTCTTTTCATAGTAACAAAGAAGGGAAACTAAGGAAGCAGCCATTAATTGCTGAATATTTTTGTATTAAATATTTGTGAAGTAATTTGGTTCAAAGGCACTGTGCTAGACACTAGAAGAAATACAGTCTTTCCCTCAAGGGCTTACATTCAACCACAGTATGTAACATATAAATAGATAAGTACATACAAGCTAATTTGAGGAATGAGAGATCAATAACAACTTATGTAGAAGGTGGGGTTTGAAGAAAATTAGGTAATCTAAAAGCTGCTGGTGAGGAAGGCAGACATTAAAGGCACTGGGAAGAGTTAGTGTAAAAGCATGGAAAAGGAAGATGAAACGTCACAAGGGACCAATAAGAAGGCCAGTTTGGTAGAACTGTAGTGAAAGGAAGTAGTGTATAACTAGGTCAGAAATGCAAGTTGGGGCCATGCTTGCATTTGAGGCTAAAGGAATTAGGAAGTCACCTGAATTTATTCTGTAAAATAATAGTATGGTCAGTCCTATACTTAAGGAAAATCATTTTGACAGCTATGTCAAGGATAGACTGGAAAGGAGAGAGACAAAACAACATGAGCAAATAACAGGAGTTTGAGTGGAAGATGATGAGGTTCTGAACTAGGATTGTGGCAATATGAATGGAGAGAGGGGAAGTATATGAGAGATTTAGAAATAAAATATATAATATTTGGCAACTCTTTGATTACTCTTAGATAGAGAAAACAAATGCCAAATTAGAGTTGAGTAGTTTTATCTTCACTCTGACGCCCATTATCGTTATGTCATCGGCAGCATAGCACTGATCCTCTTGTATTTTTTTCCCCAATATTGAATTTTTTAAAAACCCTTTTTTTGTTTGCCATAGCATTTATTACTAGCTTTATCTCATTGCTATTCTTAAAGCTCCTGATGTTATTCCAACAGGATTATGCCTTGCTTCTGTATTAGTCTTCCATCATGTCTTTGATTTCCTATTCTATATATTTCTTTTTCTTTTTTAAAATTAATTAATATATTTTTAGCTTTCAACATTCACTTCCACAAGATTTCAAGTTCCAAATTTTCTCCTCTTCTCTTCCCTCTGCCCATCCTGAGACAGCGTGGATTCTGATGACCACTTCCCCCAATCTGCCCTCCCTTCTGTCACATCCCTCCCTTCTCTTATCCCCTCCCCCTCTATTTTCTTGCAGGGCAAGATAGATTTCAATACCCCAATGCCTGTATATTTTATTTCCCAGTTGCATGTAAAAACAGTTTTTAACATTTGTTTTTAAAACTTTGAGCTCCAACTTCTCTACCTTCCTCTCTCCCCACCCACCCCCCAGTGAGAAGGCAAGCAATTCAATATAGGTTATATATGCGTAGTCATGCAAAACACTTTCATAAATCATGTTGTGAAAGACTAAGTATATTTCCCTCCATTCCATTCTGCCCCCCATTTATTCTATTCTCTCCTTTGGGGGCAGCTAGGTAGTACAGTGGATAGAGCACCAGTGCAGGAGTCAGGAGGACCTGAGTTCAAATCTCACCTCAGACACTTGACAGCTGTTACAGACTCCTCTGCCTCCTCCACCACCCTGTGGTTGGGGCCAGACTCTCTCACACAAGTTCAAAAGATTTTTTCCATTGACCTTCCAATTTGTCCTCATTGTTTTGGGGTCATGAAATCTGGAAACCACCATAGGTGCCAGTGATTCATGCCCCCCACCACAGGCCTGCTTAGGTCCTATCTGTGCCAGCACAGCCCTCAATGGACTGCACTCTGCTCCCAGTCTGATGAGACAGATGCTCCCTGTCAACCTTCCAGGCTATCTTGGGCTGGAGATGTGCTTCATTCCATTATTCTATGGGTTCTGCAGCTTCAGAATTTGTTTAGTCATTTTTTACAGGTATTTGGCTAGGTATAGAGCTCTAGGAAGTCCCTGCTTTTACTCCACCATCTTGGCTCTGCCTCCCAATTGATGAATGGTTAAATAAATTACAGTATATAAATGTAATTGAGTATTGTACTCTAAGAAATGAAGAAAGAAATTGTTTGAGAGAGAGTTGGGAAGATTATATGAACTAATTCGTAGTGAAATGAGAAGAAACAGAAAACCTTTACAGCATAGCATCAATATTTATAAAATAATTACATAAGACTTAAAATATCTGATCAATGAAATGATCAATTATGATTCCTGAGGATTGAGTAATTCTCCCCACCAGATGATAGATGATGAACTAATATGCAAAACAAGACACATTTTTGGATGTTGCTAACATAAGAATTTGTTTTGCTTGACTATGTTTATATGATACAGGATTTCTATTTTTTTATTTCTTTGTTTTTTAAGGGGCTTATGAAGTGTTTCTTTTGTCTGAGAAACAGCCTAGATTAAAATTATGACTTGGGGGTGGGGGGCTAACACAACTAACAAAATCGATAAAAATGCATGCTTTCCTTAAATTGTGAGCTACTTCCGAGTCACTTGAGGCAACATTTTGCATGAAAGTAAAAGCTATGAGATGTGGTTACAAAGAAAAGAAAGCTATGGAAAAGGTGTAATGCCCTCAGCCAGGATTCCAATCAAGGTTGAAAGTTAATACTATCTCCTAGCAAGGAGATGAAGCTAATAATTAATAATAATACTAATAGCAACTAGCATTTATTTGGCAGTTACTATGTGCCAGGTACTGTGCTAAGCATTTTATAAATGTCTCATCTGCTCCTCATGACAACCCTGGGAGACATACTGTTGTACAAATGAGGAAACTGAGGCAAACAGTGTTAAATGATTGTCCAAAGTTACACAACTAGTGTATGAGGCTGGATTTGAACTCACGTCTTCCTGACTCTAAGCCTAGCTCTCTATCCACTGCAACACCTAGCTACTCCCAAAAAGCAGATCTAAGAGGAAAGTAAGCAACAAAAAGGATTATTATATTAGTTGGAAAGAAAGGGCATCACTTATGCCAAACTAGTAATCTGATGTCTGTCAAGAACAGGGCAGTGGTATGAGAGTGGTAGAGCAAGAAGGCAGTCGGATAGTGTAGGGGGAGGCACAGGAGGACAACACCTAAGTGATTTTTTTCTTTCTAGGGCTCCATGAAGGTCAATGCTGTAAATCACAGGGACTTTATACTACCCTAGGGTGGAGGGCTGGGAGGGAGATAGGAGTTCTTCAAAGCATCTTACCTCTCAGACTTTAGACTGTATATGGCTTCCATGTCTTTTCCCCCTCACTTGAAGCCTCAATTTGGATAGAATTTTAAGTCAGAAAAAACATACACATTCTCAGGGATAGGCAGCCCACCAGAGGGAGTGGTGTCAGAACCTTCTATTAAACCTCTGTATCTTTTTTTTCACATTTGGGCAGTTAGGGAGCTTCTATGGTAGTTCCTTAATTAAGAAGAACAATAAAATTCTCTAGGGTCACATGGAGTACCGGAAAGGAAAGGGAGAGTCCTGATGCTATACAGGTTTGAGTATGAGTCCCTCCTCCTGTATCCTTTACCATGCTCATAAAACCTGTTCTATTCTTGATGTCTTTTGAGAACAAGTGTTAATAAGAGAAGCTGGTGCTACTATACTGAAAGTAAGAACACTAAAGATGCATCTAGGGAAATGACCCAGAACCAGAAGTCCCTATATTCTACTTAGGAAGGGGCAAATGACTTTAAGAAGCTGAGGGTTCCACGGAATTTATGTTATGCAGAGTTTTTGATCAAAAGATTACATGTATGAGTGGATGTGGAAAAGAAGATACGGTTTATATGTGTGAAGCAACATAGCATACAAGATCCAGATATGGTCTGAAATTCAGGAAGACTGTGGGTTCACGTCCCACCTCTGACACTTACTAGCTATGTGACCAAGGGGAAGCCATTTAACTTCCTAATACCCCAGGCAATTCTCTAAGGTTATAAATTACAGAGGAGCTGCAATACATCTCAATGGAGGGAGACTCCATACCATGAGTTCCCTAGAAAAATTAAATCACTGGAATGCACAAAACCCACTCACATACATATATGCACATGAGCAGAAGTACATAGGTATTTTGGACAGGTGGTGCATTTGAATAATGAACAATAAAGGAGAATGTTGTTGCTTCTGCTTCTGTTGCTGTTTGATCATTTCAGTCATGCCCAACTCTTTGTGACCCCTTTAGGGGTTTTCTTGGCAAAGATACTGGAGTGGTTTGTCATTTCCTTCTTCACCTCATTTTACAGATGAGGAAACTGAAGCAAATGGAGTTAAGTGACTTGTCCAGGGTCACATAGCCAGTGTCTGAGGGCAGATTTGAACTCAGGTCTTCCTGATTTCAGGCCTGGTACTCTATCCACTGTGTCACCTAAATGCCCTATGAGAAGTTTAGGCTCATACGGTTTGCAATGGTACAATTCCTTCTGTGACACCAAGCCGCTTACTGCTATAAAACACATATTTTCATGGCCATTCTTCTGGTGAGGTTGGCTTGCTAGTAATTAAGGAACATCACTACCAAATGAATCAAACCTACAGATAAGCCAGAGGGCAATGGAAGAAGTAATGATGGGTAAAGTAAGCTATAGGCTATTGAATTGAAATAAACATACTCCCTTCCTTTTGACTTCCATGACACTGCCATTCTTTTTCTTGTCAGTTATTTGCTTCCTCTTTCTTTCTCCGAGTATAAGCAGCCCATGAGGCTCTGTTTATAGGATCATAATATTTAAATTTGCTAGGGACCTTGGAGATCATTTTATAAAACTATCTTACAGATGAAAGAATCAAGGCTTAGAAGCAGGGAAGCAGTAGAAAGAGGGCTGAACATGGAGTCATTGGAGAGACCTACATTGGACTCCACCACTGATATTTACTAACTACTTGACAACGAGAAAGTGACTAAACCTCTTTAAGCCTCACTTTCAGCATCTGTAAAATGGTGATAATAACACATATGGGTGTGTAATAATATGATGTAAAAGTACTATGCCAACCACAAAGGACTAAAACAGTGCCAGCCGGTCATTATCCAGTTCTAAACTTTTTTAATGGGGCTCAGACAGAAACAGTCTTGGATGAAGTTACTCTTCTGCTACTATTTTTTTTCATATTTAATATTCTATTGCACAGGCAGATAAAAGAATTTTCATTAATTAAATAAAGATAATGGAATATATGTTCATCCTCAGTAGACTCAATGAAAGTACATTGTCTAATAGCAGGTGAGTCAATGGGGGTCACAGATGTCTCCTTCTACTATGATAGGATTTTTATATTTTCTGCTCTTTGTCTTTCCATTTTGAAAGCATTTTGTTCCATGTAGTTTGGAGATTATGGATTTGTTTTTGTTCAGATATTTCAGTTATATCTGACCCGTTGTGATGGTACTGGACTGATTTGTCATTCCCTTCACTAGTAGATTCAGTTCAGATTGTCAGGCAATTAAAGGTCAAGTGACTTGCCCAAGGTCATGCAGCTAGAAAATGTTTGAGGCTGGATTTAAACTCAGGCCTTACTGACTTTAGGTCCAATGTCTCAGTCTATTCACTGAGCCACCAGCTACCTCTTATGAATATTAAGATTATTATATTATTGTGTTATATATAATATATATATCATGCTATGTATGTTATGCATATATAAAACATATAATGTTATTTCTGTAAAGATTATTATTAAGAGTATTAAGATTATGAATATTTGGCATTAAATACTGTTTTCAGGGATCAGTGCTATATCTGGGAAATTGTGGGTCTATGACAAAGGCTCCTTTCCAACACTTATTGATTTAGTTCTGCAAAATTTTTCAAGATCTGTATCTATAGTAAAAGGATTTGTTCTCATAAAGGGGAGTGAGCTGCTGATATATAATACAAGCTACCAGGTCATATCTTTGTAGGCATTTGACAATTGCTAATCTTTTACAACATGTGGTACATGCTGGAGATAGTGGAGGACAGAAGGGCCTGGCATGCTTTGGATCATGAGGTCACAAAGAGTCAGGCACGAATGAATAAAAATAATAACTAAATAAAAAGTAATAGCAATGATGTTGCATGGTTTTCCTCTCTAGACTCATCCAAGCCCACAATGCCCTAGACTACCACCCCACTTCTGTCCTCCAGCAGCACTTTTCTTACTCTAGAATCAGCTCTACTCCCTATAGCCTCTTGCTCCAGTTGATAACTTCCTTTGTGAACATCCATTCAAAGATGCATTCACACTAGCCATCATGCTGCCTCCAAATCCTGATCAGTCCATGGTGTCCTAGATGACCTCATGACCTGGGCAAAGAATCTTGTCATCCCCTTTTCCCCTCTTTTTAGTTCCCTGTTATGTGCTGTCTTCCTCCACTCAAACCTAAGTTCTTTGAGGGCAGGGACTTTGTTTTTGCTTATATTTGTATTTCCAGGGTTTAACATAGTGCCTTGCACATACATATAATAAGCTCTTAATCTTGCTCTCTCTCTCTCTCTCCATTTCCTCATAATCTATCTATATTGGTCATTTATGTCTGAACTCTTTAAAGTTAACAACCTCTCTATAATTTCCAGTGGCAAAGATCTAGTACTAAATTGACATCAAACCCTGCTCCTTTTCTACAAAACAAACTCATATGACAGTCATTAGTTTGATAGATTGTTGACTAAGTTGCAGCTTTCCTCTTCACTCATACTAGCCAATACTGTCCAAGACTATCACCTGTCTCTATCCCCAGCATAATTCTTCTCATTCTAGCAACACCAGTACCCCCTATAGCCTCTTGCTTGGATTGCCAACTTCCATTTAAGAAACCTCCATTTAAGAAAGTACTCACACTAGTCATCATGCTATCTTCAAACCCTGACCAGACAATGGTGCCCTAGACCTCCTAGAAATAGTTCCTATAAAAGGTACTTCTGTTCCATATTTGAATGTTATTTATTCCATAAACTTAATACACAGATAAATTGCTTTCAGTTACATTTGACAAATCTAACAGCACGTATCCCTTATTAGCATTGACTGCTGCTCAGTGAACTGATATCTGCATGTTCAAAAGTCATCTCTATAGATTTTTGACCTGTTCATTATGTGTTTTAAGAATGTCTATCATTCTTCCTTCTCCTTTTTAGAGAGGAAATACAGATCCTGTATGTGGTTTTTGTTAGGATAATCTATGCTATGATCCAGTTTCCAGTTTCAAAAGAGTTGCAATTATATATGTTAAATGCTTTTCCTATTCACCTTTGACTTCAGGATGCCAGTAAGTCTCCTAACATATTCAGTCATAGTCTTCTCTTTAATATCTTTAATATGTGCCTTTCTTGGAGGAGACCAATGTATTTATACATACCACTTTCATCCAATGGTTCGTTAGTAGCCTTCCAGATTCAAATTTATTGTCGTCTGCTTCTGTCATTACATGATATACATCAAGAATATGTTCAAGTTCAAGAACGTTAGAGAAAGAATCTATAAAATGCAATAGCTGTTAAGTATATTATTCATTGGAATCATATACAACAGCTAGATGCCATCTATGCACATTAAATGATCATTTGATTCAAATTCTTTATTAAAAGTCATATTTCATTCAATATAGTAGAGATGATAAAAGATATGAGAAGATAGAACCCTAATGATCTTATACAGTCTCTCTAAAAAACACTAAATTTTATATCAATTGTTCCTAACATCATTATCTTGGTGATGTATCTTAACAGACATCAGCTTTCTATATGGGCACTGAATACTCTGCTGTAGTGGCATCAAGCTCAAAAAGAAAAAAAGGATTCTTGAATGTTGACTTAGAGAACCACATATTAACACAATCTATGTTGTACTGCATTTTTATTTTATTTTGTTAAATATTACCTAATTACATTTTAATCTAGTTTCAGTTGCAATCTGTATCTTTGTAGGAGTTTTCAGGCCATGGTCACATGGAGCCTGTGGTCACATGGAGATCACACTGGGAGGAGCTTGGCCAAAGAGGAGAGCGAGAGAGAGAGAGAGAGAGAGAGAGAGAGAGAGAGAGAGAGAGAGAGAGAGAGACAGAGAGAGAGAGAGAGAGAGAGAGAGACAGAGAGAGAGAGAGAGACAGACAGACAGACAGACAGACAGAGACAGAGAGAGAGAGACAGAGAGAGAGACAGAGAGAGACAGAGAGAGAGACAGTATGAGGAGAAAGTGAGCACAGGTAGAGCAGAGAGAGAGAAGCAAGCTGTGAGTGAGAGCAGCTGGCCAAGGAGCAGAGAGAGAGGGAAAAAAGCAAGCTGTGAGTGGGCAGAGAGAGGAATTTGTCTAGAGAAACTTGTTTTTGTGGGGAGGCCTGACAGAAAAAAGGTTTAAAATGTCAGCGCTCCATGGATTAGTGATAAGTACCATGTTAAATCTTACCTCCTGATAGTCTAATGATGTCCCAAATAAATATTTTGGTTTTGTCTTTGAGGAAAAGAGTTTATTTTGCACATTTACCCTGGAAATATGCATGTATATTCATAGGCGCTGCTATGAGTATTGCATTGGCATTACTCTGAGTTAAAGTCTTTGCAATCATGAACAACAGTCTAAGTATGGTTGCTCTTTCAGATAGCTAGATCACCTGTCACCCAATCAATACTAAGTCGCTCTTTACATCAGTACTTTATATATCCTCCACATTTACTTCCTGGTATATACTGATGTTATACGCTCCAGTAGAATGTAAGATCCTTGTATGCCCACTTATATGCTACACATTCAGAGTTTCTCGAATTTACTTAATTCACAAATACCACTATTTCTAGCCAAAATGGACTCTGTGGTGTTATATTGCCCTATGTCATCTCCACACATTTGTACATGCTGTCTTCCTGACCTAGAATAGCCTCCATACTTGTATCTCTATAGGTAAAATCCAATTCTTCTATTAAAACCAAGATCAGGTGCCCCAAACTCTCCCTGACCCTTCAGCTAAAAGTCGTCCTTCCCTTCCTAAATCTCTTTCTCTGCTGTTCTGTGCAGTTAGAACATTCTAATCTGAAATAGAGTTATCTGTGTTACTTTTATTCTATTATCTATTTTATTTATTTATTACTAGTTCTGCTAAATCTTAATAAGTTCCTCAAGGGCAGATATTGTCTGTTTTTTAAATCTTTTCCAAGTGCCTTGCACACAGTAGATGTCTAATATTTTTGTTTCATTTTAGTTTTGCATCCATAACATTTATAGTATGCATACATCTTAATTTATCAAGCTGTTAAATATAGTTCTATTAAAACAAATCCAAATTTTCATTATAGATTGGGATCGGCACTGCCTCCTTTCATTGTAAACCCCAAGGAACACTTCATTTAGGCTAGATGCCTATTCATAGCCTTTTTCAATTTCTTTTCCGTAGTCCCAAAGATTCAGCTCACCTGCTCTCTTCCACCTGAGGCCATTGCTGAATGAGGAGTAGGCTTCCAATTTTCCTCCCTGTCCTAGTTGTCTTTGTAACAATCAAAGAAACTATGTTTAAGTTTTCTAAAGGATTTACTACTACAACTAGGTCCAATTAGTGCACTATTCAGTTACAATTTTGTAAAATACATTAACTGGTTTCAGAATATGAATAATGAGACCACTTCAGAGGATTCATTATTGGCACATAATTGACATTATTGGTATATTGTTGGGACTAATTGGTGACATTTTATTTAGACTTAAGTATATTATATTAACAAGAGAGTGTCAGCAAAGGTCTTCTCAGGCTGTGGGCTATCATCTGCATATGAAAGACCAAGAAAGTGGATCAGTACAGCATCCTACTCCAGCAAAAGACCAAAGGCAGGAGAAACAATGTCCTCTTCCCTTAAACTTCTCTTTCTTCCCCATCTATTCGTCTACTTGGGGAATGGTAGAAGCTTAGGCTCAAAAAGGGAACACTGAACCTCATTATTTGGTAGTTTTTAGAGAAATAACTATTATCTTATAGTCTAACCTTCAGAGATTAAAAATAGGAAACAAATGGAATTTCCAACATAAGCAAGGGTAGTATTGTTACCATTTTTGCATCATGGGACTGCTTGGAAATCTGGTGAAACCTATGGGCCCTTTTTCAGAATGTTATATTTTAAATGCATAAAATAAAATGCAAAAGATTATCAAAAAATCTAATCATGTTGAAATGTAATTATCAAAGTATTTTCCCTATTAAAGTTCACAGACCCCCTTGAAATATATCCATATACCCCTGCTCTAGGGGGAGGTTTTCTGACAGAAGGATCTAAGGCCCCAAGAACAGGAATTGGAGTATAAAGAAAAAAAAAATTAGCCTGAGGACATTGGCTAACTGGGGAGACCCTGGTTTGTTGGGTGTTTGGGGGGGATTGCTTGTTTGTTTTTGCTTGTTCCAAAGATCTTGGCCCCTGGGGCTGAGGAAGATCTCTTGGCGGACAGTTGAGAGAATCCCAAATCAAGACTCTGAGTTAACAAGATAGGACAGGGGCGGAGCCAAGATGGCAGAGTAGAAACACACAAATACGCTAGCTCCGAACCCACAGCCCATGAAATATCTGTAGTAAAGAGCTGCCAATAAATTCGGGAGCAGGTGAAGCCCCATAACAGGGGAGTGGATAAGATTTCTGTTCCAGAGAGCCTGAAAACCTCTCGCAAAAGGTTCTTCGCGCAGCAGACTGGGAGCCGAGAACAGCCCTGCCGGCTGCCCGGGCCGAGAGGAGCAGATCCAAGCGGGGAGCAGATCCAAGCGGGGAGCAGATCCCAGCAGGCTTCAGGGACAGAATCTCCAGGAGCCGCGCGGGTCAGTCCACCCACAGGTGACAAGGGTCAGTGAGAGGGTCTCTTTGGCGGGTCAAGAGGGGAGTGGGGAGTCCCCATGACTCAGGCCCCCTCAGGAGGCACCAGCGGAGGTGGGAGCAGACTGGAGCTCCCCAAGCAGGCAGGAGCCTGGATCCATTGTTGAAGGTCTCTGCATAAACCCCCTGAGGGAACTGAGCCTGTGAGGCGGCCCTGCCCCCACCCGGGCAGCTGAACTTGATCTCATACTGAATAGCAGCCCTGCCCCCGCCCAAAGCCCTGAGGCTGGGAAGCAGCATTTGAGTCTCAGACCCCAAGCGCTGGCTGGGAGGATCTGGAGGCAGGTGGGAGTGAGGAGAATATTCAGAGGTCAAGTCACTGGCTGGGAAAATGCCCAGAAAAGGGAAAAAAAACAAGACTATAGAGGGTTACTTTCTTGGTGAGCAGGTTTCTCCTCCCCTCCTTTCTGATGAGGAAGAGCGGTGCTCACCATCAGGGGAAGACACGGAAGTCAGTGCTTCTACATCCCAGCCCACTCAATGGGATCAGACCTGGGAAAACCTCATAAAGAGCTCAAAAAATTTTCAAAATTATGTTAGAGAGGTGGAGGAAAAACTGGGAAGAGCAACAAAAGACTTGCAAGCAAAGTATGAACAACAGATCAGCACCCTGCTAAAGGAGACCCAAAAAATGCTGAAGAAAATAACACCCTGAAAAATAGGGTAACTCAATTGGCAAAGGAGGTTCAAGAAGCCAATGAGGAGAAGAATGCTTTCAAAATGAGAATTAGCCAAATGGAAAAGGAGATTCAAAAGCTCACTGAAGAAAATAGTTCTTTCAAAATTAGAATGGAACAGATGGAGGCTAATGACTTTATGACAAACCAAGAAATCACAAAACAAAACCAAAAGAATGAAAAAATGGAAGATAATGTGAAATATCTCATTGGAAAAATAACTGACCTGGAAAATAGATCCAGGAGAGACAATTTGAAAATTATGGGCCTACCTGAAAGCCATGATCAAAAAAAGAGCCTAGACATCATCTTTCAGGAAATTATCAAGGAAAACTGCCTTGATATTCTAGAATCAGAGGGCAAAATAAATATTGAAAGAATCCACCAATCACCACGTGAAAAAGATCCCAAAAGAGAAACTCCTAGGAATATTGTGGCCAAATTCCAGATTCCCAGGTCAAGGAGAAAATATTGCAAGCAGCTAGAAAGAAACAATTCAAGTACTGTGGAAATACAATCAGGAGAACACAAGATCTAGCAGCTTCGGATAGAAGGGCATGGAATAGGATATTCCAGAAGTCAAAGGAACTAGGACTAAAACCAAGAATCACCTACCCAGCAAAACTGAGTATAATACTTAAGGGGAAAAATTGGTCTTTCAATGAAATAGAGGACTTTCAAGCATTCTTGATGAAAAGACCAGAGCTAAAAAGAAAATCTGACTTTCAAACACAAGAATGAAGAGAAACATGAAAAGGTAAACAGCAAAGAGAAGTCATAAGGGACTTATAAAAGTTGAACTGTTTACATCCCTACATGGAAAGACAATATTTGTAACTCTTGAAACTATTCAGTATCTGGGTACTTGGTGGGATTACACACACACACACACACATGCACACACACACACACTCATAGAGACAGAGTGCACAGAGTGAATTGAATAGGATGGGATCATATCTTAAAAAAGAAAATGAAATCAAGCAGTGAGAGAGAAATATATGGGAGGAGAAAGGGAGAAATGGAATGGGGCAAATTATCTCTCATAAAAGAGGCAAGCAAAAGATTTTTTTAGTTTGGGGAAAAAGAGGGGAGGTGAGAGAAAAACATGAAGTTACTCATCACATTCCACTAAAGGAAGGAATAAAATGCACACTCATTTTGGTATGAAAACCTATCTTACAATACAGCAAGGTGGGGGACAAGGGGATAAACAGGGTGGGGAGGACGATGGAAGGGAGGGCATGGGGAGGACGGTACAATTTGAGGTCGACACTCATAGGGAGGGACAGGATCAAAAGAGAGAATAGAAGTAATTGGAAGCAGGATAGGATGGAGGGAAATATAGTTAGTCTTATACAACATGGCTATTATGGAATTCATTTGCAAAACTACAAAGATTTGGCCTATATTGAATTGCCTGCCTTCCAAAGGGAGGGGGTGGTGAGGGAGGGAGGAAAAGAAGTTGGAACTCAAAGTTTTAGGAATAACTGTCAAGTACTGTTCTTGCCGCTAGGAAATAAGAAATACAGGTAAAGGGGTATAGAAAGTTATTTGGCCCAACAGGACAGAGGAGAGGATGGAGACAAGGGCAGAGAGGAATGATGGAGGAGAGAGCGGAGTGGTGATGGGGGCAATTGGAATGCTCGGTGTTTTGGGGTGGGGGGAGGGGACAAGGGGGGAGAAAATTTGGAGCCCAAAAATTCTGTGAAAATGAATGTTAAAAGTGAAATAAATAAATTAATTAAAAAAAAAAACAAGATAGGACAGCTCAAAGAATGGGGGGATAGGACATTTTTGCTGGTTTTAGCAGTGGTTTCTGCTTTTTCTAAGTAAAGAGGAAAAAAGAACCTAAATAAATAAAGGGTCTTTTCCCCTGAAAAGCATGGTGGTAGAGAAAGAGGGGTATTGATTTTTCCACTTCTTCACATCAGTAACCCTGTTTTCAAGTAGCCTCCAGTTGACATCAATTGTCTTATGTTTTACCTTCCTTTATCCCAGTTCTAGAGCCAAGGACAACCAAAAGATAAAGTACACCTGGTCTTGGACCACTTGAGGGCAATGCTGAACTAATCAAGTAGAAAGTCTCTTTATCCCATCTTGAAATACAATAAACTAGTGTTTATTGGCTAGTGACAAACCAGTTATTATCCCAGCATAACTTGTTTCCCACTGGAAGTACTTGTGGAAAATGCTTCTTATTCAGAAGGCCACTTCCCCCACAGAGAGGTACTTCTCCACACACCAACAGTTCCCTCTCTCTGCCGTGGCTTGGGACAATGTAAGAAATAAAATCTTTTATAGATTTGTATTCTAGATCATTCTTAAGAAGGTTTTCTCTCCAGAACAAGAGATACTGAAAAATTTCGAATGAGACAGAAGCTTAGGAAGACTCATTCAGCAGAGTAATGTCTAATATGGCAGCGTTCAGCAGAACAGTGTCCAGAGGAGTCTACAAGAAAAGAGCAAGAAATAGGCTCTAGAGGGGCAGGATAGGACAGCTCTAGAAGATACCAATTCCCCTGAAGCATCAAAGGTTTCAAGTTGCCCCTTTACAGATGTCCTTTGGTCATACATGTTTCCTCTACTTGTGTCCCTTCTCACAGGGAATCCTGATAGGTATTTTTCCTGCCTGCCTGGCTTTCCCTATGTGTACCCTCACCATACATGTTCCCTGCATATATGCCCTTTACATCCTGGCCACTTGGATTTCCTATATGTGTATCTTTCCATGAGACCTAATGGGTCTTCTTCTCATAGATGTTGTGCACAGTTGTAAAAAAGCCCACTGCAGGTCCATGAGGGAAACATTTTGTTGCTGCTTTTCTTACTATTTCATTCAATGCTCTCATTTTGAACTGATTGCATCATCTCACTATTAATGGTTAGCACATTGCTAGGGGCTTATGGTTATGGCTTTGGGGAATGCGGATGCACAGAGTACCTCGAATCTGAGTAATTGTCCATGGGGGATTCATTGTGTAAGTTGAAGGGTGCTCCTAGGTGGCACTTAGGAAATCAGACATAAAAAACTGGGCTAAGGGTTCTAAAGACCACATTTCTTGTCCTAGCTCTACTATTAACTTATTAGGTAACCTTGGAGAAGTCACCTAACTTCTCTGGGCTTCAGATCTCCATCTATAAAATGAGAGTATTTAAGTATATAACTCTAAGATTTCTTTTGCTTTGAGTTTTTAAGACTCTCAGTCTCAAAAGCTTAATAGTTACTTAATAGTCATAAAATCATAGATGTAGTCCTGGAAGGGACTCCAAAGGCCACTGAGCCCATCTCCCACCTAGTTTTACCACTAGGGAAAAAGGGAGGCAAAGAAAGGTTATGTGATTCATTCAGAATCACAAAGCTTCTAGCTCCAAGTTCAATGCCCTGCCCACTTTGCCATGTCACTTCTTCTAACCAAGGCTTTATGCTTGTTAGTTGCTGCTGATCATGTGGTACCTTCACTGACTCATCTCTGGGTTGTGCTCACTAGCTCCCCTTTCCCTTTGTTAAGGACATTCTAACCTTTAGCTCAAGCCCCTCCTTGCATAACTTTCCATCTAGTTCCAGTAACAATGAATGACAATTGGTATAGATACTGCTGGTGCAAAACACTTAAGATAATTCATTTACATCTCCTAGGGAACTCCCAGTCTGGTTGCTATCAACTGTAGCTTCACAAATAATTCTATGTCATTTCCTGACAGCCCTTCTTGCTATGGGAATTGCTTCAGCCAAACCAGAATATATTTTTGCACAGAAAAAGTAATAAATGGTGGTCTGGTACAGATTGAACTAGTATGATTAGTGCTGTACTTGAACATTAAGTGTTTAAGAGGCTTTTGTGAACTGGTCTGGGAGCTTAAAGATAATTTGCACCATCCTTTCAGAAGGAAAATTAGTTCTGAGTGCTCAAAAACTGCCTTAAAAATGAATTTACCATCTCTATGGTGCTTTAAGGTTTGCAAAGCACTTCAAAAATATTATCTCATTTTATCCTCACAACAACCCTAGGAGGCAAGTACTTTATCATTTCCGTTTTTACAGATAGGGAAACTAAAGCCAACAGAAGTTAAATGACTTGCCCAGGATCTCACAGGTTGTAACTATCTGAGGCTGGATTTGAACTCAAATCTTCCTGATTCAAGGTCCAGCATTCCCTCTACTGAACCTCCTAGCTGCCTCCTTAGACTATATTTATGAATGAGGTCTGTCTGTACCTACACTTATATCCTCTAGCCTGATTTCAAATAATAAACTTTGATTTGTTGGTATACAAAATAACCTTAATGAACAAGGGAACAATTGGGGAGGTTTTCTGGAGGTGGTAATTTTGACATCCTAAATTAGCTCTTTCAGCAACTTGTAAGCCAAGAGTCCCCAGGGTCCTCTTAAAACAAGAAAGCTTATAATATCCCACCCTATGACCACTCAGCTCCCTGACACAAAGTGTCTGTTCAGGAGGTCAACTCCAGACTGTATACCATACATCTTCATGGAGGAGATATGCTAATTTATCACCCAGACACAGAGGCTTACTGTAAACTAATCCAAACTGCTGATGATGCACTAAATCAGGTTGAGGGATGAGCATAAATACAGTGGCAAGTGAAGTTCAGAAGGATACAGATCTGCCTGATCAATGAGATGTCAGGGAGCAAATGAAATGGAATGTTGACAAACATATGGCACCACATGCCAACTTCAGAATTAACCAATTCGTGTACAACAAGACAAATGCAGATGTGCATTCACGCTCCAAAGAGAGGTGGGCTACAACAGAAGACAAGGACAAAATATCAGCTATCTTAGATAAATTATGACTTCAATGATTTGTTGGAAAAAAGAAATGTCTATTAAAAACATGCATTGTATGGAAAGGAGATATATATGTTAAAAGCAAGTTCTGGAGCAATAAACATTTTGCAAAGAAAACTTTTATCTGCTCATTCTGCTGAGAGATCTATAAACGCTGATGTGGACAAACAACAGAAATTTTATATAACAGGTAATTAGAGATTATTGGGATAGGGACTTTCACCTGTGATTTGATTCATATAAGGAATGCATGGGTGAGACATGGGTGAGAGACCCATGCCCCTTTCACGCCATTTATAATTTTAGAGAGTTTCTTAGAATGCTGAGTAGTTAAGTGATTTGCCCAGGATTACATATTTAGTATGTGACAGAGACAGAACTCTTCCTAATTTTACACCCAGGTCTCTGCTACATCATACTACCTCTCTAGATAAATCAATTGCTAATAAATAAATTCCCATTTGTGTTGCCCTGAGCAAAGCCCAGATCATTTCTGGCCCCACCATGACCCACCACTCTTAGCTTCACAGAGAGATAGTAATTAGAAGAATTTAGGAGAGAGGGATGACTTGTATGTCCACATCAGACCTATAATGCCCAGAGATTTGGTAAATTTCAAGGATTCTGGCCCCAAACTTCCTTTATACCCTCCACATATACAATTTGTTTTTAAAAAATATATTATGTTTCATATGGGCAATTTCTTAAAGGAGAAATCTGTAAGAAAGTGATTTCCCCAATAAACTTGTGAAAATAATAGTCTGTTTGCCACAGAATAAGGGAAGAAACTGGCAAAAACCTGCCCTACAGATTGATAGATCACAATATTCTATATGAGAAGAAGAATTGATTAGATCCCACAGGAATACATATTCCAACTCTTGTTAGTACAAAGCTTCAAAGGTATCTGGGGAGCTGGCAAGAAAGGAGGCAGGAGGTAACTCCTCCTTTCAAGGTAGTTCCCCTCCCTTTTGTTCTATATATCTATAGTTGACATAACATATTTAATTTTTACTTTATATTTTACCTCTCAGTAAGTTTTGGTTAAAGGTAGAATTATAGTACTAAAATATGACCTGATCCCAGATGTAGTTTATTTAAATTTCAAAATGAAAAGCTTACCAAGAGCAGATAAGATTGATTGCTCTCTCTGTCTTAGCATAATTGTATTTCAGGTGAACATCAATTTACTTTAAAGGACACTTCTAAGTAGCAGAATGCATCATAAATAATTCATCAATCACAGATGCTGGTAACCTGATTTACTCAAACAGATTCCAACAGAATAAAGGAGTCATATTGTTTTCAATATTTGTGTTTGTTTTCAAAGAGTTTAAGAGACTGGCTTTACCATGAATCACTGCCTAAAAGACTTCATGCTCCATATTCTGCCTGGAAAAATGTGTTTCTAGTTATGCACACTTATTAATTAAGAAAAATAGTTTTTAAGATATTTTCAGAACCAAGAACAAGTCAGAAGCAATGGTGAACGTATTTGAGGGAGAAAGGGTGGAGCGTGATTAGCTTTCCTCACATGTGTCATTCAGCAAGGTTAATATTCATTTCTATCTCCATATCAACTTTTAAACATAATTGAAGTGAAGCACATTTTTCTTGAGCAAATCCAACCCAGGTTATTCTAGTTCTTGAACACTTCAAAATTACTTCAGCTTGGCAGGGCACATTTAATGGAGGCAAAATCATACACTTGTTCAAGTTCAGTCAGCTGACACGGTGAGAATTGTATCTACAACTTCATCTATCATGCTGAAAGACACTGCTTACCTTTACAAGTCTTTGTGTTTTCAATCACTTTCAGCAACCCTGTACTGGTGATCTCCTAAATCTTGAGATATGCCTTGAAAAGAATGTACTGACAAGAAGAAAAAAAGAGAGAGAGAGAATAGAAAACAGGCTACTTACTTGTAAACCCCTCTGAAATACTGAATGGCCCATAAAATTAGCCAACATTCGAATTAAAGCTGCACCCTGTAGGAAAGAAGATGGAGAGATTCTGTTTCAACAGCCGTAAAAAAAAGCCCACACACACTGTAATCACTAAAAGTACAAGCCCTATTTTATTTAATCTCACTTCTGCCAAGTGAACTTCAGAAACAATAGAATGGTCAAATACCACAACCATAATTTCCTAAGTATTGGTAGACCTTGGATTTAGCCACAGTATACAACTGTTCTCTGTAAACTCTGAAGATGATCTTCCAAATATATTTTTTAACATTATACTGCAGTCTACCTGATAATAAGCTTGTCTGGTCTTCACATGTAAACGTTATTAAACACGGGGTCTATATTCAAAACCTTTAGCAAAATTTGGACTCTAATAGTATAGCCTTAAAGAAACCAGATCACTAGCCAGCATGTGAGGATGAGACATAATGTCTAGAAATATAGCTGTTGGTTAGTAACAGTTTTCTTTTTCATGTAACACCAGTGGCTTAAAAGTAAAGTAACATATGACAGCAGAAAGGTACTTTTCTGGGTATAGTGTCTTGGGCTTAAAGCTTTAGGAATCATTTCTAGAATCTGCCTGCCCCCAATAATTTTTTGCAGAATGCAACATTCACTCTAGTTCTATCTCCATCTAAAGCCATATTGGGTGTATGATTAAGGTCTCAGTTTTCTTTAGAAGCTGCAAAGAAAGTGCTGAGCTGCACTGGTCAAGTGAAAGGGCTTGCTCCTCAGGGAGTTCCCTGAACCAATGAAATGACAGGTCCAGTCCCTATCCTATAACAAGAAGAGGCACTACAGTGAATAGAAAGTCAGGCTAGGAGTGAGGAAGATCTCATTCAATTGCTAACTCCACTAATTCACTACAATTAAATCCATGCTGCCGGTGCAGCCCTGACCAAGTCACAATCTTTCTGTGCCTTAAGCAACTCTATAAATAGATTACAAGTAGCAGATGATTCTATAATATTGGATCAAAAGCTCGGACGGTCCTTGGAGCAATCCAGTCCAACACTTCTTTTTACAAGTGAGCTCTGTGGCCCTGGGCAAGTTGCTCTCAGTACCAACAACTCTGTAAGACCAGAAGTGGCAGATGACTGTAAGATACTGGGTCTAGAGATGGAAGGGATCTCAGAAGCCATCTACTACAATGTCCTCATTTTACAGATGAGAAAACAGAGGCCCACGCAAGTTAAATGAAGATAGGTTCACACAGGTATTAAGCATAAATGGAAAGATCTGAACTGGGTGTTCTGACTCCTCAGCATTTCCACTGTACATGCTCCACGAATAGAGGAAGTTTTCACCTGGGGAGTTCCTAATACCATTGAAAATGAAATCATAGATCTGAACTAAGATAAATTACAAATGAACCATCACAGCAATAATAAAACAATAAAAATGTATAAAATGTTGTGGTGTCATGACAGCTAACAGAATAAGCATCAGCAAAGCTCTAAGCTAATTGTCTGGGCTTTACTCTCTATTGCTCAGTTTGACCATAGAGTACTCCTACTATGACCTGAACTTACACTAAGTCTTATGGATATATTTAATTGCCATACTCCCTGAATAAAGGGGTTCATTAGAGTCATTAGTAGATATGTAGATTAATACTTTACTGTTTTTTTTCTTTTACCAAATGTTTTCCTCCCCAAAATGTTGTGTAGTCCTACCATCATTATCCACATTTTAGATGAAGAAACTAAACTTCAAAGAAGTTGAGACTTGTCTAAGCTCACTGTGTGAGTAAATGGTAGAGAGCCCAGAACCCCCTAACTCTTGGTGCAGCCATGGGCTGACAGGTTTTGAGCTGGAAAGGTCCTTAGGTGGCACAGAGTATAACCCTCTGTTCTTAACTTAATATTTTACAATTCTAAAGATGAGATGTGTAAGCCATTTTAAAGATATAATGACAAGGACAACAATGATGATGGTGATGATGATGACGATGATGGCGGTGGTGGAGGTGGTAGGCAACGTTTAAAAGATGCTTTATGGTTTTCAAGTAGTTCCATACATATTGTCTCATTTGATCCTATCACCACCCCTATGACTCTAACCAGATTTCAAAGGTAAGGAAAATGAAGCCCAGAGAGGATAGGTGCATAGAGGGCATAGACATACTAAGCAGAAAAACTGGCATTGGTGGAAGAGTAAATAAAGTGCCAGGTCTGGAGTCAGAAAGATCTGTGTTGAAATATGACCTCAGACACTTACTAGCTGCATGACCCTGGAGCAAGTTCCTTAACCCCTGTCTACACGAGTTTCCTCAGCTTTTATAAAAGCACCTTTGACTATTATAAATGCCCAGATTAATTACAAAGGATCTATGAAGTTAGACACTATCTCTTGATAAACAGAAGTATGTATACAATGATTTTACATATATACCTATATATGTATGTGTGTATATATATATGTATATATATATTTCTAATAGTAGCCATCTTTAGGGCAGGGATGGGGAGGGAAGAAAAAAGGGGGAAAAGTTATATGATAACTTTGTTATATATTTAAAAGAAATGGCAAGTTGTACATAATAGATTTGCAGTTTCAAGTGCAATCACCTTTTTTTTTTTTAAATTCTACCATGGTATGAAAATGCTTATTATTTCATAAATTAAAAATAAAATTTAAAAACCAAAGCAATTAGCATAGTGCCTGGCACACAGAATGGCCTATATCACCCCTGACCCTTTATGAATGTTTATGCCCTTCCTCCTCGTTCCCATACTGCACTGCCTCAACGCTTCTACTGTTTTGTCTCTCTATAAAATAGCCATTGCTATAAACTGTGGTGATAGTGAAAAGGGTAATTTTTTTTAAGTTCTACCTGGCCATAGGAACTATCATTAGACTGTTGAAAAATTCAAGAGAATAAACAAATATACATTTACTTCATATATTATACATTAATATTCAAAGGAATAGGAATGCATGGTCCCATATTACCTCCCCATCTAAGCCTACTTCCAATCACAAATAATTAACTACAAATGCTAATAAGGTTAAAATGGGATAAAATGAGAAAACAGATACAAAAACACTTTAGCTTCCCAAAATGAGACTGAAAATATAAGATTCACAGATGAGAAGCCCTCAAAATAAATGTCACCACAAGGAAAGTCTCTGTGTCAGCATCAATTTCCATATCATGACATGGACTACAGAAACAATGCTTCATTGACCCAGGCTCATTGAATTCTGTGTAACAAATCTTCACATAAAACAAGTGCTTTCTCTGATTTTTATTTAAGTAATAATTCATATTACAGACAGAGGGAAGAAACCTGGGCTTTATTCCTTTCAGTCTTCTAGTAGTTACCTTTGAACTTCCTTCTCTCCTCACTTCCTTCTATACAAATGTCTGACCCATTAAATCATGAGCTCCTTGAGGGCAAAAACTGTCTTTTGCCTCTTTTTTTATGTCTCAAATGCTTAGCATGTGCCTGGTACACAGTAGGTGCTTAAGTAATGTATTTGGTTGATTAATAAAACCAGAAAATCATAGAATCTCAGAGCTGTAAAAGAACCTCAGAGACCAGCTAGCCCAACTCATATGCCACCAGGAGTCACTGTTTCAACATTCCCAAAAAACAAATGATAACCTGGAGATATTTAAGGAGGAGAAACCCACTGCCTCCTAAGGAAGACCATGATTCACTGGAGTCACTTCTCATTCCAAGCACATTTTGCTTTAAATGATGCTAAAATTTGCCTGCAACTATCCATCATAACATAAGCAAGCAAAAAGACCCAGATCTAAAAGGAAACAAGGGCCAACTGGGTCATACCAGAGGATGACAGTACATTTTCTGCTGGACCATGTTTTATGACAAGTAAACATAAATAAAAATCCCCATTTCCCCAATCTCCTAAAGCGTTAGAATCTAAACTCTTTTGATTCTCTCCACCAGTTTTTTTAATGGTCATGTACCCCTGATATGTGTACATTTACTTATCTATAAATCATAATGATGGAACTAATATTTTTGAATATTGTAAAATTATATTACACAAAAGTATTAACAGGATAAGAAAAAGGTGAAATAATATTTGAACCGATAGTCAATAGAGAGTCATTGAAATCTATTTAATAAGAGAGTGGCATGGTCCTACCTTTGATTTAGGCAAATTACTTGGACAGCTCCCTATCCAAATAACCTGGACTTACCTACTTTGTGTTTATTCTGTTTACATTTATTCTCCATATAAAGGTACATGCACTTTGTTTCCCCTTTTAGAATGTAACCTCTTTGAGAATAGTGGTTGCTTCATTCATTGCATTCCTCTTCCCAAAGTCTAGCACAGTGTCCAGCATATGGTAGTCACTTTTAAAAAATATTTGCTTGTTTTCTTGATAGCTTTTAGGGGAAGGGGGAATGCCCAGTGCAGAAGCAGGGAGGTAAGGAACTTACACAGTGCTAGTGCTGAAGACAAGACTTGTCACCTGAAGAGTGGGATGTGACCCACCTTCCCAAGCCTTACTTGATCCCATCCCCCTTGAGGTGATACAAGAGCCCCCTTGGGATAAAATTCTGTCCTTAGTTTGAGAGCACTTCCCCGAAGCATAAATATATTGCCAGAGAACTAGAAATCAACTTACTGGGTCTGTCTGGTTTCTTCCTGTCTCTTCTGCCTTCTCCTCATCATAATTGCAAGTGCTTTTGTGATATCTTCTTCCCCCAGCTATTTTCTCCATCAAATCTGCCCTTTCTAACTGGATTTCACTTATTGACTTGGGAAAGAGCCCATAAGGTGGCAAACTCCTCTCTCCTTCCTCTACAGATATAGCTGCTCTATTCATTTCTAGCTCTGGAAGTACTGGAATGTAATTTCTAGCACTGTTTTATTTAATTATAGAATTCAGAATTCCATTTTGACAAAGCAGTTAGAACTATCCCTTGGAGCAGGTCTTTAACTGAATTCCTTGAAGTGTGAGTGTTAGGCAAGGCAGTATCTAATGAAAGATTATTTTTCATAAGTCTCAGTTTCAAGGACTTTTCATGGTGGTAACTTAGCCTATTATTAATCTGTCTTATGACCAGAACAAAAGCCAAAGCAATTCTCATTGGAAAGTCAAAGCGACTACATTCATGGAATGAATATATGTGTCTGCCAATATTCCTGGCAGGAACCATTGTACTGGAGGATACGTATGGGGACCATATTTTCTCAACCAAAAGACATGACCTGACAAATATTTCTTTAAAAAGTCTCATGGAAAGTAGTTTATTTTCTAGAAATTAGTGCACTCCCAGAGAATCCATGATGAATGGTGGCTGCAGGCACAAGGTGCAGAGAAGTTTCCCTAGTCTATGTTCATGGGGACTGAAATTGCTTTATCTTAAAGAAAAAAAAAAAGAGAATAAAATTCCATTGTCTATGACCTAGTTTTAGTTGTTAAGATAAATAACAATAACGTGATAAAAATATATTTATGCTAGTATATGTATGTATGTGTACACACATTTACATAACTACAAAATTATAAATGGAAAGAATAAGATAATCAAAACAAAATGTGAAATTATAAAGTTCAAGCTTGATAAAAATGAAGAGATATGGAAGACAATTTCCCAATGCTTCTCTGACAAGGTCTATGAGTGTGGAATATTACATATAATATCAGAGTGCTTAGAAATGGTGGTTAGTTTTACTGAAACTTTTTTCTTTCTCTTCATTCTTTTTTCTTAAACTATGAAATGGTTCTCTGAGCAGGAAAGAGAAGAATAATACATGGAGGGGAAAAGGTGATATAAAATCCAAAAGTATAATTAAAATTATTTGTAAAAAAAAATAATACTACAGGTATATCCTGAAGCTCAGACAAATCTCAAGAATCAAACTGCCATGGCATTGATAAATTTCAGCATTGGAACTACAGTTTTTGGTCTGCTTTGCTTCAGACACGCTTTGCTCTTTCTACTCATATAAATTTACATTTTTGTATAATACTATGGTATTTACATGTACTATAATATAATTACTATAATATTCAATTGAAAATAGGAGTTCTCAGTGTAAGACAATGTCAATTGCCAAGGTGTACCCAGTCCAGGGAGCGGTGTCTATGGACTTCTGAATCATGATCTCCATTGTAACCTCTGTTCCTTAATGGACAGAAGAACTGATGAACCAAGAAAGGAGGAGAGACTTTATTGGCTACTAGGGTCTTGTCTGCCCACGTCTGGAGTTCAGGAAGTACCTGACCTTATATACTTAAGTCTTTGAGTCTTTTCAGAGGTTCCTTGGTGATACCAATTTGGATATTCCAATGAGATTGGAAGCCAACACATGTCCCACTTTTTTCTCCATTTCCTTGAAAGTTGAAAAATTCAACAGGCTCCTAAATGTGAACCTGCCTCATATATCTGAAGTAAAAATGTCAAGTTCTTCAACGTTTCAAGGATTGCAATTTCATAAAGCAGATTATTACCCTGTCCAAGCCTTAGACTTTAACAAGAAAAAAAAAATGCATCATCCAGTGGCAAGCCCTTTGGTACTCAGTCTCTTCAAACTTAACCAGGTTTAGTCAGTCAATTAATACTTAAATGCCTACTGTGAACCAGCCACTTTCTTGACACCTCTCAAAGGAGCTTACAGTCTAATAGGGAGGCAACACTCAAATAACTAATTGCAAACAAGCTATATCAGGGTAAATTGGAAACAATCAACAGTCAACAGAGATACATTCTGCCCCTGGGCTGATCCTTAAAGACTTTTCCACCTGGTACAACTTTCAAGAAGTCCTAATCCACTAGTATAGTCTTAGACAAGCTGAAGTCACACTCAAACCATGATCAGGAATTAAAGTAGGACTGTGGCTGAGATAAACCTTCTATAATAGGATGTTTTGGTTTTTGTTGGCTTTATTTCTTGTGTAAGAGATAACTGGTTCCCCAAGACCTTACTCACCAAGACACACACAGAGAATTAAAGGCTGGAGGTTATTTTAATAGAGCTAGGAGTATCATAAATAATAATCCATCCTTGCTAAATCTATTAGGTGGTTACACTAGAGTAATCCCTACCAATTTAGTCTATTACATCCTAATATTTGTTGTAATCCCTCTTGAGGCAAAAAAAAATAATATAAATTAATTCCACAGTAATTAATGCCAGGGAGCTATTTGATAGATAGGATTATATATAAATTGTATTTAATTGTTGGTACCCAGCTGAGAAAGGCCATTTTTTTTTTTGCAATGGTCTTATCGAAATTGCAAGTACTGGTTATCATATATGACACAGGGTACATACATCTGTGATGAGGAAAAACCTGGCAGCTGGAGGGAAACTGCTAAACTGGGGTGGAATTGAGGGATGGGGGGCTCAACCGGGGTCTAATTAGATCTGAACAGACCCTTGGGCTCCTATGGAGTAGTGCTGCTAACAAGACACTTTGATGTATAGATCAGGTTTTTGAGAGGTTAGGTCACCAACTTCAGGCTTGTAACCTTATATAATCTTTTACTTCCTCTGATTGTTTTCATTTTGGAAAATGAAATAACCTTCTTTAGCAGGGTGAAACACATCTCAAAATGAAGTCAAGTCCAATCACCTCTCTGATCCTGTTTCCTCACCTATAAAACAAGGTGTTTGCACTAGAACTATGGTCCCCAAGATCAAATTATGTTTTAAGTTCAGATTTGCAGCTCTTTGAGCTTAATTGTTATTCCTCTTTATAAGTCCTCCTAACTCACATGAATAAATACAGGAAGTTTCAAAAGTCTTAGTGCAATTTTAAGTTTTAATAGCTTTGAATTGCACTGATTTTGGAACACCCAAAAAGATTCTCTCATATATTTGGGGGGCTATCTGCAGACTAAAGCTACTGGCTAAGAGAGATCCCTAAAAAGATAATCAATCAATAAACCCTTAGTAGGTACCTACCACATGCAGGGTACTGTGTTCAACACTAATTTATAGCAATTATTAAAATACCTTTTGCAATGACAAGCTGAAGATGGAAGTGAAGAGGTTTGTGGTAGAGGTTAGGGGTGTTGGGACCCCGAGAATGCTAAGGCAGAGTTACCTGAAACAAATTCACACACTCAAACTGTGTTTCAATCAAGAGACAGTTTACTATAATGCCAACAGAAGCAGGAGAAGTCTCTTTGGGGAACTTGCACTCTAATGGGGGTGAATCTAGAACTTCTACAGAAAAGGAGCATGGGGAAAGGAGTGCCAGAGATGCTAATTAGGTAATTTAACGGTCCAAGAATCTTTGGTAGCTATGAACGGGAAAGTATAGGGAGTATATAGGACATTAAGGGAGAATAGACATTTTTTTTTAGCTTCCAGAGATATGAACTTTGGGTAAACACCAGAGGCAGGATCCTTGGGCACGTACCTGGGAGAGAGTCCTTGAGTCAGTATCCCTGTCTCTGTCCTGATAAGGGATTTACAGAGTCAGGCTGGCAACAAGGGAAAATTTTCTCACAGGTAGGAGAGGCTGAGTTCCAGAGACATGGTCTTAGGGCTTTTTGGATTCCAGGTCCTACTATCCCATCAGAAGCATACTAGTTTCACTTTATCTTTTTCATGTTTATTTTTCTTTTTGTTCTTTTTTCCTCTTTCACAACATGGCTAATATGGATGAAGATCAGGCCACTGGACCCAGATGGCTCTGACTCTAGGCAAGTCACTTAATTTCTCAGTGTCCTGAGCAACTCTCTGAGACCATTAGTTGCGAAGAAAGTGGCTAGTGATAAATTGGTAGAAGTTTCCTGACCTTGGAGTCCCTATGCCAAAAAGAAAATCACAAGTCCAGTCCTTCTTGTCATTATTCATCCTTGTGATTTCATCTTATTGGTATAGGTAATTCCCTTGGAGGAACTAACCCTACCAAAGACGTCTAGCACCTTCTTTTCAATGCAGAAACTTAAAGCGTTGTCTAAAGCCCTGAGAGTTTAAGCGACTTGATTGGGTCTCACAACCATTACATATCAGAGACAGGAGTTTAACAGAAATGCTCCTGGTTCTGCAGTCAACTATTTGTCATCTAAATCACACGGCCTCTATACTTGTTTTAATGAGAACTTTTTTTAGCTTAAGAACCATCCAGATGTACAAAGGGCAGGATTATGCAGAGAGAGCAGGGTGATCACAAAGCACTGTGGCATTTAAAAGGGAGGTCTAAGGACTCTTCATATTTGAAAAGTAGCAGAGACTACTGTAATCCTCTGAACTACAACCTGGAAGAAATTATAACGTAAGTGACCCAGGGTCTAATCAACAATATGTGTCAGATTCAGAATGTATTATTTTATAAATTATTGACACAAACATGCATAATAAAGGTGTGTGATAATATGCATAACTCCTTGATTTTTTTTCTCTCTGCAGGTTTTCACTGTAACTATTTCATTGTAAACTATCACTTCTACCAGAGGACAGGGAAAGCAAAAGGTACATACATAAGGTAGCCAGATTATGTGTTGAGCTAGGTGGCACAGTGGATCTAGTGTTGGAATTAGAAACAAGAAGACCTGAATTCAAATCTAGTCTGAAGCACTTACTAGCTGTATGACCTTGGGAAAATCCCTTAATTTCTTTCTGCCTCAGTTTCCTCAACTACAAAGTAGAGATCATAATAGTATCTACTTTCCAGAGTTGTTATGAGGATCAATATTTCCCTTCTTTTAAGAGTATGATTTAATAGTGGCACAGTCCATGAATAGCAATTATATCCATTCAATATCAAAAGATATAGAAGGCCACCTTATGTTAGGAACTGCTGTTTTCCTTGCTTTTGTCACCTTTGCTAATCTGATGAGAGTGAAGTTAAACCTCAGAGAAGTCTTAACTTATTTTAATTATGAATGATGTGGAGCATTTTTTCACATAGCTATTCATAGCTTGGATTTCTTCCTTAGAAAGCCCCTGAATCTTTTTTAAGAAGGAAAACAAAACTCTCTGTTCTTTGACCATTTCTCAATCAGGGAATGACTCTTGAATCTTATCAATTTGAATCATTTTCTTATACAGCTGAGAAATAAAATCTTTATCAGAAACATGCTGTGAAAAATTAACCCCAATCACCATTTCTCCTCTGATGCTGGCTGCATTGTGTTTCTTTTTCCTGTGCAAAAACATTTTATATAATCAGAACTGTCTGTTTTATTTTCTGTAATCCTCTCTATGTTTTGTTTATTCATGAATTCTTCTTCCTGATAGCTACTGGTAATTGGTAGGAGAAAGGTAATTTCTCCCTTGTTCCTCTAATTAGATTATCATGTAACTTTAGAAAATTTTGCCATGTATCCATTTGGAGCTTGCCTAGGTATACAGGGTAAAACGCTGGTCTAAAACTAACTCCTGCCAGATTACTTTCCAGTTTCCAAGCAAATTGTTTTCAAATAGAGAGTGTATAACCTTTTATCTGAGGCTTTGGGGTTTATTGACCATACTGGCTACTAGTTTCATGTGACACAGTGGATACAGCTCTAGGCTTGGACTAAGGAAAACTCAAGTTCAAATCCAGCCTCAGACACTTATTGTGTGACCCTGGGCAAGTTACTTAACTTCTTTCTGCTTCAGTTTTTTTAACTGTAAAAAGCAAACAATTATAGTACTTATTTCCCAAAGATGTTGTGACAATCAAATGAGACAAAATTTGTAAAGCACTTAGCACAATGCCCAGCACATATTTAAATGCTTGTTTTCTTCCTCTCCTATATATATATATATATGTACTTAATTTGTTCCACTGATCAACCTCTCTTATATTTAAGTGAAATAAAATTGTTTTGGTCATATTTTTGCTGTTCTGTTGTTTTTAGTCATGTCTGACTCTTTGTGACTCCATTTGATGTTTTCTTGGCAAAGAAACTGGAGCAATTTTTCATCTCCTTCTCCAGGTCATTTTACAGATGAAGAAACTGAGGCAAATGGGGTGACTTGCCCTGGGCCACACAGCTGGTAAATATCTGAGTCAAATCTGAAGTCAGATTTGAACTCACAAGGAGAAATCTAGAAGTGCTATTATAAAGTCCCAAGTCTAGGGTCTTGGATTATCTTCATTAGGGTCTGAGAGGAAATGGTGGTCAAGGTGGTAGTGGTGGTGGCAGATATGGGAGTAGAGGGTGTTAATATCTCCTGTCTCTCCTTCAGAGGACTTTGCTGCAGCAACCAGGCTGGCTATTGGTGGGAGCAGTTAGCTCTCTGTCCATAGATGTTACCTCTCTATATCTGGGAAGACCAAGATGGAAGCAGGACTGGTGGTCTGGGAGAGGGGGAAAACTTCCAAGCCCAAGGCTCCTGCACATTCCACCTCTTGACAGCAACTGAACAATGGCTATTGTTGGTGATCATGAGAAAGGTGGACCCCTTCTCCACAATGATTTCTCCCCTCAATGATGGCTATAGGAAGCTGTGCTGGAAGCTGGTCTGACTGGTATTCCCAAGACTCTTCAATTCAGGGTCCTGGACTATATCCATCAAGGTCTAGGTGTAGATGGTAATCAAGGTGGTGGTATTTTGACTCATTCAGAACATATTATCCACTATCTCTTGCACAGGGTGCTTTGCTACTCTAAAGAGACATCAGAAATCTTTTGAATCTCAGATATGTATGAATAGAAATTCTCTCAGCATCACTGACAAGTGTTCATTATCCCTAAAGACGTCTAGTAAAGAGGAATACACTAGTTCAGAAGGCAATCATTCTATTTTTGGACAAGTCTAATTATTAAGAATTTTTTCCTTATAACAAACCAAAATCTGCTTTACCCATTTTTCCTGGGTCATCTCTAACTTAAGCATCTACCTAAGATGAAGCTTAAGAGTAGAATTTTAACTGGGAGAAGACAGATAGAGGAAAAGGGAGAGGGATAATCTAAATTTCAATACCCACAGATATTATTCTGAATATCACCTCTTTTCCATTCCATCCACTAACAGTCAAAGGAAAATGAAATTGTTAAGAACTACAAAAATTTAAATTAAAACAACTCAGGTTCCACCTCATACCCATCAAACTGTCAAAGTTGATAAAAAAAGGAAAGTGACAAATGTTGGGAGGGCCATGCAAAGATAGGTATACTAATGCACTATTCAGTAAGCAGTGAATTAGTACAGACTCGTATGAATTTATACAGCTTATTTTGTAGCAGCAAAGAACTGGACACTAAATGGGTGCCTATAAATTGGGGAACAGCTAAACAAATTATGGTATATGAATGGAACGAAAGCCTATTTTACTATAACAAATGAGAAAATGCTTCAGAAAAAACTAGGAAGGCTTGTATGAATTTAGGTAGAGTGAAGTAAGCAGAACCAGAAGAACCAATTAAATAGTAGCAGCAGAATGGTAAAGACAAACCACTTTGAAAAAATGTAAGAATTTTGATTGTCATAAGCCACACAGTGATGACAATATTACCCAACTCCTGATAGGAACTCAATAAACTTATGGTATGGAATAAAAAAATATTTAATTGGACATAGCTAAGATGAGAATTTGTTTTGCTTAGCAGGTAGGGAGCACAGTGGATAGGACCTAGAGTCAGGAAAACCTAAATTCAAATCCAGCCTCAGCTACTTCATAGTTATATAGTCCTGGGCAAATCATTTAACCTCTATGGCCTCAGTTTTCTCATCTGTAAAATACAGATAGCACCTGTATCCAAGGATTATTGTGAAGATAAAATGAGATAAGACTTTTAAATCACTTTGTAAACCTTAACACCACATAACCAACCAGCATATTATTATTAATGTATATTTATCACGAGTTTTGTTTTGCATTCTTCTGAAATAGGGTAGGAGTGGAGAGATGGGAGATAAAAAAATAAAACTGTGATAGTTTTTTTTTTTTAAAGTTTTTATTTTCTTTAAATCACCTCTTTTCTGGCAATAGAGGACCAAGGAGGAAATTAGAAAATGAAAACTGGCAACTTTAGCCTCTTGGGTCTAGTTCAGTTCAATCTTCCCAATGCAAGCTAGTTCAGGTTCTATCACTTACCTGTCTTCTCCTATCCAATGCTCTCCACTCCCTGTCTGGCAAGTAAAAGTGGAAAAAAAAGAAAAAAAGTATAGAAAAAAGCAGGAAAATGAGCCTCCTTCCACATTCTTTCTTTTCCATTTTACTATGGGTATTTCATATTCCCTTATTCAAACAAACCACTAGAATACGTCCTCCATGACAGAAAAAAACATTCTACATTTGTTTATTAAAAGCCTTTTAGCTAAATACCCACAAATAAATTTAAAATACCTGAATTACATTTAAGATGGTTTGTATCATCAAACATCAAAAAAGAAATCCTGTTTTAGACTAAAAAAAAAAAACTTTTATGTTGAGACATAAATGACAGTCTAGGGGGGAAACATTCCTTCGTTTACGACCACATATTCTATTTGAAGTACGTTACAAATTCACACTGCCTAATAACTCACTTCTTATTAAAAGTGTTACTGTTTTACCAGGATAGACAGCTTTCTTGCCCAGCCTAGAGGAAAAAGCATAAGTCCATAAGTGTGCTTCTTGCTTCGTGGTTTTGGAATTATACCAAAGTGAGAAACAGCCTGGTTAAGTGGATGGAGTCAACCTGTAAGCCATGACACAACTGGCTGTATGACCCTGGGCAAGTCATTCAACTTCTCAGAGCTAATGTGCTTTGGGAAAGAGTTTCCTCCCCTTGGAGTTTCCTAAATCAAGACATCTTTGCTTCAGGGCCTATCGCATGCCCTAATGAACTGAGACTGCACAGTATTCAGACCTCATGAATCAGAATTAAAGGCAATATCCCAGAAAAGTTCAATGGATGAAGTGAGATATAATCTTTTCACAGGTTCTCTCAATATAAAACAGACCGAAAAGCTGCTTTAATCTCTCAACTATTTTTCCTGCTGCCCCAATCTGAGCCCTTTCCCCTTTGCCTTTCTTCCTCCTTTTCTCTTTCTCTTGAATGTAATTGTCCAAGTCCTTGAAATGTAACTATTTCTGATTCAGTCTGGAGGACAGGTTAGAATTCCCTTTAGAACCAATCAATTCTGCTCCTTGAATTTTTCTGACAAGCTTGCCTTCTGTACACCTCTCAGCCCAGTTTACCCAGCCCCAGGGTTGAACCTGTCACTTGTGGAGCACCACTAACCCCTACCATCTTGGGAGTGGGGCTAAGAGTCCTAGGCAGTAAAGTCAGCTTTCTTGGAGAACAGAATAGCCATCTTCTGATGATTTAAGTGTTTTCCTCCAGGCAGTGAGGACTTGCTCACTTGTCAAGCTGTAAAACTCATCAATTTAGCACGGTCTAACAGCAAGAGAGTCCTCTCTAATCATAAAGTATGTATCTGCTTTACTTGTCTGTGTTAAGTCTGAGCCATGTGGTGTCAAGGAGCAAGGTCTAGAAAGATAATCAATATTTCAGAAGTTATAGAACTGTGCTTCTTACATGATAGGGGGTTAATTGTCCATTAGAAAATATTTCTGAATCTGTTTTAAACATGCTTAATTCTTTAAAGTTAAATGTGTCTTGCTATTTTAAGGATGACCTTTTTTTCCTTGGGGAAGTAGTTGGCAGTCTTTGAACCCAAGAAAAAAAGAGAACATTCATTTTGAGAAAGTTTGTGCAACATGATTCTTAAGTATTAAAATTTCATAGTTAGATCAAATATCAAGAAGTCATCAGGCCTACTTCACTGCTTTAAAGAAAGACGTTACTTAAATCAGCTTGGACATATAAGCATCTAGCCTAATAGGCCTCCATAAAGAATACTTAAAAATACCCTCATTCATCCATTCAATATGCAATCACCTTTACATTAAGAAAAGTCATTTTTGTAGGCAACAAATGTCTTACAAAAATTTCAGTTCACTGGAATTAGATATTAACATATAACAACATATAACATAACAATTATATGCTACGCTAGTACCTTAGTATGTTTAGACTACAATTTTTATTTCCCAACCTCCTCTGCTCCCAGATAAAGAATACCCCCTTATTTTATTGCTATGGGATGGACCAAGGGCATAATTATTCAAATAGTAAGAAATTCTAGAGTGCATTCATTCAATGAGTATTAATTGAAGGTGATGTATAAGGCTGCCTGATGTAGCGGAAAGAAGACTGGCCTTGGAATCAGAAAGACCTCGAAGTGGTTCTTGTCTCTGACACATCTTAGTTATCTGACTATACTTAAGTTCCCTAACCATTCAGTGCCCCCAAACAAATCTCTAAAACTCCAGATGAGAGAGAAGTTACCAATCTAGAGGGTACTGTCACTCTCCCAGTCATCCAAGTTCACAGTCCAAGTGTTATCCTCAATTGTTAACTCTCTTTCCCCCCACGTCCAATTTGCTGCCAAGTTTTGTTGTCAACTCTACTTTTGTAATATCTTCCAAGCAATTAAGCAAAAGCATTTGGTGTAAAAGCCATATATGACAATGTATTCAGCATTCTGCCTCTGTTATCTACCACCATTCCACCAAGTGGAGAATACTATTTTTCATTTACTGTTCACTGAGATAAAGTGAAGTTATTCAAGACTTCCAGTGGCCTTTTCATTTATATTACTGTTTCTCTGGTTATCTTTACATTATCCCATATTAGTCCATACAACTACCTCCTTGATTCTTCATGTTAATAAGTTCTTACTGTATGATAATATTCCAATATATTCAAATGCCACATTTTTTAAACCAGTCTGTAATTACTGGTCATTTTCACCTAGTTCTTTGCTAAAATAAAGGATATTACTATATTTCAATATATATTGGGTCTTTTTTCCTTTACTCACCTTGGGGTACATGCCCAATAGTGGGATTTTAGCCTCAAAAGGGAAGGAACATTTTCATTACTCTTCTCACATAATTCTAGATGGTTTAAGAAAATGGTCAGATGAACTCATATTTCCATCAAGATTATAATTGAGTAATACTCTTCTTACCACCCCTTCAACTTTGATTATGTCTGCTTTTGTCATCTTTTACAGTTTGTTGGGTATGAAATAAAACCTCAGTATTCTTTGCATTGAAATTTATCTTATTATAAGTGATCTGGACTATGCTATGCTCTAGCAGTCATCAATTATTCTTTGCATTTTAATCTTCGTACCTTCAGTTAGATTGTTCCTTCCCCAGAAGGCCCTCTATCTATTCTCTTCCATTTTTAAAATTCCTACCCATCCTTCAAGTTCTAGATCAAATTACCAAACTCCTCCTCAGATTTCTTGTCTTTTTCAATCATATCTGACTCTTCCTGAACCCATTTTTTTGTTGTTGTTTTTTTTGGCAAAGATACTGGAGTGGCTTACCATTTCCTTCTCCAGCTCATTTTTAGATGAGAAGATGCAAACAAACAGGGTTAAGTGACTTGCCCAGGTGACTGAGGCCAGATCTGAGCTTGGGTCTCCCTGACTCCAGGTCTGGCACTCTATACATTGAACCACCTAGCTGCCCTTCCAATTGCATACTGAATTTTTAATCTGCCCCAATCTATCAAGAAATATTTATGTGGAAATTCCTACTCTGCTAGATACTAGGGAAACAAAGGCAGAAAAATTTTTGTATCCCTGCTTCAAAGAACTTAATTGTTTTTTATTTTAGAAGGGAGGGGAGATAATATGCACATATATAAGTATATGCAAAATAAATTCAAGGCAATTTTGGGAGGGAAGGCATTAGTGATTTGAGGAAACAAGGAAGGATTCATGTAGAAGATAGTGCTTCAGCTAATTCTTGAAGTAAACAAGGGATTTAGGAGGCAGAAGTTAGGAGGAAGTATATGCTGCCTATGGGGAACAGCCAGAACAAAGGCATGGAAGATACATTAGGTCCTAGCGGTAACTGTGACCCCCTTAAGCTCAATGAGCAGGATTTACTGAGTGACATGATTGGAGTCAATATGGAGGATGGATCAGAGGATTGCAAGAGGAAGAGTAATTAGGAAGCTACTGGAGAAGTCCGGGCAATAAGTGATAATAGTCTGAATCAGAATGGTGACTCTGAGTAGGAAGGGAATGGATAAAAAAAGACATTTTAAGGGTATAAATGGCAAGATGTGGCAACTAGGTGGATATGTGGGTTGATAGGGAGCAGGGAGTCTCAGATAATGCCAAGACTGTAAAGCTGGGAGTATAGAAAAGTGGTGATTCAGCAAAAATAGGAACATCAGAAAAGAGGCAAGTTTGAGGAGAAGATAATGAGGTCTGTTTTAGGCATGTTGAGTTTGCAGTGTCTATGAGACATCTATTATTAAATACCCAACAAGCTTTTGGTGATACGAGATTAGATTGCAAGAGAATAACTATTATTGGATATGTAAATATTACCACCACCACCACCACCACTTCTACTACTACTAGTACTACTACTACTTCTGCTGCTGCTGGTACAACTACTGCTAGTACTACTACTATACTACTACTACTACTACTACTACTACTACTACTACTACTACTACTACTACTACCACCACTACCATTACTACCACTACTGCTACTACTATACTACTGCTACTGCTATTACTACTACTACCACTACTGCTACTACTACCACTACTACTATTACTACTACTACTACTACTGCTACTACTACTATTGTCACTACTAATAATAATAGCTAACATTTATATAGAGCCTGCCATTACCAGGAACATTTTAAGCATTTTATAAATATTTCATCTGATCCTCACAACAACCCTGGGCTATTATTATTCTCATTTTACAGATGAGGAAACAGAAGCTAAGTAATTTGATCAAGATCATACAATTAGTGTCTAAGGCCAGATCTGAACTCAAACCTTCCAGATCCCAGGCCTGGAGCTCCTACATAGCTGTTTCTATATCTGTGAGTCATCTTCTGTAAAAGGAAGCACCCCAACATACACAGGGAAGCCTGCTCTCACAGGTTCTTAGATCTGCTTTTCTAAAAGGAAAGCAGCTTTTGAGGGGTCAACAATCATTTTAATCAAGCACATATATCATTCACTTAGTTCAGGGGAAAAGTCAGCACTTTGAACTTCAGAGAAAATACAGAGAAATAAAAGATCAACAGATGGTGCTTCCAGCTGCCTGGTCATAAGCAATGCGTATATCACAGATCAACAGACAGAAGCAGCTGCCTGACTATGTATATATAGTTACCAGAGAGAGAAACACCAACATTTGGGTTTTCAAAGCCAGGGGGCTGCTTAGTGGCTTCCCAGAGTGTCATCTGGCACACAAACCTTCTTCCAAAAACTAAGCCCCAAAGCAAAACATCACCTCAGAGTATTTATACATTTTTTAGAGTCAGAGGACATCACAACCCTTGAGAACTAATGCCTCCATTAAAACTTTAACAAAAGGTACTTGAGACTATTAATGGATGGGGAAGATCTTTAACTCTTCCCCCCAACCACCATTAACCTCAAATTACCATTACATCTTCCTAAAGACAATTAAACCTATGGGAACTGATGATATCACCAAATAAGAAAGTATAGAAATAAGAGAAAAGAACTGAGGACAGAGTCTTGTGTTATATCTATCTATAGGGGACATAGATGATAGAGATGGTGAGCCAGTAAAACAGACTGAGAAGAACTAGTTAGATAGGTAGGAGAAGAACCAGAAAAGGACTATGTTACAAAAACTGAGAGACTCAATCAATCAATCAATAAGTTTGGATTAAATGTTTACTATATGTCAGATATTGTACTAGAAAAGAGAGTATGCAGGAATAGAGAGGGTAATCAACAGTGTCAAATATTATGCAGAAGTTAAAGAGGATGAGGCTTAAGAAATGTACATCCGAATTGGCAATTAAAAATTCATACATACTTTTGGAGACAGAAGTTCTATTTGGGTGATGATGTCAGAACCCAGACTACCGAGGGTTGGGAAGTACATGAGAAGGGACGAAGTAAAGGTAATGAGCGTAAAAACATTTTTTTTCCTGGAAGTTTGCATGTGAATAGGAGAAGAGATAAAGGTCAAAAAACACCGCACACAATTTAGAATTTAATTACAAACAGCCTTAGGATCATTGAATCAAAGATTTAGAACTAGAAAAGGAAACAAGAGACTATCAGGTTGTTTCATTTTATAGATGAAGAAGCTGAGGTTGGAAAAATGTTAACGGATCTGCCTAGGTTTCCATAACTAATATGTATCTAGGGAAGGATTAGAACTGAGGTCTTTCTGAATCCAAGTCCAGTGCTGCAACCACTATACCTCCTATCTGTTATCATATTCACTAAATGTTTCGTAATTTAAACCTAACTCTTCAAATAGATTTTAAGTGTGCCAAAGATGGTAGTAAATCTTTGACATGTAGTGGATTGTTTGGAACTACTTTCCTCTTTCAGTAGTCTTTCTTCTATTTACCAACTCCTTTCCCAGTACTTTCTTTGAATAAGAGGTAAAACTTTCCCAACTCAAAATTCTTAGGACTAATTCAGCACATTTCCCCACTTCTAAATAGTGATAACTCAGAAGCACATGCCTCCATACCCTGCTGTGCACAACACTGTCCCAAGTTAGTGAACCAACCTTTGATCAGTGTAGACATTGCTTCTCACAAAATACACCTAGTTTTTCCTATGAAGAAGTGTTTGTATCTGGGCCCATAATTTAAAAAACAAAAAGTTTTCATCTTTGTTCTAACTCAATTACTTTCAAGCCTCAAATTTATTAATTAATCCATGAAGAAACTGGGGTGCAGATTCCAGATTGTAGTCAAGGGAGGAATGAAGAGTTTTGAGGGCATTTCTAATGTCATACATATGAAAATTAACCTTTCCTACAGTACATCTTCCATGATACTCCCAAGTTGGTGATTCAGTCTTCATGAGTTTATACACTGGTTCATATATGTCAGCCTTGGGGCTGAAAAAGGCATACACCTGGTATTAGATCAGTCAGGTAGTCATGTTATCTATGAAAGTGGAAGCATGTTCACATCCAAGCTAATTATGTTCAAATATACTCCATTTCCAATGTCTTTGCTAATGAGAAAAATAATAACCAGAAGAAAACTAAAAAATATTTATGTGGACATATTTTGCATAAACTTTTTCACTATATTAAAATTGAGTTAAGAAGGTTTTCCAAAGCTGATTATACTGAAAAATATGCAATAAATTCCCAATACAGTACAAAGACATGTAAATTTAAAAGGGTTTTATGGATAAATAAAAATAACAAAATAAGTTTTCTATGGCTAAAGAAAATGAAAACTGGTAACACCCCAAACCAAGCACAGTTTCAAATTAATGGACCTAATTTAATTTTGTTTTAAGGAGTTCAAGAAACACCATTATCGTTTGAAATTTGAATATTCCATAACTTCATATTCATTTTAAATAGAATAACGTGTTGTACATAATTACACAGTGGCATTTTTCATTTGAATATCAGCCAACAGGCAATGTCCTTGTCACTTTCATTGAACTTTTTTTCCTTGTTAGAGTTAGACAATCACAGTTGGGAATCCATATGAAATTCAGCTTATTAGGAAAACTGTTGCATAAATTAATGTCTGAGAACAAAGTATCTTGAGCATATAACATAAATATGATTTTAAAAGATATTTCACATAATTTGTGATTTTTGAAATCCATTGAGAAAATTTCATAATTTAAACATTTACAATCACTACAAATTATGTTTTGAATAAATTTTGAATGCAAACTTCTTCAAATTCTGATACATAAAAAGTACAGTCAGTATCAGGGCGGGGGAACAATTCTGTATTTATTCAAGCCTCAACATCTTAAGCTTATTATGCAAAACAGCCAATATATGTCAAACATGATGAAAATTGGAGAGGGCTTAATGCCAATAAATTCAGGTTCTGATTTTTACTGAATCACAAGTTTTCCTGAACAGTACTAGGAAATATATTGTATTTCAGCCATCCCAGTTCAAAACACTGAAAATGACATGCAACTTGACTTTCCTAAACAAAAATAAATTATGTAGCTTAGTTCATATTTACTTTATAGGTTTTACGTAACGACTTGCTAAAGATACATATATATATATTCAAGAAAAGCATGATTAAATATAATAATACAGTTATCCCTTTCACATCACGATTTTCCCCATCATGGTTTTAATATATTGCTGGTCAGCATAAAAACATTAAATGGAAACCTTTGGGGACTTTTATAGAAGTTGCTGATGTGCAAAGATCAGCAGACAATACAGAACCTATGACCAAACATGTAAACCAAATTTTACAATAAGGAAATGTAAACACCACATAAAAGAAAAAGAAAAGTCACTTATTTCCCGATACAAGAGGAGGGCCAAAAATTTTATACAGATTTTCAAAATTGTGCAAGTGCTGCACCCCTGACCCCTGCAGTGTGGAAGGGATACTGTATATAACAAAGACAAATGGAAAAAAAAATAAAGCTTCAGAATACAGATAGGTATACAGACCAATGATACATTCTTATTAACATTTCCTGCCACTTAAAGGCCACTTCAGCAAGTGACACTAGGTAGGTGCTATGATCCTTCTCTCTCTCCAGTTTCTTCTGGTAACAGTAACCTGATTATCCATGCTTCTATTAGGTCATTTGAGTTTAAACAGTCTTAACAAAATTTGTCATTTTTACTATGGTCATTTGTCCACAACTTCAAAGACACTTTGGAAGCCATCAAATGCTCAGATCCATATCTAACTGCACTCTTCCTAGTTTTGTCCTCTTAGAGGTGAGATCTGAAATAAACCCACAGTGAAAGCTCTAAAGGAATGAAAGGCCTCCCTTTGGGATTCCAAGAGGAGCCCTAGATTATCTCTCTGCGGGTAATTTATAGTTGACTCTATAAATCCTTCCAGGTCCCCAGATTTATAATATAACCATTGCTTATTGGCTTTTTTAAACAGCACCTTGAAATCTTTGGAAACTAGCTATATAAATCCAAAAATTGAAGTTTAAGAATCATAGGGTGGTGTTCTCAAATGGAAGAGCCAAGGCAGATAAAATATTAACTCAAAATGCCTCCCAACCAAGGGACTGAATGTCACAGTTGTAGGATAGAGCTTTGAGGTAATGCCTCTGAAACTGCCAATAGCTGACAGAAGGTAAGCAACTTTTATTGTCTGAACTGCTAAGAGGATTTAAGCAATGATTTAATGGATAAAATGTAAAGAACCCATCTAGAGAAAGGAAAAAACCAATGAATATGTGAATCTGTGCTCCTGAGCAGCTGGATGAGATACTCAAAGCAGGAAGAGGAGATCCAAAGAAATAATTCCTTATATACATTTAAAGGAAGATTATTTTGGAAAACACAAGATTATGTGTTGATTTAATTACGATCTTCAGGTAGGTAAACAGTGATTCAAATTCAACAACAAATACTGAGCAAACACTGCCTATGTGTATATCACTAGGAGCTGAAATTGTTTAGATAATTTAGATACTCTCATGGAACTTACAGTCTACTAGGATTATGATGATGATCATCTTGATATGATGATGATGCTGACGATGACAGCTAGTATTTAAATAGTACTATAAGGTTTCCGAATTGTTTTACAAATATGATGTCATTTTATCCTCACCACAATCTAGAGATAGGTACCATTATTATCTCCATTTTAAAGATAAGGAAACTGAGGCAAACAAACTGATCAAATACACATATATATGTATATATATATATACATATATATGTATGTGTATATATATATATATATATATATACATTGTACACAATACATATATTGTATTGTATTCTATATTATATATGTACAAAATGGAGGTTTCCTGGGTAAAAACAAACATCAAACAAAATTATTCTGCAAAGAGATACATATCCAAGGTTCAGAAACAGAGTCAAGTCTGGAGATATAGATTTGGGAATCAGAGATATAGATACATAGATACGTGATAGTTTTTAAGCCATGATTTTCCCAAGGTAGTAATTACTTCACAATAGTACTGTGAAGTAGGTAATATAAGTATTATTATGCCCAATTTATAGATGGAGAAATTGAGATACATAAAGATGAAATGACTTAACAGTCTATAGTAAGTACTAGATATATGATTCAAACTCAAGTTTTCTGATTTCTAATGCAGTCTTTTCTTTTTCCAATTAGTCTTAATTTTCCAATTAGTCTCCTCTTTAGAGGACATGTGGTATAGCATGAACAAGAATAACACAGCACAAGAAGTTTTATAGGGATATCAATATGAATAAGTGGAGGAAACATCCTTATGGAATTAAAGGCTATCAACAAGAGTTTAAAAGTGTTTACTAGGTGCCAGGCACTGTGAAAGATTTGTTATTGTGTTTGTCCTTCATTCTAGAAGAGGACCATGACATCAAGATGATGACATGACTTGTAGTTGACTTTGATTTGAGGGAGGGAGGGCTATGCAAGGTCACCAGCCTCACTGTCTTCTCCTAGGCCATCTGGGTCCAGCAACCTGATATCCTTCAGGATGACTGTGGAAGACACCAGTGATACAAAGAAAAAAGGACAGTCTCTGCCCTCAAGGAGCTATTATTCTATTAAACAACATGTATATATAACAATATATACTAAAAATATATGCAAAATATGAGGCAAGACATAAAAAAGTGAAAAAACAATTTGATGACAAGTATGTAAGAGTAGACCATTGTTTTGTACAGATTTTAAAGGATGAGTGTTAGAGACAGAAAGTGAGGGCAAGTCCAATGTGGGCATATGGTTTGTCAGGGAAGATTCTTTAAGAGTTCACTTTTGAGCCTTGTCTAAGAAAGTGTAGGATTGTTGGGGGAGAAAAGAATAAATCATGCCAAAATAGCCTCATTTCCTCTTTTTTTGGTGGTAGGAGAGAAACACAGTTGCTAGATGGTTAGATCAGCACCTCTAATGTAGCTAGTGAGGAATCTGACAACCTCCCACTATAACTCTGTGGATGAGATGAAGATGATATGGACTAGTTGACACCCTGGAAGGAATTATTTCATCCTCAACCCTTTCTGTTAAATATTTTTGTCAATGATTTGGAAGAAAGCATATATGGCATGGAGACAGTGTGGTCTAGCAGAATGAGCACTAGCTCTGGAATCAGAAAAAGTGGGTTCAAATCTCACCTCAGAAGCTTATCACCTGTGTGACTTTAAGCAATCCATTTAACTTTGCTGGGTCCCAATTTCCTTGTCTTTAAGTGACAGAGTTGGAATAGATGTAACTTGGCATGATGGATAGAAGACTGACCTTAGAACCAGGAAGGCTTGAGCCTCAGTCCTGCCTCTGACATATACTCACTCTGTGATTTCAGAAAGTCACTGACCCCCTCAGCCGACTAGTCAACTCTCAAAGATTATATATTGCAGAGAAAGTGCCCACTTGCCACACTGGTAGGTTCCCTCATTGGAGAGTTCCATATACCAGTGAGATCACATGTTCGGTCCCTCTCCCTGTGGAAGACACGTTTATCACCTTTGTGGATATTACAAAGCTAGGGTGGATAACACGCATTTTCAGTGATGTAATTCAGATCTAAACAGGTCTTAATCATATAGACTGAAGGAGTTAAATTTATTGAGATGAACTGAATAGGAATGATTTAACTCTGAAATTTATGGTGAACTATAAAATCACAGGAGGAAAAGTATGGTAAGACAACATGTCAAATGAAGAAGAGATAGTGGTTTTAGCATACTGAAAGTTCAATGGGAGCCAATAGTATAATATGATATCTGAGAAAAGTCCACAGAAATACAGTACTGAGATTGAGATGTATGGGAAACCCAGTATATGTCTCCCCAGTCAGAACAGATATAGTATCTTATGTTCAATTCTGAACATCATATTTTCTGTCACACATCCTCAAGATGGTATGCACCTAGAAGATGGTGACCAGGATAATGAGAGGATGAGAGAGCAAGCCATGCAAAGATCAGCTAAGAGAACTAAGTATAGATAGGCATTAGGGATGGGAGGAATGATACCTGTCTTCCATAATAATAGTAATAGCTAACACTTATACAGGCAGCTAGGCAGCACAGTGGATAGAGCACCAGGCCTGGAGTTGGGAAGAATTATCTTCCTGAGTTCAAATCTGGCCTCAAATACTTACTAGCTATGTGACCCTGGGCAAGTCCATTTAACCCTGTTTGCCTCAGTTTCCTCATCTGTAAAATGAGCTGGAGAAGAAAATAGCAAACCACTCCAGTATCTCTGCCAAGAAAACCCCAAACAGGGTCATCAAGAGTCAGATATGATTGAATAACAACCAAAGAACCACAGAAGCATTTATGGAGTTCTTTATGACTTGAATATTGCTTTACATAATAAAAATAATAGCTAACATTTATATAGTGCTTACTATGTGACAGGCATTGTGTTAGAAAGGACTTTACAATTATTATCTCATTTGATCTTTACAACAATCCTTTTATTATTTCCATTCTGAAAATGAGGAAATTGAGGCAGGCAGAGAGTGACATAGTTAAGTGTCTGAGGTAAGATTTGAACTAAGGTCTTCCTGCCTCCAAGGTCACGGTTTTACCCATTGCACCATGTAACACAGGTTATCTCATTTGACCCTTACAACAATTCTGGGAAGTAGGTGCTATTATTGTCCCCCCCCCCCCTTTTTTTTTAAACAGATGAGGAAACTAAAGCACAGAGAAGTTAAGTATCTTGCTCAGAGACACACAGGTAGTCTGAGGCAGGATTCAAATTCAGGTCTTCCTGGCTTCAAGTCTAGCATTCTATCTATTGCACCACCTAGACATCTTGAACAGTTTCATATGGAAGACATATGGTGCTTGTTCTGTTTGATCCTAGAAGGAACAAGGAAAAATGCACAGCATCCAGAGAAGGCAGATTTAGACTCTCTCTCTCTCTCTCTCTCTCTCTCTCTCTCTCTCTCTCTCTCTCTCTCTCCATATATATATGTGTATATATATATATATATATATATATATATATATATATATATACACATATATATATGTATATATATATATGATTTCTACCAATTATTTTGACTACTATAAATACCCAAATTAACTATAAAGAACATATGAAGAAAGATACTATCTGCATCCAGAGAAAAAAATGGGTGAAGTATGTATAGAATAATTTTACACACACACACACACACACACACACACACACACACACCTTTTTGTGTTTAATGGTAGAAATCTGTAGGGCAGGGTGAGGAGGGGAGAAAAAAAAAGAAATTTACACGATAATTCTGTTGTGTATTTAAAAGGAAGAGCAGGTTGTGCACAGTAGATTTGCAGTTTCATGTGCATTTACCTCTTTATTGTATTATGTTATGGAAATGCTCGTTTTATTCCATAAATTAAAAATTAAATTAAACAACTAAAAATCAAATAAAAACACATTTTGAAACTCAAAAATAATTCAAACAATTACTGCTGTCCCCAGATGGAATGTCTCACTTCTGGGAGCAGTAGTAAGTCTCCTATCACTGGAGATTCAGAAAGCAAAAGCTAAGTAATATTCATGTTGAAGAGATAGAGGGGATTCCTGTTTAGGGACTGATCAGACTCTAGATACCCCCTGAAAATGCAAGTCTGAGAATCTGAGAGACTCTTAACATTTTTGGGTCATGAAGCTGTCTGGCATTGCTTTTCAGAATCATGTTTTTAAATGCAAAAAATAAAATACAGAGAATTCCTGAGGAAACTAATTATATTGAAATTTAGTTCAAATATACGTACAAATAAAAGCAAGCAAAAAAAATAAGTAAAACATCCTAGGTTAAAAACCTTTGGTCTAGGATTTATTTTTTAATTTAGAATGACTTAACTAAAGACATCAAATTATTCCTCAATAGATATGTTTTAAATAGAGTAGATTTTCATTTCTCTACAATTATCTATGATACAACCTGAAAAATGATGATTTCCTGTCAGGTCAATCAAAATTAATTAGCTTATTTTGAAGATTTATTTGGTCAATCTTCAACTTGGCTGCCTACATCATGGAGATTTTTCCCTTCCAGAAACTCTAAAGAATTCACAGGGGAATACAACTTGTTCTTACCTTCCAGCTCCCCCTTCAAGGATGTGGACTTCACATCAGGAAACTATCTATTCAGGTTTGGCCTCAGATACTTACTATGTGACACTGAAAACTCAGTTAAACACTCTGTGCCTTGGTTTCTCCTCTGTAAAATAAAGGTGCTAGACTTGATGGCCTGTAGGGTCCCTTCCAGGCTTACATTTCTGGTCCAGTGATCCCATGACCTCCATCATTACTACTCTGCTATCCCCATTTTCACCTCTCTACAAATAGTTCTACAAATACTGCTTACAAAAATCTAAGTTAATGCTTCCAAGATTCTTTCTGATTATTAAGCAAAACAAAATAGAAGCCCAATATTCATCAATAAGACCCCAAAATATAGCTGATACCAGCTTCTCTTTGTATTTATCAGCCTAATCTAGTTTTAAATGTTTCTTTCTTCATCCTGTGACTCTAAATACAATAAAAACTCACAAAAATGTGTCATCAAAGCTTTTTGCTGGCTGTTATATAAACATTTCACATAAAAATAATTTATTAAAAAATCAGTTTTAGACAAATGTATATGAAAATAAGTGATCCTAGCAATAATGAGCTATTTATCAATTACATAGTTTTAATACCAAAATTTCCCAAATGCATACAAAGCATATATCTGTGTGAGTACACATGCATATGAGTGTATACACATATTATATATGGAGAGAGAAACAGAGGTGGAAAGAGACAGAGACAAAGAGAGGCACAGCCAGAGAGAAAAAAAAGCATACGGGAAAGTCTGTTTACTTTTGCATCAAAAGAAAATGCCAGATTTCCAAATCACCTGTTTTAAAATGTATCCAAGTTTTAATGAATTATTGAGATGACATTTAAAATAAAGTAAAATATAGGGAAAAAAATTCAGAACATGTTAAGCTTCCATATTTCAAAAGCTAAATTTGTGACCAATTTAGAACCCCAACATTCCAAACAGAGAACCATAATGTGGGAGACAGCATTCAGTTTACGATTCCCCTCAACCGACCCAGTGAGATTTCAGGGTGAGGACTTCTGTTGGAAGGTCATTTTCAACAGGGGAAGAAATATATTTCAATCTCAAGTTATTAAATTAAATCTCAAGTTATTAAATTAATTTGTTGGCAGTTTCTCTGATCACCCCCTCTACTAATAAAATTGGACCTTCAAAGGTCTTAGTCTTCTCTTGCTTCATATAAACACCACAGATCTAGGGACAGGTGCCTGAAATGTTCACGGATGAGGCTCCTCATGGAGGTAGCGTCTACATAGGATAAGATTCAAAGGTCAGCTCTATTTCAGAATTTCCTGAGTATGTCAAAGTGAACAGGATAAAGGAACAATAACCATAAATCACCATGTCCTTCATATGGACATGATGTCATCTTTTCTCTATGACTATCAAAAGAGATGCACATGCTGCTTACTCTTCCAGACAAAATGTTGCAGGGCTCTACTCATAGTGACTATGTTATTTAGCAGCTACATCAAACCTCTCTCATGTGTTCTGACAGCAGTGACAAGGACAAAAGCACAGTATATTTTTTCATTAAGCATCCATATGAGGAAATCTTCAAGGATGGGCAAACACAAGAGGTTGATGAGATTATTTACACATATAGGCCATTAGCAAAGTGCAAGAACGGTATCAGACAAAGCAGGGCTTCTGAAAATCCATTGCCCTATAAAACAGACTTCACTATCTCTGGTATCAAACTGGGTCTGTAATAAATAAAACATACATTACAAGTGAATACCAACATAACTAATGCTTTGATGGCTGCAATTAATTTGCAAGGGAAATGGACCAATTGAGGAGAATGGTTCATCATCTTATTCCTCCTATCAATGAAAAGACAAAGAAGAAGAAAGCACATGGTAGAAGGCATGGGCTTAATCAGCTCAGAGACACTTTTCAAGCCCTAGTCTCTCTGATTTATTCAAATATGAGATAACTACCTTACCAGAAACTCAATTAAAAAAAAAAAAAGAACTTCTTTTACTCTACTGCTACATTTCTATTGACATCTTTCATGTCTTCCTTTCTGTTACCCTATGTATGTTCAGAAATAAGTTATGCTAAGAATTTTTATCTAGATATGAATTCTATTAAACTACCTTCAGCTGTCAGTAAGAAAATAAATTGGCAATTGCGGTACTTCATCTTTTTAAAAAGATTTTCTTTTACTTCTAGATCTCCTTCCCAGAGAAGTAAAAGCCTTAACTTCATGTTAAGGAGAACTTATGAGTTTATGAGGACTCATGACTTCATGAGGAGAACAATGGTTACCAGGTTGGTATCTGATAATATCTAGCAGAAGTCAGTCAATAAAATTAATGTTTCAGGGCAGTTACTTCTGTCTTGAAACATATGGAGGCTTCTAGCTTTTGATTTTTTTTTGAAGTAAGGCAATGTACAGATGCATCTTGGCCCTAGAGAGAATCAGGAGTGCATTTCAAAACTCAAAACACATCTTCCAGAGAGCCAGAACAGCAAGTCATTTATCACCTGCAAATTCATCTGACAGCGGTGGGTCAGGAGCAGAAAGAAAGAAACACCTCCTGTTTTTAACTCAAGCCAATATAATTGTGTACTACTGTAACCAAGGTAAAGACTTTCTCCATATTGTTTACAAAAAACAAAATGTGATATCATCAAAGTCTTATGAAATTTAAAGTACCACTAGCTACAGGAAAAGGTGGATGAAGCATAAAGTAATACAAGTTACAAAATAAGCACTTCAATCTACATTTTCCATAAGGAATTTTTAAAAGACTTGCCCATATCAAAGAGTTAGCTGACATTTTTATTTATAAAAAGACCCTCTTCTTTCCTAGTCCTTTCCTTTTTCTGTGCAATGTAAGCTCTTGATGTCACCATCAGCTTTACCTTTGTCTTTGTAGGCACAGCAGCAGTTACAGGGCCCACCTCATAACAGACAATTAAAATGCTTGTTGAATGATTGTGTTAATGCGTAAACACACATTCTTTTCAGGTGTCTCTTAGCTTTCACTGATTAGTCAATAATAGGTCCCAACCCAAGTCTCACTTGCTTATAGTTTGGGTTTTGATGGTTCAGAGTGAATGTAAATGGCAAATGTTTCTGTTCTGGTGAGAAATTCTGAGGGTCTTCCCCTCCCTGGCTGATTTGTGAAGGCAAACTAGGCCATCTTTTGCCTCAATTCTTACCTACCCATTAATTATTGAATTGGCATTGCCTTAGACAAACTGAGACCTGGGAAAGATCTTTGTTTAAAAAAGACCAAGGTCTCCCGCTGCATCTGAGGCCATCATCAATCGTCCTGACCTATGTCTTCCCACTGGACTCTGATGACTCTGGAGGATAGAGTGAGGCTGATGACTTTGCAGAGCTCTGCCTCACTTAAATCCAATTCACTTGCAAGTCAAGACATCACCCTTCTGATATCTTTGGTCCTCTTCCAAGAACCAAGGATGAACAATTAATTGGCTGACTACAAACATTCAAATATGGTGAATCATTTTAGGACTCTGTTTTTAGGATACCAAGGGATATTAGTGGTCACTTCATCCAGCCTCCTCATTTTGCAGATGAAGAAACAGATGACTTGCCCATGGCCATACAAGACAAAGAAGAGACTTAAACCCAAGACTTGAAACCCAGCACCATACCATACTCTTTTATCAGTAAAGACATCCCTAGTACCCAGCTCATGGCAACAAAATTATCAATCAAATTTTAAAAGTAAAAGATTTTAATTTATTGATACATTCAGTCCATTTACCTTTAGTGTTATCATTGCTAGGTTTTTCTTTTCTCCTATTCTTTTCTGAATTGTTATTCATCAGAAGGGTACATAAATTCTATCATTATTTCTATTAATTAATTTATTTATTTATTCTGAAATTAAACTTTTAAAAAAGAGCCTCTCATATACTCAGTAGAATAGAAAAAGTGTACTCCAAATGAAAATGTGAATCTCCACTTCGTATCTCTTGCTTTTTTAATCATTACATTTTCCCACACACACACATATTACTCTGTTCAGCAATAGATAGGAAAACCAAAGGCTCAACTATTCATTCAATAAACATTAACTAAATGCTTATTTTGTTAGGCACTGAGGAAACCCTTGACCTTATAGATACAACTGATTGATTTTCAAGCCAAAATCCATACCATTTAAGATGATGGATTTTTTTTAAAGCAAATTTTCCCACTAAAGTAATAATGTTATACCTCATTGAAGCATGGGGCTGATACTGGTTTCCAAAAGCCTATGGCATTGGAGCAGATTCTACCAAGTTGTAAATGTACAGTCCTAAAGATTAGGTATATGCTTCTTATCCCAAGGTTAGTCTAGCTAAGAAAGGTCTACCAGTAGGTTAGCAGTAGAATAAAGAATTTATTTTAATTTGATTACAGACAATCTTAATATCATCTATTGTGTGACAGAAGGGGTCCCAAGGGGGTGTGGTGAAAGGAACACCCACACTGATAAAGCTACACCCTCTTAATATATTGATAGGCTTTTAGACAAAATGTTAAGCATAAAAAGCCTTCTTTTGTTACAGCAAACATAGTGGGGACTGAGGAGAGGGAGTTGTTATGCTTCAAACAGTAACAAATTTTTCACATACTTCATTGGCCCCATCATAGCTGCAGCTGGCAAGAAGGTCATTGAAAAAGAGATACCAGAAAAAAACTGATGGAAACAATTGGTCCCACAGCTATAAAAATGTTTCTTCAAGTATAACGGGAAAATGAATGGGAGATTTCACTTCTAAAGAAAACAAGAATGCAATTAGAAGCTAAGATGTCACACTGGGCCAAATCAATCGTCCATTCAGTCTTTTTTTCTTTCTCTTGAAGTAGCATCAAGGGATGTTTTGAGGAAGGGAATGGTACATGTCTGAAGTCATGATTCACTTTGAAAAGTTAAGTAAGATACATGCCCTGAGCAGGTTTAATTTCATTAATAGAATGGTAGGTCTAGATGGCCATTTCTCAAAGACTGAAAGAAATAATTTTATGATAAATATTTAAAAATGCAATTTTTAAAATGAGATGATAAACGTGGGATTTTTTTTTTTTTTTTAACAAGAAAGCTAGCTGGTACTGGGTAAAGAAAACACAATACTTTTAAAAAGTTTAGGCAAATTCATGCATGAGCAATCTATATATACTTTTCAAGACTGAAAGAATTCCAAATCAAGTTTTAGGGAAACCATCTGGGGAAATTGGTTTAATATTGGAATACCACACATAAGGGCACATAAAGTAGGGGGCAGTCACACCGACAGATGCTGCCAGATCACTTCTTACCTCCATCATTTTGTTGGTAATGTGGTTTTTTGTTTAATTTTGTTTGCTTTTACTTTTGTTTTTCTTATTTAAAGATATGTTTGCCCCCAAGAAGTTTATTGCTAATTGATTTAGCCTACATTTCAAATACATAAGATTTTGAGAGGAGAATTTAGGACTCAAAATCTTATAAAAGAGAATGCTGAAAATTAAAAATAACTGTTAGAAAAATACTACTTCCTTTGACTTTCAGAAAACGTGGTCATTCATATTTTTTTGCTGTTCAGACCTAGACTTCAGGCTTCTGTTGAGAGCCAAAGTACCCTTCAAGAATGTGAATTATACAAGGGGCTGGAGAGAAGGGAAAAACTCCATAATACCTCTCCAAAGTTCTCTGGATAAATATCTCTGGTGGTCTAAATATGCAAGTAAAATAGAATAATCCCACTGTCTATTTACAATTTCTATTTAGCTTTTAACACTTATCACAGAGTCAGATTTTAAAGGAACTTGAGAAGCCATCTTTCCCAATTTCTCCTTGAAGTATATACATCCTTTTACAATATCTCTGACAAGTGATAAATTAATCCCTGCTTGAACACTCTGAGTGAGTGGGAACTCACTTCTTAAAGAGGCACTCCTATCAATGTTTTGACAGTTTTGACAATCAGGAAATTTTTTCTTCTATCAAGCCAAAACTTGCCTCCCTATACCTTTCTGAAATTATTATACAGGTTGTCCTTGACTCCTGGAAATTTGATTTAAGGCATTCAGCCCAATCTACATCTGGCACTTCGAGCAGACAAGCTACCTGATATGCTGGATGTAAGACTTTCCTTGGCACTGAACCTTTTTCTACTTTCACTGCCAGGTCCTAGAGGATCTCAGTGTTTGGCTAGGCTCAGAAAAGTCCTTTATCTAAGTTCCTGGAGCTATTGGCTCAAATACAAAACGTGGTAAAAAGGAAATGTGCTGGTGAAGAAGAAAAAGGGAGGAATGCAGGAAAGCAATAAACAGATAAAAAGGCATTAGACAAAGGGAGAAGGTACAATACACAACTTGTGATTCAATATTCATGCAATTAAATTTAAACAGTTTCTGAAGGAGAAACTCCAAAAATTATGCAAGGGGTAACCTCACTGAATAAGTGTACAGACACCCCAGAACACTAATTGAAAGTGTAAGATTTATTGGTCATTCGATATAGCATTTATGCATTTACATGTTGATATTGATTTAGAAATACCCCCTGCATATCTACACACTTGCAAGTTTTTATTAAATATATAGGTCACCTCCCCCACCCTGCCCCTGGGAAACGGATTATATTGTATTAAGATTCTAGTCCAGAGAATATAATTCTTAACAAGGACTGTTTCTGGTGCTTAAACAAAATCTTTGTACTTATTCTTGAAAGTCCTCTGTTTCATTGAAAGCTGATTTTTTCCCCTGAAGTATCATACTTAGTTTTACTGGGTAGGTGATTCATGGTTTTAGTCCTAGTTCCTTTGACTTCTGGAATATCACATTTGATGCCTTCGATTCCTTAATGTAGAAGCTGCTAGGTCTTGTGTTATCCTGATTGTATTTCCACAATACTCAAATTGTTTCTTTCTAGTTGCTTGCAATATTTTCTCCTTGACCTGGGAACTCTGGAATTTAGCTACAATGTTCCTAGGAGTTTCTCTTTTTGGATCTCTTTTAGGAGGTGATGGGTGACTTCTTTCAATATTTATTTTGCCCCCTGGTTCTAGAATCTCAGGGCAGTTTTCCTTGATCATTTCATGAAAGATGATGTCTAGACTCTTTTTTTGTTCATGGCTTTCAGGTAGTCCCATAATTTTTAAATTGTCTCTCCTGGATCTATTTTCCAGGTCAGTTGTTTTTCCAATGAGATATTTCACGTTATCTTCTATTTTTTCATTCTTTTGGTTTTGTTTTGTGATTTCTTGGTTTGTCATAAAGTCATTAGCCTCCATCTGTTCCATTCTAATTTTGAAAGAACTATTTTCTTCAGTGAGCTTTTGGACCTCCTTCTCCATTTGGCTAATTCTGCTTTTTAAAGCATTCTTCTCCTCATTAGCTTTTTGAATCTCTTTTGCCAATTGAGTTAGCCTATTTTTAAAGGTGTAATTTTCCTTCAGTATTTTTTGGGTGTCTTTTAGCAAGCTGTTGACTGGCTTTTCATGATTTTCTTGCATCTCTCTCATTTCTCTTCCCAATTTTTCCTCCACCTCTTTTACTTGATTTTCAAAATCCTTTTTGAGCTCTTGCATGGCCTGAGCCCACTGAATATTTATTTTGGATGTTTTTGATACAGAAGCCTTGACTTCTATGTCTTTCCCTGATAGTAAGCATTGTTCTTCCTCATCTGAAAAGATGGGAGAAGATATTTGTTCACCAATAAAGTAACCTTGCATAGTCTTATTTTTTTCTCTTTTTTGGGCATTTTCCCAACTAGTTACTTGATTTTTGGGTCATTTGTCAAGAATAGGGTACACTCTGGGGATCTGTAAGATCTCAATTCCTCCAATGTGGCACAATCAAGCCTGCACATTGGTCTGGGAGCAACCAGAACTTTTGTGCCCAGAATCTGTGAGTAGTAGAGTTTCCTCTCCACAACCACCTGGCCTCCAGTTCCAGCAAGTCAGCACTGGGAGCTGAGATTCAGATCAGCTGCTCAGTTCCCCCAGGACCATTAGATGGGGGCAAGGCCACCACATAGGGCTGAGGTAAGGATCAGTTGCTCAGTTTTCTCAGGGGCTTTACCATCCAACAATGGATGTGGGCTGCTGTGGGAGGTGCTATCTGGTGGTAGCCTCTGCTGTGCCCACCTGAGGTCGGAGCTAGGGGAAGACCCTGCTCCCTTCTGGGCCAGTTGAACAAATCCTTCACTGATCTTTGGCACCTGTGAGGGATCTGCGGCTGCTGCTGTGGATTCTGCCCCCGAGGCCTGCTTGGTCCTGTTCCCAGAGTCATGCCAAGCAGCCAAGGCTGGGTTGCGCTGCATTCTGCTCCATGTCAGGTGTGACAGACCTTTCCCGTTCAGCCTTTCAGGTCACCCTGGGCTGGAAATCTCCTCCACTCCATTGTTCTGTGGCTTCTGTTGCTCCAGAATTTGTTGAGAGTCTTTCTTTACAGGTATTTTATGGGCCGTAGGGGAAGAGCTAGTGTATGTGCATCTTTTTACTCTGCCGTTTTGGCTCCACCCACCCCACCCCCAATCTTTGTACTTATGGTTAGAGACTCCTGAGTAACTCTGTGACCTTCATACCTCCATATCCCAAAACAAACAAAAATGTATAGTGTCTTGTTTTACATACAGTTTATATACAGAAAAGTTCAGGTCTGCATTTTTGAAAATGAGTTGAAACTATCTACAATTTTACTTTACAATGATAGAAGTTTTGAAAAAATCTTAGTTTATAATAATTGTAAGCATGTCTCTTTGGGATACAAGATTCCAAAGAGCTTCAGAATAAAACTTTGGTAATGAAAAAAAGACTGTAGCCCAGAATCATGCTATTATCCACTTGCTAAAAGATCCCAAAAGTTGCAAAGAGAAGCTTCAGAATGAGAAGTTGGAATGCTAGCTTTTTATTTATTATTTTATCTTCACCCATATTTTATTCAACCATTTTTTTTAATCTAGATTTTGTGATTTCATCAATGGATACAGCTTCCTGTTGAGAAAACTTCCTCTACCAATACAGATAGCAACTCTTCTACAACTTAAAAGCTTAGAAAGTTCCCTGGGATGCTTAAAGGTGAGTTAAATAACTTGCCCAGAGTCACACATTTATTATGTGTCAGAGAAAGGATTTGAATCCAGATCATACTGATTTCAAACCAGCTCTTTATTCACTTTTCCTTAATCCTTAAAAACATTGGAAGTATATGGTAAAAGGGGAAAATATTCTGTTCTAGAGATTGTAATAGTTGCCTGAAAGCACAGAATTCAATTTCATGGATTGGGAATAAATTCTGTGCTGTATTTTTTTTTAATTCAGTCACTACTCAATCCAGTCACTTACAACTTATGGTGCAACATATTCTAAATTTGGACAATTCATTGAAAAAAGCGTTGGTTCATGCATTTAAAGACAAAAATTTCTATCAAATTAGGGTGCAATGCAAAATTATTAGCAGACCAGATAAAGAAGGAAGAAAGATTTTGTTATGCCAGCAGCTGAATGACCAACAATTTTATCTCAAAGGCCTATGTTTAACAATGTGAAAATCTGGAGCAAGAAAAAGAAGGTAGTAGCAAAAGAGATATTCTTGGATGTTTCTCAGAAAATCATCATTAAGAGATCCTAAATCTCTCCAAAAGAATTCTCAAAGATGTTTGTGAAAAATCTTGTATCCATCCTTCTGAATTCCCAATGAAGATTTTCATTTAGCTCTTGATTTATTTCAGTAAAAATATGGCAAGAATTCTGGCAATGACCATTTTGTTCAGAATAGTATTGTATCCTATCATGTGAACTGCAATGTTACATAATTGGTTGGTATATTATACCACCAATATTCCAGTCTTTTAAAATTGTATTCTGGCATTCTCCACCATCTGTTATGAACACTTACTCTTCTATTCTCCACCATCTGTTAGCAATAAAAGAGGTGCATGTACAAACAATGTTCTAGAAAAAATTCAGGGCTCAAAGTTTCTTCTGGCAACTTTTGGGATCTTATAGCAAGTGGACAACAACAAGATTCTGGGCTGAAATCTATTTCCCAGAAACTATTTCCCAGGAACTGGGAAGGGAAAGCTATATATTTAATGAAGATTTGCAACCATATGGATTTGCAGAGGAATTTCTAGATCAATACCAAGATGTAAGTCTATAAAAGCAACACATAAATTAATAACATAATTTCTAACAATGGCATTATGGACACACAAATATTACTCTAAATTGGATGGAATTAGGTTACAAATTACTACCTCTCCAGGTATTCTGATGGGTTCATTTACTTGAAGAGGTTTCTTAGTCTACCACCTCAAGACCAATGGAAGGCATGGGAAAGGGTAAGAATTTTAGGAGCTGCAGAAGGACTGCCATTCTGCCTGTCACTGAGTGAGATTCCTCTCCCCACAAAAAAAGGAACATTATACCTTCTAACACAAAACTACAGAAAAAGAGGTGAAGAGAAAAGTGTAAGAAAAAACTGAGCCACTAAGAAGCCAATAGGGTGCTATTCTGCTAGAAAGGAGAGAGATCTGCAGAAGGGAAAAAGTGGCCAAAAAGAAAGGGGAAGGTCCTTCTTTTCTCTACTCCTAACCTAGTTAGTTCATAAATGATCACTTTCTCCTTTTCAAGAGTTTCTATAAAATGCTTCTCATTGTCCTCAAATAATGGAAGTTAAACTATGCCTTCTTGTAATCCTTCTGCAAACTGACAGTCAATGGAATGCAACTTGTTGAAAAAAATCTATCCACCCTGAAGTGGTCCAATTGCAAGTGAGATTCTATAGAATTTCATCTTATTGCTCTTTTTCTGGCATAAGTGTGGGAGCACAGCCTATATTCCATGCCAAGCCCTCCTTACTATGTACCTTAGCTCTTAGTTTTTAGTTGCTTTTTATGTATTGTCATCTCATTAGAATGAAAGCTCCTTGAGGGCAGAGACTTTCTTTTTACTTACATCTGTATTCCCAGAATTGAGCACACACTAGGCAAATCATGACTGATGGACTACCTATCATCATGAATTTATAAATGTAATGTTATTTTACTTTGATTACTCATTCCAAATCATTATTTTCTTGATTTTGGAGCATTCAGTGACTTCCTACTTCTCCACATTTGTCTTTCATCTCAACTGCTCTATGAAAATAATTTATTAAATTTCTATCTGCTGATGTGTGTATGCGACCTCAATGTCTTAAACATCTCAGTTTTGGCCAGTCTATTTAGAAAGTCACAATCCAATCTTTTTTGTTTTAAACCTTGCCCCATGGAGTGCTTTTTGCCTATTTTCCTTATTATAAGTTTTTATTTATCTTTCCTTTGGGGGGTTGTTTTTGTAAATTATTTCTTCTTTGATTATCTGCATAAAAACTCTCAAGTCTTCACTATCTAACAATTCCCCAGCTGTGTGACTGTTTAACATCTGTGAGCCTCAGTTCTATCATCTATAAAATGGGGATAATACTATGCAAACCACCTAACAGAGATGCAAGGGAAGTTCTTTGGAAATCATAAAACACTCTTTAAGTATGCAAAATTACTTGTAAAACTCCATTTAACATTGCCTACTATGATAGATAATCTCTAAACCACTCTCCAAAGCAGGAAGATTCACATATTTTATTGCAATGTCATCAAGTCACAACAAGGCAATATGTGTTGAATATTATTATTTATGTAAATGCAATTATATTATTTCATTGTTTTGGATGGGTGCTTGTGATACCTTCTTTCTTTTTTTTTTTAATCAAATTGACCAAAAGTTTATCAATCTTATTAGTTTTTTCATAAAACCTACTATTGGTTTTATTTATTAATTCAATAGTTTTCTTAATTTCAATTTTATTGATCTCTCCTTTGGTTTTCAGTATTTCTAATTTGGTATTTACTTGGGATTTTCAATTTGTTCTTTTTCTAGCTTTTTCAGCTGCATTTCCAAGTAATTGATCTCCTCTTTCTCTATTTTATTTATGTAGGCATTCAAAGATATAAAACTTCCCCTAAGAACTGCTTTTGCAGTATCCCATAAGATTTGGTATGTTGTCTCATTATTGTCATTCTCTTGAATGAAGTTGTTGACTGTTTCTATGATTTCTTCTTTAACCCACTCCTTCTTTAGGATTAGATTATTTAGTTTCCAGTTGATTTTTGGTTTATCTTTCCATGGCCTTATATTACTTATAATTTTTATTGCATTATGATCTGAGAAGGATGCATTGATTATCTCTGCCTTTCTGCACTGGATTGTGGGGTTTTGATGTCCTAGTACATGGTCAATTTCTGTAAATGTGCCATGTACTGCTGAGAAAAAGGTATATTCCTTTCTACTCCCATTCAAATCATATCTACTTTATCCAGAGTTTTATTTACCTCCTTAACCTCTTTCTTGTTTATTCTGAGGTTAGATTTATCAAGTTCAGAGAGGGGGAGGTCCCCCACTAGTATAGTTTTGCTGTCAATTTCTTCCTTCAACTCCCCCAACCTCTCCTCTAAGAATCTGGATGCTATAACACTTGGAGAACGCATGTTTAGTAATGATATTGCTTCATTGTCTATGGTGCCTTTTAGAAGGATACAGTTTCCATCCTTATCTCTTTTGATTAGATCTATTTCTGCTTTTGCTTTGTCTGAGATTAGGATTGCCACTCCTGCTTTTCTTACATCAGCTGAAGAACAAAATATTCTGCTCCAACCTTTGACCTTTATCCTGTGTGTATCCCCCCATTTCAAATGTGTTTCTTGCAAACAACATATTGTTGGATTATGGCTTTTAATCCATTCTTCTATCCATCTCCATTTTATGGGAGAGTTCATTCCATTCACATTCACAGGTTAAGATTACAATCTGTGTATTTCCCTCCATCTTCTTTCCCACCATTTGTGCTATTAGCTCTCCTGTTTCCTTTCCCCTCCTCAATAGTTTTCACTTTTCACCACCACCTCCTGCAGCCTTCCCTTCCTTCTTTTAGTCCCCGTTCCTTTTACTCCCCTTTACCTTTACTGCTTCTTCCCTCCCTTTTAGTTTCCTTCCCCTTTCTTCCCCCTTCCCCTCCTATAGGGCTAGTCTGGATTATATACTTAAGTTTATTGTTCCCTCCTTGAACCAAATCAGATGAGAGTACCTCTCAAAGGGTGCTTATGATATTGATCAATGGATAAAATGTGCATTTTTAAATTTGTGTGGGTGAGAGTCAGAATTATCAGCAATTCTTACTAGGAAAACATTTCCTCATACTCTACACTTGAAGCTTATTTGAGTAACTCCATCAAGTCCCTGGCTCTTAAGCTATTTGTGTAGCATGATTCATGCTTTCACTTGCACAGAGACATCATAAGAAGGAGCACAAGAGTGAAACCCAAACCACCACAGCACTGTTGGTTTTAAAGAACTTTCCCAAAAAGCATGGAAGGCAAAAATAAGTTGCTACAGAGGAATTAAGAAACAACACATCCAAACTATTTGTTGATAACAAAACAATGTGCTCCCAGGGGAGGAGGGACAGGTAACAAAAATGGGAATTTTTCCACAAATATAAATTATTCCTCAAATTATTATATCATCTAATGACCCTATTATTAAAGAAATTTATTTTATCTATGTTTGGTAAATACTGGAGTAAAAAGATATATACATTTAGAAAAGGAAAAGCTTCTAATTCAGTAAAAAAAAATAACCAAATTCCAATACAAAATGAACATGGAAAGGAACAAAAATAGTTCCCAGAACAAACTCATCAAATATATAGAAATATATAATATCAAACAATCAAATTATATAGTTCTCTCTGTGTATGTATGAGATAGAACTCAAATTATAGTACTACATAGATGTAGTTTTACATATATGATGTTTCAGAAATATATAGAGATCTACATTATATATATATGTATATATATATACATATATATATATATATATATACACACACACACACACACACACACAAACACACATACTGAGTGAAATCAGGTTAAGTGAAGACCCCCTACCTTTCTTGCCAAAGGTAAAATAACTAAATATCCCCCTTAAGGCAAATATAATGCTCCAGGATGGAGGAGAACCACCAAAGTTTTGGTCATGTGACCTGGTGTACACTCCTCCCCTTCACCCCCCCTTCACTCCCCCTTCACCACTCCCTTATGCCACATCAGCACTCTTCCCTTAAGTTCTATATCTGGTAACAAAAATGCTCATTGGTGAGCAATGATCCTTTCCATGTTCTTTGTCTCTGGGGTAGATTCCCATGCTTAGACTGTACTCCTGGATTCCCAGACAATGGGAAGAGAGGCTAGATGGGTTTCTGCCTTAGGGACTATATAATGTACTCTGCTTTGCTCAGGTACACTCCCTTCAGGTACACTCCCTTCCTAACACCGCCCATGGTCTCTAGGGAAGTGCCCTTTCTCATGAGATTGTAATAAATTCCTTTTTGCCTTTAAATTCAGAAGCCTCTGAATTTAACTTGAGTAAGGGTCACTGTACCCCACACACATACATACACATATACACATGTACCTATACATACAAGTACATGTATGCATGTATGTTCTAGAACTCATCAAATATTATATATCTGTGTATGTATATATATATAATATGCCCCACTACAAAATCATCAAATACATAGAAATATATATCCTAGAGCATACTCATCAAATACATACATATATATATATATATATATATATATATATATATATACATACACACACACATACACACACACACACACACACAGAGGGAGAGAGAGAGAGAGATTTAAATCCTGGCATAAACTCATCAAATATATAGAAATATTTTTATGTGTGTTTATATACATATACACTTGTGTGTGTAGATAGATGATAGACATAAATAGATATAGATAGATATGTATGTCTATCTAAAATATCCTAGCACAAGCTTATTTTTAAAATGGATAAAATAAAAATCACTTGCACAAACAAAACTCTCAATTAATAATTGAGTAGTAAATGGCAGAACCATTTATCACAGAAATGTCAATAGCATTCTTTCTTCCCACTGTATCCATTAATTAGTTCACAGAGGTAGAGGAGATCTTCCTGCTAGCATCTCTTAAATCTCACAATCACCATCTGTCTGGAATAATGGTGATTCAGGACCAAAGTCAAAGGTATATCCAGGATAATGAAAAGGAAGACTTACTAAGAATTCATTTCATGCTACAAATCCTTTTGAGGTATTTTTAAAGATAGTGACATTAACTACAAAGATGGTTGGGGGGTATCTTACAATTTGCTTTTGGCCAAAGTAATCTGAGATTTCCAGCCCCCTGCCATTCCAACCATCAAATGATGGCCAAGGTGGATAAGAAGAGCACACATATAAACATGCATACACAAAAAGAAGGTCCAAAATGATTTAGCTTTTGACTTTCCTGTTGGAAAAATAAGGAAATTCAGGAGATGTTTTTCATGCATTCAACAAATATTTGACCACATGTTGTACGCAAAGAATAATGCTATTTCATTTGTACAATCAAAGGAGGAAAATGTAGTACCTGTCTTTCTGGAGCTTCCTAAATAAGTTGATTTGGAAGAATAATACAGTACATGTATTCAAATATCTATTCACATGACACTTGTAGGTTATGAAAGTGTTATAAGAGAGGTACAGCTCAAATGGAGAGGCATTTGGAGGAGGGCAGGGTTCTTTTGGGCTGATCAATGGGAATGAGAGAAAACTCCATGAAAGCTGAATTTAAAGGATGGGGAGGGACTAGATAAATAAGTATGAGGGCAGCAGACTAGGGGAGGTCCTCTATTGGATGTTCAATTCAATTTTAAAGGACATCTAATTTTTGGTATTTTAATTGCCATTAGTCAAGAATCCCTTGCTTCTATTGAACTACATTACTGAAAAATTAAGTTCATTTATGTTGACCTTGTTGGTCTAAAGAAGACCTGCATCCTTCTTTTAATGACCCTTTATATATTAAATACAATCATTAAGCCAACACAAAACCTTCTCTTCTCCACTACAAATCTAACTCCTTTAATCTTTTCTCATAACTTATATTCCAATTCTACAATTTTAGTTGTTCTTGATACTGTTGGTCTTTCCTGTAACTTTTCAAATTACCTCAACATTCTCATATAAGTCTGGAAAGTTATTGCCTTAAATATTAAACCTTATATGACATGATGTTATATAAGTGTTTTAGGATAGAGTTAATATTTTTAAAAGATAAAGAAACATAGTCTTTTTTTCATTCATAAAGGCAGTATGAGCACTTCAATTATTTTTAACTTCCTGAAAAAAATCCCTATAAATTGAAACATAACTCAAATCTGATCTCTCTGCAAAAGCAGTAATAGAGTATTTTGTTTCTGACCAAGGAACTAATATCAAACTTTTTAGGTTAATGTCCACAAACATTGTGTTTAATCATCTACAAATTATCTGGCCAAAACCTTGAGCAACATAAAAATTTCCTAGATTTTTATAAATCAGTGAAATTGAGCAAGGCAGTAATTAATGCAATACTTTTATTTTATTTCTCTATTAGATATCTGAAATTGGAACTGTCCAAGGTTATGAGAGGGCATCTGGGGATTAGAAGGAATAACTACAAAATAATCAGGAGAGTGGAGATGTGTGAGAATGCCCACAAAGGTTCTGCATTTGAGACTAGAAATAGAAAACCAAAGAGATCTTGGTTGAGGTATTGTTTAGTGGGGGAGCTTAAGGCTGAAACAGCTTGTGCTGTCCACCTTAATTCGGCTTGCTCTAAATTCTAATTACTAAAGTTCTTAGTAAGCACTGTGAAGAGAGCACAGAACTTGGAGACACGAGCTCAAAACCTGTCTCTGACATTTACTAATTTTGTGGCCCTTTCATTCATTCAATAAATATTTATTAAGCACCTACCATACATTAAGCACTGCGCTAAGTGCTGGAGACACAAAAAGAGGCAAAAGAGAGTCCCAATATCAAATGGCTTACAATCTAACGGGGGGAGTCAATATGTAAATAAACATATACAAAGCAAGCTTTATACAGGAAAATAAACAGGGAAAGCACTGGAATTAAGTGGGGTTAAGAAAGGCTTCATATAGGAGGCAGGACTTTAGTTGGGATTTGGAAGAAACTAGGGAGGTCAGCAATCTGAACAGAATACACCAGACTTGAGGAACAGCCAGAGGCTGGTGTCACTAGATACCTACTAGATACCTCTCAGCTGCAGTTTTCTCATCTGTAAAATCGGAATAATAATACCACCACCTCAGAGTTGCTATAAACATCAAATGAGTTAACATATGTAAAGCTCTTTGTAAACCTTAAAGAATTATATACTTACTAGCTAATAATGATGATAGCAACAATAACCACAAAAATAATATTCAGATGGAACCAGAACCATAGGGATCAGCTGGTTACACAGATAGTTTTTAATGGAAAGTATATCAAATGCAGCAGATTAGTTTGGATGAAATGTGCATGTTTTCAAGGAAGTATGGCTTTAAAGATATAGGGAAACAAAGAACCAAAGAAGCAGGAGGAAATTCCTTTTAATTGTCTAAGTGCAATAAGATTTAACACGGTTGTAAGAGTACTCTAAGGTGAATCACTGTAAGTCAATTTCTGATCCTGAAATTTACTAGGTGACATTGGACAGGTTACATCTGATCTCTGAGCTTCTGATGTACATTCTCCAGTATACAAAATGGGGAGGTTGTTTTTAACACCTATACCTGAGAGTATCTGTTAGGAAAGTTCTATGTAAATCATAAAGGACTACAAAAATCTGGTTCTAATATCATCATTATTCACAGTGACTATACCTGCCAATCATTTCCCATCTAAAATCTTTGTATTTTTTTTGTTTTTGTCCTTATGTGTATTAATTAACCTTGCCCTTGTACCTGATTTTATTTCTATTTTTAAAAGATCTATTTTCCAATTTGGTTAGGTCACTATTCTTCTTCTTCAAGGTTTTAGCAACCTTACCCACCTTGGGATCATCAGTAAACTTAATGAGCTTTCTTTCAATTTCATCATTCAGGTCATTGAGTCATTGATTATTTTTCATTCTCATTTCCCTTTGTTTCTCTGTAGCAAAAAAAAAAAGGTTTCCTCAATTTATCTTTCTTATTTCTTCTTGTCTAGAGACATTATTTTCATCTTTCCACTGTACTTTCTTGTCTTCCACAATACTTATTTTTTCACACTCTTCCTTCAGTTTTTTTTGCCCAGCATTACAGAATTTTAGAGCTGGAAGGGACCTTTGAGAAAATGTAGTCTAGCATCCTCATATGATATATATGTGCATCTTACATATAATACATTCACACACCAATTTCATTGTAAATATTCATAAGCACTTTGGACATATCCTATGGAACATCATTCATTGTTTCCCAACATATAATGTCATCAATTACTACCTTTCCAATTGTGTGTCCATATAAAGATGAGATTTAAGTCAATGATACCTGACTCTTTTTTTCTCTGTAATTTCTGCCCAATACATTCTACGGGTGCTATATGACTGTGAATCATAAAATAATATGGTCCTGAAAGAATTAAAATTATAAATAACCCAAAAAAGTAATGGGAAAATCTGTGATAGCTATAAGTATATGGTGGAACATTATCAATAATGACTTCTCCCTGTGAAAAAATTATTCTGAAGGATGTGCCTATCTACATATTATACATATATACACATTATAATACATGATATCAAACATATATACATATTATAACATGTTATATGTATTTTGTATCTGCATATATTTATGTGTGTATATTTATATGTACGTATGTATTTATATATGTATGTATGTACACATACATGTACAATGTATGTGAGTATGCCTAGTAAAGGAGATGAGCTGATATCACAGAGAAAAACTCAGGTAAAAAATTGGATAACTGTACTAACACATGGGTACCTCTGAAACAATAATAGAACCAGAGACAGCATTCATTATATTGGGTAAATCTTCTATAGAGAATTTATGGCGGAAACATAGACAACATAATACAGAATAAAGTGTGGAGGGATTGCAATACACATTACTAAATAGGGTTTCCCCACCAATCAAATCATGGCTTCATTAAAGAAAGTGAATATTCCTCGGGTAAACTCTGATGATACGTTAGACAATCGGGAATCTACTAGAGGTGTGGCCCAAAAAACATTTAAAAACTTCAATGTAACTTCTATTTTGAGAAAAGAAGAAAAATAATGATAAGGGAAGATGAAAATACAGTGACTGATGTGATGAGAGCTTAAAAGGATTGCATAGCTGTTTACACATCATGAAGGGGAGATCAGTGAATGATTCTGACACTTGACAAAAGTCAAAAGGTAGGGATGAATAGTAAAGCAAAAGTTAAGAATACTTGGCTAACAGTTACTGCTCTTTTTGGATTTGACTTATAACACTACTCATATAAAGATTTCCTCATGAGAAAATCTTAATGTGGACACCTTGAAGTTGCAGTATATATATGAATGAGTGTAAATATATATGTGTACGTATGCATGCATTTTACATACTTTTATTTATCAAAGACACGCACATACATAGAATAGTATAATAATATAATTGGATATATTTTAAATTTTTTTGGAGAATAAACTTTGCTAGACTGCCAAGGGAATCATGACATACAATAAAAGATTAAGAGCATCTGCTTTAGAGAGTTTTCTAAAGCATTCAGAGGTTATGTGACTTGCCCAGGTCACAGAAACTTTACATGTCACAGCCAGGACTTAAGCTATGTAATCTTGAACCTTTTTTGCCTTTTGGCATCATCATCATCATTGTCATCACCACATTCTTATAGTGTTTATTATGTACCAGGTATTGTGTTAAGGGCTTTATGTTTATTGTCTCATTTGATCCTAACAACAACCCTGAGAGTTAAGTGTCATTGCTATCTCCATTTCACAGATGAAGGAAACTGAAGCAAACAGAGGTTAAGTGACTTTCCCAGAACCATACAGTTAGTGAGTGTCTGAGGCCAAATCTGAACTCAGATCTTCCTGACTCCAGGATCAAAGCTCTATCCACCGTACCACCTAGTGTTCTGAATCCCAAACAAATGAATATTTCAAGGTCTAGCACTCTTCAGTCTCCACAAAGATCTCTAAATGCCCTTGAGAATCTCCACAGACACATTTTTATAAATATTATATTAGATGACATTTTCCAAGGCTATAAATCAAAATATCATATGAATGGACCCTATGGTGCCTTTCACACACGAAGAATTGTACACTTCCCATGAAGTCCTGCTCATGGAAGCAGAATTCTTTGGCTTGACGTGATCCATGTATGAAAGAAGAGCTATGAGTCTCAAAGGAATGATGTGTTTTCCCATTAACCCTGGGGGGAAAGTATGATAAGAAGTATGAAAGGGGTAAACTTTGAGATTCAACGGTCAAAGTTGAAATGAAAGCTGGAGCTCCTTGGAGTGGTTTATTTTCTGTTTCAGTTGTGGCTGGGGATGTAAGTAAAGAAAGACTCTGGCAGAAAAAAAATCAGGGAACAGCATATAGGCAACTACCTACCACAAGACATGAGGAAATGTTGCTAGGAAAGACTAAGCTCTATGGGACTTTTCTTTCTGGGAATCCTGATACCATTAACTATAAAAAAGCCTTTCTCATTACACTCTGCTCCCTTTTCGTTACCAGACATGGCAACCATTTGTTCCAAAGTTTTGCTTTGTTTCTTTCCTGTTAAATTAATTTCTAACTCCTGATTTAACTTTGATATAGACTTACCCTTAAATAAGTCATCAATCATTTGTTCTGAGGTATGAGGGGGTTTCATTATTGTAAAGAGCTGATAGGAGAGGAACATTGATATATAGGCTAAAGTTAATTGCTGGCAAACCTGGGTACCCATTAGGAGCTCAGGAAATGGAAAATAATATCTATTTGCTATTTTTTCATGAATCTTTCAAAGTGCATAAAGTTAAGTCTAGACTCTTGCCTTGAGTAAAAGCAAGGCAATGCTCACTCTGGTTTGGTATAGGCTTCTTCTTTCCCCATTAGCTCATTCATCCCTAAAAGTTAATCTCTCTATAGAGATGGGATCAAAGGTGACAACTAGGAAGTAGATCCTGCCCAATACAAGAAGAAATAAAAACATAGGCCCACATTACCAAGGTAGGAGCCAGAAAAGGAAGTGATAACCCCTGTCATTCATTTTTAACCTCCAGCTTCTAAACCCAGACAATACAAAATCTATATGAGATCTAATTGAAGGACTGAAAATTTTCGGATGTGTTGTACATTAAAGACCTCTATTCATTGAATAGGTATATCTCACTCAAAGTGAGAATGCGATAGCACTTTAGCTTTAAAGGGCCAGGGTCTCACACTGCATCCTGGGCCATCTCCAATCATCCTGATGAATATCAGGCCACTGGACCCAGACAGCTCAGGAGAAGAAAACGCGTACATTGTATCTCCATTATCTATAAAACCAATGACTTTATCAGCGAACACATGAAAATGATTTGGCCTAATATTCCCTACACAGAGTATGCTGCTTGCTGCAAGATGGCTGTAACTGACTGACAGGATCTCCCATAGTCCATGGTACCACTAAAAAGAAAAGGAGAATCCTAATTAAAACTCAGGACACACATCCAAAGCAGCACCTAACAAGAACATTATCATTGAACTTAACCCCCTGATGTTCACATTTAATTCTTCTGCTCTTCCACTTTACACAGTCTCACTCAGAGATTATTTTTCAGCTACCCCAGCAGGTGATTGGACCAATTTTCTCTTATGAATTTGAAGGATGTGTTTGATTTGGAAAATGACGTGTGAAAACACATAAGAGGCAACCGAAGTTAGGGAAGAATGTATGATACAAAATTTATAAATTAAATTATTTTCTGATGTTTTTCTAAGTTGTCTTCAACATAATACCATTACATGGGCTAACAATATCGTAAAACAGACCTGCACATTTTGTGGCCCTTGGACTGCTTGCAGCATGCCAAAGGATTTCTTTTACATACAAAGGATGTTTTCCTCTACATTTTTCACCAGCCTCCCCAAATCCTTTGGCATGCCACAAATGGATTAAGGGCCATAAGTGGTCCGTGGGCCACAAGTTGTGAAAGCCTGCCTTAAAATAATGAAATGGGATGGGTTGAGAGGAAGATAATTCACAATGAAACAGAAATGTCAGGACTGAACAATCTATAATGAGAAAATTAAGTTCTTAAACTACAACTAAAAAACAGTTTAGAAGAAACTCTAAGAACTTTTCATTCCATAGAATGTGCTAAGAAATTACTTATTTAAGATAAAGTAGAGTTTTATTAAAAAAAAGAATTGGTTTGAAGGGTAGGAGCCAGAATAGGCTGCTCTTTTGGACGTGACCTATAATATTATTAATATAAAGAAGAAGAATTTTGAAGAATTTCCACAGAGTTCAGAAGGCCAGAAATTGGAGTTCACACAATTAGTCTGAAAGGCTAAAAGTGTTTGGGTTATTTTCTCTGTCTCTCTACAGGATTTCAACAGTTAGTTGATAGTATAAGTAGTGAATAAGGTTAAGATCAGAGGATCAGACAATTGAAGATCTAAAAAGGAACTTAGACCTACTCCAAGATAACTTCTAGGTAAGAAAACAGGCTCAGAGTGTGACTTGCCCAAGGTCACGCAATTAATAAGTACCAGAGTCAGGATATGAACCTTGGTCAACATTCTTATCATTATACCTTTCTGCATCTGGTAAATGAACCATCAGATTTATTTTCAAAAATCAAATATTTTAGATTTGAGTCAGCACTATTTTTTGGAAATGTTCTGCACACTAAATGTTAATTAAATTGTACATATAACATATGAATAAATATTTTCTTGCTCTAAAATTAGCCTTTGTGAACTACAAATTACTCCCAAGGGTACCATTAGACCAAAGGAATATGTTCATTCTTCTAAAGGAAAGAAAATTAATTATCATAAATGAATGGGGGGGAATCAATAAACTACACTAATGTGCTTTTTTTTTGCTGAGAGAGTGCTATTCAGATAAATATCAATATAGTACAAATGGAACCTTAGAAGAAAGCTTAAAGAAACAGCTCAGGTGTTTCCAGACAATTCATAAGCTCAGCTCTGCTAATGCCTTGTTGAATTTAAAGGTTCTGATTTGTAACTGAGACGAAACAACTAATACCATCCAGTGTTACTGAACAAAGTGCAAAGACCCACTCAAATAATGGACAGCTAATCAAATCTATATCCACTAGTATAAAAATCAAGGAACAAAGAGAGCCTTTGAGGTTCTGCTGGTTCAGCAAGAAAGATGACCTCTTATGGTTACGGGCATGAAAAGATGGAAACTCCTAGAATTTCTATCAATGTCTAAGGCAAGGCATCATTTTGTGGCTTGAAAAGCAAGGGGAAAACGATGTCAAAAAGAAATGGGCAGTCAGTGCCAGCACCCAAGAATAGAAAGTTATATCTGCCCGTTTCTGTAATGAAACACAAAGCATTCTACTGGGGGAATTCTACCAAAATAAAGAAATATAAATGCTTGCTTAGCCTTGAAAAAGTACTAGGTAAAAGGAATTCACAAGCTAAAGCAGTAAAGACATCAGAAAGAACAGAAAGTCAGCAAGATTCAGGGAAGAACACAGGAATCCACTCCTTACATTGTGCCCCAAGTCACATCCTTTCCTAATTCCTTTGAGAGCTTGCCCCAACAATTTTGCCTCCATGCTGGAATGGAACTGCCATACTATGAGAAACCCAAGTCATACTACTCAATTTTACTTCTAGTTTACTTTCTGCTCTGATCCACCTCGATATCAGTTTCCTGACCCCAACTCAGGTATCCCTTTCCCATTCACCTCCCCTACCCCCAGCTTTCCAACTCACCATTGTATGTGACAAGATATCCCCCATTAGAATATAAACTTTTTGACAGTAGGGCTGACTTAACTTTCTTGTTCTTGTATCCAAAGGCTTAGCAAGATGCCTTACACATCATTGCACTTACTCAGTGCTTTATTGCCTTATCGAGTCTACTCACTTCTTTTCTAGGTCTCCTTACTCTTTGTCTATAAAAATGTTGAGTTTGCCCTGCAGCCTAATGCAAACAAACTCAATTCTGGTTATTTCTTCAAACCATTATTCTTGATTTTTCTGACTTTATTAAGCATCTAGAGTTGTCTGCTCTCTCACCTTCAATGATTCACTTCTGAAAATCTGATAAGGACCTTTTTTTTCACATATCATCAAAATATCTATACGAATCCAAAAGGAAGTATGACATACAAGGGGGATACACTAAGATCTTTCCCAAGAAATATGGAAATAAAGTAAGGATATCCACTATCCTCAGTATTGTTTGATAAGGTTCTGAAAATGCTAGCAAAAGAAAAAAATTAAGGGCATAGGTAAAGAGGAGATAAAACTGTTACTATTACTACTACTTATTATATCCCAGGGAAGCAACAAAGATACTAAGTGAGAAAACAGATTCAACCAACTTGCAATCTACAAAATAACCCTCAAAACTCAACAGCATTTTTATATAATAATAAGAAAATTCAAGAGGCAATAATAGAGTGTGAAATCTCATTCCAAAAATCTTAAAAAATGTATAAATCATCTGGATATCAGTCACAAAAATGTGTATAGATTTATTTGCAAAATGTTTCCTAAGGAAATAAAGAACATAAATAAATGAATGAATATACAGTTCATGTGGCTTGACTATGCCAATATAATAAAAATGAAAATACTACCTATGTTAATTTAGAGTTTCAATGCTGTACAATCAAATTATCAAAGGGGTACTTTACAGAATGTAAGATAATAATAAAATGTATGTTTTTATAAAAGACCTAGCTTCTAGAATATCAAGAGAAATACTGAAAGTAAGTGTAGATAAAAGGGAATAACACCTTCATACTTCAAAATATATTGTAAAGCAGCAATCATCAAAATCATTTGGTACTAGTTTAAAAAGAAAGGCAGATGAGGAAAACAAACTAAATAAGGGATAAGGAAAACAGTGGAACTCAATAACCAAGTATTTCACAAACTAGAAAATGTAAATTACTGAAGAAAGAACTCCCAATCTGAGCAAAATGTTGGGGAAGTTAGAAATTGGTCTGGTAGAAATTAAGCTTAAACCAACACATTAAACTGTATTCTACAATACATTTAAATGAATATGTGATTAAATGTCATAGCTTTTTTTATTAGAAGAGAATTAGATTATATATGGCTATGGATTGGAGATACATTCTTTTTTTCTAATATTTATTTATTTTTAGTTTTCAACATTCACTTCCATAAGTTTTCAATTTTTCTCCCCTTCCATCCCCAAGATGGCCTGCAATCTAATATGGGCTCTACATATACATTCCTATTAAATACATTTTCACATTAGTCATGCTGCATAGAAGAATTGTAACAAATGGGAGAAACCACAAGAAAGAAAACAAAACAAAGCAAAGAGAAAAGAGTCTCCTTCACTCTGCAATTCAATTCCACAGTTATTCTCTGGATGTGGATGACATTTTCCGTCATGAGTCCTTTGGAATATTTTAGGTCCTTGCATTGTTGAGAAAAGCTAAAGTCTATCAAAATCAGTCCTCACATACTGTGGCTGTTACTATGTATAATGTTCTACTGGTTCTGCTCACTTCACTCAGCATCATTTCATATAAGTCTTTCCAGGCCTCTCTGAAGTCTTCCTGCTCATCATTTCTTATAGCACAATAGTATTCCATTACATTCATACACCATAACCTGTTCAGTCATTCTCTAATTGATGGGCATCCCCTTGACTTCCAGTTCTTGGTCACCACAAAAAGAGCTGCTATAAGTATTTTTGTACATGTGGGTCCTTTTCTTATTTGTATGATCTCCTTGGGACACAGCCCTTTTGACCTACTGGGTCAAAAGGTATGCACATTTTTATAGCCCTTTGGCCATAGCTGTAAATTGTGCTCCATAATGGTTGGATTAGTTCACAGCTCCACCAACAAAGAATTAATGCTCCAACTTTCACACATCTTTTCCAGCCATCATCATTTTCCTGTTTTGTTATGTTAGCCAATCTGAAAGGTGTGATGTAGTACCTCAGAGCTGTTTTGATTTGCCTTTCTCCAATCAATAGTGATTTAGAGCATTTTTTCACATGACTATAGATAGCTTTAATTTCTTCCTCTGAAAACTGCCTGTTGATATCCTTTGACCAATTGGGGAATGACTTGTATTCTTGTAAATTTGACTTAGTTCTCTATATATTTTAAAAATGAAGTCTTTATCAGAGACACTAGTTGTAAAAATTCTTTCCCAGTTTTCTGCTTCCCTGGGAGATATATTCTTAACCAACCAAAGGATACAGAGAAATACAAAATATAAAATAGATACCTTTGGTTTAATGAAACTACTAAATGAATAAAATGAAAGTACCTAGGATAAGAATGGAAGCATTTAAATGAGAAGAATCTTTATACTGAATTATTTTAATAATGGTTTGGTATCTAAAATATATATAAAAAATCAACATATGTGTGTGTCCATAATCCAGTTCCAAACAGATAATTGTTCAAATAATATGAACAGTTCCCAAAGAAGCACAGAAGACCATTAATAAGGCATGAAAGAATACTCCAAATGTCCAGATAATAAGAGAAATGCATATCAAAACAACCCTGGGATTACCATGCAAACGAATATATGGCAAATCAACAAAAATGATAAAAGATGGCAATAGCCAACACTGGAGGGTTTTGGAAGGTAGGTACACTAGTACATTGTTGGTAGAACTGTGAATTGGTATAACTACTTTGGAAAGCAAATAAAGTTATTAAATTGTCCATACTTTTTAGTCTACAGATTCCATGAATAGACACTACATACATATCATGTAGGATTGGAGTTTAGAAGAGATATTAGAAATGTCTTTGTGTGTATACATATATATTAACTAGAATTTTTGAAAAGTTAGATATTATAGATCTATGACAACTGCTAAAAGGAAAACAAAAGTTTACATTCTTCTTATCAATGAATGAAACACTCACAAAAATTAATCATGTACAAGTACAAAAAACCTTGTAAACAAATGCAGAAAAACAAATATTAAATACATCCTTTACTAACAACAACACAACCAAATTATAATCAAGAGAGGCCATTTGAAGAAAGGATTTAAATTGGTTAGTGAATTATAAAGTGTAACAAATAAACAACTACATATGAAAACAGAAATTCTGAAAATCAAAAAGATGGCTTTGAAAGTTTCAAAAAATAGACTATGAATAATACCAAGAATGTTGAGCTGGTTTTTTGAAAGGAAAATACTAACAACTTATACAGAACATTACTGAATTCTACATTTTTGAAGAAAGGAAAATGAAACTAAGCATCAAAAATGAAAAAAAGGAAAATTCATATCAAATGAAGAAACAAAATTATTAGAAATTATACTAGCCAATCATAAGCAATAAAACCAATAGAAATCGAAATGGATGAATATTTACAAGAATGTAAAACACCAAGATTACTACAAAAAGGAATAAAGCATTTCTAAAAACCCAATCTTGGGGAGGCAGGAGATAGTCATCAAGCAATAAAGAAATTTCTCAGAGGAGATAAGAGGACAAAAGGGGGGAGGTACAGAATCAGATGAATTTACAACTGAATTTTTTTACACTTTCAAATGAAAATTATTTTAATATGAAATTTTTAAGAAAAATTAAGAAAGAAGTCATATAAAAATGTTTTTGACATCATGGACCCCAATCTACAGCAAGAATATGGTGAAGAAAGGTAGTCAAGTAGTATGAAATCTCAAAATGTCCTATAAACCAGTAATCACTAAAACATTCTGGTACTGGTTAAGAAATAGTGTGGTGCATCAGTGGAACAGATTACACACAACACACAGTAGTAAATGATCATAGTAATCTAGTCTTTGATAAACCCAAGCAATTGTGTAGACATGCAAAATATATATATCCATAATAGCCAAGCTGTGAAAAAAAATAGATAAAAATAAAGTAAAATAAATCAAGAAAAATAAATTTCAAAGAAGCATTCTTCAGTATGTATTCAGACATCATCAGTTCTTTCTCTGGGGATGGATAGCATTTTTCATCATAAATTGTTCAGAGTACTCTTGGATAATTGTATTGTTCAAAACAGCTAAGTCATTCACAGCTGATCTTCTTACAATATTGCTGTTACTTTGTACCCAGTACATTCCTCAATTGATGGGCATACCCTCAATTTCTAATTCTTTGCCCCCCCCCCCCAGAAAAGAGCTGCCATAAAAAGTTTTGTAAATATAAGTCTTTTATCTTTTTGTTCTTTTATCTCTTGTGGGATAAAGACCTAGTAGTGGTACTGCTAGGTCAATGGGTATGCATAAAAATATTATAAAATATTGTAAAGCCTTATAGCCCTTTGGGTATACTTCCAAATTACTCTATAGAATAGCTGAATCAGTTCACAACTCCACCAACAGTGAATTAATGTCTCATTTTTCCCACATCCCTTCCAACATTTGTTATTGACTTTTTCTGTCTTATTAGCCAATTTAATAAGTATGATATAATACCTCAGAATTGCTTTAATTTGTATTTCTCTGATCAATAGTGAGTTAGAGTATTTTTTCATGTGGCTATAGATAGTTTTATTTCATCTGAAAACTGTTCATATCTCTTGATCATTTATCAGTTGGGGAATGGCTCTTATATTGATAAATTTGACTCAGTTCTCTATATGTTTGAGAAATAAGGCCTTTATGAGTACAATCTGTTTCAAAATTTTTTTCACAGTTACTATTGCTAATTGAATTTCCTGTATCTTATCTCTCCTGGTTTATTCTTTTCTCTCTCTCCTTTCAGCCAGTCCCTCTTCAAAAGGGTTTTGTTTCTGATTACCCCTTCCCTCAATCTGCCTTCCCTTCAATCACCTCCCCTTCTCTTATCCCCTTACCCTCCTACCTTCCTGTAGGGTAAGATAGATGTCTACACTCAATTAAAAGTGTATGCTATTCCCTCTTTGAGCCAATTCTGATGAGAGTAAGGCTCACTCACCCTTAACTCCCCCCTTTTCCCTCCATTGTAAAAGCTTTTTCTTGCTTCTTTTATGTGAGATAATTTACCCTATTCTACTTCTCTCTTTCCATTTATCCCAGTATATTCCTCTCTCACCCCTTTATTTTACATTTTAGATATCATTGCCTCATATTCAATTCACATCTGTGCCCTCTGTCTATATAAACTTCTAACTACCCTAATAATGAAAAAGATCTTATGAGCTACAAATATCATCTTCCCTTGTAGAAATATTAACTAAGTCCCTTATGATTTCCCTTTTCTGTTTGCTTCTGATGCTTCTTTGGAGTCTTTGAAAGTCAAATTTTCTGTTCAGCTCTGGTCTTTTCATCAGGAATTCTTGAAAGTGCTCTATCTCATTGAATATCCATTTTCCCCTAAAGAATTATACTCAACTTTGCTAGTTAAGTGATTTTTTTTTATTGAAACCCTAGCTCCTTTGCCCTCCAGAATATCATATTCTAACCTCTCTTTTAATGTAAAAACGTCTAAATCTTCTCTTATCCTGACTGTGGATCCACAACACACAAATTGTTTCTTTCTGGCTGCTTACAATATTTTCTCCTTCACCTGGGAGGGCTGGAATTTGGCTATAATGTTCTTGGGAGATTTCATTTGGGAATCTATTTCAGGAGGTGATCAGTGGATTATTACTATTTTACCCTCTGGTTATAAAATCTTAGGGAAGTTTTCCTTGATAATTTCTTAAAAGATGATGTCTAGGCTCTTTTTTTTTAATGATGACTTTCAAGTATTCCAATAATTTTAAAATTATCTTTCCTGGATCTATTTTCAGTCAACTGGTTTTCCAATGAGATATTTCTAATTGTCTTCTATTTTTTCAATTCTTTGATTTTGTTTTACAATTTCTTGATTTCTCATAGAGTCATAAGCTTCCATTTGCTCCATTCTAATTTTTATAGACTTATTTTCTTCAGTGAGCTTTTGGACCTCCTTTTCCATTTGACCAATTCTGCTTTTAAAGGCATTCTTCTCCTAATTGGCATTTTTGGCCTCTTTTACCATTTGGTTTACTCCATTTTTAAGCTGTTATTTTCTTCAGCATCTTTTCGTGTTTCCTTTATCAAGCTGTTGACTCTTTTTTTCATGATTTTCTTGCATCTCTCTCATTTCTCTTCCCAATTTTTCCTCTGCCTTTCTTGACTTTCAAAATCCCTTTTGAGCTCTTCTACGGCCTCAGATCAATTCATATTTTTCTTGGAGGTGATGTAAGAGCTTGACCTTCTTGTTTTCTTCTGAGTGTGTGTTTTAATCTTCCTTTTCCCTATAGTAACTTTCAATAATCTGAGGTTTTTTCCATTGTTTGCTCATTTTCCCAGCTTATTAATTGACTTTTCACTCTTTGTTAAAGTAGGGCTCTATTTTGAGGATGGAGGTTGTACTATCATGCTTCAGCAGTTTTATGCAACTATTTTCAGAGATACTTCTAGGGACCTGTATTTTTTCAGTTCTTCCAGGGTAGTATGATCTAAGGAAGGTTGTTTACTACTCTCATGGCCTGTGTACTGGTTTGTGAGTGACCAAAAACACTCTTTTCTGCCCTGGAACTGTGATGAGGGTCCCTCTCCACTGCTCCCACAAGCTCTGCTATGATAGCGCTTCTTCTTTCCCTGAGGCTACTACCCAGGACTGTGAACTGAATCAGAGTATGGGCAAAGCAACAGAGTCCTGACTTAGTACTAGCAAAGAGACCCCTGTAATCTCCTTCTGACCAGCTGTTCGACGCCCTTACCATCTGTGGGGTGAGAGCTCTGGAAGCTGCTGCTGCTTATTCAACTCCTTAAGCCTCTTCCTGGTTTGCTGTGGCCAGGGCTGTGCTGGTGGGGCCTGAGCTACAATGCGCTCCAGTCTCACCCAAGTGACACAGACCTTTCCTGTTGACTTTCTAAGTTGTCTTTGGTGTCTATGGGATGAGAGGTCTGGAAATCACCATTGTTGTCAGTGATTCAGTCGCCCAGAGACCTGCTCCTTTTTCTGTGGCCAGGGCTATGCTGATGTGGCCTGCTCTGGACTGCATTTCTCTCTCACCTGATGCAACAAATCTTTCTTGCTGACTTTCCAAGACTTGTCTTGGACTAAAAATTTGTTTAACTCTATCTTTTGTGAGTTCTACTGCTCTAGAATTTAAGTGTTTTTTTAAAGGTATCTGGAGCGGTTTGGGGGAGATCACAGGTGAGTCCCTGCCTTTATTACACCATCTTAGCTCCACCTCTTGAGCCAAACTTATAAAAATAAAAACTACACAAGATATTAATGGACAGTTTTCAGAAGAAGAAATCAAAGCTATCTATAGTCATACAAAAATGCTTGAAATCACTTTTGACTAAAGAAATACAAATTCAAAAAACTCAGAACTACCACTTCACACCTATCAAGTTGACCAATATGACAGAAAAATAAAATTACAAATGTTGGAAGAGCTGTGGAAAAATTGAGACAGTAATGCACTGATAATGGAGTTGTGAACTGATGCAGCCATTCTGGTGTATAATTTGGAACTATGCCCAAAGAGTTATAAATCTATGCATATCCTTTGATCCAGCAATACCACTATTAGGTCTATATCCTAAAGAGAGTAAAGAAAAGGTAAAAGGACCTCTATGTACAAAAATATTTATACTATCTCTTTTTGTGGTGGCAAAGATTTGGAAACTAAGAGAATGCCCATCAATCAGAAAATAGCTGAACAAACTGTGTTATGTAGTTGGGATGGATTACTTTTGCACCATGAGAAATGATGAGCAGGGTAGTTTCAGAAAAATCTGGGAACACATGTGAATTGATGCAAAATGAAAGGAGCAGAACCAGGAAGACATTGTACACAATAGTAACAATATTGTACAATGAGCAACTGTGAATGACTTAGCTGTTCTCAGCAACACAATGATCTGTTGCTGTTGTGTTCATCCTTTGTCACCAAAGAAAACCATGCCATCAGAGAAATGATGACATGACTTGCACTTGACTTTGTTTTGAGTGAGGGAGGGCTGTGCAGGTCACCAGCCTCACTTCTCCTCCAGAGCCATCTGAATCCAGTGACAAGATATTCATCAGGATGACTACAGCTGCCCCAGGATGCACTGGGAGGCCTTGGTCCCTGAGGCCAAGGTCTATTCAGGTACTCACTTAGGGTGAGGTAACACCCATTCATTGAATAGACCTGTTTAAGAAGTAGCCAGGGCATGGCCCCTTTAATGAGGCAAAGAAAAATAACTACATCAGGCTGGGAGGGAAACAGCAATACTTACTACTGATAATCACTTGTAAGCCAGGAGAGTCCAGCAGAGAGCCCTTAGGCAGGGGCCCAGTGCTGTCCAGTGTATGAGCTACAGAGTACAGTAGGTTTAAGGTTTACAATTCTGAAACACTTATGATGAAAAATGCTATACACCACTAGAGAAAGAATTGATGGAGTCTGAATGCAGATCTAAGCACACCTTTTTTAGCTTTATTTTTCTTGGGGTTTTTTGGTGTGTTTTCTTTTGCAATATGGTTAATATAAAAATATGTTTTGTAGACTTCATATATAAAATTGCTACCAAATTGCTAGTCTCTTCAAGGAAAGAAAAGGGGAAAGAGGAAAAGAATTTGCAAGTCACTTTTTTTAAAAAGTAAATTAAAAAAATTTTACATGTAAAATAAAATTTTAAAAACCATACTTACGACATTTAGACCAGTATCTCTAATGGATATCAAAGTAAAAATATTTAATGAAATATTATCAAGGAAATTATAATGGAATATTTTTTAAAAACTATACACCATGATAAATTTGGATTTTTACAAGGAATTCAAGAATAGATCAATGACAGTGAAAGGTTTAATATAACCAACCATATTAAAAACAAAAAGCAATTGGAAACCATTTGAATATACAATAAATGAAGAAAACTATTTTTAAAATAAAATTCAACAAGTATTTCTGGGAAAATTTTCAGAAAAACATAAAAAAATTCATGTTTCCTGATTGTGGTAAGTACTTTGTACTTTAAGCCAGGAGTTACCATCATCTATAATACACTAAGGGTGATTCCAACAATATCTGGGGTAAAACAGGTATGCATATTTTAACGACTATTAGTTGATGTAATTGCATAAATTCTACCTATGCCACTAAAACACTGAAAAGAAATGAATGGAATTAACATCAGCAAAGAAGACACAAAAATTCTATTTTCTGAAGACCAAATGAAACAATAGCTTCAATAAAGTAGTATAACATAAAATAAACTCACAAAATCATCAGCCATTCTTCACATTATCTAAGAAAACTCAGTGGGAAGGGAAAATGAAATTTCATTTTTAGAAATGGTATGTATAAATTGTCAGGGCATCTACCCATCTGTAAATATACAGGAATTATATGAAAGCAATTTTGAAACAGAGACAGAAATAAAAGCAGGAATTAGGGAAAACTCAAGTAACTGGAAAGCTCCTAATATTCATAGATGGATTATTCCAATGAAATATAAATAACCTTACTTAAAATGATTTCCATATTCAGTACTATATCAATCAAAACTTCTAAAGGGTTAACTTTATAGAATAAGAAAAAAAAAGTAATTAAGCAAACAAAAGGTAAATAATCTCAAGGGTAATAACGACCCCAAAAATAGATGGAAGGGAAGGATGTAGTCCTAGCAGTACCATATTTCAAACTATGCTACCAAACAGTACTCATTAAAACTACTTGGTAATGCTTTAAAAATCGATAACCTGATCAGTCGAACAGATTAGGTACAAAAGACAGAGAAGCACACTACCACAGTAACACAGCTTCTAATAAATTCAAGGACACTAACAACTAACTTTCAATGAGAAGTTCTGGAAAAAAATGGAAAGCAAACTGACAGAAATTTTATTTAAACTAAAATTTCACCTAATATACCACAGTAATCTCCAAATGGAAACATGATATGGAAGTGAAAAGCAACTATCACTTAAACAAACAGAAGAGCGTGGAAGGTGATATTTTTCACAATTATGAACAAGGGAAGATTTCTTGACCAAGCAATGGATAGAAAGGACCAGCAACTTTGATGATGCTAATAATTCGTCATCATCATCATCATCCCTACCTGTACTCACCAGAAATAAGGATTGAATGTATAATTCAATATTTCAAAAATCATTTCTATCTAGCCTAATATGTTTACAAATTAATATAATAATTTTAACCACAAAAAATTTTAATCTCAAATCTTGAAACATTAAACTATCACTAAAGGGTACAGTTCTACCATGGATTTTAACTTTATTCACACTAATAAAGATGATTTAATGAGTATAATCCCAATCTTTTACTTCAAAATTGAGTCACTAAAAAATTTCTGCATCCAATGGTTGGTAATTCCTTTGTGAAAATGTAACTATTCCATTTAAATCATAATGGGGCCTCGGATCATACTTAATTCTTTGTTCTGGCTCCAACTACCAGTTCAAAGGTATTGTTTTTAATTCCAAGCCTCTCCTTCAGAATTATGCTTTGTATTTCTTATACTTCAATGCATTAAGTCCAAATGTTTTGCTTATTCTTTAAATATTCCTTCTATTTAATAATACTCATATGACCAAGTGAAGAAAACTCATATGTCTTATCATACTAGCCTATATCTTTCTCAACAAATCATCCAGATTAACCAGGCATTTTTAGAATCTGGATGAACTATTGTTAAATATATGTCAGCAATCTGTAATAAAAGATAATAGACATAACATAACATACTTATTAATGTCCAACAATTTGGAGAGATCCAGAGTTTCCTCTTTTCCTATAGACCTCATTTCAAAGTTCAGTCTCTTGAAGGATACTGCTGATCATGAGACAGAATTAACTCTCCTCATTCTTGGTAAGACTCCATCCAATCTACTTGCAGGTTGGGGTGGGTATAAATTCTTTGAATAAATTGCCAAAGGCTGAGTAACTTAGATGCAAATGACATAATCAAAGTTCATTAGAACAGGTCCAGCCCCTCAATGTAATATTTATTCTCTCCTTAATTGTTAACTAGTCAAAGTTTATGGTCATCCTCAGTAATATCTATTTTCCAAGAGCATGTAAACCTTAAGCCTGCTGCCAGGATTATCTTTGGTATTCAAGAGTGCCATTGACCTTTTATTAAAATGATAGCATTATTAATAAAATGATCAATTGCTCAGAAATTCTATCTCTCAAACTTTTTAGACCGAACTTGTCCAAAGATCTTGAGTTTGAATATCAATTCCTTTATCCTCCCAAATCCTGAAAAGCTTTATCATCTCCGGTTTGTTTATTTTTTTTTATAGATATATAATAGAACAATAACAAGAAAGTGTAGAATGATGGCAGAATGGGCACATAATGGAATTGACATGTACTTTATCTATTCCCACCTTTTTATATGCAATCCAGTCAAAAACCCGGTCAATGTCAGTGGCCTGGATGACTTCTTGGGATACTGGATGTGAACTGGCCAGCCCATCCAGTAGCATCACCTCATGGAGCACATCAGTCAGAAATCTCTGTTTTTCCTGCAAATACAGTGAAAGGGGTAAGATCATGGGTGACACAGAATTATATGCATTATGCTCACAACAACAGAAAAATAATGGGCATCACTCAGAAATGATAAGGGGCACCAGTTTCTGATGGTGAGTATCAACTTTTGCCAAGATCCCAAGAAAGGAAATCAGTGTATAAGAGGAAGAAAAATTGGAGTGCAAGAGTTAGTTCTGAATAAACAGATAGTAAAATCTAGCTGAAATGATAACTCAGTTAAGAACAAAGGTAAATAAAATGCCTGATTTGCATCAGTGCCCTGCAATGTGAGGACTGAAATGTCAGTCTTAAAGTTTAAGGTAAGTCTGTTGTCATCATTCTGGCCTAATTTAAGCAGCTTCAATGCTGTTTATGCCACACACAAACGCACAACTATGCATATTTACTAGAAGAATCTCACAGGATCAAAAGTAGTAATAAGTATGAAAATATGGTAAATTAAAAAGTGATATCTCTACACATGCATATGTATTGAAAATGACTTGCACTTGACTTTGTTTTTTTGAGTGAGGGAGGGCTGTGCAGGTCACCAACCTCACTTCTCCCAAGCCATCTGAATCCATTGATCAGATATTCATCAGGATGACTGGAGGTGACCCAGAATGAGGCAATTGGGGTTAAGTGACTTGTCCAAGGTCACACAGCTAATGAGTGTCAGGTGTCTGAGGTGAGATTTGAACTCAGGTCCTCCTGACTCCTGCACTGGTGCTCTATCCACTGCACCATCTAGTTGCCCTATGTATAGAAAATAATAAGTACTTAGTAACCTGATTTACTCTGTGTTGTGAAGACCTCAAAACAGATGGAAATTTTTAATGGTTTTTATTTCATATACTGTTTTAAAATATTTTCATTTGCTCTGTATGTTTAAAAATGTGTTGTGACATTTGATATATTCTTGGCAGCATTTGGCACGCAGTAAGCATTTAAATGTATTTTCATTCATTCATTTATGTTCTACATACATTTTAAAATTTTTGTTTTATGCTCAAAAAATAAAAGGTGACTCTTTAATGAAATTTTCCTTAGGAACAGACTCAGTTTTAGCAGCAATGCTCCTAACAGCTGTCCTGGTCAATTGTATCAAGATCTTCACTAAGAGAAAATAGGACATAAGAAACCATTTAAACAAAAAGTAGAAATAAGGATGACAAGAAAAAGTTCATTTTCTTCACATTTTCGGTCTGCTTTTAATTGGACAGAAAAAATAATTACAGTTCAAGTGATATACATCCCTGTCAGTTTTCATTTTGAGAAGAATGGGTGGGGCAAAGGGAGTCTTCTGCTCTCTTGGTTGGGTGAAACTGTCCCTAATTAATATGATGAATACTACAGACATAAAGGTAGAGTCCAAGTTACTCAGTCATGCCTAGCTCACTGGAGTAAAGCCTCTAGGCTTTGAGTCAATAGGATAAGGGCAGCAAGGTTGCTGACTCAGGAGTAAATTTTGTTGGCAAGCTTAGTGAGAGGAGGCAGAGAGCTGGCCATCACTCTTATTCCTCAATTGGCTGCTGATCCTGGGCTAGTACCCAGAATGATTTGGACAGTCCATCTTGCAAGGCAGGATCCTGCTGACTGTGTCCTGTAGAGAGACAGGACTTCAATGAGGTGGGAGAAGGCAGATGCTTGGGAGGAGGAGGGCCAAGCACAATGCCATTAAAGGAGCATGAGGCACAGAACTGTGTCCAACAGATTGGCACCCCGGGGCCAAGCCACAATGGTTCATGCTAGTTTTGTGCCTAGTAATTGAGAAGTAAAGTGACAAAAGAAAAGCAAAGTTAAGCAGCACATACAGTAAATAAGATACCTTCAAAGTGACTGGATTTTTGTTGTTTTAAACTGTGTTCAAAACGATATTCTATTAGATTTATGGTTATCAGATAAATAGGTGACAAGTATAGGGCCAGTGTTTCACTGGTATAATGAATTTTTGACTGAGGAAACTCCCTCCCCCAACGCAGGACAATACTTTCTCTGCAACTTATAAGCATAGGGAGTTACCTAGGACACGGAGATGCAGAGGAACGAATAACTAGAAGCAGGGCTTGAACCCAGGTCTTCATGGCTGCAAAGCCAATTTTATGTCTACTATGCCATGTTGCCTTTCCATTGTGTACATACTAATTAAAAATGTTAATTCTATGTTCTAATAAAGATCTTATATTTTTATCTCTTAACTCTGTCTCTATGTGTATCCATCTTTGTCTCTCTGTCTCTGACTGTCTCTCCATCTCTTTATGATTCTGTGTCTCTCTGGGCCTGTATCTCTATGTCTGTTTCTGTCTCTCTATCTCTCTATTTCTGTCTCTTTGTTTCCATCTCTCTTTCCCTGGCTCCATTTCTCTCTGTGTCTGCCTGTTTCTGTCTCTGTCTCTGTCTCTGTCTCTCTGTCTCTCTGTCTCTCTCTCTCTCTGTCTCTCTCTGTCTCTCTGTCTCTCTCTCTCTCTGTCTCTCTCTGTCTCTCTCTCCCCACCCCGTATGTGTGTGTCTCAATCTCTGTTTCTGTGTCTCTCTGTTAACTATCTTACACACACACACACACACACACACACACACACACACACACACACACACACAACACATGACAGATTGCTAACCTGTACTCCCCTAGAGGAATCAATTATTAATGACTGAACTCAGCTACTGACCAGCACCAGGGGAGTTATTCAGCATCTCAGAGGTCAAGCCTTGGCAATTCAAAATACTTTAACTTTCAAATAATTCAAACTTACTCTGTGTCATAATAACAAGACTTCTTCAAACACAATTCTCGCACTGTATTTGAGTGAGGGCAGCCCAACATTCACTAAAGCCCTTCCCCTACCTTGATTTTTTATCTTTCTGTGGAGGTAAGCCTGCCCTCCTGAAGGCTATGGCAGAGAGGACATAAGCTCTAACAAACTGGAAAGATTTTTTACATGAGCCTGGAAACAGGCTACATTCTTGTCGTCCAAGGACCAGCTAAGGGCATCGGCTAAGCTCATCATCATGCTAAACTCATCAGCCACTTGACTGCAGAGTAATGAATTTTTCGGACACAGTAACTCTCAAATCTACTAACTAGTCAAGGGGTTGTGATCCACACTAGTGGCAAGGAGATGCTCATGCTGAATAAATCCCAGATTCTTAAAGTACTGAAGTCAGAACAGCAAAAAAGGACCAAGTACCCAATATTTTCAAAAACAAAAGCCAGCCTCATCATTGCTCTATTTAAGTTGTCCCCAAAAAGATGAAGCAGATCAAATCTCATTTCTTTAATGGTGGTTATCACCTTTTGACCTGAATTTAGAGACAAAAGCTAAACACTAAAATTCAAAAACAAAAAAAGGAATTGTGATTTTTCTGTATGTATATAAAACTCGTGAATTTGGGGGGAAGTACATTAATGCTACTTTCAATTGAGTAAGAAGAGAATATTAAATGTCTGGCTATGCTTCATCTTGTCCTATGATCATTTTTTTCTGCATGAGAAATCCATTTAGGATTTGTCAAATAGATTAAGTGACATAAGTGATAATTTATAGGTACATTTCACAATGTATTTTGGAATTTCAGCGATCAAACTAAAATATGAATTATAAGATGAACTTAAAATTATTTGTCTTAAAATACTTTAATATTTATCAAAAATAAAACACTAACATATATATATGTATAACAAATCACTTCCATCTATATTCATTTGTTGATATAAATGTCTTAAAACATTAATTTAAGAGTATCAGCTCCCTTGATATATTTTTAAATTTTATCAGCTGAATTTTAGGTATAGAATATTTATGCCTCAAAATATTATGTCCATAAGAGACTTGAAATGCTGAGTGTTCCCTAAGCAAACCAGTCTTTGCTGGTGAAATTCAGTGAATTGCAAAATATTTAGGATGTTAAACCATTAGAAAAAAGATACAGCTTACCCACTGTTCTCTCCATTTGGAGAGAAAGATAATTGGGTAATTGGGAAAACAAGTTTATGCCCATAACGAGATTAAGAGGGTAAAGGCCTAGAAGAAGAATATTCACAAAGGTTCAGAAGAGAAGATTCCTTAAAGTAAAGAGGAAAAAGAAAAATTCTAGCCAGAGGCAAATACAGTTTAACAGAACCAAAGAGAGCTCCAGAGATATACTACACTAATATTTAATAAATACTATCTCTGTAAAATTGGAAATAATCTTCCAAAATCCACTAGTGTCTAAATAGGGACCTCACCTACAGTAGCAACACATGAATAAAATTCCTATTGCATATGTTGCAAAACTCACAAAAGAAGACAAAAAATAAAACCAAGGGAGAACACAGACTAACAACATCTCAGAATTAGGAGAGATTCCAGGGACCTCCCAATCTACCTCATGCTAAATAACAGTCTCATCTAAAATCCACCCCCACACTCCCAGCCTATGGTCCTTCATTTGAAGACTCTGGGAGTAGAGAGTCAGGAGAAGAAAGGGTGGATCTACAAGTTCTTGAGGCAACCTGTTCTACTTTGCAGCAGTTTTAATTGTTAGTAGGAGGTTTTTATTTAAATAAATCTGCCTTCTACAACTATTACTCATCAGTACATCAATCAAGAATTTCTTAAGCACTTAACATGTGCCAGTATCTGAGATTATAAAAAAGTGAAAAAGTTCTTGGAGCAGGTAGGTAGATGATAGATGGACAGATATGCTAGATATTCAGAAAGAGAAGAGAAAGAAATAAGTATTTATATCGTACCTACTATATAAGTCTCTGAGGCTACATTTAAACTCAGGTTTTCCTGACTCCACATTGGTAGCTGTGGAACTCTGGGCAAGTAACTTAATCTCTGTCAACCTCAGTTTCCTCAACTGCCAAATGAGGACAACAGCACCTATTTCACAGGGTTTGTGAGGATCAAGTGAGATCATATCTGTAAAGCTCTTGAAGAGATTCAGGAAAGATTAACATAGAGAGAAGCATTGGAGGTGAGCTTTGAAGGAAACTTAATTCTAAGAGGTGGGGGGAGTAAATTTTCAACAAGAGGGGCAACCAGTTGTATAGAAATGATCAAGTGAGGAGTCAAAACAGAGCCTCAGGTATTTAAGAGCTGCTTATGCATATGTATTGATATGCATGCATTATCATTCAGCAAACGAGACAAATGAGTGGTCAGTAATATAAGCAGAGACTCAGAAAAGAACAGTTTCATAAAAATCCATGGAGAAGAGAATACATAGGAGGAGAGAAGAGTCAACAGTGTCAAATGATATGAAGAAATTGATAAGGATGAGGATGGAAAAAATGGATTTGGTGACAAAGAGATTATTGGGAACTTTGGAGAGACCATTTTCAGTAAAGTAGTGAAACAGAAAACCAGATGACAATCAGTTTAGAAATGAGTGGGAAGTGAGGAAATGGAGGTAAAAAGAGTAGATGGCATTTTTTCCCTAGAATTTTAGCATGAAAGGGAGAAGACCTGCTGGATTTTAGCCAGAGGAAATAGCAAGATTTAAAATTTCTTGAAGGATGGGAGAGATCTAGGCATACTTGTAGACAGCAGGGAAGTCACTAAGTGGAATTATAATTGTAGGAAGCCAATAGATAAAGAGAGATTGAAGTTTAGAGAGAAGAAATGATTAGAAGGCAAACTCTCAGAAGAGACAGGAGAGAAAAGGAATTAGTGCTAGCAAAAGGCTATCTCTTCTGAGATTAAAACGGAGAGGAAAAAATGTGGAATGATGTTAAAGCAATTTGAGGTATAGGAAATAAGGTTAGATACATAAAGTGGGGCCAGAGTTTGGACAATATCATGAGCAATATGAACTGGAATTGCATGACAAAACAAGCACTTTAGGGAAATTAATGTAGCAATACTGTGCAGGATGATTTGGAGAATCAAAGATTGACAGTAAGGACATACTATTATAGCAAACAGACTATGATGAGTATTTGTGTTAAGGAGGGTGTTGGTAATAAGAAGAGAAAATCTGACTGTAGGAGTGCATCTGAGGAAGTAGTCAATAGGTATTAGAGGATTTTAGCCACTTGGTAGTTGAAGGGAAATAAGAATTCAAGATTATTGCAAGGTTTTTAGCCTGGTACACTACTAAGCAGTGTACTTATAGAAATGGAGAAGCAGAAAAGGAGAGTTGCTTTTGGGGACACTTTTAGGAATTAGAGGTAATGGCAGAGCATCTAAGAAGAAATGAGCTACAACCAGTTAGAAGACAGGTAATTAATAATGTTGGAGATAGAAATATTCAGTATTTCAATAATGGTTTACTGGGGAAAAAAATACAAATCAGAACCTAAGAAACAAATCACAGAATTATAGAATATTAGATTTGGAAGGAAACTCAGAAGTTCATAGGCTGATACAGAGCTAGAAGAGACCTGAGAAATAATTAAGTCTAATCCCCTCATTTTACATGTGGGGAAACTGAGGCACAAAGTGCTTAAATAAGTAACATGTTAGAGTCAGACAGTAAATAAGTGTCTGAGGTTATCTGGTAAAATCTGTTCCTAAATGAAAATTCCTTCTACAACACCCCCTAACAAGTTTTAGAGAGAAAATACCCTGCCTCCTAAGGCAGCTCATTTTCACCTTGAATAGCTTTAATTGTGGAAAACTCATTATATTGAACCAAAACTGCCCCTCTACAACATCCATCACTTGTCCCTAGTTCTACCCTTTGAGGCCAAGTAGGACAAGTAAAATGCCTCACTCACATGCTAACTCACACAAAAGATGAACGCAGATTTCTCCTTCCCCTCTTCAGTATCGCAGATTTTCACTGCAAATCATCCAAGATGTTTGCATATAATGGAGTATGTGAAGAGGACTGAACATCTTCCCTTAGTTCTCCAGCACAGATGGAAGATCCTCTTTGGAGTATCCACTATATCACGTGGACAAGTAGCATACAGACCAGGAAGGAAGAGAGAATGTTGTGTGTCATGCCAACAAAATGGCAGAATGACAACAAAATGGCAGCACAGTAGAATAAAATGAAATTCTGACCTTGGAGACAGGAAAACGGTTCTAACTCCTTCCTCTAGCATGTGATAGTAAGTGACTGTGGGCCACTCATTTAACTTTTCTGAAGTTCAATGTGCTTATCTGCACAACAGCGTAATAATACCCGTACAACCAATCTCAAAGAGGTAGAAGACAGACTATCTTGGTGTAGTGTATAGAGAGCAGACCTCAAAGACAGAAGACCTTGATTTTCAAGTCCTGTCTCTGGAATATACAGGCTAAATGATCCTGAGCAAGTCACTTAAGCTCTCAATGACCCACACAACTTTCTAAGAAGATGCTAACCTGCACTGGTATTATTTTCCTCATTTTAGAGTTCTCATTGCCAGTGAAATCGCAAGTTCTGTCCCTATCCTTATGTAATCTACCTTCAGGATTGTTGTGAAGATCAAAAATTAGATAATGCATATAAAGAATTTTGCAAACTAGTAAATACTATATAAATATGAGTTGAGAAGTATTTTTAATGAGACAATATTTAATCTAATAAGTCAGTCAATGAGCATATGTTAAGCACCTACTATGTGGCAAGCATTGTAGGAAAATTGCATTTCTGTATCACAAAAACAAAAGGAGAGGGAAATGTGTTCAAAAGGTTGAGTGAAAGTATTTTTGAAGATAAATAACAAAAATAAATATTGTAAATACATCCACTGGGGGATGGGGAAGAGAAGCAACCAGGTTCTACAGAGAGTCTGCTGGGGGAACTTCTCTCCCCCTGCCCCAAAATCAGCCTGTTCACAAACACTCTGATCCAAGTAGATTTCTGAGGGCCCAACAGAAATAGACCATGTGGATCCATGATCTCTCCTTCCTCAGACTCCACTGTCCAGTTCTCACCAAATGCTAGATGCCCCCTTTTTGGCAGGATACTGACCCTTCTTCATTCCAGTCTCCAACAGAAATAACCTGTTCCATTTTATTGCTTCAGTTCACCACTTCTTTTCAAACAGTTGGTAGGAGATATGATCCATCACACTATTTGGATGAACGAGAAATCACAAAATGCAATGTTTCCAGCAAGATGACAGATCATAGAGTTAATGTGGTGGTAAATTGTACATAAGACTGAGCATTGTTTCTTAAGCTGCACCTGGCCTGAGCATCTGACCTGTCCCTGTATCATCTGGGTCCCTGCCAAATTGTTTCCATCTGACCTAAGGCTTTGTCCTGTGTCCTGTGACCACACACAAAGACTACAGAGTCTTTCCATCTACTCTGCAGCTGAAATCGCCTATAAGTGCTGTGTCCAGCACCGTGTCCAATTAGAATGTGAGTTCCTTGAGAGCAGGGACTATCTTGTTTGTCTATTTGTATTCTTAGCATTTAGCAATGTTTTACACAGAGTAAATAATAAATGCCTTTTCATTCCATTCATAAAAGAGAATTTTATCATGACATCTTAGCATTAGAACTAAAAGGGATATCAGAGGCCACCGAACCTAACCTCCTGATTTTGTAAATGAAGTTAACTCAATAGTTTGTGCAAGCAAGCAATACTATAGTCAGCCTACAAATATTTGCTTTACTAGGTGCAATGCACTTGTATGTGTATATGGGGGTAGGTTGGGATATAAAGAAATACATCCTTCACTAGTTTATGATTGAGAAAGAGAAGTTTATGGCCTAATGTCCTTAATCTTATTGTGTCACAGACCCCTCTGAAGAATGGTAAAATCTATGCACATTTGCATATTGTTTTTAAATGCATAAAATAAATTAGATTTAAAAGGAAATTAATTATATCTAGTTAACAAAATATTTTTAAAATAAATTTAAGTGCCCTAGGTTAAGCGTCCCTGGTGCATTTGAGGGGGCAGGCAGATAGAGACAGAGAAACACACACACAGACACACACAAATATACACACACACGAATAAACATATACATGTATATATATATATATGAATATGTAAACATTAGCTGAAAAATAAATGATCAGGTCTCAAATAAATGGTATGGTACTTATTACTTCCTCCTGTAGATACTGTAGCCAGATAAATGGTTATTCCATCCCCCCTCCCCTTTAAATTAATTTTGAATCAAGTGTTTAAAAACATTAAGCCCTCTAACTTTCCTGAATTGCCATGGCGCAAAATATCTACAACCTGAGAATCACTTTTTATGGGCTAATCTTCACAAGCTAGCTAGGGAGACACACACCCACAAGGTCCATTTCTAGTCTCACACTAGCTGATTTACTAGGATGGTTCAAGCCCTAGGAAAGGATTTGGGATCTTTCTAAAAGCTTCCCATAATCCATTGTCACCTCCATATCTCCAACAAGGCCTAAAAATAAGTTCAAGTGATATTTTGTTATCACTTTACTGTCATATGGGTATGTGGTGGTTTGTCCATTACTTTGCCCTTAAACATCATGTGTGTACAGACACACATGAAAAAATACAGTTTGTTGTGGGGGGTTTGGTTTGTTTTGCTTTGCATTGAACAATGTATTAAATAGTCAACTGTGAAATCCAAATTGAAATTTAGGTCAAAGTCTGACAGTAATCACATTTATTGTTCCAGAATTCTATATAACCCATATAAAAGGGAACATTCATACTACGTATTGCATATCATGATTCCTCTTTAGTATCAACAACATATGTTATCTACCGCTAAGCCAAAATTCTGTAAGAATGCTATAACCAGTCTATTTGTTTTAGAACAGTTAATTTGATTTCTATAGGAACATTTTGGGTGATTTTCAATCAGCTCACTGATTACCCAAAATAACCCTCAACACACATTCTCATGAGCTGGTGTACTTTAAACATTAGAAAAACATTGGGAAAAACTGGGTTAGATGACATCATTGCCTGAAACAGCACTACTCAACATCTTCCTGTTCTCTCATCTCATTGATAGTATCCAACTGAATTATGGCATGTCTCGTATGATCTAGGGCGTGACATATTCAGGTGAAAATGCTGAGACATAATTGCTCAGCTTACTGTGCTACCTAGGCTCACCAGCATTTCTGTTTCCTTATTGAAGGCTGTAATCCTGAAGGCACATCAACATTGATCTGGCAAAGCAGTATCATCAATTAGTCATTCTACTTTTCATTAGCTGTTGCAATCCCTGATCTTATGGAAGAAACACAAAAATGCTTCAATTAACATCAGCCATAGTTAGTAATGACCAAAAACAGGCTATCTAATTATTTAACTTGTTCTTGACCAGGCAGTCCCAGTAAAGCTAGGAACCATCATCATATATCATATTGTCTTATCTCGTGTCATTTAATTTTCTTTTCTCCCAAAGCATTCCTAGACATATTTCCTCTTATTTTCTTCCAACTCTCAGTCAATCTGTGTATATTATTTTTGAAGTCTCAACTCCTTTTCCAATTCCCTTAAGTTATTTTTTAATGTAGACACAAATTAAGCTATAATGATCTTCAATAACCTTTTGTTATTTCTTAATCATTAGATAATACATAGGATCACAGATTTAGAAATGGATGGGTCCTTGGAATGCATAGGATCTTACGGTCATGGGGATCATCTGGTCCAACCCAATCATTATACTAATACAGAAAGTAAGATCCACAGGGAATAATCCAAATTTGCTTAGGGATTAAGTGGTACAGTAAAGGTTCAAACATAGATTCTCTAATTCTAGACATGGCATTTTCCCCTATGTTTGCTCTTTAACTTGCTTATAAGTCTTCACTTCTCTCATTTAAAATTCCTCCTACTTTCTTATGAAAGAAGCCTTTCACCTCTTTATCCCTTCATCCTAAGTACATTTCTCATTAAGCTTCTATCCTTGGTAGCTTTAAATATCCACAATGCAACTAATCCTTCCTCCCAATGTGTCCAATAGTCAGTAAGGTCCTCAAAGTGTTAAGATTCCTATACTTCATTTTGAGCCACCATTACCCCACTTAGCCCTTCTCATCCTGAATTCTTCATCACTTATTGATAAGACATTTAACCAAAATCAAATGTCCTCATAAAGGACAAATTCTTCTTGTACTTGTCCAGAAGTTTCAAACTTTGCTCTCTCACAGAGAGCACCAAGATATATTTCAGAAAGAAACAACAAGCTGATTAAGAAACACTTCATAGAATGTAAACTTTAGAAGGGATTTCAGAAGTCATTGAAGCCAAGATGGGGCTGAAACTTGAAATTCATTAATTTGTCTATATATGGTACCTGGTACTCTGGAAGTCCAGGAAAGAAAGTAAAATATCAAGAGTCCTTTGTTTGACAACTGGCTCTACCACTATCTTACCATCGGCAAGTAATCTGACCCTCTTCAATTTCTACAGAATGGTTGACTGAAAGAAAAAATCAAGTCTTGCTTTTATGTTTGCTCACTTTAATGGGCAAGAAACAGCAAGATGCCACAGCAGATAGAGCACTGGATCTGGAGCCAAGAAGACCTGAGTTCAATTCCAGCCTCAGACACTCACTAGCTGTGTTACGCTGTCACTTAAACTCTGTTTGCCACAGTTTACCATCTGTAAAATGGAAATAATAATAGCACCAATTTCCCAGGGTTGTTGTGAGGATTAAATAATTGGGGGGAAAAAGGTCTTAGAACAGTGCCTGGCATAGTAGGTATCATATGAATATTAAATATTATTATTCTCATCTTAAGAGCATCAGTGGGGAACAATATATGGAAGGCTGACCTTAGAATCTGGAAGATCTAAGTTCAAATCATATCTTTGACACATAGTGACAGTGTGTCTCTGAGTAACTCTAACTTTCAGCACCCCAGGTAACTCCCTAAGACTATAGGTTTCAGTAAATACACTCATCTACATTAGTGGAGGGAATTTCTTCAATCAGTCAGTCAACAACCATTTATTTACTGTGTGCCAGGCACTATGCTAGGAAAATAAAAAACTAGTCCTTACCCCCAAGGAACTCACGTCCTAGTGGGAGAGACCAAGTGCAAATAAATAGGTGGAATAATTTATTCCACATATCAAAAGTTAATTAGATCAGAGGTCAATTTATTAGATAAAATTTAGCTGATCAAAATGTTACTCTTTCTCTGAACAACAGATCAAAGTCATGACAAAGAAGCTGAGATGATTCATTTCATTTTTAGAGGTGCAATATCACTTGCATGATATGACAAATTCCACAAGGAAAGAGTAGAAAGTTGTTATATTTTTAAAAAATATAGTTCATCCCTATTTGAGAGAGGGTATAGTACAATAGAGAAAGAATTCGAGTTAGAGGACTGTTAAATCTTTCTCTGTCATTTATTACAAGTAGTCCTTGGACAAGCCATTTTATGGATCTCAGTTTTCTCTTATCATATAAAATGAGGAAGTTTTTTAACAAGATGAAGTCTAAAGTTCCTTTTAACTCTAAAGTCTCTTAGATCATCAAACAAAATATATAAATACACCTTTGAGTTATAACAGTCCTATACAATGAAATACATATGTATATATGTATGTGTGTATATGTTATATAAATATAAATGTTATATATACATATATATATATATATATATACATGAACCCTCCACTGTCCAAAATGACAAACCAAGACAGAATTGGGACCTGAACTTGTACAAAGATACTCAGAGATCATATATGAGCAAGCTCAGTTTATCCTGTCAAAGTTCTACATAAAATACATTTCTCTTAAGTGAATTCTTTTTGCCCATTAATTTTCCCTAGGGAATTGAATATGCCCTGGGGAAATTTTTGATGTATAAATATAAAATAATTATGCTTAGGAATGAAACAACCTCTTTTGCTTTTAGAACACAGGTTTGAAGAAAAAGAATATAACTTCCAGATTAAACATGAACAATAACAATGACAATAATGATAGTGTCAAAACTTAAAGCAAGGAACAAAATAATTGAGCCGTTCTTATACTAAAGAAGACAAATAATTATATGTGTAAGAAAGCAAGTAGATAATTTGTCATCAAAACCCTTTGCTGAATTTATATAGTTTTGAAAAATCAATCTGTATCTACTTATAGAGATAAGTAAAAATATTCATGTATACACATATATCTATGTATTTGAATATATATACATATATACATTATAATACATATGTGTTTATATGTATCACTTATATGTATACACATGTGCATAGGTGGAGTAGATAGAGTGTGGAGCTTGGAGTTAGAGTGACCTGAATTCAATTCCAGCCCCAAATACTTCACTAGCTTACTTTCCAGTGTTGTTGAAAGATTCAAAAGAGATAGCATATGCAAAGTGCTTTGCCAACCTTAAAAGCAACCTTAAATAAATGCCAGCTATTATTATTAATTATTTGGTACAAAGTTGTTTGAAGCTCATTTTGTTATTTAATTATTAAGAGTCTGTGTGACCTAATGAATAGAAAATTGGTATCGGGGACATCTGGGTTCAGATCCTGGCTCTGACACTTTCTGTGAAGCTGGGCACCTAATCTCTCCGCACCCTACGCAATCCATTACGACAATCAGTTGCAAGGAAGATTTCTCTTCACCTGGGAGTTCCAAAGCATTTGGTACATGACCCATTATAAATTATTAAAAGGGAAATTTGGAGTTTTTAAGATATATTGCTAACCATTTTTAGGCTGATTCCTGATATTACCTCTTGACACCATAAAACATTGTTATTACATTCATCTCTTGGATAATAATTGGCATTGGGGCAGATGGCAAGTGAAGAGAGAGGGGTGCTCATTTAGGGGCCACTGTTGGTCTGATGGGCAACACTGCAAGAAATTAAATACTGGAGTAAATTAGCTTTGAGTCTGAGCCAGTATGGTATTCTTATAATCTTCCTACTGAATACTACTGAAGGGCAAAATTCATACGTTACCAAGAACTCCAACTGTATTAATCAACTGCCATATCCTGTCTGGAACATGGTATTCAATAAATGCTTCTGATTATTCTTATTATAGAAAAACAATTGCTAAAATTCAAGTGAGCAAACTTCTTGGGTTCAGCTTCCTTGATATTTTAGGTCCAAGTTCCAAAGTCATTTTTTATTTTTTTTTTAACTTTACCACTTAGATATTATAGCCTCCTTAACAGATCATCTCTGAGTAAGCAACATTTGAATACCATTTTACAAGTCCCTTGGAATGAGAGAAAACCCAGACATAAGTATTGTAATAACAATACTTTCTTCATAAATGGAGGTTGAGTCCACTGTCAAATGGGGCAAGTATATGTCTCATCAACATCTGTTAAGGATGAACACTAGTTCTCTGCAACTTATAATCACAGAGAATTGATTAGCACTGAGGTGTTAAGAGAGCTGCCCAAGGTAATGCAGCTAGAGTGTGTCAGAAACAGGTCTTGAATGCAAGGTCCTCTGGGATCTAAAGCCAGATCTCCATGTACTGTATTCCACTGTTTCTCTAACACACATTAACAATGACAAGGTTTGTTATGTTATTTTTTGGTAGACTACTCTATTCTCAGTTTATTGGCTTACTGTTACACACGCCAAAAGGTCTTTGTAATAATTATTACTAGATATTTGCCAAAACATGCTGTAGGAGGTAGCAGATATATCATCCAAGTATGACATTATGGACAATGTATCACAATGGGGATTGCCACTTTCAATCTTTGTAACATTAGCTATTACTGAGCATATGCATATATCAACATTACAGTCTAATTACAATATATATCTGGCTTCATTGCATTGTTTTTTAAAAATATTTTAACTTGCTATTAATCCATTAGCAACTAATCTGAAAAAGTCACAGATTTTACACGAACAGAAAAAAATGGCAAGCAGGATCATCATGTGGAAGATTCTTCTAAGGGATTAAGCTTTTAGTACACTTAAAAACTTAGAGACAAAAGATAAATGGACATCCCATCGGGAATAAAATGTTTCTGCAGAGGACTGTGTATAGGTTCGGATGGTGTCAAGGCCTTTTCCTCTGCATATCCTTAAGATTCTCAAAATAAACCGAAAAATTGGCAGTATTAGACATTTTGCAAGAGAAGAAAATTCTCACTGAACCTTGAGCTTAACATCAATGCAAGGGCAACCTGTCTCACATTTTCCAATACTGCAGAACAAATTAACCCATTTTATTCTGTATTAAATAAAAGACACTTCCAAGGCAAAATACTCCCCAAATGTCAAATAACACAACAGAAACGCATTTTAAAATAACACTGAAATTGAGGAATTAATTAAGAAATATTAAACTTTTAAAACATTTGGAATTTTAGGGTCTTAAGCCACATTCTTCAGTTCATGTAACCTCATCTCCACCTCCTGGCTTCCACAACTTCCTTCAGGTCTGGGCTAAAGTTTCATCTTCTGCAAGAAACCTCTCCTTTCCCCTCTTATGCTAAGTTCCTTGTACATAGTTGCCTGCATGTTATCTTCCCCATTACACTGGAAACTCCCTGAGGGAAGGGACCGCTGTTTTGTTTTGTCTTTCTAGCACTGAGCGCGCTGGCCCACACACAGTAGTCACTTAATAAATGCTTGCTGATTTCAACAAACATTTAAGAAGTGTCTATGATAATCTGAATTTAGTAACTGCCTTCAGTTAGAAAGAGTGATTCCCAACAGTAAGAAAAAATTGTTTCCTACTTTCCTTTCCTATGCTAATTTACTTAAAAGGTACTTTTATATAAAATTTATGTTTTAAGGTTTTTCCATTCGCAGTTGCTAATAGTGTTGATGTAAAGTCCTTAAACAAATAAGTCATCTTAAAAATTGCATCATGTTACAAATTTGCTTTTTATGGGTATGTTTTAAAGGTATGTTCTTACACATTTATTTGTTGTTGTTGAACCATTTCCCTTGTGTCTGATTCTTCAGGACTCCATTTGTTTTGATTGGGGTTTTGGGGGTAAAAATACTGGAGTAGATTGTCATTTCCTTTTCTAGCTCTTTTTACAGGTGAGGAAATAGGAAAACAGGGTTAAGTGAGGTCCCCAAAGTCATACCTGAGGGTCTGAGGCCAAATATGAACTTAGTTCTTCCTGACTTCAGGCCTGGTGCTCTATCCTCTCTGCCACCTAGCTGTCCATTATGTATTTTATGTCATACTAAAGTCTTTAAAGGAACTAACATTGATCAATGATCAGTTAATGAGCATAGTGTGTTTCCAGTGACATTCTTTTCTATGATTGGATGGTCATTATTCTCCAGAGAATGCTAGCGTATCAAAAGGAAGGTTTAGAAAAATCCATGTAATAGTTAGTTTGGGGAAGCAGAAAAGAAAGAAATGCATACTTACATTACTAGGGTCAATGACTACTGCTTTAAGGTACTGGTACATCCTAATAACCTTGTCCCATCAATTCAATGAAACAGGCTTTCTGATTGAGAACAGAGGTACCACCCACAAATTAACAAATATTTGTGCCTACTATCTAGTTCATGGACTTTAGCCATAATAAAATAATACATCCATTTAGAAACAAACTTTTCTAGTGGCCATACATGTCCTTTCATATTTCATAATATTTATGAGCTGTGAAGCTCTGCACTGAATATTTTCCTGAAAATTAGAGTAAAATATTGAAAAACAGATGAGATTTAAATGCTTACCCAGCAGTCAAATTTGTTACTGGATCTGCTTCTTATACCACATTAATCAAATATATTGCAGCATTCCTGAGTCATGAGCCGTGATATCCAAGAATCTACATCTTTCAAGATATTCTCCATTTTGAGGTGGAATCTGCACAGAGGCAGATTTGGTTCAATGTAAGGAAAACTTTTCTGTTAGAACCATGAATAAGTGAAATGCTCTGGGAGATGGGAAGGGAAGAACCATTTATTAAGCACCTGCTATTTGCCAGACATTATACTTACCATTTTATACAGATTATCTCATTTGATTCTCATAGGAAATAATGGGTTTCCCTTCACTGAAGGGAACCTTTTGAGCAAAGGTTGATTGACAATTTGATGAGCAAGATGTAGAGGGGACTCTTTGGTCCATTAAGGTTTGGATTAGAAGGCTTCTATGATACTTTGTAATTCTGCTGGCATAGGGAAACGTTTACAGAACTCAGAAATCTAAGTTGACCTTTATCTTGTATAGCCAGATAAATTAATTAGAAGTTAGCAAACACACATCTTCCTCACTCTTTCCCCTCTTCCTTGCTAGAATTCAATCTCTTAAGAACCAGCACTGCCTTTGTCTTTATTTAGAAGAACTAAATATGCTCTATTTCCATGAATACTGGCAAAACAACCACCTCAACTAAGAAAATACCATATGCAGAGACCCTTTAGAAATTTCCAGTGTCTTTCTCAACTTTGAAAATCAAAATTTTTAAGAAGTTTAAAAGTCTTTGATCATTTTATTGAGATGCTTGTTACATTTTTAAGAGTCCATTTCAGTTAGAGCACATTAAAAATATACTGAGTCTAATAGCAGAACTCATTTTTACTATTTTAGGCTTGTCAGTGAGATAGGCAATTGAGAACATTTGTCAAGGTTTGAGGCAATACATTTTGAGATGCTCCAAGTATTTAGCATAATGAAGTTTAGTTTAATGATTCCCCATTAATAGTTATCTTTATGCCCAGGTATATGTTCTCACAAAGGATTTCAAAGGAAGCTGCTAGTGTGCAGAAATTCTTCAATGCTCCCTGTACAGCAAGCCAAAATTGCTTGTACTGTTTGCTACTGAAGTTCAGTAGCTTTCGAGTTCACTTAATGTAAGACAGTCCCCATGTTTACTGAGCGTATTTACTGTAGAACTCCATTATCTTGCAGCTACTCAGTGGCAAGGGTAATACCCACATTAGAGACTTTGCCTGTTATGGCAAGATAATACAACAATAGCTGACATTTATGGATTACTTTAAAGTTTCCAAAGTACTTCGCGCACATTATCTCATTTGAGCCATGTGACAATACTATGAGGCAGGTACCACAGGTATTACAATCCCTCGCTTTAGTGAAATGAAACTGACGCTCAGATGAGTTGCCCAAGGTCTCACAGCTAGTGTTGAACTCTGCCTTCCTGACTCCCAACTCCATCACTCCATCCACTGCACCACTATATAGCACAATGTATTCAGCACGATATGACCTGACCCACGCTTCTGTCAAATCAAATTACTTGATAACATAAATTTACAATATACCATTTGTTATAAGGGGACAACAGATGTGCATTTTAGTGAACATGACCAAGGCTGTTAAGATATCATAAATAAGTGTTGTCTTTTTCTGAGAGAAAAGCAAAGGATGTAATGTGACTGTCTGACTGTCATCAGTAAAAGACTGTATCTTGACCTCTTCAATAAAATTGTCACCAAAGCCAACTCTGATAAAATAAAAGCAAGCAAAAAAGTCATTCACCCCATGAAATGTACTCTTAGCCCTGAATGTGTGGAATCTACTGAGAAAGCAGGTGACACTTGTATGTGATGAATGAAATACTTTCCTTTCTCTGATTATTGTATAAGGTTGTCTCTCCTACAATGAAGTTCATCTTGTCAGTATAGATAGAAATCGATTTCATGTGATCAAATCTAGATGCAAAGGCCAACAAACTGATTTGGTGATCTGGGCACAACTGGTAGAGAGAGAAACTAGAAGACTATGTCACGCTTGATTTGGACTTGTTCTACATACAATCTGCAGGAAGATCTTTGGGAGAAATTGTTTTCCAGCTTCATTATTATACTTCATATGTGAAGAAAATATTTTTTTCCTCTTGAAAAAGGTTTCATATACAGTATCTAAACTGAACATACTGAGATGGTTATCAAGGAGCAGGCCTATAGTACAGAAGACCAGAGTTCAAATCTGGCCTCAGGCACTTAGCTGTGTGACCCTCAACAAGTCACTTAACCTATTCCTACTTCAATTTTCTTATCTGTAAAATGGGAATGATAACAGCACTTTCCTCCCAGGATTGTTGTAAGATCAAATGAGATAATACTTATAAAAGCATTTAGCATAGTGCATGATATATAGTAAGTTCTATATAAATGTTGCCTATTATTATCATTGGGGCAGCTAAATGAGGAGATCTGAGTTCTAATCTGGCCTCAGACATTTTCTGGCTGTGCAACCCTGAGCAAGTCACTTCACCTGTTTTCCTCAGTTTCCTCATCTGTAAAATAATATAGAGAAGGAAACAGTAAACCATTTCAACATCTTTAATGAGAAAATCCCCCAAAGAGTCACAAACAGTTGGACACAACTGAAAAGGACTTAACAACAAAATTATTACCATCATTAATATTATGTTTAGCAAAGTGCCTAGCAAATTATTAGTTTAAATTTCCTCTTCATCAGAACCCTGATAAATTAACAGGAAAATAGAATAGTTTCCCTTGTTAGTGAAGTTTTTCTGCATGTGCTTTGGGTAGAGGAGAAGAGCTGGTTTCTTTCTTTTTCTACTTCTTTTCTTTTTTTTTTTCAATCCAGAACTGTGATTTCATTACTGTTAGAAATTTCCGATATGGAAACTCTATCAATGCAGTTTGATAACTTAAGATCTAAAACAATTGCCTTGGTCATTTAGAGACTGAATAAATTACTCATGGTTACATAGCTAATATGAGTCAGAGATAGGACATGAATATGAGTCTTCTTAACTCTGAGGTCAAGTGTCTAATCACCAGACCACACTCCCTCCTTTCCCCTACAGGGCACTGGTGGAAAAACTGATTCAGACACATTACATGACTTATCTACAGTAATACAGCAAGTCAGGGACTAACCAGGAAAGTAAACCTAATCTCTACATTTTATATCTAATGCTTTTCCTCCCATACGATGAGGCCTCTATACTCTCGTCTATAGCAAAGTAGAATTGAAAAGAAAAAACGCTAAAGGATCTGTAAACTCAAGAAATTATTTTGCTGCAAGGTCAGCACACTGGTAACAATGAAACAATAGAACTCAGGCAATCTGGGGTCTAGATTTATTTACGATTAACCAGCTATATAACCTTGGGTAATCATTCACTCTCTGTAAGACTAAATTTCCTTATTGGTAAAATGGAGCTAATAATACCTTTACCGCCTAGCTCCCATAGTTGTTATGAAGGAAGTGCTTTGTGAGCCTTACACTGCCATCTCTGAGATTTCTTCCATATCCAAAGTACTATGTTTTTACTTTCTCATTTGAAGATCAAATGAGATAACATAAATAAAACTAAACATTATGTAAATGTCAACTCTTATTCTAATCAATACTCTTAAAATCTTGCCCAAGTCACTCCCTCTTCAGGGCCTCAGTTTACACTGTGGACTGGACGACCTGTAAAGGTCCGTTCTCACTGTATATCCTATGATACTACGTAAATGTAAATTATGAGTTGAGATCTCAATTTTCTCATCTAGAGAATGAGTACGTTGGCCTAAACCCTTCCAGGTTTAAGATTCTGATTCAATTGACAAAAGTTAATATTTCTGTATCAAAAACTGATGACACTTTGGGAAGTATAGTGTTTTGATGGTTATGAAGTCAAAGTAGGAGGTGTTAGCATTAAATAGGACAAGAACTTCATTAATACTTTGTGATTTAGGGGTCCAGCTGAACATGGAATGAGGAAGATTCATCTTCCTGAGTTGAAATCTGGCCCTGTTTGCCTCAGTTTCCTCATACGTAAAATGAGCTGGAGAAAGAAATGCCAAAACACTCCAATATCTTTGCCAAGAAAACCCCAAATGGTGGAAGAGTTGGATATAACTGAAACACAACTGAACAAACAACCACCACATTGCTAAGGCAGAATGTAATAGGTAGAGTGTCTCAAAAATTGAAATTATATTCAAGTTCTACAAACTAGGATATTTGAGGACTATGAAATCGCAGCCGTAAAATCAAAAGTAGAAGAGGTCACCTCTCTGAACCACACATTCCAGTCACTAGTCTATGTTCTGACAACGGTATTTGGGGCTCTTCTTTAGTGAGGGCTAAGCAATCCTATTTGGAGTAACTGTCTCTCCACTTTACATGGGTATGGATTACTGCTGACACAGCAATCATTCTCATTCTTCCTTCCAGACTATTCCTCATGCTGTTTTGCTGATACATTATGAACAATTCTGCTTATATATCCTTAGCCTCATTCCATACCTTATTTGTTTTGAGTTGGCTGGCATGTTCTAGTAGCTTATTTTCCATGAAGAAAGAAAAAAATGAGATACATAGAAAGGAACTTACTTAGGGTACTTTCTGATTGCTTTATGTCACCCAAAACCAAACATCAGAGATTAGGAAAACCAGACAGCTCTGGACTTTATTAAAAATAACACCATCATCAACAAGCAATAAATATTAAGAGCCTACTATGTTCTAGGTACTGTGCTACATGCCCAGGTTACAAAGAAAAAACTGAAATAGTTCTTCCCTAGAAGAACATATGTTCTAATCAGGAGATAGAGCATTTGAAAACATAGACATAAAGAAAGCTGATGTAATTTTGGAAAGGGCAATAGAAGCTAGAGTAATCAGAAAAGATTTCACGCAGAAGGTGGTACTTGAGCTAAACTTGGAAGAAAATTACTGATTCTAAGAAGAGGAGGAAAGGAGAAAGTGTCTTCAGACGTGAAGAAGACTGTAAATTAAATGTCATGTATGAAACACAATATGAAAGTCAGTTTGCCTTGACCACAGTGTATATAAAAGGGAGTGAGGTGTTAAAAGATTGGAAAAATTGGAAGAAGTCAGGTTGGGAACTACTTTAGATGCCAAAAAAGAGAAGTTCAAATTAGTCTTACAGGTAATAGGTAGCCATAGATGTTTATTGAGGAGGGGAGTGCCATGCTTAGATCAGTAGCTTGGTAAATCATTTCACCAACAATATAGAAGGTGGACTTGGGAAGGGTAAAGACTAGAAGCAGAAAGATAAATTAGTAGAGTTTTTCAATAGTCTAGGCAAAGGGTAATGAGGGCTATAGCTAGGGTAGTAGCCATGTGATGAGTGGGAAGCAGATGGATGTGAGAAATGTTATGGCAAGCCATAAGAATAAAAATGCCTCCAATGCTGCATGCTTTAACATGGTTTCCTCTTTCTACTAGTTTCATTATTTATGGTGATGGATTATATCTTTCCAATAGTTATTTTTATTTTTAAGATATATATTATGAATATTTGTAGCACCAGGATTTTGCAATTCTTCTTCTACAAATACTATTTTCTGAGACTTTACAATCCTAAAAACATGGTGACCTGGAGGTTTTACATTTCTCTAATGCATCCTGCCTCCTATTAAACACAAAGCTTTTGGTCATGTCAATTACACGGTATGTCCATTTCCAATTAACTCTTCCAAATGTGTCCCTCCATAAGACTTGGATTTGGAAGTTCAGTGAATGGGTACAAAAAGAATAAATGGTTCAGTTAAAATCTACCATGAGAACATTGAGAGTTACATCATATCATTAGACTAAAATCACCAAAAGCTAAGACAGCACTGAATGTAAAATTCTTAGGATTAATGTCTAATTCAAAACATATTTTTCATAATGATGAATAGATAGCCAGCTATAAGAACCCAAGAAGTCAAAGACCATGTCCTTCCTAATAAAGTAGCTTATTTCATAATGAATTCAAAAATTGGGAAGTGATCCATGCGTGATCAAAAATTAAGTAAAGCGGCTAAAAAACAAAAAGGCTTACCTAAAAATCAACAACAGGATACTTTCCAAAAATAGCTTTAGTTTATTTAAATATTAATTTTTCATTTCAAACTTGTTTCATAAAACTCAAAATAAGCTGCACAGCTTAGCATTTAATTAGCTTTTTTCCTCAATGTACTTTGTATCATTTAATTAATTTCAACATCATCATAAAAGCAACCCATGCATGATAAAAGATCAAAATTTTTTCAGCAGTATCTTCAATTAAGTCTTACTAAGCACTGAGTTATATTTCTATATAAATATGGGCCTAAACTCCACATGCATTGAATTCATATACATATTTGAATTATATTTAGGCTACTGAGAAATTTTTATACCTATAATGCACAACAATGATTAGTTTCTTCAAAACAAAAATAGTATTTCTCTCTCAATAGGAAAGTATGTTGATTTTTATGAGAGAATTTCATCCAGGAACAGTTCCAGATGCCCCTATTTCACCATGGCATCATATCCTTACCCAATTACGTACTTATATAATAATGTGAAATGACATCAGATCATCAATGATTTGGATAGTAAAAAACAGTTAAAATCATGATTTTACTCATTTTACACTTATATTCATTCAGAGGGGACATCCAGTTGCCACCTTCTTTGGAGGACCAAGAAAATTTAGTTACTCTTTAAGCCTACAGTATAGTTCTACTTAATATAAATTCATAGCTTGGTTCCCAAACACCTTCTATCTTAGATAGGCTTAATGCAAACTCAGTCACCTACATTTAATAATCTGGGGTAACTGTGTGGCAGAATATGACAAACAGTGAGAAAATTCAGAGTTGCTCAAAACACCTCCAAAATGTCATCCCTGACATAACTCACTGAGATAGCACTGTTTAAGAAATAGCATTCCCAGTTCAGTTCCTTGGCACATAGATAAAGGAGCTGGAGCAAAATTAACTAGAGTGAGGTATTCATAAACGCTGTTTTGTAATGTTATCCCCTTATTTACAAATTCTTTTCAAGTATATTGCAGGTGTCTACAAAATATAATCAAAATACGCCTACCAATTTTTCAATTACATTCCTGCTTGATCTCATTTTAAATAAAACATTACATTTAAAAAATCAGTTAACTCTTTTATACTATATTGAACTAAATTTGAACAATTGTTTTCTTTCACTAGCAACAAAATGTGAAAATTTCTCAATTTAGAAAAATGAGATTTGTATCAGGATTAGGGTATAACAGATTTGACCTCATTTCTTCTGAAACAAGTGAAAGATAGCCATCTTGGAATACTGTCAAATGATTTTACAACTGATTTTGCTCTATTGGATATCTGATCCTTGCATGACTCACTGGGCATTTTTAGTCATCTCTGGCTATAACATAAACATAAGGCAACAGAAAATAACCTTTCACCACAATTTCCTTATAGCATTAAAAAAAATAAGCTTACCATATTCCAGCCTGGATAGAGGTAGTCAGTCCCAACAAATTCAAAATAGTGGGCAAAGCCTTCTTTCAGCCATACATCCTCCCACCAGACAGGAGTCACAAGGTCACCAAACCACTATGGGGCAGATGAAATTATAATTATGTCATACTAAGAAAGTTCCAGAAACAGACATATAGTAATTAGATTGGCTGAAAAGTCCACTGAAATTGATGTAGTCCTCCCCCCCTCATTTTATCAAGTGGAAACCTTCAACCACTGGAGAAAATGATGATGGACCACCCTGATTTCCTGAAGCAACCCGGTTTGTGTGGAGAGCAACATGTTACAGTGAAGAGCGTGCTTGATAGAAGGTTAGATGACATAAATTTTTATCTGGCATTGCCACGCGCCTTTGGTGGGCAAGTCACTTAGATTTCTTGGAATTGATCCTAGTTTTTCATCTATTGAATGAGGTAGTTGGACCTAATAATCTGATGAACCCTCTAGATAAAAAATTAGGAGTTATAGAGTCATCATGACATAATATTTGTAAAGTTTTTAGCACAATACTTCATAAAATCAAAGATTTAGAGTTGGAAGGGGCCACTGATGCTACTTGCATCAGTGTCTAATAATAATAACTCACATATAGGTAACTTTAAGTTTCATAAAACACTATTTTTTATAATAATAGAAGTTGTATAAAATAAAGGATCCAACACTGGGCTTGGAATCAGAAAGCTCCAGGTTCACGTTCAGCCTCTGAAACCATATAACCCTGGGCATGTCACTTGAGCTTGATATGCCTCTGGCAACTATCTACAACTTATATGCTAAGGCAGACTGCTTGTGATCAACGATGGTGGAGGGAGTTAACATAGCAGAAGTTCTCCATGCTGATGAAATAACAGAAACTTCAGGATTTCTTCATGGTTATCTCTGTTTAGTAGCTAGTATATTATAACCATTTCTCAGAAGAGGAAAATAATGCTCAACACATGAAGTGATTTGCCCAAAGATACATACCTAGTAACTAAAAATTCATGATTTGAACTCAGGGCTCTTGACTCCAAGTTTAATAACCCTTCCACAATACCATGAAGCAAAGGATTTGAGTATCTCTGTATTCACAGGCAATGTTGTACTTGTCCTATCATAGAAAGAAGAATATGGATAGACCCTGACAAATCAAAGCCAAAGGACACTTTCAACCACATGATCTTCTTATAAGGGTCACTTTAAAAGGTAGAGGATTGTTATATGATATAATATTGTGCATATCCATTTGTTATTAACTCAGCAGATGGGAATTAGCAATTAGAGATTCCTTTTTCATCTTAACATTGGTTAGAAGTCAAATTCATTTGCATTTGATCTAGACATGGTCTCTGATCCTGACATGATCTATGATTTATTTTGAAATCCATCTTTTGAAAGGGTCCAGTCTCACAGAAGATGTAAGCTATATGGGTAACACATTTATTTCACTTATTCTAAGCCAAGATCTATGATTATTTGTTTTCAATGAAAGGATAGACTCTCTTTATTACCAAATTTCTTTTAGTATTTTTTTTTAAATAAAGCCTGAAATTGTGCTGTAGCTAGCATGCTGGAATTAGCATAAGGAAAACCTAAAATGAAATTCTGTCTCTGACATTTATTAGCTATGAGACCCTGTACAAGTCAAGTAGCCCATATGTTCCCTCAGGCAATTTCCTAGGGTCTGTAAAGTAAGTCTAAGAAGAATTTCTGTTATGCTTTGATAGAGCTTGTTCCCATCCTGGTGGTCCCCCTTTCTGATTAAAACATACATGTTTTTGTGTATATCATATCTCTATATTTTCTTATGTCTATAGATACATATACATATGTCTCTATGTACATATGAATATATCTTTGTGCCTAGAGACATGCATACATGAATACATCTATAGAGAAATATATCTATCTCTAGAGAGATAGAAATAGTTATATACATAATTACATGTGTGCATGCATGCATGTACAATATAATGACATCCTGTAACAATGATCTACTCTCTTAAACTGACCCTTATAAGAAGAACATGTGGAAGAAAGAATCTTTGATTTGTCAGGGTTTGTCCATGTATTTCTTTATATGATACAGCAAGTACTACATCTCCTGTGAGATACTCAAATCCTTTGTTTGTTTCATGATATTGTTGAAAGATTATTGAAGTTGGACTTGAAGTCAGGAGATCTGAGTTCAAATCATGACCTTAGAGTTACCAGCCTACATAGCCTTAAGCAAATTACTTCATGTGTTTGAGTCTTATTTTCCCCTTTTGCAAAATGGTTATAATAATATTTGTAGGTATATGATATATCTCTATAGAGATATAACTTTCTATCTCTCAAGAGATTTATAGATAGGTATATATTCATTTGTACACATATACAAATGGCTTCAACTAAATAATGAAGAATGCTTGTAATAAGATTTATTCAGAAGAGCCAAAAATAAACATAAAGTAAATTTTATCAGAGATTTATCATGATGCTTATTAATGTATGTTAGCACATTAGTAATATACGTTATTTCTTGGACCTCTACACAGACTACCCTCTACGCTGACAAAAAACAAAGCAAAACAAAACCCTATCATTTGTGAAGAGTCCATGTCTGAGTAAGTCAAAGACTTCCTAAGTGGCTACGTGTTGGGAAAAAGGGAATAACAAATTGATTTCAGCAAGAGCAAATTTTGACACGCACCCAAAACTCAGCCTGCATCTTGCAGGCTTGCAATAAATCACTTTCGAGGCCTATCACTGTGCTTACCAAATATATACAGCGTTCAGTATAATCAAAAGAAAGGAGAAGCAGGTTGGTAGAGAGCAGAGATTGAATGTGGTCTCAAAGGGGGTGTCTGGGCAAGAGCACCACTTTACTGTCTAAACTCAATTCAAGAAAGGCAGCTCGTTTATGCTATTTGATCAGAGCAATTTGCCGTATGTTTGTTTTGTGTTTGTAAAGTCAGCCAAGAAAAGGGCACATCTTCTAGTAAAACAACATAGTGCTTTGCATGGAATTAAAACAACTGATTTAATGAGATATTAGGCTGGCGCCTAATCAAAATACTTATATGTCATCTGTAGTTTTCATTCATTCTATACAGTGTACTTTTTTGTTCTCGTACCTGGTGGCATATCTCATGGACGATGACCATTGTGACATCCAGCAAATAGGAAATGGATGAAATACTGGGATCCAGGAGTATCCTTTGCTCCACAAAAACACTTAGTCCCCAGTTCTCCATAGCAGCATATGGATGCTTAGGCACAGCTAAAAGATCTAGAAATAGAAAGGGGGGAAAGAATGTTTATTACAAAAGCTACTAAATTAGATATCTGTTTCTTAGAAATATCCAGAAATCATAATGCAAAAGAATGATTGTTCTGAGCAGAAGGGAATTATTATAACATGTACCATATCTATATGAGGGTAGGTATTTTGAACATTAAACATCAGTTGATTTCATTCATCAAAGTATACTTCATGCCTAAGGCCACAGGGACCTGGAAATACCAGTTCTATACTTGAAAGATCTATCTTGATAAATTTTAACGAATCAAGTCTTCCTTACAAAGCAGTGATCCACAATGACAAATCTATAGCAACCACCAAAGAAAATAGTTTCAGCTTGCTTGAGAGATGACTGCATTCTTCTTCCTTTCATAAAAAGGGCCTCACTTTTTTGTAATACCACAGATACACTTTAAGATATATTTCTGATACATTTATGTTCCTAGATATTTGACCTGTCCACAGAAGGAAATATATTGTAATCTTGACCACAGCTATGTACACCTCTATCCTTTATGTATTCCGGAGGTAGCCTCAGATGTGGCCTTTTCACTGAGTCCAAGTTTTACAGAACAAATCATTTTATTAAAGGGATTTGTTCTGTGACATTTGGATTCAGGCAAAGGACCACACTTGAAGACCTTGAGGGCCACAGGTGGCCTTGAGGCTGCAAGTTTCCCACCTCTGAAATTGTATCCTGTCATATGCTTCCCAATCATATAAAAGGGTTAGTCTAGATTATCACTAAAATCTATTTCAACTCTAAAAGTGTATCCTGTTTTAGTATTTCTTTAAAAAAGATTATATGTCATGTTTAATACTTATTCTCTGAACAGGTATTTGTTATTGTTGCTGTTCAGTCATATCCAACTTTTCATGACCCCATTTGAACAATGACATGGTTTGCCATTTCCTTCTCCAGCTCATTTTACAGATGAGGAGCTGAGGTAAACAGGGTTAAAAGACTTGCCCAGGGTCACACAGTGTCTGAGGCCAGATCTGAACTCACAAAGATGAGTCTTCTTGACTTCAGGTCCAACACTCTATCTAATGCACCACCTAGCTGCTCTCAACAAATATCAAGTGAGTTCCTATTCTCTGCAAGACACTGGGTCAGACCTTGAAAATAAAACAAAAATGAAAAGAGCACGTTCTCTGCCTTCCAGAAGTTTGAAATCTAGTACAGGGGAGAAGACAAATAAATAAGCCATAAAACAAGGTAAAATAACTATATTAAAAGAAATCCAAACAATTCAAGTACTGTGAGAGGAGAAAAATCATATTCCCTTGGAACCAATTAAAGAAGACTTTTCGAAGAGCATAGCATTTGAGGTTGGCCATGAAAGACAGAGGTGGGCTGCTTTATGACACAGTGGATAGAGTGCCTGGTGTGGAATCAGGAAGACTCATCTTTCCGAGTTCACATTTACTACCTGTATGACCTTGAGGAAGTCACTTCAGCCTCTGTAAAATGAGCTGAGAAGGAAATGACAAACCACTCCAACATATTTGCCAAGAAAAACACAAAATGAGGCCAAAAAGAGTTTAACGTGACTGAAATAACTCAACAACAACAAAAATGAAGGAAAAATAAAAGTTATGTTTTTTTAAGTAGATTGTTGTTAAAGCTCTGTGCTAAAAATAGAGGCATAAAAATGGACATCAGAATGAAATTTTAGTATAGACACAGTACAGTACAGACAGTACAAAAAGAGATTCTAGATGCAGGATTTAGGATTTGAAGGTTGGAATAGAGGAACAGTCAGTTGACAGAGGACTGATGGAAAAAGGCAGGTTTCTAGCACACATCGTTGACTCTGGACAAGAGGAAACATGATATGATCAAAGTGGACAAAGTAATTAAGGTAATAGAATCAAAGAGTCCACAACATCCAGAAGGAGGCCCAGGTACCAAATCAAGCATGGAGACAGAAGAAAAGTTATTGAGGTACAGAGCTGCTACAGAGTGGAAACAATGTCTCATACTTTGTGCCTCCTATGGACATAGTACAAAACTCATTGGCCGAAAGTAAGTGTTCAATAAATAGGTGATGATAAGCAATAAGAGGTATTAGAAATAAAGTTTTGGAAACGGCTGTAGTGAGCTTATACTGCATCCCTCAAATAGATGTAAACTTTTTTTTTTTTATAGAAAGATGACTTGTTTTTTATTCATTTTTGTATCCCCAGTACCTAGAACAAAATCTTATGCAAAGTACGGCCTCAACAAAAGCGTGTTGAATCACCTTGTATTAAGTTCATTTTACAGGAGTCACAAGTACTTGCTATACAATACAGTGAATATTTGGATACATTAATTTAATTTAATACAGTAAGAATGCAATTCAACCTTTGAAGAATTCAATCTCATGGAAAGAATGGAAATTGTGGTTCAGAATGTTAAGAGAATTAATGAAAAGAAATGCTAAGGAAAGGTGACTTAGCTATACCAGATCTTAAATTGTATTATAAAGCAGCAATGATCAAAACTACTTAGTACTGGCTAAGAAATAGAGTGGTGGATCAGTAGAATAGGTTAGGCACACAAGACACAATGGTCAATTACTTTGGTAATCTGCTGTCTGATAAACTCAAAGACCCCAGCATCTTGGATAAGAACTATTCAACAAAAACTGCTAGGAAAGCTAGCAGAAACTGGACATAGACCAACGTCTTAAATTATACACCAAAATAAAGTCCAAATGGGTACGTGACTTAGATATAAAGGCTGATACTATAAGCAAATTAGAAGAGCAAGAAATAGTTTGCCTGTCAGATTTATGGAGAACAGATGAATTTATGACCAAAGAAGAAATATAGAACATTATGAAATCCAAACTGGATAATTTTGGTTACACTAAGTTGAAGTTTTTGCACAAACAAAGCCAATGCAACCAAGATTAGGAGGGAGGCAGAAAAAAGAAAGAATTTTTTACAATCAGTGAAAGATTTCATTTCTAAAAAAAAAAAGAGAGAACTGAGTTAAATTTGTAAGAATACAAGTCATTACCCACTTGATTAATCATCAAAAAAATATGAACAGGAAGTTTTCAGAGGAAGAAATTAAAGTTATCTATAGTCATATGAAAAAATGCTCTAAATCACTATTAGAGAAATACAAATCAAAACAGCTCTTAGGTACCGCATCACACCTATCTGATTGGATAACATTACAAAACAGGAAAATGATAAATGCTGGAGATATAGGAAAATTGGAACACCAATTCATTATTGATAGAGTTGTGAACGGATCCAACCATTCTGAAGAGCAATCTGGAACTGTTCCCAAAGGGCTATAAAAAAGTGCATATCCTTTGACCTAAGCAATATCACTTCTAGGGCTGTATCAGAAAGAGATCTACATGTACAAAAATATTTTGTGGTGGCCAAGAACTGGAGACTGAGGTGATGTCCATCAACTGGGGAATGACTGAACAAGTTGTCTTACGTGAATGTAATGAAATACTGTTGTGCTATAAGAAATAATGAGCAGGTGGACTTCAGAAACACCTGGAACTGAGTAGAACCAGGAGAACACTGTACACCGTAACAGTCACATTGTGCAATGACTAACTTTGATAGAATCTTCTCAGCAATGCAAGGACCTAAAACAATTCCAAAAGACTCACAATTGAAAATGCCATCCACATCCAGAAAAAGAAATATGAAGTCCAAATGAAGATCAAAGAATACTATTGTTGTCTTTTTAGTTTAATCTACTGTTGTTTTGTTTTTTCTTTCTCATGGTTCCTCCTATTGGTTCTAATTCAACTATACAACCTGACTAATGTAAAAATATGTTTAATAAGAATGTATATGTAGAGCCAATATCAGATTGCACAGCCTTGGGGAGGGAAGGGAGGTAGAAAAAACTTAAAACTTAGGAAAGTAAATGTTGAAAACTAAAAATAAACAAATTTATTTTAAAATGAGTAAAAAGAAGAATGGAAGTTGGATGCCATAACATCATCAAAAAAATAATCAACAAGTATTTATTAAGCACCTTCTGTATGCCAGGTTGGGGCAGGTAGGTGATGTAGTGGATAGAGCACCAGACTTGGAATCAAGAAGATTTGAGTTCAAATCCAGCCTTAGATACTTGCTAGCTGTGTGACCTTGGGAAAGTCACTTAACCCTTATTTGTCTCAAGTCTTCATTTGTAAAATGGGGACACGCTGGAGAAAGAAATGACAGACCACTCCATCATATTTGCCAAGAAAAACCCATAGATAAGAATCCATGGGGTCATGTAGTGTTGGATATGACTGAACAAATGAACAACCATGTGTGCCAAGCACTGTGCACTTTCAACTTGACTTTTCCCTGACTCGTGCTACACCTCACAGTAGAAATTTCAGAGTTTAGCTTATGTAATCCACATAAAGTCAAAAACCAAAGAGGAAAAATATTTTTACATCAACTTCATCTTTTTGAGATAAAATGAAGTAAGACACATAGGCCTCTGATTATAACGAATAATATAACCTTTACTTTCAGGGGAAAGTACATGTAATAACTATTTTTTCTCTGAACATTTAAAGAGAAAACACTGAAAAACATTAGCACTATCTAGACAAACAGTGACTGTCTTAGTTTGAGCTTCATTTTTTTGTAATCATTTCAAAGGCCATAAAATCACTAAATATGTTATGAAAGAAATATGCACATATAAAAATGAGTCAGACACTCCTAATACCTAAGTTCTATTAAACTTTGTTCTATGTAACTTTAATAGAAAAGATATGATTGACTCAAGGTATAGGTAAATCTGTATAATACTAAGGTTAGTTAAAAATTTGGATTCTATAGCACCTTCTAAATAAAAATTAAAACTTTCTATATGTATACAAATATGTACATGTAACACAAATATACAGACACATATGTATATTGAAACAAAGTAAAAAACCATATTTCTCTTGTTTTTAATTTTCTTTTTTCCTTCTTGAGAGTAAATGCTTTTCCTTCTTTGGAGTTAGATTTAGGGGTGGGGATATATTAAGTATGTAAAGGAGGAAATATGGTAGGGAAATAAATCACAACTTCTGTGTGGGTGTTTGTGTGTGTGTGTGCGTGTGTATGTGTGTTTCCTTAGCAATAATTTGTTATTTTATTGCTATTTATCATAAGCTTTTCTTATCTGGGCGTTAATACATATCTTTTCCTGACACTCCCACTATCAGTTACCCCATTTATCAAGAAATAATTTGATATCAAATTTGGTCACCTTCTAGCTTATTTGAACTAGTACTTATTAGAACTAGTTTTTATTTTGGATTTTTAATCATTCCACTATGCCTTCTCCCCACTTTTATCATCTTCAGTGTAATATATGCATTTACATATAAGTTAGTATCTGCATAGTTGGCAAACCCACAAGGAATATTAAATGGAATTTTAAAGGCCATACCAAAAATAATGTTGCTACCTCTTATCAAACCCTACCCCATCCTTGAAAGGTCACCTCTTCCAGTATGCCTCCCCTGATCTCTCTGTCCTCTAAATCCTTGCAGTATTGAGCATTCTGTAGGTATTGTCTATATTTCCCCTCGATAACATAAAATATGTAATATAAATAGATATACTGTTAGATTAACTATCCACATCAGGGAATCATAGAGCCACAAAATCCCTGGAGAAGTACAAGACTTTTCCTTATCTTCCAAGAAACACTATCTGGCTGCACCAAATGGATATGATTCCTCTGGAATCCAATGGCATTTTGTTTGTACCTCACTTAGCACATTCTGCATTACACTAAGGTTATAGATCCAAAGAAACATTTTTGTAATAGACAGAAGTAGATGTGTAGAATAGGCAGAATCCTGGAATTGCATTCACGAAGACCTGGCTTCAATTCCTTCCTCAGACACTAGCTGTTTGACTGAGGAAATCATTTTACCCTTTTGGGGCCTCAGTTTCCTCATCGGTAAAATGAAGGGCTGGGATCAATGACCTCTAGGGTCACTTCTCACTCTAAATATATTTTTCTTATGGTTATTAATTAATCTATACAATTCTCTATATAAAGGAGAGTGTAGGGAGGAATAAGTAAGGATCAAACAATACAAAGTACCTATCCTCCAGAGTTCTGGGGGAGCTTATACTGGTGAAGACAGAGGTTGACATGCTAGCTTTATCCAAGTATATGAAGGGATTTGGTGTAATGAAAAAGAGGGATTAGAACTTCTTTCACTTGGCCCAAGAACATGATTGCAGAGGCAGTTTGGATGCAAGAGAAAACTCAACAAAATTAGTGTCCCAAAGTGGAAGTGGTTGCCTTTGCAGGCAATAGCTAATCCACTATTAGAGCTCCTCCGCTAAAGGCTAGATTAATACCCACCACAAATGTAATAGGAAGTACTACTGTACTACCTGAGTGACATTAGCAAAGTCATTTGCCCTTTGGGAAGCTCCATATCTTCCTTTGTAATATTGCAAAGTTGGACTATTAGGGCATGGGAACATAGAATTTCACAGTCATAGCTCTAGACTGGAAGGAAAATTAGCCCAACCCCCACATTTTAGAGGTGAGAAAATGGAAACCCGGAGATTTAAAGTGACTTGGTCAAGGTCTTGCAGAGTTGGAATTTGAGTGCAGGTTCTCTAATATTCCTTCCAGCCCCAATACATGATCCCATGGTCAGACAGAGATTAAAATACAGTAGATGACCTCTGAGTTGCTTTCAGATTCAGAGTATTTTATTTTATACAGCCTAAGGGGAAATAAAACAAGTACATAGTCAACTCTATCATATAACACAATAAGCACAGAAGAGACTCAAAGTGAGAAAAGAGATACTCATAGGAAGGGAATGGAAAATAGAGCAAAAATTGTATGGAAGAGGAAAAATCTGATGAGACTAAAAGGAAGCAGAAGAATAAGAAGCAGAAATGTGGGAAGGGACTGGTCCAAGTATGAGAAATGGAATATACAAATGTATTGTGGCCAGAAAGGGTAAATTTAGGTCAGTGCTAAAGAGCAGTGCAACTTGCCAGAATTATAGAATGTGTGGAAAGGGATATGTAATAATGTTGTTGAGACAACTTAAAACCAGACCATGGAACTCCAGCCAAGTGTGTGAAATTTCACCAAGTGTGGATTGAATGTGATAAGAAATGGAGAGTCACTAACATGTTTAACACAGTAAGAGCATGGTCAAACTCCCACCCCTTTTTTAAAAGTAATATTAGTTTAATGATGGAGTTTCAGATATAAAAGATGAGAGAGTTAAAAGAGGCTGTAAGCTATTTATGAGAATTAAATTTACTAAAATTAAGTCTACTAAATTTATTAAAACAAATGAGATGAGAGATAATGAGAACCTAAACCAGAGTGGTGCTAGTGAGAGTAGAAAGGTTGGGATTTAGAGAAGAGAAATTATATAGTTATTTTTCCTGCATATGAGACTGTAAGGTTCTTGTTGGAAAGAATTTTCTTATGCATATTGGAATTTCCCAAGGCACACACACAGAGTCACACACACACACACACACACACACACACCACTGAATTGATTGAAATATAGCAAGGTCAGAAGAAAAAATAATTATATCCTATAATAATATTCATGACCAAGTCACTAAGAAAACCTTTAAAATATACATATTAGCACTCAAGTTCCAGTCATTAACATTTCCTTTCACTTTAGACTTGTTTCTAAGTGGCAAAACAATTATCCTATATTTTTTTTCTAATTCACAATTTTGCTCTCTCAGTCTTCCACATGTAGTTTTTGTAGAACTTTGCCCTGGTGACTAAATCTCCAAATCCTTGGCATTTTCATTAAGTGCTATCCTATTTTTAAACGTTTCCTTCTCCCAAGATTTCTCTAAGTTGATAACTGTGGCAACTGGATGAATTCATAAAATTCATTCTAGCTATAATTAAGAACTTTCCACTGCAAACTTATTTGTTCCCAAAGAAACTTCTTGTTTCTGGGGTAGAAACGGCACCACAATTGGCTACTAGGGGTATGATGGGTTAGGTGTGGGCTTGCAGTCACGAAAATCTGAGTTAGAATTCTACTTCTGAGACGAGTCTTTTAATTTCTCTAAGGCTCAGTTCCCTCATTTGTAAAATGGGGATAATCATAGCACCTACTTCACAGGATTGTTGTGAAAATCAGATAAGATATGTAAAGTGCTTTGCAAATCTTAAAAGTATTATATAAATATGAGTATTATCACTATTATTATTTACCATTATTACTTGAAAAGTGATTCCAGATGATGATAACTGAAGAAGCTAGGATCACAAGACTAAGGAGTAATAATATTTGTACACAAGCATCTTGGAAAAACTAAATCATCCTACTTACCAAGGGGATGATACCTCATTGGGCTTCTTCCCACTGCATGAGAATCCATCTAAATTGATACTAATATAAGTAGGTCTTAGAATTATGAAATATATGAAATAAAATTTCAAAGCACTTTCACAGTTCCTGATCGGATAGTTTTCAATAGTTTTTACATGTATGTACATATATATATATATATACATACACATATATATGTGTGTATAGCATGAATATGTGCATATATATACATATACACACATATATGGTATCCTATGTCTTAGTGAAATTTTAAACCATAAAGTTTACATGCACATACATAATATTTGATGTTGTTCAGTTGTTTAGTCATGTCCAATTCTTCATCCCTTGGTGGACACGCCAGGTCCATCAATCCTACGCTAATTTTTGAAGTTTGCCCAGGTTAACAGTCATTGTTTCCATAGCACTGTCTATCCATCTCATCCTCCACCATCCCCTTTCCCTGTTGCCTTCAATCTTTCCCAACACCAGGGTCTTTTCCAATGTATTCTATCATCTTATTATTTGGCCATGTATTTAATCTCCAGTTTCAGTATTTGACCTTCTCGTGAATAGTCTGAATTAATTCCTTTAGTATTTACTAATTTGACCTCCCTTCTGTCCAGGGGACCCTCAAAAGCCCTCTCCAGCACCTCAATTCAAAATTATCAATTCTGTGATGTTTAGTATGTTATAGAAGACAATATGTGTTTAATGTCTTCTAAAATATGTGCATATATACATACATGTAACATACATGTAGATAATTTAATGATATAACAAATCATCCATGAAAACATATGAAAATGGCTTGAGTTTTGGATTAGACATTTGAGGTAAATAAAAAAGGACCATATTATTCACACTTCTTTAGGAAATTGTGCTGTAGAAAGAAAGGTATCCTTGGCATCGAAAGATCAGATATCCTTGGCATCTCCCATTTACTTGGGTGACAAGAACAAGTCACTCAAACTTTCTAAGGCTCATTTTTTTCATCTATAAAACGGGAAAAATAACACTTGAACTCCACAGCTCATATTTTTGATTTTTGGAAAACACTATAAACTGAAAAATGCTATATAAATGTGTGTTAAGTTATTAAAGACTATACAAAATGGAAGACATCATTATGATGATGAATTTGAAGAGCTATATGCCTTTCTAACTCTCATCGAAAGACAAAAATTAAAATAAAACCCTCCATCCAGTAACCAAGGTTACATTTTTACACCTATAGGTAAATTTATTTTAATGTCAAAAGATTCAACTTCTTACTGTGTGACCTAGAGATACTTAACAATAGTGTCAGATTGGAAGATGGTGAGTATGTTACCATCTTCTCCCACAGTTTGTCTTTTCTTAGCTGAAAGGGACAGTCATGAGTGCAAATGGGTTGATGCACTGGGAAGAAGAAAAATAAATGAGAATCTAGCTTTGCTTCCCATTCTGTTGCTACACTTTATTTGGCCCAGTAACCACAGCAAAGAAAAAATGAGCTGCTAAGGAGATAATGACTACTTCCTTTACTCCACTGCCCATTTAATTAAATTCTTTATAAAGTACTTGTGGATGTTTGACTATGTTTAAATTAGTGTGGGCAGGAAGTACTTGCTACTGCTTGTCATCCTAGCACCCTTATACATTACACAACTGTCACTTGAAATTCCCTAATCCAGCAGCACCCAGAAGTCTAAGCACAAGGCTATATGTAACACAAGTGAAAAATGCTCCTGCTTAGCCTTCCTGAAGAATAATGCTCATTCGTTGACTTCTGCAACTGCTAATCTTCTGCAGAAATCATCCATCAATGTGAGATCTACAATGCAATGTGCTTCTCTAACTCTTAAATATTCTATGAAAATGTAAGTAAAAAAAAAATCCTAAGAAACATTTGGCAAAGAAGAAATTCAGGATCAATATATAACACTTTTTTTTTTTTACAAAGCAACTTATATAAAGCTTAAGACAAAAATCTATGTTTTCAAACACATCAAGTATTAATATTGCACACAACTGAAAGTTTTAAAATCTTCTAATTGGATTATCATATAAGACTACACAAATTAAGAGAAAGCTTTGAATTCACCACTTTAAAAGAATTATGGAGGATTATCCACATTTTATTACTAAAAATATATTTTTTATTTTCAGTCTTGATAATATATATTATTTCAACATGTTAAGAATTTACATTTGGCAGCATAAATATAAGTTGATATATAGCAATCAAATATTCACTGAGCTCTTTCTGTGCACAGAACGGTGTGGGGGAAGAAGAAGTATGACATAATATTCCCTGCCCTCAAGAAACTTACCATTTGCAGAAATAAAACAAATAATCATTACAATAACAACAAATGATATAAATAACCATCTAAAATAACATATAAGAAATGCTGCAAAACACAATGTAATGTTCAAAAATTATGCCTAATACATGATAAAGATTTACAATATTGCTGGCTAGGGTGGCCTGAGAAAATCTCATTAAAAAGTGAGAATTGAGCCAAAATTTGAACAATGGGCAGCATTTGGTAAGAGAGAAGGGAAAGGGAGCCTGATGGGGATCCAGGATGAAGGCAATGAAGGCAGTTAATAAGCACTAGTTGGCTGAGTGAATGTCAACTTCATGGAAGTGGAAATGTGCAAAAGACATGTTCCAGACATATACTTATACTGAAGACTCATATTCAATATCAAAATCATAGGAATATGTGAATCATAACTAGGAATGTTTGATGGTGGTTGATTCAAATCCCACCTCTGAAAAATGTTGGCTTATGACTCTGGCCATGTCAGCTCATCTCTCAATGCCAGTAATCAATTTTCCCAGATGATAAGTTACAAAATAGTAGCAGAGCTGTATTAATAAAGAGAGTTTTCTTTGTGGGAATTCTCATTATCAGTAAAACAGCTCCAGATGAAAAGAAAGGGAAAAAAAAATCACCCTAACAGGCAGACTCACATTTAGTGCAAACCATTAGGATTATTTTTATCATTATTATTTTGGTAGTGGTACAAAGAATTGCATCATAGTGGTCCTTCTTGGATGAACTAAAAAAATAATAATTAATAATAATAGCTAACATTTATATAGTGACTACTATGTGCCAGGCACTATGCTCAGACCTTTATGATAATATCTCATTTGATTCTTACCACATCCCTGTGACAAAGGTACTGTTATTGTTCCCATTTTACAGATGAAGAAACACATGTTAAGTGACTCGCTCAGGTCACACAGCCATCACTGTTCAGAGTACTTCCTATGGATCGAGGGTCCCTTTTCATCATCAGCATCAATACCAACTGTTGATCAAAGACCATAGACTTGGAGGTAAGCCTAAGAGCCCTGGGAGGAGCAGTATCCCACAGAACACCAGTCCTGTTTCCAGTTCAGCTTTCATAGACATTATTCTAGGAAGCATCCATAGAAAACTTTTTCCCAATCCATCTTAATTCTAATGTCCCCCCTCTGTTGTTTATTTCCAACATATCCAGTATTTAATTTGATTGTGCAAGCGTTTGTACATTTTCTCCACCATTGGACTGTGAGCACCTTGATAATATGGTCAATCTTTTATATTTCTTTGAATCCTAGTGTTTATCACAATACTTGGCACATAGTAGGCACTTGATAAATATTTACTGACTAAATATATCATATCCTCTTCTGCTTTAGAAGGTAGTCACAACTGATAGAATTCCAAAAAGAAAGTTCTTATCATCAAAGGCCCTGACACTGTGAAATGGTTCGGTATCAGAAACTGATATGATTTTATCCACAGAAATTACATCTAAAAAATACTTTGCATTCACTTTGCCTCTATATGCTAATGACCATTCAATCTTAGAATATGATTTATAGTTGAAACTGTTTGTAGAAATATTGCCCCCTGAAAGCAGACTAATTTGCTATTGTGATATTCCAATACAGTATATCCCTAGCACTTAGCATATTATCTTGCACATAGCAAACACTTAACAAATATTTCTTTCATTCATTCATACTGTTACAAGACACTTAGAAGAACTCTCAAATACCCAGAATGATCTGTGATCTCATTCATTTGATAATGCTTATAGATCATCCAGATCTACTGAACCAGAATGACTCTTGTCTATGTCTTCCCCTAAGGTGGCCATGGCTCCTGCCTCACTTTCTCCTAGTACCTCACCTTCACCATACGACTAGCCAATCTTCTTTTTCAACCATCTATTTCACTAATAGGATCTTTTGCTCCTGGTTATTGTTTAATATTTATCTACTGATTGTTTCAGCTACCTTAATATCCACTATTCCCCTGCTTTATAGTCATCTTTGTAATGTACAGTTCTTTGAGGATTATTGTGTTCCACTCCTAGCAGCCAAAATTCAGTACGAAAGACAGACCTTGATTTCAAGATGTTAGGAGTCATTAAAGGAACTTTGCAATTCCCTGCAGGATGTCTGGTCAACTGAATGTTGTGACCTTACCCTTAGACATTCTTTACCACTTGGGTTGTTTCCCATGTTTATGGACCAAACTATTTGGAGTGACTGGAAATCTCTTTTTCTAAGAGACTCTACATCATTACTCAAATTGATAAGACCCAGAGATACAAAGACAATACTTCATTCATTCATACAACATACAAGAAACTTGTACAAAGACAAAATTTTTAAGAAGAAAAAAGTGAAATGGACCCAACCTTCAAGGAGCCTATATTCTATTGGTACTGCCTTCCCTCCATCCCGACTCATATGAAATTTAGTATGACTAATAAAATATTAGAGCCACAAGCAATAACACTTTGAATTTTCTTTCAGTAATATGAATTTATTGATTCTAAAGAAGAGTTTATGCCCATAGATTTGATAATGGAATAGCGGAGCCTTAATCCTTGAGGTTAATGCCTTACTTATATTCACAATATATCTTTTTAGAAGGTGTAAGGATATGATTGAAGGGACTCCACTAAGTTTTTAGCAGAAAAATATCTAGCAACAATTTCAATCAAAATCAAATAGTTTATTTCAGACCCTGAGGGGGAAAAAAACTACTGACACCCAGCAGTTAACTGTGGATTTTTATTGCCTCTTTTTCAATACAAAGTGTTACTTAATGTTACCTGGCATAAACAATGCGTGGATTTTCAGTGAGCTAGTGGAATACACAAGAGATATTGGAATGTACCATGAATTTTAAGAGTTCCCAGAGAAATCTCTTTAATCTCTATAGAATTGTAGAAGTAAGAAAATGAGGGAGGCAAGGAAGGGTATGAGTAGATGGGAGTGGGCGAGTATGGAAACAGAATAGAAAATTAACAGCACCACAGTATGGGGAAGGTGAGAAGTATGAGCCTACTCTGACTTTACTTGACAGAACTCTGACCCCAACAAACCATATTCACTGTTGAAGAAAACAAAACAGTCACTTATTGATTTACTCCTTGACATGTATATCATTTAAGGTCTTTTACTTTTGCAACCCAAAGCTATAAATTTCCCACTTTAAATGGAACCTAGGAAGAGTAAGAAAATGAATGCAATGATTCATTCAGGTGTTATGACCTATCTGCTATGGTTTATTGATCAGAATGGGAACAAGGTCCTTGATTTCAGAATACTGCTGATGATTTTTTATAAACATCTTTCTAAGAATCTAAAGTAACCCCTTTTCCCTAAATTTTTCTAAAGAAAAATGTTGGACATCTTTGGATGCTTTTCTTTATTAAAATCCATTAATTACTGTAGTTTGTATTATGTCAAGAAGTGAGACACAAATATAATAATAATGAGCCCAGACTAGACAAAGTCTTTTTGCTCCTTCTGAGTGTGAAAATTTAATGTAGACCAGTAAGGTATACCTAACATATACTTAATAGAAAAGACAATATACTGCCCTCCAAATGGGGAAATGTTGAACGGAAATATTCTTTTTGGTGTCCATCATAAAATATTGTCCCTAATGTAAATTCTGATAAAAATAACATAAAAGAAAATTGAAAACAGTCATTTCCCTAAAATCACTGTTAATAGGGCACGAGGATTCTACAGCTTAGAACAGCATGTGACTGATAACTCCATGCTTACAGCATGGGTATTACTATGAGATAAGTGACAGAAGCCATTTCACTGGTTTTTTGCTATTATTGTAGTTTTCTCTCTCTCAGGGAACACTCTATGCAGATCTTATACAGGTGCCCCTGAAATGTGTTTCCAAAATTATTAGAGTGAGGTCCAATATTCAGAATGAAAACACAATATAGAAAAATCATCCCACATGATTTGTTACCATAGAACACTCATATCAGCCCCTTGTGACTCCAGAAGTCACCACTGTTAGAAATCCTACATGACAGAGCAAACTCACGCAGCTCAAGTATAGATTGGCTATTAGTTAGGAGAAAAGGTAATTTTCATGCTAGGCAGAGTCCCCAGGGAGTCATGAGAAGGTTCAGAAGGAGTGGTAATGTCTACAAAGGTTTAAATCCATGTTGACAGAAGGAAAGGAACGAATATTCTGTATCTGGGCCAGTGGGATTTTACGCAGGTATAATCCCAAGTCTGACTGGGTCAGTTAGACACCCTCACACTGAAGATCCCATGACAGCCTAAAGTGCTAGTGATATATGATTTGCTGCATTTTTAAAAATTTTTAAACATTTCTAAAACACTTGTAGAACTCTAGTCTAACAACCATTCAATAATTTTTTAATTAAAAAAAAATCTTTAAATAGCAAAAGCTTTTCCCCCAATGTTATATACATTAGTTCTTACATTTAATTTATATACTGTTTCCTGAGTTTCAGATTATCATTGAAAACACTCACATCTCATGACAGGATATCCTTTTAGAAGCAAATTTCTAAAAGTATTTTTACGTATTATCTAGAATGAAAAAGATAAATAATTTTTTTTGGTCAGAACTATGATTCCTTAGTATAAAGAAGTTTCACTGAGGTAACTAATTCCCTTTACAATGCAGAACACATGTTCTACAACTTAAAATTTTATAAAATTGGGGATACAGACAGGTAAGGAGATTTTCTCACTCATTCGCAGTCAGAATGCATCTGAGACAATATTTGAACTCCAAGGCCTACTCTCTACACTATACCATGATGTCTTTCAGCAAATATTTATTACCACTTTTAAATGCCAATTTTACTTGTAAAATTAAAAATCTATAATTTTTTGAGTAGTCACTCTGCCTATAGAGACTGCAACCCTCCTTTGCATGTTAGAAGATGATCCTTAAGAACTTTTGTGAGGGACCCTGAGGAACAGTATCACCTGGGGTCACAAGACATCAGGGCTCTGAGGGACAATTATTACTTGCAGTTGAAAGGGAGTAGGGGTCCTTCCTGGGTAAGGACCAGAGAACAGACAAGAAGAGCAATGACTAATGACTACACTTCTCCCCAGATCACAGAAGTACCAAAAATTTCCAAACTCCCAGAACTAGCTCTGAAAATAGCAGTGCAAAAAAACCTGAAGCTCATTTTCAGGCCCACCACCACCACCTAAGAAACAGAACTCAACTTTAACATGAAGTTCGAAGTCAAGAAATAGGTTAGAAAAAGAAGCAAACAATAAAAAAGAACCCAATCATAAAAGCTACTATGGTGACAGGTAAGATCAGCATACAAAATAGCTACTAGCAAAGCTTCAAAGGAAAAAAAGGAAAATTCATGTGTATCAGACATGAGCCCAACAAGAAATCCTAGAAGAGTTAAAAAATTCCTTTCAAAATCAAATAATGTTAGAACAAAAATTGGAAAATGATAGTGATGTAAGAAAATTATGAAAAGAGTGGACATGCTAGCACTATTGTCACAAACCCAGCAATATATCTGTAAAAAAATGACTCTAAACAAATTCTGGAGCTTCAGAACCCACAGAATGATGGAGTGAAGCAAATCTCCAGCCCTGGAGAGCCAGGAAGATCACCAAAAAGTGTCTATCACACTGCTCTGGGAGCACCATACAGTCCATTAGCACAGATGGGACCTGAGCAGGCCTTGGGGAGACTGAATCTCCAGCACCTGTGACAGTTTCCAGACTTCATGACTACAAAAAGTCGAGGGCAAATTGGAAGGTCAGTGGAAAAACTTGTGGAACTTATGTGAGAGAGTAGATGGTTGGCCACAGCCCCAGGGCAGTGGAGGGGTGGAGGAGCCTGCAGAGGAGGAGCCAGCAGCAGCAGCAGAAGAAGGGACAGTGGCAACAGCAGCAGCAACAGTGACTGTTTCTGGAGCTCTAGGCCAACAGATTGTGAGGGGATGGAGTAGCTGACAGTATACTCTGCAACCCCACTGGAAGCAGAAAACAACCTTGACAAAGACCTCAAAAGTCAAGTAAATAGCTGGGAAAATGAGCAAAAACCAAAAAAAGAATCAAAATATAGAATCATACTTTGGTGACAAGGAAGAACAAAGTATAGAAACAGAACACAACAAAGTCAAAGCTCCTCCATCCAAAGCCTCCAAGAAAATATGAATTGGTTTCAGGCCATGGAAGACCTCAAAAAGGATTTTGATAATTAAGTATGAGAAGTAGAGGAAAAAATGGGAAGAGAAATGAGAGTCATGCAAGAAAATTATGAAAAAAAGAGTCAACTGCTTGCCAAAGGAGACCCAAAAAATGCTAAAGAAAATAACGCTACAAAAAATAGACAAACCCAAATGACAAAAGAGATCCAAAAAGCCAATGAAGAGAGGAATGCCCTAAAAAGCAGAACTGGCCAGATGGAAAAGGAGGTCCAAAAGTACTGAAGAAAATAATTTCTTAAAGATCAGACAAGAGCAGATGGAAGCTAATGACTTTATGAAAAATCAAGAAATTATAAAACAAAGTCAAAAGAATGAAAAAAATAGAAGGCAATGTGAAATATCTCATTGGAAAAACAATTGACCTAGAAAATAGATCCAAGAAGGACAATTTAAAAATTATGGGACTACTTGAAAGTCATGATCAAAAAAAGAGCCTAGATATCATCTTTCAAGAAATTATTGAGGAAAACTGCCCTGATATTCTAGAACTAGAGGGTAAAATCAATATTAAAAGAATCCACCAATCACCTCTTGAAAGAGATCCCAAAAGGAAAACTCCTGGGAATATTATAGTCAAATCCCAGAGTTCCCAGGTCAAGGAGAAAATATTGCAAGCAGCCAGAAAAAAATGATTTGAATATTGTGGAAATACAATCAGGATAACACAAGATCTAGCAGCTTTTACATTAAGGGATCACAGGGCTTGGAATGATATTCTTAAAGACAAAGGAACTAGGATTAAAACCAAAAATCCCCTACTCAGCAAAACTGAGTACAATACTTCAGTGGAAATAAATGGTCATTCAATGAAATAGAGGACTTTCAAGTATTCTGGTTAAAAAGACCAGAGCTGAATAGAAAATTTGACTTTCAAACACAAGAATCAAGTGAAGCATGGAAACATAAACAAGAAAGAGAAATCATAAGGGACTTACTAAAGTTGAACTGTTTATATTCTGCATGATAAGATCATATTTGTAACTCGAGACTTTTCTCAGTATTAGTGTGGTTGGAGGGATTATATACATACAGACAGAGGGCACAGGATGAGTTGTAGAGGTAAGGAAGATATCTAAAAATATAAAATTAAGGAGGGAGAGAGGAATATGTTGGGAGGAGAAAGGGAGAAATAGAATGGGGCAAATTATCTCATATAAAAGAGGCAAGAAAACACTTTTTCAATGGAGGGGAAAAAGGAGGAGGTGAGAGGCAAACAGTGAACCTTAATCTCATCATATTTGGCTTAAGGGGGGAATAACATGCATACTCAATTTGGTATGAAAATCTATCTTATGCTACAGGACAGTAGGAAGGAAGGGGATAAGTGGTGGGTGGAGGGATGATAGAAGCAAGGGAAAATGGGAGGATGGGGAAATTAGAAGTAAACACTTTTGAGGAGGGATAGGATCAAAAGAGAGAATAGAATGAATGGGGGGCTGGATAGGATGGAGGGTAATATATTTAGTCTTTCACAATATGGCTGTTACGGAAGTATTTTTTATAACTACACATGTATAACCTATATTGAATTACTTTCCTTCTCAGTGGGAATTTGTAGGGAGGGAGAAAGGGAGAGTAGTTGGAACTCAAAGTTTTAAAAACAAATGTTTATAATTGTTTTTACATGCAACTGGGAAATAAGACATACAGGCAATGGGGTATAGAAATCTATTTTGTCCTACAAGAAAATAGAAGGGATGAGAATAAGAGAAGGGAGGGGTTTGATATAAGATAGGGAAGACTAGAAGAGGTGGTTATCAGAATGCTTTCTTGGGGTGGACAGAGGGGAGAGATGAGAAGAAAATTTGGAACTGAAAATCTTGTTGAAGCGTCTGTCGGAAGCTAAAAATAAATAATTTTTTTTTTTAAATTACGAAAACATAATTGACAGCTTGATAAAATAAGTATAAAATATTGAAGAAAATAAAACTTTAAAAAATAGTATTGGGGGGGGCAGAGCCAAGATGTCGGAGTAGAAAGACGCACATACACATAGCTCCGAACCCACAACCCACAGAACGGCTACAGGGGAGTAACTCACGGCGAATTCTGCACCCAGAGGCCACGGAACATGGGAGCGAGGGAGATTTCTGTTCCGGAGAGACCTGCAAACCTCTCACGGGGGGGCCTTCGAGCTGCGGACTGGGCGCCGGGACTGGGAGCAGAGGGCAGCCCTGCAGCGGCCGCGGGACCGAGAGGAAAAGATCCGAGCGGGCTTTGGGGACGGGACCTCCAGCGGCCATGAGGGTCCCTGCACCCACAGAGGGACCTGCAAACCTCTCGCAAAAGGTCTCTCGCGCTGCAGACGCAGAGCCCAGCCCAGCCCAGACCTGCTGTGGCCACAGCACCAAGAGAAACAGACCCGAGCAGGCTTCAGGGACGGGACCTCCAGCGGCCACGCGGGTCCCTCCACCCACAGGTGACGGGGGTTGGTGAGAGAGTCTCTTTGGCGGGTCGAGGGGGGAGTGGGGTGCCCCCATGGCTCAGGCCCCCCCGGGAGATAGAAGCTGAGAGGCGGCGGCAGACAGGTGCTCCCCAAGCGGGAGGGAGCCTGGATCCATTGTGGAAGGTCTGTACATAAACCCCTTGAGGGAACTGAGCCTGAGAGGCGGCCCTGCCCCGACCTGACCACCTGAACTTAATTCTCACACTGAATAGCAGCCCTGCCCCCGCCAAAAGCCCTAAGGCTGGAAGCAGCATTTGAATCTCAGACCCCAAATGCTGGCTGGGAGGATCAGGAGGTGAGGTGGGTGTGAGGAGAATATTCAGAAGTCAAGTCACTGGCTGGGAAAATGCCCAGAAAAGGGAAAAGAAATAAGACTATAGAAGGTTACTTTCTTGGTGAACAGGCATTTCCTCCCTTCCTTTCTGATGAGGAAGAACAATGCTTACCATCAGGCAAAGACACAGAAATCAAGGCTTCTGTGTCCCAGCCCAGCCAATGGGCTCAGGCCATGGAAGACCTCAAAAAGAATTTTGAAAATCAAGTTAGAGAGGTAAAGGAAAAGCTGGGAAGAGAAATGAGAGACTTGAAGTCAAAGCATGAACAGCAGATAAGCTCCTTGCTAAAGGAGACCCAAAAAAATGTTGAAGAAAATAACACCTTGAAAACTAGGTAACTCAATTGGCAAAAGAGGTTCAAAAAGCCAATGAGGAGAAGAATGCTTTCAAAAGCAGAATTAGCCAAATGGAAAAGGAGATTCAAAAGCTCACTGAAGAAAATTGTTCTTTCAAAATTAGAATGGCACAGATGGAGGCTAAGGACTTTGTAAGAAAGCAAGATATCACAATACAAAACCAAAAGAATGGAAAAATGGAAGATAATGTGAAATATCTCATTAGAAAAACAACAGACCTGGAAAATAGATCCAGGAGAGACAATTTAAAAATTTTGGAACTACCTGAAAGCCATGATCAAAAGAAGAGCCTAGACGTCATCTTCCATGAAATTATCAAGGAAAACTGTCCTGAGATTCTAGAACCAGAGGGCAAAGTAAATATTCAAGGAATCCACAGAACACCGCCTGAAAGAGATCCAAAAAGAGAAACTCCTAGGAACATTGTGGCCAAATTCCAGAGTTCCCAGGTCAAGGAGAAAATATTGCAAGCAGCTAGAAAGAAACAATTCAAGTATTGTGGAAATACAATCAGGATAACACAAGATCTAGCAGCCTCTACATTAAGGGATCGAAAGGCATGGAACAGCATATTCTAGAAGTCAAAGGAACTAGGACTAAAACCAAGAATCACCTACCCAGCAAAACTGAATATAATACTTCAGGGGAAAAAATGGTCTTTCAATGAAATAGAGGATTTTCAAATTTTCTTGATGAAAAGACCAGAGCTGAAAAGAAAATTTGACTTTCAAACACAAGAATGAAGAGAACCATGAAAAGGTGAACAGCAAAGAGAAGTCATAAGGGACTTACTAAAGCTGAACTGTTTACATTCCTACATGGAAAGACAATATTTGTAACTCTTGAAACATTTCAGTATCTGGGTACTGGGTGGGATTACACACACACACATGCACACACGCACACATACATAGAGACAGAGTGCACAGAGTGAATTGAAGAGGATGGGATCATATCTTAAAAAAAAATGAAATCAAGCAGTGAGAGAGAAATATATTGGGAGGAGAAAGGGAGAAATTGAATGGGGCAAATTATCTCTCATAAAAGAGGCAAGCAAAAGACTCATTAGTGGAGGGATAAAGAGGGGAGGGGAGAGAAAAACATGAAGTCTACTCTCATCACATTCCACTAAAGGAAAGAATAAATTGCACACTCATTTTGGTAGGAAAACCTATCTCACAATACAGGAAAGTGGGGGATAAGGGGACAAGCAGGGTGGGGGGGATGATAGAAGGGAGGGCATGGGGAGGAGAGTGCAATTCGAGGTCGACACTCATGGGGAGGGATAGGATCAAAAGAGAATAGAAGTAATGGGGGACAGGATAGGATGGAGGGAAATATAGTTAGTCCTATACAACACAACTATTATGGAAGTCATTTGCAAAACTACACAGATTTGGCCTATATTGAATTGCTTGCCTTCCAAAGGGAAGGGGTGGAGAGGGAGGGAGGTAAAGAAGTAGGAACTCAAAGTGTTAGGACCAACTGTAATGTTCTTGCCACTAGGAAATAAGAAATACAGGTAAAGGGGTATAGAAAGCTATCTGGCCCTACAGGACAAAAGAGAAGATGGAGACAAGGGCAGAGAGGGATGATAGAAGAGAGGGCAGATTGGTCACAGGGGCAATTAGAATGCTTGGTGCTTGGGGGGGGGAGGGGATAAAAGGGGAGAAAATTTGGAACCCAAAATTTTGTGAAAATGAATGTTAAAAGTTAAATAAATAAATTTAATTATAAAAAAAATTAGTATTGGGCAAAATAACTGCTTAAAAAGCAGAACTGGTCAAATGGAAAAGAACTACAAAATCTTACTGAAGAAAATAATTCCTTTAAAATTAGGATGTTAAGTAAAAGCTATTGACTCCAGAAGACATCAAGAAACAGTATAAACAAAGTCAAAAGAATGAACAAATTGAAGAAAATGTGAACTATCTCATCAGAAAATAAAACTGACTGGAAAATAGATTGAGGAGAGAAAATTTAAGAATTATTGGCTGTCGGATATTCATGGATCAAAGAAAGAATCTAGACATTATATTTCAAGAAACTATCAAGGAAAATTGCTCCAATATCCTAGAACCAGGATTGAAAAAAATTGAAAGAATCTACCAGTGCAATCATGTACTGAGATCCCCAAATGAAAACTCCCAGTAAGATTATAATCAAATTCAGAGCAACCAAGTCAAAGAGAAAAATACTTCAAGGATCCAGAAAGAAACAATCAAATACTATGAAGTCCCAACTATGATCACATGAGATATAACAGCTGTCAATTTAAAGAAAGAGCGGGCTTGGAATAAGGAAAAAATGGATGTTTAATGAAATAGAGAACTTTCATAGATTCCAGATGAAAAGAACAGAGATAAATAGAAATTTTTATATTCAAATAAAAGACTCAAAAAAAAGCATAAAAATGTAAACATGAAAGAGAAATCATAAGGAACTCAATTAACTATATGGGAAGGTGATACATCTAAGCCCTGAGACAGCCCTGCAGAACCTGTGGCCTATGGGCCACTTACAACCATCAGACCACTTGTAATGCACCAAATGTTTTCCATAGGCCCATGAAAAATGCAGAGGAAAACATCCCTTGTATGGAGAGTAAATCCTTTGGCATTCAGCAAGCAATGCTCCCTGGGCTGCAGGTTATATAGGCCTGCCCTAAGAACTCTATCACTATCGGAGCAGTTAGAAGGACTCTTCATGGACAAAGGGTACCAAAGTGGCTCAATTATGTTGGAATAATGTAAAAAAAAAAATAATTGATGGGTGAAACAGAGGAATGCACTGGGAGAAGAAGAATAGGGGAAATTATCTCATATAAAAGAGGTACACACTAAAGACTTTTTATAGTAGAGGGGAAAATGGGGAAGGGGTCAAGAATCACTTGTACCTAACTCTCATCTGAATTGGTTCAAAACTGGAAGAAAACATATATATGTGTGTGTGTGTGTGTGTGTGTGTGTGTGTGTGTGTGTGTGTGAGCACGTGCACACACACACACACACATTCAAACACACTCAGTTGGGTAGAAAAATCTTATCCAATAAGGATGTAAGAGGATAAGAGAAAAAGGTGGACTGATAAAAAGGAAGGCATATTAATAGAGGCAGTGATCATAAAGCTTTTGAGGAGGGACAGAGGAGAGAGAGACAGAGACAGAAAGAGAGAGATAGAGAGATACCGAAAGACAGAAGGAGGAACAAGAAAATAAGATGGAGGGAATGTTCAATTAGTAATCACAACTGTAAATAGGAATGGGATGAATATCCCCATCAATTGAAAGCAGACAGTTGAATGGATTAGAAATCAGAATCCAACAATATGTCGTTTACAAGAAACAAATTTGAACCAAGGAGATACACACAGAGTCAAAATAAAGGTCAAAAGCAGAATCTATCATGCTTCAGCTTCATTTAAAAAAACAGGTCTAGTAATCATGATCACAAACAAAGCAAAAATAAATCCAATTAGATGAAATAATCAGGAAAATTACATTTTGCTAAAAAGAATCATAGATAATGAAGTAATATCAGTACTAAACATATATGCATCAAATGGCATAGCATCCAAATTCTTAAAGGAAAAGTTAAATGAATTACAGGAGGAAATAGACAGTAAAATTATACCAGTGGGGGACCTCAAATTTCCCCTCTAAGAGCTAGATAAATCTAACTATAAAACAAATAAATAGAAGTTAAGGAGATGAATAGAATTTTAGAAAAGCTGGATATTACAGAGCTCTGGAGAAATCTGAATGGAAATTGAAGGTATATTTTTCTCCCACATGTACATGACACCTTCACAAAAAATGACCAGGTAATGGGAAATAAAAACTTCACAATCAAATTCAGAAAAGTAGAAATACTAAATGCACTCTTTTCAGACCATAATGCAATAAAGAAGTATATTCAATATTTTGCCCACTTACATACCAATAAAACTGACAATCTAAATTAAATGGATAAATATTGAAGAAAATATAACTTGCCCAGATTAACAGAAGATGAGATAGAAAAATTATCCTTAGGAGGAAAAATGGAATAAGCCATCAAGAGCTCCCTAAGGAAAAAAAAATCCCCCAAACCAAAAAGAGTTGCTATGGTCAAAATATTCAGTACCCTTTGAGAAACCTGGTAATAAGCTTCTCCAGCTCAAACTTAACAAAACCAACCCACAGGACAGAATCATTTGCCCATCATTGGGTCTATATCCCAGTACTTTCCAGCTTGGTACTACCTGCCATGGTTTATGTTCCTTTTTAGAATACATAGTTGAGTCAACCAGCCATATAGCCAATAAGACTGCAGAGTAGTCACTTGTTCTAAACCCCTGCAACTCCCCAAATTCTCAAAAAAGGGGAATCATTCCCCAGACATAGAGTAATGGCATCTAAATGCATAAAACAGGCAGAAGACTTAAGTTAAATCCTTTATGAATTAACATAGAAGAACTTTAATGTTTAGTGTTCACTCCACATCCTTCCACCCCTCCACCAACTATAAGAGAGAGAAATCATGGACCTGGACCAAGGGTAGAGATGTCTTGCTATTGCAATGACAATGTATGAACATAACCAGACATTTCAAATGTTCTGCAAGAAGCAGTAGATGTTGACTCCACCCATCCATGTGGACCAACAAGCAAACATTTGCTAAATAGCTTAAAAATATGCTGATTCTTTAGCAGAATGTGTCTCTAAGATAGGACTCTCCAATGTTATTGTGACTTGAAAATAACAGTCTCCCCTCACCTACTCCATAAGAAGTGGAAGATGCTAATTTTGCTGAGACCCCTGAAAAGGAAGTAAAAGAGTCAGGGAAGCACCAAACAGAGCGCCAGTGAGGGTAGCTACTATACCAAGCCTGAAGGAAATGGGTCTGAAACCAACTGAAATGAGTCATGTCACTTACAGAGAGCATATTAAAATCAAAAGTAAAAGGAGTCAAACCAGAGAGAATGCAAAGCTCCCTTAACAAATATGAATCCTAAAGATTCCCCAGGTTAAAAAGCCTCAAATGAGAAAGTAAATTAGTAAAAGAGGAGAATGAGAATGAATATAGAACAGAAATTAAAATTTCAATGTGGAATAAAAAAACACATGCAGTTGATTTGAAATAAAATGGATCAATTATGGTGAATCTTCTTAGAGAAGTAGAGAAACTGACACACTTGACACATTTGAAACAAGAAAATGCTGAAATTGAAGAAAATGTGACAGGAGAAAAATAAAAGGCAGCAAAACCAAACTAGCAAATGAATTCTATAAAATCAGATTCTATAAAAATCAGAGATGTTGACTTTGAGGGCAAAATGCTGACAGGCAACTTAAGGGTCACTGGTCTCTCAGAAGAACATGGCAGATTATTGTGACTATTGGTATTAGCTAACATTTGTATGGACTTCAAGGTCTATAATGTAATAAATGTATTTATATGTCATATAAATATACATATGTAATACATACAATCTAATTTAATCTTTATAACAAACCTGTAAGGTAGGGGAGTATTATTTTCTCCATTTCACAGATGAGTAAATAGAAAATAAGAGAAGTTAAGTGACTTGACTCTAGGCAACTTAAAGATAATAATGCTGGAAATAATATAAGAAAAATGCTCAGAAAACAAAGGCAGATAAAGAGAATGCACAGATTGCTTCCAGAATTCTGTATTTCAAAGTCTCAATATCCAGCTCACCGAGCGGTGAAATACAACAATTTCATTGTTGTGTATTTATATATATATGTATATATATATATATATATATATATATACACCCACACACATATATAAACACACATAAACATATACACATGTGTGTGTATATATGTGCATATATGTGTGTGTGTATATATGTACATATATACAAAAAATTAGTAAGCAGGTAAGTAAAAAATATTCAAATGAAGGGGGAAAAATTTCATAGGAACAAGAAATCACAAAAGGGAATGAACTTATTATTTATAGGAAACAAATCTTAAAATAAAGACATGAAAATAAAATGAGAAACTGGATCAAATTTTACTAAACACATTAACATTCTATTAAATTCATTTACCATAATTTATTCAGCCATTCCCCAATACATGCCCCTTCTGGATTCCAGTTACTTGTTAATATAAAAAGATGTGGTATAAATATTTTGCATATATGGTTCTTTTCTTCTTTCTTTGAATCATTGCAGGATGTACATCTAATAGCCACATTAGCAGGTCAAGGCATATGCACAACTGAGTGTCTTTTGGGTGACCATTCCAAATTGCTTTTCAGAATGGCTGGATAAACTTACAATTCCACCAACAGTGAGCTAATGTGACTGGTTTCCTATAGCCCTTCAAATAACTGATCAGTTTTCCTCAATTTTTCTCTTTGCTTTTGATTATTCCCTTTAAAGGATGGCTTTCAGGTAGGGGAGAAGAATGATAAAATTGGAAGATTTAAGTTCTGTAAAAATGAAAGACATCAGTGGATTAAAAATAGCTTCTTTGTCATAATGAAGCATTAGAATAAACAATTCCTCAAATTATAAAGTACTATTTTAAAAACTGAAAAAATTCTTTAAAACTCCATTTTTAAAACTTATATTTCAAGAAGAAAAACCGAATACCTCCTGGCGATTTTTAAAAAGATCTAGTCAAATTGAAAACAATAAAAAAAATCTTCACCTTGCAAAGATAGGAAAAATATGACTCAGCAGACAATTTCTATTTTAATAATTTTCAGGTTCAGACCACAACCATATTGGACTTGTATTTGCTATTCAGGTCATATTAACAAAGTATAATGTTAAGACTATTAAAAATTCTCATATTCTGATTCATTATCACCTACTTCAAAACTAATTAGAATTTGCAAAAAAAAAAAATGTGAAATGAGCACTCCTAAGTTTTGCTTTCAATTACTAATTGAACTAATTGAAACTAATAGCAATATAATATAATAGACATAATAGATGTGAATTTTCTAATAAAATAGATATTTTTCTTGAGGAGGAACAGAAAGTTTCTATTTAACAAAAGTCTTTTTAATTCAACACACATTCATTAAGCCTCTACTATATGTTAAGTACTATGTTAAACTCGGGATAAAAAGAAAAAAATGATAAAATTCCTGATCTGGAAAGAATTTACCTTTTTCTAAGGGAACACAAAATTCATAGAGATAAGTAAAAAGCCAAATAACTAGATATGTGTATATAATATTATAATTATAAAATTATATATTATATAATAATTATTATTAGATAATTAGAGATTAGTCAATGAACCAGGTCCCAACATGCATGTATAGAGTGCCATTGAAGCATGATATATGAGTGCCAAAAGATGCACTGATTTCACAGATGAAAGTAATTAAGGACCTTGCCTCCAAGAGAGTCATAGTGACTTGTAACAGAAGTGCTTTGGAGAGACTTTAGAGCTTATGTAGACATTCTGTAACTTTTTCTGGTTTGTAAACCACCAAATGAGGAAGATTTTTTTTTCAATTACCTAGGAACACATTGAAAAGGCTTTAGTCAGACTTGGCCTCTTTGATTTAATTTTTTGAGTAAAAGAAATTGGAGGCCACAACCTTGTGAACTTTAAAAGGTCAAGCAAGTAAGTCATTCAGGAATATGGGATCCAGGAACCAAGTCCATGCCAGGGTATTCATCTAATCAAGCTTTCATGTTCCAAGGTCTGAAGAAAGATCCAGGACCCAGCTATGATTCCACATTTAGACATCAAGTTGGCAGGATCAATGCTATGTAGAAATTATATTAAGTCTGAGTCCACTCTTCCCAGAAACTGATGTACTCTAGCAGAGAATGTGTACCAAGGTGCTGGACAGAAAACTTTCTACTACTATTTTACTATCTCTTCAAAGTATATATTCCCTTGCAAAAACTAATTGATTAAATGGAACTGGGAGCTAGTCATGGGCAAATAATTATAGGTGGGAACACATCTCCACTGGGGCCTGATTCAATGGCATTAGAGAAAAGGTACCATAACCTCTCAGGTGTAGCTCAGGAACTTTGATGTGAAGACTGTGGTTGGCCTCACTCAGAGAGAATGAGGCCAGAGAGACTGTCCCATAATGATGCAAAATAAATACAAAGGGGACAGTGAGGAATGATCTCCTGTGGTACCTATTGCTTAAGATGAACCTTTAGGGGTACTATAAGTTCCAAGAGGCAGAGACAAAATAGGTGAGCACTCCACCCTTAGAAGAAAAGACAAGGAAGTAGAAGATGAAACGTTATGCGCAAAGAACAAATACACTAGCAGGGACAAGGAATCTGCAGCCTTAAGGCCACATGTGTCCTTCTAAATCCTTAAGGATGATCTTTTAACTGATTCCAAATTTTACACTTCAGGATTTAGAAGGCCACATATGACCCTATAGTAATAGGCTCCCCACACCTGGTAGTTTGATCAAAACAAAGAGTGTGTGAAAGGAAGTAATGTATAATGTCTGGAAAGTTAGACTAGACACAGATTTTTCATGACTTTAAATTCCAAACAGAAGAGTCTGTATTTTAGACTAGAGGCACTGCAAGAGTACTAAAAGTCTTGATAAGGGGAACAACATGGACTGACCATAAAAAGATAGTTGGAAGTGATGCAGTAGACCTATTCTGCTCATGAGGTATATTTTACATATACCTTTGAATAGGAAAAATCATTAAAAGTGTGGTAAGTGGAAAGAAAGTCTCAGGTGGAGACCAAATAACTAGACAAGAGATTACCACTTTGAAGGAGAAGTATGCTGGACATACTTCTTAAATATGACTTAAATAGTCAGTGTGAAAATTGATACCTTGGAAATCGCAAATGCTATACAAATCAGGGCTTAATTCATTGTTTCACTGGTTGTCTAGACTTAAAGTGATGAAGAAAAATGCAGATTAAACTTACAAATGTGGTTGGAGAAACAGTTTTTAAATACTTACCAGCACAGTCTTGCTTAGCAGGGCCATATTCCCTTTTATAATTTAGAAAGGTAGGGACATACAATGGTAAGAACTGGTCAGAGAGCCAAGAGTTCTGTGGGTTTAAATCTTGCTTACTATACTTACTAGGTTTGGGACCTTGGGCAAGTTGCTTAGAACCTCACAGAGCCTCCATTTCCTCACTTGTAATGTAGAGGTGACCATACCCTAGAAACTACAGACTTGTTGTGAAGGTCAGAAGGAGAGAACATATGCAACCATCAGTTATTATCACTCATCAACAGAGCTGAAAGGGCTTTGAGCATGGGACTTTGGGAAGGAAACCTTGGAAGTATATTTATTCAGCAGGAGCAGCATATACTTAAAATCTAAAAGTTCAGATGAAAAAAGTTCCTTGCGCTACTTTACAAGCACTGCTAAAATAGACAATGCTTTGAACACTAGGGTAGGCGACCATGAAATATTAAACATTCCATTCCATAGGCATTTTAATCACCTCCATATTTTTAGGTCAACAACTCCCTCCCTCCAAGAGTTTCTTTAAGTATCAATAAATAGATGCAGCAATTCAATTAGATGCTCAATTGAAACTACATTTCACTGTCCATCAACTGATAAGAGAAATAACGGCCGATTCTTTGGCATAACATTTTATCAGCTAAACATAATTAACAATCAATTTACACAAAAATAAATGATTGTGAAGGTGAACTCTCACCTTAGGGGGCATGGGTTGAAAGGCAGAAGTTCTGTGATGAGGCATAATTCATAGTCCATTGATATATCAGGCTAATACAGTATATGTTGCACAAAGCTGACAGCAAGACATGGAAACACTGCATTTCCACTCAGGCTAAATATCACAGCAGGTGGCAAAGTTGCTTTAAATCAGTCAGTCACTTATACTTTAGGGCCAAAGGCAACAGAACTAGTCTACTTGTAGAATTAGCTGAAGAGATCTGACCGTGCCTTTCACAGCACTGCTGCGCATAGACACTCTAAAAAAATAAATAAATAAAACAAACAAAAAATTTCCATTATTTCTAAACACAAAATAAAAGTCTAGCTATAGCCTTATGGGCAATGGCATGTGGTTTTGTTCTCCCAAAATGTATCAATAGTATCACCTATGTATTATTGCACTTCATGACGCAACCTGAACTATGATTTTTAATAAAAAGTTTTATTTTAAAATAACACTATATGTAATCAGTGGAATTAATTTTCAATATTGGGCCTTCATTTAGACTTTTGTTAGTATATTCCATGCATGCTATTTCAGATTTAGAGTACTAGCATATGACCTTATGGCAACTTATAGCAGTACAATGTAGTCAAAAGAACCCTAGATCTGGAGTTATTTAGGAGGCACCATAATGTTGAGGCATGAACACTGGAATGATTTTCAAAGGTCTGGGATCAAATCCTGGATCTGCCTCTACTACCTGTGTGACATTGGGTAAATTATTTAAATTCTGACCCTCTCACTCATCTATAAAATTAGGCAGTTGGATTAAACGATCTCTAAGGTCCCCTCCAGCTTTATTAGTAAGCACTTATTAAGTAGATACCAGGCATCAGGTACTGTCCGAGGTGCTAGAGGTACAAAGACAAAGCCTAACTGGTCTCTGCCCAAGAGTCTTATAGTCTGGTGGAGGGAAAGGAAAAGATATATCTCTATCTACTTATCTACATCTACATCTATTCTATATCTCTATATATTATCTCCATTGATCCCCATCTCCACATTAGACTGTAAGACTCCTGTAGACAGAGAATGTTTTAACTTTTGCTTTTGTACTTCTAGCACCTACAACAGGAGAGAGAGACACACACAGAGAAGAAAATAAGAAAATCACAATAGTATTGCTTAAATAAGATTGAGACAAAGAAAATCCAAATATAGACAGAACCAATAACACAGTGTTAGGAAGGGTTTAGCAAGCTACTGTTTACCCTTCTAGACAAAATATCAAAGCTCGATGGAATTTCTACACGCTATCGGTTTCTTGAACAATGGGAATTTTAGGCTTCTTTCATAAACATATAGAGGAAGAGGTTTGAGAGAGATGGGACCTTTGGTTCCCCTTAGTTCACATAATATAAACAAATTATGCCTTAGGTCACTCACTCTATGTTCAATCCATATGTAGTTTTGTTTTTTATTATGTTTCCATTTATGTTGTGTGATCTTATTTACCCTTTCTTATTTATTCATGAAAATAGGGTAAAAGGACAAAGATCTAGTAACAGGATAATTGGACTCACTTAACACCTTAATTTTAGTCATAGAGAGATTCAGAGGCAGAGACAGAGAAAAATGCAAAGTAATTTTGAAGCAAATGTACTAACAGTTGGGAGCATCAGTTTATAGTGACATGATATGATCAGTTCATGGTATTAGCAAAGTCCTCTTGTAGAAGGTGGGATTTGGGCTGAGTTCTGATAGAAGCAAAGGAAGGTGTGAGGAAGACATGAGCCAGTACAAAGGCAGGAGATGGAAAGGAAATGAGGGTATCATGTGCAGTATGTAGGCCAATTGGACAATTAAAGTATTTTTATTCCCATGTGAAAGATGAGGAAACTATGAACTGAAGTAATTTACCCAAAAGTTGAATAGCTAGTAAATGGTTGTGGTCATTATTTTCACCAATCAGCTGATTATTTTCAATGAAGCATACTTTACTAGTACTGCGGGGAATTAAAATGGAGCCAAATAACAGAAAATGTATGAGTCAGGTCAGGCTGAAATGGACTTATTTATGAAAACAGCTAATAGTGCTCTAGCCTAATACCCGAGAAAAAAGGCAAAAATGTCACAGGAGACTCAGTTGAAGGGTGCAAGACCTTGGCAATCAATCTCAAAACAAGAAAAGCTAAATGAAACACATGGTTGAGTTCATTGACAAATGAACTCATAGCCAGCTGAAGAAAGCCACTAGAAAGGCTGAGAAAGGCAGTTAAGGAAACATGCCTTTCATAACTAAAATGAATACAATGAAAATAGCTCTATATTGGAGTAAGAGGATCTGGGTTCCAATTCTGTTTCTTATAATACTGGACAAGCAACAAACTCTCAACCTCATTTTCCCCATCTGCAAAGTGATGAGGGTTGCACTAAATGATTTCTAAGGTTTCCCTTCCAGTTTTAAATCTATGACCCTTTGATCATTTAACCTAAACAGGAATTCTCATAAGGTTATATAGTTCCTCAGGGTTTATTTCCACTTTTTCTAGAGAGAAAAAGTAATTTCTCAGTTCTTAAGTGGCACCTCAATTGGGTTCCATAATAGGAAACTGTTTGTTGTCGTTTCATTTCAGCCATGTCTAACCCAGTCAGCTCCCTAGAATTTATTAAGTCAATGCAATCTGCATTGGTGGAGGGAGTTCTCATACCAGAATTCCCTGGGTTTCCAAATCACAAATCCTTTTATGTTGTCAGTCAAGTCAACAAGCTGTTAGCACCTACTCTGCATCAGGCATAGTGCAAAGAATTAGAAATGGCTGCCTATTATTCCTAGAATCACAAATATAAGTTTAAGCAGGATGGCATTCTTGTCCTCCCAAACGCCTCATCATCTCTTGCTTGATTTTGTCATCAGCTTGTTCAAATGATCGGCTATGTGAGTGGAGAATAGATTAGATGCAACTGTTTCCACCAAACAACAGAGCAGTAGCTCACACGGCACATAGTAACATAAACAGTGCACATTAGCAGACGACGAAAATTCTATTAGGTCTTTTACAGCCGTACCAGAGGAAGAGAATTTCTAGTTGAGGCTGCCAGAATGAGGGGTTGCAAATGAGAATATTCCCTAGGGTCCATATGTACGAGACAGTCCTTCATTTTCTACCCTGATGCTTTTTTTAAAGATGAAATTGAGAGGTAAAGTATTGTAGTGCAAACAACATTTACAAAGGAAGTTAGGAGAATGTAGTTCCACTCCTGACTGCTGTCTTGTGTCTATATGGTCAGGGTACCTCAATCTTCTGCAACTATAAAAAGATGGGGTTGGAAGTTACTTACTAAGGTCATCTGCATCACAAAAAACTGAAAGTCTTCCAAATTTTCCTAAGTATAATTGATATTCAAAAAATTTATTATGATGATCACAAATCCTGAGTTAGAACCACTATTAATGGGAGCCAACGATAATGAATATGCCTTTTCTTTAAAAGATTAAACAGTGCAGAGTTGTGATTCCATCTGATTTCATCCATGTAGATAAGTTCCAGGGGTGAAACTCCCTCTACCTAAGCAGATTAATAAATGTTTTTCAATTTATAGTCTTAAAGATCTGCCTGGGACATTTTTAAGTTAAATGACTTCCTCAGTCACTGAGATCAATAAGTCAAAGGCAAGACTTGAAATCCCTAATTTGGAGGCAGTTCTCCACCCATCATACCATGCCCTCATTTGTCTGCCTGTAGGTTAGTGTTTGACACAGAACTGAAAACAAAATGGTATCATTTGAGTATCTATATCACAAAGTGCTTTCTTCTTTTATTTCAGTTGTTTTCCAGTCATGTCCAACTCTTCATGAACCTATGTGGGGTTCTCTTGACAAAGATACCAGAGTGGTTTGACATTTCCTTTTCTAGCTCATTTTACAGATAATGAAACTGAGGCAAAAGGAGTTAAGTGACTTGCCCAGGGTCACACAGTTAGTAAGTGTCTGAGGCCAGATTTGAACTCAGGAAAGATGAGTCTTCCAGACTCCAAGCTCAACATTCTATCCACTGTGCCACCCAGCTGTCCACTTTCTTAAGAGCTCTGCAATACAAATTTAAGTATACACAAGCATATAGGTGTGTGTGTGTGTGTGTGTGTGTGTATATGTGTGTGTGTGTGTGTGTATGTATATGTATATGTGTATGTACTACAATCCCATTTAACATATGAGAAAACATTCACAATGAAATGGATTCAAACAAGCATCAGACTTGGAGGTAAAAGACTTGGGATCAAACTGTAGTAGCTTAAAGTTGGATGTGGTGACATGTTAGGACTTCCTGCCACTGCAAAGGTTGAGGATGTTGGATCTCCTAAGTTCAGGACTTCTAAACAACAGAGGGTTAAGTCAATCAGGTGTCTGCACTAAGTTCTGCACTTATATGGTGATTTCCCCTGAAATCAGGGTGCCGGGTGCCACCAGGTTGTCTAAAGAGGGATGAACTAGCCAAAGTCAGAACAGGTCAAAGTTTCTTTGCCAACAGCAGTGGGATCAAGTCAATGCGTGGTCATTGTACTTTCAGTCAGGGCAAGTTAAGAGACCCAGTGTTCAAAATAAACAAACACATGCAAGTATATATGAATACATGCACACATTATACACATACATTGAGAGTAAAAGCAATCTTTGTAATCATGTTCATCAAGCCCCTCATTTTATAGACAAGAAAACAAGTTTGAAAAACTTCACACAGTTTATAAGTGGCTAAGTCAAGATCAAAATTAGCATAGTATCATGGAAGGAATACTGTATTTGGAGCCAGAGGACTGAGATTCAAATGGCATTTCTGCCCCTGAATGGCTTTGGGTATATCACAGTGATGATGGTGACAATGATGATGATGATGATGACATACATATATAATAATAATATATAGCATCTTGAGGTCTGCAAGGCACTTTACAAATACTTTCTCATTTTACATATAAAATAACCCTAGGAAGTAGGTACTATTTTTATCCTCAATGTACAGATGAGGAAACTGAGGCAAATAATGGTTAAATAACTTGCCAAGAGACACACAACCAATACATCTTTGAGGCTGAATATAAACTCCAGTCTTTCTGACTCCAGGTCAGGCACTCCATTCAGTGTACTGTCTAACTGCCAAATTCTTTGGGGTTCAATTTCTTCATCTATAAAATTAATAATAAATTTCTGAAGATTGTATATCTCAAAAGAAATTCAAAATCATATCACAAAGTCATTAAAAATGTTATCTGTCAAATACTTTCATAAATATATAGATATGGAGATATATGACCTATGAACAATGCTTGTACCTAGGTAAATATCATCCCATCACTATTTAACAAAGTTTTAAAGAACTCAAGTGCCCACTGGAATGTAAATCTTTCTTGGGTGTTCAGTATAGCATCCTATTCTAATTTCAGCATTGTATAAGGTACAAGAGAAGAGAAACCTGCTTATTCAAAGTTCCAAGTTAATTACACAACTTTCTGTATTCACCCAGTCCCCTACATACATTACTTTGAAGTTGTCTTGACCATGTCCAATCAGGTTCAACATCTTAATTCTAGCTTCACATCCCTTGCATCTGTTGTCTCAATTATCATCACCATTGCCCTAGCATAAACTCTCATAATCACCTTACTAGATTATTACAATATTATCCCAACTGATCTTATTTCCATTCTCTCCTCTCTCCAATATATCTTCTTGAGATCATTTTTTAAGAAAAATCTTTTAAATATAGATCTTGTCAAATTTCTCCTTTGCTCAACAATCTGTAATGTCTCCCTGGTTTCTTCTACATAAATTTCTAACTCATTTTCCTGGTATTCAAGAAACTTCACATTGAGATACCAGCCTAATTTTATAACCTTATATAACATTGTTCCCCTCTTTGAATTCTGTGCTTGAGTCATATTGGACTATTCTCTTTTTTGCCAAATGTCCACTGCACTCTTATGCCTCTGTTTTTGCTGGACCTATTCCTTATTATTAGAATTCCCCCTTTTGGATTCCTATCCATCCTTTAAAGCCCTATGCAAACTCTACTTCTATTAAGACTTCTCTGATCCTCTCCTCACTCTCCACTTGCTAATGATCCTCAGACTTTACATAACACTGTTTCTAATTCTCTAATACACTTAATATGTAAAGTTGGCCATTAGAGTCACCTGTGTGTCTTATTGATCAGATCAGGGATCATGTCTTATCTAAACTTTCTATCTTCTCCAATACTTCACATAGGGTTCTGCATAATTAATAAATTACCTTTTGATGACTAAATTTAGATGGATATAGTTAACATAGGAAGGGCTATAGGAAAAACAGGCTCACAGATACACTGAAGATGAAGTTATAAATGGTCAAACTGAAAGGCATTTTGGAATTAGGTTAAAAAAGTTACAGCAATGCCCATATTGTTATACTCAAGGAGATACAGATATAACTCTTTGAGTGTGTGTGTATGTGTATGTATAGATATATACAAGCATATGTATATACATATATACATACACACATATTATATGTGTGTGTTTTATGTATTATATACATATATATTTCAATATTGATTCCCCTAATAGAAAGTAAGCTCAATATTTTTGCCTTTCTTTATATCCTTAACACTTAGCACAGTGCCTGATCCATAGTAATGACTTAATAATGGTGTGCTAATTCAGAGAGAAGACATATAAACTGATGTAAAGTGATGTATGGAAAACCAGGAGAACAATATTCACAAAGAACCATATAAACAGAAATAACACCAGCATCAGCGAACAAAAATGAGTACTGTATAATTGTACTAACTAAGCCTGACCCTGGGACAGAGAAAAGAATACGAACTGCCTTCTGTTCTATCAGAGTTGGAAGGTCATGGATGTGTAACACTGCATATACATTAAAACTTGGCTGAACTGAAGGCTAGTTTTGCTGATTTTTTTTGTTCTGTCTTTACTATTCTTTGTGACTAGAGATGGCTTGCTGGGCAAAGGGCACAGGAGGCAAATAACTAGAAATAAAGGTGACAGAAACAATAAGTAGAAATAAAATGCAAAGTTTCTTCCAGGGATGGAGAACCAAGTTCTCTCAACATTCACCTCCAAACAACTTTAAAATGATTTTCAATTCGAATTCTGGAGTGGTAAAGCCAACAAAAGGTCAGAATGAAACATTCTTCTGACTGAATACAACTAATGAGTTTGGGAAGATAGATCTGTGACACAGCGGTAGAGGTTGGCCCAGAGGCTACATGGATAAAGCACCAATGGTAGAATTAGTAAGTGGCAATAGAAGTAGCAGCACAGAGATGACAAGGGGACTTGGCAACTGGTAAGGAAGATTACAGTGGACTCCTGTGCTAGAACCAAATATAGGACCAGATGTTATTTGGCAACTCTATTGCCTATGCGCATTTCCGAATCATAGTTCAAGGACAGCAAGGGAGCAAGAAGCCTGAGGGGCAGCTGTTTAATTTTCTATATGAGAAGATGATACATGTATCTTCTAAGAATTTTATAACAACAACAGGCTGGGAGGGAAACAGCAACAGTTACTAGATAATCACTCTTAAGCCAGGAGGGTCCAGAAGAGAGCCCTTAGGCAGGGGCCTGGTGTTGTCCAATATATGAGCTTCAGAGTGCAGCAGGCTTAAGGTTTTGAGAAAGGAAAGGAGAGAAGAAGAGGGGAGAGGAGGGGAGGAGAGGGGAGAGGAGGAATCTAGGCAGTAAAACCCAGGTTAACTGCGCAGCCCTCCCTCATTCAAAACAAAGTCAAGTGCAAGTGACGGCATCATTTCTCTGATGGCACAGTCTTCTTCAGCAACAGATGAACACAACAACGACAACAATTTTATAATTATTTGAGCTTTGAGAAGAATTCTACACAGAAAGAAGTTATAGGAGTAAGTTTATTATGTTGGGATGATATAAAGAAAAAATTGATAAGTAACAAAGAATTTGCCCTGGGAGAAGGAATAAGGTAAAGGAAGGACAGGGAAAATCTTCTCACATAAAAGAAGCCTGAAAGGAAGAATTTTGCAGTGGAGAGGAAAATGTTGGAGGGAGGAAGGCAGACCACTCTTGAACCTCACTCATATTGAAATTAGTTAAAAGGGGGAATGTGTGTGTGTACATACATACATACATACCTACATACATATATATTATATATATAGAAATATGTATATTCAATTGTTAAAGGAAATCTATTGTATCTTAACCAAATGGAAAGTAGTCAGGGAAGGGGACAAAGGAAGAGAGTGGTGGTAATAAAAAGTAGGGCAGAGAAAAGAATACAGTGATCAGAAGCAAAATAGACTATAAATGATGGACACCAGAGACAGAAACAGAAAGAAGGCTAAATAGAAGAAATCAGGATGGAAGGAAAGCACAGTTAATAATCATAACTGTCAATATGAATGGATGAATTCACCCATAAAATAGAAGCAGATAGCAGAACGGATTAGAAATAGAACCCAACAACATGTTGCTTACAAGAAACACACTTGAAAAGGCAAGATACAAAGAGCTAAAATAAGGCATTAGGGCAGAATTTGTTATGACTCAGTTGAATTAAAAAAAAAGGCAGGAGTACCAATCATGACCTCAGACAAAGCAAAAACAAAAACAGACCTAATTAAGCAGAGAAACCATAGCTTGCTAAAAGGATCCACAAACAATGAAGTAACACGAATATTAAACATATATGTACTAAATGGCATCTCATCCAAATTCTAAATGGAAAGGGCAAATGACTTATAGGAGGAATGGGAGACCTCAAATTGTTTTTCTCGGAGCTAGATAAATCTAACAGTAAAATAAGTGAGAAAGAAGTCAAAGAGAAGACTAGAATTTTAGAAAATTAAATTTGATACACCTCTGGAGAAAATTTAATGGGAATAGACAGAAATATACATTTCTCAGCTGTACATGGCATGTTCAGGAAAAAATGACTATGTATTAGGGCATAAAAATTCACAAAAATGGAGAAAAAGTTAATGTTAAATGAATCATTTTCAGACCATAATGCAATAAAAATTAGATTTAATAAAGAACAAAAAGCACAGATTAAAAATTAACTGGAAACTAAAAACCCTAATTCCAAATAATGATTGGGTCAAAAAAATTGTAGAAACAGTCAATAATTTCATTAAAGAGACTGACAAAAATAAGACAATGTACCAAAATTTGTGGGATGTAATCAAAATGGTACATAGGGGGAAATTTGTATCTCCAAATGTATATGTGTGTGTGTGTGTGTGTATACATATATATATATATATATATATATATATATATATATATATATATATATATATATATATATATATATATATCAATAAAAGAAAGAAATGACAGACCAACGAATTGGGTGTGGATATATTTTTTAAAAAATAAACTGAAAAGAGATCAAACTTAAAATTCCAAATTAAATACCTAAATGTAAATCCTGAAAAATCAAAGGAGACATTAATAAAATTGGAAGCTTAAAAAAAACCCATTGAAGTAATAAATAAAACTAGGGGTTGATTTTATGGAAAAAACAATAAAACAGGAAAAAAATGATTAATTTGATTTTTTTTGCTTTTGTTTTAAAAATACAAAGAAGAAAATGAAATAATTAGTATCAAAAATGAAAAAGGGGCACATACCACCAATGAAAATGAAATTAAAGTAATTATTAACAGCTATTTTGCCTAGTTATATGCCAGTAAAACCAACAATATAAATGAAATAGATGAATGTTACAAAAATGTAAACTTTCCAGTTTAACAGAAAGAAATAAAATACTTAAATAACCCTATCTTAGGAAAAGATATTGAATAAGCCATCAATGTGCCCCCCTAAGAACAAATCCCCAGGACCAGATGGATTTACAAGTGAATTCTGCCAAACATTTAAGGAACAATTAATCCCAATACTACAGAAAGTACCTTTAAAAATAGGAGAAGAAGGAATCCTATCAAATTTCTTTTATGACAAAACATGGTTTGATACCTAAACTAGGGAGAGAAAAAACAAAGAAAGAAAACTAAAGATCAATTTCCTTAATTGATGAAAAAAAATTAAATAAAATAATAGCAAGAAGATCACAGCAATGTATCACAATGATGATACATTCTGACCAGGTGGGATTTGTACCAGGAATGCAGAGATGGTTCGATATTTGGAAAACTATCAGCATATGTGACCATATTAATAATCCAAATAACAAAAATCATATGATCTTATCAATAAGTTCAAAACTCCTTTGACAAATACAATACTAAACACTGAAAAATATAGGAATCAATGGAGCCTTTCTTTAAATCATTAGCGTTTATCTAAAACCAAGAGCAAGCTTTATCTGTAATGGGAATAAACTAGAAGCCTTCCCAATAAGACTGAGAGTGAAACAAAGATGTCTGTTATCACTAACGATATAGTATCAGAAATATTGTAATAGAAATGCCAGCTATAGCAATAAGAGGAAAAAGAAATTGAAGGAATAAGCACAGTCAATGAGGAAACAAAACTATTACTCTTTGCAGACAATGTGATGATATACTTAAAGAACTCTAGAGAATTAAATAAAAAACCAGTTGAAACAATTAACATCAGCAAAAAAAAAAGCAACAGGACATGAAATAAACCCAGATAAATCATCAGCATTTCTCTGTTCTGCCAACAAAACACAGCAGCAAAAAATGAAATACATATTTCATTTAACATAGATAATATAATATCAGATAATATAAAATACTTAGCAGTCTGCCTACCAAGACAAAGCCAGGGATTATATGAACATAGTTATAGAACACTTTTCACACAAAGACAGGTCTAAACAACTGGAGAAATAGCAATTGTTCATGGCTAGACCAAGCCAATATAATAACAATGACAAGTCTCCTTAAATAAATTTACTTATTCAGTGTCCTACCAATCAAATTTCCAAAGAATTATATTATTGAGCTAGAAAAAAACAATAAAATTCATCTAGAAGAAGAAAAGATCAAGAATATCTGGAGAATCAATGAAAAAATATGAAGGAAGGCACTCTAGCACTACCAGATTTCAAACTATATTACAAAATGGTAATTATCAAAACAGTCTGTACTGGCTAAGAAATAGAGCAGTAGATCAGTGGGATAGATTACTTTAATAATAGTCAATTGTTAATTATCACAGTAATCTAATTGACGAACTCAAAGAGCCAAACATTTGGGACAAGAACTCACTATCTGACAAAAATGGCTGGGAAAACTGGAAAGCAATTTGGCAGAAACTAGGCATAAAAAAACAGCTACCATCGTATAGCAAGATAAGGTCAAAATGGATTATTTATACATAAAGGGTGGTAGTGTAAGTAAATTAGGGGAGCACGGAAAATGTACCTGTCAGATCTATAAATAAAGGAAGAGGTTATGACAAAAGTAAGAAATGGAAAAGATCACAGGAAGGAAAATACATATATATCTGATTACTGAAATCAAAAAGGTTTTGAACTTCACACAAATAAAGTCAGATCTAAACAACTGGAAAAATATCAATTGTTCATGAGTAGGCTGAGCCAATATAATAAAAATGAAAATTCTGCCTAAGCTAATATACTTATTCAATAATATATCAATCAAAATACCAAAAAAGTTTTATAGAACTAGAATATATAACAACAAAATTCATCTGGAAGAACAAAAAGTCCAGAATATCAAGGTAATTAATGAAAAAAAAATACAAAGATGACCTAGCAATACCAGATCTCAAACTATATTATAAAACAGTAATCATTAAAACTATCTGGTGCTAACTAAAAAATTGAGTGGTAAATCAGTACAATGGATTAGATCCACAAGACACAGTAGTCAATTACCATAGTACCATAATACCATAGCAACCTAGTGTTTGATAAACTCGAAGATCACAGCTTTTAGGATAAGAACTCACTATCTGTTAAAAACTGCTGGGAAAACTGGAAAATAATAGGACACAAACTAGAAATAGACCAACATCTTAAACCGTATATCAAGATAATGTCAAAATGAGTGCATGATTTAGAAATAAAGGGTGACACCATAAGCAAAACAGAAGATCAAGGAATAGTCTACCTGTCAGCTTCATGCGGAAGGGAAGAATTCATGGTCAAACAAGAGATAGCATTACAAATCACTGAAATACTAAAGTACTAAAAATCACTACTGATTAGAGAAATGCAAATTAAAGCAACTCTGATACCACCTCATACCTCTCAGATTGGCTAACATGACAAAAAGAAAGATGACAAATGCTAGAGAGGATGTGGAAAAATAGGTACATTCAACCACTCCTGGTGGAGTTGTAAATCAGTTCAACCATTCTGAAGAATAATTTGGAACTATATCCAAAGAGCTATAAAACTATGCATACCCTTTGACCCAATAAAACCACTACTCATTCTCTATGCCAAGAGAAAAGAAAAGGAAAAATGACCTAAATATCACAAAAATATAGTATTAAATAAATAGTCAACAATATTTATAGTGGCTCATTTTGTGGTGGCAAAGAATTTAAAATTAAGAGAATGCCCATCAATTGGGGAAAGGCTAAAAAAAAGTGGTGGTATATGATTGTGATGGACTACTGTTGTGTTATAAGAAATGACAAACAGAATGGATTTCAGAAAAAGCTAGGAAGACTTGTATGAACTCATGAAAGTGAAGTGGACAGAATTAGGAGAACACTGGACACAGGAAAAGCAATGCTGTAAGGATGATTAATTGTGAAAGACTTTAATTTAAAAAAAATGATCTAAGACAATTCCAAAGGACTAATGAAAAAAAAATGTCATTCACCTTTAGAAAAAAGAACTGACGAACTCTGGATGCTGACTAAAGTATACTTTTTTACTCACTTTATTTTTATCATTTTGTATTATATTTTCTTTTGCAACATGCAATATGCTATGCACGCCTTCACATGATAATCAGTATCAAATTGTTTTACTTCTCAAGAAGGGGTGAAGGATGAGAGGAAGGGAAACAATTTGGAACTCAAAGTTGTTTTTAAAAATTCTTGTTAAAATTGTTTTATATATAATTGGGAAATATTTAATGAAATAAATAAAAATATTTTTAAAAATAAAATACAAAAAACTAAAAACTATAGAATGAATAAAGGATTAGTTCAAGAGAAGCCTCAAAAGTCATTAGGACTGCTTCTCATGGCAGGGATAAAAGTTGAGGGCAGAGAGGCAATGTTCACCCAAATCAACCCATTTCCCCCATCATACTTCAAGCATTGTCTTTAAAACAAATATGGTTCATTGCTATTTGTAAAAAAGGTGACATTATATGGTTTACTTTTGGCTTTACAAATAAGAGCCAAAATGAATGGGAGATTTTGACTTAACATGAAGGGGATTAGAGAATCCTCTGGTTCCCTTGAAACAGAATGTGTTTGTAACTGCTTAGTTCATTACAGTTAAACGTGGCAGAACGTGTCCATTTTATCATTCTTCCAGTATAAGTAACCACTTAAATGGCTTAACCAAGATTCTTTTTCAAGAGGGAATAGCAGAAAGCAGTACATTTCATCAGCTTCTTCCACACCTCCTGTCATCTCCTCTTCCCAAGCTGTCCAGTTCAATGTTAACAATCATCTTACAGGGATGTTAGACTGCCTTCTCCAAAAATGCACAATTTGGAAGGTTTTAGTACAACTAGTCAGACAGACATATAGGAATGAATCCTGAGCAGAAGAAGACATGTAAAAATTGTCAAATTACTATTAGTCTCATTATTATTATACATCATAATTCCTTATTCAGCCAGATAATTTTTAATCTCCCCCCCAAAACAGGTCATGTAATATTAATTTTCAAGAGGCCAAAGTGAACCTGAAAGATAAGGGAAGGAAATATTAAGACAAAACAAAGAGATAAGGCGAACTATCATGATATATACTTTCTGAACTTCCAATAGTTGCAATCTGTCCATCAATCTTTTTTCTCAAGCCCAGCAAATTGAAATCTTCAGTAACATCATAAAACAGTAAATGGAATTCTGATGGTTGCCACTTTCATCCTGCATTTTCCCCCTTTCTGTAAGTCCCAGTACATACAAATCTTCATAGTGTAAAATCATTTCATTTCTGTTATTTCTTATGGGTTACATAATGTACCAACAGTACTTTAATCTAGCTCCATTTCCCGAAGTGAGCACTCTCATTCTTTAGGGTCCCAATGGATGTCAGTTTGGAAAAGGTTAGCTCAAGCCCCAGTTACTGCCTTCCTAGCAAATAAAACCCTTTATGCCTTCTTGGGCATCAAGGCCACTAGAACTCTTAATGAACAGAGCTCAAGAAATTTTCCATCTAGTTGCATAGGGAAAGGTCTGCCACTCCTCTGAACAACTAAGATTTCAGGACATTTATAAGATCAGGAGTTTTGAGTTGGAAGTGAAATTTGAGACCATCTAGGTCCAATGACTTCATTTTACACCAAAACCTAGGGAGAATGAATGATGTGCCCAGGGTCACACAAATATGGCAAAGCTAGGATTTAAATCCAGATCTTCTGGCTCCAAATTCAAAGCTCTTTCCACTGTGCCAAGCTACTCAAAAGAGGATGTAAGTGAAACTTCTCCATAGTTAGTTCTGCCCAAAATACAGAATATGGCACAGGGAATTGACTAATTTCAAAGAAGGTGTCTATAAAAATCATCATCTCCATCAAAGAAAAATCATTCTCATCCTAAGAACTGGCATTTGCAGAGCCCTTATAGGTTTGCCTCTATACTCCACATTCATCAATCCTCATAACAACCCTGAGTGGTAAAAGTACTATAGAATTATAACCCTCCTTTTAGAAATTCAGAAAAGTGAACCTCAAAAAGTACAGAGTCAACTACCCATGGGCACAAAAAAAATTGTCAGGGCCAGTATTTGAACCAAGATTTTGTCAAGGCTTTTTTGACCCCACGGTCTCAGAAAGAGAGAAGAGTGAGAATTGCTAACAAGGTCAGTTCCTTTCCTTCTCTAACACTGAGAGCACCTGCAAAACGATCGCCACCTTAGAATTGCCTAACATCTTGACTATGGCAACAGCCTCCCAACTGGTCTCCCTACCTCAAATGTATCCCAGTTGTGATGACCTCTCCTACACTTAGCTACCAAAGTGATTTTCCATAACTAGGTTCAATTTTAAAGTTTTCCATGTGGCATTTATAACTACCTTTTCAAACATTACATACTATATTCCACACACACTATAGCCAGCCAAATTGACTTTCTTCCAACACTCAAATATGGCACTCCCTCTGCCATTTCTGTGCCTTTTAACATTTTGGTACCCATGCCTAGAATGTATCCCCTTCTTACCTCTGCTCTTAGAATCCCTAGCTTCCTTCAGGGCTCAGCTCACCTGCCAAATTTCTGTATGAAGCCTTTCCTGATAATCTAGCTACTAGTTCCTTCCCCCATCTCCAAATTACCTAGCATCCATTTTGATTTATATATATATATATATATATATATATATATATATATATATATATATATATATATATATATATGTGTGTGTGTGTGTGTGTGTGTCTGTGTATGTGTGTGTCTGTGTGTGTGTACACATGTGTATCTGTAGGCATGCACATATATACGTGTTTGTATGTATGTGTGCGTATGTATGTATGCAATGTCTTCTCTCGCTAGACTATAAGCCACTTGGGGGCAGGAATGATTTCATTTTTGTCTTTGTATCCCCAGGATACAAGAGGTGCCTTAATAAATGATTATTTATTGATTGATTGAAATATACTTATGAATTTTACTGTTAATAAATGTCACTATTCCACATATTATTTGTATATCTCTCTCTGAAATTTTTTAAAAACTAAAAAAATTAACATAATATAGAAATCTTTTTTATTTAATATTCTGAATGTTTTTTAATAAAAGACTGATAAAATATAGAAATAAAGATTAATAAAGAACTGATTAAGATCCAGTAGTTACTGAACTATATTACATGGATCAGCAGCAAGTCTAGTTCTAGACAGCATCTGAAACAACTTCTTAGTTATATTAATGAAACCCAATTAATATGGCATTTCTAAAGGTTAAATTAGGATGAAAATTTGAAAAGACTAGCTTCACATTAAGGAAAAAACATTTTAGCAAATGTAACACTATCTAGGTTAGGTTGGAAACCCTTAGTTAAGGGCATAGACATAAATTACACTGATTATACAGGTATATAGAGGTTGTGATCTGCATCTTTGAAGGGAATGCCCACTTAAGTGAGATCACACAGCCACAGGTTTCTTTGAATAAATAATTGTCAGATGCTACCACTCAAGATGACTGCTAATTAAAGGTTAAACTGTAAGTACTCAAAGTTTGGGGGTCATATAGGGGGCACTAGCCTTTAATAGCTGTTTTAAAATTTGAGTATAATAAATGTTACTTTCATTTTTATTAGTTATTTCTGGGGAAGCAGATGTGAACAAGTTAAAAATGAGCTTTTCACCTTCATCATCTACCCTTTTTTGCTTTTTTGCCTTATCTACTTAATGAACCTGAAACTCTCTATTTGCTAGTAACAACATAATTATGTCCCTGGGAACTGATTTTTATATGGATGCTATTTATTCCTTTACCTATCAGGTCATTAGTTCAGAATTATATGTTTCCCTTGTAACAGCTGATGATAATAAATTTTTAAATTGCATCCCAAAAGGGCTATGAAAATTACCAATGAACCACCTCAAATAGAGCAAAAGCATAACACAATCCTGGAAGAGGACATTCTGACCACTACAGATGTTCACCTTTATTCAACTAACTCAGATAACAGACTCCTACCACATGGGGTAAGATACAAATTCAGTTGCCCTAACTTTTAATCCAGGTACATGGATCGGAATAATATCTTAGGAGAATCATCAGACTGTGTCAAAAACATAGAACCTTGATTTTAAAGTTATCTTTTAAAAGAAAAAAGCAAAGGTGGTCCATAGAAGCAGACAAAGAAACAAACCTACAAGGGGCCAGGCACTTTACAACTATTATCCCATTTCATCCTCCAAATAACCCTTGGAAATAGCTACTATGATAATCCTCATTTTATAGATGAGCAAACTGAGATAGACAGAGAGGTAAGGTGAATTGCTCAGGGTCAGGGAGCTTGTAAATGACGGGCAGGATCTGAACTCAGATCCACGGCATTAGCCATTGTGCTCAATGAGCTGTTGGTGGATATTGGTGATTTCAAAAGCTAACAAATGGAGAATCACAGATCTAGAAACCATGAAATCATGAATCTTCTATTTTAGTTGATAAATCTATTTTAAGAGGTGTCTCTTGGTAAAGTCCCTTACAAACTATAGAGAACTACATGTCATTCTTCATATATTTAACTTTTTACAACAAAAGCCACTTAATAACTCCCTGCCCCATATACCACTCAAGCAAATAATTACTGAAAATGTATGTTAAGAGCCCAGTTAGTACACACTCTTAACTTTTCCATCTTTTTTTATTTATTTTTATACTGTTTAATGGGTTTGAAAATGACTATCTGTTCTAAAGTAACTGGAAAAAAATGATGTTACTATTATTTTCAGTTATATTCTAAGAACAGCAGAAAATCACCTTAAACATTTTTTAAAAGGCTCTTATTTACGAAATTGCTTCCTTCAGCTATGATGTATACTATGCTCTCCTCATTAGCATTTTCTTGATGGAACTACATAACCAAAACAAACACTGATGTCAAAAGTTCTCAAATGCAACTTGAAAATCCAAGAGAAGGAAGGCAAATATTGTCCTTTATGGAGAGGCTTCAACTTCATTCTGTTCTCTTATTACCTCACTTACTATAGCCCATCAACACCAAGGAAACTCAATTTTTTTCACTTGAATATCAGAATCACAATAGGTAAATCAGAAGAGATATTCTTCCAGACCTAAACCTAGAATGTTTGGGTCAACAAAATAAATGCTAGGTAATTTGTAAAGGGAAGGCACTAACAGGAAAGGGGAGCAGTTACAGAAAGAGAATTTTTTTTTCACAAAAAGTAGCAATTGAGACTAGTTTTTAAAGGAATAATGGATTCTAAGAACTAGATTAAGAAGAATTTAGGTTTAGAGAATAGTTAATGCAAAGAAACAGAGATGCCTCTGGATCACAAGATCAGTCAGTCAGAAGATTAGTCACTTTCTTTCAACTCATTTTACTCTCTAACCTTCCAAAAAAGAAAAGTGCCAGATAAGCACAATTACAATTGAATCCACAAGACAAAGAAGAGAAAACCTCAAAATAAAATCTTTATTAATTAGCATGGCAGAATTACAGTTCTTAAAGCTCTCACTCAGCATCCCTCCCTAACTAACCTCCATTTAGCAAATTCATCATCTGACTCACAGACAAGAACTTGTGGTCTATTTTTAGGATTTTTTTTGCCTACCCTGTAATTATTCTGCAGGAAGACCCCATCACCACCACTTGCCTAGCCTTAGGTGAGGTGAGAGGGTACTAAAAATATTGGGCCTTATGACTGATCCCTGGCCCTCGGTTAGGGATCTCCAAGACTACACAGAATATGATCAGTACATTTGACCTCTCCTCCCTCCCCACAACCCCAACAAAGAAGAAAGTAATTCAGCATAGTCTGAGAAGGAAAAGAAAAAAGAAAAGAATTAGGGCAAGAGATCACTAGACACTACTGTATGAGGTCTACAAAAGACACATGAACATCAGAATTATTGAAATTTTCAAATTATAAAGAAGTTGATTCCAAAGTGGAAAGTTTCTCTAAAGAAATAAAAGATATTAAATTTGGAACAAAAAAAAAATACTGAAGTGGAGGAGAATCTGGAAGGAGAGATGCAAAAGGCAATGATTTTAAAAGAATATAAAAACTTTTATATTTTGGCTTATTAAGAGAATCCATCAGAGTGATTAAATTCTGGCTTCATGAAGAAATAATGGAATAAATGCTAAATCTGTTTTACTTTCTGTTTTTCCTTTTTGTTTTATTGTCATGAACAAAGGGGGACAAGATTAATCACTAACCATTTTTTTTTTTTTGCTATTTAAAAGTTTTAAAAGATGGCAGAGTAAAGGGCATTGTAACCAAACCTTCCTATCTGTTAAATAACTTTAAAATACATTGCTATAATATATGTATAATATATAATATAACGTATAACATAATAAAATTGAATTCTAAAGTAGCATAGCTAACAAAAGGTCAGGGTACAAAAATACAATACCCATTCCTATTAAAAACACTAGAAAGCACACAAATAAATGGAGTTAGCCTTTAAAATGATAAGAAGTATGTATCTAAAACCAAGAGCAAAGACATTTTGCCAGTATAATTTATAAGGTCAGAAGGAGAGGTCCATGGCTCTGAGTTGGAAGCTAGCCAGAAATACAGCACAGCAGCCAGTCAGCTGTGGACTTGAGGGTAGTAGTTGCAGCAGTAGAAGTACTGGGAACACTAACTAGCCAGAATCAGTAAGAGAATTAGATATCAGATCCCAGAGATTCCAGGGAATACCTGTACTAGCACTAGGTACAAGACCATTTGGCAACTACATTATTCATCACCCAGTTCTAAGCTTCACTTCCCAGGCAGAGAGGAGCATTTAGGGTAGGTCACAAGGGATCAGGGGTCCTACTTGGGTATGGTTTGCAGTTCCAGGAAGAAGAGGAATTGTGGTCACCATAGAGTGGGGCCTTTGTTGGATCAAGACCAGACCATAGACCAGGAGAACAGTGAGCACATCTTTTCCCAAATCACACTACCTTGGAGGATGAAAAGGCCTCAAGCTTGAGACACTGACCAGGTGAGGAGAGCCCAACTCTATCATAAAATTCAAAGTCAAGAAATAGGTTGAAAAAAATGAGCAAACAACAATGGTGATAGGGAAGCTTAAGACAAAAACTAAGAAGACAGTGATATTAAAATATGCATGGAGAAAAAAATGTATAAAACAATTTCCAAAGTGGATATTAATATAAAATTTTAAAATACTAGCAAAGAGATTATAGCATAATATATCACAAAGATCATACAAAGATTTATACAAGGAATGAAAGAAATCTATAAGCATAATTGACCACAGCAATAACAAAAAATCATATTGTTATCTCAACAGATACAGAAAAGCTTTGGACAAAAATACAATACCCATTCCTATTAAAAACACTAGAAAGCATATAAATAAATGGAGTTAGCCTTTAAAATGACAAGAAGTACCTATCTAAAACCAAGAGCAAGCATAATCTGTAATGGGGATAAACTAGAAGACTTCCCAAAAAGATCAGGGGTGAAGCAAGAATGTCCATTATCAGCACTATTATTCAATATTCCACTGGAAATACTAGCTGTAGCAATAAGACAAGAAAAAAGAAATTGAAAGAATAAAAACAAGCAATAAGGAAATAAAACTACTACGCTTTGCAGATGGTGTGAGAGCATACTTAGAGAAACTAAGAGAATAAACTAAAAAACTAGTAGAAATAATTTGTATTATATAAAATAAAACCACATGAATTATCAATTTTTCTATATACTATCAAAAAAATAGAGAAATTCCATTTAAAATAGCTGGAGATAGTGTAAAATAATTGGGAGTCCACCTGCCAAGACAAACATAGGAACAATATGAATGCTATTATAAAACATATTTAACACAAATAAAGACAAATCTAAATAATTAGAAAAATACTAATTGCTCACAAGTAGTCTGAGCCAATATAAATATGATACTAACTAAATTAATTTTGGGGCAGCTAAGTGGTACAGTGGATAGAGTCAGAAAGATCTGGATTTTGGGGTTTCTTAAACGCTAGATTACTATGGTCATTTACTTTAGTATATTTAGTATTTAGCATATTTAGTATTTAGTATATTTAGTCTTTAGTAATATTTAGTATATTATTATGTGTGTTAATACACATATTATTATATTATAAAATTATATTATATTATAATACATAATACAATAATATTATGTATATTAGTGTATTATGTACATATATATATATATGTATATATATATATATATATATATATACATAAAATCTATTCCATTCATCCACTACTCTATTTCTTAACCAGTACCAAATTTTTCTGATGATTACCACTGTATAATATAGTTTGAACTCTGGTACTGCTAGGCTTCCTTCCTTCATTTTTTTCTTTGGTTCCTTTGATATTCTTGACCGTTCATTCTTAGTGATGAATTTTGGTATTATTGTTTCTATCTCCATAAAATAATTCTTTGGTAGTTGTATTGATAATCCATTTTTTTGTCTTAGTATAATCAAGTGCCTCTGATTGAATAATGTGATTAAAAAAGATCTTCCCCACCTATTAATGGGCCTGGGAAGATTTGTAAGAAGGCCCACACCTTTTGTTAATGAGGCACCGGTTCTCAAAGGTTGTGATGCACTCTGGCTCTAAAAAGTATATAAAGACTCTGAAGTGTGGTTTCATTTTGGGGCTTAGTTTATGATCCCATTTGGGGTTTTCTGGGCAGAGATACTGGAGTGATTTGTCACTTCCTTCTCCAGCTCATTTTATGACTGAGCAAAACAGACTGAAGTGATTCACCCAGGGTCACACAGCCAATAAATATAAATATCTAAGGCCAGATTGGAACTCAGGTGTTCCTGACTCTAGATCAAGCCCTCTATCTACTATATCATCTAACTGCTCCAGCAATACCACTACAAAGTCTATATTTAAAGGAATCAAAGAAAAGTAAAGGGACCTATAAGCCCATTTTTTTCTGCAATAAGATTCAAAATAGTTTTTCCAGGACTAATTATTCTTAATTGCAAACATTTATATTTTGCCTTTAGGAATGTTAAATTCCAATATGGTCTCTCCTTTAAGTTTGCTGGTGCCTAGTCTTGTAAGATACTGACTATGGCTTCTTGGTACATGAATTCTTTCATTTTGTCTGATTATGTTATTTTTTTTTCCATTAACTTGGAAACTATGGGTTTGGGGTTCATCTACAACTTCCTAGGAGCTTTCAATTAGGAGATTCTTTCAGGACGTTACTGGTAGATTCTGTTTTTACTCTGTCCTCTAATTCTGAGATATCTGGGCAATTTTCACTTATGATTTCTTAAAATATGGTACCCATGTCCATCTGGTTATGTGTAAGGTTATGATATTCATTCAAGCAGTCCAGTGATTCTTAGATTATCCTGTTTTCCAGGTCAGTTGTTGATAGCAGATAGAGAAAGATGAAAGGAAATAATTATTTAAATATTGCCTTCTTGCCAGGCACTGTGCTGTTTTATTTTTTTTAATAGATACCACACTTGATCCTCATAATAAGTCTGTGAGATTAGTGCTATCATTATACCCACATTGCCACTGAGGAAACTGAGACAAAGAGAAGTTTAAGTGATTTGTCCAGAGTTATGTATCTAATTAAGAGTCTGAGGTCAAATTTGAACTCAGACTTTCCTTACTCCAGGTGTAGTGCTCAATACACCGTATCTCCTAAGACCTGAACTTACACCTGCAAGATAGCTTACATTTTTTCTTTAAACAAAATAAAAATGTTTTATGTCTGTATTTTATTTTGTCTTTTTAAATTTGAATTGTTTTTTGTTTCCTAGAGGCACTGAATTCTGTTTACTCCATTTTATTATTTAGGGAGCATGATACTTGAGTAAGATTTTCTACCTTCTGTTCTAATCTGATACTGCTAGGCTACCTTCTGTTTCACTTACAATCCTTCTAATTCTTTCCTCCTGATTGCTTATCTGACTTATAATTTCCTTTTGTATTCCTTACTTCCTTTCTTTTTTTTATGTTAAATGTTTACTTATTAATTTTTAGTTTTCAACATTCATTTCCTAAAAATTTTGAGTTCCAAATTTTCTCCTCATCTCTCCCCTTCCCCACCCCATAATGTCTTCCATTCTGATTACCCCTTTCCCTCCATATGCCCTCCCTTCTATCACATCCCTCCCTTCCCTTATCCTCATCCTCTCTTTTTTTGTAGGGCAAGATAGGTTTCTATACCCCATTACCAATATTTCTTATTTCCCAGTTGTATGCAAAAACATTTCTCAATATTTGTTCCAAATACTTTGAACTCCAACTTCTCTCCCTTCTTCTCTCCCCACCCATCTCCACTGAGAAGGCAAGCAATTCAATATAGGCTATATATGTGTAGTTTTGCAAAAGACTTCCATAATAGTCATGCTGTGTAAGGCTAACTATATTTCCCTCCATCCTATCCTGCCCCCCATTTATTCTATTCTCTCTTTTGACCTTGTCCCTCCCCATAAGTGTTTATTTCTAATTACTCCCTTCTCTCATTTGTGCTCCTTTCTATCATCTCCTCCACCCCACTTATCCCCTTCTCCCCTACTTTCCTGTAGTGTAAGATAGATTTTCATACCAAATTGAGTGAGTGTTATTCCCTCCTTAAGTCAAATGTGAAGAGAGTAAGCTTCACTGTTTCCCTCTCAACTCCTCCCTTTTCTCCTCCATTGAATAAGCTTATTCTTGCCTCTTTTATGAGAGATAATTTGCCCATTCCATTTCTCCCTTTCTCCTCTCAATATATTCCTCTCTCACCCCTTAATTTTATTGTTTTTAGATATCATCCCTTCTTAATCAACTCACCCTCTGCTCTCTGTCTATATATATTATATGTGTGTGTGTGTGTGTTTGTGCATGTGTAATCCATCCAACTACCCAAATACTGAGAAAAGTCTCAGGAGTTACAAATATTGTCTTTCCACGTAGGAATGTAAACAGTTCAACTTTAGTAAGTCTCTTATGATTTCTCTTTCCTGTTTACTTTTTCATGTTTCTCTTGGTTCTTGCATTTGAAAGTCAGATTTTCTATTCAGCTCTGGTCTTTTCACCAAGAATGCTTGAAAGTCCTCTATTTCATTGAATGACCTTTTTTTCCCCTGAAGTATTATACTCAGTTTTGCTGGGTAGGTGATTCTTGGTTTTAATTCTAGTTCCTTTGATTTCCAGAATATCCTATTCCAAGCCCTTCAATCCGTTAATGTAGAAGCTGCCAGATCCTGTGTTATTGTGATTGTAATTCCACAATACTCAAATTGTTTCTTTCTAGCTATTTGAAATATTTTCTCCTTGACCTGGGAACTCTGGAATTTGGTTGCAATATTCCTAGGAGTTTTTCTTTTCTGTTATGCTTCAGGAGGTGATCAGTGGATTCTTTCCATATTTATTTTAGCCTCTAGTCCTAGAATATCAGGGCAGTTTTCTTTGATAATTTTATGAAAGATGATATCTAGGCTCTTTTTTTGATCATGGCTTTCAGGTAGTCCCATAATTTTTAAATTGTCTCTCCTGGATCTATTTTCCAGGTCAGTTGTTTTTCCAATGAGATAGCTCACATTATGTTCTACTTTTTTCATTTTTTTGCTTTTGCTTTGTAATTTCTTGGTTTCTCGTAAAGTCATTAACTTCCATCTGCTCCGTTCTAATTTTTAAAGAACTATTTTCTTCAGTGAGCTTTTGAACCTCCTTTTCCATTTGGCTAATTCTGCTCTTTAAAGCATTCTTCTCCTCATTGACTTTTTGGGCCTCTTTTGCCATTTGAGTTAGTCTGTTTTGTAAGGTGTTAATTTCTTCAGCTTTCTTTGGGTCTCATTTAGCAAGCTGTTGCTTTTCATGATTTTCTTGCATCACTCTCATTTCTCTTCCCAATTTTCCTCCACTTCTCTTACTTGATTTTCAAAATCTTTTTTGAGCTCTTCCATGGTTTGAGACCACTGCATGCAGAAGACTTGACTTTTAGGTCTTTCTCTGAAGACCTAAATAGTTCCTCCTCATATGAAAGGATGGAAGAAAATAACCTGCTCAACAAGAAAGTAACCTTCTACTGTCTTATTCTTTTTCCCTTTTGGGGGCATTTTCCCAACCAGTTACTTGACTTTTGAGTTCTTTGTCAGGGCCAAGTTCAGGGTTGAGATTCAGATCAGTGGCTCAATTCACCCAGGAGCTTTAGGCAGAGGGCTGCCAGGTCTGCCACTCAGGGCTGAGATTCAGATCAGCTGCTCAATTCCCCCAAGGGCTTTACTTGGAGGTCTCCCAGGGCTGCCACTCCAGACCATGCTCCCCTTTCCTGGGTGAAGGAGCCCTCCCACTGATTTTTGAAGCTGTTTGTGGGTTGAGCAATCTGGGAACTTGTGCTGCTGGTGGCACCCTGAAGTCTTTTCAGGGTCCTGTCCCTGCCATATTGAGCTGTATGTGCTCCACACTTCCTAGGCTGTACTGCCAAATTCAATGATTTCTTAAGTGTAACCAGTGTGGAATCATGGAAAGAGTCATGAAATAGGACAGTCAGGAGACCAGGGTTCTAGACCTGCTTGGGTATTCCTAGGTGTGTCTGCTCTTATTTCATTTCTTCCAACAACTCCTGGGCTGTTTGTAGGCAAGGAATTTTTTCCCCCTAAGAATCTACTTGCAGCTGTTTGGGAGTTACTTTTCTTTTTCTCTCTTGGACATTTCTTAACCTGTGGTATTTTTTCATTGTGTTCAATATTTTCTACTATTTATTTATATCTTCAGCTTAGTTTGATATGTTGCATCATGGCTACGCCTTACCTGTTCATATTCTTAAATGGGATGGTCATGACCTGTTTGGGTCTGACCTTGATTGTGTAGATTTCTGGTTCCAGCTTCCATCTCCTCAATGTACCTGTACTCAGACTGTTCCCAACAGTCTCTTTGTAGCTTACTCAGCAGTATGGTATCTTCAAGCCACCTAACACATCTCAGTCAGCCTGCCAATGTCTAGACCCCTGGAGAATATGTGGTGTGAGCACTCTGAGTCCCCCCTATAACATCACAATCAGAACACTGAAGATTTCAAATGTCTCTAGAGTATCACTGGTCAGGACATTAGCAGGCTTTCATCCTTTTTAACAGTGCTCAGCCAAGAAAACTCCAAATGGGGTCACAAAAACTCAGACCTGACTAAAAACAACTGAACAACAGCAAATACTAGTTTCCATGAAATAATCTCCCAAATCACACAGACTTCTAGATGTTTATTTGGGAATACTTAGGCTGCAAGAAGATGCTCGCTGCTGTTTCTTTTTTGATTTCTTGACCATAATTAAATTTGGTGCCCCTCAGATATTTGTTGGAATAAATGTGATAGAGCTAGTCTCCTCTCTTACCTTTCATTCACTGCCATAACTATTAGTGGTTTCTTATCTCGTAAAGTCAGATGAAGCTGACCTTCTTATTGCCTTTGAATATTAAGGCAGTTAGGAACATCCTGCAAAACCTCAATGGAAAGGAGAATTGCTCACAGATGTTGTCTTTGAGACAGTTTCTAGCAGAATCCAATTATCAGTCACTTGGCTAAGGTTGTCTGTTCTATCTCTTCCCTCTAATCAGATTTCTGAAGTTCCCCATCTTGCTGCTTCCCTGCCAGAGTTCGTCTGGTTTTCTTTTATACATTTTTCTAATAACACTACCTTTATATGTTATTCTGGAAAATAGATATCACTTTCTTGTGGGACTTTTTTACCCAGGTAATGGAGAGCACTATCAGCCAGAGTGGACAGGTAGAATCAGGAAAAGTACCATGTAAAAGTTGATGCTTAATTTCAGCCAGGTGGTACACTGGTATGATGAATAGGGTGTCAGACTCTTCTTCCTGAGCTAAAATCTGGCTTCAGACATATATTATCTGTGTGACTCTGGGAAAATCATTTAACTTTGCCTTAGTTTTCTCATCTGTCAAATGAGCTGAAGAAAGAAAAGGCAAACCACTCCAGTATCTTTGCCAAGAAAATCCCAAATGGGGTCACAAAGAGTTGGGCATGTCTGAACCACAACAATAAAATTTCAGCTGTGAAGCAAGCTAGAAATTCTAAAATGTGGAATTGGAGAGAGAGCATTACAAGCATGGGGAACCAACTCCACTTGGGTACAATCTATGTACATACAGAGAAAAGAAAGAGATGGAATATCATGGGTGAGGAGCAGAATGCGGACCATGTTGTCTTCATTCAGTGTATGTGAAGGGCAACACAACACAGCCTGGTGTCACGTTGTACATTACTACTCTTCCCCATTGATAAATTTATTTGTAGCCTTCCCTTCCTTCAGAGAATATGGCATACAAATATAACCCAGAATTCAAGCCTATTTGCATAAGATTCTCCTTATTGGTGAAAAATGATTTCAGTACTCAGTGTCTGCATAAGAGGGAGCACTGATAAAAACTTGAGAAAGGAAATAGATAGCTTTGTTCTTATAGCTTCCAGCTTTGAAAGAGATGTGAGCAGCTACAGGTTCTCTTCAGGGAGAACTCCCTGGAAAGAGTCCAGGAATGAACCAACATGTAGAGGAGACAGCACCTTGACAAAACTGGGGAATTTTTCCTTGGGTGAGAAATGGATTGAGCTGAGATATTCAATAGACAGTGTCGTTGAAACAACAAGTATGAACTTGGACAGATTATGAGAGACAGTGGAAGATAAAGGGGCCTGGTGTGCCATGGTCCATGGGGTCACAAGGAGTTGGACACGATTGAAAGAACGAACTGCAATATTCAACTCACAATGTTCATTCCCTCTGTGTCTTATATAGTATATATTCATAGCTGTATAACTTCTCTAATTTGTATTTACTACTACCTCAGATAAATGTATTTGTCTGGTACAGAGGATATAGTGCTGGGTCTGGCACTGGGAAAGATTAAGTTCCAGTTTCAGATACTTATTAGTTGTATGACCCTGGGTAAGTCACTTACCCTCTGTTTGCCTCTGTTCATCTATAGAACAATGATGATAATAGTACCTGCCTCCCAGGGTTGTTGAGGGATCAAATGAGATAGTAATTGTAAAGGCTTAGCACATACGCGCACACACACACACACACACACACACACAAAATATTATATAAATATTAGTTGCTGTTGCTGTGTAACTAGCATTTAATGGAAAAAGAGTCAAGATAATATAAATTGGTCCAAAGCACTCTTTCCTCCATTAGACATAGTGATCATCAGAGTGACTTGAACATAAAATGTATTTCTAAATTGTAAAATGTAATCTAACAGTATTAAGAGGGATAGACAAATATAATTCTATTTTATCACCTCCTTTCAGATAGGAGCAGAGTGGCCAGCCTCCTAGCCCCAGTTTCCTGCTCCAATCTTGGCAGGAATCAGTCTCCCTCAGAGAAGAATGGACAGAGAAGACCCTAGAGATATCTATTCCTACCTGCTGTGAGTCACACCTGGACAGATCCATGTGAACGTACATTACGTACATAGAAAGACACACACATCTACACCCTGCACTTATATAGATCTAGTTTTGAATCTCACTTCAGAATCCCTTTTGAATCCCACCTAGCTGTGTAACATTGGGCAGTATATGTGTATATAAACTGTATATTACCCAAGGAAAATGAACATAAGATCCCTGAAGTTAGGGACTGCTTATGTCCCCACCAGAGTCTAGCATCCTGTGCCTTTCGCATAATGCGCACTTCAAAAATGCTTGTCTTAATGTTCGTGATATAAACTTGCTTAAACCTAATTTCTAAACAGATGTTGGGAGGCCACAAGGATGACACCAAACTCCCTAAAATTTAAGGCAAAATAAAAAAAGTTGCCACCAACAACAGTAGAGGGAGAAAGATTGTTCTCCATCTGGTTTACATATTCCTATATGATGAAAAATCTTTTAAGAGCTTTTCAATCAGCTGTCACTAAGTAAGGAAATCTTAAGTGAAAATGCATTAAAGAAACTCAATAACTCAACTGATCTGATAGCTTAAAAGGACAATGTTCAGGTGCTTTCAAAGTGGAAAAAATAAAAATAAAAGTAACCAACATTATACTCCACAGAATTTAATTTACAAATTCTTCAAAAGGGGAGAGGGATCAAAGTCCTTTTCCCAAAGCAGAGATCTTGAAGAGAGGCAGAAGACAGAGATGGAAGTGAAAGCATAGTTCCTTAAGTGGGAGAATTTTAGTAATGTGCTAAATTATCACAGTCTGCACTCTGGAACAACCTGCTACCCATAAAACCAAACTGAAGATTTAGTAGCAGGATTTTGTTGCCCCTAATTAAGCAGAAATGGAGTCAAATTGCAGTAGGCTGAGGTACTCAAGTGGAATATAAAAATAAAATTGGTCAGGCATAGGATTGTAGCCAACAAGACTCTGGGTCCTGACCATCAGGATACCCATATCTTCCACACTGGTGTAAAAAAAAGCATCCTTAGAATGGTAGCATACCATCCTGCTCAAGATCACGTGTGCTTTACGAGCTAATGATGCCAAATCAAGTCCTGTGCCACTTAATAAAGGAAGACCTTCCTGATGCCCCAATTGTCAGTGATCTCTCCCTCCTTGAATCATATCTATACTCATATTAGAGAGGCAGCTTAGGGTAGTGAATAGGCACAGTCCTTGAAGTTGGAAGAACTGAGTTTAAATCCCACATCAGACAATTGTACTAACTATGTGACACTGGGCAAATCATGGAACCTCTCTGCGTTTCAGTTTCCTGATCTGTAAAATGGGAATAATAATGTCACCTATCTCACAGAGGTACTGTAAGGACATGAAGAGAGATGACGAAATGTGTGTAAAGTACCACAAAGATGTGAATTATTATCATCAATATCCATTTATATAATGATGCCATCTACATGTGGCACCATTAATCAGACATAAGTTCCTTGAGCAAACATTTGTTTTCATTTTTGGGGTTTTTTTATCCCCATTGTTTAACACAATGCCTAGTACACAATATGATAAATCAATTCTTGTTGAATTTGTATTGGATTAGATTGGAGAGTAAATCAACATTGTGTCAAAAATGCAAATACAATTATTTGATATTTTTCAAGATGTTCTTCCCCTATGAAATATATTAGTCCAAAGTACAAGATTTCAAACCACCTAACCCTTCTTACAGAAGAGCTTTACATAAAGCCAAAGGCTATTTATTACCTTTTAATAAAGTGTACTTTCTTTCTTGGCTTATATGTACAAGAATCTTTACTCTAATTTTCTTTAACATTCCAAAAAGCATTCCAGATCCTGAAAAGGATTTAACAAAGGCCAAAGTCATCGCAAGAAAGACAGTGCCCCTCCTTCTTCTTGGAACAGTCTCCCCGCTTCCATGCCAGAAGGCCAGTTATGCCAGGAAGAGTTAACTGTGAAACTCTTCTGGAATCTTTGAGAAGATAGGGAAATAATGTCATTTTGCATTATTCAGTTGGAATACCATTTTTAAAATACACACACATTACTATCTATGTCTTAATCCATGCCTCACTGGGAAAAAATGACTAGCTAGAACTCAAAAGATAAATTGTTAATCAAAATGTTTCACACACTTGGCATAGCACATAACCAGAATGTGGCATCCTGCCTCTTGTCCTTAATGAATATAGACTATGATGGTTATATGGGGAATGCAAAGTTTAAATGTGAGAAGTTGTAATAAGTGTATGCAATTTGTTCCCCCATTTTAAGATGGTCCTAACTGCCAGTGAACTAATTCTCACTGTCTCTTGCCATAGCTACAAGATACACTATAAAATTTGCATAATATTCATGCTCTTATCTTATTTCTAGAAACAATAAAATCTGCAGCTGAAAGAAAGACTCTTTCTAGAGATGAAAATTGAACACCCAATATGGGATCAAATAGATGAACAGTGCCAGAATGCTTTAAAACAATTGTTTTAGAATGAGACAGACTGAGTCATTGCAGCAATCAAAAATCCAGACACTGGACAGCAACGTTGTTGTTGTTCAGTAGTGTCTGACTCTGCGACCCCATTTGGGGTTTTTCTGGCAAAGATATTACAGTGGTTTGCCATTTCCTTCTCCAGATACTTTTACAGATGAGAAAACTGAGGCAAACATAGTTAAGTGATTTGCCCAAGGTCACAGAGCTAGTAAATATCTGAGGCTAGGTTTGAATTTACGCAGATGAATCTTCCTGACTCCAGATCCTGTGCTGCCAAGTTGTGGAGATTTACAGAGGCATTGAATGAACTGTCCTCATGTACAAAAACAATAAAACAATCCTTACCAAAGCCTACATACTCTATCTCTAAATATATACATATATGTATGTATGTATGTATATATACACATACATACACACATGGGCTATCTCTAAATTGTAGACAGAGATACATACACACTTAGACAGCTCAGGGGCACAGTGGATGAAGTGTCAGGGCCTAGAGTGAGAAAGACTTAACTACCTGAGTTCAAATATTTCCTCAGTCCCTAACTGTGTGACCCTGGGCAAGACACAACCACATTTGCCTGTTTCCTCATTTGTAAAATGAGCTAGAGAAGGCAATGGAAAACCACTCTAGTATCTCTACCAAGAAAACCCAAATGGGGTCATGAAGAGTCAGACTCTACTCAAAACAACTGAGAGATAGATTAGATAGATAGATGATAGATAAATAAATACATAGATACATAGATAATAGATAGATACATAGATACATAGATAATAGATAGATAGATAGATAGATAGATAGATAGATAGATAGATAGATAGATAGATAGATAGATGGATGGATGGATGAATACATAAATGAATGAATACATAGAAATTTAGGTAGATAAATGGATGGATAGAAACACACATATATATTATATGTTATAACAAATATATTTTCACCCAGGATTCCCAGTACTGAGAATAAATCACATGGAGGTTAAAAAAAAAAAGAAAGAAATGAAGCCTAACATTTATCTTTTAAACTTCATAGCTGCAGGGGGCAAAGCCAAGATAGTGGAATAAAAGCGGGGACTTGGAGAGCTCTCTCCCAAACCCTTGCAAATACCTGTAAAAAAATTACTCTAAATAAATTCTAGAGCTGTAGAACCCACAAAGTGACCAAGTGAAACAAGTCTCCAACCCAAGACAGCCTGGAAGGTCAACAGGAAGGATCTATCACAGAGGACTGGGAACAGAGTGCAGGCTAGCATGGGATGAGCTGGCATAGATGGGGCCGGAGCAGGCCTCAAGGGACTGAATCATTTGAAGCTGTGGTGGTTTGTAGACTTTTCAACCCACAAACACAAAAGACAGCATAGAAGGTCAGTGGTAAAATTTTGTTGGACCTGAGTAGGGGAAGGGGTATGGCCTGGCCCTAGCCCCAAGGCAGCAGAGGTGATGGTAACAGCTAAAGCAGCAGCAGCTATTGCTGCTGCTATTTCCAGAGCTCCCATGCCCACAGATGGTGTGGGGATCAAGCAACTCATCAGAGGGCAATTTCAGGGATCTCTTTACTGGTACTGAGGTAGGATTTTCCACCTTTCAACTGCTTGTATCTGAGTCACAGCCCTGGTTGGCAGTCCTGGGGCAAGGAGGAGCTCTGGTATAGTGAAGCTAGTGGTACAGTAGAGAGGGACTCTTCCTCACTGTTCCAAGACAGAAAAGAGTACTTGTGGTCACTCACAGACCAGAACACAGGCCACAAAAGGAGGAAAACACCACATCTCTCCTTTGATCATACCACCTTGGAAGAACTGAAAATTTACAGGCCCCTAGAAGTAGCTCTGACAACACCTGAACAAAATCCTTGAAGTTCTGGACCACTCCTCCCCCACTGGAAGCAGAGTCCTACCTGACAAAGAATTAGAAAGTCAAGTATTTGACTGGGAAGATGATAAGACAGTGTAAAAAACCTCAGACTATAGAATCCCACTTTAGTGAATGATCAAAACATACCACTAGAAGAAGACAACAAAGTCAAAGCTCCTACAACTAAAGCCTCCAAGAAAAATATGAATTGGTCTCAGACCATGGAAGAACTCAAAAAGGATTTTGAAAATCAAGTAAGAGAAGCAGAGCAAAAATTGGGAAGAGAAATGAGAGTGATGCAAGAAAATCATGAAAAGCAAGTCAACAGCTTGCTACAGGAGATCCAAAATATACTGAAGAAAATAACATCTTAAAAAACAGACTAACCCAAATGGCAAAAGATGTCCAAAAAGTCAATGAGGAGAAGAATGCCTTAAAAAGCAGAAGTGGCCAAATGGAAAAGGTGGTCTAAAAGCGCACTGAAGAAAATAATTCCTTAAAAATTAGAATGGAGCACCATGAAAACTACTGACTTCATGAGAAATCAAGAAAGCATAAAACAGAACCAAAAGAATGAAAAAATAGAAGACAATGTGAAATACCTCATAGGAAAGAGTACTGACCTGGAAAAAATCCAGGAGAAATAATTTAAAAGTCATTGTACTGACTGAAAGCCATGATGAAAAAAGAGCCCAGACAACATCTTTCAAGAAATTATCAATGAAAACTTCCCTGATCTTCTAGAACCAGAGGGCAAAATAGAAATAGAAAGAATACACTGATCACCTCTTGAAAGAGATCCCAAAAGAAAAACTCCTAGGAATACTGTAGTCAAATTCCAGAGTTCCCAAGTCAAGGAGAAAATATTGCAAGCAGCCAGAAAGAAACAATTCGAGTATTGTGGAAACACAATCAGGATAACACAAGATCCAGCAGCTTCTAGATTAAGAGATTGAATCACTTGGAATATGATATTTCAGAGGTCAAAGGAGCTAGGATTAAAGTCACGAATTACCTACACAATAAAACTAAATAAAATACTTCGGGCGGGGGTAGGGGGGGAGGATGGACTTCAATGGAATAGAGAACTTTCAAGTATTCTTGATGAAAAGACCAGAGCTGAGTAGAAATCCAAAATCTAGAGAAGCATGAAAAGGTAAACAGGAAAGAGAAATCATAAAGGATTTATTAAAATTGAACTGTTTACACTCCTACATGGAAAGATGATATTTGTAACTCATGAGACCTTTCTCAGTATTGGGGTATTTGAAGAGAATATGTGTGTGTGTGTGTGAGTGTGTGTGTGTGTCTGTGTGTCTGTGTGTGTGTGTATACACACATATACATATATTATATATATATATATATATATATATATATATATATATATATACACACACACAGAGGGCACAGGTGATTGAATGTGAAGGGAAGATATTTAAAAAATAAAATTAAGAGGTGAGAGAGGAAAATATTGGGAGGAGAAAGGAAGAGATATAATGGGTAAATTAGTTGACATAAAAGAGGCAAGAAAAAGCTTTTACAATGGAGGGGAAGAGGGGAGAGGTGAGAGGGAATGAATGATCTCATTAGATTTGGCTTAAGGAGGGAATGACATACACACTCAATTGGGTATCTTACCCTACAGGAATGTAGGAAGAAAGGGATAAGAGGGGGGTGATATGGGGGGGTGATACAAATGAGGACAGATTGGGTGAGAGGGTAGTTGGAGGCAAACACTTTTGAAAAGGAACAGGGTCAAAGGAGAGAACAGAGTAAATGAGGGGCAAGATAGGATGGAGGAAAATACAGTTAGTCTTTCAGAACAAAACTATTATGGAAGTATTTTGCATAACTATATATGTATAACCTATATTTAATTTCTTGCCATCTCAATTATGGTAGGTGGAAAGAGAAGAAGGGAGAGAGTTTGAAACCCCAAGTTTTAAAAACAAATGTTAAAAATTGTTTTTATATGCAACTGAGAAATAAGATACACAGGCAGTGGGGTATAGAAATATATCTTGCCCTACAAGAAAGTGAGGGGGTGGAAGGACTGGAGACAGGGTAGAATGATAGAGGGGAGGGTAGACAGGGGGAATGGGTAATCAGAATGCAAACCATTTTGGGGTAGGGTATGGGAGACTTGGGGAGAATATTTAGAACTCAAAATCCTGCGGAAATGAATGTTGACTAAATTAATTAATTAAAAAATGAAAAAAATTCATAGCAGCTCTCTTTCTGGTAGCACAGAAGAGAACACAAAGAGAGTGCCCACAAGTTCAGGAATGTCTGAAGAAACCATTCTATCATTATGCAATAAGAAATTGTGAAAATGAGAAATTCAGATAAATATGAGGAGATTTATAGGAACTGATGCAGAAATGCAACCAAACAAACATTAATTACAATGATTGAAATGAAAAGGTCACATTGAATGAATAACAAATTTATAATGCACTCTGAGAATGGAAATAAACCTACCTCCTCTAGGCGGAAGGGTAGAGGACCACTACAACAGAATGTTGTATGCCTTGTTAAATTTGTCAGTGTTATCTGTGGTGTTTCTACTTATTTTTTTTCTTTATTAAATGTATGGTTTCAATGGCAGAGGGAAAGGAGGGAATATAAACACAAAATGCAACAATAAAACTTCGTTAATATGATCTTAGTGCAAACTTTATTCTTAATTTTTACATAACAAAATTAATTTCAAAGTAATCACACTGAAATCTCAAATTGACAGTAACCCACTTAATTCCACCACTACCATAAAAAAAAAAAGAGTCACAGGGTTATCTGTCTAGAGAAGAATCCAAAGAACAAACTTTTTAGCCATTTATTCATGATATAGGCAAATTTGCACCAAAAATGGAAAGTACTTCCCCATAACACTATTTGTATACTGTTCCTTTTTTGAAACTATTAATTTCTATGCTAAGGCCTATCCAAGGAAATTTTAATAATTAAATACTATTGGATCTTCAATATCTTCACATTACACGATTTCCCCTACAGGACTGTCCCACACAGAGAATCTTCCTATAAAGAAGCAATAATGTGCCCATAATAATTTGCCTATATTGTGAATTTATACCTGAACAGAAAAAAATAAAAATGCATATATTATTTAGTCCCAACTCCTAAATGTCTTTTTTTGTCACATAAAGTATGTTGATTAGAGTCTGCACATTAAATGGTGCAAAACTGTATTCACTGCTTCCATTTTCCCTACATATTTATTTGCAATTCAGAAATTTCTGGAACAGTGGCATCCTTATAATAACAGCCTGCAACTCAGCATACAAACCAAACCTGCTTATTAATTTGTAAATAATGGCATTGAACGGGTTTGTACTGACACTTTTAATTGGCCACAATTATTTTTCATTATCGTTATCTTTCATTTTGATTTAACTACAGACCCTTATAAAACTAAAGGCAGGCAGACTAGCTGAATCATTCTGTTACAAATAAATTATCTTGGATTAATGTCTTCATATACATGTTGATGATTTTTAAAAATTAATGTTTAACTTTAATTTAATCTATTTTTGTTTCTCTATAGCAACAAAGCAATCACTGTTCATCAGCCTTGTTTCCTGGGGACTTTGAAAGAACTTAAACAGAAGTTGCTTCTCTTCGTCATTCATTGAAATATACAAAATATTCCTTGGTGACCAGATCAAGAGACAGGAATTCTGTTTCAAGCTTCATCAGTGACTCACTACATGGATCTGACATAATATAATACTTCTCTCCCTCTTATATTTTCATCAAAAAATTGGGACAACAAGATTTTCTATCTACTTCAGGGTAGGAGAAGAAAGGAGGGAATGTCTGCCGTGTTTAGAGAACTTCCAAAGAAAGTGGTTCATTATTGCCTTGATCATGCATACTCTAAAAGATAGAGAAATCAATTCACCAGTCTCTGAGAAAAGAATGTCAATGTCTCTTTCCTCACATGTTTGATAGCAAACATTCAGGAAGAAAAACCCAACATAAGAAAAAATATTGATTCAATCAGTTGAAGCTATGAGTTGATATCAGATTAGTAAAAACTGAAATAGTTGAAAAAAACTTAAGTGTAACATATAGTTTTTTGACTAAATGAGAAAGTTATTCATTTTCCTTTAAATTCTATTTAATAGGGAGGAGCCAAGATGGCAGAGTAGAAAGATACACACATGCTAGCTCCGAACCCACGGCCCATAAAATACCTGTAAAGAAGAACTCCCAACAAATTCTGGAGCAGCAGAAGCCACAGAACAACAGAGCAGACAAAATTTCTGTTCCAGAGAGACCTGAAAAGCCAACACCAAAGGTCCCTCGAGCCCCTGACCGGGAGCAGAGCCCAGCCCTGCCTTGGCCTCACGGCACCTAGAGGAGCAGATCCAAGCAGGCTTCAGGGATGGAATCTCCAGCAGCCGTGCAGGTCCCTCCACCCACAGGTGCCAAAGGTCAATGAGAGAGTCTTTTTGGCTGGCCAAGAGGGGAGCAGGGTGTCCCCATAACTCAGGCCCCCTTGGGAGGCAGCAGCAGAGGTAGCAGCAGACAAGGGCTCCCAAAGCAGGCAGTAGCTTAGATCCATTGTTGAAGGTCTCCCCATAAACCCCTGAGGGAACTGAGCCCCATGTGGCGGCCCTGCCCCCACCTGAGCACCTAAACTTAATCTCACACTGAATAGCAGCCCTGCCCACCCAAAGCCCTAAGGCTGGGAAGCAGCATTTGAATCTCAGCCCCCAAGCGCTGGCTGGGTGGATCTGGATGCGAGGTAGGTGTGGAGAGGACACTCAGAAGTCAAGTCACTGGCTGGGAAAATGCCCAGAAAAGGGGGAAAAAAAATAATACCATAGAAGGTTACTTTCTTGGTGAACAGATATCTCCTCCCTTCCTTTCTGATGAGGAAGAACAATGCTTACCATCAGGGAAAGACATAAATGTCAAGGCTTCTGTATCCCAAACATCCAGAATAAATATTCAATGGGCTCAGGCCATGGAAGAGCTCAAAAAGGATTTTGAAAATCAAGTTAGAGAGGTGGAGGAAAAACTGGGAAGAGAAATGAGAGAGATGCAAGAAAAGCATGAAAAGCAGGTCAACACCTTGCTAAAGGAGACCTAAAAAAATGCTGAAGAAAATAACACCTTGAAAAATAGGCTAACTCAATTGGCAAAAGAGGTTCAAAAAGCCAATGAGGAGAAGAATGCTTTCAAAAGCAGAATTAGCCAAATAGAAAAGGAGGCTCAAAAGCTCACTGAAGAAAATAGTTCTTTCAAAATTAGAATGGAACAGATGGAGGCTAATGACTTTATGAGAAAGCAAGAAATCACAAAACAAAACCAAAAGAATGAAAAAATGGAAGATAATGTGAAATAACTCATTGGAAAAACAACTGACCTGGAAAACAGAACCAGGAGAGACAATTTAAAAATTATGGGACTAACTGAAAGCCATGATCAAAAAAAGAGCCTAGACATCATCTTTCATGAAATTATCAAGGAAAACTGCCCTGAGATTCTAGAACCAGAGGGCAAAATAAGTATTCAAGGAATCCACCTATCACCGCCTGAAAGAGATCAAAAAGAGAAACTCCTAGGAACATTGTGGCCAAATTCCAGAGTTTCCTGGTCAAGGAGAAAATATTGCAAGCAGCTAGAAAGAAACAATTCAAGTACTGTGGAAATACAATCAGGAGAACACAAGATCTAGCAGCTTCTACATTAAGGGATCAAAGGGCATGTAATATCATATTCCAGAAGTCAAAGGAACTAGGACTAAAACCAAGAATCACCTACCCAGCAAAACTGAGTATAATACTTCAGGGGAAAAATGGTCTTTCAATGAAATAGAGGACTTTCAAGCATTCTTGATGAAAAGATCAGAGCTGAAAAGAAAATTTGACTTTCAAACACAAGAATGAAGAGAAACATGAAAAGGTAAACAGTAAAGAGAAGTCATAAGGGACTTACTAAAGTTGAACTGTTTACATTCCTACATGAAAAGACAATATTTGTAACTCTTGAAACTTTTCAGTATCTGGGTAGTTGGTGGGATTACACACACACACTCACACACACAGAGAGACAGAGAGCACAGAGTGAATTGAAGAGGATGAGATCATATCTTAAAATAATGAAATTAAGTGGTGAGAGAGAAATATATTCGGAGGAGAAAGGGAGAAATGGAATGGGGCAAATTATCTCTCATAAAAGAGGCAAGCAAAATACTTTTTTAGTGGAGGGAAAAAGAGGGGAGGGGAGAGAAAAACATGAAGTTTACTCTCATCATATTCCACTAAAGGAAGGAATATAATGCACACTCATTTTGGTATGAAAACCTATCTTACAATACAGGAAAGTGGGGGAGAAGGGGATAAGCAGGTGGGGGGGAGGATGGAAGGGAGGGCAATTGGAGGAGGGAGCAATTTGAAGTCAACACTTGGGGAGGGACAGGATCAAAAGAGAGAATAGAAGCAATGGGGGCAGGATAGGATGGAGGGAAATATAGTTAGTCTTACACAACATGACTATTATGTAAGTCATTTGCAAAACTACACAGATATGGCCTGTATTGAATTGCTTGCCTTCCAAAGGGAATGGGTGGGGAGGGAGGGATGAAGAGAAGTTGGAACTCAAAGTTTTAGGAACAACTGTTGAGTATTGTTCTTGCATACAACTAGGAAATAAGAAATACAGGCAATGGGGTACAGAAAGTTACCTGGCCCTACAGGACAAAAGAGAAGATGGGGACAAGGGAAGGGAGGGATGATAGAAGAGAGGGCAGATTGGTGATAAGGGCAATTAGAATGCTCGGTGTTTTGGGGTGGGGGGAGGGCACAAATGGGGAGAAAATTTGGAACCCAAAATTTTGTGAAAATGAATGTTATAAGTTACATAAATAAATTTAAAAAAAAATAAATTCTATTTAATAAACAGCCATTAAGTACCTATTGTGTCTGAGCACTGTTTGTTCTGGTTATGGACAGTCACATCTTCTTTGTTCTCAAGAAGCTTAAAATCAAATAGGGTTTGGAAGGGTTGGGTATGACATGTATTAATGTATACAGGTAAGAAAAGCAAAAAGTAGACTCTTCCAAGGCAGGGATTGTCACATCCTGGTATGAATACTCAGTACCTGGTGCATTGCCTGACATATAGTAAGTATAGAATAAATGTTTATTGGCTGATAAAGTACTATAGGGAAATTTGAGAAGCAGTCAGTAGTTTTCACCTGGAAAAACTGGGGATCATGGAAAAAGTGATATCAAAGCTAGTCTTCAATGGAAGAAAAGGATTTCAAGGGGAAAAAAAGTAGAGGAAGTGAATTCCAGTCTTGGAGACAATCTGGACAAAAGCAGAGAGGCTTCCATTTTTGTTTCCATTTTGCTTGAACATAAGAGTACATTTAGGAGAGTAGTGTGAAATCAGTCTTGATGAGGTGTATAAAATGATTGTGGAGTGCCTTCTTGCATAGACAATGGGGAGCTTCTGAAGGTCTTTGAGTAGAGTAACAACAAAATACATTAGCAAGATTATTGTGGCAGCTTTCTAAACGATAAATTGGAGAGAGCTTGTATTTTTTTTCACAGCAGTCTTTGACAATATCTTGCCATGAAGGATAAATAAGGAAAGGAAAGTATTTAAGGAATGTGATGATGTGAGTGGAAAGAAAGCTTCATTTGTAGTCAGAATACCTAGATTTGAGTTTGCCCTATGTAACCTTAGGCAAATCACTAAAACTCTCAGGCTCTCAGTTTCCTCACCTGCAAAACTGGGACCCTAATTGGGTCAAGACCTTCCATGTGTGAATATCATTCATGTGTTAAGATCATTCATGTCTGAATAAATGTGGAAAATTCCAGGTGGCTGTTGAAAACTGTATTATATTTACATCTGTGCCTAAAATTTTAAAAACTAATAATAATTGGTTCCCTGGAAAATATTTTAAATTTAAAAAATCATCATCTTACTTGGCCCTGACAACAGTAGTTATTCACTATAATGCAACATAGACATCTCAATTATTTAACAAAGAATAATTCTGCAAGTCAGAAAGTCTAGAATAATCAATGCTATAAAGTAGGCTTGAGTTACCCACACTCCCAACACATACACTTCCCACATCTGTGTAATTCATATTAGATCCTGTACATATTTATTCTCCCACTGCTGGTATTTATATATTTGTGGGTGAATGTGTCCTACGTTTATTTATGGGGAAGAGGGCAAAAATTACTATTTACTGTTGAATCATTCCAATAGTGTCTGACTTTTCATGACCCCATCTGGGGTTTTCTTGGCAAAGATAATGTAGTGGTTTGCCATTTCCTTCTCTAGTTTACTTTACAAATGATGAAACTGAGGCAAACAGAGTTAAATGACAGGGCACAAAACTAATAAGTGTCTGTCTGTGTTCGTCCTTCATTTTTGAAAAAGACCATGACATCAGAGAAATGATGACATGACTTGCACTGAACTTTGTTTTGAGTGAGGGAAGGCTGTGCAAGGTCACCAGTCTCACTTTCTCCTACTGAGCCTTCTGGATCCAGTGACCAGATATTCATCAGTATGACTGGAGATGGCCCAAGATGCAATGGGAGACTTTGGCCTTTCTCTCCTAAGGCCTATTCAGGTATTCATGTAGAATAAGGTGACGCCCCGTCAGTGAATAGGCCTCTTTAAGAAGTAATCAGGGAATGGTCCTTTTAATGAGCAAAAGAAAAAAATATGAGTAAATATAGCTGGGAGGGAAAGAGCAACAGTTAGATTTGAACACTGGTCTTCATGATTCCAGGCCTAGAGATTCATACATTGTACCACCTAGCCGCCTAGCCATGGGGAGAACAATTTGTATTCAAATCATGAATTCTTTCCTTCCAAGTCCAGAAATCTTTGAGAAATCTTCAGCATTTTGGTGTGAAAATAGAGTCTTAGGATGCCATAATTAAAGTGGACCATGTGTTCAGTTCTTTCGCTGGGAAAATAAGGATGGTGGGAGGGAGAATTGAATTGGATGATCTCTAAAGTCCATTCTGTCCCTAAATCCCATGCTTTTATTACCTGATGAACTAATATATCTGGACTCTAAGTATCCACTCTATGAGATACAAGATTAGACTGATTGCTAAGGTCCCTCAGTTTTAAAATTCTATAAATTTATGATTCAATCCTCCATAAAATAAGCAAATAACACAAGATAAACATAAGCCCCAAGTAAGCGACCACTAAAACAATATATTGAAAATGACTATTCCACCAATGAAAAATTTCAACAAAATGTAGAGTGCTAAGATATAAATGAGTCAAGAGCTTTAAAATTATAGATTTCTAAAGAGGAAACATGGCATGGGCAAAAGAACTCCGTATTTGGAATGAGGAATACTTTGGGTTCAACACCTGTCTCAGACATTTACGAGCTGCATTACCTTGAAGAGGGTCATTTAATCCCCCTGAACCTCAGTTTTTTCAACTGTAAAATGGAAAAATAATATCAGTGCCTACTTCATATTATTGGCATTAGGATCAAATGAGATATGTATATAAAGGATCTATAAATGTCAGAGATTTTTTACTTATATTTAAATAGAGGCTGTCTCTTTTCATTCATGATCTATTTTGCTTAAACTTAGACTGCTATGTCTCAGAGTTCCCCATGCCTGAAATGCACTTCCTCCCTTATTGCTGCTTCTCAGAATTTCTGGTTTCTTTCAACACTCAGCTCCAGCATATGGACATTAAGGAGTCCCCATCCTCAGCTTCTACTGCTTCCTCCCTCCACCAAGGTTACTTTCTATCTATCTCTAAGATGCATGTTGCCTCCCATTAGAATGTAAGGGGCTGCTTCATTTCTGGCTTTGTATTCACAGTGCCTACCTGGTACACAGTAGGCATTTAATAAATCCTTGTTAGATGACTGGTTCATAGTTATTTGGGTAGGGCAGCTAGGTGGGGTAGTGGACAGAGTGCCAGTCCTGGAGTCAAGAAGGCTCAAGTTCAAATCCAGTACTTATTCACTATGTAACCCTGAGCAAGTCACTTCACCATGTTTGCCTCAGTTTCCTCATCTGCCAAATAAGTTGGAGAAGGACATGGCGAATCACTCTAGTACCTCTGCCAAGAAAACTCTGAATGAGGTCATGAAGAGTCAGAAAAGAGTAAAAAAGGACTAAAAAATAACAACAAAAGGTTTTGAAGTCATGTTTAAATCAACTGGAAAATAAAAACTGAATGACCCCACAACTCAGTGTAAGTTAAAGCATTTTTTGTTCACCTTTCAAGTTTAACCACAATCAGGATTACAAATAACAACACTCCCCCAGATGTTACATAATAATAGCTCACATTTGTGTAGCACTTTAAAGTTTCCAAAGTGCCTTAGAATATCATTTGAGATGTATATATATCTATATATCTATATATGTCTATATATAGATATACAGATATATATGAATATATCATTTGCTCCTCACAACAACCCTGGGAGATAGGTGCTATTATTATCCCCAATTTCCAGAAGAAGAAACTGAAGCAAAGAAAGGTTAAGTGACTTTCGCCCAGGGTCACACATTCAAAAAGCAAAAGGAAAGGTTTCTTGTGGTATAACTCTTCAAATAGCTATAGTAAGGGTGGAATGACATTCAAGCATTGCTAGGAAAAGTGGAATACATAAGAGACAGAAATACATTTTCCTGCATTCCAGAAACTGAAAGGACCTAGAAAGTAGAAGAGCTAAATATGTATAATTTCAAAACTTTTTCTTTCTCTCCTTTCTTTCTCCTTTTCTTCCTTTCCACCAGCCATCAACAACATATGAAGACAAGCTCCTTCATCTTTCTTACAGCCTCAGTCCTATATCCAGTTTTTGTTACCCAAACCCTAATCACATGAAGAGCACTGAATTTGGAGGCAAAGAATTGATGGTTAACATTCTGGCTCTGCCACTTATTACCTGGGGGACCTAATGGTCAACTTCTCCTAGCCTGAGTTTTCTCCTCTGTAAAAATGAGAAGGTTGAACTAAATGATCTTAAGTCCCTTCCAGCTTGAAAATAATGATCCCAAGATCTTTAACTAAACAAATCAGCCTCTTACCTGTCAGATTCAGGTTCCTATAACGTGAGGAGACTTAAATTAGATAGCCTCAAAAATTTCATAAATCTATACCTCTGTGCTCTACAAAAGAAGCAAATTCAATTCAATTTAACAAACATTTATTAGACATGTGCAATGCCCTGTGAAAAACACTGAAAGAAATATTCAATTAAGCACTGATCTTCCTCAGATGGAGCAAGTACACAATTTGGCACAAATATAAGAAGGCATTTTTAGAACATTTGGGACAGTTATAAAGGTCCCATAGTGGCAATTTTACAATTATATGTGGGCTACTTGTAGCTAATTTTCCCTTTATCCAAAAATATTTCATGGTTGCTTTGGTTTTTGTTTGGTCCAGACATGAGTTCATCAGTGTGGAGAACTCCCAGTGTGGAAGCTTTGTCCATTGTTACAGAATGGCAAGTCATCTGAAACTCAAAGTCTTGGAAAGTCTACTGGTATACTAAGAGGTAAGGTGATTGGCTTATGGTCATATAGCAAGTATAATTCAGAGGTAGGGCTTGAACCATTGCCTTCCTGACTCAAAGGCTAGACCTCCATCCCCCATGCCATGTTACTTTGTTATTTGACAATGATCCTAAAAGAATCCAAATCTAGCCCCACTTCCCACTATTTGCTTATTTACATTTGCCCCAGGTTACCAAAATGGATTCATGATTTCATTGATCTGAATGTTCCCTCCAGTAATGCAAACCAAAATCCATCAGTACCAGCGCTGTATAACACTTATTCATGTCCTCCCAAAAACTGATGCTGTGTTCACAGTAAAGGCTGAGAGGCCTTCATCCCTTTCTCCCAATACTCTGATATATCAGTGGAGCACTTTAGCTCTCCACAGCAGACCTTAAACACTTCTTCATTAATACTGCTTCATGTAGTTCATAGCTCTTTATTTGTTATGTGTCACAACTTTTACTGCACTCTCTATTTGCTCTTCAGGGTATACTAATTTTCAGTCCTTCAGAGACTGTTGTATCCTATGATTAACATGCATAAAAATCAGGAGACTCTTAGTATGTAAAAGATAGGTCCTTTGTTTCTGGGAAAGGTTTAAGGTCATCAAACAAGCTTAACTATTTCCCAAAGGAAATTCAGCCTGTTCTCATTATGTACAACTGAAACTGCAATTCACTGTCCATGTATATATGTCTATAGATACATACATATGCTTATGCCTAGTATGTGCACATGTGAATGTCTATAGACACTGTATCTACAGACATACACATAAGTATGTGCATATATGTATTTATACACATTTACATATAGAAGACATCTGTATAAATATGTCCATATTAGACGTGACAAATATGTATATACACTGCATGTATTTCATGCTCATGTGTATATATTGACATTAGATATGCAAATATGGGTTGTATGTATAGATATACATATATGCATACATTATACATATATTTGCAAGGGACTAATGGACAAGTTCTATAGGTTTCCCATCAGCTTCTTGCTTACAATGATTAGGGCAATAGATTCTCTTCAGCCACTTCACTTCTTTTTATTGTTTTTTTTTCTTCCCAGTGAGGACACTTAGACCAAACACTTTAGAATGGTTATAGATTTCATTCAGAAGGCTCTGCAATCAGCACACTGTCATCAGCGAGAAGGAGCACTTGGAGGACCTCACCACTTATAAAGAATGATTCCTTGCTGCACTTTTTCCAGGACACTGGCAAGCAATTTCGGTGAGTATGAGTATATTTCCTTGTTTTCTGTTTGCCTGATAATCAATAAAGGACTATCAAATAAAGTTATCCCTGTTGTTTTATCTTTCAATGATTTGCACATAGGTGTATGAGAAATATCTTGATGGAAGAGAGCCTTGTATTTTTCTCTTTCAATTTCATTTTTTTACAAGCCAGAAACAATAAGTACAGCATGTCATCAACATCTTTCCATATTATATGATGCCATCTACCATGAAAGTTTGCCTACTCCATTACTTTTATTATCACCAAACATGCCCTCAATATTTATGCAAATTCAAATTTTTATATAGTTTGGAAAGTAGGTATATAATTGGGCACTTTTCCATGTCATTTTAATGATGATTTTTTTTTGGTTACAAGATCTGAGCTGTTTTTCATGCTTTTATTATCATCCCTCTTTTCTAATACCTTGTAATTCACGTCATTTTCCCAGATTGCAATCCAGATTCTTCCATCATGTCCCAGAACACTCTTTACCTTCGAATATCTCTTCAGCCCTAGAATTTACTCCTCAAAAGTACTCTCAGCCCTTGGCACCCCACTGTGTTTGACTGTTGGAATTTCAGAACCTCCATTTAAGGAAGGAATACCTGCCTTGTTTTACAGCTACCTTTTATTTGCTATCTTCCTCCATTAGAACTTAAGCTCCTTAAGGGCAGAGACTCTTTTTGCTTATATTTGTATTTGGTATTTACTTGTTGACTGACTACTCTCCTACTACCCTAAGAGTTATTATTTCCATTGGAGCACTCTTTTGTATACTTGATGTATATATGCCTGCTTCTTCCACCTTTGCTCTTTTCAATGACCTTTCTATTTAATTTAATGACCTTCTATTCCCTGTTATGGAAGTATATATAAATCAGTTAAACGTTTATATAAAATTGGCATATTCAGTGTCTATGTCCTTTCTTGAGCCCATATCCAATTTTTTACATCAATGATTTGATTAAATACGTCAGGTTGAAGCTGTTCTAACTGCAAATCACATTTTTTTCTCATTCTCACCAAGCCAATGGTTTGATTCTACACAAGCAGTTGATTCAGGAATGACTTCCATATCAGTAATGAGTCATTTATTATTATTATTTATTATCTGTTGAAATATATAAATATATAAATGTAATATATATAATTGTTGAAATATAATTCATTTGAAAGTGATGTTTTTTAAAGTGATATATCTAATCCTGATTCTTTCTCAAAGAATATCTTACAATGTTTAATGTCTTCTGATTTTTTCTAAAAGAAAGTATCATGATGTATAAGCATGAAGATTCTTTGTAATCTACAAACATCCCTTATCTTTTTTCAACAATTTTTCATCTTCCTCACTTATTCCTACCTTTACATGGCAATCACCAACTAGCAAGTATATGCTGAGGGTTTTATGGAATTCTTTACAGAATTTCTCTGCCTCTTCATCTTCTGCCACCGATATTGTGGTGTATAAAATGAAATTATTTTCATGGAGGTCTTTTGCAAATGCTTATGAGCACCACAATATAGGATGATCAAATGTCCCATGAAATTATGTTTCTTATTGCTTTTGTACATATAAAACTAACTCTACCAATTCCTTTTTCTCCCTCTCAATAGAGAGTCTTTAAGTCATCTTTTCATTTAGCTACCATTTTCATTTAGTTCATCAAGACTGAAATAATTCAGTTTCTTTAACATTATGTTCATTTCCTAGTCACTGGACAAGGACTGCACATTTGGATTACATATAACTAAAGTGAAGTTTTCATAGATAATCTAAAAGTTCTGTGATTCTGAATGTCCTCTTTCCCCTTTTCACCTCTCTATTATGGTCACTGGAAAGCAGAAGGTTACACAAAAGAGACAAATATTCTATATTTTGATTTATTTCAGCAATTGCTACAGCCAAAGAACTCATCTTCCAATGACCCATCAACTGGGTGTGAGCCTCTCTATACATAGCTAGGCTGATCCTCAGAAAGCAGACTCAGTGTTTTACCAGGACTTACTCAAACCTTTGCCAGCAGGGTGGAGCTTGCCAGAGTTTATGCTCCACTCTCATAACATTTGAGAACCCAGTGTCATTCACCCCAATGAAGCATCAGAGTAGGATTTGCATTTTTTTCTATTAAAAAATGATATTAAATGAGGTATTCCAATGTGTTCTTCCACTACATACTATGAATTTCACAACTTATATAATTATATATAAGTATAATTTTATATATATACATATATATATAGAATTATAACATACATAATTTTATACTTACAAAAACATGTCCAAAATGTAAAGGTTCAAATGAAGACTTTATAGAACATCTTGCAAAGAAAAAAAAGACTCTTCTCAAAGAAATCAAAGGATGTTTCAAAAGAACTTGGGAAAGGTGATTTTTAAAGGGTACTTCAGTAGCAAAAGGGGGAAAAAAGAATCCACCAATACCAAAGAAATCTAATTCATTTTATTTCCCCTTTAGTCAATTCCCTCCTATCTGCAGGGAGCCCTGCCTCCTTTAAATGCTGCAAGAGGAAAGTCGGAATAATATAAACCCCCACCCTGAAGTGGAAGGAACATTGTGACATTGAGAGGGAGATGCTTACAGGGTTCCGTGGCATGGAAACCTCCAAAGATGGAAGAAAGTCAGTGGAATTAGAAAGTGCCTCACACTTTACCCTGGGTAGCCCTAATTCTAATAAATCAAAATCTGTCATTGAAAGAAACAGATCTATTTTGAGTAAGGCAGTCCTGCTCAGAATCAGATTTGTCACGGCACATTCCCTTAATCCTTAGCAGTATGACTTCGGTAAACACAGTATTTCAAACAATATAACACATTATTTTATAGAGCAGCCTTCAGAGTCACTGCCTCTCTGAATGCTTTCCAGTTAAATAACACAGTTACTAACTTAAAGATTTTTTAAAATAAGCACAGGAGAGAAGGGAAAAGCAGTATGGGCCACTGAGCAAAGAAATGCTTGAATATTGATGGGGAGTTAATGAGATAGAGAAAAAGAGAAGGAGCAAACCAAGGGCTTGTGCGATAGCAATGAGGAGATGAATGGAAGAGATGAACGCTGACCAACCCTCTATTTGGATACTTATACCTTTGTGCGCTAATCTCAGGAACTGCTCTATATATGTATGGACGGCACTTTGCTTGCAAATGATATAGCACTATCTGTCGCACTGGCCAAGCATTCACCCTTTTAGAAGCATTACTACAGATTTTAGTTATGAAGCTTCAAAAGCAATCCAAATAAAACCTCTCTGGAAATTCTGTCTCTATCCCAATTTCATTAGCCACCTGCTCTGTTCCTCTCTACCCACCACCCACCTCTTACCCTTTCAATAGAAATATAAAGGGATGGTGGCTAGGTGTCAGACAGACACAAGAGGAAAAAGATAGAAAAGAAATGTAATGAAATAATTGGAGGCTTCAATCAAAAAGAGACCAAAGGTAGATGCTAAAATCATTGCAGAAAAGCTAATTAGGAATGAACAAAAGGAAAGAAGGCATCATTTTCAATGTCCAACTTAGAAGAGATATATTGCAGAATTAAGTAAGAAAGCAAAATAATAGAACTTAAGACAGCATGGTGTAGGAGGACTTGGAGTCATGAGACCTGGGCTTGATGTCATGCTTGCATGTTGCATCTCCCTAACCTTCCATTTACTATGACCTTGGGTAAGGCATTCCATAACTTTGAACCTCAATTTACTTTCCATGCCTACTTCACATGGTTGCACACAGGCTTAAATGAGAAAATATGTGAAAACCACTTCTTTAACTTTCAATTGCTACTGAATTGTTATTTATTACATCTATCATCCACTCAAAAGCATTTCCAATGCCTTAGAATGATATGGAGGTGACTGGTTATCAAAACCCATTCCAGTGGAGCATAAGAAGAGCTGGCCCTAACTAGCTGGAGTCATTGGGAGATATAGGCTAAGTTAGGAGAATCTCTACAAAAAAAAATGGTAGACATCAAATATGTATTGTTCTTCTCCAGAGAAATTCATGAAATGATCTATGGGGTAGGAAGATTAGAATCTCTACTGGTGGAAGGAGGTATTGACCTGATGAAATCATGGATCATTTGAGTTATCAAAATATCATTGTAGTGTTCCTAGGTAGAGTCACTGCAGTCAACTTCAATAGACAATGGGGATGAGGTAACTGAAAGGGGGGGGGGGTTATGACATCAAAAAAATTAATTATTCCAGGAATGTTCAAAATACTTGCTATTGCTAGCTTGTCCTACTGAGAGGACAGGGTGGCAATTGGATGCAGAAGTCAGTTACTTAATAAATGTAAATATTATTGATTAGATACAAAGGCACAGACTAATTCTAACCAGATGTCTCCATAATGTCTCCATTATGTCCCAGAGGGAAGTGGATAACCCAGCACACATCCATCAGTACCACTGGAAATACAATTCAAAGGGCATGTCCCAAGAGGGGGATGTGGATGAATAAGCAAAAATCCATCACTTCCACTAGAAACGCAATTCAAACACAATGCCCTTACTAATGGTGTGTCAGTAGGATATTATATTATGAAGGATAGCTTTATTAATACATTCTGGTGAAATTGCTACGTTTGAGACATATCAATGGCCCATGAAATAGCAAACCAGTTAGCTGAATTCAGTGACAGGAAGGTAAAATGGTCTATTTTAACCATTACTTTTACCAGTACTTCAAATTCAGACTTGATATCAAAAATCTGAATCACACATTTTGGGAACATAGTTCCCCAAATTTTATCATGCCACTATGTGATCAAATTGTTAAAGAAAAAAGAATTGATTAGGTATTACCATAATGATCACTTTCATTTTATTTTCATTTTGTCCTGCTTAAAAATCTTAAATACACACACACACACACACACACACTTTTAATTGTCACTGTCTACTGCAATATATTCACTAGAAATCTGGTGTTTCACATCATTCAAAGTGAGGTTGAGGGAGAACATTTTGGTAACAGAGATACTTTTCAAAGTACAGGAGGAGTCAGAAAAGCTCTTTTTTCCCAGTCTAAAGAACTATTGGAAGAGGTAAAAAATGGTTCCAGTTGGTAATAATAACAGTTAACATTTATATAACCCTCAATTGTGCTAAGCACTTTATACTTATTATTTGGTTTGTTTCTCACAACTATCCTGGGATGTAGGTGTTATTCTTACCCTCAATTTATAGATGAGGAAACTGAGGCTAATAGCAGTTAAGTGACTTGCCAGGGTCACAGCTAATGAGTATCTGAGGCCAAATTTGAATTACAGTTCAAAAATCAATTAACTGACCCAAATCTTGGACTTCTTGTAATGGCAGCAAGAACAAGAAGTCTTGGGAGATATATTAATTAACATCCTCTGGGACTTCTGAAATCTCTGACAGGAGTAGAATTACATCCAGAGAACAGGATAATGACTGCAAATATGACAAAGGTCTCAGCATAAATCAAACAAGTGATTTTGACCAAATCTAGAGAAAAGATCCTAAAGAGAAGATATGAGATGGGATTTGATACTAACTTACTTTTTCCCTTTGAATATCAGTCAACGAGGGGCAGAGAAGATGCAGGAAGTCAGTGGTAGCAAGGTAAACAAAGGCATCACTCTGCCCTGGATAGAGAAGGGTGCAAAATGGATTGAGGAGAGGACTTAAGCTTCCTCCCCAAACACTGGTCACAGCAGGGATCCAACCAGTCATCCCATAGTCTCTACATCTCTCCATTATCTTTCCTGATCTCCAGAATATCAGTAAGCAGCTCTGTGTGGCACTCTGCCAGACCACCATTCTTTCATGGTCTCTCATTCTCCACCCTCATTCTGTACCCACCCTCAGTGCTGTGGATTCCCAGTGGCAATTCTTGTTCACTTCTTCAAGTTTGGGACTGAAGGACCCTGACCTTGAAAGAGCAGATTCAGATTATCATCTGCAGCTCTTTAAACCCTACTCCAGAATCCTAGGGAAATTCACTTAAAGCAAAGTTTAGGAACAACTTGTATCTAGGCAGGGGTGGGAAACCTGCAGCCTTAAGGCCACATGTGTCCCTCAAAGTCCTCAAGTGTGACCCTTTCACTGAATTCAGACAAATCCCCTTAATAAAAAGATAATTGAGGGATGGAGAGACACTTCTAGCTGGGGTTTAGGAAAGGCCACAGGTAAGAAGTAATAACAGAGCTGAGCTTTGAAGAAAACCAGAGATCCTAAAAGCCTGAGTTGAGAAGCGAAAATAATATGGAACCACTAGAATCAAACAAGTGACTTTGGATAGAGTGCCAGGCCTGAAGTCAGGAAGATTCATCTTTATGAGTTCAAATCTGGCTTCAGATACTTACTAGCTGAGTAACTCAGGACAAGTCATTTTACCCTATTTGCCTCAGTCCCTCATTTATTAAAGAAGCTACAGAAGGAAATGGCAAACCCCTCTAGTATCTTTGCCAAGAAAAGCCCAAATGGAGTCATGAAGAGTCAGGCACAACTAAAATGAATGAATAACAACACCAAATTATAGTGACATCAAATCATGTGGGACACTCTCCCAAAAAAGAAACCAAATCCAAAAGTCACAAGGAAAGAAATGTTCACTGTCAAATTTTTCTAGGTCAGGTAATCATCATGGCCTCCAGCTTGGTCTAAGCCAAATCCCTATGGAAAACTTTCAAATCCACTCTGCCACATATTAATTTAACAACCCTGGAATCATTTTTAGCTCTTCATTCTTCCTTAACTGTCCATATCCCATCCATTACCAAGTCTTGTTGATTTTATACCCATAACATTTCTTGCAACAGACTCTTTCTCTTCATTCACAACCAATACATGATTATTCTGAATATGTAACAGGAGTTTGGTGCACACCCCTTGCAGAGTACATGTGGGTATAGGCCTATAGGGACCGTCCAACAGAGCACTCATAATGAGCTCACCTGGACACTTTCAGAGAAGTAGCTCAGCACTGAAAGTCTTACTTGAACTTTTAGATGATGAAGAAATTCCTCTGTTGATCCCCATGATATCTGGGAGAGGGTGCCAAAGAGTACTGGCCAACAAGCTAAGAAGAGTCACACAGAAATTCAGAAATCTCTTCTCACTTGGACTATTGCAAAAGTCTCCTATTCTGTCACTCTACTGCCAGTATCTCTCCCTTCTCATCATCATTTCCACACAACTTCCAAAGAAACATCCCTAAAGTACAGATCTGAACATTTCACTCCTACTTGAGAAGCTCCAGTGGTTCCCCACTGGCAAATGCAAATCTTGTTCAGTAATTAAGCCTTTCACAGTCTACTTATGGCCTACATTCCCATGCTTATTACATGTTATTCCCTTTTGTATACAATATAATGTAGTCCAACTGACCTACTTGCTGTTCCTTATACAGGACTTTCCAGCCCCTAAATCTATAATTTTATACAGCCTGTTCCCCTTATCTGAAATGCAATCCTTCCATGTTTCTTGATTCCGTAACTTCATTCAATGTTCAGCTCAGGTGCTACTTTCTACAAGAAACCTACCCTCAGCCTTACCCCTCCTCTTTCTAATTCTCTCTCTCTTCCAATTACTTTTATATTTACTCTGCACATACTTTGTTTTACTTTCCAGCGTACATTTTATTTCCCCCCCAAAAAACACAAGCTACTTGAAAGTAAGAAATGTTCCATATTTGTCTTTTTATACCCAGCACCTAGTTCCATACTTGGTACATAGTAAGCAAGCACTTAATTAATGGTTAATGCTATTATTATTTTGATAGCTCAATGTTAAAGTGTATACATTTTTAAAATATACTTTTTCTATGTAGCAATTTTTTGGTAAGAAATTAGCCCTAATTTTATTTTTTGTGCTAGAAAGTTTCTCTGATCTATCTTTATCCACAGGCCTTCTAGGCCAGTATTTGTGAATTGTGTCAATGTGTTTTAAGTCTAAACAAATTCCAAGGCCAACTTCATCTAAGAGACATAGGAATAAATAGTTAAATCCAAACTCTTTGAACTGGTATTTAAGGTTTTTCTAAATCTTGTCCAAATCTACCTCATTAACCATACTCCCAACCATTCACCTATGTGAACCTAACACATTGTCCACATTCCCATCTGTGTCTTTGCTCACAAAATTACTTCCATCTGATTCCGTCACCTGCACGAATCTTTTCTTGACCACTCCCCTCCTCCCACTTATTTTTCCATCATCTCTCTTCTTCTAGACATTACTATTGTCAACCATTTTTAGGCATTTAAAATAATGCCACCAGCATACGTTGCTATATGACATGTTATGGTCTTCATTATTAAATAGAGGTAAAAAATTCTTCTGTTACTTAAATTACCAGGATGTTGAAAAAGAAATACTTTGTCAATTCTAAAATGCAATAGAAATGTGAGCACTCATACTAGTCATCTAATGCCTAGCACAAGAGCCTTTCAGAAGCATCCAAAATATTTACTGAATTTTATATATACAATGATTTTAAGAATAAGGAAGCATATAGCCCATTTTGTCAAAGATGGGTATGTAGAAAGTTGATATTAGAGAAATATAATGATGGTTTAGTGGAAAAATATTGGATTTTTAAAGGACACAGATACACAAGTTGTAGTCATAGCCTTGCCCTGATCTAGTTATAATGTTTTTAAGTCCCTTAAACTCTCTGGGATGCATTTTCTTATCTGTAAAATGACAGTTTTTAATTAGATCATCTCTAAGGTACCATCCCAACTTCAGTTAACCTATAACTCAAACTAATTAATCAAAAATAAATCAAAAAGTTTTAATAAGGTTGAACTAAGGTGGAGGAGAAATTGAATAAGTCAAAAATTTGACATGAGGCCCAACTAAGCCAGAATATCTGAAGGCTGAACAGGATAAATGGAAATCTATTTGGATAAATAATAAGAATAGATAGAAACTGGAAGAAGGTTGCTTTCATTGCGATAGTGATCAAATCTCAGCATCTATGACAAGAAAGCATTTAGGCCAACATTTCAGTATCTGATATTCTATAGAAAGAAGCAAAACAACCCAGAAGTGGGAGAAAGCCTGAATCAGAAATGTACCTTTAAGAAATTTGTGCTGAAAGTGATCATACTAAAAGCACCAAAGGAGAAATTTTCTTTTTAATAGTATTTTATTTTTTCCAATTGCATGTAAAACCAATTTTTATAACATTCATTTTTTTAAAAATTTTTGAGTTCCAAATTTTCTCTCTCCTTCTCTTCCTTTTCCCCTTCCTAAAACAGTGAGCAACTGGATATAAATTATATATGGACAATCATGTAAGACATATTTTCCATATTTTCATGATGTGAAAAAAGAAACAGACAAAAAGAAAAAAACATGAAAAAATAAAATAAAAATAGCATAAGAGCAATTTTCAATTTTTTCAAGAGGGGAAGAGTCAAACATTATCAGGAAAAGATACTCAAGTAGCTATCAGTAACAACCAACCCATATTTTCACAACTTTATAAAATCTCTGCAATAAAAATCTATATACATATTTATGCTAGATAAAAGGATGATAAGAGATCAAGTTGGCACTCTCAGACAATTTTCTACAGCAGACCAAATCTTCACAGCTGCCACACAACTAATCTACAGAAAACCCAAGATCCAACTGTTTATGTTGGCCATTAAAAAAAGACTCAGTAAAACAAAACCCAGATTTAAAGACTCTTCTCCAACAATATGACTTCTAGTTATACATCAAATTTATAAAAAAATATAATTTTATCTAATAATATTCTTTTTATCAATATTAAGAGAGAGAAAAAACAGAAAAATATGTACTCATGAAACACATGAGCACTGGACATGGAAGATGTCCCAAGGAGACCACAAATGGAAGAGACATTCGACAGTGTGTCAAATTACATAATCTACCCAAGGGATAAAAAAAAAAAAAAAAAAAGGTGAAGAATGCCTAGATTAAGACAAACAGTTGGATAGGTAGCATATGAAGAACAAAATGTCAAAAGTGTTAATTCTGGGTTTGGTTTTGTTTTTATTTTCCTCCAACAATCAATGGCTAGGAAGGAAATATCTTCCAAGAGTAGTCATCGGTAGTCATCACTGACTGACAGAGAACCTGGACACTGTAGTTGCAAAACATTGGAAGGGAATGTAGGCAAAGCACTTATGACAATTCTCAAGATGCTTGACAATATGTAACATTTGTTTACTATGTGTTTAAGTCATGTCAGCATCCAGGTTTCTTTTAACTGTTAGGGTGAAGAGCACTGGTCTGCATGGAAATTATATTTGTTAGTAGGTGAATTTCAGTTAAGTTAACACTTCTCCACTGAGTCACCATCATATATAAGGTGGTACAAATCCCCACATACATATTTGTCCTGGGATTCTTCTGGCAAAACAGTCTCTACCATTGTTGAATTTTTCACATCACAGTAGGTTAAAAACAAATACAAATCACTAAACTACTAATGAACTTGAATCCCATGCCCAATATCTTTTAATTAGATTGCATCCTATAAGCACACTTTCATCTTACAATGCAAGTCAATAATAATTCTCTTTTGAGTTTTGACATAGACTAAATGGTATCTTATTGATCAAAAGTCATTAATGTGTCTCCCAAAAATGTCTAATCTTAGATCAGAGAAAAAGTAACTTCTTTGCTCAAAGGATTTAGCACCTATGTGCCTATATTGTAGTCAAAAGGAATATGGCAGATACTAAAATTCCCATTTAATGGACTAAGAAACTGAGGTCCAGAGAGAATTCTGCCCAAAATGAAACAGTGAGTTAGTGGTAAAGTGGAAAAATTAAATGAGCTCTTCTATTCAACTTTTCATCTAAATTCTGAAATATACCACTGAAAACCTAGATCCATAGAAGGTGAACCAGAAGGTAAAGAGCAGTTATTGTCGAAAGCTTATTTTTCTTTATTAGAAAAGCCTAAAACTGATATATTGAAGGGGGAAAAAACTTATTGTAGAGATTACTTTTTCAAAAAAAAAAATCTAAGGTTAAGCTTAGGTGTTCTCACTAAACCTGTCGAATACTATCTGTGATAGTCATTTCTTCCCACTTGTGGACCTTGTCAATCTCAATAAAGATTTGCACTAAACTTGGCCCACATAGCAATCAAGTATAGAAATTTCTATCCACAAGAAATTTTAAGATTAGCAAATTATTCTTAATTTCGACTTCACAATTTTTATATGACTACTATAATGGAGGAAATACATATCATATCATAGTATATAAATATATACAGAGGATAATCATAAAGAAAATAATAGAAACAAAAAGGTACAATGGCCAAACACAGATTATTCAAAAGTGAAGTTGGACAGAAATAACTTTTGTTAATAATTTGCATGGCAACTACAATTTTTTCAATATTTCTCTGCAGAAGTTGAAGGTTTTATGCCTAGAAATTCTGGCTAGAATGCCTAGCATGAAAGGAATTTTCCAAGATTTGTTTGAGTAAACTGCCTAATACTTGACAATAAATAATTCTTCAAAGCAGAATTTTGCCTGATTTATTAGAAATGTTTTATATTTTGATTTGGAAAGGCCCCTAACTTGGACAAGGAAAGTGCTTTCAGTAATATTAAGCCCTAGGAATTTAGATGTGAATGGTGTTTTAAAACATACATATTATCTGTTTCATTTACTGATATCAACACCACATGTTAAGTAATAATAGTAAGCCTATTTTTTCTTTTTTTAAATAAAATTGTTTTATTTGTTTTCAGTGTTTGACAATCACTTCCATATATCCTAGATTTTTTTCACTCCCTCCCCCGCATTCCCTTTCCTTCCCCAGTCCCTCCTTGAGACAGAGTACAATCTTTCATAGGTTCTACAGATATATTCTTATTAAATGCATGTTGCATAGAAGAATTAAAATGAATGGGAGAAACCATAAGATAAAACAACACTAAACAAAACATAGTACAAAAGAAAATGTTCTGTTTCTATCTGCGATCCAATTCCATAGTTCTTTCTCTGGATGTGGAAGGTGTTTTGCCTCAAGAGTCCACTGGAAATTTTTTAAATCCATGCATTTCAATGAACTACTAAGTCTACCAGAAAAATTTCTCACACATTGTGGTTGTTGCTGTGAACAAAGTTCTCCTGGTTCTGCTTCTTTCACTCAGCATCAGTTCATATATATGTCTTTCCAGGCTTTTCTGAAGTCTTCCTGTTTTATCCTTTCTCATAGTACAATAGTATTCCATTACATTCATATACCACAACTTGTTCAGCCATTCCCCAATTGATGGACATCCCCTTGATTTACAGTTTTTGGCCACCACAAAGAGAGCTGTTATAAATATATTTGTACAGGTGGGACCCTTTTCCATTTCTATGATCCCTTTGGGATAGAATTCCAGAAGCAATATTGATGGGTCATTTTTGTAGCCCTTTGGGCATAGTTCCAAATTGCTCTCCAGAATGGCTGGATCACCTCACAACTCCACCAGCAATGAACTTCTCCAACATTTATCACTTTCCTATTTTGTCATGTTAGCCAATCTGACAGATGTGATGTGGTACCTCAGAGCTGTTTTGATTTGCATCTCTCTAATCAATAGTGATTTAGAGCATTTTTCATATGACTATAGAGAGCTTTAATTTCTTCCTCTGAAAACTCCCTGTTCATATCCTTTGATCACTTATCAAATGGGGAATGACTTGTATTCTTGTACATTTGACTCAGTTCTCTACATATTTTAGAAATGAGGCCTTTATCACAGATACTAGTTGCAAAAATTCTTTCCCAGTTTTCTGCTTCCCTCCTAATCTTGGTTGCATGGGTTTTGGTTGTGCAAAAACTTTTCAATTTAATGTAATCAAAATTATCCATTTTGCACTTCATAATGTTCTCTACCTCTTGTTGGGTCATAAATTTCTCCATTCTCTATATCTGACAAATGTACTATTCCTTGTTCCACTAATTTGTTTATAGTATCAACCTTTATATCTAGATCATGTATCCATTTGGACTTTATTCTTGTGTACAGTGTCAGGCATTGGTCTATGCCCAGTTTCTGCCACACTGTTATCCAATTTTCCCAACAATTTTTGTCAGACAGTGAGTTCTTATCCCAGAAGCTGTGGTCCTTGGGTTTATCAAACAGTAGATTGCTATGTTCATTAACTACTGTGTCTTGAGTACCTAACCTATTCCAGTGGTCTGTTTCTTAGCCAGTACCAAGTGGTTTTGATGATTGCTGCTTTATAATACAATCTGAGATCTGGTATGGCTAAGCCACCTTCCCTAGCATTTCTTTTCATTAATTCCCTTGATACTCTGGACATTTTGTTCTTCCAGATGAATTTTGATATTATTTTTCTAGCTCTATAAAATAATTATCTTGTAGTTTGATTGGTATGGCACCATCATATGTAGAATTGTCATTTTTATTATATTAGCTTAGTCTACCCATGGAGTCAATATTTTTCTAAAAAGAAAAATAATTGAAGTGCTTATGGTAAATGAGGTACAATTTGGATTAAGATCCAGACATCTCTTCTGGACTTGCCAATAGTCTAGGGTCATCAGAAACAAAGTCCTTTGTGTAGAATATAAAAGAATCAAAATTTCATTCAAATTCCCACTATAGAAAGACATGCATCTTAAAGAACACAAAAATTAACTATCAATTACTTTAGTCAAAGATTTCTTGTCCTATGAAATCTTTTGCCATGATCAAAACTACCCTTTTGGATTTATCTTCCATGCTTAACACAGGTCATTTATCACCTACTCAGACTGATTTGCACAAACAAAATAAAAGAACCAAGAGTTCCCTCTCACATCATAATTCATTTTGTCTTTTGCATGTAAGTTAACAATGTTCAACATTTGGAAAGCAACAAAATTCTTGAGGTTCATAACTGAAATTTTAGAAGTAAGAATCTTGCTTCTGAGAACATATTTCAATAACACTTGTTAAACACCTACTACATGCCATGCCCTGTGCTAAGTGCTGGATATACCAAGAAGGTAAGAGACAGTCCCTGCTCTCAAGAAACTCACATTTCAATAGAAAAAAAGTATCATTTCTAGTACGCACATACAATTCCACCAAGAATGATCCTACAAGCTTTCTATCATGCTTGCGCATGTTTGGGAAAGAACCACACCTGACTATAGATTTATGTTTTGCTGCCTCCTATGAAAGAAGTCATGTGACCACACACCCAGTATCTAAAGTAAAATCTCAGAGATGTTTATCAACTAGCCACAGCTTCAAATCAGAAGATCTGTGAAAGAAACAAAAGAAACAAAAGACATCAAGATACTAGAATACAGCATCAACTTTCAACAAGGAGACATACAGTTCTAATGAAAAACCTTGGTATTCAAGCGACTCTGAAGTCAGCAGATCACTGGAAAGAGAATTCATATAAAGTTACTGAGAGAATTGGTAACTTGCCTCTTTAAAAAACAACACAGAGAATGAAAGGGACCTTATTAGGACTATTTGCCAGGACTATCATAGGAGAGTTAGCTGAACTTCCTAAGGAGCAGGTGGAACAATGAACTCTTATCCAGGCAAAGACTGAGGAAAAGAGATGGTTCACCAGCTATAAAAAAGGCTTCCTAATCCAGATAAAAAGACTAAAAATGATGCATCCCACAAAGGAAACCATGCATATAGGGTAGGGGAACTGAACCCAGAGGTGACTTCTTGCCTTCCCAAAACAGCTACAGAGACTGCTAGGGTAGAGATGCAACTCAGACAGTAAACCATAACAATAGTCAGACACCTGATATGGCTGCCAGAGCAAGTGTAGAAGAAAAAAAAGTCCACAGTGATCCTGAGGGTCAGCCCATCCCAACCTCCAGCTCTGGCACAGGAGCAGAGAGAGCTGTCCATGACAGGAGAATGAGGCCAAGTAGACCAGTCACTAGACTGAGCTACGATGTTACAAGCAAACCTGAAGACAGAGTTACACGTGTATCTAGGTGACAGGTACCAGAGACAGCTCACATGAAAAGTACCTGGTACATAACTGTATGTGTTTACTATTGTGTGCTTGAATATGTTTGCTTATTAATTCACTGTTAGGTTCATTTGACTGGGTTTTCTAGTATGTTCATACTTCAGCAATGTATGTTAATTGTTTTGCATGTATACTACTGTTTATAGGTAGGGCTATTGATAGTGTTTTCATTGCAGTTAGCTTTACACCTTTGGCTTATTGTTTTTTTAATAATTGCTCTGTACTACAAATATGCATGTACTTTCTAAATTCACATGTATTATGTCCTATGTATATATATTATGGCATGTTGTCCATGTACCATCCTCTCAGGCAATGCTCTGTATAGTCCCATGTCTACTTCATGAACTGTTAAGGTGTATTTGCTTTATTTTGGTTTCAATAGTACCAAAGGTTGACATAAATTATCTTTGTCATTTTAAAGTATTAATGTTTGTTTTTATTTTGAATAGCTTCGATTTCGGACTTTCCTCGGCTGATCTCTGCAAGGGACTGCAAAGAGTTTTGGTCCAGGTAGGAATATCATCCAAGTCCAAAGTCCACTGGCATGGGACTGTCTCATTGGTGAAGATCAATCTCCCATGTCTACACGTGGGGCAGGGTGGAACTGGAATTGGAGAGAATAGGAGAGAAGAGTTCTGTAGTTTTTTGGGGTCTCTCTTCAGGTCTCTTGAGTTTCCTTCAGATTCTATAGTTCCTAGAGGAGCTTTTGTCTATGGGCTTCCAGATAGAAAACATGGATGATGCCAACCCCACTTCAGGTTCCTGAAGGGAGAATAAGAAACTGACATGAGAGGAGCTGGCAGTCTCCATCATATCCCTGTCTCCAGCTTGCTATACTAGAGACTTCAGTACAGATCTGGGTAAGATCTGGGACTCTCTCTTGATGGAGCTGAGTTTCCTCCCTCCAGAGAGAAAAGCTCCTTCACTCTGTACTGTCTATAATATATTTTCCTGTGTATAATTTCTCTGAATTCTAATTTGCTATTAACTAGGATAAATGGGAGGAGAAAGAGAAGAAGGGTGAAGGGAAGGGAGTACAAGGAGAAAAAGGAGGAAAAAGAGGAAGAAAAGGAAGCTAAGAACAGGGGGAGGGAAAACAGTACCCAGGTCCAGAGACAAGATGAAGTCCAAACAAGTACAACAATTTGGAATGGGAAATTGTGAGATTGCAGTTCTAGGCTTCCCTAAATGGAAGATCTCAGAGGAGGTCTCTTAATATCCATTCTCCACTCTCTCTAAATAGAGAAAGATAGGGGCCCAAAAAACAGGGCTTACTAAGCAGGCATGAGATTCAGAGTTGATGCGACCTTGTCAAAGGATGAATTCCTGGAGACCATATCCAGGACTCCACTCAAAATGATAACTTTCCTGGAAATTTCCATTTTTGAAACCACAACCCTGTATGTATGCATTTTATAGTATGCATTTTAGTAGTATGCATTTTATAACTTTGTTTTCACAAAATTTAAAAGTTATCATCAAGACAAAATCAGAACCATTTTTAACTACTTCACAAAAAAGGAAAAAAAAAGTCTTTGCTCATAACCTGTAATCTAAAAACTCATCTGATTTCTTGGGTCTCAAGGAACACACCACTACTTCCCTGGCAATTGTCACCTTTAAGATGAAACAAAAGACTTGCATCTCTATCAGACACTAAATGTATGCACAGCTCTCCCCTTAAAACTAGTCTGATAATGTAAGTACACCATTAATTTTTATCTGAAATACTTATTATTTTAAGTCATGTATCAAAAGCTTACATAGACTATATTTACTGTTGCTTTCTTTTTGGGAGGCAGAGAAACTCACAGATTAATAGTTTTAACTGTCAATCTATGAGAAAATTCTGAGGACTGAGGAGAGAATTAATGGATAGTTTGAGAGACACTAGAGAAGACAAAGGAAAAAAAAGAGAGACCTTTTTTCTTGAGGAGATTATTTTAACCTTTATCTTTCAAAGAGAATGGAGAAAATTCTTGAGAAGAGAGTGGGTTTTTTGCTCAGTACCTTGAGTGAACTGAATGGTGGAACTGTAATTTCAGAGGTTATCTGCTTTAAAGTTTTGTCTTTTAAAAAAACAACCACTTTCTTAGAAAACAAAGTTTGGTAACTTTTACTTTAGAATCTAAAGGAAGCTATAAAAATTTAAAGGACAACTTGATGTCAATTAGCTAAAATGCTCAAGTTGAAAACTTCTTGGTTGAGATACTCTGGCTGTGATCTCTCTCAGAGCTAAGACATTGCAAATAATTTTATATATTCATGTTATGATTAAGATATTGCTATTTTAATGACAACAAGGAATTATATTAACATATTCATGGATTTTGGTGGGTCTTATGAGGATGAAAATTAATATGGTAATAACTTAAATAGCAGGGAGAAAGATGACCACTCCTACAAGTAAGGTTGGTGGAATGTTCATTACCCCCAAAATACATTGCTATGCAATCCTTAATTATCTGATAAGATCGTAAAATTTAAATGTTTATAGTAAAAGGAAACCCTGTTGAAAGGAATCTGTGAAGCTTTCTAACCCTCAAAACTAATAAATCAATCACAGATTTACCAAGTACCTACTATGTAGCAATCACAGAAAACTTCTGGAAAAAGATAAAATGCACTGATAACAAGAACAATTAGAGTCAAAAATAAAAGCCAAAAAAAATTGATTATGTCTCTCTTACAGAGTATTTCAGCTTAATTTGCTTTTAGAGACTTAACCCTCATAAGCATAAATATCCTTGAGCCTCAGTTTTTTTTTAAATTAAGCTATTTAAAAACCTCACTGATCTCATAAGCTATTTAAATGCTAAGGTTTATGGGAATACTGCTCAGATTTGGTCACCTCTCTTTTATTGACTGATTGACTGGGCTCTGGCAGCCACTAATCCTACTGTCTAAAATGTAATAATATGATACTTTCTTCTTCCAAAGCTCAGGGCTATTGTGCAGCTATAACTGACTAGGGACTGACCATCAGTCAGTTAAGAAAACAAAACCAATTCAAAAGAGGATTATTCCTGCTATTATTTGGTGCTGAATACATTCAATCTGTTTATCTTTCCTGCCTGCACTGGTTGAAAAATTCAGTTTCTTTGAGTCAATGCTATGTAATTTATAAGACCTTTCAGAATTATTTATCTTCTTATTTTAGCTTTAAATACCAAAGAAAGAGAGATGTGATGGGGGGCAGGGGGAGAGGGGGCAGAAGAGTCTTTCCCACTCCAGCAAAACCGACCATGGCTGCCAAGTGGATGAAAGTCATGGGAAGTCTTATAGCTATTGGCAGATTGTTAGGGGGGTGAAAGGGGAAAGGGTCTGCAGGGGATTATTATGCTGAACTGTGGTACACTGATGTTTATTTCAAGTGTTCATTTGAAATTTCATTGCACTTTTAAAAATATTTACCTTCTTAATGGTTATCTTACAGTTTACTAAAATTTAATGCTAGAAAACAATTAGAACTATTCAGAGCATCATATTTTAGGAAAGACATTGATAAAGTAAGAAGCATTCAAGAGAACCAGCAGGGAAAGGGTCTTAAGTTGCATGCCACGTGAAGATCAGCTGAAGGAATTGTGAGTATTTAGTCATAGTTCAGTGGGAAGCCATGACAGCTGCCTTCAAGTATTTGAAGGGTTGTCATGTGAAAGAGAGATTAGACTTCTATTTGGTCCCAGAAAGCAGATCCAGGAGCAATGAGAACAAGTTACAAAAAGGCATATTTATAAATGAAGTAAAGAAAAACTTCTTGATAGTTACAAGCATCCCAAAGTGGACTATGCCAACTTTGGAAGTAGTGTGTTGGTTCAAATACCCCCTCAGCAGTTTCTAAACTATGAGATCTCAGGCAAGTCTCTCAGTGTCTACAGGTTTTAGTTTCTGCATCTGGAACACAAGAGTTTGGAGTCAATGACCTTTGGAGTACCTGCAGGCCTTTGTCTTTGATCCTCTCATTAAGCACCATTGATTGGTGTGACATAATAGGGATTCTTTGGTGACATGGGTTAAACAAGATGATGAAAGAATTTTTGATTTTATAGTTGCTTTAGTCCTAGGTTCCAATATAAGAACTAACAATTCATGTTTAAAAGATCTCTGTTATTGTGAGTGTAAGTATACCACCTAACAAAACAAACTGGAACCCCTCGGAGTGGGCCACCTTTTTTATGTTGCACTGGCCAAAAATAAAACAAAATCATCTTATGAAAAAATACCTGATGATGACAGGTTTAAGAAGAGTAGGGGGAAAAGGAGAAAAGGATAAGTTGTTATGAGCTGACAGCAGAATTTCAGAATTCAATACCATAAAGGCAGGAGAGTTTTAAGTCATAGTGAAGTCAAAGATATTAAAGATATCGTCTTAGGGAGACAATATGATAGAGGAGAAAGAACACTGGATTCAATCAAAGGACTTTGGTTTGATTCCTGCTTCTGTCATATAATAACTGAATGACACTGAGAAAGTGCATCAATCCTTAAACATTTTATTGAGTACAAACTGTGTGTCAGGCATCTGGGCCTCAGTTTCCTCATTTGTAAAATGAGAGTTTGGATAATAGTTCCTTCTAGGTAACTCCCAGTTCTAAATCTTGGATTCTGTGATTCCTGTGGATGGCTGAGATGAAATAGAGACTCAGGCCATGGGAACTGAATAAGCTAATGCACTACAAGACCATAGTATATGAAGGGACATCGAGGTATATGTTGAGGTCCCACATACAAATAAAGGAGTTGAGGGAAACAAGAGCACTGAAAGTCAGATACTGAATCCTCTGAGAAAAGAGGAAGATCTATTTAGATGCCCTAAGTGACTACAAAAAAGGAATCTGACCTGGAAAATAAAATAAATGGAGGTTGCTGAGTGATAGTAGCAGAGACAAACTGGGAGTGGTCACAAGGAGCAAAGATAACATCTTTGATTCTATGATCAAAACCATAGATTAGATTCTAATTGACTTCAATTCTCCTCCTGACTCTGTATGAGAGACCATGACTTAAGGAGCACCTATTCCATGAGAGAATGGCCAAGGAGGCAGATCCTCAAGGGAAGGTTTTCCATGAGTACAAGAAGATGTAAAGAGTATGAATGCAAGAGATCTAGTCAGACCAAAAGATTGTTACTGATGAAACAGAGTTATGGAGCACACAATGGAAGGCAGAAGAAGAGAGAAGTTGAGGAAGAGGAAGACTGAGATAGATGGGAATGAGACTACAGGGAGTAGGGAGGTTTTCATCTCAGTAGTTGTTGAATCCAAATCAGTAATAGAGGAGGCAAGAGTTTACTTACTATAAAATGGGGGAATGTATTAAAAGATTGAGAGTCCCACATCCAGTGTCCTATGACATAAGAGATAGTTAACTACTTTCTCAAGGCCCAGGGAAGAAGCCAAGCCAATAGGGTTGTTGAGTTGGGCATTAGTATCTGTAAATATCAAGTGAGAATGCCCAGCACGATGAATGAATGTGCTCTATGCCAGTTATTTTACCACACATCAAAATGACATGAATAACCAGTAGATGGAACACAAACAGGTTCTGTGTAACTTGTAACTGAAACCTTAGTCCTAGATGAGGTTTCAATGCCAGGAGATCTGGTATCTGAGGTTTTGGTCCTAGGTAGAGGTCTAAGTACTTAGCATTAAGGTCTAAGTAGCTGATTTTGTTCAAAAGATTCAGCAAAGCAAGGTGGTGACTCTCAGACCTCCACATGTGCCAATGGATTCTGGGATGAGAAAGCTTCTGATTTAAAGAAGAGGACAAGGGTAAAACCCCAAATCCTTTATGTTTAATAATAGAAGTAGAGTGTCAATGGTACACATACAAACACACACACATGCATACACACACACACGCACACACACACAGCAATGATGGAAGGGTCCGTGGACAGAAAGGGCTCCAAAACCACAGTGACTGCTTGGGTAATGGCAGCACCATTCCTGATCTCCAGATCCTGACCAGACAAGTGACCACACTTAACATGGCCAAAGTCAACCCTACAGAATGAAAGCTCCTAATGTAAATAGAAAGTACAACATAAAAAACTGAACACTATGGATTACAATGATCAAGCTTAGCCCTGAAAAAGAGACAAGAAAAAACATCTCCCTCACCCCCCTCTTTCTAGAAACGGGAGGACACGTATAGAGAATATGATGTTTCCTGTCAAATTCATTAGATAAATTTTGCCGAACTGCTCTTTTTACTCCTCTCTCTGTTTTTTTTTTTTAATAGTTGCTAGGGATGGCTCACTGGGTAAGCAATGTCAGGAAAGTAATACATTTGGAAATGAAGGTAATGGAAAAACTTCTATCAATAAAACTTTAAAAATTAAATAATGTAAGCCTCTTAGTGGTTGGCACTATTTTGTCCTTATGTTTGTATCCCACCACCTTAAATCTAGTAGATCATTAATAAATGTTGGCTACGTTACGTTGTAGTAGGAAGTACACTAGAGGACATTAGTTCGTAATACAGTTATTTTTAATTACTACTTTGGATAAGTCATTTAACCTCTCTGGGCCTCAGCTCCTTTATCTATAAAATGAAAAGGTTAGATTAGATGACTTCCAGTCTCTCTTTTGGCTCTTAATCCATGATATTCTCATTTAATGAAATATATATATATATATCCTCATGGATTAGCAAGGTTGGTATAACTTACCCAGGCCATTCCTTCTCCACAGAACAAGGATCTGAATAGTTTTTCAGACTCCAAAACCAGAGTTCTACCCCATAAGCAAAATAGCGTTTAACAATACCATTTTTTTGTTCTTGTTTCAGTCATGTTCAACTCTTTATAGCTCCATTTGGAGTTTTCTTGGTAAAGATACTGGAGTGGTTTGCCATTTCCTTCTCCAGCTCATTTCACAGATGAGGAAACTGAAGCAACAGGGTTAAGTGACTGGCCCAGGGTAACACAGTTAGTAAATGTTTGAGGCCAGATTTTAACCCAGGTCTCACTCCAAGGCCTGAGCTCTATCCAATTCACCACCTAACTGTCTCAATAATACAACTAACCCAGGTTTAACAAGATAATAAAGGAGAGACCTTCATTTTCTCCATGGTATAAAGACAACAATTCATCAACAATCATTTTCATGTTGGTCCTTCATAGAAATGGATTGTGGTAGGGTACAACTGGTAGTGTCTACTTCTCATCTCTCAGGAAGAAGGGAAAAAAACTTTAACAGAACAGCAGACTTACAAGCATTCCTGATGAAAACACCAAAGCTGAGTAAAAACTCTGAAAACATAAAACACAGTTTCAAAAAACCTTGACAGGTTAATACAGAAAAATGCTATATCCACTTTCACTGAAAGAACTGATGGAGTCTGATTTAGATCAAAGCATACTTCTGTTTAACTTTTTTTGGTGGATATTTTGACCTGTTTTCTTTCATAACATGATGAATATGGAAATTGCATGACTGCACATGTATAACCTATATCAAATTGCTTGCCTTCTCAACGAACGAGGAGAGATGGGAAAGAATTTGGAACTCAAAAATTTTTTTTAAATGTTTAATAAATGTACATGTAATTGGAAAAAATAAATAAAATACTTTAAAAATTAAACAAAATACATCAGAGCAATAGGGAGGAAGGACCTACATGATGATTAAGTGCTTACATTTCAGTAGAGGGGAAAGGGATAAGTAACCTTTCAAAAATCTAGTGTTATTCAAAGTTACAGAGGGAGGTAAGTGAAGCAAACCCAGTACTAGGATATAATAGTTTTGTTCTGTTTGTATGACTTTAAGGATGGAAAGAAAATGGAGCAAAAGGAATACATTAGAGAAGAAATAGAGAAGGGTAAGAGGACTAAACAACTTATTATTTCATAAAATGATGACATTTGAGTTAAACTAAGAAACATAGAAGTGGTGAGAATATAACCTATGTCCCATTGCTATGGGACTCTTTCTTTATTGGTAGAGATGAATACCCTGCCCTGCATGAGGAACAGGGCAGAGTTGGAGAGAGATGAGAGAGCTCCAGCCTTTGCCACTCACCCTTCCGGACTCTTCAAGCTTTTGAAGGGCCTCAGGAACTTCTGGTTTCCAAATTTGAGAAAGAAAATAGAAGAGGCCATTTGGAAGAACCCCACTTCTGGTTGCTGAAGAAAAAGACTGAGATGACACAAGAGGATTGGGTAGTCTCCATCATGTCCCTACTCCCAGCTTGCTATTTTAGAGACTACAGGGAGTTTCCCCTTGGGTGAGATCCAGGACCCTCTGCTCTTGGTTGAGATGAGTTATCTCTCTCCCAGTGGGAGAGCTTCTTCACTCTGCATTGTCTGATATACATTTTCCTATGTATTCCTTCTCTAGTTTCTGTTTTACTATTATTCTGGTATTTGGTGGGAAAGGGATAAAGTTTCGGATATAAAGTTAGGATACTTCTTCCCCCTCAAAACTGACTAAGCAATCAGAAGTTAGGTGGAACCCACTCAGATCCCCTAGACCAAAAATACTTAAGAGAGCTGATAAATATACTTTTAACCCAGTCCCCCCTCTCCTTGAGGAAGGCAGAGTGGTATCCTCCATACTCAATCTCCTGTTTCCCCTCTAGGCAAGAATGAAAGTCTCCCTTGGAGAAAAGCAGAAGAAAAAGAAACTAGAGATGTGTATTGTGCCTCCCTTCAAGTCACAGAACAAAAGCCCTTGCCACATGTGGAGTCTCACTACACATGTGCAGCCCACTCTTCTGTTGTAGATTATTATATAATGACCACACTCAGAGATGAGAGAAGAAAGTCGAACACATGTGCACGTACACACACACATACACACACACATACACATACACATGTTTGGCCTATGAAAACATTAAAGAAGATGCAAACAGGCAAACAGACAAGTTAAAAGAAGATGGGACAAAGGAAAATAGAAAGGAGGATATAGTCAGGGAAGGAAAAGTCACACAAAGACCAAACTTTAACTTTAGAGGACTGATCATAAAGAGGGGATTCAGAAAAAAGAGAAACAAATTATAAGAGGAAATCTTAGAAACTTTTCCAATAAGATCAGAGGGTCACACAGCTAGTGATCATCTGAACTCATGTCATTCTGACTCCAGATCCAGTACTCTATACTATGCCACATAGGTTGCCCCTAGGAATACTAGCTATAAAAAAGAAGAAAAGGAAACTTAAGGGAAAAGGACAGGAAAAAAAGGAAATAAAATTTCTGGATTATTTTTTCAGATGATGACACAACTTAAAAAACCCTAAAGAGTCAACTAAAAAATGAACTGAAATATCAATAATGTCAGTAAAGTAGCAGGATATAAAATAAACTCATAAAAGTCCCTAGCTTTTCTGTATTTTACCAATAAAACCTAGCAGAAAGATATAGGAAGATCAATTCTATTTAAAATAACTAAAGAATATATAAAGTATCTAGAAATCTACCTGGCAAAGCCCACACAGAGTTGATATGAACATAATCACAGAAATCTCTTTACAGAAATAAAAACATCTAAATGATTACTGAAGTATTAATTGATCATGTTTGGTTCATGACAATATAATAAAAACACAACTTCACTTCACTTATTACCAGTACCACACTGGTCAAATCATGAAAGGTTTACAGAACTTGAAAAAATAATTTATAAATTCTTCCAGAGGAACAAAAGATCAAGAATTTTAAGTAAAATAATGAGAAGGAAGGGAGCTTGACTAATAGGATTCTATCTATACTGTAAAGCTAATATCATCAAAAAATAGAAATTTGTCAATAGAACAAACTGGGTACATAAAATACAAATGCAATGAAACAGTGGCATATTACTCAAAGTAAATAAATAAATCGACTAGCATTTATATAGTGCCTGCTATACGCTGGGCACTGTATGCTAAGCACTTTACAGTGGTAATCTCATTTGATCCTCACAACAACCCCAGGACGTAGGTGGTATTGTCATTTCCATTTTATAGATGTGGAAATTAAGACAAATACGGGTTAAGTGATTTGCCCACGATTACACAGCAAGTGTCTACGGTCAGATTTGAAACTGGGCCTTCCTGACTTCAGACCCCGTGTTCTATCTACCATGACACCTCATTGCCAAAGGAAGCAATCCAAGTGATCGATAACCACATGAAAATTTACTACACATCACTAATAAGAAAAATACAAATAAAAAAACTGGACTTCCTTCCACTCTAGAACCAGATGACAACCACCCAAAAAAGGTAAATGACATAGAGCTATGAAGTAGCCCATTCCAGAAAGTGATCTGGATCTATACTAAAATAAAAATTCACTAAACTATGCATACCCTTTGACCTATTAATACCATTCATTGGCTATCTAAGAGAGATTTTAAAAAGAAGAATATATATATATATATATATATACATATATAATAGTTCTTGCAGTATTTCTGTAGTAGCAAAGAACTGAAAATTAAGTAGGTTCACACCTGTGGTGGGTAAAACCTGGATAGATTATAGTATTATAATACCTGGTATAGGATGGAGCGTTACTGAACCATAAAGAAAAAACAAATGGAATTCTGAGAAATTTGAGACAGCTTTTAAGAAATGATTCAAAGTGAAATGAATTGAACCAGGAGAACAATTTATATAAAGACTATAGCATTGAAAAAGAAAACAATTAAAGAATTCTTATCATTGAAATGTCCATCCATGATTCCAAAATGTCAATGATGAATCATGCTTTCCATTCTCTGGCACAGTTCCCAAAACACAGATGGAGGTTAACGTGTGTTGACTTGATTTGGACAAGAAGTACAGAATGGGACATAGACTATCAGACGTAACTAATTCATGAATTTATTTTCTGTGACTATACTTATTTCCTAAAAGGGAGAGACTGAGGAGGAAGGAAGGGATGCGTAATAGCAGTAATATTTTTAAAAGAAAAAAATCAGTAAATCATTAAGAAAAAAGGAATAAGATTGCATTAAAAAGTTCAGAAGAAGATACAGAGAAGTAGATGGATGGACCATCATCTAAAATTTCAAATAAAAAAAAAATAACTGTACAAAGTAGAGAGTTACTGCTTTTTCTTACAGTACTCTTTCTGTTCTTTGCATTAGGAAATAACATTTGTCAATGTCTGTCGAATTCATAATAAAAAAGAAAATTTTAATAAAAATTAATGAATTATTTAATGTTAATATGATTAATACAAGCAAGTTCATGTTTGAACATTTTCTCTTACAGGCTATGGAAAGTAGTTAACATTGGTTTTATCACAGTGACTACGCAGGTAAGATTTCTAATACAAAAGGGAAGGTAGAGGTCAGATTGCAATGGGTAGAATATATTAGCCAGAGAGGCCCCTTTATCAGAGATGTGCACTAATTAATTCAAGCACCGGTTGAAAACACTTTCATTTTCTTAATGAGAAGCCATAAGACAAAAGACTCAGACAGGATTAGAATAAAAAAGTTAATAACATATAAAAATAAATATTTAAGTTAACAAATTTATAAAATATAAAAGTTTAAGTATTTAAGTAAATGTAAAGTGCTTATTAAAAAATAAGCTCTGCAAATTATTGAACACTATTTTGTCACTACGGGGATTATGGTAAGAACTATAGTTAGTAGGTTAGTAGTAGCTGGTCTTTTAAGATCAAGCACTATACAAATTATTTCCCCCACCTCAATACAATACAAACATCACCACCATGCTGGATTTCACTCAATATCTAAAAAGAGTTACATAGTACATGAAGAAATGATCATTTTCCATAGAACCTAATGAATTCAAAGAGATCCACATTTAAAGGAGTTACTAATGTTAATATTAGTAAATATCCTTTAGTTAATTTCTGCTAAGAAACCATAGGATTAAACACCTACACTCTAAGTCTCTCCACTATTTGCTACGTCAGCCTCCTTACGGAGATTCAAGCATTTCTGAAGCTTCTGTTACTCTTAATCTGGCATACATAGATTAGGTACAAAGAGAACAAATGATTATAATTTTTAAGTGGTATGATATCAGGTCCTCCTCTATGAAAAAGCAGAAAAGGGCTTGAAGAAGCCAACTGGCAAATGACCCAACTAATTAGATGGTTTGTAAACAAGGGAGTTTTGTTATATTCTCATATTTGTAAATCACAAAACAACTGACAGCTGTGATACATGATACAAAGAACAAGCATGTCATGTCATAAAAGAAAAGGTATCACACTAAATCACAGATTTTGAGAGCTGGGAAGAGATCTCAGAAGCGATGCAGCCCAACTCAAAAAAACAAAAAGGAATCCTCACTCTAATATACCTAACCAGCGCTCATCCATCCTCTTCGGCAAGACCTCTAGTGATGGGGAATCCACTATCTCCCATGGTGGCCCTTTCCACTTGTAGACAGCTCTCAACATTAGGAAGTTGTGTTTTGCTCTCCTGACATCAAACCTAAATTGACCTTTTTGTAACTTTAATCTTGTTCCTCCTAATTGTGCCCTGTGAAGTCAAACAGAACTAGTTGAAGCAATCAGTGTTTTATACTGGAATCCTTAAAACACTTCAAGCAACTTTTATCCCCACTTACAGCATCTTTTATCCAGGCTAAACTTTCCCCAGTTCCTTCAACCTAGGAGGAACCCAAGTCCTTTGAGCATAGTATTTTGTAGATGTCAAGATACCGAATCACAAGATCTCAAAAAATATGTAGCTACACACATCACCTACATGTAACTAATAATAAAGTCCTGATAATAAATCATTATGTCCATTATTAATTTATGATTAAATAAAAATAAATTTTTCAACTAGGCTAAATTTTCTATGCATGAATTCCCCAAATGTAATTTAGACTATAACATTTAAATTTATTTCATTATAAACATATAATTAATTACTGATATGGTACAAGGAACTCAAGGAATAAGAAGAAAGTCTACCAATTTTCTATGCTACTAACTGCTCTTCTACTGAAATAATACCCCTTCTTTGAAATCTTTCCCAATTACTTTAATTCATATTAATGCATCCCATTCTTAGCATCTCAGAATTTGTCTTCTTTGCAAGGAATTGTATTCTGTCATCAGTTATGCCTCTACATCTCTGTACAGATATTCTTACACACACATATTTTTCTCATACACATATATGCACACATTTCCTAGCCAGTCAGGATAATAAGTCCTTTGTGTACAATGGCCATATTGTAGTTTCTTTTATATCCCTGGAATCCTTTATATGGTTCGAGACACTGAAGTTTTTTAATTCAGCTCAGAAAAAGCTGGAAAAATGTGGGCTCTTCACTTTACTAAAGTTCCTAGTTTTGAAGCTTCAGAGAAATTGTAACATAAATCTGCAAAGCTATAAAAAAAAATCTTCTTCCCAATCAATCAAAATCTAAATAGGATGACTAGCACTAGAATTCTAATATTATATGAGACCATTTTACTTGTCACTCACAGTTTTTGAAAATAGTGCGAAGACAATAGGGATCTAATGTTCACATATAGCTTACTGAGAATAATATGCTTAGCAGCGCAAAGTTCAGGGTCTTCTTTATTAACATGATCTCAAACTGCAAAAATAAATTTCTGCATCTTTGAAAGCTTGTTCAGTTTGAAACAATTTCAGGATTTCAGGACTTGAAAGAAGAGAAGAGGGTCATTTTTAATAACATTCTTTTATAGAATGTCCTCAGCTTCTGCTATTTTTGGTAATACGTCAGGCATGACAATGGATGTAATCAACCCAAAGAGGGAACTGTTATAACTTTTCTACTTTCTCTTATTCTCCTTATGTGAGGCATTGAAAAGAAGTAGATCTTAAATCCATGAAGCCAAAGTGGGCTTAGATAGTTATCAATAGTTATACATTGTAATTTTTTAATAAAAATAATTGTGCACTCCATATGTTTAGAGTTATTAAGGATTATTTTACTATACAGAGTCATTAGTGATAGATTTGATTTTTGTCAATCTAATTATTCCCTTGCTGGTCTATGTGTTTGATAGTTCATTGGTATATTCATTACTGAGCTAAGAATTCCCCTACAGTCTGTATTCTGATGATCCCCATTAAATACTCCTCTTTATCTAGAGCAAAATTATGTATGTTGCTGTTTTATAGCATTAGCTTTACAGGCATGCTAGAACCAAAGCCAAAACATCCCAGAAATCCTAGTACCCTGACACACTTAAGGGAGCATAGATTGAAAAGCTGGTACAACTTGACAGCTTCTCTACTTCACTTTCCTAGTACAAAGGATCAATAATACATCTTTCTTTCAAAGAGCATATATTTCATATGTTGTCATAGTGAAAATTTGCTCCATACAAAAGAAAAGAATGATTTTGTCTGGGAGAAGGCACCACTATGGCTTTTGTTCTAAAATTCTAATATATAAGTAAATGAATTTAGCAAAGTTAACTTTGTATGAACTTAGAAAGTAGCTTGCTTATTTAGAAAGGCAAGGGGTTATTACTAAGAGCCAACATGGATTAATTAAAGAACAAGTCATATCAGATTAACCTCATTTGCTTTTCTGACAGGGTTACTAGACTGGGAAATGAAGTGGACATAGTACAATTGAATTTAAGCTGGACATTAAATGAAATCTCTTACTATAACTTTGAGTACAATATAAAGACATGATAATATAATCAGATGGGTCTCCAACTCTTTAACTGACTGGACTCAAAGAGTAATATATTGGTGCCACTGGTCAAGGTCATATGTAGTGGGACATAATAAAATTGGTCCTTGGTCTTAGGCTGCATAATAATATAGTCAGATGGGTCTCCAACTGGTAAAGTGACTAGACCCAAAGAGTGATGTTTTGATGTCACTAACCAGGGACATATGCAACTGAATATAATAAAACTTGTCCTTGGTCAGTATTTTATCCATTATAAGTGAAAACATGTTTCTGTTATTGTGTAGTCATTTTTCAGTTGGGTCAGATTGTTCATGATCCCATTTGGGGTAGTCTTGGCAGAGATACTGGAGTGTTTTTCTACTTCTTTCTCCAGCTTATTTTACAGATGAGTAAACTGAGGCAAACAAGATTAAGCAACTTATCCAGGGTAACATAGTTAAGTATGAACTCAGGAAGATGAGTCTTCTTGACTCTAGGCTAGGCACTCTATCCACTGTGCCACCCAGCTGCCTCTAAATGAAGGCATAGATTATCGTTTATACTAGAGATGCTATGAAACTAAGAAGGTTAGCAGAGACATCAGATAACAGACTCCAGCTCCAAAAAGATATCAGTTCAGTAGAATTGGAGATTGGAGCTTATCTGATACTGCATAGATCTGTGATCTCAATGAAAGGGGCATTCCTTCTGATAAAGAAGATCACAACCAAACCATATCTTACCCTTTTGCCCAAGTCCCATATATGACCTCCAGTAAAAATCTCAATGAGGAATCCACCCAATGTACTGCAGACTTCCCTCCAGTTATCTTGATGTTGAAATGGAATAATAGGCAATGGATCAATTTCATCATGTTAGTCCTTCTCGTCTAAAGAAGAATGTGTTATGAGTTGTCTCCAGTTTCCACATTGTTCCTGATAGCATGAGGGTTAGCAGTTGATATTTATAGCTGTATCTCCATATCTTTAACCATATCACAGTTAACAGGTGACACATTCTGATTGTTTCAGGAGTATGTAGCACAAGAGCCTAAATCTTTCCAATCTAGCTTTTGCTAACACAGAAAGATTCTACCCACGGGTGACAGAATTAAAGAGTAGTTTTCAATCATAGACAGAGGACAAGACTCTCTTGATGTAATGCTGAGACCCCAAAGAAAAGAATTATGTCTCTATCCACTTAATGTAGAGAAGAAGGTAGAGATACCAGGCTCCCCTCAGTCCAAAACTATTTCCTCCTGTTGACTGAAATTCCAATGTAAACAGATAGTATATCACTTCCAAGAAAATGGACTTAATTGGAGGCATAAGATTAAGCATAGGACGTACTTTGACTTGAAGTAGTAGGCAAGACTTTGGGAGCATTGTTTTCAGCCATCAATCTTGTGAACGTCTTGCCATGTAGCAGGGAACTCCTGCTTTCTCCTATTTCTTTTTCAATCATAGATTTCTCTGATAATACTATAAATGTCACTTCTTTTGCCCAATTCTTGATTAATAACATGCTTTCAGTCTCCTCGTGCCATCCTTATGCCTCTCCATTGACCTTTGGAAGGTGCTGAACTGTAATCCTTCCAAGACCTTAATATATGCCATGATTCATAGCCACAAAAGTATAAACTGGGACACAAAAGATCCAGGTTTTTGTGAGCCTTGGGAGTTGCCTGAGGTTGGAAGAACACAGATGGCTTTTTTAAAAAGTCTTTGTTTCAAGGAGAAACTTGCTGTGAACGAAATCAGGCACAATTTCCAAAATGCAAGGGAGTTTTCTTTTTAATTCCTGCTCATTTCTCAATCCAACAGACTATTCATGAAGAGTCATTCAAAGACATGGGTACTGATGGACCAGTTCTATGAACTATTCATCCAACTTCCTATTATAGTCTGGAAAACAAACATTCTTCCTCCACTTGGTTTTAACTTTGGCAATAGTTTGACCAGGATCTTTGGAAGAATTCAGATCTCATTTAGGAGATCACCAATTTCTAGGATGTTAATGCAATCAGAACATCATCATCTGCAGACAGGAGCACCAGAAGGCTTTACCATCTGTCAAGAAGCCCTCTTCCATTTGAAAGCTATACATGACATCATCCTCCACAACAGTGGTAAATTCCTTTTGTTAACATGTCTGTTTTAAATTCTAGTGAATCCCAGGATGAAGTGATCTCTGTTGCACCAAAAATTTTGTACAATTTTGAAACAGTTTGCAGACACTTAAAGTGGTGTTTTGTTTTACCAAATCAAATGATTTTTTTTTACATCAACAAGCAAGAATTATGAGACTATGTTCTAAACCAGGGGCTCTTCAGTATTTTGTGTCATGATTCTTTTGATACTAGTGAAAATTACTGATTCCTTGTTAGATTTTTTTTATGCCTGAAGGATTTCAGATAGAGGTTGATGAAAATCAAGATCTACTTTTCCCCATCCAAGTTCACAGACACCCTGAGATCTATCCATGGATACCTTGAGAAATCCATGGACTCAAGTTAAAAACTTCTGTATACCTTTCCGTCACTTTTATGACTGTAAAAATTTGTTCTGCTAAAGAAAGTAATTTATGAAAGGCTGCCTGTGCCATTCTCATATCTTCACCAAGGAATCTTCAATGCATGTGTATACTGGTCTCAAATTTCTTTTAAAGATGGGAAACTAGTGTGGAATATGAATGTAATGGAATACTATGGTACTATAAGCACAGGCCTGTTAGCAGGCAGATTTCAGAAAACCCATTGCAGATTTCAGAAAAAACCTGGAAAATTTACATGAACTGATGCCAAGTAAACTGAGCAGAACCAGGAAAACATTGTACACAGCAACAGCAACACTGCACAATGGTTAACTGCGATAGACTTAGCTCTTATTTGGATTCAACAATTCCAAAATACTCATGATGGAAAACGCTATCCACGTCCAGAGGAAGGACAATAGAACCTGAATGCAGATACAGGCACACTATTTTCACTTTTTTTGGTTTTTTCTTTCTTGTTTTTTTCTCTTTTGTTCTGTTTCTTCTTTCACAGCATGACTAATGCGGAAATATGTTTCACATGATTGTACAGGTATAACCTATATCAGATCAATTGCTGTAGTGGGGAGGGAAGAGAGAAGAAGGGGAGAAAGAAAAATTTGGAACTCAAAATTTTACAAAAATGAATGTTGGAAACTATCTTTACATGTAATTGGGGGAAAATATGATTAAGAAAAAAGATGGGAAACTAGACATTTGGAACCAGTTAATAATTTCTCAGTTATTTCTGTTAATGGTGGTGGTAGGGTATGGTATGTATACATGTGTGTTTGTGCATGTTTGTGTGTATTTAGGAGAAAAGGAAATTATTAAAAGTTTGGGTCATTTTTTCCAAGTTATTAATATCCTCCCTTTATTTTAAGATACTTTGATGCTCACAGCACTCAAAATTTTGTCTTCTCCAGCATTAACTTATCTTGTCTGGCTGCTTTTCTCATCTTTTAAAAGTATTATTTCGTCCTCCTTGTATAGCACATCAAGAATTGTAATATTTTGAGTCTAAATGTAATAGCTGCACTTAATTCATGGGAAAAAGAGTTTGTCACAAAAAATTTTTTACATAGCTATTGCATTTTTCATCTGTATGTCATCCTTCCCAGTCTCATCTTCAAATAAGCCAGGGATGATTTTACGATTTGCAAATTTGTTTTTCTTGCAAGTATTTCTCATCAGATGATAAGATGACATTATTATAATCTTCTCGAAGCCTACTCTACAATATATGACAAATGACTTTACGCTTAAAACCAGCATTGCCTTGGGCTTCCATAAGATGCAATAATCTTCATGGTGGCCTTCTTGCAAATTCTTACAAATATCTTGTGAAATATTTCTTGCTTATTTGGACACATAACAAAATAACTTCTCTCAATCTTATATTTTCTTCTACAAGGAGAATCTGTGAGCTAATGAACCTTTTAGCTTCAATTTCCATTTGTCTTCTACTTGCATCTGTAGTAAGAATATCAAGACACATGTAATTCTACTCCTCCAACAGTATGTTCACTGGGCAAGAATTTCACATTTAGAGTACTAACAGTTCTTAAATTTTCATCTACAATTGCTAAAGTTCTTAGTCCCTTTCACCATTTGTTCCACTACTTTGCCATCTTCACTGTAGAAACAGAATGGGAGCAAACAGGACCGAGTGCCAATGTGCATTTATATTTGCTTAAAGGATTGTCATGACCAGAGAATTCAGCACTAAATAGCCAGACTACTGGTGATAAGTTCCTCCCTCCTTAGTGAGGCTGCTCTTGGGAAAAGTGAGAAAAAAAATCCTCGATTTTAGTGGACTATAAGCTCAATATGAATTTATAGTGTGATATGGAAGTGAAAAAGACAAAAATGCTATCCCAGACTACATTAAGAGAAAGCATTGTCCAGAGAATGAAGATCCCTCTATAGGCTGCCCTAAACAGCCACATCAAAAATACTATACATACTTATCTTTTAGAATGAAAAATGACAAACTATCCTGTAATGAAAGTGATCTGAATGGTGAGAAAAACAAATCATGAGATAGGGAGAACCACTGAAAGAAGCAGATTGGTTAGCCTCGAAAAGACTTGGGAGAACATAGGAGCAAAAATTAAGGAACAGAAAAGTCCTTAGGGATAATTACAAAAAATATAAACTGTCCAAATTAAATGAAGAGGAAATAGAGTAAACAACTCTATTTTAGGAAAAAAAAAAGGGGGGTTGGGGAGAAGAGAAGGGGGAAGCTAAGTAGCACAGTAGATAAAGTGCAGCACCTGGAATCAGGAAAACTTGAGTTCAAATGTGGTCTCAAACACTCACGAGCTGTGTGACCTTGAACCATTCACTTAACCTTGTTTGCCTCAGTTTCCTCATTGGTAAAATGAACTGGAAAAGGAAATGGAAAACAACTCTAATATCTTTGACAAGAAAAATCCCAAATGGGATTTGGAAATTGAACAAGTCATCAATGAGCTCCTTAAGAAAAAATCCCCAGGACCAGTTGGATTCACAAATGAATTATGCCAAATATTTAAGGAACAATTAATCCCAATACTATATAAACTATCCGAAAAAAAATTAAAGAGTCCTACCAATTTTTTTTAACACAAATATGGAGCAGATACCTAAACCAGGGAGATCAAAAACAAAGAAAATAGTAGACCAATTTCCTTAGTAAATATCAACTTTATGGAAAATACTAGCAAGGAGATTACAGAAACTTATCCCAAAGATCATACACTAGGAGCAGGTGAGACTTATACTGAGAATGCAGGGCTAGTTCAATATTGGAAAAATTATCAACATAATTGACCATATCAATAACAACAAAAATCATAGGATTATATCAATAGATGCAGAAGAACTCTTTAACAAATACAAAATCCATTCCTATTAAAAAGCACTAGAAAGCAAAGGATTCGATGAAGCTTTTCTTAAACTAATAAGTAGTATCTAGCTAAAACAAAGAGCAAGCATTACCTGTAATGGGGATAAACCTGAAGCCTTCCCATTGAGGTCAGAAAGGAAGCAAGGACATCCATTATCATCACCATTAGTTAATATTGTGCTAGAAATACTAACTATAGAAATAAGAAAAAGAAAGAAACTGAAGGAATAAATATAGGCAATGAGAACACAAAACTATGTCTTTGGAAATGATACAATGGCATATTTACAGAACCTAAGAGAACTAAAAAGCTAACTGAAATCATTAACAACTTCAGCAAAATTGCAGAATATCAAATAAGCCCACATAATCAGCAGCATTTCTATATACTACCAATAAAATCTAGCAGCAAGAGATTGAAAGAAAGAGATAGTCCAGGGCAGGGGAATCTGTAGCTTCAAGGCCACATATGGCCCTCTAGGTCCTCAAGAGTGACCCTTTGACTAAATCCAAACTTCACAGAAAAAAATACTTTTCTTTAGGGGGATTTGTTGTATGATTTGTTCTGGGAAGTTTGGATTAATCAAAGGGCTGCACTTGAGGACCTAGAGGGTCACATGTGGCCTCGAAGCCACAGGCTTCCCACCCCTGTGGTAGTCCATTTAAAATAACTGCAGACAATATAAAATAGTTGGGAGTCTACCCGTCAGGACAAACCAAGGAACTATATGAACTGTATTACAAAACACTTTTTACACAAATAAAGATAGATGTAAACAACTTGAAAAATATTAGTTGCTTGTGATGTGGCTGAGTTACTACAATAAAAATTACAACTCTACCTAACCTACTTATTCAGTGCCATAACAATCAAGTCACCAAAGAATTATTTTACAGAACTAGATAAAGCAACAACAAAATTCATCTGAAAGAACAATATATCAAGGGAATCAATGGAAAAAAAATATTAAGGAAGGTGGCCTAGCAGTTCCTGATTTAAACTATATTAGGAAAAGGCAATCATGAAAATAATATTGTACTAGTAGAAAAATAGAGTAGTGGATCAGTGGAATAAATTACTCCATAGTAAAAAATCTGAGTAATATGATGTTTGATAAACTCAAAGATCCAAGCTTTTAGAGTAATAATTCAACATCTCACAAAAATTGGTGGGAAAATTGGAAAGCAGAAATTAGGCACAGACCAACATTTCACACGGTATTCCAAGACAAGATCAAAATAGATCAATTATTTAGACATGAAGGGTGATAACATGAGTGAATTAAGGAAGCATAAAAAATAAATGTCAGATCTAGGGAAAAGTTTATTATCAAACAGGAGATAGAGGGAATTACAGGAAGTAAGATAGACATGTTTAACTACACAATATTAAAAAGATTTTGCACAAACTAAACTAATGCAGCCAAAATTAGAAGGAAAGTATGAAACCAGGAGGAATTTTTTGAAGCAAATTTCTCTGATTAAGGCCTCATTTCCCAAATATATAGAGAACTGAGTCAAATTTATTTTTTTTTAAAAAAGAGCTATCCCCACTTGATAAATGGTCAAAGGATATGAACAGACAGTTTTCAGGAGACAAAAATCAAAGCTATCAATAGTCATATGAAGAAATGTTCTAAATCACTATTGATCAGAGAAATGTAAAATAAAATAACTGAGATACCACCTTATATCAGACTAGCTAACATGACAGAAAATGACAAATGCTGGAGGGGATGTAGAAAAACTGGGACACCCATGCACCTTTGATGGAGTCCAATCCTTCTGCAAAATAATTTGGAATTATACCCAAAGGGCTATAAAATGATATACCCTGTGACCCAGCAGTACCATTAGTAGATCTATATCCCAAAAGAGATTAAAGAAAGGGGGAAAGGACCTATTTATATAAAAATACTTATAGTATCTCCTTTTGTAGTGGCAAATAACTGGAAATTGAGAGGACACCCATTAATTGACAAATGCCTAAACAAGTTGTAGTATACGATTATGATGGAATGCTATTGTGCTATAAGAAATGATGAGCAAGATAGCTTCATAAAAACCTGAGAAGACCTATATGAACTCATCCAAAGTGAAGTGAGCAGAACCAGGAGAACATTATACACAGTCACAATAATGTAAGGATGATCAACTGTGAACGATTTAGCTATCTGGTCAAGACAATGATCCGAGACAATTCCAAAGAACCCACAACAAAAAATGCTATCTACCTCCAGAGAGAAAACTGATAAACTGAGTGCAAGATGAAGCATACTTTTTAAAAATTTTCTTTGTTTTTATTTTATTTTGCATTTTCTTTTGCAACATGGCTAATATGGAAATGTTTTGCACCACCTCATATATATACTGGAAATCAAGTTGCTTGCCTTCTCAAGGAGGGGTGAGAGGTGAAAAGGAAGAAGAAAATTTAGACCTCAAAATTTTAAGAGATTATCATTTAAAAATTTTACATATAACTGGGAAATGCTTAATGAAATAAATCAAAATAATTTTTAAAAAGTGAAAATGTCATTATTGATTAGTCTTTTCAGTCACGTCTTACTCTTTGTGACCCTTTTTTCAGGTTTTCTTGGCAAAGATATTAGAATAGTTTGCCATTTCCTTCTCCAGCTCATTTTGTAGATGAGAAAACTGAGGCAAATGGAATTAAGTGACTTACCCAGGGTCACACAGCAAGCAAGTATCTGAGACCAGATTTGAATTCACAAAGATGAGTCTGACTTCATGCCTAGCGCTCTATCCACTGTGCCACCTAGCTGCCCCACCCTGTAAAAACAATCAACATTGTCAAAAAAATGGAATGGACTCCTCAAGGTACAGTGAATTCCCTGCCACTAAAGTTTCTCAAGCAAAGTCTGAATGACTACTTGTCATAAACATTACAGCTCAGATTCATAGCTTGACCAAAAATTGGGCTAAATGGACTCAAAGATCTCTTTCAGATGTTTAGTTTTCTGATTCTATAATATTATGAATGGATGAAAGGATGGAATCATCTTCCTGGCATGAATATTCTTCCATCCAAGCATACATCAAAAGCCTGTTTCATTCAAGGCATTATGCTAGTTGCTGAATGAAATAGAAACATTCTATATGCCATATACCCATAAAAATTACTCCTCTAATTCAGTGATGTTTTGAAAGATTCATACAGCATACACTAGCAAGCCAAGCTGATTGAAGAACTTAATGAAAATCTGCACATACTTAAGATCAGACTGGGCTGGTATCTGTAGCAATTACTTTACCGAAACATACTTCATAGTGCATATTAGAAGGTAAGGCCAAATCTCTATATCATGCCATATAAAATTATGTCTTTTAGGGATTATGGTGCAAGAAGTATTTAAAGAGCATACATCTATAACACATTAATACATAGACATAAATATCTCAAGACACAGGTAATAAGTAGAAGAGCAAAAGAAATTCATTAGCTTCCTTAGATGCGTATGATGAAGGATGCTACAGCCAAGTGAACCATTCCATTACATATACTATAAGGTAATTTAATAAGTAATAGTAACAGTCTAGAATGCTTTTAAGATGAAAGACCATATGGTTCAATAGTGAATAAAAGAGAGAAATGTTTCCTAGCTACAAATGGGCAGTTCATAGAACCCAGTTTCAGTCCCAATGATTGGTCTGAAGGAGACAGAGAAAAGATTCACATTTTCTCGCTTTTTACTCACTTGGTACTAGTGAGCAGTGAATTTGTAATAGAAGCACTCAAGAGTCATGGATTAGTGGGACATGCTGGGAAATTCCCAGCCAGTTTTACCTGGGGTAAGGAACAGTCTCACTTTCCATGCAGAGAATTGAGGTCAGGTATTCCTGCCCCAGGTGTTTGCAGGGCAGGGTGATGCCAATGACACAGACTTCAATAGTAAAGTGCATTTGAGCTACCAGAATTATTTTACAAATCAGAAACAAAGATGCCCGACTTCAGCTAAGCTTTTATCAATCAATATCGATGGCATCTTTCCAAAAGACCCAAGAATCTTGATCTGTCAATTTAATTAAAAATGCATGTAACACACAGTTATAACAGTATCAATTATTTTATCTAGTTTGTGAACTGTTCATTGTAAGACTATTAAAGCTACCCAGCAGGCTGCACTTTGATGAAATAGATCCAATACTCCAGGGAGAAAAACCTGGATTTCAAAACCTAAAACCTCTGATCAAGTCAGTACTTTATTCTTACTGGGGAGCAACATGCTTTTTTCCTTTTTCTAGTCCTTGATCAAACATGCTTTGGGGAACTAAAGAGTGATAGGGAAAGGGGGCAGGGAAAGCTATTGCGGCCATAATCCAATGTAGAATAGGAGTGAAAAGAAGAGAAAATTACCTTCAGGATGTATTGGAGGTAGAAAGGAATAGCTGCTGTCAAAATCAGAAGCACAGTCAGTTAACATTAGGATAACGAGGTTTATTAGGTCCCATGAAGGAACTCAAAGATTCAAGGTAACAGATATAATCTCCTTAAATAGTGCAAAGTTTCCATTTTCTCCCATCTTAAGAAAATCTGATCTCTTTTGTATATGTAGCTGAGCAATCAAAATATACATGACTGAACAAAAACAGCCCAAGGGATTGTTAAGGAAATTGAGGGGCTAACATGCTGAGCAGTAGGAAAGCAGAAACTAATCAAGGAGACTTTTCTCTTTGGGGATCCCACACCCACACAGATGGATGCCTTTCTCATTTCTGTGGAGTACCTTTGAAGGCAGGGCTCTAACAAATCAAGATCATTTCCTTTATCACTTTGGACAAAATGAAATTTTCTGCTCTAGGTCTCTGAAAATAGCTCCTGATTAAAGAATTACCAATTTAGCTGGAAAAGGTGTTCTAGGACAATCCTCTCATCTTACAGATGGGGAAACTGATACCCAAGATCACACAGATAGTAAGTGGAAAATCTGAGATTTATACCCAAGTCCTGTGACTCCCAATTAAGTCATCTTTTCACTGCATGGCAGCGTCTTCTTTGTCTTTCTGACATTGACTCACTAAAAAAGATGGAAAGGCAGTGAGGTAGAGCACATAAAAAAAACCTTCCTGGGGAGTCAGGAAGCTCTGTATTCGGGTTCTGTCTCTGAAACATACAACCTGGGGGAACCTAGGCAAGCTGTTTAAAGGAGTAGACCCCAGGCAATTTTAAGGCAACAAATTTCAGAAGAGCCAAAGAGAGATCTTCATTGGGAATGCCCATACCAATGAAATCATAGATCCAGTATATATGTGTGTAGGTGTCTTTGTACATACTTATATGGGCAGCCAGGTAGTACAGTGGATAGGGGGCCAGGTCTGGAGTCAGAAAGACTCATCTTTCTGAGTTCAAATTTGGCCTCAGACACTTCCTAGCTGTGTGACTCTGTTTGCCTCAGTTTCCTCATCTGTAAAATGAGCTGGAGAAGGAAACTGCAAACCACTCCAGTATCCTTGCCAGGAAAACCCCAAATGGGGTCATAAAGAACGAGACACAACTAAGCAACAACAATCATAGTAGCACATGCATATATAATGTAATACATATATATACGAGTTTATGAGTGTATATGCAAACAAATGTATATGTACATATATACATATGGTTGTATATATGTATGTGTGTATGCATGTATATATATTCTTAATCTATTCCACGAAAGAGGATTCAGACCACCTCATTAAGATGGTGACATGAGAGAGTCTAGAAGAGTTCAGCTCTCCCACATACTGCAGCAAAAAAAAAAAAAAAATTAAGTATTTCACACTCAATAATGATAGGGAAATTTAAAAAGAAACAAAAATATTCTCCTTCATTCAACCCAGATTCTTTTTTTTTTTTTTTTAGCTGTAGCAAAAGAAAGCCAGAAGCCTACAGAAATTGAGAAGTATCTCATCAGGGAAGACACTATGAAGTCAGGTAAACAAGCCTAAAATGGATATGAGCAGTGGCATGCAGGAGGTTATTAGACCATGGGCTTATCTGTCTTAATGAACTTAAGGAAGGAAAAAAAAAAGATAGTGAAGAAGGAATCCAGTGTGGGAAAAATGAGAAACAAAGGGAAAAAATGACTACTCATAATTGTAGGGTGAGAGAAGAGCACACAACATGAAGGTTTGAAAGAAACAGTGGATATCTTCTTGACTTTACTCATCTCAGTCAGTAAAAGAAGAGCAGAACACACTCTACCACCACTACCACCACCACAAAAATCATTCTCAATAAAAAACACTGGAAAAGGATTCAAACTTAATGAGAGACTAAATATATTAATCTTAACAAATTTGTGGGTCAAAAAACAAATCATAGAGACAATAGATAATCAAAGAAAATACGAAAATTCAACATGCCACCATTTGGGGGATATAGCTAAACATTTTCGAAAGAGCAGATCAATTAATTGGGCATGCAACAAAAATTATGAAAGCAAACACACAAAAAAAACAGGAAAGACAAAAAACTAAAATGGATTTAATTAAAATCTTCTGTAAAGTAGAATCATATAAAATAAATTCCCATATTATCAGATGTTTTATATATTACCAACAATACACTGCCCAAAGAAATAGAAAAAGAGACACCATTCAAAAAAAAACCACAACACTACAGAATGTATAGAATATATACCAAGATATACACACTAATTGTATTAAAACAAGTACAAAACAAAAGAATGATGAATTTGGATAACTGGAAAGAGAGATTAATTGCTAATACTTGGGTCTTGGCAACATAATAACAATGATAAAACTTCCTAATTAGTTTATACATTCAATGCCAAATCAACCAAATTAACAAAGATTTATTTTACAGAATTAGAAAAAGTTATAATAAAATTCAGTGGAAATACAATGTAAATGGAAAGAACAACCACCAAAAAAAGAATGTTTGGAAAATTCCAAAGAACAAACATAATTCCAAAGAAAAGATATGAGAAGGCTTCTCCATCCCACACATTTTTTCAGATTTTTTTTATGTTTTGATCAGTTATGTTGATTTTCCCTTCTCTTTTTCCTTTTTGTCTTTGATCTTGTCTTTCCTTTTTAACATATTGATCAGTAGAACAGATATACAAGAAGTATACAAGATGCAGAAGTGAATGAACATAGCAGCATAGAACTGTACTTGATAAATTCATAATCTAATATACTGGAATAATAATTGGCTATTCAAGAAAAATTGCAAGGAAAATTGAGAAGCTAATGCAACTTAAGTTCAGACCAGCAAATGACTGTATACCACAAAATAAGCTCCAAATGGATTCATGACCTACAGTAATGATAAAGGATTACATCACAGATAAATTAGATAAGCAGGGAAGGAGAAATCTTTCATTACTATGGGTAGGGGAAGAATTCTTCACAAAATAAGGGATAAGTAGGATGAGAAGAAATAAAATGGACAAATCTGGCCATAAAAAATTGCAAGTTTTATGCATCTAAATATCAATGTAATTCACATTAGGAAAATAAAATTCAGAAAAATATTTGCAGCAAGTTTTTCTGACAAATTTCTGATGCCCAAGATACACAGGAAACTAACTAAAATATATAAAAACAAGAGTCATTTCCCAATAGATAACTAATCAAGGGATTTGAACAGCAGTTCTCAAAGGAAGAAATTCAAGCTATCAATAATTGAGAAATTCAAGCTATCAATAATCACATAAAATATTCCAAATCATTAATATGAGAAGTTAGAATAAAAATAATTCTGAATTCCTTCCACCTTATGCTAACTAAATTTCCAAAAGAAAATAATTGTTGAAAGGGATGGAAGAAGACAAGAATGCTAATTCACAATTGGTAAGGTAGTGAATTGATGCAATCATTCTGCAAAGTAATTTAGAATTGTACCCAAAATGTCAGTGAACTGGGACCCAATAAGTGGGATAAAAATATCTCACTAAGTTGATATCCTCAAAGAGATCAAAAAACAGAGAAAATATCTATATGCCGAAAAATGATTATAGCAGTATTTTTGTAACAGTAAAAATCTGGAAACTGGGGGGAGGGGTTGCATATCCATCAATTAAGGATACATTGAGCAAATTAGGGCATATCAATATAATGAATGGTATTGCGCCATAAGAAGGGGGGGGAAGTGTTATATGTACACACATACACACACACACATATACACATGATTTAGAGTTGCATATGAAATCCCTATTTTCCATACATTTTTTTACATGGAGATGATTATATTTCTGAACTTCTGTATGTAAGGTGGATTTTAATGTATGTAGTGAATTTTAGTGAGAGTAAGGTGGATTTGGTGTGTGTAAAATTTTTTGTTTCTCAGAGTTCAGTTTCCCAGGATCCACAGCCGTAACAATCTCCCATTCCCAGGTACTAGACAGGAGTTCCCACAGTTATGGTTCAAAACATCTCCACCACACTTGTGCAGCATTATATAATGATAAATAATATAAAAATCCACTGTGACTGTGCAGTGAGATACAGAGATGGGTTGATGTAAACTTGTGAGGCTATTGTTGGCCATATGCCTTCTTTGTCTGTTGTCCTATAAAACAGGTGGTCACTAGACAGTAAATGGGGAACCCTTAGGGTTGAATGCACAAATGTTGTGCGTGCCTCAACTGGCCCCCATTGAGGCTTGAGAGGATTTAAGAGAGGCAGAACTTGTACCTGTCTCGATTCACTCCATTGAGATGTAGAGGTAGTTCCCCGCACCCCTTATCCTACCCCCTCCCCACCGGCCCCTGTGAAAAGAATGATTAGAGAATGCTGGAGGAGATAATGCTCTCGTTATCAGCAATCTCTTCTGAGAAAACTAGACTAGAATGAAGTAAGATTATTAACCCCTTCTTAGTGTCTTTCCTGTGGGACCAAATCAAGAATGAACCTGTGCTAGCAGCCCTCCAGTGTGCTGTGTTTATCTATCTTACAACTTCGTAATGAAAAAAGAAAATGAAAAAACAGGAAAATACAGGCTCAACTTTTAAGTACATCTTGCTATAATGAAAAACTGAAGGAAGTCTTACCTAGTTTTGGTAGAGAATAGGGCACTTTGAAGTAGTCTTCATAAAACTCTATCAATCTCTTTGTTATATGGAGAGCATAATCCCCAGATCCTCTTCTGACTGCATCGGGTCTTGCATATAATCGCACCTGATTAGAAACAAGACAGAAAAAGAAAGAGAGAGAAAGAAAAGGTTACATCAGCCTCCGGGTATCAGCCTTCTGCCTTTATTGCAAAGATGAGCCAACACAAATCGCTTTTTTATGTTCTAAAAGCCAGAAGAGGATTCCTGTTCATATATCAAAGCAAGCTGTGACTGGAGAGACAGAACTTAAACAATTAAGGTACCAAAGTTGAGAAAAGCATGATGCCCTGGTTTTTTTTCTTGCTAGTCAAATGGAAGATTTATACACCTGGCATCAAAATCAATACTGAAAAGCAATCACTCACATGTGTTTGCCAGAGATATGATGGTACAGTGGATTAGGATAATGGGTCTCTTTGCCTACTTTGAATGGAGGCAGGATACTGTGGCTCAGGAGGAGAGGGAGTTCATGGTTTGTTAAAGAAACATTTTATCGAGCTTCAGGAGCATTATTACATTGAATGAAAAATATAATTCACATTTCCCACTTTTCTTCAGAACCAACAGTCATTATCCTCCATGAGTAAGCTAAGGTTGAGAGACAACCATTTGTAAATTCTTTCATGGAAGTAAGCAATTAACATTCCTGAAGTCAATCCATAAAGGCTCCAGCCCTAGGAAACCAAAAAGGATAAATAAGGTGAAGTAATCCATATTTCTAACATAACTTGGCTATTTAATGCTCATCTTAAGTCAAGTGCTATATATTACCTAGTACTCACCAGAAAGAGCCTAACAAAAGCCACATAGAACCGTACAAAAACTGTTAACAACTGAGAGAAAGAAAAAAAAAAAGCATTCAAATCAAACTATTTCTTTTATTAAAAAAACTAAACAACATGGTTGGGTTTTGCAACACATACACACACACAAATACATATGTGTGTGTACCCACACACATCCTCCTTGGGCTAAAGCTATTTTTCATTTATCTACACCCTAGTCTTCCTATCACCACCCAACAAGGTTTTGTCAAGATGTCAAAAGCATCAGAATAGGAAGACCTGATGACTTGGGCCAGGTAATGATCCCAGACGCAAGTTTACAATCTAGAGAAAATAAATCAGAGGAAAGATTTCTTTGCCCTAAAAATGCTTTCACTAAATAAAAATGTAGCTCTCTACATTCCCATCTGCAAGGATCAACTCAAGTCAAAACCATATATACGCTATGTGAAAATAAACAGTCAAAATTAAGGAACTACCGAGCCTTCCTGATAGTGTCTATATCAGATTCTCCAAAAGAGATTTTGCCTATCCCCATCTTGGATTCCATGAAAAAGGGTTAAAAATAGGCTTAAAATCATTGATGACCTGCTGCCTAATTAACCAGCAAGGCAGGGGCAAGCAAATACCCCCAAGATGTTCTACCCATTGGTTTCAGGTCTGTCACAGTCACTCAAGGACTGGGATCATAGTTCATTTCTAATAGAAAATAACCCAAACTTCAGCTCCAAATATTGGGGGAGAGGAGGAAGGAAACCAGGTGGAAGAGTAAATAAGGCAAAATCCAGGAATATACTGGAGTTATAACTTGTACTCAGCTCACAAGAGCCCATTTTTAAATTTTCTGTGTGAGAATTTACAGCTAAGAAATTGGCAAAAGCTAAACAGCAGGGCTTGATTTATTATTTTCTTAATTGTTTAGAACAAAGAAAGTAGAAAATCGTAAATAATAATATTAAACTTAAAACAGTATCACGCACAAAATTTTCCCTCAGACAATCAGTTGTTAAACATTTACTAGCTCATGGCTGGCAAAATCCCAACAAAGCAAAAAAAGGAGAAAAAAGTCATCATAACCCAAAACCATAACCAACATCCAAAATTAGAACAGCCATGTTTTTTGTTTTTTCAAAATTATAAGCCAGTCAGAAAGTTACAATGGAGCTAGAGGCCAAGAGGAAATAATAACAGTAGGACAGCAGCCAGGAATGGAGGAAGGGTCACAGTCAGGAGAACCTGAAGCAGGTAGATCAATCATCACCCTACTGCATCAGAGTGGGGGCAGAATCAGAGGACAGAAGGGGTCCTATTCAAGAGATACTACAAAAGTGAAATTGATAGGTCTTGGAAACAAATTGGGGAGGGGGGGCAGTGTTAGAAGTCAAGTTGACATCTGAGAGACTGGGAAGATGTAGTTACCCTCTATAATAAAAGGGGCATTAGGAGGTGGGAGAGTTTGGGGGGAAAGATAATGAGTTCATTTTTGAACATGTTGAAGTTAAGATATCTACTGGACATCCACTTCTAGATGTCTTAAAGGAAGCTGAAGGTGTGAAACTGGAGGTCAGCAGAGAGACTGGGGCAAGATAGGTAGATTTGAGAATAGTAATTAAATCCATGGGAGTTAATGAGATTACCAATTAAGTAGTATAGAGGGAGAAGAAAAGAGGACAGAACCCTGAGGGGCACCTATGGTTAAAGAATATAACCTGGATGAGGATTTGGCAAAGGACACTGAGAAGGAAAAGTCAGATAGGTAAGAGAAGAACTGGGAGAGATAGTGCCAACAGTGTTAAAGCCTTCAAGGAGGTCAAGGAGAATGAGGATTGAGAAAATGGCACTGGATTTGGCAATCAAGATCACTGGTAATTCTGGAGAGGATAGTTTCGGTGGAATGATAACGTCCAAAGTCAGATTGTAATGAAGTAAGAGGAGAAAAAATGGAGGCACCTATGGTAGATAGCCTTTTCAATTACTTTAGCCGTGAAAAGTAGAAAAGATAAAGGAAAATTGAATGGATGGAAGGATAAAGTGAGGGATTTTTTCAGGATGAAGGAGACATGGACATGTTTTAGCAGTAGGAAATGAGCCAATAGACAGTTAGAGATTGAAAGTAAGTGATAGACTGTGGATAACAGAGTGGACAATCTGTTGTAAGAGATGGAATGGAATGGGATCATTTAAGCAGGTTAGCCTTGTTAAGGAATAAAGCTACCTTATCATGTGAGGGAAGGGTGACAGAGGAGATAGTGGTAGAACATATAATGTGAAATGAGGAAGAGAGGAGAAGAGAGAGCTTATGGTGAATGGTCTCAATTTTTCTCAAGTGGGTGGGGAGGAGCCATAGGACGTCTAAGGAGAGATGAAAAGGTTTGGAAGAGCTGCTGTAAAGACTGGGATGGGGAATTGAAAAGGCATGTATAGTACTGTCTATCAGCAATGATGACTCATTTGAGGTTATATAACATAAACATGTAATGGAACCAGCCAGAACAGTTGCATGAGATGCAAGGCTGAGATCAAAAGGAAGGTTGTTCCTCTTTGCACCAGAGGTTCTCCACATCTCAGTAGAGGGATCAGCTGGCAGCAGGAGATGGAATTTGTTTTGTGCTATCACAGATGAAAATTGTCACTTTGGGGCAAATGGAAGATGCTCAGCCCAGGCCCTTGCCATCTTCTCTCAGCAGGAGATGGAAGATACAAGGTGAGAGGTTAGAAGAAAGTTTGGTTCCTCCTCTCACTGGAAGTTGGAGGTCAGACATCAGCAGGAAGTAGTAGACTCCCCACACAGAGGAAGTCACTTTGGAGCAGATGGAAGATGCTCACCTGATCCCTTGCTACTTTCCCTCAAAGGACACACTGTACAGCAAAGTACCCTGGATAGCCCGTTGAAATATACATCAGTAAAGTTCTGCCATTGATTCTATTGTACCCCTTGACAGTATCAGCAAGTGAATCTCCAGGCTACCAACCATTCATTGAGATTAACAGCAACAGTCTACTGGGAGTACTGCACCATTACTCACGGATTCATCACAGACAGTTAAACTCAGTCAAGAACTAGCATAGGATAACAAGCCCATGACAGGGAAAGCCACCCACAAAGCACCAGAGCAGTTTGGCATGCCTAGATATTCATAAAAAGCTGTCCAGGTGACCAGAGCTGACAGTGGCATAGAAATATGACTCACTGGAGACATCACACTCAGAGAAGTCAGTTACCATTTCACAGAGGGAGGTGCCACCAATGGCCCCAAGCTTGGCCCCTGTCCATCCTATTAAAGTTCACATCTGCTATGACATGAAGGAAGATAATATGAATATTTCACATAACAAATTCCCTTAATGAAAGGATTTGTTCTATAAAATTGACAGTCAAAAGGCCACACCCAAGAACCTAGAAGGTCTTACGTAATCTTGAAGCCCCAGGTTCCCCACTCTTGTATCTAGGCAATCAGTGCAGCCATGTGATTCCCTAAACTGGGGGCTTCCCCAGACAGAAGAAAGCTCACTTTCCCCCTTTACTCCTTACATAACTAGGCAGAGACAGTTATGGCTCCTGCTTCACAGTTCACATGACATTAGGTGAATCTCTGCCTCAGTCCCACAACACAAACCTATGGATCAGCTTGTGTACTCTACTGTATCAGCAAGGACCCCAGGATACACAGAAGAGCCTGCTTTACAGGTTCTTAGATCTGCTTTTTCTAAAAGGAAAGCAACTTCTTTAGAATTTTTTGTTCTCTTTTGTTTTTGCTAGTAAATACTGGATAAAATATTTATTTAATTCACCATCTTGTTGCTCATTTGACCTGGAAGTTCAATCACTGACCAAAAAGAAAAGCGCATAAAAACAATCTAAGGACCCCTAGTCTTCCAAGAAAAAAATGGCAAGTCAAAACCTAAGCATCATAATGGCAGAAGAAAAAAAATAAGTAGAGCTGAGTATAGGACAAATACAGTATAGGATAAAACAAAGGACAAATTAAAATAATACATGGATCACTTTTAGAAAGAAAAAAAGTACTATGCTTCAAACACCAAGACACATAAGGTTATTTTTATAAAAATACCAAAAAACAGTGTGCAAATAGTCACAAGGAAGATTTCCTTCTATGGAATGGAAAGTTGTTCCACACTCACTAGACTCTGGGAAGGAAATTGAATAATTTCTTCCCCACCAAAGAAGCTGAAGCTGCAAGCAAAAATGACATACTCTGAAAACCTAAGCCTAATCAATGAACAAATATGGATATTCAATAAGAGCGGCTTTTGAGACATTCTCATAAAAACAGACATGATCAGAATATTCAACTTGTAAATATTCCAAACAATAGAACCATGTAAGGTGAATCAGAACAATTTAATAAGGAAAGAAAAAATAATGAAATAAATTACTCCATATTTAGAGCTTTGTTTCTTTTTTTAATAAGAGAGACATAATGACCAACAGGGCAAAAAATTAATTGGGGAGGATGAAGAGATTTTTTAAAGTACATAAGGGTTATCCTTTTATGTAAGATGTAATAAATAGGAGAAGCAAAGGTAGAGGACCACAACTGAAGCACTATGGATTGAATCCCACAGTTCCCCTACAGCAACATTTGTATATTTCATGGAACAAAACTGAACAGTGAGAGGGTGTGTAAATGAGGCTAGAGAAGGGGAAGAACACAGTGGAATGAGTGAAAAACTCTCCTCAAGTCCACGGGAAAAAAGCACAATAATAGAAGCTTCTATAGTATCTGAAAAGAAAGGGAGAAGGAGCAGATGGGAGTAAAAGATGGGGATTAAAAAATATCTCAATCCAATGAGAAACAGTCCCACTGAAGAACACTCCATTGGGAGAAATGGTGTATTCCTGTAATTGGAGCTGTAGATCTCATGACTGTTTAATCTGGAGCAGGGAAGGAGGGAGTTGATACATTGGGAAACCACCTTTTCTGGGAGTTTGGTGCCACCCTGAACAACATCATTCCCAAGGAAAAGGGACATGAGAGTTCCTGGGAAAAGCTAGCAACCAAAAGGACTGGCAGACTCTGAGAAGAGATGCTAATAGCCAATGTGAAAATCAATTTAGGGGAAGGCAGGGGGCAAAATCGGACTGCAAGATTTAGGACATAGGGTAATTTGTACCAGTGAAGTACTATGTCACAAATGGATAGTACTAAAAGAACCACAGAAAAGTGAAACAACGAAGCAATACTTGTAAAGAAAACATCATAGAAATTGATTAGAATAAAGAACTCAAACTCAGTTATTTGGAAGCTTTAACTCCATGAGAAACACAGAGATTAAAGAATAAAGGTAACGACCTTAATGTGGATAATAAAATTTCAGAATAAGCAGTAGCAGAAGAGAATTAATGAAGAAAAAAAAAATTCTTTGGAGAAAAGCACAGGAAAAATCCTAAGAAACAAAAGAATTTGGAGGAGATAAACATGGAGGGACTTACTGCCTAAGTGACAGGAAAAAATAGATGGCTACATAAGAGAAATCAGTCATATAAGTAAAACCCCAAACTAGGGAAAGGGTTGACAAATTGAAGGGGGGAGGAAGACAGTGAAAACACAGTTCTATAAAAGTAATCTGAACAAATTTAGTTATAAGGAAAAGTATTGACTTTTAAAAAGAGAATAAAAAATTCTTCAAACACCTACACACACACACACACACATACACACACACATACACACACACACACAACTAGAAAACTAAATACAGGAAAACACAAACCTAATTATCTGAAATTTTAAAGATGAATCCAATAAAACAAGAGTAACAAAACAGATAAGAATAAAACTCCACAATTTCTTGCATACAAGAAACACGTAAAAAGGAAAAACGTTTAGAGAATCAAAAATCAAAGACTAGGATAAAATTTACTATGTATCAAGGGAATCCAAGAAAACAGGAGTTGCAAATATGATACCAAACAAAGCAAAAACAAAGACAACATACTAAAATTTTGGGGATGTTGCTAAAGCTGTCCTGAGAGCGACATGTGTAATATGTCCCTAAAAGTACATATTAACAAAATGGATCAAAAGAAGATTAACAAGGTGAATATGCAATTTAAAAAAAAATAAATTCAAAAAACCAAAATAATTTTAACAAAGGACTTTGTGAAAACTAGAGGAGAAATTCATAAATTGGAAACCAAAGACTAAAAAACTGATAAAACCAGAAGTTTTTAGTGATCAGTTTATACGACCTCTGATTGGATAAAAAATATTTTAAAAATTCTTTAAGAAACCTGATTTTTAAAAAGGGAGGGAAACAAATTAACAAAATAGCAATAGAAAGTAAGAGAATGAACATTAAAGAGGGAGGAGATACTTGATGAAGCAATATTCTAGATATAAATGGAGGGGATGTTTTTTTTCCTTTTTCTTTGTATCCCCAGTTCAGAGAACAGTGCCTAGTATGTATAAATGAAATGAATTTCGTTAAGACTAAAACTGACTAATGTGAGCCATCTGAAAATGACTAAATCAATTTACTTGAAGACTGTCTGGGGTAGAGTATTTGAACTGACTTTAGGAGGGTCACATAAACCCAATCTCAGCCCAACGAATCACTCAAACACATAGACTCACCCTATTAGTAACAGCCTAGCTCCAGTCCCACACTTATGGAGCCTAAGAAAAAGGTAAGCAATGTAAAGCAGAAGGCCAGGTATAAATCACAGGTGTAAAATCCAGATTTGACCCCACTATATTTCATTTTACGAGGCTCTTCCTCTCATACACAGTCATGATTGTTTATTTCAAATGCAATTAGGTTTTATTTAATTATAACATGGTATCTCTTCATAAGCATTACTTTATCATTACAGTTCAAAAGTGCTAACTATAAAGTTATTTTCCGTCATTATTTAGAGTTTCTACCACTCTGTGATGAAAATTCCATTAATACAATGCAAATGGATCATTCCCTTCCCATTTCGTTACTGCCTCCCTTCCCAATACAGTGTCTCTCCCCAAAACATACAGGAACTATATCTTGCACCTTAAGGATTAATTTAATCCCCACCTCATTTGGGGATGAAATTCAAGAAAGGGATTTCAGATGTACAATCCGTTCCAATGTTTTTAGTTTTTTGTAATTAACTCTTCCTGATTTCCTTCTTGTTTTCAGAACCTAGTTCAGTATTGGTCACATCATAGGCAAGTGAATGCTTATTAATTGCTTTTTTTAAACTCTACCACCATAACACATCTGCCACTTACCCTGTTAAGTGACACAGGGCAGCAATATTGTACTATTATTATCATGACTAAGGAAGTTGACATAGATCCTTTGGGCTTATTATTAAAGAACCAACTCTATGGGGACACATTGAAGTAAAGTATTTCAACTATTTTTCTTCCCTTACACCAGAGAAGCAGGTACTTTAAAACTAAATTCTAAAGAAAAGTAAATCCCAAATTCTAATATAATCATTGAATCATTTTGCATGTGATCTTTACTTAGAGAATTATCCATCAGGAACTTATTGGCATGATATCTATTCCAGTTCCAAATTAGAAAAGCAAAGAGAAATATAGATTCTAGTTAATTTCCCCATTTAATTTCATGAGTTATATACTTTGGTAAAAAGGTTAGAAATCTCAATTCAACCTGGCACAGGACGGGCTACAGAAGTGACGGTTTAAATAAAGCATCTCTCATCTATGTAAGTATGTAAGGAAGAAACTATGTAATTATGACAAATCTCAAAAAAAATTAAGTGAACTTACTCCTTTCTCAGTAGTTAAATGAGATTATATGCCTAGTATTTTCAAAAGTTTTCCTCAGATTTTAAATATTTTCACTTTATATCATTTATTTCGAAGTATGCTTTTTGGATGTTTTGGAATTAAGGGGCATCTAATACTACACAAAAAAAGGAGGGAAAGTGGTTTTCAGATTTTACTATCAAAATATTTTAAAACAAGAAGAAGAATTCAGATTCCATAAATCCTTTTGTCTAAAGATCTTTCCACTGGATTACTTTAGATATCTGTTATGTTCTAGAAATGGAGAATTGTTATGTAATTATGTGAAACGGTCTGTAGCTTCATTGAACAGCCAGTACAAACATTTACAATCAAAAGTGCACCTGTTAAATAACAATTTGCATAACTTTTTCTCTGATTTGACTTTTAAATTTGGCATTTTAAATTAAATAACCCTTATGGCCTGCCAGGGCTTCCAATGAGCAAATCATCCCATGACAGCAAATCAGAAATTTGAGGAAACATATTCAACAGTCCAGATCTTTAAAGTATAACTAAAACAACAGCAGCAGCAGCCATGACCACTGTTGATATTTATACAGCACTTTTAAGGTTTTATTCCCATTTTACAGGAGAGAAATCTGAAGCAAGATTCAATTTCAAATTCCTAACTCCAAGTCCAGGACTCTAACCACTACACCTCATCTAGCTGCCTGGGGAACTTTTCCTTTGGTTTTGCTAAAACTCAAGTTTATTCTAAAATACCAACTATGGACAGGTTAACCATTTGGCCAAATCTAATCAAATGAAACTGAATAAGGATATATGTAAAATATTCCTTGATTCGAAAAAAATTCAAAGTCTTGAGTACAAGAGGGAGAAAGCCTATACTAAACAGCAATTCATGTAAAAAAATTAGGTGGCTTTAATAACTGGAAAGCTCAATATGAGTATGTTGTAACATAGCATGTAAAAATGCAAATGCAATTTTAGTATAATGTCTAGAATTATGGAGGTGTCAATTTCACTCTAGTCCATCCTGGTCAGAACACATCTGAAGTACCGATTATTTCTAATGCCCCTTTTCAGGAAGGATGTCAATAAATCTCAGACAGTCATCAAGATGATGAAGAGACTTAAAATTATGTCACATGATGAATTCTGGTTAAGATGGGAATGTGAAAGGTTATAGAGATGCCCAGTTGCCCTATATACATTTCAGAAGTGTCATGAATGGTAAAGCTTAGAATAAACTATCAAGGGCTAGGGAAACTAAAGACAATTTAAAATGTAGGGGGTTTAGGGAGAAAGGAAAGATGAGCTATGCTGGGAGAGAGCTTTATCTTATGGTAAATGGAACAAAAATAACTGACAACAGAAAAAAAAATAGAGCTACTCAAGTCATACTCTGCTTCTGTTTTCTCCACAAGGGAAAATGAATGTTCCACTATAAATTACTGAACAAGAATTATTTGCAAGGAGTCAAAACCCAAAATAAGTGAGATAGTAAGAAAACACCTAGCTGTCCTTGATGAATTAAAGGGCAACTTGGCCCAGATGAACACAGCCTAAGATACTGAAAGAACTGGCAGATGTAATCACTGAACCGTTGTTAGTGTTAGAAGTGAGCCTGTCTAACAAGCCCCCAACAGTGTGAAACATTCTCACCTTAAGCAAAGAACAATGCTTGTTGTGAAATCAGGAAAGCTTTTATTAATCTTTATGTCCATTCCCCCTGAACGGACGGGTAGCTTCCCCAGTAGGTTATAGGACAACTACAACACTTCAGAAAGATGGAGTTTCTTATACTGTTTTCCTAACTTTGTATCTCCCAGGATACTGTCCCCTGGCCATGTGACTCCATGTTCTCCTTTCTGATAGGCTTTTCCTCACACAGCAACTTGAGCATGCGCATTAGTTTCTGACCTCTAACTTGTCCATGCTAGGTCACAACCCTTATCACCTAGGACTGTGAAAACAGAATTTTCTTGTTTCCCACATTAGGGATAGTTGAAAAATTATGGGAAAGAAGAGAGGCATCCTAAGACTAGAGAAGGGCAAATGTTGTCCCAATTTTCAAAAAAACGAAGAAAAGAGATCTGCAAACAACAGCCTAGCTGGCCTGACAACGATTCCTGGGAAAATTCTAAAATATCTCATTAAAGAGATGGTTGGTGAATATTTAGAAAGGAAAGCAGTGATTACAAAGAGATAGCATGACTTCACCAAGTACAAGTTGTTAAACTCATTTTCTTTTTTGATAGGATTACACAGCTAAGAAATGAAGGAAATTCTGTGGATGTAAATTTTTTGTAGATTTTTAACAAAGCATTTTATAAGGTAATGGAGAAGAAAAAGTGAAATGGATTGGATAATAATATAATCAGATAAATTCAAACTGGTTGGCTAGCCAGGATCAAGGACTAGTAGCAAATGGTTGAATAACAAGGTAACTGGGCTTCCAAATATGACTAAGTTTTCTGCAATAATTCTGCCTTTTATGAAAGGGGACATTGCCCCTCATTGGTGGAGAGCAATGACACATACCTGCATAAGGAGTTTATTAAGTTGGGCTCAGAGTTTCCTTGGAGAAAGAGGCATATGTGGTTCCAAAGAGCCTTTGGGAGAGGCACTTGGAGAGGGAGCAGACATGCAGGGGAAACTGATGTCCAGTTTGTCTCCCTAAAGAACTCTAGAATGGACCTCCTTGGATGAGATCAGGACCTCTTTCTTGGTTTGAGCTAAATATGATCTCACTTCCATCACAGAGTTCATTCACATTCATGTGAGCTCCAATTTCTTTTTACTGTTTTGCTTGGATAAATGGTTTTAGTCACTATTCATTATTTGTTATGGTTTTTTGTGTAACTAACATTTGATAAGAAAGGGAAAAGCTGACGAGTGTAAGATAAAGACTAGAATGACCAGCTTTCCTTCTGAACTTCTAAACAATGTACCCCTGGATCAGAAATATTTGAGGGGACAGAAAAGTATAATTCTAACCCAATATCCCAGTAGGAGACTAGAGAAAATAGTCTAGCCTTGTGGCACTCCTGAGGTCTGTCTTTCCCTTCATCTCCCTGTCCCCAGTGTTAAAAGAACAGGCACTATCCTTGAGTCTATGGAATATATGCCAGTCATGAATCACATCCAGATAGAGTTAAATGCCTATATAAACTTACCTATTTACATGAACACACCTTTCTTAAAGATTTTAGCAAAACAGCTCAAGTGGAATACCCTAGGGATCTGTTCCTGGCCCTGTGTTGGTTAATATTTTTATCAATAATTTATATAAAGACACATATGTCCCCTCATAAATCTGCAGATGACAGATGACACAAGACTGAGGAATACATAAGACACTGGTTTGGGTTGAATATGTTAATATGAAATTCAATAGGAATTAGATCTAAAATCTTTTACAGGTATATAAAAATCAACTTCACAAGTAGGGGAGATACATATTAGTAGTTATATATGTATGTATGTATATATATATATATATATGTATATATATATATATATATACACACACCACACACATATATACACACACAACACACACACACACACACACATCTTTGTGTGTGTGTATGTGTGTTGTGTGTGTAAAATCACTGTAATCTCAAAAGAGTAAGCAGAGTAGTGTGCCAGCAAAAGCTAATGTAATCTTGGGCTCCAATTAAGAGAGGCACAGTTTCCAAGGAATAGGGAGGAATTAGTTGGACTTTTTCCTGCTCCTACCTGACCTTTTCCTGGAGAATATTATTCAACTTTGGGCACAATCACTTAACTTAAGAAGGATATTGATAGGCTAGACAGTGTCTAGAAAAGGAAAACCAGAATGGTGAAGGACCTTGAGACTATGTCATGAATTACATTTGAAAGAAATGGACATGTGTAGGACCTGCCATCCCTTCAAGCTATAATTCTATAACACTCCTCCCCTTTACAAACTCAAAGAAAAAAACTGTCTACAGTTTTTACCTCCACTTTCTCCCTCATTCCTCAATCCTTTGCAATCTGACTTCCAAGCTCATCATTCAATTGAAAGAAACTATTTTCTCAAAATTAAAAATGATGTCTTCATTATACAAATCTAATCATCTTTTCCCAGTCCTCTTATTTATCTTCTCTGCTGTATTCAATACTGTTGATCACCCTCTCCTCCTGAATATGTTCTCCTCTCCAGGCTTCATGGCACTACTATCTCTTGGAACTTCTATCTTTTTAAACACTCTTCAGTCTCTTCTACTGGTCATTGAAATTATACCCCATTATTGTGACCCTACATTCTTCCCTCTGCTCTCTCTAGCTTTCATGGAATATAGTTATCTTTGCTAAGTTAATGAATCCTGGATTTCTATGTAAAACTCCTGCCTCTCCCTCTGGAGACACCTCAGACTCAACATACACAAAAGAGAATTCATTATCTTTCCCCCAAAACCTGCTTTTCTTCTACAGTTCCCTATCTCTATCAAAAACATCACTATTATTCCAATACACACAGTTCCTAACTTTGGTGTTATCTTAGACTTCTGATTCTCCCTCACCCCACACACCTGATACAATGAAAATCTCACTTTTTCAACCTGCACAACACCATTCACATGCTACCCCTCCTCTCTACACTCACATAGCAACTACCTTCATTCAGGCCCCAATCATCTTTCACCTATGTAACTGTAACAGCCTTCTACTTGTTCTCCCAAAGACAATGTCTCCCCATGTCAATCCTTTCTCCAGACTGCTGCCAAAGTGATTTCCCTGAAGCCTAAATCTGACCACATCACTCCCCTAATTAGTCAGCTTGTTTGGTTCCCAATTGCCTCCTGAATCAAATCCTCTAATTTTTAAAACTTTCATAACTTTTCCCCAACCTATGTTTCAAGCACCATAATATGTTACTTCCTCTCCCATATTCTGTCAACCAACTAAAGTGACCTTCTCTCTGCTCCTCACATTTGAAATTTCATGTCCTATCTTCATGTATGTGCACTGGAATGCACTCCCTCCTGATCTCTAGCTCACAGAATCCATCTCTTCCATCAAGACATAACTCAAGTACCACTTTCTATATGAAGCCTTTCCTGATCCCACTAGCAAGTGGCATTCTTATCATTTAGCTACCCTGCATTCATTTTATTTATTCTGTATATGTGCGTATATATATCCCTGGTATCTCCCCCATTTAAATACTGGTTTCTTAAAAGTAGAGATTGTTTCCTTGTACTCATATGCTTTGTACAATACCCTCAGTGCCTAATACAGCATCTGGAACATAGTAGGAACTTAATACTTGTTGATTGATTGAAAAGAAAAGATTCAGGGAGGACTTCAAAATGTCTTTAAGCATTCTAAAATGGAGAAGGGATTAGATTTGTTCTGTTTGGCCCCAGAGTATCGGCTAGATATTGCAAAGAGGCCCACTTACGTTTGATAGAAAAAAGATTCCAAACAACTGGAACTGTCCAATTATGAAATGAGCTGCCTTGGATACCGTAATGGTAATTTAAATGGGAAGATCTTTCCCATTCATTGATAGGCCCATGTGACCTGCTTAAATCACATGGGAGCCTAAGTCACATATGATGGGAGAAGCTTGATAAACTGGTGGAACAGGAAGGGTGGAGCACAACTGAGAGCAAGTGAGTGAGAGCAATTTGGGCAGAGGAGAGAGAGAGGACCCAGGCAAGCAGACAGCTAGGCTCATGAGTTTTTGTTTGTTTGTGGAAGGCCCCAGCAAGATGGGGGGGAGGGGGGAGGCTTGGGAATGGCTTTATCCCCTGTAGTGTATTGACTTCTTGAGTACTATGATGGATTTGGATTTCTGATTTTAGGATTGGGCTTTTTGGTGTCTGAATAAATGTTTTTCTTCTGCCTTCCATACAGAGAGTCTGTTATACTTTGCGATTCTGAACTACACTAGCATATTCATAGTCACCCTCAGTGCTGTGAATATTATCTGGGTGATATAGATATCCATCTCTCTAAGATGTCTTCTTACTAGAGAAGGGATTTTTAACCTTATATCTTTTATGCATCCTTTTGAAACTTTGTTGAAACTTACAAATGCCCTCATAAGCATATTTTTTTTTAATGTTCAAATTAAAAATGAATAGGATTATAAGAAAATTCATTTGTACTAAAATAAAGTTATACTTTAAAAAAAAAATAAGATCATGAACCTCAGGAATAGAACCCCATACTAGAAACTGAGGCCTCTTCCTGCTCTCAATTTCTGTGGTTCTTTGTATAAGATATTCTTCTATATTACTATTATATGTAATATAATTACATATAATTATGTATGTTGTGTATAGATTTCCTCAGGTTCCCCAGGATGGAAACATATGAACTAAAGGAAATAAGGAAGATTCCCCAAGAGGTACCCTGTACCCTCTGTGCCATAAATATTTCTGAAACAATGGTTAAAGATCAAAACAACATCTAGGTTCAGATGCAATCCAGCTCAGGCTCTGTCTGGTTGAGCTTCTGTCTGGCCTGCTTGTGAATACAAGAGTTACAAATGCTTAGGCTCTTTAAGAGCCATCTCAAGATGGTGAATCTTTAATAAACTTTGTTTTCTTTGGCTTGAAGAAGGTTTGAGTCGAATTCATTTGAACATGACCTGGACCCTCCGTATTTTGGGGTCCCCTGCATCCCTAAACCTCGTCATTTATGGTTCTCTGACTGGAAAAAGCTGCTAATCTCAAATTCTTCTACTAAAACTGGAAGGTATGTAAGCCTCCCCCTCTCCCTATCCCCTTCTCCCTCTCCAAGCACCTTGGAAGCAGATTTTCTGACCTGGCTTCAGGTCCCAGTATCAGGCAAAGTCTCTGAACTTCCTGGATGCTAGGGAGTTAGAGACTCAAGTTGTCAGTCCAGTGGCTGTGTTTGAGGCAGTGGACCTGGGCATACCCTCCAAAAGTGAGTGCCCAATTCTCTGGATTTCCTGGGTGCAAGGGAATCAGGGAAAACTCAGTTATTTTTTTATCCTCTTGTTTTTTTTTTTTTCTCAAGGCTTAGTCCCACATCCTCCGTTAAGGAGGGAGGGACTTCCGGCCCCCCCCAACCCTCCCCCCACCCCAGCCAAGTAATGGGTAAATCTTCAATTCCAAAGAATTCACCTTTGGGTTGTCTCTTATAAAACTGGAAAAAATTTAGCTTCTCTAAAGACCTTAAGAAGAAAAAGTTGGTGTTTTTTTGCAACACGCTTTGGCCTCAGTATCACCTGAAGGACAACGAAGTGTGGCCCACGTTTGGGACCTTACAATGTAATATTCTTTTACAGTTAGAATTATATTGTCTCCAAAAGGAAAAATAGATAGAAATACTTTACATAAGGGCCTTCATCAAACTCTCTCAGGACCTCATTCTCAGAAAAGATTGTAAGATGCTCATAGCTACAGCTGCCCCACAAAAGGGAAACGGATATGAATCGGATGTTTTTCCTCTTTTTCCTCTACTTTGGCCAAGTCTCTGTTACTGAAGACTCTAAAAGCCATCTCCAGTAATTGAGCCTGAGGTGTTTGGGGTCCCATTGGCAATTTCTGCAGTTTCCTCCTAATATCTGGGGCAGACTGATTAATAAAATACATGCTAAGGATTGCTGCCCCTTCTTTGGAGTCAGGATCCAAATTTGAATGCTTTTTAATAGCTCCTACTAGCCAGTCTTGAAAAAGGGCAGAATTTTCCTCTTCTCCCTGAATTTTTTGAAAATTTACTTGTTTTTGAAATGCAGTTTTTAGGCCTTCTAACAGGCAAATTACCATAAGGTCTCTCTTTCCTCTATCCTCACTCTTTTGATAATCCCATCCTGAGTCTCTAGTGGGAATAGCAGCTGCTCCTGGGGGGTATTTTATGGGATCACTGCTAGCCATACGATCCCCAAACTTTTGGGCATGTTCCCAAATTCTCTCCTTCTCCTCAGTGGTACAACAGACATAGAAAAGCATATGCAGATCCTTCCAAGAAAGTTCAAACTGTAGGGACATGTCCCTAAAACTCTCAGTAAACCTAGTGGGGTCTTCTGAGTATCTCCCCAGTTTCTCTTTAATCTGAATGAGATACGGAGCATGCACTTCCCTCAAGAGAAAAAACTCTGAAGGTGCTGTAGGGGCAGGGGTTTGGTTAGAGAAATAAGAAGTCCCACCTCTTTTGAGGGACGGGCTAGGGAATGCCTGCTGAACTGGATTAGGCTCCAGGGCCAGTGGATCAGGCTGGCAAGGGGAAAGATGATCTGGCATCTGAGGAGCGAAGGGGTCAGAGGGGGAGATACCCCAGAGACTGCTGTGGGGGTGGAGCCTGAGGCCTAGGTGAACGTTTTCCCAGAGAGAGGGGCTGCAGAGGGAGGCACCTCAGCAAGACCCGTGGCTGGGAACTGAACGGGGGTTGGGACCAGAGACAGGGGAGAAGGTGAGGCTGAGATACTAGGACCCACAAACAGGGCTCCTGCCTTGACCAGGAAAAGACCCAGGGAGCACCCCTCCAGGGTGCCCCCTTGGAGGAAGGCTGGCTACTTGGGCAGTGGGGAAACCTGGTTTTGACGCCACAAGGAGGGTCACTGCTCCAAGGAGTGCTTCTCCAGGGTGCCCCCCCAGAGGGAGCTCCAGGAACCAATGCCAATGGAACCGTGCCCATGTGACCAGGAGGGACATTGGAGGAAAGATTGTTCCTCAGGTTGGAAAAGTGGTGGAGCCACCCCCCACCCCCCAGTACCCTGTCCTCCAGTCTTCTCAAGACTTGGAACAATGGGAAAGCCTGGGTGCTGGCAATGCTCCCACTTTCTCTCTTGCCAAGCCCTGGGCAAAAATGAAGACTGAAGGTAAGTTTACCCACTTTAACATGGCTAAGTTCTCTGCTTTAACCAGTTACTCTGGCCCTACCCTCTCCTTGACCCCTCGGGTCATAGGCATTGAAGGGGAAACTAAGGAATGTCTCCAGACATACCTCCTCCCCAGCCTACTTGATGATCTGTTGTATAAACACTCCTTCCTTATGCCCTCCTCTGAATCTGCCCCCTTGTTGGGAAGGGACCTGATGGTGAAATTGGGGAGCCAATTTTCTCTAGTTAAACCTCCCATCTCCCTTTTCCCTCTGTTTACTAAATCTCCCCATGTTCACTTGAGATTGTGGGAGACAGTCTAGCCAATTGTTTGGGATCTGGGAATTCTAGAGTGAGCTACTTCTGCCACCCCAGCTGTTGTTAGCCTCCCAGACTCTAAAGTGCTCCCCCATCTCAGCCAGTATCTGATTAAGCCTGAGACCTGGGAAGGACTACAACCTTTAATTGAAAACTTCCTTAAGTATAGAATCGTTGTCCCTTGTTCATCTCCATGTAACACTGCAACCCTTCCTGCAAAAAAGCCTAATGGAGAATATTCACAATTTATTTTCCCTTTTGAATGTACTTTTCCTGGGGAATCAAGTCCATGGCAACTAATATGGACAGTCTTGCCCCAAAACTTTTGAGATAACCTTCCTTTCTTTGGCCAGGCTTTGGGAAGGAATTTAAGATGCCTGAAACTAGCAGGTAGTAGCATAATTCAGTATGTGCATGACATTCTTATTTGTAGCCCCACCCAGGTGGGTTCTTTGGCTGCTGCCACAGAAGCCCTTAATTTCTTAGGCATCCCAGGCTATCGGGTCTCTTTGAATAAAGTCCGGATAGCATGCCAGTCCACAAAGTATCTGGGCCATGAACTCATGCCCACCTCTCTCTCCTTAACCCCTGAGATAAAAAGGACAATCCTGTCTATCCCTGCTCCAGCCACTAAGAAACAAATTCGAGTGTTTTTAGACATGACTGGATTTTGTAGACTCTGGATTCCTAATTTTGGTTTTATTGCCAAACCCCTTTACAACCGTAGGGCATGGACTCAGACCAGGCTAAAGCTTTTGAGACTCTGAAAACTAATCTGACCACCACCCCATCACTAGCCCTACCCAATCTGGGAAAACCTTTCACTCTGTATATTGATGAAAGGAGAAGACCCGCTTTGGGAGTCTTAACCCATTTCTTAGGACCTGACCCAAGGCCAGTTGATGTTCTTATTTACTCAAAATATGCTTTCCTTGTCCTACATGCCCATGGAGCAATCTGGAAAGACAGGGGATATCTGACAGAAAAGAAACTCCCCTCTCAAACATGCCCTTCTATGTTTTGGCCTTGCCATAGCTATCTTTGATTCTGTCTTGAGAAATTATCTTTTATGCCAGGGAAAATAGTTTTTTCTTTTTACTTCTCTCTCTCTTGTGAAACTGTTTCTTTTTAAATTGGCAATGATAACGTTAACCCTTTTCCTCCCCCTCCCTGATACTTTAAATACACTTGGCCTCAGAAAGTGGGAGGATAACTCTTTGGTCAAACTGGAAAACTCATTAGTTAGGGGGGGAATTGAAGATTGTTAAGTGTGTCACTCATACCCACAAGGCTACGCTCACCACCCACCACAGGGTGTTTTTGGGAAAGCTCCCCTCCCCAACGTGACATCCTCAGAGGTCTATGCCATCCCTTTTATGTTGGCCACCCCACTATGGGCTACCCTTTCCATCTCAACACCTTACATCTTCGCAGGGGAATATTCCCGTATAAGTTCCACCGCCACTGAACAAGTTGAGACCCCTGTTAAAAGAGAACTTGTAGAAGTCTCAGCGGGTCATTTAACCTGCACCACCTGCATAGATACAAAGAGTGTTAAATGACTCCAGAATTTTCCATTGGCCAGTTGTACCAATTGCTCCCAGGGAGCATTTCCTACTTGCACCTATGATCATATCCCCCCTCTATTATTCTAGTAGGTCACCCCTTTTTAAGTCTCACCCCTAAGTTAAGCCACAGTGCCACAGCTTCCTCTAGCTATAAAACCCTTATTGATCTCATAAAGACACCCCTCTCAACTAAGAGCTTAATGTGCAACCATTCTGATCCTTGGGGCATCCAAACTCAGAACCTTTTGAAGACCCATCCCATCTGTGCCCCCAAAGGTTATACCTTCCTTTGTGGGGTCAGGGAATCAAGTAAAAAAGAGTCCTGGGGGAGAGGTGAACCAGAGCACCACCACATGGCAAGACCCCAGAACCACCATCCTGACCATTCAACGCTTAACTCCTTACAAGAATTTTGGGATGTGTACCCTTGGATTTTTAACACTTCCCTTCTCCATTTTCAATGCCACACAACTCAAGGTCTCTAAATTAAAAAAGAACAAAGCATGGATTCTGGGGAAATGTCGCCTGGCTCCTTAAAAAGGGGACGAGTATCTCATACCCTGGTAGGGTCACCTGCAGCATGAACTCATTCTCTCTAACCTTACAGATTCCATTTACCAGTTAGCAAATGAGACAGCTTAGAGTCTCCTGGAAATCCAGCAATCTTTGGACTCCCTTGCAAAAGTGGTTCTGGATAATAGAATAGCCTTAGACTACCTGCTTGCCTCCAGTGGAGGTATGTGTGCTGTAGCAAACACATCTTACTGTATGTACATCAATAATTCAGGACAAGCAGAGGTCCCTACTGAACGTATCTTGGAAGAGGCAAAATGGATGTGAGAAATTCATAATAACTTCAGTACCCCCAAATTATCCTCTTCATGGGAATCCTGGCTTCTATCCTTACTTCCCCCTCTTCTTATTCCTGTACTGGCTATAATCCTTCTGTGCCTATTTGGTCCTTGTCTGCTTAGCATCTTAGCCAGATTTGTCTCCTCCAGGGTCCAAGTCATCAACTTCCAGATGACAGCCCAGGCTATATACCAACCTCTGACTGAATCCGAGGTCTCCAGCCCACTGGACCTGGCACTGCCCAGGTTTTGAAATCTGACCCCTTGAACAGGACCCATCAAGGCAGGGACAGCTCTACACCCTTTGACAGCAGGAAGCAGTTTCAGAAACTGAGACCTTCGCCCTTTACCCCAAAAGAATTTGCAGTCTGTTTGAGGGGGGAATGATGGGGTTCAGACTCTGGGAGCCTCCTTGAGCTCCCTTTGAATCTTCCCACTTAATCTGGCCTTTCTTACTCAAATCTAATCTTCCCATTTGTTCCAGCAGTCTCAGGAAGCCCATGGGCTTTTCATTATCATTCTGCTCAGGTCTCTGTTGCACCCCTCTACCCCAGATCCCATCAAAACCCCATTTCCCCAGGCTGCTGACCACTCCCATCAAGATCTGCATTCATTCCCATACTGCCCCTTTCAAGATCTCCGGACTGCCCCACCTGCTTCCCACTCAAACACTCCATTGTCAAATATCTCCTGATTGCCTCCAGCTGTTTCAGTCTTTGATCCTCCTTGGATTCCCTCCTTGGTCTTCTCCTCAAGACTCTCCCTAAACCCCTCCCCCCATCACCCTGGACTACCAGACCACCCACCCCCATCCCTCCTATACTCTTTTGTGTATTTAGTTCCATCTCACCTCCATGAAGGCGCTCAGATGCAATCCAGCTCAGACTCTGTCTAGCTGAGATTCTATCTGGCCCGCTTGTGAACACAAGTGTTACAAATGCTTAGGCTCCTCAACAGCCAACCCAAGATGGCAAATCTTTAATAAACTTTTGTTTTCTTTGGCTTTAAAAAATATATATATCTTTTTAAGGAGAACTCTGGTGAGGTGGGAGAAGGATGACAGGAAATGGGATAAAGAGATAAAAATGAATTAATGCTTCTTTGTATAGTGAAATGTCTGCATTTCTTAATGATCATTAATTTTGTAATAAGAAAAAAATGTAAAAACAATATTTTTTTCCTAGCTAAAGCCTTTCTGAGGCTATCAGAAATTTACTTTTTTCCCACTTTTTTTTAAGAATAGGGTTTAATTTGTCATCGACACAAAACAGTATCTTCCTCAAACACTTCTTTGATCGTGTCGCTCACTCCCTACTTAGAAACCTGCAGAGATTCCCAATTGCCTATCATATCAAATCCAAATTCCTCAGCATGAGTCTCAGAGCTTTCCATCAACTCTTTTTCATCTTGCCTTGTCACCTCCATTTCTTATTACTTCCCACCAGGAACCCATATCTCAGCCAAGACCATCATATCTTTTGTCAGATGCAATTTATTTGTTCTTGTCTACCTAGGGCAGACTGGTGCAAAGGACTGAGCATATTGGATTTGGAAGCGGAAAAACCTAGGCACAAATCCTATCCAATGAACACTTGGACATAGGCAAGTGATTGCTAAGTCTCTTTCCTCACTTATAAAATGAGAATAATGCCTTTAGTATCTATCTCAATGGACTGTTGTAAGTATCAAGTGAGATAAAACATGTATATACAAATGTGAATATGCAAACCATGTACATTATATGCAAATTTAGAAATGCACTATAAATACCAGCTTGTATGATTACTATCATTCTCCCTCTTCTAGGGTATATTTTTTTTACTTGTAACTTCCTTTAAAGAACTTGACACACTGCCTTATTCTATCCTTTCTTCCTTGTTGAATTAGAAACTCTTCCCGAATTCATCTGTTTTTTGGGGATTTTTCGCTTTGTTTTTTGGATATTTTTACAGTATCTACTATAATGCTCTGCACATGCAGTAGCGGGCACTTGGAAAATGTTACTGTCAGCTTGGTTACCAGAAAGAAAGAAATAAACTTTGCCACTGCAAGACTATTCCATTTACAAAATGGCATTCTAATAGATTTATGACATCTTAAAATCAGAGTTTGCTTCAAGCAAGGAAACCTGTACTGTGGCCACCTGTGTAATCTCGACGCTCATTGCTTCACCAGGCGTGTTTTTATTACTTAACATTTCCCCAGCATAGGATGTAATGACATTCTATAGGGTTTGAATACTTCAGGTTAGACATGGGCACACTTCAAGGAAAAAGCATGCCAGAGCTTTAAGGAGAGTAATTTTTTCTGCAGTAATAGAGAAACAATTGTTCACGTTTGAATTTTTGTGTCTTTTGTCTTTTCTCCTATTTATTTACTTCCTTACTCCCCCAACCCCAATCCCCCACAGAAATAACTAAATTGTTCCTGCTCCCAAATCTTCCCACTGTTCCCACTGGTTTGTTTCAGGAGATTAGAAATCTGGCTTTAAACCAGTTCATATGCCATCCCTCTTTAGATTTTCTTTAATTTATCCTGTATACATCTTGTTTGCACACAGTTATTTATGTGTTTTCTCTTTCTTTAGAATATGTTTGACTTCTGCTTTTCGTTGTATCCCCAGAACTTAGCAGTGTGTCTAAACACATTACAGGTGCTTAATTTGTATTTCTTGACTGACTGCCATACATTTTTAAACTGGAATTTAGATTGTAACATTCTTGGAAGAAAGGGTATAAATACAGATATAGATATTTGTGTGCACATACATACATATGTATACTTACACACACACACACACATATATATTATATATATACATATATATATGCCCCAAGATTAATATAAGTTACTTCTAGATATGACAGTAAGTATATATTCTGGGCTAGCCCTAGCTTAGACCAGTCTAATAATTCAATCTCAGGGTTAGAATGGAATGATATATTAGTGGCCCATAAAATGCAATAAAAATAATTTTGTTTAGGATAAACTTTAAAAGGATAGAGTTTGGATGAAATATTAGTCTACATTTACCATAAAAAGTGGCCAAATTCTAACTAGATGCCATTTCCTATAGGGCAGAGGGAATTCTACTAAATCTCTGACATCTACTTCACATAGGTTCAGTCTTACATTCTTCAGATAGAAAGGAAGGCAAACCAATGAATGGCAACTTTTTGCCCACACAAAAGCAGGTACCACTCTTGCAACATCCCATCCCTTGGTGGTAAGATTCCAATAACTTTCTGATGAGCCTTTCAATTACTAAACAATCTTCAAACAATTCTGATCTCAGGAAGAAGTTTAATAGCACCAGATGAAGAGCTTAGTGAAAATGATAAAAACAAACATAAAACCATATAATCTTTTATCAAACAATATTTATTTAATAAGTACCTACTATGTGCCAGGAACTGTGCTAAGTGCTGAGGAACAAAATAGAGAAAAAGACAGACTTTGACCCCAAGAAGCCTACCACTTAATGGGAGAGACAATATACAAATATATACAAAGCTAGTTATATACATAAGAATAGATAGACTACATAGGATATATATCCATAGGTTAAATAAATACATAGCATAAATAGGAAATAATTAATAGAGGGAAGGTATTGGTATCAGGAGGGCTTAGGAAGGGCTTCCTGTAGAAAATGGAGTTTTAACTGGGATCTGGAGGAAGCTAGGGAACCCGACAGGTAGGAATGAGGAAAGAGAGCATCCAAGGTATGTGGGGCAGCCAGAAAAAATGCCTGGATCTGAAAGATGGAATGTCTTTTTGTGGAACAGCCATGAAGGCCAGTGTCACTGGATCAAAAAGTACATATTGGGGAGTAAAGTGTAAGAAGACTGGAAAAGTGGAAGAGGGCTAGGTTATGAAGGGCTTTGAAAGTAAAACAGAGGATTTTGTATTTGATCCTAGAAACAATAAGAAATCATTGGAATTTGAGGAATAGGGAGAGGGGGAGTTGATTTGATAGTGATAGAATCCAAATACAGCTGCCTTTGACCCCAAACTTCTTTATGGGCCTCACTGGACAGCAGGCATGTCCTGATTCAACCATATAATCTGGATTTAACCACACCACAGGCCCCCAGACTCAATAGAGCCACTGCCCTTAGCTAGCCACTGCCCCCAGATCCAATTCACATATTTGAACAGGTGTGTTCTTGTATTCAACTATGATCACAGAATCCATTCAGCCCAAGACTGAACTATAATATCCAGCTATCCATCTTGACTAGACAGGACCACAATAGCTAGCCAATTGGAGAGCAGCCCAACCAAGATGTTTGACCACCAAGAGTCATAGAAGGGACCCTTCCCCTATTACCTAATTCCTCAAATCTCTCCTGCCTTTTTAATATTCATAATTTCTCCTATGCAATTGTATCTTTACCCTTAAAAATCAATGCTATTTTCTCTGAAGTCGCTGGCTCCTCTTGGAATCTAACTCACTTCTGAGGGGTCTCAATCCTCAATAAATGACTAAACTTGGAGAAGAGGTGATCTGATTCTGAATTCTTCAAGAGGGTTCCACCACAACACATGAAACCACAACAACACGACCTGCACATCAAGAAAATCACTTAAGTGGCAGAATGGAAGATGGTGTAGAATACGTAGAAAGCTGAGGCAGGCAGACCTACCAGAAAGCTACAGCCACCAAGTCATTGCAATCCCCCTCTTCCAACTAAGGACATACATTCTAGGCTAAGTCTTGCTCAGTCCAGTCCAGTGATTCAAGATCTGGATTAGAATGCAACAATTTTTATTAAAATTAGTTTTAAAAGGGTATCTTAAAATAAGACTACTCACGTTCACCAAGGCAACACCCACATCAGAAAGGCCTCCCTTCACAGTGAGAATTTCTCTAAGCCCTCAGGGTATCAGCTCCCCATAGGTTCAGCCTTTTATGCCTCAAGCATCAAAAAAAAGAAAGGATAATTGAAGGAATAGTCTCCCCATCACCTTAGAGGGAAACTTGCCCATCCTACACGTTTCAAGTATCACTCCCATCCCAGTATATATTTTTGTAACTGAGATCAATGCAGCATGGTAGAATATATACAGAACATTGCCTTTGGGGTCAGGAGCACCTGAGTTCAACTCCTATCTTTGAATACCTTGTGACTATGGATATGTCACTATTTGCCCATGACAAAGCAAGTCTCAGACTATTCTTATAAAGAAGCTACTGATCTTCATCAATGAAGGGAATTTCCACACCTGGGAGTTTCCCAATCTGACAAAAATCACAGAAAAATGATAAAAAAAAGAAAATTGGTCAAAATTTTCCTCTCTAAACTAAGCCTACAGTAACTAAGATTATAAATGGAGAGCTTCAACACTTTGGGGCTAAATAGTTTTTAGATTTTTAAAATACAGACTAGCACACCGTCTTTCCCAATATTCAATGCTGAGTGTTTATTGCTGTAAATTAAACTAGAGATATCCAACACATAAAGAGGATATCTTGTGATATACTGAGGTTTCCGTCATTGACAGTGTTCAAATAGAGTTTCCAAGTACTGCAGCCGAGATTCCTATCTTAAGTGCTTTTATGCTACACCAGGAATCTGGAGTCTGCCTTCCAACTTTAAGGTTCTATGCCTATGGGAATTTTAATATTCCTACTTGCTACAATTGTTAAAAGGGTAAAAAGAGGTGAATGACTTCATGATTTAAATACACCAAATCTGAATAGGAGAGACATGTCTATTTGCCTTGGCTTTTTGTTCACAACCTTGCCAGGTCATTTCATTAACTCACTGAGGTGCAATACTTTGCTTTTCAGGTCAGTAAACTTGAAAGATAATGCAATTTATTTTCACTCCTTTTAAAGTGGCAAAATAAAAAACGAACCCTTATAGTAAAGAGTTATGGGGGTGACTGCAGAGCACACATACCCCCAGATTGGAATAACTCCCAATTTTATATGTTGTTTATATTTCTGCTTGTTGGATTGGGTATTTTGGAAGAAGAGAGAGGCAGAAAGAGGGAGAGGGAGAGAGAGACAGAGAGAGACAGACAGACAGAGAGAGAGACAGACAGACAGACAGACAGAGAGAGAATATAGGACTATGTTGAACACTGCCAAATCTACACAGAGACAAATGCCTTATCTCAATTTCAAATTCATTATTCAACAATCCCTAAAATGGGCTGTCAGCAGAGAACAATGTTCTAAGCGAATACCAAGGGAACTAACATTGTAAAAAAGGCTACTTTCAACAAACTCCTTAGTAATCATATATAATAGCACACAGCATCTTTTGAGACTTCATAATAGTGCCACAACAAATATTTTATAAGAATTAATGCTCAAAGAAAACTTATCTGGACTCACCTGAATATCACCAATCATTTCCTATCATAACAGAAGTAAGTGCACCTGCACGCACACATAAGACACACAGACACACACTGACACACACATACGCACACAGATATTAGATTAAAAAAAAAAGACGTGCCCAGCATGTTTCTGCATAAGAAGAGCCTGATTACTCTAAAGTCATTTTTAAAAGCCCAGAATCAAAAGCATCAGAAACAAGAGATAATTAATATAACTCTGCAGTAGCATATAAAAAGCAGGGATGGGGGAGGGTAGGGGAATCACAGACAGATTACAGCATGAGTGAATGTTTTGGGAAGAACAGCCAACTGGGAAATCAGAAGACATGGACCATTAACTTGCTGTGTGATCTTAAGCAAGTCTCCTTTTCTGGGTTTCAGTTTTCTCATCTGTAAAATGAGGAGGCAGCACAAAGAAGTTTCCTTCCAACTCAGAAATTCTATGCAACGTGCAGACCTGCACCATCTTAAAACTTGCCATCTAAAAACCTTTTAACTTTCATAAAGCATTTTTTTTTAAATAAATCTGATAGGATTTCTAAGTAGGTCAGAGCCAAGACAGTCTATATACATTTTACGGAGGTTCTCTGGTTCTCTCCCACTAAACTGACCTCTTTGAGAGCAGAACTGCTTTTTTTCCCTTTTCTTTTTGCACAGTGCCTGGTACATAGTAGGTGCTTAATAAATGGTAGCTGACCGACCTCCTGGTGAACTTCTTTTTCAAGATGCAGATTAATACATGAATGAATACGACTTCCAAGCATGATTTCTTCCCCACAAACTGCATTCCCATTGGGAAAGTCAGCATACAATGGAAAGAATGCTGAATTGAAAGCCAAAGAATCCTGATTCAAAACCTGCCTCTTCTACTTATTAACTGTATGACCAGGGAAGTCACTTAATGTCAATGCATCTCATTCCCTCATCGATAAAACGAGTGGCTTGTTCTAATTGTCTTCTACACTTCTTTCCAGATAAAAATGCATAATTTTTTATCTTTGAACTTCCCATAGTATTTTGTGCAACGGAGGAAATGTGTATCCCTCTGAAGAATGTTCTGTGTATTTTTCATTATGATTATTGGTGTATATGCCATACCTCCCTCTCAATTATAAATCTCATGAAGGTAAGGACTTTCCTTCTTTCAACTCTGTTATTGCATTCAGCTGTCCAGATCATTCTCTGTACACAGTAGTTGCTTTAACATTGTTCCATGAATTTGTGAATTGAATTCAAAATTGTTATTCACAAAACTGAATTCACATTGTTTATAACCTAAAAGGCCAAAATCTCCACCCTCAAGGATAGTCCCAAAACTCCTGCCCAGGAAAGAAAGGTCTCAGCCACAAATAAAAGAGTCCCCTTTGAGGCTTCTCTCAGTTCTCTTGAAGGGCAGAATCACTGTCTTGGAACTTAGAGCTTCCAATACTAGCAGGTCTGGAGCTGGCAGGGAGTTAGATCTCTTTTCTTGTTAGCCTGATAGGTTTCCAAATGCTATTCAGTTAATAAACATGAATATGTTCTAGACTGCTGTATGGTTTGCATAAATGGGCAGAATATTCCATGCATTCATTCAAGTTATTCTTTCAAAAATAATTTCTTTTGAAAGCTACTTTTAGGTAGAGATATACTCTATTTTAGCTTCCCATTTTATGGCAGAATTAATTTCCCATTCCAAAATTTCCTCTTATTTAACTCACTAGGATATTAGCTATTTTCACTGCTGTTAACATCTTTTACTTTATTGCATGTCATATTATTACCACAGATTGAATGCTCACTTTCCTGGGCACTTTTTTACTAGCAATTAGAACAAGTTTAAAATAATATTCATCATCTAAAGCTTTTTGAAGTCTTTTCCTTCAAGTTTTTTTTGATGTACCTACTAAGAATAAATAAAATGCATTATGCTTAAAGTGTTTCTTATAAGGATTTTTCTTTGTTTTCTTTCCAGTTTATACTCAATTGTGTACCAGTGAATATTCCCTTCTCCCACATTCTAGATCTCTTTTTTTGCATCTGTTCATATAATTTGGGGACAAACCAAGTCTTTATTTTGTACAAACTATATTCCTCTTAAGTCCCATGTCTCATGAGTTGAGAACAGCCCTGACCACAACATTGGACAACTATACCCCAGCCAGCTACACTTACACTGTCCTAAACCCCCTAGCTTTAGCAGTCAAGATATACTCTACCTTCCTCTACCTACATCTATGGCAATTGAAGAGGAACAGCACAGGGTTGGAGCATGGAACTAGAGGCAAACTGACAAGATGTACTCTGAGAACCTCCAGTCATGGAGGTTTTTACCCTTAGATAACTTGGAATGGTTGTGCAAGAGACATCTGTGCAAATGAAGATACTACCTGGTTTGGCAAACTCAGAGGAAAAAGAAAGGGTTGGACTAGATGACTTCTGGGGTCTTTTCCTGCTTTTTAATTCTATGATCTTACTATCTCAAGTGTATATGTAACAGAGAGGAGATCTGTACAATTGTCCAAACCTATCTAAATGATTATATATGTGTACAGAGCTAGTGATACCTAGTACTTTAAAGTTTGCAAAGCACTTTCCTAATGATATCTCATTTTAACCCCACAACAGCATTGGAAAGTAGGTATTATTGTTCTGATTTTTAGAGATGAGGAAACAAAGGCAGAAAAATGATGTCATTTGTCCAGGGTCACACAATGTCTCAAGACACATTCAAACTCAGGTCTTCCTGACCAAGTCCAGTGCTCTATCCACCTAGCTGCCTCTAATAATATATGGCTTTGGTAAGTTCAGGGATAATTCTAAGTCTTTGAGAGTAAAATAATCCAAGAAATGAAAACTGGATAGAGTGCTATATAATGGAAGGTTTCAGAAGAAATTGACCATGTATTTGGGAAAGGTCACATACCCTGCCTAGCTGCAGATTCTAAGGACAGACAGAGAGACAGACAGAAGGACAGATGGACGGACGGATTGATGGATGGATGACAGAGACACACACAGAGAATGCATTTATTATACACTTAGCTTGTGACTGGAAATACAAATAAAAGAAAACAAGACAGTCCCTAATCGAAAGGCACTTACATTCTAACAAAGAAATAAGAAATATTAAAAAGATCTGGATATTGAAAGGGGAGGGATACACAGGGGATCAAAGCTTCCAGAGAATAAGTTTAGCTGAGGGTGAAGTGTGCATAATTGGAGGCCCTTGTGAAATAGTGATCCTTCCAATTCATGTTTTAGGAGAGAGGGCCCCACAGCAGAGGTATTTCAAAGTGGGCAAGGCTAGAGGGGGAAATGACTGAGCAGAAAAAGTGAGTATTTGTTACGAACAGATCCCAAAGCCACCAGGTGTTGGGTCACCCATAATAATATTTTGTTGTCGTTCAATCATTTTTCAGTTATTTCCAACTCTTTGTGACCCCATTTGGGGTTTCATTGGCAAAGATACTGGAGTAGTTTATCATTTCCTTCTTTAGCTCATTTTACAGATGAGAAACTGAGGAATAATATTCTAGGCCAGCCTAACTCAGGACAGTCCACAATGATTCAGGTTGGAGTAGGAATACCATGAAGAATTGGTGGGGCACAAAATGCAATTAAAATTACTGTACTAATAACAAAAGACAAAGAGGATATAATTTTTAAGGTTGAAAAGATAGTAATTCAGATTAAACACCTACTCCCCTTGGTAGCCACATTCACCTGGCAGTCATTCACACTAAATTAGAAAGGCACATGACCACAGGGCACTAGGAATTCCAATAATTGCAGCATCAACTTACCCATAGGCTAGATCTTTTACATTTCAGACATCAAGGAAGTCAAATAGCCTCTCAGAGTTTTAAAAGACCAGCCCAGTCTACATAAAATAGGTGCCTCTCCTAGCACAAATATAACTACAGTAATACTTGTTACATATACAGTTAGTGACCAATGGTTTCTATATGATCATCATGATCATCCTTCACAGTCACCAAACATTTATGTTCTGGGAACATAGGGTCCATTACTCAGCATTCTCTTAAAATTATGATTTTTTAATAAGGTAAAAAAGAGTCAAAAATCCCAATCAATATTTAAATTAATCCCCTAAGGTAGTAGGGACAGCTGGGCAGTCCAGTGGATAGAGTGAGGGCCTAAAGTCAGGAAGATCTGAGTGTAAATATGGCCTTGGATACTTACTAGCTGTGTGACCCCAGGCAAGTCACTTAACTGCCTCAGTTTCCTCATTTGTAAAATGAGCTAGAGAAGGAAATGGCAAACCACTCCAGTATCTTTCCCAAGAAAATTCCAAATGAGGTCATGAAAAGTCAGTCACAACTGAAACAACTCAACAACAAGGTAGGAGAAATCGTCAAATGAAAGTGTACAGGCAAAAAGTCCTCTACACAATAGGTAGTGAGAGAGGAAAAAAAATACCTAGCATGAGTTTTCTAGAAACTTCCTCACAATGATCAACATGAAAAGTTTCTCTTTAGGACATCAAGTAAAGTAATTACCATAATAAGTGAAAGACTGGTGATGTTCCTTCCATTTTCGCCCCTGTTGAAGGTTTAGAATAAAAATATCAGAAAAGGAGAGAATATCTGTTGGGCAAAATAAAAAAGAAAAGAAAGGAAAGGGAGAAAAGGAAAAGAAGAGAATCCACTGGAAATGAAAGTCTATTTAAAAAAATACATTTCTGTGGCATGTAGCCAGCCTTCTTAAAAATGCAAAGAGAAGCATCAGACTTTCATGATTAGCTCGACCCAATCCTGCACATGAGAAGTTATGACTATGGTATAAAATCCATAGTAGAAACCAAACAGGATTATCTCACTGAGTACCTCTAATATTAATAGACCAGAAGGCACCAAGTTCCCTGAAGCTAGAAACATGTTAGAAAGGAAAGACACACAACTCAGCTTAAAAAAGCAAAATCCATTAACCATGAAATAGGGAAACAAGAAATCAAACTTCCCATATACCATAACCTCCTGCAAAAGAGGAAAAATCTATTAAATGGAAAAGTCATATTAAATGAAATGATTCTAACTCAAAAGCAGCAGAAAGATGAGTAAATTGAAAAATACCATTAGGAACTGGACCTGTAGTAGCTTCATTAATATGGAGATCATTCAAGTGAGGAGACTCTATCAAAGCAAGTCACTATCTTCTTGGCAATTTATAGTCTTAGAGAGCTGCCTGGAAAATACCGAGCAAGTGACTTGTTCAGGATCACACAGACAATATGTTACAAAGGACCTGAATTCAGGTCTCCTGGGTTTTGAGAACAGCTCCCTATTAGACTAATACTAAACCAAGTAGTCTCTTAAGTAAATTTCAAATTAAATTTCAGAGAAATCACACTACTGATTTATCTAAATAATCATTTATACATATAGAAATATGCACATATATTTTTTTAGATACTGGTTAAGGACCCAAATGGAGTAAATTTAATAATTCCTTAAAATGTTCAGACTTCTTGAGCTCCATTCTCCCTGGAGTCACAGGCATTCAGGAAAACAGTAACCAGTATTAAATTGATAGCAGTTCCCACTGCACGCTTCTTGGCTCCCTCACTAAAAGCTTTAGTGATATCATTTTGCTTAAGAAACTATGGATCAAAGCTGATTGTTTCGGTTGGATGGGAGCACAGTTCTAGGCCTGGGAATCCCTGTTTCCCTGTTTCAGTTGTCAACTTCCACTCTGAAAGGAAAATCTGTGAACCAGAGAGAGAAGGGATGACAAAGATAATCCAATCTAAGTCCCTCCTTTTATGGATGGCTAAACTGAGATCAAGAGAAGTTAAGTAACTGGCCTGAAAATTGTCTATATAGCCAGTAATTAAAACCAGAATTTGAACCTAGATCCTCTAATGATTTCTACTATATATTCTGTTCCCTCTTAATATAAGAAAAATAACTGGTCAAATCGATATTTTTCTTCTTTTGCTAATAATTATATGTATCATATATATTTATATATAATTATAACTTTATATAACTATATATCCAGTCCTATATAAGATTAAGAGTATATGACTATGCAAAGAATTTGTGATTGTGTCAACATGGGAAACTCCCAGTGTGAGAATTTCCTCCACTGATACAAATCTCCACCTGTTGATAACTTAGTAAATAATATCAATGTGCTTGAAACACACAGAAGTCAAGTGACTTAGTCAGTGGTGCAAATCTAACATATAACAAAGGCTGGATCTCAACCCAGCTGTCCATGACTGTAAACTCAACTCTCTATCCCCCCTACCATGCTGCCCCAAATTTAGGAATATTCTTGTAAAAATTCTAAGCAAAGAGAAGAGGAAGTCTAAATCAAACAGATAGTTCTTCATCTACTAGGACTCCCAAATGCAAAACATCAAGGCCCCAGCTCGGGACCTAAGTGATTAGCTGACTAAGTAGAAATGGAGCGATACAGATGAGAGATGGCAGATTATGTACATCCTGGGAATTAAACTGGCAAACAGAGGTTTTCTGCAACAGTTACAACATAAAGAAAATGAAATCCAATATACACAAGCCTTCACAAAGTGAAGCAACCCCTCCAAACAAGGAGGCATCAAAAATCTTTCCACATGTAAACAATAAAATATTCAACAAAATATCCTGATTGGTGGCAGGATCTACAAACAGCTGGCAATGAAATGTGGATGCTTCATGTTTTTCAGGAGGACGTATTTCATGAATATTTCCTTCAAGCAGGTCATATTCCCTTAGGATCAGCTCTATCTGAGGTATAAATCTTACCAACAAAATCTTTGGCTATTTGGAGAAAAAGGGAAAATAATATCCTGGAGTCTCAAAATTATTTTTTTAATTAAGAGGTATAATTGTAGCCAACTACTCATGAGAGTTTTGAGTTTGTGTTTTATTCTTAAATCAATTAGCAGGAAATTCAAATAAGATTTACACAGAATCAGTGAGAAGTACTCTCCTCCAGCTTGATCATTCTGGGCATCTCTCTGGTTAACCTTGTCTTATTTAGAATTATGTAGTTCAAGCTGGAAAGGATCTTCAGTCATCTAAGCTCTGTCATTTTTAGGATGGGGAAAAGACTCACAAAACCAAAATTATTTACCCAAGTTCACAAAGGATAACTTTCTAAGATTCACATGAAAATCATGAGATCAGAGACCCTCTCATCCAACTTCGTCACTTTTGCAAATGAAGAAACTGAGACCTAAGGAAACTGATTTTTCCCAAGGTCATAAATGGGGTAAGAATATGAGTCATAATTTTAACCCAGACTCCTAATCCAGAGGCTTTTCTGCATCACACTGCCTTGAGAGAGCCAAGATTCAAACCCACATCTTTTGATTCCATATCTAGTGAACTATAGTTTTACACCAGAGTCCTAAGAAGAAAAATATTGTATACCAAAACTAATGTGTAAATAATGAGAAGGAAATTATATAAGTCTTTCAAAAAAGAAAAGCAACAATAATAATACAGTATCGTTAAAATATACAAATCTCCATAAAAAATCAAACCTACAAAATTATGTCGGCATAAATCAGTCATCAAAAGAATCTACTATTCACCTCCTGAAAGGGATCCCCAACTAAAAACACTGAGAAATATCATTGCCAAATTCCAGAACTATCAAGTGAAGGAGAAAGCATTACAGGCAGACAGAAAGAAACCATTCACATATCGAGGAGCTACCGTCAGGATCACACAGGACCTTGCAGCTTCTACATTAAAAGATCAAAGAAACTGGAATATGATATTCCGTAAGGCAAAGAAGCTGGGACTCCAACCAAGGATCAATTACCCAGCAAAGTTGAGTGTAATATTTCAGGCAAGCAGATGGACATTCAAAGAAATAAGGTATTTCCAGACCTTCTGGATGAAAAGGCCAGAGCTCAATAGAAAATTCGATCTTCAAACACAAGTCTCAAGAGAGGCATAAAAAAAGGTAAATAGGGGAAAAAAATACTTGTTATTCAATATGGGCATACTGTTTACATCCCTATAAGGGAAAATGATATTTGCTAATCTTGAGAGTTGTATATTTATCATGATATAGAAAAGGGATACGCATAGAGGAAGCAGGTATAAAGTAAATGACGTGATGATAAAAATGTGATTTAAGGGTGAAAAGAGATTGTAACAGGATATGTGAAAAGAAGGAGTCAGAAAACGGTAAATTACATCACAAGAAGAGGCAAAAAAATTACATTACAGTAGAGCAAAAGAGTTGAGGGAGATGAACATTGTTTAAGATTTACTCTCATCTGATTTGGTTCAAGGAGAGAACATCAAACTCAGTTAAAGTACAGAAATCTAACTAGCTCTATAGGCAGTAGGAGGGGAAAGGGGAAAGAAAAGGGAGGGGAGGCTAAAATGGAGGGAAGAAGTAGTAAGCGTAAAAGGGAGGGGGGCTGAAAGAAGGAAGGGAAGACTGAGGGAGGTGATGGTCAAAAATTAAAACTACTGTGGAGGGGAAGGGAAAAGGGAGAACTAAAAGCATAAATGGGGGAAAGAGGATGAAGAGAAAGACACAGACAGTAATCATAAATGTGAATGTGAATAGGATGAACTCTCCCATAAAACAGAGACAGATAGCAGAATGGAATAAAAGCCATAACCCAACAATATGTTGTTTACAAGAAAAACATTTTAAACAGGGAGATACCCACAGGATAAAGGTAAAGTTTGGAGAAGAATATATTGTGCTTCATCTAACATAAAAAAAGCAGGGGTAGCAATCCTAATCTCAGACAAAGCAAAAGCAGAAATAGATGCAATCAAAACAGATAAGGAAGGAAACTATAGCCTGCTAAAAGGCACCATAGACAATGCAGCAATATCATTACTAAATACATATGCTCCAAGTGGTATAGCATCCAGATTCTAAGACAAGAAGGTAAGGAAGTTACAGAAAAGAAATAGACAGCAAAACGACACTAGTGGGGGACCTCAACCTCCCCCTCTTTGAACTTGATAAATCTAACCTCAAAATAAAGAAGTTAAAGAGGTAAATAAAACTCTGGATAAGGTAGATATGATAGATCTCTGGAGAAAACTGAATGGGGATAGAAAGGAATATGCCTTTTTCTCAGCAGTACATGGCACACACACAAAAACTGACCATGACCTAGGGCATAAAAACCTCACAATCCAGTTCAGAAAGGCAGAGATAGTGAATGCATCCTTCTGAGATCATAAGGCACTAAAAATTATATGTAATAAAAGGCCATGGAAAGATAGACCAAAAATTAATTGGAAACTAAATAATCTAAATCTAAAGAAGGAGTGGGTTAAACAACAAATCATAGAAACAATCAACAACTTCATTCAAGAGAATGACAATAATGAGACAACCTACCAAATGTTATGGGATACTGCAAAAGCAGCTCTTAGGGGAAGTTTTATATCTTTGAATGCCTACATGAATAAAATAGAGAAAGAGGAGATCAATGAATTGGGCATGCAGCTGAAAAAGCTAAAGAAAGAACAAACTGAAAAGCCCCAAGTAAATACCAAATTAGAAACACTGAAAACCAAAGGAGAGATTAATAAAATTGAAATTAAGAAAACCATTGAACTAACAAAGAAAACAAAGAGTTGTTATTTTGAAAAACCAACAAAATTGATAAACCTTTGGTCAATTTGATCAAAAAAAAGAAGAAAAGCAAATTAAATTACCAGTATCAAAAATGAAAAGGGTGAACTCACCTCAAATGAGGAGGAAATTAAAACAATGATTAGCAATTACTTTGCCCAACTGCATGCCCATAAATTCAACAATATAAATGAGTTGGATAATTATTTTAAAAAATATAAATTGCCAGATTAACAGAAGAGAAACTTGAATACTTAAATAACCCCATCTTAGAAAAAGAAACTAAACAAGCTGTCAATGAACTCCCTATGAAAAAATCTCCAGGGCTGGACAGATTTACAAGTGAATTCTATCAAACATTTAAAGACCAATTAATTCCAATACTACATAGACTATCTGAGGAAACTGGATAACAGTGTGGCAGAAACTGGGCAAAGACCAATGCGTGACACCATACACAAGAATAAAGTCCAAATGGGTACATGATCTAGGTATAAAGATGGATACTATAAACAAATTAGGGGAGCAAGGAATAATATATTTATCAGATTTATGGAGAATGGAGAATTTTTTGACTAAACAAGAGGTAGAAAACATTACGAAGTACAAAGTGGATAATTTTGATTACATTAAATGGAAAAGTTTTTTACAAACAAACCCAATGCAACCAAGATTAGGAGGGAAGCAGAAAACTGGGAAAGAATTTTTGCAACTAGTGTCTATGATAAAGGTCTCATTTCTAAATATTCTAGAGAACTGAGTCAAATATACAAGAATACAAGTCATTCCCCAACTGATAAATGGTCAAAGGATATGAACAAGCAGTTTTCAAAGGAAGAAATTAAAGTTATCTATAGTCATATGAAAAAATTCTCTTAGTCACTATTGATTAGAGAAATGCAAATCAAAACGACTCTGAGATATCATATCACACCTTTCAGGTTGGCTAACATGACAAAATAGGAATATGATAAATGTTGGAGAAGATGTGGGAGAGTTGGAACACTAATTCATTGCTGGTGGAGCTGTGAGCTGATCCAACCATTCTGGAGAGCAATTTGGAACTATGACCAAAGGGCTACAAAAATGTGCATACCCTTCAACCCAATAATACTGCTTCTAGGACTGTATCCCCAAAAGATTATAAAAATGGGAAAGGGTCCCACATGTACAAAAATATTTATAGCAGCCTTCTTTGTAGTGGCCCAGAAAACTGGAAATCAAGGGGATGCCCATCAATTGGGGAATGGCTGAATAAATTGTGGTATATGAATGTAATGGAATACAATTGTGCTATAACAAATGATAAACAGGAAGACTTCAGAGAGGCCTAGAAAGACTTATATGAACTGATGCTGAATGAAAGTAGCAGAACCAGGAGAACTTTGCACACAGCAACAACCACAGTGTGCGAGGAATTTTTCTGATAGACTTAGTACTTCATTGCAATGAAAAGGACTTAAAAAATTCCCAATAGACTCGAGGCAAAATGTCTTCCACATCCAGAGAAAGAACTATGGAATTTGATCGCAGAATGAAGCAGACCATTTTCTTTTGTATTATGTTTTGTTTTGTTTTATGATTTCTCCCATTCATTTTAATTCTTCTATGCAACATGACTAAGGTGAAAATGTATTTAATAGGAATCTATGTGCAGAACCTAAATAAAATTGTATGCCATCTCAGGGAAGGAGTGGGGAGGGAGGGGAGAAGAAGGGTGAGCGAGGGGAAAAGAATCTAAGATATATGGAAGTGATTGTAGAACACTGAAAACAAATAAAATAATTTAATAAAAAAATAAAAATAAATTTTAAAAAAGTGAAAAAAATAATAAAGAAAAACATAGACTAGGATTAAATCTTATGCATATGACCTTATTCTTCATTATTATGGATGGGAGGAGACAGCAGTAAGAAATTAGCTGAAAACAAATATAAATTTTTCTTCATTTTGCCTTACTAATATCTTACTCCATTAGTTAATGTAAATTAAAAAGATTGCTTTACCCACTCTGTACATCTCAATCACCTATAGTAATGACATTTCATTCAATATTGTCTTCTGGAGGCAACAGGAAGAATGTATATTCTCTCCTCTCTGCCTTAAAAAATACACATTGGGGAGATGACCCCTCATTTCTAGAATACCACAGGCATCTTTGCTCATCTTGAAAATCCTTTAAACTCTGTGAGAATTCTGAACATCTAGAATGGTTTAGTGGGTATAAAACTACACACAAAAAAAGAATATTTGAGAGTTGAAACACCTCTTAAATTAAGCAGTTTTAAATCCTTTTAGTCTATTCCAATCTTCCCTGGCCAATCTTGAAAAATTATGAATTTTCATGATTCTTCTTAAACAGTGATTGCCTATAGGAATAAAGTAGAAGGGTCTCCCAATCGCCTTGATGAAATAGCAGGGACTAAACATTTATATTCAGGGCACAACCTATAGACATGTAAGCCCTCACACCTTGTGGAAGAACACAGAGAAATCCTCTGATTGGCTCCCAGTAACTGCTGCTGTGTGTCAGAGGGAAAGAGCCTAGTTGGAAGAGATACCCTTCTCCCTAGTCTATAAAATCAAGATCTAAAATGTCCATCCTATTTTTTTCTTCTGGGGCTTTCACCACTCTTACAAAAGATAAGGCCAATTTGCAACTGTAATAGTTATTGGGTTTTTTCTAAATTCATTGCCAGTTTAATTCAAAAGATGTAGATCATCTTTTGAATCTTGAAGGTACTATCACTATTTTCTGTACATTAAAGAACTTTCTTTTGGACTATATGAAATGCTTTACTGTATACTGATTTTGAGCTGTGAGTTTCAATGCCCTTTAGCTGCAAATTTTTATTACTTTGTATCCTTACAATAATAAAAAAATTAAATAAATATTTGTTCCTTCAAAGAACTTTTTTGGATGCTATCTTCTTCAATGTATCTTACTATCTTTCTCATTTCCAAACGAGAAATTTGAACCAAATGATCTCTAAGTTCCTCCTGAAAGCTGATAAACTTCCTTTGCCTTCAAGACCTAAAGAAACAGACAACAAACCCAAAGCTACACAACAAACACAGTAAAGTAGCTACTAGTTAAGGGTAAAGAGATCAACTCACTAGACCAAAATGAACTAAATCTGGGGTTACTGAAAGACCTACAGGTAAAATAATTGATCTACCATCAATGAACTTTGAATATGGTTGAAAATGGGCCATATATCTTGGGAATGGAATACTTGTCAATTTCCTAAATGGCAAGAAAAGAGAAAGAGAATGGAATCTTCAAGTTTTAGGTTAGTGAACTTCAATTTATGAAAACTGTCCAGAATATATTCATAAAGGAATGGTTAGTAGGCTTCTTAAAAAAGAAACTGAAATCACAAAGGACATGGATTCATTAAGAACCCTATTTCCTTTTTTGACAGAGAAGAATTATAGTCTTAGTAACCTATATTTCAGCAAAATATTAGATGAAGTCTCTCATGCTGTCTTTGTTGTCAGTAAGGAGATACAGAGGCTGTGTTGTAATATAATTAGGAGACTTCAGTCAAATTGCCAGACTCAAAGACGTCCAATGTCACCTTAGAAAGACATCTCAATGGGGCTTCAGGGATGTGTGCTACTTAACATGTTTGTCAATTACCTGATGCATGTCTATCACATTCATAAATGACAAAGATGAAAAGACTAGCTAACACAGTGGATGAGAGAGTTGGGATTCAAAAAGGTTCTCATATGCAGAATTATGGTCCAAAGTGAAACAGATGAAAATTCAGTGGGAATGAATTTCAAATTGGACAATCATGGAACCTTTCATTTGGAAGTGACTTCTATAGCCATCTAATCCAAATGATACACAAAAGAAATCTCTATTATCATGTAACAAGAGGTTATATAGTATTTTCTTGAAAAATACCCAAAAACAAAGCCCAACAGCAAGTGATAGAAAGAGAAATCCCATTAAAAGATAGTGTAGACACTATAAATATTTGAGAGTCTACCTGCCAAAACAAATCCAGGCACTATATGAACGCAATTACGAAATACTTTTCGTACAAATAAAGTAAGATCTAAGTAAGTGGAAAAACATCAGTTGCTCATAGGTAAGCCAAGTTAATATAATAAAAATGACAATTCTACCTAAATTAATTTACTTATTCAGTGCCATACCAATCAAACTATCAGATAATTATTTTCCAGAGCTAGAAAAAATAATATCAAAATTCATCTGGAAGAACAAAAGGTCCAGAATATCAAGGGAACTAATGAAAAGAAATGTTAGGGAAGGTGGCTTAGGTCTTGAATTGTATTATGAAGCAGCAATATCAAAACCACTTGGTACTGGCTAAGAAGAAGAAGGGTAGACTAGTGGAATATGTTAGGTACTCAACACACAGTAGGCAATGAATATAGCAATCTACTGTTTGATAAACCCAAGGATCCCAGCTTCTGGGATAAGAACTCACTGTTCAACAAAAATTGCTGGGAAAGCTGGGTAACAGTGCAGCAGAAACTAGGCATAGACCAATGCCTGACACTGTACACAAGAATAAATGGTACATGATCTAGGTATAAAGATTGATACTATCAACAAATTAGTGATGCAAGGAATAGTGTATTTACCAGATTTATGGAGAAGGGAAGAATTTTTGACTAAAAAAAAAGAGATAGAAAGCATTATGAAGTGCAAAATGGATAATTTTGATTACATTAAATTGAAAAGCTTTTGTACAACCAAATCCAATGCAACCAAGACTAGGAGGGAAGCAGAAAACTGGGAAAGAATTTTTGCAACTAGTATCTGTGATAAAGGCCTCATCTCTAAAATATATAGAGAACTGAGTCAAATGTACAAGAACACAAGTCATTCTCCAATTGATAAATGATAAAAGGATATGAACAGGCAGTTTTCAGAGGAAGAAATTAAAGCTATCTGTAGTCATATGAAAAAATGCTCTGAATCACTATTGATTAGAGAGATGCAAATCAAAACAACTCTGAGATATAATATTATACCTATCAGATTGGCTAACATGACAAAACAGGAAGATGATAAATGTTGGAGAAGATGTGGGAGAGTTGGAACACTAATTCATTGCTGGTGGAGCTGTGAGCTGATCTAAACATTCTGGAGAGAAATTTGGAAGTATTCCTAAAGGGCTATAGAAATGTGCATACTCTTTGACCCAGGAATAGTGCTTCTAGGTCTGTATCTCCAAGAGATCATAAAAACAGGAAAAGGGTCCCACATTTACAAAAATATTTACAGCAGCTCACTTTGTGGTGGCCAAAAACTGGAAATCAGGGGGATACCCATCAATTGGGGAATGGCTGAATAAATTGTGGTACATGAATGTAATGGAATACAATTATGCTATAACAAATGATGAACAGGAAGACTTCAGAGAGACCTAGAAAGACTTATATGAACTGATGCTGAGTGAAAAGGGCAGAACCAGGAGAACTCTGTACACAGCAATAGCCACAATGTGCAAGGATTTTTCTTCTGGTAGACTTAGAACTTAATTGCAATGCAAGGACTTAAAAAATTCCCAATGGTCTTTTAAGGCAAAATGCCTTCCACATCCAGAGAAAGAACTATGGAATTCAATCACAGAATGTAGCAGATCCTGTTCTTTTGTATTATGTTTTGGTTTATTTTATGACTTCTCCCATTCATTTTAATTCTTCTGTGCAACATGACTAAGGGGAAAATGTATTTAATAGGAATGCATGTGTAGAACCTATATAAAATTGTATACCATCTCAGGGAAGCAGTGGGGAGGGAGGAGGAAAAAAATCTAAGTTATATAGAAGTGATTGTAGAACACTGAAAACAAATAAAATATTAATAATAAAAGAAAAAATCCAAAAAGAAAAACTCCTGAGGCAGCTCATTCCATTTTTTACAAAGTTCTAATTTTTAAGAAGCATTTTCCTATCATCAAACCTAACTTTGTCCTTGGGAACTTCTATCCAGTCCTCCTAGTTCTGTCCTCTGGAACCAAGCAGAACAAGCATAATCCCTATTTCACAAGATACCTCTTCAAATACTTGAAAAGGAAAATGTGATACAAGGAGTAGAGTCAAGTTGGTGCAGTAAAGACAGGGACTTTCCTGAGCTTTCCTCCAACCCTCTCCAAATACCTTTAAATGATTATTCTAAACAAATTCTAGAGCAATGGAACCCACAAAAAGATGGAATGAAACAATTTTCCAGGCCAAGACAACTTAGATGGTCACAGAAAACATCTGTTGCTCCTGAGTGAGAGAGGAGCACAATCCAGCACAGGACCACCACCACAGACTAGGTCCCACAAACCAGGAGCAGGACTCAGGGTGACTGAATCAGTGGTAACAGTGGCTGTTTCCAGACCTCTCAACCCATAGTCTCCAAATCTTCTCTGAGCTAAACATTCCAGTTTCTTTTCATTTGCCTCATATGAACGAAATTATTGTCCTTCTTCATGCTGATTGTCCTTCTGGGCACATTCTCCAGACTTTGTAAACTTTGTAAACTTCACAACCTAGGTATCTTCTCTCCCCTTGCCCTGTCACCCTACTTATACCTTTACTTGTCCTATTTTTGGATTTTAGATAAGAATAGAAACTGGAAGAATAGATATAGATAGACATACACGTGTGTGTGTGTGTGTGTGTATACATACACACACACATATATAATAGTTGGTTGTTGTTCTTTCTCAAAAAGGACCAAAATGACATCACTATGCTAGAGTCAAGTTACAGTGTATCCAACTGTGGCTGATCAGACCAATATGAGCTCAGAATGTTCTACCACAGGTTAGGCACAAGTAGTCCATGTGATCATTTGGGATAGATTCTTCAAATCTGCACATCTCTCATTTCTTTTGAATTACTTCAGTTCTGCTTTGCTCATAGAGCATAGCACCTTCTCTGAGGTGGGCAAGCCAGGCTGAGTGATCCTGTGTCAGTGTCTCCCATGTCACACAATTAATTCCAAAGTTCTTAAGAGAGATCTTGAGAGTGTCCCTGTATAGTTTCTTCTGACCAACATGTGAATGTATGCCCTGTGTGAGTTCTCCATAAAATAGTCTTTTGGGCAAACACACGTACACACACATGTACATACATATTATTTACACACATCCACACACATGTAGACTCTCAGTTGTATTTAGAAATGTAACTTACCCAATAGGAAAATAGGAGGGGGAAGGGATAAGAGAAGGGTTTGGCGGGATAATAAAAGGGAGGGCAGAATAAAGGATGTAGTGGTCAGAAGTAAAATAGAATTATGAGGAGGGACAGGATAAAAAGAGAGAGAGAAGGATAAACAGAAGAAAAGAGGATAGAGGGAAATATATAATTAATAATCAGAACTGAATGTGAATGGAATGAGCTCACTCATAAAATAGAAGCAGAAAGCAGAATGGATTAGAAATAGAATCCAACAATATGTTGTTTAGAAGAGCACATTTCAAACAGAAAGATATACACAGAGTCAAAAAAAATAAAGGGCTTTAGAAGAATCTATTGTGCTTCAGCTGAAGTAAAAAGGCAGGGGTAGCAATCGTGAAGGGGCAGCTAGGTGGTACAGTACATGGAGTGCCTGACTTGGAGTCAGGAGTAGGTTAGTTCAAATCTGTATACAGCTGTGTGACTCTGGGCATGTCACTTAACCCTATCTGCCTCAGTTCCTCATTTGTAAAATGAGAAGGAAATGGCAAAACACTCCAGTATCTTTGCCTAGAAAACCCTAAATGGGATCATGGAGAGTGAGACATGACTGAAAAACAACAAGCAATCCTGGTCTGAGACAAGCAAAAATAGACCTAACTAAAAGAGATAATGAGGGAAACCACACGTTACTAAAAGATACCATAAACCATGAAGTAATATTAGAAAAAAAATTAAGGGCAAATTACTCTGATAAAGCTTGAATTTCTCAAGCATGTAGGGAACTAAATCAAATTTATAAAAATACAAGTCATTCTTCAATTACTAAATGGTTAAAAGATATGAACCGGCAGTTTTCAGAAGAAGAAATCAAAGCTCTCTAGAGTCACATGAAAAATGTTCGAAATCATTATTGGAGAAATGTGAAATAAAACAACTGTGAGATACCACTTCACATCTATCAAAAAAGGATAAATGGTGGAGGGGATGAGAAAGAATAGGTAGACTAATAAATTGTTAGTGGAGTTAGGAACTGTTTCAACCATTCTGCAGAATAATTTGGAACTATGCTGTGCTTTTGTGCAGTTGTTTCAATTGAGTCTGACTCTAAGACCTCATTTGGGGTTTTCATGGCAAAAACCACTGGAGTGGTTTACTACTCCTCTCTCCATCTCATTTTACAGATTAGGAAATTGAGGCAAACAGGGTGAAGTGATTTTCCCAGGGTCACACAGCTAGAAAATGTCTGGGGCCAGATTTGAACTCATTAAGACGAGTCTTCCTGATTCCAAACCCAGCGCTGTAGTTACTGTGCACCTAGCTGTTCTTGAGACTATGCCCAAATTGCTATAAATCTATGTGTGCCCTTTGATCCAGCAATAACACTACTTGGACTATAACCCAAAGAGAGGAAAGAAAAAGGGAAAGGGCTCATATGCATAAAAATATTTATAACAGCTTTTTTTGATGGCAAAGAATTGGAAAACAAGGGGATACTTCTCAATTGGAGTATGGTTGAATGAGTTATGATATATGATTGTGGAGTAGTATTATACTATAAGAAATAATGGGAGGGTGATTTCAGAAAAACATTGCAAAACCCATATGAATTGATGCAAACTGAAGTGAAAATAAGTGAGATATCACTGTGAACAGTAATAATGTTGTAATGATGATCAACTGTAAAAGACTTGGCTGCTCTGATCTATACCATGATCTAAGACAATTCCAAAGGACTCATGGTGGAAAAACTGCTATTCACCTCCAGAGACAGAACTGATGAACTCTGGGTGCAAATTGAAGTATAATTTTCTTACTTTTTTATTTTGCTAGGGTTTTTATCATATAGTTAATATGGAAATATATTTTGTATGATTTCACATTTATATCATTTTGCCAGTTTTCTCAATGAATGGGTGAGTATTGGGGGGTCAGAGAAAATATGGAACTTAAAATTTAAAAATAAAAGAATATTTAAAAAATAATAAACTTTTTAAAATAACCAAAAAAAGAAAAAACTACCTCCCTGACCATTGCTCTACCATATGTATTATCCCCTTTATATAAGCTCCTTGAGGGCTTTTATTTTTTTTATATTCCCCATACTTAGTCACATGGTCATACATATCACATGGTCAGCACTTAAATAAATATTATTTTTTCATTTTTTTACTCTTAATAGAGTCTAATATCAACTCAGCATTAGTGTTGTACTCAGGTTAAAAAAATCAACATCATAAGTGCAAAATATGGGAATACATGGATAGATATTATTTCATATGAAAAAGATATGAGGGGTGTTTAATTAAGTGTAAGTTGGATACAAATCATTAGCATGATGTGGCAGATAAAAAGTTCATGTAATCTTAAGCTGAATTAAGAAAGATACAAGCTCCAGATTAGAGTCTCATTATACTCTCTCCTGATCGGGCAAAAGCTAAAGTACTGTATTCAGTTCAATTTAAACTTTAAATTTTTAAAGGAAATTGATTTCGATTTAAGGAAAATCACTAATAAACTGGAGAGTATCCAGCAGAGAATAAAAATAATCATGATGGACAAGATCATGCTATCTGACGACCGAGTGAAGAAACTAGAATTGCTTAGCATGGAGAAAATCTGTCAAATTAATAGTATTTATTAAGTAATTATTTTATGTCGGTCTCTGTACTAAGCACAAGGGATATAATTATTAAGAATGAAACAATCCCTATAAAGAGTTTATATTCCAGTGAGGGAAACAAGAAGTACATTATAAATATATATAGCATAAATTAAAAGTGAATAAACATGTATGTATAGATATGTATGCATATATGAAGTAGAGAAATACAAGATAGTTTGGGAGGGAGAGAAGGAGCAGTTGAGGGGACAACGAAACGTTACAGGCAGAAGAAGGCACTTGAATTATGTCTTAGAAGAGAGGGGCTCTGTAAGGCAGAAGTAAGGAGGGAGTACATTCCAGGCAGGGGGACAGCCAGTACAAAGGCACGGAGCTAGGAAATAGAATGTCATATCTGAGAAACAGAAAGACCTGTTTGGCAGGATAGTGGAATGCAGGAGAGGAAGCAATGAGGTTGGAGAAATAGGTTGAGTTCAGGTTATGAAGGGCTATAAAAGCTAAAGAGAGAAATTTTGTCCTACAGGCAATAGGGAACCACTAGAATTTACTAGATAGGGGTGGGGGGTGATACCGTCAGATTTGTGCTTAAGGAAAATTACTTTGGCAGCAGTATATAGGATGAAATAGAATAGTGGAAGACTAAAGACAAGAAAATCAATTAGGAGAATGTTGCAATAATCTAGGAGAGAGGTGATAAGGACCTGAACTGAGGCAATAGCTTTTGAGTGGAGAGAAGGTATCAGATAAGAGGATGTTAAGTAGGAATGAACTATAAGATTTGGCAAGGATGTGGACTAAGAAAAGATCACCAGATCTGTCAAATAAGAGATTGCTGATGACTTTGGAGAGAACACTTTTAGGTGAGTGACGAGGGCAAAAACCAGAATTCAAAGAACAGAGAAGTACGTGAGAGGAGAGGAAGTAGATGTAGCGTGTCATGACAACTTTATCAAGGAGCTCTACTGAGAAACAGAGCATAGATATCGTACAATAGCCCAAGGTAAAGTTTAGTGAAGATTTTTCTTCTGTTTTGTTTTGTTCTGTAAAGAATGAGGGAGACCTGGAAGGCAGTAGGGAAGGAGTCAATAGCTAAGGAAAAGTTGAAAAATTGAGGAAAGAATGATTGAGACAAGATGAAAAGATGAAAGGAAATGGAATCAAGTGCAGCTGACCTTGACCAGAAGGGCCACCATTTTGTCAATCTGGTAGAAAGAAGGAAGGAATGAGACAAAATTTCAATGGGTTTTAGGAATAAGATGGAGCACACAACCAAATGACTTCAATTTTTTTCAGTAAAGTAAGAGGCAAGTTCTTCAGCTTTAAGAGAAGATTGAGTGATGAAACAGATAGCCATCTTCAAATATATAAAAAGGAGTCTTGCCAAAGAGGAAACAGACTTGTTCTGCTTGGTCCCAGAAAATAGAACTAGGAATCAAAGGAGTTAATTTAGGGTTGACATAAAGAAAAACTTCTTACAATTAGAGCTGTCATAGACTAACATTCCATACCATATACCAAAATGAGGTCCAAATGGGTAAATGATTTAGACACAGAGTGATGTCATAAAGGAATTAGAGGAACATGAAAAAAATGTATCCACCATATCTATGAATGAGGGAAGAGTTCATGACCAAACAAGAGTATAAGGGCATATAATGGAAAATAAATGGATAATTCTGATTACATGAAAGTAAAAAGGTTTTGCACAAACAAAACCAGTGTATCCAAAATTGGAGGAAAAGCAAGAAAATGGGAAAAAATATTACAAGTGTCTTCGATAAATTTATCTTTCCTCAAAGAGACAGGGAACTGTACCAAATTTATAAAAAGGAGCCATTTTCCAACTGAAAAATGGTCAAATGATATGAGTAAGCAGTTCTCAAAAGAAATCAAAGCTATCAATAGTTCCCTGTTTCTGTTGTTGTTGTTGCTGTGTTTGTCCTCTGTTTTTGAAGAAGACTATGACATCAGAGAAATGATGACATGACTTGCACTAGACTTTGTTTTGAGTGACAGAGGGCTGTGTAAAGTCACCAGCCTCACTTTCTCCTCCTGGGTCATCACACACATAAAAATGTTCTAAATCACTATTGATTAGATAAATGTACATTAAAACAATTACCTTACACCTATCCGAATTGGCTAACATGAGAGAAAAGGAAAATGACAAATGATGGAGGCGCTGTGGAAAAATAGCTACTTTGCTTGTGGAAAACCAAGGTTCTTTCCCTTATACTCCATAATGGGGCTAAAACTGTTCTTCCTTTTTGTCTACTTCATTCAAATTATAAGGCAGCTTAGGTTCAGAGGGTATCTTATTTTGCCTCCTCTGACATTATTTAAAATTATTAGATTGGAGTTTCAAACAGGAAAGCATTTTCTTTGGAAGGGGCAGGAAACTAATTGCATTCAACCCTGACCTTTGGCATGCCCACTGAAAACTAACACAGGAATGTGGGTCAATCCTCAGTTCACAAGTTAAGAGGAATTTTACCTAAAGAAGGAAGGCAGGGAAAAGCCCTAAATTGGCAATAAAAATCTCTCAAGGAAAAACATTGCATCAATCTAATAAATAAGTACAGTCAAGGAGGAGAGAAAAAAAGGTCCTTTCCAACCCTATCTGAAAACATCAGCAGGCACAGCATCGCTTCTTCCAAAAGCCATTGGAAACATTTTCAGTTCCAATTAGTGGAAACTTCCTCCAGATCTGAGATTTCGACAAGTTGCTTTCTTCCTCGAGCTGAGCCAGGACTTGTCTGGTTTTGATGAGATGTTTCCACGGATCTCAAGTTGAAGCCTAAAGATATGGTTAGTACCATGCTTATCCTATGGGGAATAAGTCACATCTACCTAGATAAAACAAGAGAGTAATAAACATATATACCATACAGCTCTGATGAGCTTGCCCTGGGAACAAAATTAAAAGACAAAATGCCAGGGCTATTTTCAGAGGCACAAATTAGGAACTGAATAGAAAGGCAGGGAGATGATAGTGAGTCCTGGGGCTGCAGGCTTGGTAGTGGAGCAGGGACACATCAGACTCCCACAGTTTAGGAATGATGCAGCTAAATCAGCGAAGAGGCAAGGGGAAATAGAATGACTATCCGGTTTGGCTCAGAGGAAAAGATATATGAGAAGCACACCGGGAAACTAAATTTATACAGCCCAGGGAGGGAAAAAGCTGGAGGGGATAGGGGGGTAAAGGGGAAACTTGAGCATAATCTATAAATATCACCAAGGTAATGACATAAATACTTTTTAAAAAGGAATCATGGTCTTTGAAGGTGAACTAAGAATAAAAAAAGCTTTACATTTCTTCCTCCTTATTTCATATAGCACCAGTACAAGCTCATCATCAGGTTTGATTCATGGTAATACGATCCCCACAAGACACTAAAGATGATCTGTACAGATCCTTATGTGCAGAAAAAGCAATGGTTTGGCTCTGCTTGGGATCATGAATAACTTCACCACAAAATGGGCATGGTCCTCCCCTTCTCAAGCTAGAAGAGAAGCTTAGACCAGGATAATCATGAAAATAAAGAGATAGGGGAATAGGATCATAAAATTATGAAGCTAAGAAAACTTCAGAGGGGGGAAATAGAATTCATGACTCTTCCACTAAAATTAAAGGTGAGATCTAGGCTCAGGGTATTGTAACTAACATTTTAGAAAATCCATGGAATCGATTATCAGGAAAAATATTCAGGGTACTATCACTAATTCATTCAGATTCTAGTCAGTGGTATTTAAATGGGGATTAACCAAGATTCAGACTACAGACTTCTTTGACATTCTATGATCTTACAATGCTGAAAGTGCAGCACCCACTGAACCTAGAACAGGGTTCTGAACTTGGAGTCTGTGAACTTATGTGTGCATATATATGTGTGTATGGATATACACACATACACATTTATATGTATGTGTGTGTACACATGCACACATATACTTATGTGAGTGTGGTATATACATAAATATACTAAATATATGTTTATATATGCACATACAGACATATATACACATGCAAAGCATACATACAACTATATGAATATGTGCAGAAATGCATATATAGGATTGCATTTCAACATAATTAGTTTTCTTTGTAATCCTATGTATCATATTTCATGCATTTAAATGCATCATTCTGAGGAGTCCATAGGCTTCACCAGATTGCCAAAGGCTACATGATGAAGAGAGAAATCCTAACCTACGAGACCAGGTTCTGTTTTCCCCTCACTCCACAAATGTTCATTTGTTTTTATCCTATAGAATGCCTTCCATGAAAATCTGTTCCCAATGTATTTATTTCTAAAGCATCTATCAGAATTAAAAGTACATGAAGTTCCTATAGTATAGATCTGACCATGTTGCTTCCTGGATCAAAAGTCTTCTGCACTTTTCCATTACATCCAATATATAATACAGATTTCTGAGCCAAGCATGCAAGGACTCAGCCATTTGGCTCTGCTTTGCCTTTCTAGCCTTAGTTCATATTTTTCAGGCGCCCTAGACCCTAACTCAACTGAATTACAGTAGTTCCCTAAACTTGTCACACTCCTGGCCCACCCAGCATCTTGTATGTAACAAGCAATTAATAAATATTTGTTGAATTGAAAGCTTCATTTAACTTTTAAAGCTCAATCATTTTTGCATAGATATGTGAACCTCATTATCTATCAGTAACTGGCACCTTAGGATTATATGTCATGAATCCAATTTTTGGGTGAGATCAAATTAAAGCAAAGGATTTTAAATTTAATCTCCTTCTGTGGTTTTCTGTGATACTGCTCACTCTGGGTTCTCTTCCCCTGTATCTGATTACTCCTTCCCAGTCTCCTTTGCTGAATCATCATCCATATTGCACTCCTAACTATGGGCTCTTCCCTAGTCCTCTCTTCTCTCTACAACTTACTAAAACTCACGGATTTATTATCTCTATGCAGATGACTCCCACATTTCTACACCCTATCAGCTGCTAGGTGCCTCAGTGCATAGAACACTGGACTTGGAGTTAAGAAGACCTGAGTTTGATTCCTTCCTGAGATACTTACTAGCTCTGAATAGCCTGGGAAATTCATTCAATCTCTCTCTGTCACAGCTTCCTGACCTGCAGAATGGGGAAGACAATAACCTCCTTCTTCACAGAGTTGTATAGATCAAAGGATAAAAGGATAAAGTAGTTTCTATTATCAAGCAGGAAAGAAACAAACACAATAAACTCAATAATCAGAATAAATCTCCTCCCTTCCCAATTTCCAGACATGACCTTCCCTCAAGCCTCCAGGGGCACCCTTAGCCTCTGGTGATTGATATCTCTAGTATTTCCTAGGTTAGCTGGTCCAGTCTAAGATCTGTGACTTCAAAACACACACACACACACACACACACACACACACACACACACACATACACACACACCCCTTTTAGCACTTTATATAGCAGATAACAGTCTGACAATTGCCCATGTTTACTATTAAGAAGGTAATTTATTGATGATTATTTGAGGGTAGGAGAGGAAAGGTTAAATCTATGTCTCACAGGACCTTTACAAACCAGTTGTATATTTTATATTAAATACAGTATACCTATATATTATATATATATGTGTCACATATAATATATACATATGTACATATGTAATATATAATATAATATATATTATATATTATATATGATACATATATATATAATCTACCCTGCCAAGTCACTTAACCCTGTTTGCCTCAGTTTCCTCATCTGTCAAATGAGCTGGAGAATGAAATGGCAAATTACTCCAGTACCTTTGCTAAGAAACCCCAAATGGGATCACAAAGAATTAGACATGACTGAAAAAAGATTAAACAACATACTTTTCTAGTATGAATTTCTAAAACAGGTGATTGTTTTGCATGAAATGAACTTTCCTAATGTAACACTGCAAAACAGATAGCTGTTATTTGGGATTCTGAAATCCCACTACAGGACGTATGCTTAGGCATTTAATTTTCTTCTTAAAGTTTGTGACTTTTCTGCACAAACTTGAATACAGGTGCAGATGGAATGTCCGAGCAGTTATCTAAACCATGAAGGCACGGTTTAGTTCACTCTGAATTAAGCCTGCAGTGTCAAGAAAAAAAAGTTATTTTTATATAATTCTAACTGTAGGATCATAGAATTTGGCATTGCAAGGAAACCTGGGAAATCACGTCTCCTAAATTTTCCATTTTAAAAAAGAGGACAGTGAGGTCCAGAGAAATTAAGTGACTTAAGAAAGGTCACATAAATTGAAAAACCACGATTTAACCCAAGTTCACTGACTCCATGTGCTCTGTACATTCCATCACAACACATTTTTGGGTCCTAGCTAATTGATATACTACTATACTGTAGATTAAGATAAAAATTATCTCCCCATTTCAACAAAATACATTTTTCCTAGAGTCATTCTACTATCGCTACATTCTCTACATCTCTCTCCTGTTTACACCATGAGAGCATATTTACTCACTTTGCCCTTAATCGAATTATCTATGCCTACCTCCAAACTATCTCAAAATCATATAACTAATTTATAGCCAGTCTTCTCACTTTCATTTTACCATCTTCCTTCCCAAAACCCTTCCCATTTAAAAAGCTCTGAAATCCTACCTCTTCCTTCCTTAGCAGTAGATATCTTTGACTCCTATTTCTCTGAGGTTAAAGAAATTCTCTGATTTATCTTTGTCCTCAATTACAACAGCTTATAATAACTAGCATTTATATGGTGCTTCACGGCAAGTGGGCATTACTAAAGTTAATTTATCTATCTCAATTCTGTATTCCGATACTTTCTGACATCCATTAGAATCTAAACTCTTTAAGTGCAAGGATGACGTTTTTATCTTTCTTTGTGTCCCCAATAATACACAATGCTTAATAAATGCTCATGGACGAATCGACTCCTTAGGGATTTTGTTCTCACACCCAGGTGCCCCCTTAGAGAAAAAACTGCTTGGTATTTCTGTTGCCTCTACTTACTGCTTCATCTCCCCTTTAACCACCAAACTTATCAAACAAGTAGTTTAAACTATTGCCTTCTTTTCCTCCATACCTATTCCTTGTCTAGTCACTGGATATCCATTCTCAGCATTCTACTGAAACTCCAAGGTCAACAATGACCTCCCTCTAGCCAAATCTGTTGTATTTTCTCAGGTTGCAGTTTCCTTTGCAATTGTGTTGTATTTGATGCTGCTGACCACTCCCTCACTCTTAAAACTCATTCTTCCCCTTGGCTTCCATAAGAGGATTGTATCCAAATTTTCCATCATCTTGACTCCTTTTAATCCTAATCACCCCGGACTGTGGACCTTCAGCAAAGCTTAATTATTAACATTTTACTAATTATGCTGACTTTCTTCCTTGAAGAGCTCATTCATTCCCTAAACTGCAGCTATCAACCCAAGCCCAGTTTCTCCCACTTAAGATCCAGTCTTTCCAGTTGCTAGATTCCTCCTCATCATCTTAAAATTAACACGTCCAAATCCTATCATCTTCATCCCAAGTTAGACTTCCCTTTTCATCTTATCTGTCATTATCAAAGTGAAAAAGCTTTACAGTCACCTAGTGACCCTTTCCTTGATCCTTAGATCAAGATATTAGGATCATAGATGTAAGGGTAGAAAAGACCCCATCCAATCCACACACACACACACACACACACACACACACACACACACACACATTTCATTCATTTGGAACCATACAAAACAATGCTTAGTCTCATGCTTCTTCCAAGGTTATGGAAGAGGGCAGATTAAGGCATCTAGAGGACCAGAAGAGCAGTGGATCATTCGGTCCACAGGTACATTTGAAGTAAGAATTGATTGGATAAGAAAGCGAGGTAGCACAGTGCATAGAGTTCGACCTCTCTCTCCACCACAAAAACCAAACCTATCCTCAACAATACAACCATTCCTGATCTCCCTTTTTTCTGGCTGTTCTTACTGTTCAACTTGGTTTGCCCATCTGCAATACAGCTGGCTACTAAATAGTTCAATAAAGGAAGTAGGCATTTTAATGATACTCACTAATTGAGCGTAGAAATACCTGTACAGTGGGACAAGTACTCTCTCAGCAGAAACTTTTATAATACTGTTTCTACTAAATAAAAGCAGAGCACAGTTTGTTTCCATTATTTCAGATTCCACAATAGTTAGAGACAGCATCTCCAGGATACTGAAGTAGGAGTAGGATGCTGAGCTTAAGAGTCTTGAAGACGTGGGTTCAAATCCTACTTCCCAATACTTCCTAGCTATATGGCTCTGGGTAATTCATTTAACCTGACTCCCAGTTACCTCATCTATAAAATGGGGAAAAGAGTAACTACCTCGGAGGGTTGTTTTGAGAATCAAATGGGATAATATCAATAAAGTACTTAGCACAGGGCTTGGCACATAACAGGTGCCTGATAAAAGCTTTTTCCTTTCTCTTCCTCCTCATTAATAGTATTGTCGTGAGGAACCAAATAAGATAATGCATGCAAAGTATTTTGTAAATCTTAAAGGGCTAAATAAATATCGTGCTTTTAATTTTCCATTTTTGTTTCCATTGTAAGACCTGGCAACAGAATTCAAGACCTGTGTGGAAAACGAGATAAAATGTAAAGAAGGGATATGAGAAGACATCTTCTTCCAATCCTTTGCCATTGACCTGGGGGTAGAGGGTGGGGGTAAGGGGTAGGTGGGTCTATGGGTGGGGAATATTATATTATATACATATGAAATATTATATGCAGAGTATTTTTAACATATTGATTTTCTCTGCTGATTTTTTTTACTCTTCTTATTTTTTCTTTTAAAAAATTCTTTATTATATGAGATAACTCTCCAGGAGGGGTTGGAAGAGGGATATAGTAAAAATTTTAGGTGGATATAAAAGATTTCAATCATTTTTAATGGCCTATCCTTGCTCTGAAACAGCTTTCATCTGCTGCCTAGTTACCGCACTAGTAGTTTAGCCACCAAAGTGTGATGATCTCTGTTCATTCTTTAATTACCAAATTATTTAACTACTTGGTAACAATAATAGCTAACATTTATATAATACGTTAAGACTTACAATGCACTGTACACATATTATCTCAATTGATCCTCACAACAACCCTGTGAGTGTGGTTCTATTATAATCTCCATTTTACAAATGAGGAAACTGAGTTTCAATACAACTAAGTAATTTGCCCAAGCTCAGACAGCTAAAGTTAGGTCTGAGGTAGGATTACAAGTTCAGTTCTTTATCCACTGGCCCACCTCACTTTCTTGTCCAATCCATTGTCTAGCCACATGGAACTGGGAAACCCAATGATCAGATGCTATTCTGGTCCTGCCTCTATCCAAATCTGATCTGTCATTGGAAAGAAGGGTAAGGCTAACGTTGCTCTGCATGACTTTGAATGAATGAATTACTTGGGATTGGGTGAGAAGGAAGGTGAAGAGAGGGGATTATTTTGGTTTGGGTTTTTATTTTTGTGAATGTTGCTTTTTTCCATAAAAGTTGTATTTCCCTCAAGGCTAGATCACTAAGCAGCTGAGGTACATTGTCCACTCCCTCTTATCAACTTTATTTCCTTCTCCCTGCATTTGCAACTCTGTCATTTATCTTTAGGTTAGCCAGCAAGCAAATAGAAAATATAAGAAATATAAATATTTTATTTAAAGCAGTGGCTGAAGCTTGATATACTGGAAACCACAGGCTGCTACTGGTTTTGTTTTCACTGCACTAGACTGGCAACAGCACCATTTATCTTACTTCTCCTTCTTGTTACCTTTTTAAATATATTTTATTCATATTTCTATTTTTACATAGTCTAATTTCCTCCTGTATCCTTCTACTTGCTCCTCCCAGAAAGCTATCATGTAAAACAAGGATTTTTTTTTAAAGAAAAAGAAGATTTAAAAAAACAGCAAAACAAATCAATACATTGGGGAAGCGGGGATTTGACAGTATATGTGAAGTTCAAAGTTCAACACATAAAGCCCCCACCTCTTTGATGCTTCTTTTTATCTGTTCTCATGTCTGTGTTTATCCCCATTCCATTCCATCATGCCAGCGTTTCTGCATGTTGGCATGAAGATAATTAATTCAATGAAGGAGGCACAATAAGTTCAGATACTAAGCCCCTACATATACTAACCTTTTATGAGGGAGGAAAGTAAGGTTGAACAAATAGATTTATTTATAATACAAGTGAGTAGGGGGGACCTATTCCTCTCCTGTCCAAATGGAAATTTTAAACAATAATCAAATAATACTTTCTGTTAACTTCTCAATTCTTTTTTCTTCCTCTCCCCCAGAGAGATATGATTTTACTATCAGTGCATTAAATGGATTACAAATGAAACAAAAATGGTGCCCAAAACAATGATTAGAAAATGCTCCTAATAGAGAAAAATTAATTACCTTTAGTAAAAATGTTTTCTAGTTAAAAAGGTACACTGAATAGGAATATAGTCTCAGGAATATGGATATCACATACAGTGATAATTATGCTTCAATGTCTTTCTGCTATGTCTCTGATTTTCCATAATCTAGACAAAAATTATCATTTGGAATAAAATGCAATAGTCGTAATAGAATTTTCCTTTTATCTTTAAACTGCATACAAAAAAAAAATGGAAAAAGTGTCCAGCAGTGGTTTCAGTTTTTTGCTTTTGTTTTTTTCTCTACCTTGAAGCAGACAATCTCTCATCAAGAAGAAAGATAATCTCTTGTTTCTGTGAACAAAACTAGACTTAGCACTGAAGGGTAAAAATGTGACCAACGGGCAGAAGTTAGAAGGAGGCTGTCTTCAACTTAACAAAAAGGAGGAAATGCTAGAGATGTCCAACAAAGCAATGGGTTGCTAAAACAGGAAAATACTTTTTCGTCAATGGAAATGTTTAAGTGGAATCTGAAAAACAATCACTAGACAGGGATGCTGCAGACAGAGTTCATGACCTGGGGGAGGGTTCAACGAGGTAACCTATCATATCTTACATTTTCTGATTTTAAAAGACATGATCATAAATTTACTTGTTCTACTTAATATGCATTAATGGTCTCTTCTAATAGAATGAAGCAAAACTGGTATTCAAACAATAATTAGAAAATGTTCCCAATGACAAGAAATTAACTGGTTTTTGGTAAATATATTTTTGAATTTAAAAGAGACAACACTTTTGCTATTCATCCTTTGTTCTTGAAGAGGACCAATGACACCCAAAAGATGGTGTCTTGACTTGCAAGTGAATTAGATTAAATGAGGCAGAACTATACAAAGTCATCAGTTTCATTCTCTCCTCCACAGTCATCGGAAGACATAGGTCAAGACTTCTGGTGATGGCCCAACAAGCAGTTGGGAGACCTTGGTCATTTTAAGCTAAGGTCTTTCTCAGGTCTGTTTGTCTGAGGCAACACCCATTCAATAATTAAAGGCTAGGTATAAATTGAGGCAAAAGATGGTCGAGTTTGCCTTCATAAAAGAATCAACCTGAGAGTGTGTTCGTCCTTCGTTGCCGAAGAAGACCATGCCATCAGAGAAGTGATGACATAACTTGCACTTGACTTTGTTTTGAGTGAAGGAGGGCTGTGCAGGCCACCAGCCTCATTTCTCCTCCAGAGCCATGTGAATCCAGTGACCAGATATTCATCAGGATGACTGGAGATGACCCAGAATGAGGCAATTGGGGTTAAGTGATGCCCAAGGTCACACAGTTAGTGAGTGTCAAGTGTCTGAGGTGAGATCAGAAGACTCTCAGATTTTCTGGCCAGAACAGAAACAACTACTCAAAAAATGCAATACTGACTTGCAGTAAGTGGGAATATATACAAAATATTACAGATATTATAGCTCCTTAAAAGTAAGGATCCTTTCATTTTGTACCCCAGAGATTAAAATGGTACCTGGCATGAAGGAAGTACTTAACAAATACTTACTGATTCATTGAGGATTGAAAAATATACTCTTGATCAAAACATTTTAGAAAGGTTTTCCACTCCAGCCAGTTCTGCTATAATGCTTGTTTTGAAAACCTGAGTTTGTTTCAACATGATTTTCTAATATATGATTCTGTCCACAAGAAATAGCAAAAATCAGAAAACTTCACCCTTCACAATAATTCATGGTCTGAAACCTGTCTAATGCCCATTTTTACAAGCAAAGATCAGGTCTTTTTCAAGGCAAAGCACCAGATTCATTGCCTATCTTTTAGTTCAACAGGGGCTGTAGGCAAAAGAGGGCTAGTCCTCCATTCTCCCTCACCTTCTACCATGGCTGCAGCTCCACATCCATAAGTTGTAGGCCATCTTGTCACTGTAGCCATCAACTTTGGCAACCTGACTTTGTTAGCATAGTCCCATAGGAATCAGGAGGCAACACTAACAGCAGCCCATGGCCATGAACATCACCATTTATTGTAGCATTTATGTATTTTTTAACTATTTATAACACTGTGCTACCATGTTTATTGGTTCCTATCTTGTTTACATATCCCGGAAGTTTTTGAGGGCAGCTAAGTGGCACAGTGGATAGCGTGCCAGGACTAAAGTCAGGAAGACCTAAGTCGAAATTCAGCCTCAGACACTCACTAGCTTGGTGACCCTGTTCAAGTCACTTAACCCTGTTTGCCTCAGTTTCCTCATCTGTAAAATGAGCGGGAGAAGGAAATGGTAAACCACTCCAGTATGTCTGCTGAGAAAACCCCAAAATAACAACACAAAGAGTTGGACATGACTGAAGAACAAAAGTTTTTCAGTGCTATGGCCCCCTAATCCCATTTTTCCCATAAATCCTTTGGTTTGTATTATGCAGTTTTACATAGTGATATGATTTTTAGGAATACATAAGTCATCTTACAACAGAACTGACTATATTTTCTACTTTTTTAGACATGATGTTTTGTGTCATAGTTCAGACAAACCAAGATTATAATGCTAGACCCATGCTTATTCAAGACCTACTGGTGTTAATGTGTGATCATAAATTCAATATTATGTGTATCAGTGGAAAGTAAGCAATGCAGTTCTTAATTTGCTGATTGGGAGAAGTACATCAAATAATAAGAACACCTAAATGTTAACCAAATAACACCTGACAACATGACAAGGAAAACTTTAAAGTTGGACACCTGGGAACATTCCCTGTGCTGCCACATTATATCCACCAATTGTGGAAGCAAAGATTGCAATAACACCTGTCAGAATGAATTTCTTTCTGGCATGGTTAATTCCTTTTATCCCACTTAAGATGCATTTGTACAGCCAAATGTCCCGTTATGCAACATGGTAGGTGATGACATTTATGTTCTACTTAGAATATGATTTTATAATGCCCTTCAGCCCACCACCACCACATGCACTAAACTTAATCTTAAATCTACCTTGGTAAATCCCTTTTTGTAGTTTAGTCATTTTTCAGTCATGGTTGATGCTGCATAACCCCATTTTGGGGTTGTTGGTTTGTTTATTTGGCAAAGATAATGGAGTAGTTTGCCATTTCCTTCTCCTTTTACAGATGAGAAAACTGAGGCAAAGAGTTAGGTTAAGTGACTTTCCCTGGGTCACAAAGCTAGCAAATGTCTGAGGTTAGATTTGAACTCATGAAGTGGTGAGTCCTCCTGATTCCAAGTTCAGTGCTCTATCCATTGCACCACCTAGCTACCTCGTTCATCCCTACCTTCCTTCAAATCACAACTCAGCACAGTCTTTCCATGAGGCTTTCCTGATGCTCTCAATTATTAATACTCTATCCTTGACACTATATTATGTACATAACATTTACTTGCTTTTTTTTACAGGTTGTATATCCCATTAGAACGTAAGCTTCCTGAAAGCAGGGATTGTCTCACAGGATTATGGATACCGAGCTGGAAGGAATCTCAGTTGTTTATCTAGTACAACTCCTTCATTTTACAGATGAGGAAACTAAGGCCCAGGGAGATTAAGTGATTTGTCTACAGTCCCTTAGCAAGCATCAGAGGTAGAATTTGAACCTGTTTTCTTACTTCAGATCCAAGGTTCTTTCTAGTCTTGACAGAATCTAGCATAGTGTCTTGCATACATAGTACACACTTGCAAATAGTTGTCAACTGGTACTCAATTGAATCCCAGTAAGCTCCTTGAAAGCAGGGATTGTTTCATGTTTGTCTTCGCATCCCTGCTAATTCATCAATCATCAGTAACAGATGAGACAATACTTCTTTAAATCCTTTCTAACATGTTTTATATACAAGCTTTTTTAAAGAATTAATAGGTAATGGGTCTTATTTTTGAAACAGGTGGCATAGTGGCTAGAGTGTTAGGTCCAGAGTCAGGAAGGATTTTTTTCCTCAGCTCAGATCTGGCCTCAGACATTTACTATGTGACCCTGGACAAGTCACTTAATCCTCTTTGCCTCAGTTTCCTCATCTGTAAAATGAGTTGGAGAAGGAAATGGCAAACTACTCCAGTATCTCTGCCAAGAAAACCCTAAATGGGCTACTGAAGAGTTGAACATGACTCAAACAAATGAACAACAAACAACCTCACCGCCTTCAAACTAAATTTGACTATCATATAATGGCAAAGTAACCTAGTAGTAATTGCAAGTAATATTTATGTAGCAGCTTAAGGTTTATAGAACACTTTACCTCATTTTATATTACCTCATTTTATCTAAACAACAACCCTGGGAGGTAGGTGCTATTATTATCCCTATTTTACAGATGAGGAAACAGAAGCAAACAGTGATTAAGCAACTTGCCCAGGGTCACACAAATAAGTGTCTGAAGCTGAATCTGAACTCAGGTCTTCCTGATTCCAAGTACAATGCTCTATCCACCCTGCCAGCTATCTGCCTAACTCAAGCAAGAAATTCAAAATCAGTCTAGTACTGGATCATGTGTCTATGTTCCTAGCAGCCCTTGTACTCCTCACTTATCCTTCCAGTGCATACACTTTGCAGCAATTGGAGGTCAGTGTGAAACAACATCCCAAGTGTGTTTTACCAACATGCTGGCAAGGAACTGAAGATGAATGGGGGAGAAGAATTGGTGGTGCCTTTTTTGGCTTTGATTGATTGATTTCATAATCTCACATTGTTGAAACCTGGGAAACCAGGTTTTTCCCTCTGATACTCATGAGTAATTTACAGTGTATGACAGTATGTAAAAGCAGAAGGAGCTCCAGTGTTGATTAGGCAAAAGCCAGACAAGAACAATTAGAGAAACTGGGCTGCTTGCCCTGCACCCACTTCTAAGTGACAAATTGAAGAAAGGAGAAAAAAAAAGGAAGAGTGAGCGACAAGAAAGGGAAAAAATGATTGAGCAAAACAAATTCCAAAAACTTTTTATTTTCGGGAAAGCTGGTTCTTGAGCAGTCTGGTTTATAATCAAATAGTTCAGGTGCCACTTTTCAAGTTACATTAGCTTTTAGCTTTAACTTTAATCCCATAAAGAGATAGTGAGGGCAAAGAACTAGTTTTATCTAGGATTTATAGAACGTTAAAAGAATAAAAAAAAAAGTGTTCAAATTTGCACGTTGACAAGGAGAGGATTTAAATTTGCAAGTGGAAAGGAAACAGAGCTGAAATGGCAAACAGTATCTCTTCAAGCCCATCACGATGTTAATACACAATTACACTGGGCTGGCCTCATCAGTGTATAGGGCACATTCAAATCCCAAAAGAATTTTCTATGACCAGTTCTGTGACACAATATGCTGCAGAATGTTCCATTAAATCAGAAAGATTTTCTAAATATACATTTCAGGGCAGGCGGCATCTGTCCGAAGGAAGGGAGTTTGTGCCCTGCAATCTGGCACACAAATGTGATGGGGTGTGGTCCAACTTTAGAGTAGCATCTAACACAGTGAGAAAGAAAGAGAGAGAGAGAGACAGAGACAGCGATAGAGACAGAGACAGAGAGACAGAGACAAAAAGAGACAGATACAGAGAGAGAGACAGAGAGAGAGAGACAGAGAGAGACAGAGAGACAGAAAGAGAGAGAGACAGAGAGACAGAGACAGAGAGAGAGAACTGCTTCTATGGGCAGAGTTTCAGTTAAGCATCCATGGATGACATTCTGGCTCCTGGATGGGATTATTTTCCCAGAGAGAAAAACTATCAAAGTGAGCTGTCAATTGATAACTGTACATGCTCGGTCAGCAGTGTTTATGGCTACATAGCATTACTCAAAGGTAGAAACTTTTCATTTCATCATTTTCTAAGAGCTTTACATATACCGTACCTAACAAAATCCTTCCAAATTTATGATAGATCTTATTACCCCAAAATCAAACAAATATACAGTCTCAATTCTCCAGATTTTATAGCCTGGAAGATTCTTCCACCCCCATAGCCTCTTGCTCCCATTACTGAGTTGACCCAGTACCTCCATTTTGAGGAAGGTCCCAAGCCAACCATTCTTGACCCAGCTCCATTCTCACTCTTCACCACCATGCTTCTACATAGGTACCTTCCCTCCACCATACCATGCCCCCAAAACTTCCATCTTTTATATTATCTTCCCTAACTAGAATGGAAGCTCGAGAGAACAGGACTGTATTTTTGCTTGTATCTATATCCTTAGCCCTGATCACAATGCCTCACACATAAAAAGCATTTGTTAACTGCTTGATGAAGACTTCCTATCTAATCCATCCTTTACTCTGCTACCAAAATGAGCTTACTAATTTCAAGGGTAGGCTTTACCTCCACTGCTCAAACTTTCAATGATGTCACATTGCCTAGAGGATAAATTACAAAATCTCCAGTCCGGAATTTAAGGCCCTTCACAGTTGGGCATTAACCTACCTTGTCAGCCTTATTTCACATTACTTCAGGTATTTCACATCACAGACAAACAGGATTATCAGATTTTCCCTACTGTTATCCTATCTCTCATCTCTGTGCATCTGCACATTCTCTGTCTCAATGACTATTAAAACTACTCTTTTTTTCAAATGATGGTTCTCATGCGATCTTCCTTACTGAAGGGGTAAGAGAATATAAGATCTTCCCTGTCCATTTTTAGGCCTATGTGACCACATGTGTTCCCATTTTTCCTTGGAACAGGGGCTGTATTCCTAGGTCTAAAGGTATACAGATATTTCCATCATGAATGTCTTGCTGTTTTGAAGTCCAGCCCAGTTCATAGCTATGATACATTCCATGCTAAGTCACATAGGCTTTCACACCTTTTGGTATGGAATCAATTAGGCATTGAGTCATGTGGGTTGTGATGATTTCTGGCTCTGAGCCTATTAGTTGAAAACTATATATACTGGGAGGCTGGTATTTTATTTTGGGGTTCACTCATGCGAAGAATGTTTCTTTGTGATTTGGCCAGATGAGACTCTGGGTAGCTGTTGTGCCCCTGGCTTTTGTGAACCCAAACATTGGTGCTCCCTGGTCTGGTGATTATGTATCTATTACTTGTTCAGATAGTTGGAGCCCTGTCTATTGGATTCATTCTTGGATACTTACTTGTCTCTGGTGGAGTCCTAATAGAACTGCCCCCAGTCCCAATATTCTAACTTCATTATAGACCCTTCCTCAAAGCCAACTGTATCTACCTAGCCCCATCCCCACTTCACTTCTCATTAGAACAACAGGCGTGTCCCTGAAACTCATAGTTCTCACAGAAACAGCATGTGTAGGAGCTTAACCATTGCCTCTACCTAGACACTGCCCCCAGACCCCTCCCCACAGAAACAGGTGTGTTCTTATACTAAAACACAATCACATCACTCATTTATCCCAAGACAGAACCACAATACCTAAGTATCCATCTTGACCAGACAGTACCACAATAGCTAGCCAGTCATTAGACAGTACCATCAGGATGTAGAGCAGGATGCTTGACCATCAAACCATAGAAGGGGCCTACTCTTCAACAGCACCTGTGCAGTAATAGTAAAGAACTGACCTAGAATGAATTTAGGACGTAGAGAGGCTTATTATGACATCATTACCATATATATACCCCCTTAGCTGTATGCATTATGGGTAATTGCGTGGGTAGTTCCACAGAGGCTGGGACCCCTCCTCCATTACCTAATTAACAAATTCCTCCTGCCTTCTTAATATGAGCCATATCCCTATACTCTATGTAAATTTTGATTGTACAATCAGCATTATACTCTCTATAAAATTATATGCCTTGCCTTACTGAAGTGGTTAAATTTACCGCTAAGGGACTTAGCCACTCGCCAGAACATGAACCCACAAAATCATAATAAATTTTTCCAACTGTCTTGGAGTCAACCTGCAACTCTATATGAACCTCATTACTCTGCTTATATATCTTTCTGTTTAATTAAAGTAAGATTATTAACACCTTTAAAGTTGTCTTTCCTTTAGAAAAGGAGATCAAGAACCTGTGTTGGCAGCCTTCCTGTGTCCTGGTACTGTTGGTCTTATACCTCTACAGCAGCTGCTAGTAGCATTCCCACTTTTCTTAAAGAATTTTGTATGGATTTGCCTTTGCCCCCATCACAAACCATCTTGTATTACACTTATTTGTATACATCATCTATACCATAGTGGAGTGTAAGCTCTTTGAGGTCAGACACCGTGTCACATTTCATCTTTGTATTCAGTGTTTAACACACAGTAGGTAAACGTTTGTTGAACTGATTTAAATTGCATGTAATGAGAACCAAAGGAAATCAAACCTGTGCTGTGTCCACTACAACCTTTGTTGTCTAATCTCAAGTGGGCTCTCACCACAGCAACGTAATTCTATTGTTTAGAAGTTTTCCGTCGAGTCTGTTTTTCAGATGATTTCTTGGCAAAAAGACTAGAATGATTTGCCATTTCCTTCTCCAGTTCTCTTTACAGGTGAGGAAACTGAGGCAAACAGGATTAAGTGACTTGCCCAGGGTCACACAGCCAGCAAGTAAGGTCAGATTCAAACTCAGGTCTTCCTGTCTCCAGGCCTGACACTCCATCCACTGTACTTACCCAGCTGCCCTAATCAGTACTCACGTTCCCTATCTCACTTGCCACTATGCCTTTTCCAAACCTCTTCTTCCAAGTCCTCATACCATCTCCTCTTTACCTTCCTTCACCTGAGAACCTCACTGAAAAACTAAGATCTTCATCATCATCTTCATCTTCATCTTAGTTATTGTTTACATAGCATGTTATGGTTTACAAAGCTCTGTGTATGTGTGTGTGTGTGTATAATGTATATGCTTGTATGAATTATCTCATTTTATCCTTAAAGCCCTGTGATATAAAGACTTGTCATTCTTATGGCACAGATGAGAAAATTGAGGCTGAAAGAAGTACCTTGACCCACGTAACATAGCAACTAAGTCTGAGGCAGGCTTCAAGGTCAGGTGTTACTGACTTCAAGTCCAGCACTCTATACTAGTCAGTTGTCATTCTCCAAGAGGCCCTCCTTCTCCCTCTCCCCTCCCCCTTACTTCAGTTCCCTATTACTCATCTTTCCACACTACCTACTTCTTCCCTCCAGTCTCCAATGATGAGACGGTTCTACTTTTTCTCAAAGTGAACCTGCCATACGGCCTTTAACATATCTCTTCCCATATTTCCTAGTTTATTTCCCTCAACATTATCCCCTCTTTCTCTAGTCTTCAATTTCTCTCTGCTGCAGACAAAAAGCCTCATTTTCCCCCATCCTTAAAAAAACCTCAATTGATCCTACCATGTCTTATAGTAATTGTCCATTCTCTCTTTCTCAATTAAAGTTCTTGAGAAAGCTATTTGTATCAAATGAGTCCACTTTTCTCACTCCCTTATAAACATCTGCAATCTGGCTTCCAATCTCAGATGCAACTAAAACTATTCTCTCCAACCTTACCACTGATCTCTTAATTGCCCAATAAAATGGCCTTTTTCAATCCTCATTCTTCTTCACTTTTCCTCAGCATTAAACACCAATGACTACCCTCTTCTCCTGGTTGTTCTCTCCTCTCTGAGTTTTCATGACACTGCTCTCATTGGGATCTCCTCCTATTCATCTGATCTCATCCTTAGCATGGCACCTATCATATAAGTCCTTAATAAATGTCTCTTGATGGATTGAGTTAGAGAAATAAGAACAAAATCTGATATTAATCTCCTTTTCTTTTCCCATACTGAAAAAGGTAAGGAGAAAAGTTGCAGGTTCACCACCTGCAAGAGAGGAAGCCAGTGAATCACCAGAAATTCTACTTCTCAGAAGAAGCATGTTGTAGTGGAACAATGTTAAATTTGGAATCAAAGGACCTAGACTCAAATCCTGACTCTACCTATTCCATTACTACTACCTGGGTAACCTTTGGGCAAGTGATTTAAATTCTCAGGAATTCAGTTTCTTTTCTATAAAATGAAGGGGTAGGATTAGACCATCCCTAAGCTTTCTTCTAATTCTCAATGTGGGCTATATTATCAGCTACAAATAGTACTTCATTGATTATTTTGAGGGTTAAGCTCAAAATGATTCACTGATTGTTCTGTAGGAAAAAAATTAGGTATTTTGAGCAACATGTTCTGGAATCCTTTACACCCTAGATTGGCCTTCTAACAGACAACTGGGCAACTATTTCATGGTTCAACCATTTCAGGACTTTACACATCAAAATTCCAAAAGCTACAGAGAGGAAAACCTGCCAGAATAATGTAGTGGAAAGAACATCGGTTATGAAGTCTGAAGATCTTAATTCCAATCCTGCTTCTTCTACTTGCTCTTTGTGCCCCTGAGTAAGTCTTCTCTGGTCCTCGGTGTGAGGAGGCTAGACTAAGATGGTCCCTGGTGTTCATTTGAATTCTGGATGTGTGGATTTTATTCATTTCCCAGTTCTATAGTAACTGCACCTCATCTTTTTCAGCAGAAAGACTTTTCTTTGAAGGTAGATGCTAAAGTTTGGCTTTCAACTGTGCTTATAATTACATTCTTACTGGTTAACTCCCTCTAGGGAAACTCCTCTTACCAGTGCAGATCAAAAACTGCTCACACAGGCTGCTGTAGAGAGGCACCACATAGATGATAAATATTTCTTTACCAGAATTTATCAGCTGTTTAAAATAATCAAGACATGAAAAAACAGTGGTTATATGAAATAGGAATTAAAATTTGACTCATTTTTATCAATAAAAAAAGAAATAATAATTTTATTATTTATCCATTAGGTTTATAGGGGGAAAATGTGTTGCGTCAGGAGGGGAACGAGGGAACGAGTATATATTAAGTAAATACTATGCACCAAGCACTGTGCCAAGAACTTTATTGTCTCACTTGACTCGGAAAGGGAAGAGACAGGATCAAATCTCATCTCAATATTCACCAGTTACTTGGCCACGCACAAGTAGCCAGTCTCTCGGAGTGTCTTTTTCCTCACTCATAAAAGAGGGGTGTTTCAATCAATAAGCATTTATGATGTACCAGGCACATGACTAGAGACTGGGTGCATGTACAAAGAACTAAACAACCTCTACTTGCAAGAAACTTACATTTTATCTTTCATAGATCTGTTGTAAGGATAATGTGGGTAAATCACTTTCTTAAGCCTTAAAACACTATTTAAATGGCAGTTATTAATTACTGTTGTTATCTTTTCTCCTAAAGGAACTGTAAAGCAACTGACCCCTTCCCCATAAAATCACCACTACGGCTTTTCTTCACAAAAATGACGTTTGGCAAACACAACTATTCATTTGTTTTATTGTTTTTTCTCCAGATTTTTCTTTCCTGGGATTTGAACAAACTCATGAAAAAAAGACATAAATCTTTTAATATGAAAACTAAATCTCTAAAGTACACAATTTTTCAAACTATATGAAGAGTAACAAAGATAATGGTAATTGGATGGGAATGGAACACTTGTAAACAGGTTTACATGGAAAAAGATGGGATATAATTTAGAAATCAAAAAGCAATTGCTCTTTTCTTTTTTTAAAACACTTAGTCTGTGTTTACCTACCAATAAATAAATGTTTTGTCAGGGAATAAAATGAGGCAAATAGCTATGGGCAATATCTTTAAACCAATGAGAGTTCCTATATTTTTTCACCTTTGTTGTCGGTATTTCTTTTTGCTGTCTTGTGTTGTCTTAAAAAGAGTTTATAGAATCAAAGAATGTGAAGAGTTGAAAGGAACCTTTAAATATGGTCCAGTCCAAGTGTTTTATTTTACAGAGAAGGAAAAGGAGGCACAGAGAAGTTAACTAAGTTGTTGTCCAAGGATCCAGCAGTTATTAAATGGCAAATCTGCCCCAAAGTCTCCCCTGGAACAGTTCAGGTTCATATCGCATCTTTCTAGCCCTGCCAGGTCAGGCAATATCAGGAACTACAAATAACACTGAAGGAAAAGAAAGAAGTTGGGGACAAAATGTAATTATGTTATGACAATATCAGTATGAAATAATACTTCAGAATACTGATGTGGCCTAAGGTGACTTAAGGGAAAGTTTATTGAGAAGAGGGATTCTTATAGTCAGTAATGATAGGATCATTAGTTGGAAAGGGCCTTAGAGATAAGATAGCCCATCTATTTCATTTAACAAAAAAGGAAACTGAGTCCTAGAAGCAAATGATTTGCTTATGATCACATACTTAATAAGTAGCAAGGAGAGTATTTGAACTCAAGTTCTCTGACTTTAAATCTATGGCTTTCTGTGAAGTCCTGAAAAAAATATGGAAGGTAGATGCAGACAACATCCTTTCTTCAATATTTTCAATTTTTCCCCCAATAAATAGGGATAGCCACCTGACCTTTGATTTTACTGGTATAACTTCTAATGCTACCAATGTAGTTCAGCTCCTTCTTTGCAATTTACATTTTTAGGGAGTTCCCTGGAGGACTGAGAGGCCACAGTCCTTCTCATAGCCAATACGTGTCAGAAACTGGGTTTGAACTAACTTGTCGGTGTTTTCCCAAGGTTCTGTCCTAAACCCTCTTTGTTTTCCTCTCTAAAATTACTCACTTGGCAACCTTATCAGGTCCTAGGGATCCAATTGTCATCTCTATGCAAGTCATGTGTATGTCTATATACATACATGCACATATCTTCCTGTATTATGCCAAGCTGTCTCTCTTTATTGAAAAAAAAGGAACAAAACTTACTCCAAAAAATGGCCATGGCTCTCTCCCCACCAAAAAAATTTTTTAGCAAGTCTTCACATCACAAATGATGTCCATTCTAGTGGGGAAAATGCTAGATCTGTAGTCCAGGGAGATTTCAATAGGAATCCAGTCTCTAACATGACGTAGTTGAGTGAGTAGTGAATCTCTCTAAGCCTCAGTATCCTAATCTGCAAAATGAGGAATAACTCTGGTACCTATCTCACAGGGGTGGTGTAAGAATAAAATGTATGTTAAGCATTTTGACACTGTAAAATGCTATATAAATGTCAGCTGTATAATTACTACCTTTTTCTTCCTGTCTAAACTTCAGGAACTAGCATTGCAAAGATTACAGATTTCTTCCTATCAGTGGGATCTTCTCACTTAATTGGCAGCATCCTCAGGATTGGGTGGCAACATAAGCTCCACTGGATGTAGAATCAAGGAACAGATTTAAGCCCAACTCTCACTTAATGCCTGTATGGCCTTGGAAGTTACCTCCCCTCTCTGAAACTCAATATTCTCCCTTTTAATGAAGAAATTGAACCAGATAATCTGAGGCCTCTTTCAACTTTGTGTTACTAGATGGAAGCCATTGTTCTGATCTCTGTTTGACTCTCCTGCCAGTTGTTTGAAACCATATCCCCTCATATCTACAGCAGCATCTGCACTCCCCATGTTCTCAGCAGACTCGATTTGACAAACGTTTATTAGTTTAGTAGTAGTAGTAGTAGTAGTAGTAGTAGTAGTAGTAGTAGTAGTAGTAGTAGTAATATTAGCAGTAGTAGTAGCAGCAGTAGCAGCAGCAGCAGCAGCAGTAGTAGGAGTAGGAGTAGGAGTAGGAGGAGTAGGAGTAGTAATGGTAGTAGCAGTATAGTATTATACCTCCTGCATACAAGGCACTGAGCTAGGTGATAGAACAGAACTTAAAAGAGTCCTTGCCTTCCAGAAACATTCTATTGGTGACTACACTTCCTATTTTCTCTAAGGATACTGACTTCATGAATCCATTATTGCTACCCTCAACTCCCTTCCCCCACATTCCACAATTTCTCTAATCCTTCTTCCATCCTCTCCTCTTTTCCTCCAGCCTCAGACAATGAGGTTGTCCTTCTCTTTTCCAAAGCTAACCTTTCCACATGTTATCTCTGATAGACAGTTTTTCATTCAGTCAGTTAACAAACATTTCATGTCTATTATGTGTCAGGCATTTTGCTAAGCTCTGGGGATACAAAAAGAAGTTAAAAAACACTTCCTGCCCTCAAGGAGCTCCCCACCTCATGGAAGAGTCAATAAGCAAATAAATATGTACAAACAAGCTATATACAGGATAAACAGGAAATAATTAACAGAAGAAAGGCACTAGAATTAAGAGAGATTGGGAAAGACTTCTGTAGAAAAAAAATCAGGATTTTAGTTGGGACTTAAAGGAAACCAGGGAATCTAGTTAACTCAGTGGAGTTAAAGAAGAATCTCCTAAGCATGAGGAAGAACCAGAGAGAATGCCCAGAGCCGAGAAATGGTGTGTCTTGTTAGTGGAACAGGCAAGAGACCAGTATTACTGGATCTAAGGGTATACGTTGGAGACTAACACGTAAGAAGACTGGAAAGGTAGAAGCGGGCTAAGTTATAAAGGGCTTTGAAATGCCAAATGGCATTTTGTATTTGCTCCTGGAAATGACAGAAAGCCAGTGGGGTTTACTGAGCAAGGGGACAATACAGCTGGGGTTGTGCTAATGTAAAAATACTTTGGTGGCTAAATGGAGGATGGATTGGAGTGGGGAAAGACTTGAGCGAAACAGACCTAGCAGCAGGCTACTACAATAATCCAGGTGTGAAGTGATGAGCACCCAAACTAGGGTAGTGGCAGGGTCAGAGGAGAGAAGGGTGATATACATGAGAGATGCTACAAAGGTGAAAATTGACAGGCCTTGACAACAGAGTACACAAAGAAGGTGAGAGGCAGTGAAAAAGTGAGGATGACACTGAGGTTATGAATCTGGGGAATGGGACAATGGCATTGCCCTCAATGCTAATAGAGAAAGTAGGGGGGGAGAAGAGATTGGGGAGAAAGACAAGGAGTTCAGTTTTGGAAATATTGAGTTTAAGATGTCTATAGGACAGCCAGTCTGAGATGTCTAAAAGGTGTTGGAGATGTGGTATTCTGTGGGTTAGGACAGGAGAGGCAAATTTGAGACTCATCAACAGAGAAATGGTAATTAAGTCCTTGGAGCTGATGAGATCACCCCTTGAAGTAGTATTGAGGAAAAAGAGAAAAGGACCGTGGACAGAGCCCTGTGGTTCTGAGCTATGCTTAGAGAGTGCAATCTGGAAGAGGAGCCAAAAAGGAAACTGAGGAGGGGGTCAGACAGTATTGTGAACAAGGCTCTACACCCAGTGCCTTCTTAGCTCAGGTTCAACACTGGGACAAAATGAAACTCTCATGAGTCATTGAACAAGGGAGTTTTACTGTGTTCAAACACAGCAAGGAGATACAACAAGGATCCTGTGGCATTAAGCTTTTCTACACAGGATGTCTAGTCAGTATGTCATTAGGGTAAGATGACTCATGTGGTCTTAGGCAAACACCAAGTCTGACCTTTTATGGATCTTTAATGTCCCTAAGCTAGGAATCTGTGTCAAGAAAGCTGGGACCAATCAGTTTGAATGCTGGGAGGAAATCAGGGACAACAAACCAAGAAAATGCTGGTCCCATCATTGGAAAGAATTAGGAGACAATGGTGTCCCAAAAATCTAAAGAAAAGAAAATATAAAGGAGATGGTGATCAACAATGTCAAAGGCTACCGAGGTTAAACAGAAGGAGTAGTTTTTACAAAGGCTACTGGATTTAGCAACTAAAAGATCATTGGTAACTGAAAAGAGGAGCTTCAGTGGAATGACAAGACTGGAAGCCAGACTACAAGGAGTTAAGCAGAGAGAAATTGGAGGTATTTATTATAGACAGTTATTTTGAGGAGCTTAAAAACAAAATTCAGAAGAGATATAGGCTAAACATACACATAAATTCTTTGACATCTCGAGCTATTCGCATATATACATATGTGTGTGTGTGTGTATACCTGCATATACACATATATAAGTATATATGTGGGTATATATATATTTTATATACATATATATGTGTGTGTGTATACACACATATATAGCTTCCCATATCTCACATATGTATGTATACATATATATATATATAGAGAGAGAGAGAGAGAGAGATGTGGATCTTCTGATATCCTATATGTACATATAGATACCCCTTCACTGACAAACTCCAAGAAAGCATAGTCAATGCTTGCTGCCTCTATTTCCTCATTGCATGCACTCAGTAGGACTGAAGCCATTTCCTTCTGACTTCAGAACTAGCACAACACCCACTTTACCACATCACCACTCTGGCATGTATTTTTAACCCCCTCTCATCTGTCTTTCAATGCTATCATTCTACTGAACCTGGTCCCTAAAGTCATCAGTTATTTCAAACTTTCTTGATAATGTTTCTCTTCTCCTTTGATTTTTCTATAGCGTTGGAGGCTGCTGGCATCGCTTCCTTCCAGATGCATCTGCTCCCTTGGCTTTCATGGCATAGTTTCAAGCACTCCTTTCCTATATCCTTTTCTAGTTCCTACTCACTCTATGTGGATATGTTCCCCAGGACAATAAACCTCCCAATGTTTGACATGGGGCATGCCGTGAACTTCTCCTTTAAACTAAAATAAAATGTAATTATATTTCAAAATATTGAATGAACAGAGAACACTCTCCTACAGGTTAATCTTTCAAATATCAAGATACTTTTCATCCAAGATCAAAGGACAATAGAATTTTAAAGCACCTGAGAAACCAGTTAGTTCAATGCCTTTGCTATAAAAATGGGAAAAAATAAAACAAAAATAAACTGAGTCACATAGAGGTGAAGTGACCAAATCCAGTGCAATCCAACAAGCATTTATTAAAAGCCTAATATAAGGGACTATGCTAGACACTGGGGGAGGGGACCACAAATACAAAACATAAAGAGTCCCTGCCTTCAACAAGCATATACTTTACTGGTCACACAGACAAGCCCAGGCCCGTGCTTTTGATGGGCAATCATGACTAAATTAATGCCATAACGAGTAAACAGATCTTTAAGCAAAGGTCCTTGGCTCCAATTAGCAATTGGAGGATGGTACAAAATATGTTAAATGAAAAAGCTTCCTTTTGGTGTAGGCTCAGTTATTAAGCTTGCTCCTGGCAGAACACCATTTAAATCTGGATAAGTCTGCAAATCAAGACCAGATCTCAATTCGCAGCTGGCTCCACACATTTCTGCCTGAAATGAAATTTTATTTAAGTTGCTCCTGCTAAATCATACTTAAAGAAAAAACAGTAACTTATCCAGTTAAAACGGCATTAATGCCGAGGTGATGCAGTGCAGATAAAATACAGCAGAGAAGAAGACACTATTGTAGTCATGCTGGGCCATGAGTAAGGTTAAAACGCATCTGTGTTGGTCAGAAAAGTAGCTTTTCAGGCAAACTCAGAGTTACCTCTACCAATTATTTCATTCATTGCTTAAATGAAAGAACCACGTTTTTCAACCTTTCATCAGACATGCCACTGAGCACACTTGAGCTGTGGATGATTTTTTCAGGTGGCTAAAGCAAAGGCATACATGAATTCTGCTGGTGTTCCACTCTGGCTACATGTCCTCATTCCCTGCAGCATTCTTCCTCTTTTAAGTTTTGAGACACAACTAAAACTGGGAATAATATAACAAGATCCTGATAAAAATGCATATGAGAGTAAAGACACAGCTGGCCGCCTGGATTTCTTTTTTTAAATACACATAAGGAATTTAAAAATAAAAATTCCTTCTTCCATACCATGTTGCCACCTTCAGGAAGAAATACAAGAACTACCTCTGTGTCCTAGTTTTCCTGGGAGAATGGTATAGACAACCCTGTATGTATCATTTCCAAATTATCCCTAATCCTACCAATGGCTGATACAATCTCACCAGGGAAAAGGAGCAAAAAACGAGTGGCATTAAAGGTGGGAACTGATAGATTCTTTAAATGTTATAATCTATTATGCAACTTAAAAAAAAAAAGATCCCCTTTAAAAGGTACCAAATATGATTTGACCTAAAATATGTGAAAACCTAAGAATGAAAATATTCTTTGAATAAATTAGCACCATTTCTCTATGTTGATCAGAGATGTTATCTAACTTCCAGACTAATAATAGTTAGCATATATGCAGTGTTTTAAGGTTTGCAAAGCATTTTAAATATGTTAGCTCATTTGATATTAACAATAACCCTGAGAAGGAGATGCTATTATTATTTCCATCTTACAGATGAGGAAACTGAGGCAAAGAATGATTAAGTGAGGTCACATAGCCACCAAGTATCAAGTGCCTGAAACAGGATTTGAACTCAGGTTTCACTGACTCCAAATCCCACTCTCTATCCACTACACCACCTAACCGTTGTAAGCAGTTTCCTTATCATTCAGTGGTGTTCAGTTCATTTGGAAGATCTGTAAGAGCATTTGATTAACAGGATAATAAGAATTGACATCTATGTCGGCACTTCAGAGATTTTCTAAGATGATTTATAGATGCCACCTCATTTGATCATCACAACCATGCTGCAAAGTAGGTACTTATAGGCATTATTATTCCCAACTTACAGATGAGGAAACTGTGGTTGAAAAATTAAATAACTTGCTCATGTGTATGTAGCTAATATCAAGAGTTAAGATTTATGCCAGGGTCTTTCTGATCCCAAAGCACTATACCACACTGTCTCTTAGAAGGCCATGAAGATATATGCCAAAAAACTGTCTCAAGTCGAGACTGCTTCAGAAAACTATAATTTGCTACACTGTTCTATGTATTTTAAAGCTCTAATCATTTTTTAAATCCATTAACTAATTCTACAAGTTAACCAATTACATTGCCCTTCAAAGTCACACACACCAAAAAATGAAAGGTTACCCATAGACAGTCCTCAGACAGTCCCTTGTACGGATTATATGTCATGTGAGAAGTTTGGGTACATGCTGACACAGTCCAGCCATACCTCCTACTGACTCTTCCTGATAAGATTGCATGACTGAGTTCCACAAAGTAGCAAACTATCAATATTTCCCAATCAAAACAATTAATTTTAGCCTCTTCCCTGAACTTTTTTCTTCCAGTGACATTTATTTTAATTAGCAGCAAAGAACTTATGTAATTAAAATAAATTTTGCATTTAAATATTGTTTATACCAAAGATGTTGACCCACTGGAGAAACTTTTTAAGGCCATATTCTTCTCTCTCTCTCTCTCTCTCTCTCTCTCTCTCTCTCTCTCTCTCTCTCTCTCTTTCTCTTTCTCCACATATGTATATATATGTATGCATATATACATACATATATCATATATCCAGTACCTCAGACTTGAAAAATCAACCAGAAATCAATGATAAAAGTGCAAATTTATAATGAACAAATTTTTAAAGGAAATCTTAGTTTATTCGGTTTTGCTTGACTCTGATCAAAGATTTATTTTTGAGACATTCTCCATCATTTTTTAGTTATTTTTATCCACATCCATTATTGCTATCCCTCAAAATAAAGTATTTTCACAAGTGTTGGATGACCTTTTTTGAGAAGATGAATCTGAACAAAGTTCAGTAAGAGGAGACATGGAGATTTCACTTTCTTACAGGTATATATTCAACTACCTATCAACAATCACGAACCAATTTTCATATATCTTTGACCCCATTAATGCTATGGTACGTCTTGTGTGAGTAAAATTGATGAAGTCAATTTCTTCAAAATTCAGTTCCATTTTTTTAAAAAGGGACGTACATTCTATCTCATGAATCAATCTAGGTACACTAAAATCCATGGAAAGAAACATTTGTTAAAAGACAAGGCTACAGAAATGGCACATATAAACAAATTTTCAAGTAATCATCAGAATGTAATCTCCTTGGGGTTGTTTCTTTGTATTTTTATCTCTAGCACCTAGCAGAGTACTTGGCACACTGTGGGTGATTAATAAATTTTTATTGACTGATGGATGGATTTCAAGTAGCCTATACAACCTCAAATGACACCTGCATAAAAATGAAAAACTCCAGTCAATTTCTGGGTCACCCCAAATATTTAGATACTTGACCTGGTAGGATGAATTTTCTTGGATGGTTTGGCGATGGTTAAATATGGCTAAAAATTCCATTTGCAACACAATTTTAGGATTTAATATCCAAACACCTACAACACAGATATTAAAAAGTTGTCTACATCTACAAACTAAAAAAAAAATAAAGTCTTTAACATTCAAAAAAATGCTACTACCATGTTGTTTTCATAACAACGAACTTCAAAAGCTAATAAGTCTTTGTGGAATCCTTGCTATTTTAACCTAGGCATTCTTAACCTGGGGTCCATGATTTTTTAAAAAATCTTTTCATAACTATTTCAATATAGTTGGTTTCTTTTGTAATCCTATGTGCTTTATTTTACACATTTAAAAACATTTTTTTCTAAAACAAAATCCATAGGCCTTACTAGTCTGCCAATGTTAAGAATTTCTGTTTTATTCACTCGAACTGTATTGTTCACGCCAAATCCAGAGATGCCAAGAGTTCAAGCTTTTCCATAACTCAAGGAGTTGGCTTTTATACAATATGACATAAAACAGTGAGACACTCCTGAATAAAGTTTATGGACTCGTGACCTTTCGGAAATTTTATTAAAGTTTGAAAGGTTCTTTGTTTTTTAAATTACAACTCAACTGCCAAATGGAGCTACAAGAAGTCTAGTAAATTGGTGACCTACCGGAAAAATATATTTATCCAATACTTAAGTAGAGTAACGGGAAAGAATAGGAAGCTACCAAGGCTACCTTTTTCAACATCCACCACATTATTACATAACAAATGAAGTATCACTTATTGTGTTATTTATTTGTTATTTTTAAAACAATGGCTGAGTGCTCTTGATCATAATTAATAGCCAGCTGGAGAAGGTCTGGTCATTACTTTACAGGAAATGTCTAACCTAAAGGTCATCATATTTATTATAAGTTGTGTTAATCTCCTAAATAGAGAGAACAGAAAGCAATTACTGTTATTTGTTGAACAGTTGTACATAATCATAAAGTTGATGCACTGTGGACAATATTCATCCATCTAGCTCAGAATTAGCCAGGGCTTAGGAAAGATACTGAGCAGTCCTTATTTCAGTCATTCTTTATCTACTGCAGGCATTCGTAACCTTTTTTATGTCATGGATCCCTTTCAACGTCTGATGAAGTCTATGGACCTTTTCTCAGGATAATATTTTTAAATGCATAAAATAAAATGCTTGATTCCAAAAGAAATCAATTACATTGAAATAGTTCATCATAATGTTTAAAACAAAAATCTTCACAGTTTTTCACATCTTAAGAACCTCTGAATTATAACCTTCCGAATCCATCAACCATTCAAAACAGGTAATAACTAGCTTTTTTCTTAAAAAAAATACACCTATATGATAAAGTTGCTGGATATACAGGGTAAAAGGAAGATATAGGCTGTTTTGATGCAGTTTTAAGGTCTTGATGCAGTTTTAAGTTTAATGACTAATTAAGGTTTAAATAGCTATTAAAGCTTAAAACTGAGTCAAGACTTTTGGGACATCCTTTAAGAAAAACCTTCTTAAGAATAGAGGCAGTATGGAATAGTGAATTAAGTACTGGCCCTGAGTAAAAGATGCTTAGTTTGAATTCCAGCTCCATAGTTTACCTCCTGTGTAACCTTGGGCAAATCACTTAATCTCTCGGGGCCTCAATTTTTTCATCTGTAAAATGACAGGATTAGTCTAAATACCAGGTCTGAAACTATCATCTTATAAATTGAAGTTCTCAATAGCAGTACAAGTGTGTAAAAGTTAATTAAACCAGGGGCTTCCTTATCCTCTGTTTTAGGGGCAGAATTTTGATCACATACCTGAACTGCTCATTTCATAGTTAACTTAGTTTTCTCAGTATTATTAATGATCTTCCTGAACTAACTGATCCAACTGTATTACTAAAATGAGCCAAAAGCATCATCATCATCATCATTATTGAAAATCCACAGGGAATGATGGACAGAATATTGTACTTAATGTCAGGAAAACATAGGTACAAACATAGGTCACCTCTGACACTTTCTACCCATGTGACCCCAAGCAATTTCTTTGCAGCTCAGTTTCCTCATCTGTAAAATAAGGATAGAATCTGGAGCTCAAAACATTTTTTAAATGTTTAAAAAAACTGTTTAACAAATAATTGGGGGGGGGTGATCTATCTATCTATCTATCTATCTATCTATCTATCTATCTATCTATCTATATACATATATATATGGAGAAAACCCTGATGTCAAAAATAAACAAATGCCTCTCAATTGGCTGATAAAGAAATTATCAACTGAACAGGCTAAATTCCATGAGAAGACATATACATACATACATAATAAACAAGTACCAGCTAATTATACATGAACACAGCTATAGGTATAGAGATATACACTCAGACAGTGAGGAAATATTGAAATTAAAGACACTTTTCAAGTCAGGGAAGGCTTCTAAGGCATGTATATTGAAAGACAGATCCTAAATTGGTAAAGTGAAAAAAGAAAGGCTATGTTAGGTATGGAGGAGCATGTTCAAAATTTCAGAGGCCCAACTCATGCCAAAGGGATAAAAAACAGCTCTTCTTAGACGAAGCTGAGGAGGAGTCAAGGAGCAGCCAAAGCATTCCACTTGGGAATGGATGAATATATAATCCTTAAGCCCCAAGGTTCGCTAGATTTCTTTCAGAAACATTGGCTACGGCAATACCATAAATGGAAGCCTAGTGCTATAAACAATTCAGCCAGTTCTCTCAATGCCTTAAGCACCAAGGCCAAGGGCACACATTGTGAGATCCTCCTCCTCAAGAAAATTGTGAAAGTAAAGAAAGAACCCCCAGGAAGAGGCTGAAGATGATGGTAAATAGTTCTCTCTCTGGGGTCTGCTCAGAGCATCCTGGCTAAAAGGAGAAGGTTGAACGAATCCAAACTAAAGTCTTATGGTTCCTCCCAAATGTTTAATGCAAAGCAGCAATGCTAGTTGAATATTTGACTGTAAGGTATATTGATTCAATGAGTTGTTAAATACAGAAAGATTCCCACTCTCTTCATTCTCTCAGTCAAGCATCAAGCATTTATTAAGTACACATCATGAGTCAGGCACTGTGCTGTGGTTGGGGAAGAGAAAATGTCTGCCATCAAGGAGATTACATTTTATTTGGGGGAAACAGCAGGTACATATATGTGTCCTTGTGTGTATATGTCCGGGTAAATATACACATATACATAAAGGTAGAGATATAGATGAGACAGAGAGAGAGAGAGAGTGAGACAGAGATACAGGCATAGATATACCTAATGTGATTTCATGGTATAAGGAACTATCAGTGAGAAATTTCCTCTACCAATATAGGCTGGCACCTCCTCAGTCACTTAGAGACTTACAGACTTGCCAAGAGCAGCTAGGGATCAAATGACTTGCTTTGGGGTCATGCAATCAATTACGGGTCAGAGGTGGGTCTGATGCCAACTCCCTATCCACTACACCTTTCTGCCCCTCATACAAAATACCCTTATAAAAGTGTTTGTGCATTTTGCTTATATAAACATTATGCAAATACATATACAATATGTATTAATTTGAACTGTTTTGAAGGGCTCTTGTAGTTAGGAGGATAAGGAAAGGTTACATCTAGAAGGTGACAAGTAGAGTTTTGGGAGAAACAAGGGCTTCTAACAGATGGTCAAGAAGAAGAGATATTCTAGGTATGAGAAATAGGGGGTGCCAGGGCCCAGAGGTGGAGTGTTAGGTGTGAGGAACCACTAAGAGCTCAGCTAAGCCACATTATTTACTATGGGAAGGGGAGTAATATATACTAAGGCTGGAAAGGCAGGTGGCACCAGATTGGAAGGGATCTAAAAGCCAAACAAAGGAGTGCATGTTTTATATGTCACTGGATGTTTAACTCTAATAGGCTATCTATCGATAGGCAGCGATTAAGCAACATATTAAGCTTGTGCCAGACACTGAGCTAGGCACTAAGGATACAAAATACAAAGGAAGAAACAACTATTACTCTCAAAAAATGATGAGGAAAGTATTAACATAGCCTCAGGCAAGCAATATGGGGTGTCCCACGTACATTTTTAAGCATTACACTGTACTAAGACTTTTGTAACATTCTGTATATTGAGGTTTGGGGCAGGGCAGGGGGTGGTTCCTAATAGTAGGGATCTCTCTCTCTCTCTCTCTCTCTCTCTCTCTCTCTCTCTCTCTCTCTCTCTCACACACACACACACACACACACACACACACACACACACACACACACATACACACACACACACACCTAACATCCCTGGTGACCAACAGTATGTCTATACAACAGACCGGAGTCACAGTATTGTCCCTGCCCAGAAAGCAATACAAAGCTACCTGCTCTGGACAGAAATCGAATGTTTCACCTTGTATTCATGACCATCATGTACTAATAAACTGAATACAACCATTTCTAAATGAAAATGAAAATGCTCTACGTGTAAAGAAATCTCTGTGTCATTAGTAAACACTGTTCAATATGACATCTCCCAAGCCTCTTTTTCTATCAGACCAATAATGAAGAATTATGATATCTGATTCAAATTGAGTTTGGGCTGATTTTTAGAAGGACAGTTTAAATTGTGGCCATTTCTGTGTATCCTGGAAACAGAACCCCGGAAAACTGAGAGGGAACAAAGGCTGAAGTAGAGAAGCTTGCGGGGGTGAAGAAAGAAGGACCTGGAGTCACCCAGGTGGAGCAGTAAATAGAGCCCTGGACCTTGAGTCAGAAAGCCTTGACTTCAAATCTGGCTCCAGATACTTTTTGGCTGGGTAACCCTGGGCAAGTCACTTAACCTCTGATTGCCTCAGTTTCCTGAACTTTAAAATGGGGGGTTTAATATCACCTACCTCCCAGGCTCGTTGTGAGGATCAAACGAAATATTTTTTCCAAACCTTAAAGCATTATGCAAATGCTAGCTATTGTTGTGGCTGTGAATTATTCTTAATGTTATCTGATGATGTTCAGATGTTTCAGTCGTGTCTGACTTTGTGACTCCACTTGAGGTTTTCTTGGCAAAGATACTGAAGTAGTTTTCCATTTCCTTGTCCAGCTCATTTTACAGATGAGGAAACTGAGGTAAATAGGGTTAAGTGACTTGCCCAGACCCCAGGTCCAGTGCTCTATCTTCTGCACCACCTAGATGCAATTAAAGGGGACAAATTAGCTGTTGAGTGATATGGCACTAAAGAAGAAAGAGTATGCCAACTAAGTGTCTTTGCCCTGTGTACCATGGGACATGAGGGAAAGAGTTCAAAAGTGCAGAGAGTTTCAAGAGATATGATGTTTTCAGGTAAAAGGCTCCCAGTGACTATCAGAAGATGGAAAAAAGTAAGCAAAGGAGACATAAGATGAAGGGGAGGTATGAGATATAATCCATGCCCTCAATGAGTCTGGGGAAACAGTTAAAAAGGTGATAGATGGTGTTTTTGAATCCCAAGGCCAGGTGGTATGAGGGGTGCAGTCTATTCTGGTAGGAAAGTAGCCTCAGAAGAGGTAGGTCAAGACCCCCAGAGAGTTGACAGGCTGGGTATCTCTTCCTTCACATCAAAAGCCCCAAATCTCCAGGACTAATTCAAGCTCTGTTAAGGCTTTTTTTAAATGGTGCATTTTGTCTAATGGGGAAAAACTACTCAATCTGTATTCAGAAGCTCTAAATTCAAATCTTAGGTCCGAATCTTATTGCATGACCTTGGGCAGTATTTCTATCTCTCAAGGCACATTCTCTCATCTATAAAATGAAGAGGTTGGATTAGATGGTTTCTAAGATCCCTTTAAATTCTACATAACATGCTCCTATGATGCAAAAAAAAAAAGTAATTTCAACCAAAGAGTTTCAAACTTCTTTCTGCCAAAACTTTTATGAGAGCTTGAGGTAAAATCCAATTACAACCAATAATGCTACAACAAAAATCTCACTATGAAAAAAGGATTCCCAAGTCCCACCATCACCTCCCATTTGTAAATGCTTTATGCTTTCAAAGCATAAAGCTCTGAAGGCTCACATTCCTTATATCATTAGCATCCTAACTGATGACATATGATTCAAATACGATATGATAATAAAATGATTTAGATGCCTCTCTGAAGGTATGGTACACTATAAAGAGTACTGAGTGGTCAGAAGCTGGAGGATCTGAGTTCAAGCCCACATCTGATATTTACTACCTATGTGACCTTGGGCAAGGGGTTTAACCCCTCCGTAGCACCAGTTTCCTCATCTCTACAATGACAGAGATGAATTAGATCAGGCTGAGATTTATGACCCTCAGAACCGTGTTAGCAGTGGTCTGAAGCCAATGATACATGGCAAAGTGGTCTCTTTAGAGCTTTATTTTCCTCCCCTTCCCTGTTCTACCACTGGCCAAATTTTAGCTATCTTAAAAAATAACTGAAACTGTTCCCAGCGAAGTTACCGACTATCTCTTGACTGCCAAATATGGTGGTCCGCATCCTTCCTGATCTATCTGCTGCATTTAATACTACTGACCATAATCTTCTCTGAGATACTCTTTCTGTGAGTTTCTCTATTCTCTCCTTATTCTCCAGCTACCTACCTGTCTCAATGCTACCTCTCAGTCTCCTCTGATTAATAATCATTCATACCATGTCCTTTAATTGTAGGGGTTCTTCTCCATCCGTCCATGTGGGGAGTCATACTCTTACACATGGGTGCTCTGTCCAAAGAATATAAATTTTGATACGCTTATACTTCCCAATGTATCTTGGGGTTTGGGGACCAGATATTTTTCTTCCTTATTTATTTATTCTATCATTGGGAGAGATGTTCTGTTTGTTTTAGTTGGGCTAATTTAACTCTTTTGTCTCATGTAGTTTTCATTTATGATTTCTTGAAACAGCTTGTAAAAACTAGGCTTTGATAAAGCTGATCTAGGATTAAATAGAGCTACTTGATTATGCCTTTGAACCTAAATCACTCTGGCTTTCATTGACTGGCAAATAATAGGTCCCAACCCAAGCCTCATTTGTTCATTGTTTGGGTTTTGGTGGCTCAGAATGAGTATAAATGGCAGTTGTTTCCGTTCTGGTCAGAAACTCTGAAAGTCCTTACCTCCTTGACTTGATTCTTTTGTGAAGGCAAATTAGGCCATTTTTTTACCTCAGTTCTTAGCTAGACTTTAAATACTGATTGGGCATTGCCTCAGGCAAACTGAGACTGGGAAAGACCTTAACTAAAACAGGCCAATGTCTCCCACTGCACCTGGAGCCACCACCAGTAATCCTAACCTAAGTCTTGCTACTGGACTCAGATGACTGTGGAGGAGTGAGTCTGATGACTCTGCAAAGCCGTGACTCACTCAAATCCAATTCACTTGCAGGTCAAGACATCCCCACTCCTAATGTCATTGGTTCTCTTTGAGAAGGACAAATAAAACAACTGTAGGTGTTGCCCAAGATTTCTTTTGTCTTGGCAACCTTATCAGTGTCTACAGGTTTGGTTATCATCTCTATGCAGATGATGCACAGACCTATATATAACCACAACCCCAGTCTCTTCCCTGAGCTGTAGTCTCATAATTACCTACTAGACGTTTCAAACTGCATCACAAACTTAACAAGTCCAAAAAAGAACTCATCTTTCCCCCAAAACCCACCCCTCTTCTGAATTTCCCTTTCTATGGAAGAAGACACCATTCTTGTCTCCCAAGATTGTAATCTTGGCATTATCCTCATCTCATTTTCCATCTATCCCACACACCCAATCAGTGGCTAAATTCTATTGTTTCTACCTCCACAATATCTTTTCACCCATCTCTTTAGTCCACACCCTCATTACCTCTTGCCTAGATTACTTCACCCGGCCTCCTAATTCATCCCTTTGCCATAATTCTTCATTTCAATCCATCTTACACACTTGCTGCCAAAATGATTTTTTCTTGACTATAAATCCAACCATCTCAATCAACAAAATCCAAATACAGTTGCTTCTGTTTGACTTCTAAAGAGCTTCACAACCTAACCTTAGGAAGACCTGAGTTCAAATAAGGCCTCAGACATGATCCTGGTCAAGTCACTTTGCCTCAGTTTCCTCATCTGCAAAAATGGGGAGAATAATAACACCTACATCCCAGGGTAGTAGTGAGGATCAAATGAGATAAAAATTTTAAAACTCTTGATATTAGGCATTATATAAATGTTAGCTATTATTGCTCCAACCTGTCTTTCTTGCCTCCCAGAATATCCCCCTCCCTGCTTCCCTCTGCGATCCAACTGGTGTTCTCTTTGTTCTTCACAGGCAACAAGAGCTATGAAACTACCTACCTGTACTTCTCACCTCCAGCACTCCATCTCCTACCTCTGCATCTTTTCCTACACCTAGAGTATTCTCCCTCCTTACCCTCACCTACTGGTTTCCATGATGTCTTTCAAGACTCAATTCAAATCCCATCTTCTGCAGGATACCTATCTGCCCCACCACATACCCATAACTGCTAGTGCCTTCTTCCTGAAATTACTTTTCACCTATTCTGTATATGACAAGTACAAAATCTAAATATTCTGGAATATATGTATATACACATAGACACATATATTCTGTACATAGCTTCTGCTTGTCTTCCCATCAGAATGTGATTCCTTTGACGAGTACAATGCTTTTTGCCTTCTTTGTATCCCCAGTACCTGGCATATAGTAAGTTCTTAATAGATACATGAGCCCCAAAGTAAATTTTCCCAAGGCCATATAGGTAAGAAATAGCAATGCCAAGGATTCAACTCTCGGTCTTTTGAGTCCAAATCTAATTTCCTTTCTACTATGCTATACTGCCTTTACATTCCTTTGCATTCTTCTTTAGCTAATACCCTGGTTTCCATATCTGGCACAAGTCCTTTTCATATCTTAGCTTGTTCACAGAGAGATCTCAGTGGATCCACATCAGGATTTTTAGAATGCCCTACTTTCCTCTTTGATATTGGGTGAATTTGTGAGTACAGAGAGTCAGAATTTCATTTTTGACATGATTTCATACTTCTTATGCCATCTTCCCCATGTCAGGCCATGGTGTATGATAGCTCTTTTCTAAAATATTAACATAATCCTTCCTGTAATACTTCTCAATCAATCTTTTCACCCAGCAATACATGACAGTGTTTCTCTCATTCTTTCATGCTTTCAAATTATTCACATCTGACTTGGGTAGAGCCAAGGAATATAAGTAGACAAGGGAACAGTATTACTATTCTCACTTTACAGAAGGAAGAAAATGAAGTAAAGATCTTTAAATGATATTATTGTTATATAATGCCTTAAGTTTTACAAAGCACTTTACAAATGGTATCTCATTTTTATTTTCACAACAACCCTGGGAGGCAGATGCTATTATTATTCTCCTTTTACAGATGAGGAAACTGAGGCAGACAGAGGTTGTGCAACTTGTCCAGAGTCACACAGCCAGGAAGGACCTGAGGCTAGTTTTGAACTCATTTTCCTCACTCCAAGTCCAGCACTCTAGCTGCTGCCTTCAAGTTATACGAAAACAAAAATTCTTCTAGAACCAAGGACTCTTCACTACATTTTTTTAAAATGAATTCTTCTCTGTTCTGATCTTGTATATTTTTTTCTTCCATTTTTGAGTGATTTTTTTTGCTTTGTTCTTTTGTAAAATTCTGAGGAACAGACTTAATTTGTTAATTTTATCCTTGTTATTGATACATTCAAGGCTATGAATTTTCCTCTAAGTATTTGGATGCATTCTGTGAACTGTTTTATATGTAATATCTATGGTGCATTTTTAAAATAAGATTTTCTACTGTCTTTACAATTTTCTCTTTCACCCAGTCCTTATTTAACATGTATATACACATATACATACATTTAAATGTGTTTGCATATGTATATTTACACATACATATATACATACACATATGTGTGTGTGTCTATCACACACATACATACACACACACACACACACACACACACACACACACACACACACACATTGGGCTTGAAGTCAGGAAGATCTGAGTTAAAATCTGGTCTCAGACACTCACTAGCTGCAAGATCCTGTTCTGTTTGCCTTAATCCATTGAAGAAGGAAATGGCAAATCACTCTGGTATCTTTGTCAAGAAAATCCTACGGACAGTATTGGCATACTATGGTTCACAGGGTCACAAAATGTAGGATGTAGCTGAATGAGTGAAAAACATATATGTGTGTATGTATGTTTATATAATTCCATGGGGACCTTACATCTTTAATAATTTCATCATCATTAATTTGTTCTGTTACATTAGAACCTTTCATTGTAGTATGTATCATACACAGAATCCAATGCATTTTAATATTTTCTTCTGCCTTCTATGTGGCCCAACATGCGATCAATTTTTCATGTAAGTACTGTGAAAGCTAGAATGTTGGGGGGAAGGTATAATATTTGTCCATCCCACTGAATTTTCACTACCTATCTATTAAGTCTAATTACTGAATACTCGGCTCTATAACTTCTTTTTTTATTTATCTTCTATTGATAATGATTTAAAATCCTTCATCATTATTTTAAACTATTTCTTCTTGCAAAGCTAGGAGGCTTTTTTTAAGAACTTTGCTACAGAACTATTAGGTATGATTACAATTATGGCTCATTTTGTATAGAGCTTTTTAGCAGGATATAATGTCCTTTATCTCTTAACACTTTCTCTTTAAATTCAACTTTCTCCAAAATCATTGACTGTGACTTCTTTTTTTCATGACTTGGCAGCAGCATGATAAAGTATAAGCCAATCTTTCATTTTTATCTAGTTAGATCATTCTGGACAACGTACGTTTCCTGTAATGATCATATGGTTGGATTTTGCTTTTTAATCCATTCTATGATTCTTTTTTTTTATTTTATTGGTCAGTTTAGTCCTTTAAACTATAAAATTTTAGGTTTGTCTTCCTTATAGCAATTCTATAAAAAGGGAATATATTATTTCTTAATGTTACTGTTGTTATTTTAAACTTCACAGGGCTACTCTAAACGAGATTCTTCTGTCTTATATTAAAAGATAAGCAAGATAAGACAAACAATGTGTTAATATAATCTGCTAATAAAAATCTACTAATAGTAACTAGATAACTGGCCTTAGACTAAGTAAGATCTGGGTCTATGATCCACCTCTAACATATACAAGCTATGTGCGCTCACACAAGTCACTTAAATTCTTAGTGTGTAGGCAATTCTCTAAGATGTTAAATTTCAGAAAAATTAGGTATTGCACTGTTACAAGAGGGAGTTCACTGGGAGCTCCCTATACCAAAGAAATCATGTGTTCTAGAAAAATAAACTGCTTTAACTTGGATTTCCCTTTTCTCTCCTATTTCTTCTTTCTTTCCTCCTCAGTTTCTCTGAAACACCCCCCTGAAACCTTTATTGATTTATCTAATACAGTACTCTGAGGAATCTCACATTTTGTTAGCAACTGGTTTATCTTGTCTGTTTTAAGTATTTATCCTTCTAGCTAGGAGTTTTGCTTGTTGTTCAAAGACTTCCTTGAAGTGGCTATATCCCTCTGTACACTTTTCAAAGTCTTTTTTTTTATTTCTCAAATTCCATCTCTTGTCTTCACAGCCCCTGCTGAGTTTTATTGCATAGATAATTCTGGGTTCATGGTCTATGCTTTTCAATTTTAAATGCTTTATTCCAATTGCTGCAATTCTCCTTTGTCTTACTTTAAAAAAAGTCTTTGTGATCCTAATTATTGTCGCTTGGCAAGTGATTTTTTTTACTTATTCTGACAAGGTTGTAGTAATTTTCTAGCAGTGGAGATTAACTATGATATGTTCATTCTTGTTATTTCAAGTTAAATCTTGGATTCTTCCTCATCAGGGATCTACGGACATTTCAGTTTGTTTTTTCAAACTCTTGGAAACTTCATCCAACACTTTTCTGAAATACAGAATACAATTTTTTGTTTGTTTGTTTGTTTATCAGGAGATGACTATCTATCTCGGGGACAGTGATTTATCCTCCAGGTCTGTAACTTAGATCTGTGTTTTCCAATATTTTGGAAATTTCGGTGATTTTTTTTTGAGCCTGTGTTTCTAGCTGTTCTGTCTTGTGTACAATTTTGTTTTCTGATGTAATGTCTCTTGTCCACTCCTTCTATTGTACTTTGAGGGTTTTTTTACTCAATCCTTCCATATTTATTATTTTCTTCTTCTTTTTTTAATTTTGCATAATTTCTCTCATGTAGTTACTTTTATAAATTATTTCACGCTCTTCTTTTGTTCAAGCTTGTAATTTTTTTCACCATCATCAATTCATGATTAATTTTTTGAATGTTTTGTCTCTTGGCTTGATGTCTCGGTATATCTACATGAATTCTTTCTCCACCTCCATCACTTCTGGTACTTCAGCTGATTCAATAGCTTTATAGCATCTTTTAAAAATTCACTGTGTTGGTGGTCTTATTCATCTTGCTCATTTTTTATTTAGCTTTTATTTCTTCACATAATTCATATTTCATATCTCTTTGCTATTTTTTTTAATAGTATTATCATTTTTATAAGGTGCCTGATTCTTTCAATGTCCTCACTCCAGCACCCTGGATCAATCAGTCCTACTCACTGAACATCTGAGCTCCTGGTTGGTTTGCACAAAAGCCCTTGTGGCAAAGCCTCCTACTGACTTCTGAATTAAAGAAGTAAAAATAAGCCTATAGCACCTCTCAGTCAAATGATTTTTTTTCCCATATGAAATGCTGCCTCCACCAAATTTCTCCTCCAATACCTCAGTGAGTCCCAGAGGTGAAAGTGTCCCCTTTATTCCATGAATGCTAGGAGTGTATAACCATTCACTTTTTAGAAATTCTGCTCCCTTAGAAAGAGGGAGACCCTACACAAATATACAAAGAGGCTCTGATCAATTCTGTTATGTCTCATTTCTTAATATTGTTTTTTTAAAAAAAACACCATTTTCCTTGATAACATTTTCTATTTGATAGTATCTTCTAGCAGGGGTTCTTAATGTCATGAACCTCTTTGGTAGTCTGGTGAAGCCCATGAACTCCTCCCACTAATGTTTTTAAATGCATGAAATGAAGTATATCATATCTAAAAGGGAACCAGTTATATTGAAATAAATGTGTAATTTTTTCCTTCCAAGTTCATGAACCCACTGAAAGCTATCCATAGACCTCTTGGAAGACTGCTAAGAACCTCTGTTGTAGAAAGACTAGAGCACTGATTTCCATTAGATTATGCTGTGTGGTTTTTAATCATTCATTCTGTTCCTTCAATCATTGATCAACACAAGGATGATTTATGATTCCATGAAAGCCAATGATGAAACATAATATCCATGAAAAACAGGTGGTAGATTTAGGGTACAGAATGAAACATAGATAGATAGATAGATAGATAGATAGATAGATAGATAGATAGATAAGAAGAAAGGAAGAAAGAGAGGAAGGAAGGAAGGAAGGAAGGAAGGAAGGAAGGAAGGAAGGAAGGAGGAAAGAGAGGAAGGAAGAAATGAGGGAGGAAGGAAAAAAGGAGGAAACAGGGAGAGAGGAAGGAACAAAGGCAAAAAGGATGCACACATGTACCCATATATTTATGTGTAGCCAGTGAGGATATTTGTTTTGCTTACTTACACATATTTGTTTTAAGAAATTTTTTTTCGACAACCCATAGAACAACTACAAAGAAGTAACTCACGGCGAATTCTGCACCCAGAGGCCACAGAACATTGGAGCGAGGGAGATTTCTGTTCCGGAGAAACCTGCAAACCTCTCGTAAAAGGTCCTTCGTGCTGCGGACTGGGCGCCGGGACTGGGAGCTGAGTACAGCCCTGCCGTGGCCGCGGCACCGAGAGGAACAGATCCGAGCGGGCTTCAGGGACGGGATCTCCAGCGGCCGCACAAGTACCTCCACCCACAGGTGACGGGGGTCTGTGAGAGAGTCCCTTTGGTGGGTCGAGGGGGGAGTGGGGTGCCCCCATGGCTCGGGCCCCCTCGGGAGACAGAAGCTGAGGGGCAGCAGCAGACCAGGGCTCTCCTAGCAGGCAGGAGCCTGGATCCATTGTTGAAGGTCTGTGCATAAACTCCCTGAGGGAACTGAGCCTGAGAGGCAGCCCTGCCCTCACCTGAGCATCTGAATTTAATCTCACACTGAATAGCAGCCCTGCCCCCGCCAAAAGCCCTGAGGCTGGAAGCAGCATTTGAATCTCAGACCCCAAACACTGGCTGGGAGGATCAGGAGGTGAGGTGGGTGTGAGGAAAATATTCAGAGGTCAAGTCACTGGCTGGGAAAATGCCCAGAAAAGGGAAAAGAAATAAGACTATAGAAGGTTACTTTCTTGGTGAACAGGCATTTCCTCCCTTCCTTTCTGATGAGGAAGAGCAATGCTTACCATCAGGCAAAGACACAGAAATCAAGGCTTCTGTGTCCCAGCCCACTCAATGGGCTCAGGCCATGGAAGAGCTCAAAAAGAATTTTGAAAATCAAGTTAGAGAGGTGGAGGAAAAGCTGGGAAGAGAAATGAGAGACTTGAAGTCAAAGCATGAACAGCAAATCAGCTCCCTGCTAAAGGAGACCCAAAAAAATGTTGAAGAAAATAACACCTTGAAAACTAGCCTAACTCAATTGGCAAAAGAGGTTCAAAAAGCCAATGAGGAGAAGAATGCTTTCAAAAGCAGAATTAGCCAAATGGAAAAGGAGATGCAAAAGCTCACTGAAGAAAATAGTTCTTTCAAAATTAGAATGGAACAGATGGAGGCTAATGACTTTATGAGAAACCAAGAAATCACAAAACAAAACCAAAAGAATGAAAAAATGGAAGATAATGTGAAATATCTCATTGGAAAAACAACTGACCTGGAAAATAGAGCCAGGAGAGACAATTTAAAAATTGTGGGCCTACCTGAAAGCCATGATCAGAAAAAGAGCCTAGACATCATCTTTCATGAAATTATCAATGAAAACTGCCCTGAGATTCTAGAACCAGAGGGCAAAATAAATATTCAAGGAATCCACAGAACACCGCCTGAAAGAGATCCAAAAAGAGAAACTCCTAGGAACATTGTGGCCAAATTCCAGAACTCCCAGGTGAAAGAGAAAATATTGCAAGCAGCTAGAAAGAAACAATTCAAGTATTGTGGAAATACAATCAGGATAACACAAGATCTAGCAGCTTCTACATTAAGGGATCGAAGGGCATGGAATAGGATATTCCAGAAGTCAAAGGAACTAGGACTAAAACCAAGAATCACCTACCCAGCAAAACTGAGTATAATACTTCAGGGGAAAAATTGGTCTTTCAATGAAATAGAGGATTTTCAAGCATTCTTGATGAAAAGACCAGAGCTGAAAAGAAAATTTGACTTTCTAACACAAGAATGAAGAGAACCATGAAAAGGTGAACAGCAAAGAGAAGTCATAAGGGACTTACTAAAGTTGAACTGTTTACATTCCTACATGGAAAGACAATATTTGTAACTCTTGAAACATTTCAGTATCTGGGTACTGGGTGGGATTACACACACACACATGCACACACGCACACACACATAGAGACAGAGTGCACAGAGTGAATTGAAGAGGATGGGATCATATCTTAAAAAAAAATGAAATCAAGCAGTGAGAGAGAAAGATATTGGGAGGAGAAAGGGAGAATTGAATGGGGCAAATTATCTCTCATAAAAGAGGCAAGCAAAAGACTCATTAGTGGAGGGATAAAGAGGGGAGGTGAGAGAAAAACATGAAGTCTACTCTCATCACATTCCACTAAAGGAAAGAATAAAATGCCTACTCATTTTGGTATGAAAACCTATCTTACAATACAGGAAAGTGGAGGATAAGGGGATAAGCAGAGTGGGGGGGGATGATAGAAGGGAGGGCATGGGGAGGAGAGTGCAATTTGAGGTCAACACTCATGGGGAGGGATAGGATCAAAAGAGAATAGAAGTAATGGGGGACAGGATAGGATGGAGGGAAATATAGTTAGTCCTATACAACACAACTATTATGGAAGTCATTTGCAAAACTACACAGATTTGGCCTATATTGAATTGCTTGCCTTCCAAAGGGAAGGGGTGGAGAGGGAGGGAGCTAAAGAAGTTGGAACTCAAAGTGTTAGGACCAGCTGTAATGTTCTTACCACTAGGAAATAAGAAATACAGGTAAAGGGGTATAGAAAGCTATCTGGCCCTACAGGACAAAAGAGAAGACAGAGACAAGGGCAGAGAGGGATGATAGAAGAGAGAGCAGATTGGTCATAGGGGCAATTAGAATGCTTGGCGTTTGGGGGGGGAGAGGAGAAAAGGCGAAAAATTTGAAACCCAAAATTTTGTGAAAATGAATGTTAAGAGCTAAATAAAAAAAAAAAAAAAAAGAAATTTTTTTTCTTTTTTCCCAATAGGATGAGAGTAGGAGAGAGAAAAAATCGATTTTCATTGTTTTTTTTTTTCTAAGTAGAGAGGTGAGATGTAGAATGTCATATGCACTTTCAGATGAGGTCACTCTATCATTAATTTTACTTAATTGTTTTACTTTATTAAAATGCAATCTCTTACGGAATGGGAGCAACCTGTAAGTGCTGGTAATGTAAAAACAAAACATCAATACAACTTTTAAAAACAAGTAAGACTAATGATACATACTTCACATATTTTGAGATTCTAATGATATCATGTATAGAAAGTACTTTTAAAACATTAAATTCCCATATAAATGTCACATATTATCATTTCAGTAATTCCCCAACTGCTACAACATAGCTCACCCTCCCCCTTCAATATAAGGATTTCCTGACTAGTCTAATCCCTCTTTATATTCTCCTTTGAACTTCCATAACACTTATAATCAAATCCACATGTTAGCCCTTAATCAAATACTATCCTGTATTGTTTAAGGTTATTTAATTTGTTTTTCTTATCTTTTCAAATATGATCTTATGATCACAAAGTCTGCAGTCAACAGACAAGGGGATATAAGCCCCAAAGAGGATTTGGGAATGGTGTCAAAAAAAGTCATCCCTTGACATAAAATCTAATAAAAATCAATATTAAAAAGATGAGATTCACCAACAGGGCATGCTGAGGGGGTGATGGGAGGTAGAATCTACCTGGCAAGTCAAACCACCTTGATGAATATTTCCCTTTAGATTCTTATGGTGAAAGCCCAGGACATTGGACTCAAGAGTTTGGGAATAGCAGTGTCCCTCAAACCATCCGACTTACTTTCAGTCTAGCCTCTACAATCATAATTGAAGGGAAAAAAGCATTGTAGAGAAAGGGCCCACCTTACTCATCACCACTAGCAACACATATTGACCAGCTCCCATCAACAGACAGACAAGCACAAGAGCTTTGGGAAGGGTAGCAACCCAGGCCATTGGTCCTGCTTCCATCCCAGTCTTCATAGCTATTATCCTGGAAGTAACTCACTGGGAGAAGACACCAGGCATCCCCAGCACCTGCCAATCAACTGCCACTCACAGGGCACATGGGCAAGTTAGCATAGATGAAGTAGAGACAGAGAGATGGAGACAGAGAAAGACAGAGAGAGAGAGAAAGAGAGAGAGAGAAGAGGGAAGGGGAGGGGAGGGGAGAGAGAATGCACTGGGCGAGTCAAAATATCACCATGACCTTGACCACAACTTCCCTTCAGACAAATGGAGAAAGCCTAGAATACTGAACCCAAGAGCCTTTGATGAGTTATGCTTCCAACCAAGTACCCACAGCCATCATCCTAGGACACATCCCTCATAGAGAGACAGTTAGGCAGATGCTATATACACCTCTGTTGTAGACACAGAAAAGAAAGTTCTTGTCCTCAAAGTCCTGGGCACTATCAAATAAATAATTAAACCTCAGAAACAAATATGATTTTATCAGTACGAAAGACTTTAAAGAAAAAGCATGACTACCTGCTTTGCTACCCTAAGGACCAAGAACCTTTCCATTTGACTTGTAGCCGAAACCTTCCATGTGTGTTTTTTCCCTGTTAGAGGAAATGAGTTTTCCAAGAAGAGGAATATCTTACCTTTCTATCTGTAGTCTCAACACTTAGCACAGAGCTTTGCACTCAATAAGCCCTTAATAAGTACTCTATCCATTCCAATATAGAACTAAACTACTTTAGGATGGTGTTTTTGTCTTGGGTGAAAGTGACAAAGAAGACAACTTAGGATTGAGGTAAGCAAATACAACAATCTGTTGTACAGAAGTGAAACGGTCTGTCTTGGAAGGTAGCTTCAACCTCATTAAGAGGCTCCAAGCAAAGACTGGATGAGCAAAGGTCCAGTAGGCTATAACACAGATTGCTTTTGGATGGGGGTTGGACAAGATGGTCACTATTTATTTCTAAGGCTCTGTGAGTTGCCAGCTGGCTACTCTTTCTTAGCTTTTAACTGCAAAAAGATCCTTTCAGATAAAGGCCCCACCTTTATACACGTCTTCAATCTATCCCATAGCATCTAGCATAGCGTTGAGACACTAGTTGGAATTTAACAATACTCAGGATCATATATTCAGAGTTGGAAAGAGTTTTAAAAGTCATTCAGTCCAATACCATTTTTTTCATATGTAGAAACTGAAATCCACAGATATTAAGTGATTTGTTAAGGGACACACACACAGTCAATGATAAAACCAAGATCCAGATTCTGGTACTCGGAATTAAAAAACCAACCCTCTTTCCACTAGTCTACAGGTTGGTCTAAATCCTTACAGAATAGCAGAGATTGCCTTCTCCCTCTCATCTAAGGTAATGAATTTTGGTGAACTCCCTCTTGGTCATATCTAGTCTATTCTCTGAATATCTTTATCATCCTGCCCATTTTCTCCAACCCTTACAGTTTATTGGTGAGCCCTGGCATCTTATGGAAATATGGAGGGAAATCACAGTTTAGAACCATTTGAATAGGCCCCATAGACAGATGCCTGTTTTGACATTCACAAGTTCTTCCACAAATTAAGACTAATCAGAGAGCTGCAGAGCCCCACAGATTTAATGAGTTTCCATTCTGCCATCTGGACGCATAAGGAAGTAGAGAAACATTAAGTAAGTGGCATTGGTTAAGGACAGCCAGTACCAGTTACACCCTGAAAGTCTATTTCCACAATGAATATCTGGATTTTTCTATTTAATTAATAAGTTTTTCTTGGTTACATGGTAAAGACAAGATCTTTTCTGTTTGTTTCCTGAAAATATTATCTGAAAGTTATTGAAGTCTCCCAACCAAATGTCCTGATTGGTACTTACAATATTATCACACTGTTGATTCATTCTTGTTAGAATCTTATTAACATAAATAACAATTAGAGTCTCTGAGGTTGTTGCTGTCTTTGCCGCTTATTTGTTTTTGTATTTTTTTCCTACTATGTATTTCCAAACACATATTCACTGGGTTTTTTTGTTGGTTGTTTGTATTGGGATGGAAGTTTATGTATCTCAGATTTAGATGAGTAACTAGCTATTTCCCAGTGCCTATTATGAGCTTCTATCCAATTCTTATTCCTTTTCCTTAAACCTACTACTTCCTGACCCTTTACACTGAGTAGGTTCAAGTTGAATACATAGTAGCCTTGGTACCCCTGATACCTACACATGGTACCCTTGACCACAATATTAAAAAGATCATAAGATTCAGAGCTAGAAGGGTCCTTATAGGCCATCTAGCTCAATGTCTCATTGTTCATCCTTAATTTTAGAAGAGAACCATGACATCATAGGGTAATGTCTTGATTTATTCATGAATTGGATTTAAGTGAGGCAGAGCTGCACAAAATAATCAGCCTCATTCATAAAGTCCAGTGACGTAACAAAATTCTTGATAACTAGAGATAGCTTGGGATGTCGTGCATAACTTTGGCATCTTCAATGTCCAACCAATCCCTAAGTGCTCCATAGTGCCTGGTTCAGTCGCCACTGGAACAAATTATTCTTATCCACCAATTCCACAGGGGAAAGTTTTCACATACTTGGAGCAGACATTCCCCTAACTCACTGATGGGTTTGAGGTCCACTGTCTATCTTCAAACTGCTTTAGCCCATCTGCTGAGATGGTTTTACCAGGGCCACTGTGCAAGGCCACTGTGCACAGGCCACTGTGCAAGCTACAGCTTCTTGGAACTACAAGTAAGAGCTGGGTGAAGGTGGACACCAAAGATGGATGAGCATCCCAGAAAAGGGCTCAGAAAGCCCACACACAACAGAGGTGCCAGCTCTCCCTGAACAGCCCATCTACCCTAATTTCTCACCACTTAAAAGAAAACTGAAGTTGACTAAAGTGAAATAACTTGCACAACATCACACAGTCAAGTGGTTGGCACAAGACTCAAATCCAGTTCAACTAACATTTTTTAAGTACCTACTTTTGTGAAGGCACTATGCTAAGGGCTAAGTGCAGGTGATCCCAAAAAAGACAAAACACAACCCAAACAGATTAAAGTCTAATAAACATATGCAAAAGGGAGGGAGGGAGTTGTGATGATGATGATGATGAAGATGATGATGATGATGATGATGATGATGATGATGATGACGCCAAAGACAACAAAATAGCCATTTATATAGGACTTTGAGGTTTGTAAAGCACTGGACAAATATTATCTCATTTTATCCTCATGAGTGTCCTGGGAGATTTATCATCTCCATTTGACAGGTGAGAAAACTGAGACACACAGAATTTAAGTGACATACCTATGGTCACAAGGATAGTAAGTACCTAAGGCTGGATTTGAATTCACACTTCCTGACTCCAGGTCTGACACTGGCATCCAACAAAGCAAAGTTATCAAACTCATAGCCATCCATATAGGTCAAATAAGATTAGAACATAATTAAGAATTGCGTAACAAAATTTTAAAAAACACGGTCCAACAGAGATGATGATAATTTGTGGTTTTCTAAGTCAATGGGTGGCCTACAGGGATCCATCTGAATTTGACATGACTTTACCATCTAGAAGACTCCTGACTCTCCATGGGATTTGCTTTCTTGTACACTTCAGATCAGCGTTACAGAGCAAATATCTACAATGTGCAAAAAGCCTCCTCGTTGTTGGTGATACTGAGGGAGACTCATGAGACATGGAGCTGGGAACATAGACGTTGAGTTCTATTTTGATGATATTTTCAGAGAATTTTTCCATTGTCAGTGATGTCAGCAAGAGGGGCATAATCTCAAACTCTTCCAATACTCTGCTCTTGCAGGAATTTTCCACCAGTAAAAGAAATCCTGAGCTCTCGAGTTTGGCTCTGTTTAACTATGTTCAATATTGACTTTACCTTTGAATTCTTAATTATGTCCCGAGAATACTTACAAAAACCAACAAGTAACACAGGCTACCATCTAAATTCCTTTCAATATATACAATGCTTCACATCTCTTACATCATGAAGTGGACAAAACAGGGTTTTAACACACGCCCTAAGACATTTGATGTAGAAAAGTCAAGGAAGTAAGGGGTGAAGATGCCAGGGGAAAAAAGTCAATGGAAGATAAAACAAAAGATGAGCAAGGAAAAGGGGGAGGAGGGAAGACACAGAATGTATTTTGCTAGATTATTAGCCCAGGTGGGATCCCTGATTGCTAGGTTTAGCTGAACTATGTCTAAGAGTGAAAGGGACAGGCTTAGCTTGGGGATGGCGCCTATGAAGGGCTCCAGGTGGCACCAATTCTAACAGCTGGTACAGTGAAAACAAAGGCTGCTAGAACGAGGCCCCTCTTCTCCCCTGAAGCCAGACATAATTCTGGCCGGAAGGGAAGACACCAACAGACAGATGCACACAGCCAAAGTCATCTCCCTTATGTATACAAGGGGAGGAACAGAGTTGACTGAAGTCTCCCTTCTATGAAAGCTTCCCAGAGTATAAAAGACAAGCGTAGCCCTGAGTACAGAGAGATAGTGCCTTGCACACATCTTACACTGTTATATTTTCCTTTCTGCTTTATTTCCTTTCACCTTTGTTTCTGTCACCTTCCTGATCTAAAAACCATTGGGCAGCAGATGAGAAATTGCAGATCACACAACAGAAGCCACTAGAATTTTCACCTATTCCACAATGGTCTGCTTTGCTAAAATTGGGAAACCTAAAACAGGAAATATAAGCCTTTAAGCTACCTTTTCTTCATCTAACAAGAACGGGAGTAAATAAGTTTTCTTCTTGTCCATCAGTATGCTTTCCTATGAGAATATAGGGGTCCCTAAAGGCAATTCTATCAATGTTACTTGTGCTTAGGCACTAAGCCAACTTAACTGCTAAAGTAGGTAGGTAATTCACAGGCGCTGCACATGAACCTGGCCAACAGGACGTGGATTTTCCTAAGAGATTCAGAGAACAGTCTGGAGATACCAATCCAACTCTTTTCCAACTATTTCTTTTCCTTCTCTTTGAGCCATAGGTACTACAGTGGTTAGAGAACTAGACCTGGGGTAAAGAAAACCTGAGTTCAAATCCAGACTTAGACATTTACTAGCTGTGTGACCCTGTGCAAGTCACTTATCCTCCCTCAGTTTCCTCATCTGTAAAATGGAGATAATAGTAGCACCTACACCACTGGACCATCGAGAGGATCAAATGAGGTACTATCTGTAAAGTGTTTATTATAGTGTCTGGTATACAATAAGTACTCAATAATTGTGTACTCTCTCCCCTAATAAAAATAGCTAACATTTACATTGTGCTTTGGGGTTTACAAAGTGCTAAAGAAATGTTTTTGTACTTTAAATTCTCCAGAGATTATGCACATAAATAGGCAAATACAATACACATACATACACATCCAAGTCCTCATCATATCATGCCTACACTAGTACAATAATTTCTAAATTTTCTCTGTGCTTCTAGTCTCTCCCTCTTCCAATCCATCCTGAATACGGCTTCCAGATCAATCCACCTAAAATACTACTTTGCACATACAAATACATATTATATCAATGGATATGACTCCCATTCCCACAATCTGTCATCCACCCAAAGTGGTTTTCTCTCTGTTCCAACATATACCAGTTCATCTCTCCCATCTCTGAGCCTTTGCCCTCTCTCCTTACCAAGTCCCTCTCCTTCTTTAAAATGTTGCTTAACCACCATCTTCTCCATGAAGCCTTTCCTGATTGCCTTCAACTGCTGTTTTTTCATTCTGTGTATTTATACCCCCAAGATCTAGAATAGTCCTTGTTACAGAGTAGGTATTTAATAGGAGATATTTAATAAATATATGCATTGCCTAACTAATTGGTTGCTTTGGCCAAACTGGACAACTCACTTAAAAAATATCTGAAATGTCCTTCATTCTGCAATTTATTATCACTGTTCCTTGCCTGAAATATTTTTGTTTCAAACACTCCACTTATCTAATCCCTAGTGATCCCTTGAGGCTCAATGAAGTTTCCTCTAGCTACTCAGGTCCATGGTGACCTCTTCTGAACTCCGGTAAGCACTTTCTATTTATAACTCTCATTTAGTTTTTCCATGTTCTACTTTATATTCACAGATCACAGATTTAGAGTTTGAAGAGACCTCAGAGGCCAGCAACTTCAATCCACATACTTACCTATAAACAGACTGAGGCCAAGAGAACTCAAATGGCTTGGCCAAAGTTACATTGATAATAATAAGATGCAGAATTAGATTTCAAGTCCAGTCCTCAACCCACTACAACTGATCACTCAATAAACATTTATTAAGTTCCTGTTATGTGCCAGGCATCATGCTAAGTGTTGGGGATACAAAGAAAGGCAAAAGATAGTCCCTCCTCTCAAGAAGCTCTCTTTCTAATAAGAGAAAGAACGCAAAAACAACTATATATGAATCAGATGTACACAGGATAAATTGGAAGCAATCAACAGAGATAAGGCATTAGAATTGAGAGGTATTAATAGTTGGTTATTTCAAGTGTACACATTAGGGACACATTTTTCACAGGTCATCACAAGGCTGCTGTTGTTGGTGATAAAGAGCAAGGTGTTCCAAAGACATATTCTGGAAAAGTTAGGTGGTACTGTGCATAGAGCACCAGTCCTGGATTCAGGAGGACCTGAATTCAGTTGTGACCTCAGACACTTACTAGCTGTGTGATCCTGGACAAGTCACTTAATCCCAACTGCCTTAAAAAAATGCCTTCTCAGCACATTGGGACTCTGACTCTGTTAGAGCTAGAGCATCTGAGCTGCAGAACAAAATCCCCAGATATTCTCAGCTAAGCTCCAGACAGTCTCAGCTGAGCTCCATGTGGCAGTCAAGTCCCAATCCGACACTTTATCTCTATTTTTCCACCTGTGGAGGGGGTTGGTTAATAACACCTCTAATGTCTACCAATAAGAAGAAATAGTTGCCATGAAGAGAGTAAGGAGAGAGAGGATAATACTTGAGGTAGGGAGGAAAGAATAGGATGACCTTTATAGTTTTAAAGAAGAAGAGGAGAAGGAGGAAGAAGCAGAGGAAGAAAGAAGAAAAAGAAAGAAGGAGAAGGAGGAAGAGGAGAAGTAGAAGAGGAAGAGGAAGAACAAGAAGATGGAGAAGAAGGAGGAGAAAAAGAAGAAGAGGAAGAAGAGGGAGAAGAAGGAGGAGAAGGAGAAGAAGAAGAAGAAGAAGAAGAAGAAGAAGAAGAAGAAGAAGAAGGAAGAGGAGGAGGAGGAGGAGGAGAAGGAGAAGAAGAAGAAGAAGAAGAAGAAGAAGAAGAAGAAGAAAAAGAAGGAAGAGGAGGAGGAGGAGGAGGGGAAGGAGAAGAAGAAGAAGAAGAAGAAGAAGAAGAAGAAGAAGAAGAAGAAGAAGAAGAAGAAGAAGAAGGAGGAGGAGGAGGAGGAGGAGGAGGAGGAGAAGGAGAAGGAGAAGAAGAAAGAGGAGGAAGAGGAGGAGGAGAAGGAGGAGGAGGAGGAGGGATTGGGAGTGAGGAGAACTGGATTTTAGCTCTGACTCATATCACCATGTAATCACCATGTAATTTTAAAAATTATTTTCCTAAACCACACATCTGACTATGTTGCTTTCTCCCTGTTTAATAAACTCTAATTACCTTCAGGATCCATCCTAAAATCATCTGTTTGGCTTTTAAAGCCCTGCACCACCTGGCCCCCTCTCATCTGTCCAGCCTTCTCACACTTCATTCCACAAAAGTACCCTATGGTCCACCTACCTGACGCTTCCTCTCTAGACCCCAGGCCTTCTCCTGCTGCCTGAAATGCTTTCTCTCCTCACCTCCACCTCCTGGCTTCTCTAGCTTCTTTAAGACAGCATAAACCCCTCTCTCTGCAGGGGGCCTTTCCCTGTCCTCTCTTCTTACTGGGACTGTTGCTAGTCACATTTATGTTGTATGTATCCTGTATGACCAATTTTTTACATGGTGTCCCAGCCATTAGAATGTTTGCTCCTTGAGGGCAATCATTAAATCCTCGCCCTGATACATTTTTGTCCTTCAATCTTAGCAGTCGTGTCTGACTTTTCATGATCCCATTTGAGGTTTTCTTGGAAAAGATACTGCAGGGGTTTGCATTTCCTTGTCCAGATCACTTTACAGAAGAGGAAACTGAGGCAAGCAGGGTTAAGCAACTTGCCTAGGATCATACAATTAGGTATCTGAAGTTGAGTTAGAGCTCGGGTCCCCCTGACATCTCCTTCATCCACACAGTGGATAAAGCCCAGTGCTTTACTCACTATGCCACCTGGCTGCCCTACCTGATACACAGAAGGCTCTTAATAAATGCTTGACTGTCTCACTTTCAGCAAAGCTCTTCATCTCTCTAGAACTTCACTTCTTTAAACATAAAAAAGAATGGATTTGGATGAGTTATTCTTAAAGATTCCTTCCAATGCTACTATCCAGCTTATTTTTCCACAATTGATACTGGTATATTCTCTACAGCAGAGTTTAGAATTCATTATATGTGTTTTCATTATAGTATATATACTCATATTTTTAAAAATTCCCCAATATTATACAATTTATGAACTTATCCCAGTTGACCTTTGGATATTATGTGGCAACATGATTTATATTTTTATCCCTGGAAAAAACACTAAATGGAAACTTAAAAATATTTATTAACCACTAGAATGATGAGCGATTATAAGGAAAAATTACATAAAAAATAATTATAGTGTTTCTGACTTTAAATATGGGTCACTTAGCAACAGGAATCATTGTGTGGGGTTGAGGACATACTCACACTTTGAAGAAACTAGCTTAGGAAACTGAAATTGCATTTCCTCTGCTAGCCGATAACATACGAAGGTAATCATCAGTATTTTAGGATGGTAGAAGGAAATTGCATGCCTTCTGGCTCCTTCTCTGGGCATGGTCCAGTAAGTGCAAGCATTGAAATGTCCACTGGAAGGCTCAACAAATACCAAAGAAGGAATTTGACATTGCAAATAATTACGCTATAACTCTATGAAAATAAAATACCAGCTACTCCGCTACAATCACTATACATAGCAATTAGGACACCGACTTAATGATTCTATACCAGACAAATTCATGGTTTACTCTCGTCTATTTTGTTTTCACTTCAATCTGGGCTACAGGCAGATTTTTCCAATAATTTACACAGTATTCTAAATTAAGAGAAATCAGAAATAGTGAATTTGGCCAAACCTGTTGCTTTATTTTGTATTTCATGTAAAAATAACAGTCACTGTTAGTAGTCACGTCAGTTTTTCCCCAAGTTCCAGTAAACAATTATTGTTATAGACAGGACTTTTATATTTGGAAGACGAATCATTTTCAGTCGGTCCCCTTGCTTTCAACACTTAGCAAAGAACTTGCATGCAGTAGGCACTCAGTAAATAGTTATTGAATTTACTTGAATAGAATTGAATGCATACAAGAAAATGGCTTTATATATAAAAAAATATATAAATAAAATTTATATTATAGACACAGAAGGCCCAGTAGCCCAGAGTGAAGCTGAGTAATTTCTGGCTTCCTAAGCCTCCCAGAATCCCTAACCATGTTTCAATGCCTTCAGGGTTTACAGGGAATTTTTTTCCCTCTGAAACAAGAGTTTTTCTTCCTTAGAAGGGGGAAAGTTGGCAGAGACAATACGACAAACATTTATTAAGCACCTGCTATGAGCCAAACACTAGGCTAAGTACTTCACAAATATTATTTCATTTGAGAGGCAAATAGACAGGGGCTCCTAACAGGAAAGACGCAAATGAATGAATGAATCCAAAATCCCATTTCGGAGGTAAGCTGGTAACTTTCAGAGAACTCTGGCCAAAAGAAAAATACTTACTACGACTCCACTCTTTGTGACCATCTCCCGAAAGGTGAAGTTGCACACGGCCCAGGCTAAGTAATAGGTGGACATGAGTGGGGTCTGTGAAAAGTGATCTGTAACCCATCCATCTTCCTCAAAAACCGAAGTTTCTACCGGCATGTTAGATAAAGACAAATATGTGGCTTGATGCTTAATACTGATTTTAAAAGTCGCCTTGTAGATGGGTTCATCAAAACAGGGAAAGGCCTTTCTCGCATGTGTTGGAGAGAACTGTGTTACACCAAGGAACCTAGAAGCAAAAGGAAAAAAAAATCACCCATTGCATTTATAGCTTGAGTTACGGGTGCATTAGGTATGGCTGCTCCTAAAATAAAACATTTTTGCCAGATATGCAAAGTTCTTTTTTTCCTGAACAAAACCAAAATGCATAAGCAGCAAGAAAACACATTTCATATATAATGCATTTTTTTCCAACAATAAAAGTTCCTCAGGGTAGTTTTTGTCTCAATTAGAGTAAACTCACAACCAGAGCAATATATAGACAATAAAACATTACCAAAAAAAATTTACTGGAATCATGTTGGCAAATAAAATAACTAATCTTGCTTGCATCGTGGCTCATTTTCTGTTTCATCAATGGAAGGTGTGAAGAAAAAATTAAAACCAAATGATATCAAATCCATAACTTAAAACACTAAAGAAAAGTCTTTAGATAAATGTATGTTGCAATGGGCACCATGGGATCCCCCTGTAGCCTATGATTTTTTAAAAAATGGACTTTTATTGGGCTTTAGAACTCATCTGTAGGGGAAGCTAATTGACACAGTGGATAGAGTACTGGCCCTGGAGTCAAGAAGACCTAAATTCAAATCCAGCCTCAGATACTTGCTAGCTGTGTGACCCTGAGCAAGTCATTTGTCTTCAACTGCCTCAAAAAAAAAAATTTCTCTGCTCCAGAGGTAACTGTTTTCTACCTCTGATATCAATCACATTTAAGTCAATGGCTCATAGTGTATTTCATTCTTATTGTAAATATTATATTTATATAATATTCATATTATATAAAAAGCAACAGAGATTAGTGGAAAGTACACTAGAGTCTAGAGTACTTGAGTGTAAGTCTCAAGACAGCTTGCTACTTGTGTGACCCTGGATCAGTCACATCCTTTCTCTTTACCTCAATTTCCTCTTCTTCTGTAGAGAGTAATATTCAATTAATATATATTAAGTTCTTACTCTGTGCAAGGCACTGTGCTTAGTGCTGGGGATACAGAGACAAGAATGACATCATCTTTGCCATCAGAAACTTACATGGCGTTTAAAGTTCATCACAACTGATGCTGAATGAAATGAGCAGGACCAGGAGAACACTGTACACAGTAACAACAGGGAGTGATGACCAAATATGACTAGACTTAGCTCTTCTGAACAACTCAATGATCCAAGATAATTCCAAAAGATTCATGATGGAAAAATGCTATCCACCTCCAGAGAAAGAACCATGGAGTCTGGATACAGATCTTTTCACTTTATTTTCATGGTTTTTCCCTTTTGTTCTGTCTCTTCTTTCACAACATGACTAATGTGGAACTATGTTTAACATGACTGTACATGTATAACCTATATCAGATTGCTTGCTGTGTTAGTGAGGGGGGAGGAAAGGGAGTAATTTTTAAACTCAAAATCTTATAAAAAATGATTGTGGAAAGCAATCTTTACAAGAAATTGGAAAAAAATAAAATACTATAAAACTTAATAAATTTCATCACAATCATCCTACTATTTCAGTTTTTTTCCATCTCCTTCCCTTACATGTGTGACCCTGGGCAGGTCACCTAACCTCTATCTGTCTCAGTTTCTTTCCTTCTCTCTTTGTGACCATTTCCCAAAAAGCCAAGCTGCATATAGCCCAGGCTAAAAGGTGAACATGAGTAGGATCTATGAAAAATGATCTGTAACCCATTCATCTTCCTCAAAAACTGAAGCTTCTCCCCGCATATTAAAGACAAATATGTAGCTTGATGCTTAATACTGCTTTTAAAAGTCGCCTTGTAGATGGGCTCATCAAAAAAGGGAAAGACCAAACTAGAAGCAAAAGGGGGAAAATGAGGATAATTATAGCACCTATCTCACAGGGTTGTTGTGAACCTAAAATGAAGTGCACATAATAGGCACTTAAGAAATGTTTATTCCTTCCCTTCTCCCTACAATACAGTCATGCTGACATATTTGATGTTCCTTCTCATACAACACTCATATAAACACTCCATCTCTGGTCTGCATGCCTTTCCACTGAGTATCACCTGTGACTGGAACTCTCTCTCTCTCTCTCTCTCTCTCTCTCTCTCTCTCTCTCTCTCTCTCTCTCTCTCTGTCTCTCTCTGTCTCTCTCTCTGTCTCTCTCTCTCTCTCTCTCTCTCTCTCCCTCCCTCCCTCCCTCTCTCCACTCTCTCCCTCCCTCTCTCCACTCTCTCCCTCTCTCTTTCCTTCCCTCCTCCCTCCCTCCCTCTCTCCCTCCCTCCCTCTCTCTCTCCCTCTTTCCTTCCCTCCTCTCTCTCTCTCTCTCTCTCTCTCTCTCTCTCTCTCTCTCTCTCTCTCTCTCTCTCTCTCTCTCTCTCTCTCTCCCTCTTAGAATCCTTGGCCTCCTTCTTAGGTGGTAGGTGAAAAAAAGAGCTGAACCGTAAACCATCTATTATTGGTTCTAATTACTGAATTCCAAATAGAATGAGAACAAATTGGATGAATTATGCCAAAGTCATTGATGGAATTAACTAGGCACACTATTTTGAAACTCGGGTTTATAGCTATTAACAATACTACTAATAATAAATCTACTCATTTCAACAGCTTCCACTTTCTTGGACGCAGCTCAAATACTATCTTATGTATGAGCCTTTCCCTGTCACCAGCACCCACCACCACCAGCAACTAGTCTATTGATTCCCTTTCCCCGAAGTTACCTTGTACCTACTCTGAGTGTATTAGTATCTGTCTATTTGTCTGTATGTAGTCTCCCCCTTCCAAATGTGGGTTGCTTGGGGTCAGGGGCTATTTTTGCCTTTCTTTGTATCCCCAGTGGGCACTTTAAAATATCAGCTGATCGATTCTAGAATGAGACCACATAAAACCTTTCACAACAGGGAAACTAAAATACCCATATATCTTGGATGAAGAAATCAGGAAGTTATATCCAGAAATGAAAACCTCAAGGAACTTCAATCCCTGAAAAAGGAAGCAGTCCCATCACCAGCAAGAAGAAATTAGTCAAGCCACAGTTTGCAATGAGAATCAATCCAGGATAAATCAGCGTTTAAGTACAACAGAGACATCACCCTAGTAACAGATACTAACTAGGCACAAGCTAAGCCACTTAGATTAAGACAAACGACTAAGACAGGTCTGCAAGGAGGGTGGCATGAATAACATTTGGAGACAGAGAGGACTGGTACCTTCAAGAAAAAAAATGAGAAGATACATAAAAGTTTCAGAGGGTCAGAGGAAGAGGAGGGTGTGGAATGGGACTCAGCAAATTCGTTTTACCACAGCTTTAGCTGCACTTTCCAGGCATAACAGGCCCATTTCTTTTAGCTGAAGCTAATGTTAATAGTTCAGTAAAATACTTTAGTAAAATCCAAGTTTTCACTATGTCAAGGCCTGCCCTCAAAAGTCCACAAGAAAGAGGATTGGGAGCTAAAACCAATTTAATGAAACATTTCAGTAAAGAACTCCATCATCCTCAAACTTTACAGTGTTTTATCATTTCAAAAGGTTAGTATTTTATAATAATACTGGAACTTCGCTAAAATATTATTGTAACCCAAGTCCAATTTAGTTGCATAAGAGTTTCCTCATTGGTAGAGATTTATTTCTTAGTGAAGTGAGGAGTTGGTAGAATCCTCTTCTCCTGAGCTCTCAACAACTCTGCCCCACAAGGGAGCGCAGAGCACTGAGTTCACCATTAAGCAAAACTTTTTGCAAATGAACTTTAGATCCAAGGTCACACAGTTTGCATGTGTTAAAGGTAGGACTTGACCTGGGTCTTCTGACATAAAATTCTAATGTTTCCATGATACCTTGAGTCAAAGGATAGTAGGAGATGAAAGTTCCAGGTTCTATCATTTCAAAAATAAGAATTATATATGTTTAACAAATCTCAATTCTTAAAAATATATGGTCTGAAAATATATAAAAATTAGACATTTTTAGATTAGTCTTATGTCTAGCATTTTAGAAAGGATTTCAAAAAAAGCCTGGAAAGACTTACATGAACTGATACAAAGTGAAATGAGCAGAACAAGAGAACATTGTACAATGTTGCAGCAATACTGTACAATGATCAACTGTGAATGACTTAACTATTCCCAGCAATACCAAGATCCAAGAGGATTCTGAAGGACCCATAATGAAAAATGCTATCCCATCTCCAGAGAAAGAACTGCTACCTTTATTTTTTGCTACCTTTATTTTTCTTGTAATTTTTATCTCCATTTTTTTCACAAGATGACTAATATGCAAATATGTTTTACATGACTGCACATATTCAACCTTTATCATATTGCTTGCCTTCTCACTAGCGGGGGTGGGGGAGAGGGAGAGAGAGAATTTGGAACAATAAATTGTGAAAAACAAAGGTTAAAATTGTATTTACATGCAATTGAGGAAAAATAAAATATTAAAATTCAAAGAAAGCACTTTGAATGTTACTAAGTATTGGCCAAATGCTAATTGGTCCTCACTAATGGTTTAAAAAAATTTTAATGACAAATCCCATAGCAAATATTTTTATTTCCTAATAAAACAAAGCCTTTATACTCCTCTCTAATATGCCTCCCTCCATACATACATCCCATCTATCAGCTTCATGCTGACATAAAAATAAGTACAAATATAGCTTTAATTTAATAAGATTTTTAAACGCTGATAAAAGCATTAAGAATTGTAAGAAAGTATGGAATATGAATGTAATAGAATTAGGATTAGACTTAGAGTGGAGAAGAAGCAATGTACTATATATGAAGCAAATATGGCAATTGCTATAAGAAGCAAACTATATGAAGAATTCACAGAAGCATGGGAAGATATCAATGAACAGAAGGAAAGTGAAATAAGTAAAACCAGGAAGCAAATATGAAAAATATAAAAAAACACAAAAATGGGAATGGAAATAAGAAAAAGTTAACAGTGGGTAATTATAGTGACCAAGCTTGTCCCTTTATAAGAGATGAGAAAGTATACTTCCCTCCTTTCTTTGCAAAGGTGAGGGATTATGGGTATGGAACACTGCATATACTATCAGGCTCATTAAATCTAATGGTTAATTTCGTGAAACTGTTTTTTTCTCCCTTCTTTCTTTTATATTCTTTGTTACAAATGATAGATCACTTGGTGGAGGGGAGGGAGTCAGCATACATTCAGAAATAAAGATAATTTTAAAAATATTGTATAAATCAAAATTTTAAATTTAAAGAAAAAATAGAAAGCTGCAACTTGCAGTATTCTTTTTCTTTGCTTTTTTTATGGCAATTCTCTTCAATTTCATCATTTATACTTACTTATGAAGTTGTAATTTATAAGCTAACCTGATTATTAGATATTTATTAAGACGTTGTAGGGTTGGTTTTTTTTTTCCTTATTGAGTATAAATGAAGTTATGGTAGGGGCCAAATGAAGGAACGTTTGTCTCTCCCATCAATCCATTTGTGTTGAGGAATATCTTAACTCAAAGGATCTCTTGAGATATCTACTAAGAGGCCATTAAAACTGGGAATATAGGATGTAACAGAATATCAATGACCCACAAAAATTAGGAATATGATGAGTTTCTTAACCTGGCATTCCATAGGCAATATAACCACTAGATTCATAAATTTAGAAATGGAAGAGGCCTTAAAGGTTATTTAGTATAAACCCTTCATTTTAAAAAAAAGAGGAAACTGAGGCCCAGGAAGAAGCAATTTTCCTAAAATCATATAGTTTGCAAGTTGCAAAGCTGGAACTTGAACCCTGGTCTCCTGATTTCAAATGCAACCTACCTTGCCAACCTCATCATACACAATCATCCTCTGGACCAGTGATATCCAACACAAATAAGGATCCTTGCAGAGTGCATATTGATTTAGAAAACCATAGGTTATCTCTGTTTTGTTATATTTTTACTTGTTTTGTTAAATATTTCCCAATTTCATTTTCATTTGGTTCAAGCTTCTCATGTGATAAGGGCCACAGAGATCCAGCAGGCCACATTTGATACACTGCTCTAGACCAGCCAAAATGATAAACACACAAACCCAGAAAATATCCTTGTATATTTCCCCCATATTTATATCTTTCCTCTCTAGGATGATCTCACAGTCCTCTCCATCCAAACTCTACACTTGCTTCAAGGTCCCGCTCAAACCTCAGCAACTTAAGAAGGTCTTTCTTGACTACCTCCAGGCTACAGGGATCTCTCTTCCTTCTGAATTCCTCTAACACTTATCATATGGTATCATTCTCACAATATACCACCTTGTAGTATGAGTTAATTTTTTATGTCTATATGACTAGGTCCCTCCAATTGTAATTTGCTTCAGTAGTTTTAGACTTCTTTGTAGCTCCCACTCTGGCCTTAGCACAGTGCCTAGAACATCCAAAGTATTCAATGAACACTTGATTGATTAACCTTTCAAGTCTCTGTGATTTCTAACTCTAATGATTCACTTTGATCAGTTTCTCAGCAGCGTGAGTATACCCACCCAACAAATGCTAAGAACTACCGATCTGCTGCTAATACTTGTTGGGGTTGGAAGCTCAATTCCGTGTGGACAGTCTCGGGCGGGTAAAGGTGGGAACTTCTAAATCTTAGAGCTCTCACGAGACCCCCCCAGGAAACGGCTGGGAATCGAGGTGAACCGAGCTATCTCGTGTATTTCCGCCTCTTCCCGTGAGAAACGTGATGGGAGAGAGATCTCCCCGCCCTCGAGATTGTCCCGGATCTGGGCACACTATTGTTATCTAACAGCACGGTATTTAGATGCAAACTATGCGACTGGAGGGTTTAAGCAGGATCAGGAAAGCCTGAAAGTTCTCTTGGGCGGAGGGGCACGGAGCAGTGAGGACAACAAGGCTCCGCTTTTCCTCTCTCCCCTCCCCCTCTCTCCCCGCTTATACTTCTACTTCCAATCTTTTATTGTAAGATCTTTGCCTCCTTGGGAGATCTTTCTCTTTCCCTCCTAAGGAAGAATTCCCCTGCACTTGTAACTAGACCCTGAAATAAAGCTCAACCCTTGTTCGACTCTGGAACGTCCTTTCTCTCATACGAGCATCCGGTTTGGCCAACCGAAGACCTCGGGATAGAGGTAAGAAGACTCGGGTAGCCCTCAGGCCTCTAGGCCTGGCAAATACTAATACTGAGGATAATAATAACAGATAGAACTTAAATAGGACCTTAAGGGTTTCAAAGCACTGTACAGATCTTATCTCACGTTATCCTTACAACAAACCTGGAGACAGATACATTATTATCCTCATTTTCTACATGAAGAAACTAAGGCAGACAAAGTTAAAGTGACTTGCCCAGGATCACATAACTATTAAGAGTGAGAGGCTGAATTTGAACTCAGACTAGCTTTTCCTCCCCCTTCCCTCTCTGTCAATCACCCACATATAGTTCTACTGGTGAGTATTAATCTACTGATGTATATTAATCACTGCTTTACATATGTTACGACAACTTGTGAGGAAGGCATTAAGAATAACATTCCCATTTTATATATGAGAAAACTGAGGCTTGTGGAGGTTAAGTGACTTCCCCAGGACCATCTAGGCTTAGGGAAGGGCAGAGTCAGAATGTGACGCTAAATCTTCCTGACTTGAAGCTCCATACCCTCTCCACTATACCAAGCTACCTCTGCAAATATAGCTCCCATTAATCATTCTCCACTGAGCCCCCAAAATGTGTTGATCAATGCATTCAACACTTTTGGGAAGTCAAACAAAGTTACGACCATGAGCCCTACCCTCAAGGAACTTTCAATCAAGTGGGCAAAACAAAGTGTATATATATTAAAAGATAGCTATAAAGGGTCATATACACGATGCATCGAGTGACTCGAACATGGAGCATCATAGAACATCCTTGGAGGGAGAAGTCTCTATCATAACGTATTAGATTTTAGTTCCCAAAGCAAAGACAGCTAATATTTAGGAAAGAGCTCATTAAAAGTTGACGCTCTACTACATCTTGGCTAATGAGCAGTTGATAAATCCAAATACTCATATCCTGGAAATACTTCATGTAATTTGGGCCACTCGAAGAAACCTGTGAATCAAAACAGAAATGGCAACTCTTTTTGATGACTATAATTCCCACTGACTTTGTACACATAGGTATGTACATGCAGGGATAACTGCATGCATTTAGGTATTATCTAAATGAGGAAATAACAATTTCACACTCTGGCACCTGAAGAAGAGTGGAAGAGAATTTTAATTCAATAATTAGGAACTAGAAAGATATCCATGGGCAAGGCAAACAAAAAGTATAAACAGTATCTGCTTTTTGAGCTTTTTTATTAAATGCTAACTTATGGACAGCTACGTTTTCCATCTGAATAATTTCTATTGAGAGAGTAACATGGAGGACCAGGGAGGAAAGAAAGCATGAATGATAAGGTTTTTAACTCTCTTAACTGATTTATTCACTTGATAGATATCTTCAGGGTACCGGGCACCATAGGAAACAAAAGGTTAATACAACATGATTGGTACCCTCAAGGTGTCTACATTCTAGTAGAGGAGATGAAATGGGCATAAAAATAAGTATAATACAGTAAAGAATACGATAAGTGAGCAAGAGAGAAAGACTGTCCCATGGAAGTTCAGAAAAAAAGGATTTGGTTTTTCTGGGTCTCAGTTTCTTTATCTGTAAAATAAAGGGTTTTTACATGAGGAGGGTAGGGAGAAGATAAAATAGGATAAGCTTGTTAGAAGGAGTATATTTTGAGCTAGACCTAAAAAGATAGGCTGAATAGTAGGAAGTGCATAGGTAGGGACTGGAGGAGAGTTCCCCACGTCAAGGTACCAATATGGCATTGTGGTATAAAAGGAATTCTATACTCCACATCAAAAGACCTGGGTCCAAAGCCCAATTCTGCCACTTGTTTACATATGAGACCTTAGGCAGGTCACTTAAACCCTAAAGAACACAGTTTGCTCATCTGTAAAATGAAGGTATTGTGCTAGATGAACTCTAACTTCACTTCCAGCTATGATGTTGTCTGATTCTGTGAATAGAGGTAAACAAATGAGAACAGAACAAGGTGTGCTCAGGAAATGATGAATAGGAAGCATGGTTCAACTAGAGCCCAAGAGACACAGGAAGTAACGGGGATGTTAGCTAAGAGGTCAGGATAGTCAGTCAAGGCCATATTATAGATAACCTTCCAGGGATGAGGAGCCTATAGCTTCAAGACCACATATGACCTTATAGAGTCCTTGGGTGCAGCCTTTTGACTGAGTCCAAGTTTTACAAAACAAATCCTTTTATTACAGGGATTTGTCTGTGAAGTTTAGATTCAGTCAAAGGGCTGCACTTGAGGACCTAGAGAGCCACATGTGACCTCGAGGCCGCTGGTTCCCTGCCCCTGTATCTAGACTAAGGAAACTAGCCTTTGAGCAACAGGCAATTGCAAGCTTTTACATAAGAGCTGGACATAATTAGGGCTGTACTCTAGAAATATTAGTCCAGAGGTCATGCACAAGAAAGGCTAGAGGGCATAACAGTGAAGAAAAGGAAACCAGAGAGAAAGCTACTGCACTATCTTGGGTCAGGTATACTGGCTATTCGGGGTAAGGAAACGGAGGGTCTGATACAAGCAACATTACAGAGCTAGCATGTATAAGACATTATGGCTAACTAAACAACATAGGGAATGGGAAAAACGTCAAGGATGAATAGCGGAGATGTTGGCTGAACCTACGTGACTGGGAGAATGACCACACCATAAACAGAAACACAGAAGTCAGGAAGAGGAGTGGTGATGAGGCTGGTTTTTGATATGTTAAGTTTGAAATGCCAGCAGGATGCCCAGGTGGAAACAATTAACAAACATAACAGAAATGGATGAAAAACATATTTCCATAAAGGTTTTGCTAGGAAATAAGCAAATTGAAAAACAACAGGAGGTTGGTGATAGGGAGAATGTAGTATCTTGTCACCTATTTCTATCTGCATTCCTTAACCAAAATCATCCCTGTCATCTAATGAATCCCTCTATTACCATAAAAAGTTTTACTTCCAGAAATGACATTCTAAGAATGTCACTCCAGCACACCCAGAAGAATGTGAATAACTTACATGTATTTTAATTCTCTCCCATTTAAAATAAATGACTTGATTTTCGTAACAACTTGTCAATTTGACATTTTGCTTGAGCTAAGGAGGAGGACTTAAGCTCTGTTTTGCCTCTGAAGGATATAGAGAATTGATTTCTTTTCATTTATGCGGAAGTCCAATAGGCAAGCCAGTTGTGTCAAGTCATTACTATAACATTCAGCAGAAGTAATGCATTAATGTTGGATGATCCTGCCGGCAAATTACAACATGTGATACAAAACAATTTCTGGTTTATTATTTTCCGTTTGCCTCTTCGTAAAGGCAAAATAGCCAAGAAACAAACATTTGCATAACACTGTTAGTATTCAGATTGATTCATGGCTTTTGAGGTGGAATCAGCCAAAACCAGGAAAAGCTTATAAAAAGAGTGTTATTTTTGAGAAGCACCTGCTTTGACCAGATCTATTCACCTCTCATGGACAACATAATGAAAAATTATGTTTAAAATGTATCTGGTAGCTGCTGCCGTATACTTAGGGTCATAAGAATTTTAAATGAAGGGTAAAAACTCTAAAGAGCTAAAGGAGAGTTGTCATGAAATATACAGGCATCATCCAACTTCAAAGAAATCATTTTTCCTGATACTTGTGGTGGCTAGGCTGGAAGTTGGTCTACACATTCCAAGGTCACAGAAGTTACATGGTATCCCTTTGGAGAGCAAATTGTTATGCAAAATGTTTAAAATTATGACTGAAGAGAAACACTAGCAGGAAGGCAGGATGGGCCATCCTTTAGATTAGGAATTTTTATGCACTTCAATGAGTCATTAAACCGATACCATTTCTGTAAAGAAGCGTAAATGCTAAATACTCAAAACCATAAACAAGAGTGTATTCCTTTAAAAAAATAACCATTCTAGTAAACTTAAAAACATAATGCAATAATGTGAGCAATATGTATGTAGGAAGCAATCCATATGGGAATAATTGTGTTATAAAAACAGAACATAATATACATAATTGCTTCCCCCTTCACATATTAAATTATTTTGTAGGCTCTTGTTGAAGATGAGAGTTAAACACAATCACCATTGATAGAAAGTGTTTTAATTGAAGGAAAAAATGGTTTTCCTACAGCCTTATTATTTTATTTTGGAAGAAGGCTAAATTGAACAGTACCAGGAATTCACATGCTATGATTTGAAATGATGAAAGGCTTTAATAAGTACTAAATATCTTTATTGTGAGAGTGCAGAGAATTACTCAGGACCTTGCAGCTGTTGACCAAATTTAATGGTGAATTCACTTATGCTGGTCTTTAGGGTTGGTTCTTGGTATTGGTGTTTAAGCCAGTATAGGGGAGGGAGTCCCCTGGTCCCTGGGACTGAGGTGATATCGTAGACCAAAGAATAAAAGGTTGTTTTATTGTGGGGGTTTTTCTCTACCTCGTCCTGCCAGGTTCTTACAAGAATCTAAACTATGCAGTTTCTGAACCCATGATAGGAGCATCACAAGCACACACACACACATTTTCTCTTCCCTCTCATTTCCAATGATCTTTCTTTCTCCCTTCTTTTACCTGTGGCTGAACCTAGAGACAAAACAGCCAAGAATGCCAAAAAGCAACAACGACAAGAGAGACCCTAGTGGCTATGTGGGATCCCAAAGGTCACTTATATTTCTTAAGGCAAGGTAGCCCATACTCTAACAACTGAAAATCCCAGTCACTAAGTATGAAGTCTTATTCCTGCTTAAAATCAAGCCCTCCTCATATTACTTATTCGTTGTGTGACAAGTCTCTCACCTCTATGAGCCTTAGCTTTTTCATCTGTAAAACAGGCTCGATGCTTACACTGCCTACCTCTTAGAGTTTTTAGTATGAAAATGCTTTATAAACCATTAAGCACTATATTAATGTGAAATGCTGTTCTAGTTGTCAAAGTCCCTTTCCCTCTTTTTCTAAGAGGTAGATAATGAGTAGAAAAAGAGCATTAGATCTTGAAAAAGGAAGCACTGCTCCACATTCCAGCTCTATCACTTACTGGCTCTGCTACTTTGAGCAAATTACTTGAGCCCAAAGTCCTTCAATTTCTTGAAATCATCTGAGGTGGGGCTGGACCTATGATGTCACTGGTATATAGAAATTCTTACTGAGAAAACTCTCTCTGCCAATGCAGATCCATATCTGCTCCTCAGAAGAGACCTCAGATGAAATCTCCTCATTTTACAGCAAGGAAACTGAGGTCCGAGGTGATTAAATGATTGTCCCAAGATCTCACAATATCAGAAATGAAATTTGAACCCAGAACCCCTGATTCTAGAGACTATAGTCTTTTGGCAGTGTCATCAGTATCAGAGTTTTGCCCACAGTAAATTACTTACCCAAGGTCCCACATGCTCAACAAATGACAGAAGCAACATCCAACCCCCATTCTTCCAAATCACATTGCTTTGAAACTGACTTATTAAAAAGGAAAATTATATGTGCTCTTGTCTGTCTCAAAGGAGATAATAATGTTTGCAAGGGAATGGAAAGAGCTCTGAGGTTAGGGTGTCTTCAGTTCAAATTCCACTTCTGATGAACTACTTAGATGACCACTGAAAGAAATAAATTTTTCTCTTTTATATTAGGAATCAATTATTAATTGAGATTTAGGTTTCAAAGAAACTGCTGTAGGTTATTCAACTAGTCTCTGAAAGGCATTCTTGATAGATGAGATTATCCAAATTGTCAATAGATTGATACATACTTTTTAATCTTCAGTGGGACTCAGAGACCTTACAAACAACATCCAGTCTGGCTAAGATCTTGCCCTTAGAAAATTAGTCCCTGTCTGTCTATCCTTGGAGTCTTCCATTAGAATTGAGAATTCCCAGCTTATGAATGGGAAAACCAGCCAACAAGGTCTAAGGGTGAGATGGATTCTTTTGTCCAGATTGCTGGAGGCAGCTGAGTCTCACAATTAGACCACTTTTTCTTTTTTTGTTTTGTCAGGGGTTTTTGTTTGTTTGTTTTTGTGGAGGGAAGAAGGCAAGGCATTAAGTCACTTGCCGAAGTTCACAGAGTTAATAAGTAGCAAGTGGCTGAGGCCACATTTGAACTCAGGTCCTCCTGACTCCTGTAAGGTACTCTATTTGCTTCACCACCTAGCTGCCCCCAGAGCATTTTTTTCTGCAGGAGGAACTGAAGACTTTTTGCCCACCTCTTTATTAAGATGTCCACCCCCTCATGGGCTGTCAACTAATCAGAGTTGATTTTCACTTCAGCTACACCCCCTTTTCCAAAGGCTTTTTAAACATTCAGAGGCCCCCAAGATTTGTCTTTGGTCCTTAAGAGTGCCACTGACTTCTTTTGTTAATTATTTGCTAGCCATGATTAACAAAATGTCAATTACCCAAAAATTATGTTTCCCAGACTTTTCATATGTCACATCACAGGCAAGTCTCTTAAAAATTATAGTCTGTATCCTCATGTGCAAAATGATGGGGGTGGTCTGGATAGCTTCTGAGGCCCCTTCCAACTTTAGACCCAAGATTCTAAAGTCTTTCATAAACCCTAAGTCATTACGTGAATATCAGTTATTATTCTTATTATCCAATCTAGGACCTTAGTTTCATGCAAAATACAGTTGTCAAGGATAAGATAGCAACTTTTTTCCTCATAAACCTTTATCTCTCTTTTGTTACTGTTCTTGAACAGATGCAAAAGATCAGGCATATGTCAATCCATTTTGCTAAAAACACCATCAAATGTTTACATGGGGAGAAGTCAACATCGCTGACACTTAACCACCAATTCCTCCTGCTTCTAGGAGCTCACATGATAATGGATGAAGAAAAGAGAAAAAGGAACTGTCCATAACATGAAGGATGTAGGCAGGTTCATCCTCAGAAGCCGTAACATTATTATTCTCCCATAACACTTTCTTCCCCATTATCCCTTCCAAGCCTGTGAGTATTTTCAAACTGGTGGCCATACTCTGAATCCTCTGTCCATGTAGCTGGTTAAAAATTAGCTGTAGGAGCCAGAAAAATATAGAGGCAGTTGTTAAGGTATTAAGGCAGAAGGGAGCCTTTCTGGAAAAGAAAGTATGAACATGGGAGAAACTATGGGAACTTTCTTCAAGATTTAGGAATATAAAGCCTTATCTGATGCTTTCAATTGTTAGCCTTTCTCCGTCACCAAATTATGTTGTGTTTATTTATGAGTGTGCTATGCTCCGACCCCAAGACCATGAGCTCTTTATGGGCAGCTATTTTGTTTCATCTTTGTATCTCCAGAAAAGCAGTTTGCCCATAATTGGTGCTGAATAAATGTTTGTTAGATTAGATTGGATTAGATGGGATTAAATTAAAATGGATCTATACCCTTGGCACTCAAGAGAGGCAGTTCCTAGAAAGATTGCACCATTTAACTATATATTCCCAAGGTTTTGTAATACCATTCAGTGATGGAGCTCTTAGTAACAAAGAGGAACATTTTCAGGGAGTAATTCTTCTGTAACATTTTCTGCTGTCTCCCCCAATATTCTTGCTCCCTAACCCATGCTTCTGTGCACTGATAATCAGCACACTGAAAGTAACATTCAAATGTTAAGAAATAAGAAACAGGAATTCATGGATCATCAAGAGATTCTCCCCAGGCTTCCAAAGACAATCTGAGAAGGCAGGCAATGCCAAACAAAGTGAAATCATCATCATCAAGAGGAAAAGTCTTTGTGTTGTTAAGCAAAATACCTTAAATGTATTACCCTTTCCAACAAACCATGCTAATTCTTTGTTTTTAGGTCATTTCAGTAGTGTCTGACTCTTCATGACTCTTTTACAAATGAGGAAACTGAAGCAAGCAAGTGAATTGCTTGTCACACACAGCTAGTAAGTGTCTGAGGCTGGATTTGAATTCAAGTCTTCCTACCTCTAGGACCAGTGCTCTATCCACGGTGCAACCTAGCTGCCTCTGTTAATCCTTAGATGTTATAAATTTACCATAAGTAGTTGAACCCCACTGGGAGGCGTGAGAGGAGAAGTACACACCTATGAATTCATCCATGAAGAGAACTCCTGACAAAGAAATTCCCTCCACCAAGACTGGTCAGTCCACACTTGCTCGGTAACCCAGTCTCAGAGAGTTGCCTGGAATTCTGAGCAGTTGATACAGACAGGATATGTCAGAGGCCAGACTGGAATTCAAGTTTCCCTTACTCTGGAGGGGAACTGTCTATCGACTAGCCTATATGGTCTCTCAGGTGAACAAGATTCTTCCACAATAGGGTGTTTAATGAGCATTAGACAGGTCCACAAATACCCCCAACAACCAGCCTTCTTTAACTATAACAGTTTCATGATAATTTACATAGTTTAAACTATTACTTGAGAAAACCAGTATTCACATAAGTCTTCACACTCAAAGATTAGAAATTCACTGGAAAATTAGCAGTCCTGTCTCTTGAAGTTTAGCATAAAATAAATAGTCCCTCACTACTGAGGTTTTTCCAAATTTGTAACGCTTCTTCATAGATAGAACCACTCCAACCCCATGAATGATAATAAAATTAAACAAAAAAAAAGTTCAAATGAATTCAAGGGGAAAAATATATCCATACAGTATTATCATTTAAGACTTCAGCCTATCTTGTAGCAACTGGGGCAAGAGAGAGCCCAGGTGAATCAGGTATGCTAGGGGGAAGGGGAGGGAGAAGGAGAGGAAATAATCACTTGCTTCCTTTGATCTGAGATTCAAATCCAACAACAGAGTCAATCTGATCATTACAGCTGTATGTATGCACCAACACAAATCATCAAACTGATTCTGTGGCCAAATCAGACAAGACAGTTGGGTATTAGGCAAATCAATGATTCTCAAATATTTTTAGTCCAAGGGCAAAAAGATGTGTAACCATTCATTCCCACTTGCTTCTACAAAAGAGTCACTCACTCAGAATAAGTACAAAGAGTAGTCAAGTTTTTGATGAGAAACCAATAAGCTGATTTTCTGGTTTTTATGAAAGAGCATAAATAAAGTAGACAAGCAGCATATGTCAACTATGATCAACTATGAAATCAAAAATCAAGGGTTCAGGGATCAAGTCCTGCTCTTGATATATACTATTGGGTGTGACTGTAAGCAATTCACTTAACCTGTAAGTAGCCAACACAGCCCTTTAAGATATAAATTTATGGAACAGCAGAACAGCTAGGTGGCACAGCACCAGCCCTGGAAGCAGGAGGACTTGAGTTCATATCCATCCTCAAACACTTAGTAGCTGTGTGACCCTAAGTAAGTCATTTAACCCCCAATTGCCTCAAAAAGATACATATATAAATTTAAGACTATAAATTGAGAAGAAATTGCCCATCTGCATTGGTATAGTTTCCACACTAGCTGTTGCCTACGTTTAAGAAATCACAGGTCCAGACAGCCACCAATACACATAAAATAATTACTCACTGTTACAAGAAAACACAAATCATTACATATTGGATATTGCATTTACAAAAGACCAATTCATGTACCATACGATGTTATTTGAGCCACTTGGAAGATCCCAGAAGACCACCAAATATTCCTATGCCCCATTTTCTAATATAGGAAAAAACTTAATTTAACAATATTTTTTTTTTCCTTGATAACTAGTTCATTTGGAATACTGAAGACAGGTCAAATAGATCTGTTTAGTAGGGCTTTCTTTTACCTTTTCCACGTGTTTTGTTAAGCATATTACAAGCACAACTGAAGTCTGCCACTAGAAAACATTCTTTCTTTTGAGAGTGAGTAAAATATTCAGTTGCCTTGGGTAAATTTCCTGTTTCAGAAGGACCATCTGGATCTAAATAAAGGTACCCTACTTTTAATATGGGCCTGCTCACCATCTGGCCACCTAGAAGAGGCAATTGCCTCAGGTAAATGAGTACTTTGCCTACTTCTAAGCATGTCCCCCACATAGCACATTAAGGAAGAGAATATTATTAAACGATTACTATGAGCCAGGCACTGTGCTAATAAGCACTTTACAAATATTATCTCATTTTATCCTCATAACAACCCTGGGAGGTAAGTGCTGCTATTATCCCCATTTTACAGTTGAGGAAACTGAGGCAAAGTGGTTACATGATGTGCCCAGAGTCACACTGCTAATAAGTGTCTGAGGCTGGATTTGAACTCAGGTCTTCCTGATTCCACGCCCATTGTGCCTAGCTACATAAGGCAGGTAAAATACATCCTGGAAGATTACTGCATATCTACTTGAGGAAAAAACTGTCTTTCAAGAAGGTATGTGGTCTATCTGAAAGAACCGCTTTACTTAAAGACAAGAAAACATTTTAATTTTAAGAGAAATTATTTCACTTAACATTATTCACAAATGGTAACCTGTCTCTGCCAGTAGATTGCCTAAAAGAGGCGATATTTCACTTTCTCAAGTAGATGAATATTATACTCAAAAGTAAAGGCACATGTTCTAAATTTATTGCTTTATGAGACAGAAATTATGTATCCCAACTTCTCCCTTTCAGATCTTCAGGGTATAATAATGTTGTCTCTGATCAAGTAGGGGCTCAGACTACCAATCTGCCAATGGGGGTGGACAGAGTTGGTGGATAAGCTTCAAAAGGGGAATCTAATTTTACTATCATCACCCTACATAGCTCTACAGGTAAATATCACCAGATAGGTTTCTGGGCAGAAGATTATACTAATGTGCATTAAGACCTTAAATGTATAATAATTATATTTTACAAGTATTTTAAATTATTTACATTTAAGTGCCAATTTGATTTTGGTTAGTTGATTAAGCAAAAGTTTTGTATGACTAAAGATCAATCATTAACTAAATGAAAACTCAGGCTCTGTATCTACATCCTTTTAGATAAATGACATTTTTAGAATGCCAAATGACTTCCATTCATAATGATAAAATCGTAAAAATGAAAACTATCCATAGCTGGAATAATATTGGTCTGTTAAAAAAAAAAAACACTAGTAACCATAGTAATGAAAGATTGTGTGGGAGTACTGTAGCTTTGATGACATACTTGGAGGATTGGGGGGCAGGAGAATTTGATTTTCTATGCCCTCCACATAAATATCCAAGAAACGATATTTACTATGGCACCAGGGTAGGAGGTAACAATTTTCATTAACATCCTGCTTAGAATTAAAACTGTTTTGATATTTCTGGAAGCAGAGACAAGACTTGGTGACTCCTGCATTTCTATTGGAGCGTAGCTCTGAACCATGTGTTCTCAGTAAAACTTTGAATAACCAAGTTAATTCAGATTTTGAGGAAATAGGTAAAAGTGAAGTAGAAAGCTAATATGTACAATTCTATACTGAAAACCAGCAATAGAAAATGCAGAAACATTTGACCTTTTAACAGTTATTCGCTGAAAAGCATTTGCCTAAAAAAAATGCTATCTGACATATTCCAGGAGAAATCTGAATATTTCATTCTGATATAAAACAGTTTCTGGGGAATATTTGTTTGATCATAACAGAACTATTCTGTAACTTCAGCTAGTAAAAAATCTGATTTTAAAAGTTTTAAGTCTTTTAAAGAGAGGGGCAGCATGGTCTAAAGGGCTGGCTTTGGAGTCTGCAAGTCCTGGGTTCAATTTCTATTTGATGCATCCCAGTTGCATTACCACAGGAAACTCATTCAGCATCTAAATGCTCCAGTTGGTTCTTCAAGATTTATAAACTATAGAAAGAATTGTATACCATTAAAGGATGAAGGTAGTTTCTACACTAGGAGATCCCTATAATTATGAACTCACTGGCTGGGATCACCCTCCTTCCTCCCCAAAATAGTCTTTAAAAAGACATAAATTAGCTTGCTGCCTTTCAGTCTTCTCCCAACACCATCCCATATGCAATGTGGTTAAGACTGATTTCTTAAAGAAATATGGTATGCCTTTAAAATCTATCTGAAAGAAAGGAGGAGATGCTTTACAGTTAGGATGCTCTGTGCATTTATCATACTACTTATCAGGAAAACATGACCAATATTTCCTTGTTCCTCCATCGCTGGGCTTCTTAATGAGTGTCTTATTAGGATAAAGGTACTTATTCATCCTATACAATAAAAATTTCTCTGTACCCCCAGAAGATGTTATGACTCAACCAACCTACCATGTGACAATAACTTCCCTTTGAAAGCATCTCAGCAGCGTCTTGGGTTTTACAGTTCCTTTATGGACCCCCCACTATCTCACTCTACCTCCAAAGTTGTTGATCTTTTATGATTTCCTCTTTGGACATCCACTGACCTACTTAGTCACTTGACTAATTTTCAAAATAAATTTTACTGTCAAAAATGGGTCAAAGGAAGAAATAGAGCGAGAGCAGCACATACTCATAACCTCCAAAAATGTAAAAATATAGTTGTACTAATCAAAAAAGCACCAAATGGCCATCTCTGATGGTGACACCTGAGGATGCTTTCCCTCAAGTACTCTAGCTGGCAAGTACTCCGGGTGATACATGCTAGCAACTTGTGAACGGTGGCCTTGGAGTTCTACTATGAGTAAAATCAGCTTTACTGTGCTAAGGAGACAGGCAGCTTGCTTGAAAGCATAAATGCACAACGCTAGTCATCATCGGTAAAGAAACATCGCGTTAAACCTTGCTACTCCTAAATTCTCCTGTGCTGAACTTTTGACCATTTGAAAAGTGCTTTTAGCAAAGTTTCATCTGCCAGCATATCTCTCTCTCTCTCTCTCTCTCTCTCTCTCTCTCTCTCTCTCTCTCTCTCTCTCTCTCTCTCTCTCTCTCTCTCCCCCCCCCCATCTGCCCCCCTCCCTAAGAACAAGTTTAAGGAATGGATAGGAATCGTGGATGCACCGTTCTGAATCCAGCGCTTAAGTAAGATACAGTATGTCTTTTTTCCTGTTGTTTTTTTTTTTTTAATAGACATGAAGGTCTGTTTCTGGTACTACTGCTCAAAAATTTACTTCAACTGTCATCTTGGCAGATTTCCAGGGTCATGAGCTAAACTGCACATTCCCCAAAAACAAACCTTGTAAACAAACCCTTTTGCCGGTGGCTAGATAAGTTTGGTGATTGATTGGAGGTGCTTACATGGTAATGGTTTTACAAGAGTCAAGAGAAGCTGGAAGTGATCTCAGTAAAGGAGAGGCGAGAAACCAGGTATGCTTGCTAACTAGCTAGCCATCCCCTCTCCCTCTCTCCTTCCCCAAGGGCCAAAAAGAGCTAGATGATGTTAGAGGTGACAAAAAACCACAGGGTCCGTCCGCCTGGGGTGGGGCAGCTCAGGGGGACCCGCCTCCCTCCTTCTCTCTGTCTCTCCCTCCTTCCGCGTACCTTCTCTCCCCGTGAAGCACGTAGGAGCTGCGGAAGAAGCCCAGCAGCTCATTCTCGATCAAGGCGTTGTAAATGATTTTGAGATTGTAATTCCTCTGTGCCTCGAGGGTCCGGTTGAGCACCACCACGAAGACCTGGTTTTGGGGGTACAGGAAATAACGGGCTACCTGCACCGCCCCGAAGGCGCGATCCTCCGCCACCTGCACCCTCTCCACCACCACCCTGGAGGCGTGCAGCACGATATAGCGGGTCGCGTTCAGACACTCTACCTCCACGTTGACCTCCCCAGAGAAAGTAAAGTTCTCCATGAAGACGGTCAGCATCAGGTTGTAATGCAGGGGTTTCAGGTGACCAGGCAGGCGCAGTTGAGTCCAGGGCTGCCAGCGTTCCTGCTCCTCCTCTTCCGACGGCTCCTTGGGTGCCGGGCTCCCAGGCGCGACGCCCCCGGGCGCCCTCGGCCTCCCGGGCTCCCCTGCGGGCCGGTGGGGCGAGCCTGCAACGCTGCTGTTGCTGCTAGTCCGAGCCGGGGCACCCCCAGGAGCGCCGTCTGCGTCGACCCCCGCGGCTGCGGCTGCGGCGCTGGCACCGCACTCCTCGAAGCGCAAGCTGAGGAGCACGGCGATCATGGTGACCACCAGCAGAGCCAGGATGGACACGGCGAAGCCGAGCACTAGCCGCTTGTGCACGGTGATGTGGCGCTCTGTGGTGCGGGGCCGCACCCCCACCGAGTCCGCCCACTGGTCCGACAGCCCCCTGCCGCCGGTCCGGAGCGCGGAGTCGTCCTCGATCATCATGGGGCTGAAGGGCACGCTGCTCCTCTCGGAACCCTCCTTCTTCTTCCTCCTCTTCTTTTTCTTTTTCTTCTTTTTCTTCTCGTCTTCTTGCTCCCGCTCTCCGTCCAGGGCCATCACACGGCCTCCCCCTCCTCGGCTCCCTCCGGCACCTCCTGCGGGCCGGCCGCAGTCGCAGCCTCCGCTGCCACCAGCAGCACCGACATCAGAGGGTAAGCCGGGGGGCCCGGGGCGCAAACTGAGAAGCTAGGGAGTGGGGCTCGATCCGGGGCTGGCTGACCCCAGGACCTTTCAAGGGGGGCACTGGCAGGAGCACTCCACAGCGTTCGCGCTCCCGCTCAGTCCCGGCATCTCTCCAGGCACTCTCGGCCCCAAAGGCTCTGGGACAAACCCAACTTGGAGAAGCTGCTGTGCACCCTCTCTGGTCCACCCCACCTCGAGCGCGCCCTCTACTTCTCCAGCTGCGCCTCGGTGCCGCCGGCTGGACGGCCAGGACTCTTCAGCACATGCTGCCCCCGCCCCTCTTCCTCCACCGGGCTTACTCCCGCATCTTCCACACAGCAGCGCTCTCTAGCCTCCTTTTCCTCGGGAGCTTCCCAGAGCGTCTGCCAGTGGCGAGGAACGGTGGAGGAAACAGCCTGCAGAGGGACCGAGGTGGAGTCGGGCTGGGGAAGTTAGAGCTCCCGCGGTCTCCGACTCGACTTCCCGCAGTGCTTCCCGGCGCTCCTGGTAAGATGGATCAGCTCGGCAGCGGCGGCGGCAGTAGCAGCAGTGGCGGGCAGAGCCCGAGCCAAGCACCGCACCGCCACGGAGGCAAGGAGGGCGCGGGGTGACGGCAGTGCCCGGGAGTCCCCCTTCTCGCTGTTGGTTCTTTTTTCCTCCACCACCTTGGCTGCAGCTAGCGAGCGGCTTGGGCTTGAGGATCGGACAGCTGCTATCTCTGGCTCCGATGTGTCTTCCCTCCAGAGATGGCCAAGTCAACCAGAAGTGTCCAGGCAGCCTGCACCTTCAGGTAGGTGATGCTCTGGGTTCCCTTCCAGTATATATCCCCGTGGGGAGAGACAGTGCGTGCGTGTGTGTGTGTGTGTGTGTATGCGCGAGTGTGTGTGTGAGTGTGTGCATATATACACGCGCCCAGACTAGCTTGCAAAGGCTACCCAGGCTGCATTCAGTGACTGAAACTCCCTGAGAAAGGCAAAGGAGAGGGAGAAAGAGGAGGAAGGGGGGGAGGGGGGAGAGGCTGAGCAGCTGAGACAGGCACAGAGAGATTAGAGAGCTTTTCTCCGCTCTGTCACACAAGACACCCACAGCTCCAGAGGGGGTTGCTGAGCAGCCTGCAAGAAGTACATTGTAAATCTTCAGAGCAACAAGCCCCACTGTCACCCCTCTTCTCCAGTCTCTCACCCCTACCATGGCTCCGCCTGAAGGAATCGTAGGAGCCCTAGGCGAATCTACACACCCCTGTAGCAAAGGCAGAGCAGCCTCTGATGAGATGTGGCATGTGTCAGATTACGGATCACCCTCTCCAGAGGATTTCCGGGACGGTATGGAAATTGAAGTAAATTCTACAAATCCTTACTTCATGCATTATATTTATACTATATACACCCAGGCTTTTAATGAAGACTGATGGATGCACTACTTTTATTTGTGCAAAAACTTTTAAATTTTATATTATCAAAACTGTCCATTTGTAGTCTTCTGATCCCCTCTGTCCCTTGTTTAGTCATGAACTCTTCCCCTATCAATAGATCTGAAAGGCAATTTCTTCCTTGCTCCTCTAAATAATATGACCTTTTATACATAAGGCATATATACATTTGGAGCTTATCTTGGCATATTTGGGGGGGGGGAGAAAATTGGGAGGGAGAGAAAATAAATTCTTAACTAGAAAAAAATAATTTAAAAAAAGGTAATGGTAAGCAAGTTTAGGAGAAAGAACCTTACCCCTTGTACAGACCACTAAGATTAATATTCACCTTCTAAAAATGTTTCTAGGTTAGGGAATTTATGAAAAACATAATATCAGCCACGTGGTCCATAAGATCAAAATTGCCCTGATCTAGTTAAGAATCAAAGCAGTTTTCCAGTTAATTCAGATCTGATTCTGAATTATCCAAGACAGTGTAATACTGCTCAATTGTATCATGGCACTGATAACTGACTGTTTCACTTTGCACTAATATTTATTGTGACTTTTCCAATTTTAATCCTTAAAAAGTTGCTTAAACCTTTTCAGAAGAGTTATCTCAACAGGAAGTGTTTTCTGAGTTGCATATTAGTCAGACTTGACAGTGGGGTGCAGGGAAGCATGTTGAGGAGGACTCTCTACCTGTTTGTGAACTGGCTGCTTTCGTGGGAATTTTTCATTATAGTGTAGGGAGAATATGAGCATAGGACACAGCCTTTCAGAATTAGTGTGGCAAAAATATGATGAAAACAATTCACAGAAAGCCATCTCCTGAAAGATGACACAAGGCTCAGGAATCCCCAGATTTAAGAAAAACAAATCCCTATGGGTCCTGAGCCTAAACAGTAGTTTGAAAGATGAAGGTGGGAAGTAATTGCTATTTGCAGAGCCTTTGGGGTCTTCACATTTAGCTGACATTATGAAAACTACCCCATTTCTAAAAATTATTTCATAGACTTGCCCGAGTAATTTGTTATTGCTATACTGCCTTTGGAGTCCCATAAGTACAAAGTTGAAACATGTCACACAGCAAACTGACCAATTACAACTAAGCTTCCGTTATCCACCTACTTATAGAAATAGTATTGATAATAACAATAGCTAATACTTATATAATGCTTAACCCAGTGCCTGGGCTCTACAATTATTAACCCATTTCATCCTCACACCATCCCTGGGAGGTAGATGATATTATTAACCCCATTTTACAGATGAGAAAACTGAGGCAAACAGAAGTTAAATAACATGCCCAGCTAGTAGATGAAGCTGAATTTGAATTCAGGTATTCCTGACTACAGTCCTGGCACCTGTGCTCTATCTACTAAGCCATCAAGATTAGTAGTAGTAGTAGAAGGCCATTACCCTGCCAGGTTAGGTATCATCACCCAAATGGGAGAAATGACCAATGCCATAAATTCAAAGTATCTATTTAAAGCCTTTAAAATGTAATATAAAAGAAGTGGCAGGATGTTTTAAAGCACATTTTATGTGGGCCGCTAGTAACAGACAAAGGGAAATGCCACATGCTGCTCAAGTTAAATTTTTCTTCTGTTTTTAAGTCACCAAGCTCTTGCCATCCATATGCATTTGGTTGTATGTACTCCATGGTAGTTGGTTTCTTTTTCTGTTTCATCATATAAATCAGTTAAGCAAAGGAAACTCCCTCTGACTTTAGTTGTCACTTTCCCTATCTGGACCTCAGTTTTTCCCAACCAGTAAAATGGGAGAGGGGGAGAGGTTTACACAAGGTGATCTCTAAAGACTGACAATTCTAATAGTCCACAGAAGTTACAAAGACAGTTACAAAGAAGTTACAAAGTATCAACAAATAGTTTTCCTAAACTCTTTCTTTGCCTGTTACTGTTTTCTATACCTGGTAGTGGGTCAACTAGCATATTTAAGTGCCTGCTATGTGGCAGGCATCATGTTAAGCTCTGAGGATATAAAGAAAGGCAGAAAACAGTCACTGATCTCTTGGATCTTATGGTTTTAAGGTACCAATTGGATTTAGAGACTGTTGGACTTGGAGGCAGGGCATCTAGGTTTGAATCTCACCTCTGAAATTTACTAGCTGTGTGATTGAACAATTCACTTAACCTCTCTAAACCTCAGTTTCCTCATCTGTAAAATGGATGTGATCATTCTTACACTGTATTTCACAAGGTTACAGGTGAGGATAGCACTTTATAAATCTCAAAGCACTTTATAAGTGTAAGATATTAGAAGAAATAGGCATCAGATAATACTGATACATTTGGAAATAGAATTGGCTTTTATTTTATGCAAGCTACTTACTGTCTCAAGTTAACAAGAAGTTAGCTTAAAAATGCAAGTGCACCAGAACTTCATTTTAACACAGTTATTTCCTACAGTGTGCAGGGGATTCATTCCCTGAAGCATCATAGCTTCCCATAATGTTAATCTTTTGGCCAAGTTCTAATTCCACCCCTGAATGACAGTTTCATCAACATTCTATCATCTTTATCTCAGTGGATAGATAAAGTGCTGAGCCTGGAGTCAGGAAGACCAGAAATCAAATTCAGCCTCACACCCTTACAAGCTCTGTGACCCTGAGCATGTCACTTAACCTCTGTTTGCCTCATCTGTAAAATGAGGATAATAAGACCTACCTCCCAGGGTCATTGTAAGGATCAAATGAGATTATAATTGTAAAGTGCTTAACATGGTGCTTGGTACATAGTAAATTCTATATAAATGTTAGCTTTTATTCATTCATTCATTCACTTGAAATATACAGAGTCCCATTCCTCTAATGTTAATGTAACTTTGCAAAATTATTAGATCTTTGAGTTAACATTTGTCCTATAAAGACCGATCATACTACCCTCAGATATAAATAGAAATAGTAAAATTTCATGTGGCTTCCCTCCTCACCTCTTCTTCAAAGAGTCCATGGCTTCCATTAAGATACAGTCAGAGCACTATCTCTTGCATGAAGTCTTTCCTCTTCACCCTTCTGTAGTGTCCTCCCTCCCATACTACCTTGTGTTTAACTACATTGTATGTATTTATCTTGGTTCATTTAATATTTTGCTGTATATATTTATTTTGTACTTCATCTTCTCCATTAGAAGTTTTTTTTACAAGTAGAGATTGTTCCAATCTTTGTATTTATACTTCCAATGCCTAATAAGCTCCCTGACATATGATAAGGGCTTAATAAATCAAAAAATAAATTTGTTGATTGGTCGATTTCTTCCTACCATAAATACCTAAGTATTATAGATCACCTCACCAAATGTATGATGCATTGGTAAAAACACTGAATCTGAAGTCAGAATTCTGATAAGAGTCCACATCCAGACTCCAAACCTTACTACTTGTGTAACCTAAGACAGGTCATTTTATTTTTCTGGGTCTCACTCTTATCACCTGTAAAATGGGTGCGTCAGTCAGACTAGATTGATTCTGAGGTCCTTTCCAGCTCTAATTCCATGGTCCTATTCCACAATTAAATAAGATATTCAAATCAGTTGGATACATAACCTAATATAATGCCCCATTTATTTACTCTTAAGAGATTATCGGAAGACTATTACACACTGGAAAATTTTTAAATGATGGGGTTTTTTTCTGATTATATGATAAAAATGCTGTCAGTATAGTTGCCATATTTGATTCAGTGACTTGTAAAATTAAAAATAAATCATGTTTCTAATATGTTCTTATGTGTTTATAATATTAAATCACCATAACACTTAGATGCAATCTAAATGAACTTACTTTGGCATATCAATTTCTTATTATCCAACTTTTATCCTCTCCCCTTCTATCTCTCTCTCTCTCCTCCAAACTCATCATTTGTTTTGAGGGCTCTTGCATTTCACCTAAGCTTGTAAACTAAGGCTAGTCCTTGACTCTTTCCCCCTCCTTGCCTCCCACTCCATCCAGTTAGTGGTCATAGTCAATTTTACCTCCACCAACTCTCTCACATCCTTCCTCTTCCCTCTTCTTACACAGGCCTAATTCAGACCCATATAAACTTTCTCCTGGACTTAGCTTCCTAATTGGCCTCTTCCCTCCCCAATCCATCTTCCACATATCTGCCAAAATAAAATTCCAGAGGTACAAGTCTGAAGGACTTCCTTCCCTCCATGTCACTCCACTGCTCAAAAATCCTAAGTGGCTCCTTATAGCTATGTGAATTTGGACAAGGTAGAAGAGGAAATTTCAATACAGAGGAAGTAGCACTGAAGTTGGAAGACTGAGTTTGAACTTTGGCTCTTCTACTTCCTACCCCATGGCCTTAGACAGGTCACTTAACCACCCAAGCCCTCAGTTTCATTTTTAGAAAATAAGGATGTTGAATGAATTAACATTTAAGGTCTGTTCTAACCCTATGGCTATAATTCTATGAAGTTATCTAATCTCTCTGGGTCTCAATTTCTTCATCCCTAAAGGAAATTCCCTATCAAAAAAAGTAAGTTTCTTTCCAGTCTTAAGTCAATGAAAATGATTTTTAAAAACACCATCATTGCCTTAACAAGTTTACATATTGTTTTTATTTAACATGCTTAGTAGAAATATAGAAATGAGAGAAAAACAAACAAGTTGAATGGGCATGATGAATATACAAAGATGCATCATGCTCAGTTTAAAATAAGAGCAGTGGCAGGTCTTCTAGCAGTCAGACTGCCAGTAAAATCAACATTATTCATTGACTGAAAAGTTTCTTGAAAGAATTTCCCTTTTAGAACACATCTGCAGCTCTTTCACCTCAAAAATGGAAAGAGAAAAACCCATCAAAATATAGTCTCATCCTGAAAAAAATAAGACTGTGCCTAAGTGCACAGAGAACAAAAATGCTGAAGTCCCAAGACACTTACAATCCACCAGATAAAATGAATAGTATGAAGTATTTAAGTTAAAAACAATTCAGTGCAAGTTGGTTGGCATAAGGAAATCCATTAGCTAACAGGTGTGAGAAAGAGTGCTAGTGCTGCAGCTGAAAGTAGAGGACCTGAATTCAAATCCCAGCTCTGTTTCTCTACACCTATGTGACCTTGAGCAAGTCACTTAACTTGATCAGGCCTCAGTTTCCAGATATATAAAAACAAGGAGTTGGACCTAGTGCTTACTAAGATCCCCTTTAGTTCTGAATTTTTTTCTATATTTTATTTTCTGTTCATTTTTATATATATTCTGTATTTGCCAAGTTGTCGCCTCTTTGCTTGTTTAGCATAGGAATGAAAATTCTGACAACCTTTTCTTATACATTACGTGCCCTGTAACAGATAAGTTGACTTTGAGCAATCAGGGCAGTATTAAACCTTAAACTAAACCAAACCCTTTTTGAAACTATCAGTATACCAGCATATGTTATAAGTGCATGGAAACAAAACAAGTAACATAACTTTCAAAAAATCATTGGGAGATTTTCCCCTAGACAACAACTATAAGGAGAAACCTAGCTAAGCTGAAAATAGTAAGCTTCCTAATTCTAGCATTAGTTCCTATTACGTCCAATGAAGAGATATCTCTGGGTTCTCTATTAGAAACCTCAGGTCTCCTTTTCATGGTTTATTGTTTTAATAGGGAAATTCAATAAAAAAAAGGCTAAATTGTATATCATTGAGATGTCTGCAGTTTATTTGTGAAATCAACTAATACAAACAGAATAGGTCACATAACTTGGTAAAGATTGCTGTCAACCTCAACAATTTCACTGATAGTTGAAGAACAGCTAGATAATATAAATATATGGGCATCGTTTTTATTATAAATACAAGTTGTACAAACGTATTGACTCTGCCTACATTTGACTGGGAAGATTAAAAAAAAAAAGCCAAATGCTCATATTAAGTATTCAAATTTGCCTATTGGCAGCCCCCGCTATAATGTGTTATTAATGGAAAATGTTCCACCAGTCATCAGAAGACACGCATGCGTTTTAATGTGGAAGAATGTATACCAGTCCTGGGCTGAGTAAATACACTTTTAATTTTCATGAGTTAGTGACAGAAAAGAACGCAAACATCATTCTTGATTCAGAGCTAAGGAGCTGAAATTGTTGACTGGAGCTTCTTTTCATACTGCAAAACAAGAATTTACATGCCTTAGGAATCTTAACTCTTGTAGTCATTAAAAAAAAAAAAAGAACATATGTTTGACCTGGCTTACTTGATAGCTCTACATTTACATGATTTGAATGATACTTCACATTTTTAAAATATCGTGACAGCAATCTTCTTTATAGGCAGGTGTGTAGATATTAACACAGAGACAGTGAAAATTTGTTTTTGGTTTTTTTTCTTCCCTGTGTGTCTTCTGATCTAGCCTGTTCATCCCTTTACCCAATAGTGCTGATTCTGTCCTGATCCACTTAACAACAGAAACATGGTTGTATATCCTTTAGGGTCTGCTCATATTTAATTCGATGGACCTAGCATATAGTATGTACTTAATATATGTTTGTTCAACTATAGTACAATTGATCAGGGACAGCTAGGATACCCAGTGAATATAGCACCAGACCTGAAGTCAGAAAGACCTGAGTTCAAATATGGCCTCAGACACTTACTAGCTGTGTGATCTTGAGCAAGTCATTTAACCCTGTTTGCCTCAGTTTCCTCACTTGTAAAAAAAAAAGCTGAAGAAGGAAATGGCAAAGCATTCCAGTATCTTTGCCAAGAAAACCCCAAATGGAATCACAAAGTGTTAGATATGACTGAAACAACCAACCAACACTCGATTAATAAATAACCATGTAGTGACAAGATATTTCCTTTAAATACTAATCGATCTTAATTTCTTAATTTAGTCTTTACTTTGAGATGCGATAAATGAAGAAAGGGAGAAACGTACACTAAAACTTTATATACTGAAATGTCACTAGCATTGAAGTCATAAGACTGAGTATGAATATTTTTAAAGGCTGGATTTGGCCCAAAGTAACTTTGATTTTTTTTCCAAGTAGGTTGTAGGATCAGAGATTTAAAGCAGAAATGTACTTTGGAAATCATCTAGTATAGCTCTCTCATTTAGAGATGAGGAAACTGAGGTCTATGTAGGTTAAGTAAGTGAATTGCCTAATTATAGGTATCAAGTAGAACAACTGATATTTGAATTCAAGTCTTTTCATGCCAAATCCAATACTTTTTTAATTGATCCCACAAGTAGTATAACATACCAACAAAGGCTAATCAGGATGTCATTGAAAGATCTAGGGACTTCATAATATATCCTTCTGTTGAAAATGTGCCATCCAGTAACTTGGATAGAGATGGCACAAAAGATGACTTTATCTACCTTCCTTTTCTTCACCACTGTTAACATAAAACAAATGCTCCTAAAGAGTAGAGAATCCCAGCTCTACGCAAGTACAGTGCACTGCTTTCTGCAGCACTTAAAAAGATCCATGGTTTCATCACTGTAGGTGCCCCCTTTAATGAATAAGAGTACAATTAATAAATAAGATTACAATCTGCCACCCTCCTTCCCTGCCTACCCACCAACCACTCACCACAATAGAAGTCCTTAATGAGTTTCTGTGGCTCAAACATTTTGTCACCTAGTAGTCAACCTTCAGATGATGAACTTTGTGTATGTGCAAATTCAATTCAACTAGCATTTCTTAAAAAGGCCTGCTGTGGGCTGAGCACTGTGCTAAGTACTAGCACAGAGACTCATCAAGTATTATGTGAATATTTTAATTATATCAGTAGAACACATTAGCATGTAAATATTTCTTCTTTCTTCCCCTTTCAGTATTATATAACAATAAAAGTACATAAACTCAGTATATAAATAACCTGTAAGGACCCCATGATCTCCACCAATATGCAGAGAAACAATTATCCATCCAAATCAAAGATGCTATTTTAGTACAAAGGAACCTTCCTGAGATGTAAATAATCGAAATTGAAAATATCTTATTCTTTCCTAGGTTTTAAAGTTATCCATATTACTATATTTGGAAAGTAAGTACCTAATTGTTGAGTTCTGTGTTACTGTGAGGGACAACCCTTCAAAAGTCCTCAATATGCAGCAGAAATGACCCAGATTCTTGGAGGCTGTGATGTAGATGAAAAACAAAAGGCGAAACGTTTGGATAACAAATTCTGGAAAAGATTCACAAACAACCCCATCAGTGGTCTCTGTGTCTAGCTAAGTTTAGAGAGGTTTATCAGCTTGATGTGACAGAAGACTGGCCACCTGATGACAGGTAGTAGGGGGAAAGGTATTTGCCACAACAGCCACTCAGGCTGTCTCCAAAGGTGTAGGGAGACTTCCCACCACATCGATGGAGGAACATGCAACCAATAGAAACATAGTCCTTGAAGTAATAAACAATGAAGCATTGGTTATATCAGGGACTTCAGAGATCATTTAGTTCAACTTCATTTTAGAGATGGGGAAACTGAGGCCCATAATGGTTAAGTAATTTACCTAAAGTCACACAGATAAATAGCAGAGCTGATAATTGAACCCAGGACTGATATCTGCTGCAACAAAGGATCTTCCTACAATTTATCAACTTTGAAGTAAGTCCCTAAATCTACTTTAAAAAAACAAGCAAATCCTTTTTCATCACCACCACCACCACCCCATCCCCACAAAATATGGGGCAAGATTTAAATTTAGTCAAATAAAGGAGTATATTTTTAAAGTAATCATTTGCTCAACTGAATTCATTCCCCCCTCCCCCACTCCAAACCATTTTTGGAAGAAAATGAAGAATTTTCTTTGTAGTTACTTTTCTTTTGGATTAAATTTTTAATCATAGTTTCATAAAATGGATATAAATTTTATAGTAGTATTGATTCAGAATTGTTCAGTTGGTTGCCTGTAGTTTTCACTTTTTAGTCACTTTTCTCTTTAGTGCCACCTTGTGGGCTCCCCTATAAAAATATGCAGGATTTTTTTTTTTTATTGTGTTCATAGAAAACATCATATGGCAAAAAACTCATACATGAAGAAATGTCTTTGTTTGGCTGGAAAAGCAACCACTCCGTGAGAAAATATTTGATACACTTTGGCAATTGCCTATTCTGGAAACCAGAATAATTTCTCAGAGATTGGAAGAAATACAAAAATCAATGTTCATTTAAGGGATAATCACCAAACTTCTCTTGGATAAAGTAAGTGGCAAGCTCTGACTTGTGATTTTGCTATATGAAAAGCGCTTTCTTATCTCTGTATCATCATTTCTGCAATGGTGTCCCACAAGACTTGATTCTTGACAATTTGAAACATTGCCTAATCCCATTTTAGAAAAAACTACCATATCAGATTCAGTCTGGTGTGTATCTTGCTGCTAACATGCAGACTGTATTTGCATTAGATTTCCTTGCTCAGTTCATTTATTAATTATACAAGATCTTCAAGGAGTAAGAGAGGGAAAAAAAGCATGTGAAAACCCTAAACTAAACGAGATGGAAAACAAATGAAAATGTTCAAATTCTCTAAGATCTCCCAAGTAGTAAAAAAAATATTGACTAGCCAAGTGAAAAGAACAACTTCTTTGAAAGTCACTGAATTGTATTAGAATTTATCTGTGAACATAATATATATTGTAGTGTGATGGAGAAATAAGGTTGAGAAGAGTTACGATAAAGCAGATTGAGACCAAAGGAAAATCATGTATAATTTGGTCATTCTGAATGTTTAAGTATTGAGATATGAACTCCTCCTAGACTGTTAAGAATTGAAAGTTATACAATATGTTATTCAAAAAAGTAATTTTCCCTGGATGTGCAATAAGATGTTAGATTTGACCCCTGACCTAAGCCATTGGTCATCTACATTGGAAGCACACAGGCAAAAAAAATTATAGTATTTTATAAACTTGCAAAAAAATCCTATTATAGAATTGGGATGGCCAAATATTATTGTTAATATTTCCAAAGCCCCTGAATGTAAGCTCCTTTTTCATTCCTGAACTTGTGCCTATAGATATTGTTCATAAGACAAAAGCCAAGTCAGGGGGTTTTATTTTTAATTTGTTTATTAAGCAATTGATTTCTGTGCCCTCTGCAACTTGAATCTCAGAGTCAGGTCACTTATCTAAACCCTGCATTGCATTATCTATTTATTTGGGCTTAGATTTAATTCAAGTATCTGACCTTTATCATTAGAGCTCTGTGTGCTAATTATGTGCCAGGTACTGTGCTAAGCACTTTACAAGTATTCTTTTTTTATCCTCACAACAACTTAGGAAGGTAGGTGCTATTATTATCCTCATTTTACAAATGAGGAAACTGAGGCAAACAGAAGTTAAGTGACTTGGTCAGGGTCAAAGAGCTAGTAAGTGTCAGAATCTGAATTTGACTTCAGGTCTTCCTGATTCTAAGTCCAACACTCTCCACCATACCATGGACCTGCTTCTTATCCCAACTAGGATAAGACTGGGGAAAACTGAACCAACAAGCTGGAAACCTCTACGTCTCTGTGTTATCATCCAATATAACATAGTGGACACTGAGCAAGTAAATTACTACTCTCTGAAAGAATCCAGTAAAAACTAAAATCATGGTTTTCTTCCACATGGTCCAAGTGAATTTTCCCTAACATTTATGCATCTTTCTTTTGTGAGCCAGCGCAACGAACTGGCTAAAGCACTAAAGGAAGACCCAAATTCAAATCTTTCCTCAAATACTTTATTAGTTACATGACCCCAGTGGGCACATGACCTGAACTATTTGAACCTTGGTTTCCTCACTTGGAAAATGGGCATAATACTTGTGCCTAATTTACAGGGATGTTATAAGGCTCAGATGAAATGTAAAATGTGAAATATACAGCCTTAAAGCATGATTTAAATTTCATCTACTAGTATTTTGTCTAGATTAGATGATCAGTGGCATGGTATGAACCAAGGTGAAAATCACACTATGTTTTCCCTCTTACTATGCAAATTTTTCCTTTGAAGAAATCTGATTGAGAGGGTGTAATTCTGGCTTTGTATAAGCAAGGCAGGCTTATTGGTAGAATAGAAGGAAAGTTTTATAGTCAGAGGAGCAGAGTTCAAGTTCTGACTCTACCCACTTACGGTCTGTGTGAATTTCAACAAGTCACATCATCTCTCTGCTCCTCTGTTTCCCAATCTATACAATGAAGGAGTAGACTAGATGACCCTTCAGGTCTCTTTTAGTTCTAAATCTGTGATCCTATGGTCTTTTTCAGCAGGAGCCTCTCCGCTGAATCACTGCCCAGATAACTTTTATAAGCAGAGCAACCTCTTCCTCTTTGCACTCCATCCAAAACCTCTTCTGGGGGCAGATAGGCACTGTGCTGTGTGTATACGTATATGGTTACACATATATACATCTATATATCTATTCATATATACACATACATACATATACGTACAATAGATAGACACAGACAGACAGACAGATAGATAGATAATCTCCTGAACACTGTCATAGTCTTTGATCATCTCATTATAGAATAACCACGTGTCCATTTATCCATTCATTAATTAAACAAATATCTATTTATTCAGTGCCTGCCATGTATGGAGGCTCTGGGAAATCCTACAGTTTCCCTGACCTCAAGAAGGTTACTGGCACTTTATTTTTTCATAACATGACTAATGGACATATGTTTTGCATGAATGCATATACATAACCTATATCAAATTGCTTACTGTCTCAGGGGAAGGGAGGAGGAGAGAGAAAGAGAGCGAGAGAGAGAACTTGGAAAAAACTAAACAAAAAACTAACGTTAAAACGGGGTTTTACATATAATTGGAAATAGAAAATAAAATATTCAAAAAATAAAAGTTTTTTTAAAAGAAACAAAAAAGGTTACCCATAGAGAAAGTACTGTAACTCTCTACATTTTAAATGCATATTCTTTAGCTTTCTAATGTGGAATTCATGGCTTTCATTGTCTCAATAAAGTATTTATTTTAGGAGAGCAGTATATACAAGCTTCAAAATTATGAATGACACAAGATAGAATTCTTCGACCTGACTAGGTCATATCTGATACCTAAGAGGAGCTATACTCCCTTCTTCTAATTGTGATGTCTATGTGAAATTGATGTCTTTGTCAGAGTATGTAAGTATTAGGATAATGTACTTTTGAGAAGAAGGATGAAATGATGAGGACAAAAAAGATAGAGGATTCCACTTGAATTACTAAGAATTTGAAACTGAAAAGTTGACAAGCATTTATTAAGTGCTTACTATATTCCAGGCATAATGCTAAGCACTGGAGATACCAATCCGAGTCAAAACCACTTTTGACTGGAAAGAAATCCAATTCAAAATGTATTTATTAAAGACCAGAGTACCCCACGCTGCCAGTTTATACGTTATTTGCAAATATTACAGACCACAAAACATATAGACCTCATCTGAATTATCAGAAATTCCAAATAATTGGAGCCCTAATTAATGAGAATGCATTGTACACAAGCAGATAGGTATTTTATTTTAATTACAGAAGCATTTTTGGTATCTATGCCTTTTTCAGAAAGCAAATATAATCATTCCATTTCCAATTGCAACAGCTCATGTATTCCCTTAATCTGTAGTAGTGTGACTGTCCATCCAGTGTCTGAAGTTGGTAGAGTGATCAACGTTGAATCTTTTTAGAAGGGCTAACATGTAGCTAGGTAAGCTCTGTAAGTGATGGCTATTAATGTTCTCTTTTGTCTTCTGGACAGAAAATCAAAGCTATTTAAACTAAAGGATGTGTTTAAAATCAATGTATGCCCACAAGTTAACATTAATGTTTACAAACACTTTTTGTTAGATGTTATGTCTTATTTCTATATGTATATACATAGATGCTCATGGATTTTTTGGAAGTTCCTTGTTTTGTTATCTGCTTAACTGCAGATTATTTTCAAATGTGCATACATAGACACTTTGTCGTTTCAAAATTGACTGCCCGTGTAAATACCAAATAGCAAAATAAACCACTGTGAAGGATAATAACCCAAACTGTGGTAAATCCAAAATTTAAATTGTGGAATCATTTTTGTACTTTTCATGAGCTTTGTCTGAAGCTGTGCTCTTGTTAAATGTGTGGAATGGGAAACACACCTTCTGGAATGTGCAAATAATGAATTCCTAGTGACAGTATAAAATATAATCCACATTATAAAATGAACAGAATGATCCTTCAGATCTGACTGCCTAAGGCTCCCTATGTTAATTCTCCAGCAATGCCTTGTATATTAGCTAGTCAAAATCACATTAACCAAGACAACACATTTTTGTCTGTCATTCCACTTTTACTCCAGTTGCCTCCAGAATACTCTTCACTGCCTGAGTGGTGAGTGTCTGCTCTGCCAATTCCATGCCATTCAATACAACATACATTTATTAAATGCCTGTTGTGTGCACAGCACTATGCTGGGTTCTAGGCATGAAAAGATTTTTTTTAAGACTTAAAGAGTTTAAAAATCTAGTAGAGAATTTAGACATAAGTAAAAATAAACAATGATTAAGTGCATCACTGAGATGACAGAGTGGGGTGGGCAAGTCATAGAAAGAGAAATCACTTCTAACTTCGGAGTGTACTCGCTCATACATGTGTACTCTCCACACTACTATTATCTCTAGGATGTTGAATGAAACCACATGGATAAGTGGCTTAATTCCAGGAAACAAGCCCAACCAGCAGCTGACTGGTTATGGATGTTCCACTGATTCCAGGGGGCTCTGGCGTGATATTCAGAAATAGAAAAAGGGAGTTAGAGTCTTTTGCAATTGTACCAGTCTTAGGTAAATAGGTAAGATTAAGCAAATGGGTTGGTAGGCTTCCTTTGGTTAGTATTTTCACTCATGGATATTCTACCATCACTCTATTTCCATCTAAATGCCTCCTCTCCTCTCTCCCTCAAATAAGCCTGACTAGCTAGCTAAGGAGTTAACTGTTATTTTCTAGGAAATAGAGAATCAGCAACAGTTTAGGGGTGAGGGAATTATAGGATTGTATGTTTATCCTGGAAGAAATCTTAGCGACCTCTAGTTCGTTACTTTAGTTTTACAGATGAGGACATTAAGACTCATGGAACTTAATTGATTTGCCCCAGATCAAACAATTAGAAAATTATAAAAGAAGAATTTGAACCTGAGTTCTCTGACTTCAAAGCCAACATCCCTTTTACTATGTCACAAGATTCCTTTGGCAGATTGTAAAGGATGAATTAGAAGGAAAGATGCCAGAGTCAAGAAGACCAGCAAGGAAGTTCTATCATTAGGGGAAGGGAGAAGTAATGAGAAATGAATGAGGGCAAGGGTTTCTAACATGGGAACTGTGAAAGGGTTTGTTTAATATTTTGTTGACTGCATATCAATATACAGTCAATCCTTAACTTTCACATGGGTAAAGTTCCTAGGAATGTTGTGAAAGTCAAAAGACATGAATGATGATACATTGAACTTCTGGGAAATGGGAGTTAAGTTCCCACAACCATCAAAAGCTAATCTTTTCTGCATACAATTCTTTATAACAAAATATCAGCACATTAACATTAACAAAACATTAACTCTCTGGTCCACAAACAGCCACTTTTCCATGTTTTTCAATTCCCTCCCTAAAGATTACTTCAGCACTTTCTAGAGCAAATTCCGGAAAACTTTTAAGAATACTTTCTTCCTTTTCGCGGATATAACGAATCGTCATTTGTTAACACCAAACTCCAAGCCAACAGAGGTTGCAAACATTCTGGCACAAAGTTTATCTAACACCTTTATTTTCTCACTAAGCTACCTCATTGACGTTGCAAGCTTGGGCTTAGAGCCCAAAGGACTTGCATTATGCTTTGGCAGCATAATTACAAAAACTTGAATTTTTCAATGAAAATAAGCAACAGATGCACAGGGAGTTCTTTACAACCCTTGGGTGAACAAGACTAATGAAGTACCTAGTAGGATACTGAGTGCTCCACAGATTTGGGTGCATCTTGCCTCTCTCTCTTTTGGCACAGTTGCCAAAGCAAAAATGAAAATGAAGTCACGAATAAAATCACGTGATTTTGCTTTCTCTTCTCTCCCTCTCTTCAACCCCCTACAATTTGGCTTCTGACCTTATCATTCCACCAAAACTGCTTTCTCCAAAGTACTAAGATACTGGTAATAATTAGTTGCTAAATCCAATGGCTTTTTCTCATTCCCCATTTTCCTTGACCTCTCTGTAGTTTTTGACACTGTTGATCCTTCTCTCCTCATTCTCACTTTCTCTTCTCTCTAGGTTTTCAGGATACCACTCCTGGTTTTCCTCACTTCTTTCTGACTGCTCCTTATCTGATCCTCCTCAAGATCATGCCCTCTAGCTAAAAGTATCCCTCAGGGTTCTTTCCTGGATCCTCTTCCCTTCTTCCTCTTTACTTGGTGATCTCATCAGCTTCCATGGATTTAATTGCCTTCTTGTGCTGAAGATTCTCAGATCTACTTTCTCTGCCCCAATCTCTCCCATGGTCTCCACCACTGCATCTGCAACTTATTTTCAGGTACCTTAAACTGGATGTCCGGTAGACATCTTAAATTCAATATGTCCAACACAGAACTCATCTTTCCTCCCCACACTGCACACCTTTCCTGTTATTGCTGAGGCCATCACCATCCTTTCAATACTTCACTCTTGCAATCCAGGAGTTATCCTGGATTCCTCACTATCTTTCACCATCCCCATATACAAGCAACTGCCAAGATTCATTGGCTTCAGCTTTACAACCTCTCTCCAATATACATATGTTCCCATCTCTCCTCTGACAATGCTACCACCTTGGTGCAGGTCCTCATCACCTCATGTCTTGATTATTACAGTAGCCAACTGATGAGTCAGCCTCAAGTCTCTCCCCACTCTTCAGCCACCAAAGTGATTTTCCTAAAAACACAGGTTTGATCATGTCACCTCCTACTCGATAAACTCCAGTGGCTTCCTATGGCCTCCAGGAACAAATACAAAATACTCTGGCATTCAAAGCCTCTCTTACCTTTGCTGTCTTCTTATGTCTTACTCCCTGGTACACACTCTTCAATCCAGTGACACTGACCCCCTGGCTGTTTCAGGAACAAGACACTCCATCCCTAAGCTCTTGGTATTTTCTCTGGCTGTCCCCCATGCCTGGAATGCTCTTCCCTCTCCTCTCCAACTACTGACCTTTCTGACTTTCTTTAAGTCTCAACTAAAATCTCACCTTCCAAAGGAAGCCTTCCCTTGCCCCCTTTACTTCAGGGCTTTCCCATTTTTAATTATTTCCTATTTATGCTTTATACAGCTTGCTTTGTGTATATTTGTTGTCATATTGTGTCTGCCATTAGACTGTAAGTTCCTTCCAGGCAAGGACTGTCTTTTACCTCTTTTTTTATCTACAGCATTTTGTACAATACCTGACACATGGTAGGCACTTAATAAACGTTTGTTGAATGAAAAAATGAAAAGGTGGCATAAGTGAATGGCATGAATTTAAGGCAGCTTGATATTATGGAAAGAGTGCTGGATTTGGAATCAATGAACCTGAGTTCAAGTCCCAGCTTCCTACCACTTAATACCTGTATATCCTTAAACAAATCACAGGATACCTCCAGATCTATTCCTTCACTGGTAAAATGAACTAGATAACTTCTGAGGCCCTTTTCCATTCTAAATCTGCAATCCTATGAATTCCAAAGGAGAAGAGATAGTTAAATAATAGAGAAGTAAAAAGGGTAGGACCCAGAGTAGCAATAGTTTAGGATGATGACAGAAAGTTGAGAAGTAAGATAGAGTGACTTGGTAAACCCAGATGCCTTTCACAAGATCTCTCTTTATGGCCAATACTCCTCCAAAATAATCCATTTTTCTGTTAATCCTGCCCCCAAAAACCCCTGCATTTTCCATGATTTCCATATTCTTTAAAAAGTTAATGATATATTGATACATTTCCCAAAGTATCCCCTTCCAATCCCCTTCAATCATCCTATAGATCACAGAAGAACAAAAAACAGTTCATCAAAGCTAACAAAGTCTAACATATGTGTTGTCCCACACCCAAAGTCTCCCACCTCTGCAGAGAAAGGAAAGAGGTGCCTTTTCATATGAGTTCTTTGGTACTATGCTTGGCCATTGTAAATCAGTATTTGGTTTCATCTATTTTGCTGCTTCTTTTATTATTTACGTTGTTTTGATCATTGGGTATAGTGTTTTCCTGGCTCTGTTTATTTCAGTTTGCATCAGTTCATATAAGTCTTCTTTTATTTCTCTGTATTCATCACATTCAACATTTCTTCCAGCGCAGACTTAATATTATATCACATTCATGTACCACAATTAGTTTAGCCATTTCCCCAATCAATGGGTATCTACTTTGTTTCCAATTCTTTTGTTACTTCACAAAATATAACTATATGTGTGTGTGTGTGTGTGTGTGTGTGTGTGTGTATACATGTCTATGGCATTTTTTAATCAGTGACTTCCTTAGGATATATATTCAATAATGGTATCTCTAAGATGGCTCTGGAGGAGAAGTGAGGTTGGTGACCTGCACAGCCTTCCTTCACTCAAAACAAAGTCAAGTGCAAGTCACGTCATCATTTCTCTGATGGCATGGTCTTCTTCGGCAACGAAGGACAAACACAATCCTGTGAGTAGACACAGATAGCTGAATGGGGACCCAGCTAGCTAGGTAACTCAACTCCTCCTCTCCTGTCTGCCTCCCCCTCCCCTTCTTTCTCCTCTCCAAAGGAAGGTAAATTTGGATGGCCAAAAGATACCCAGTTTATTTGGGTTTTACTGGCTCCTCCCCTCCCCTCCCCTCTCCTCTCCTCTGGACCCTCCTAGGTTCAGAGTGATTATCAATAGTAACTGCTGCTGTTTCCCTCCCAGGCTGATGTCTTTCTTTTTCTTGGCCTCATTAAAGGGGCCATGCCCTGGCTACTTCTTAAACAGGCCTATTCAATGAATGGGTGTTGTCTCATCCTAAGTGAGTACCTGCAAAAATTTTGTCCTAAAGGGGCCAAGGTCTCCCAGTGCATCCTGGCTCATCTCCAGTCATCCTGATGAATATCTAGTCAGATGGCTCTGGAGGAGAAGTGAGGCTGGTGACCTGCACAGCCCTCCCTTACTCAAAACAAAGTCAAGTGCAAGTCATGTCATCATTTCTCTGATGGCATGGTCTTCTTCGGCAATGAAGGACAAACACACAACTTCAATATTTAGATGGATTTGCTATCTCAGTGTTGCTGATACTTTCTCCACTGGCACAGCTTGCCACCATTCCTTGCCTTTTCATACTGTAAGACCATCTGTTTCTTTCCACAAATCCCCTACACAAGCTCTACCCACTGTTCTTGGAGATATTCTCTAAGTATGTTGATATTGAATAGAATATTCATAATGTTCACACATTATTCCTTATTCTTGCTACATAATAGACCCAGTCCATTTTCTGTTCATACATTGCTCTGATAAAATCTGTTGTGCCCCTCCTTATATATAATTTTTCATTGGTGATATGCTGTATCCTCTTCATGCCCCTTGTACCTCTACATTTCTCTGTGTGACATATAACATAAATTCTCAGAGGCTGTGGTATTACTTGACTCACAGCCAGAGATGTGCTAGAGTCAGTTGTAACCAGTTAAGAAGAGCTGATAGCTAAGTTTTCAGAGTAAGTATTTATACTTTGGAAGTTAGCAAATGCCACAAATAAGGGCTTGATTTATTATTTTGTTGATTTATATCCTTAAGAAACTGATGAAGAAAATGTTAATAATATAGATAAATTTCAAAAGTGTGTCATACATACTTTTTTCCAGAGAGCCAGTTGTTAAACATTTACCAGCAAACCACTGAACAGTCATAAAATATCACTGGAATACTGTTAAAAAGATGGACCTTTATTTTTAGGAAAAACTTGGACTCAATAAAAGTAGTGCATAATTTTGCCATGGCAAACCAGCCACCTTTTCTCTGGGACCAGTTCAGAATTCATTTGATAAGGCTAACCAAGATATGTGTAGTGATTAGCCATCTTCTGGGTGACTGGTCCAGTGGTGTATCACAGTCCGAACAACAGCCATGCCCCATATTTGTATATCGTTAGGCTATGATTTTTTAATTGATAGTCAGTCTCAGGAGAGTCTGAAAGGTTCAGGATTGATGAAAATCAAGATACAATAAGCTTTTACCTTTCCAAGGAAGGTTTCTGACTTCTCTAAGCTCACTGTAAGTCACCCACTTATGGCGAACCAACCCAGTCAAATTTTCCACCTAATTCTGCATTTAAGACTGATCCTACTCTGCTTCACTAAGTAGAAAAGAAAAAAGAAAGATCAGATATTTAGTCTGGGGAAGAGAAGACTCAGAAGGTATATGATCATTGACTTAAAATATATGAAGGACTGTCATGTCAAAGAATAATTCAATTTGTTCTTTGTTTCCCCAGAGGTAAAACCAGAAATAGGTGAAAGAATCAAGGAGGCACACCAAGGCTTGATGTAAAGGAAAGCTTCTGAATAAGTAGAGCTGACCATAAGGCTGCTGGGAAAGGTAATGGAATCCCCTTTCCTGGAGGTCATCAAGCAAAGGCCCCATGACTACTTGGTGGTTGTGTTATGGTGGGGATTCCTTTCATATATTAGTTGGACTAGATGGCCACTGGGGTCCCTTCCAACTCAAATTCTGGAATTCTGTGAAATCAGCACCATGCCACAGACCACAAATAGGAGCATCCAGAGGACCTCAGTATTTATAGTGACTCCATGTTCCATTTGAACTCTGCACTAAACATCCTCTTTGACAAGCAAATACCTTTGGCAAGTATACCAGTTCTTACTGTATACGTTGGTTGATTTAGAACAAAATTCTTCCTGTTGTATCTTTTGAAGAATCTTATATGTTAACCTATTTTTCAGTACGATAATGGCTTATAAAAAACTTACTATTAAACAATACAAGAAACTAGATTTGCGTAACTATTTACCTTAAAATGAATTAATTCATACATGCCATGACTGTCCAGTCCTCTCCTCTAAGTTTCCATCAGGATTATCAGTCTATACCCATTCACTTTTCCTCTTTTCACAGTATGCATTGTATTTCTGGTTTTCCTTTGTTTGATTTGCTTTACTTGATGAAAGCATTTCTTTTTTCTTTGTATTCTCATATCTATTATAGTATTCCATTTTGTTTATATGCAACAACTCCACCATGGTTGGACATTTAGGTTGCTTCTAGCATTGTTACTTCTAGTTCTAGTACATAGTACTAATAATGCCGCTATGAAAATCTTTGGACAGATTGCTCTTTTATGGAATATTTTAAAGAGTGACGCATTGAGGGTATAATCGCAATAACTGAATTATTGGATCAAAAGGTGTGATTATTTTTGTACTATTTATTGTGTACTGCCAGATTGCTCTCCAAGAAGATTCTACAAGCTTATAATTGTACTAGTAATGAATAAACAATGGCAATCCTGTCAAACTTGGATTTCTTTGCTTTTAATTATTTTCACCAATTTTATGAGTGGGAGATAGCACTTCAAAGTTGTTCTAATTTTTCTCTTTTTATTAATAAGGTCGATAATTTTTTAATTGATAATAAATGACTTTGGGTTCCTCTCTGAAAACCTTATTCAAACAGAAACTGAATGCTATGAAATTATGACCATTGCTGGTCTCAAAGAAGAGAAGAGGGGCGCTCTGGATTGCTCTTTTTGGCCTCAAAAGCAATATCAGAACAATAGACAGAAGTATCAAAGAGGCAATACTTAAATACTGAATGTTTATAAAACTTTTGGACATGTTGGGATAGTTTTACTGAGTTGTACTTTTTTCCTCTTTGCTAAAGAATATTACTGTCTTGGAGGGGGTGATGAATACCCCAAGAAATGCAGATGATATAAAAACAAAAGCTACCAATAAAATTTATTTTAAAAAGAAAATTGTTCATATCCTTTGATTATTTTTTCATTGCGGATTCTGAATTACTATTACAATTTTAACTGCTCCTAATATATTTTAGATTTCAGATTTTATGATACATTTACCACATTTTCAAGTCTGCTTTTAATATTAAATTTATTTTCTTTTTGCTGTACAGAAATTTTTAAAAAGTCAAACATATCTCTCTTGTCCTTAATAGTTTCTTAAATCTGTTTCATAGAAAAAAGTCTTCTCCCTTCCACAATTGAGATAAATAAGATAAATTCTGTTTTTTCTAAGCTCCTTTTCTGTTTGATATCATATTGTTGGAATTCACTGGAGTATTTACCAGCTAGCATTTATACAGGACTTTAATGTTTGTAAGATGCTTTACAAATACTATCTAATTTTGTCCTCAAAACAACACTTGTAGTAAAGTCCTATTGTTATTTCCATCTTACACATGAGATTTTTATGTAAATTTACACATGATATTGATCTAAATACATTTCCCACCAAATTAATTATCATTTCTTCCAAGTACATTTGTTAAATGATTAATCCTTTCCCCAGTTTTTGTCTTCTCTGAGTGTGTTAAACATTAAATTTATTGCATGCATTTTGTTAGATATCAAATATCTCCTGTTCTTTGTCACTGATGTATTTCTCTTGTTTTTGCTTTGATAACATTAATTTCATTATATATTTTAAGGTCTGATCACCCAAATTAGTAAATGGAGGAAGGGAGAGAGTGTTTATTTTTTCAACGTTTTTGTTTGGTTGTTAGAATGATCCTCAGTTCCCTTGCCTAGTTCTTCCAAATATTCTTTATTATGAACTATCCAGTTCTTTGAACTGATATTTTTACTGGAATCCACTGACTGTTTAATTTTTAATTTGTAGTGTTTAATTTGGGTAATATTCTCATTTTTATTATAGAGATCTGATCATTCTATGACCAGTGAAGATCCCTCAAACTGCTTTGGTCTTCCTTTATTTTAATCATTCTGCTTTATTATAGTATTATAGTTGTCTTTATATAAGTCATACATATTTCTAAATAGGCTAATTACCAAATATTTGATGGTTTTCTTGTTATTGTAAATGAGTTTTCTTTTTTATGACACCATCTAGATTTTTATTGCTAGTAAATAAGAATTTGCAGTATTTTGTGGGTTAATCTTGCATCAACTCATTTATTGTCTCAATTAATTTTTGGTTGAGATAATTGGATTTTCTAAATATATCAGTTCATAGGCTAATAATGATATTATGTCCTTTTCATTTCCAACATTAATCCTTTTAGTATATCTTCCTATCACATGCAATTTCTAGAATTTCCAGTATTGTGCCATCTAAAGTCATTTTAGTTGAACATAATTGTTTTATACTATTTTAGTGGGAAAGCTTACGTTGTTTCTATTTTGCATATTATATTGGCTCTTAGTACACAACACTTACGTCATGCGATAAGAAGAATCCTTCAGTTTCTGAAGCATTGACTGTCAGCAGGAATGAATGTCAGTGGTTATCAACGACTTTTTCCGCATCTAAATATATCCAAGGTTGTCCTAATTTTGTGTGTGTGTTGTATTATTTTGATCATTTTTAAAAATATGAACTAGCCTCACATCACTGGGACAAAGTCTTCTGGGTCAGTGAACTTTTTAATATATTTTTGTGATCTGTTAACTAATGTTTTACTTAATGTTTTTACATCTTCATTCATTAGGATAATTGGACTATCATTTTCTTTTGGCCAAGTTTCAAAAGGAACACTATATTTTACTTGTAAAAGATATTAAGCGATTCTTTGATTACTTTTCTTATTTCTTCTCTAATTTTCATTTAATTAAATTATTAATTCCCATTGTGCCAGTTTGGATCATTTATATTTTTATGTAATCATCTATTTTCTTTAAATTCACTCATTTTGTACTAGAGCTATTAATTATATTCCCATATAACACTCATATTTTTTCTTAAATTTGTTGTGGTCTCCTTTTTCTTTGTAATTTTGCTGATATTCGTTTTCTTCTTACTTTTTTTAATGATTTGATAATAGTTTGTGAATAGAGTGTTTTTACTTTCTATGTAGTTTTATAAATTTTGTTCATGTCATCACAACTTAACTTAATTTTATTGTACTGTCACTTCAAAATATAATATTTCTGCACATAACTTTTGCCTTTTTGAGCTTCTATAAGACTTCTTTATGACTCAGTATGTTATAAAGTTCTGTATGCCTAAAAATGATCATTGCCTTACCTCTCCCATTTAGTTCTCTCCATATAGTTTTAATTCTAATTTACTAAATGAATAATTCAAATCGTTGGTTTCTTTATTACTTTTTGTGGTTCTCCTTTTTTGATAAACAGCCTTATTATTGTTGTTCTGTATATTTATTTTATTGCTGATGACCTGTTACTGAATTTAACTCTCAAAGTGCTTGCATGTAGATTGAGAGTTATTACATATTTGTTATTCACTTTTATTTTCACTTGTGGGATGTTCTTATCTCTTTCAATAATTCCTAGTATCAATTAGATTTTATCATATATTACCACAATTCATTTTGAACTTACAGGAAGAATATAAAGTTCAACTTCTTGATTTTAGTCTCTACATATATATGGTTATATGTGTATATTTTATATAGAGAGACAGATATGTTAGGTTTAGGTATGTATATATACCAAGAGGTAGCTAGGTGGCGCAATAGAGAGAGAGGGCCTGGAGTCAGGAAGACTCCTCTTTGTGAGTTCAAATCTGTCTTCAGACACTTACTAGCTGTGTGACCCTGGGAAAGTCACTTAACCCTATTTGCCTCAGTGTCCTCATCTGTAAAATGTGCTAGAGAAGGAAATGACAAACCACTCCAGTATCTCTGCCAAGGAAACCTCAAATGGGGATCACAAAAGAGACAATCGAAAACAACTGAACAACCACAAAAATACATACCAACATGTAGATCTATTGGTATGACCCAGATATAGGTATCGGCTAAACATGGACATACATATGTATATGTATAGATATCTGTAGAGGTATATAGATATCTATACATATATGTATATGTATGCATTAAAAGCATATGCATCAAGGATTTGTGATTTTGTGAGTGTATCCATATATCTATGTATATACAAGAGAGAAGGAAGGCTGAATATTGCAGCATTCTTATCTGAAATGATACATGGTTCCTGTACAGTTTTCTAATCCCAGGTGATCCAGAGGGACCGAAAGCTACCAATATCTTGAGTGCAAACACATGAGAGGAGGTAAAAGCGAGTGGCAGGAGCTAGGAAATCAAAGTAAGCACCCAAGGGGGACTTACCACCCCATCCAAAGATGCAAGGCAGAGTAAAGCCTGACCCTGCCACAAAAATCCCAAAATAAGAAGTGAGGTTGGAGATTGGAGTAAATAGAAGAAAACAATGAACACACAGAAGAAAAATTATAGGTCAACATACTACCAAGAGGTAAACCCTGAAGAAAAGATGAACTTCACAACAAATAGAAACAGACCCTCTGGGAAAATAATAGGTTGGCTTCAAGGCTTCCAAGAGTACCTGGAAGAAATTAAGCAAGGGCTGGGACGGGGGGAGGGGAGAAATGGAAGGAAAGTCACTTAAAACTGAAAGAAAATTTTATTCCAACAGACTTTCTGAATGCTATAATAAGAATAGCTATTATTAAAAATACATAACTAATATTTATGTAGCACTTAGTATCTGCCAGGCACTGTGCTAAGCATGCTACAAATATTATCTCATTTGAAAACTTCCAGGTAGGTGATATTATGATCCCTATTTTACAGATGTTGGAACTGAGGCAAACAAAGGTGAAGTGACTTGCCCAGGGTCATGCTGCTAATATCTGAGGCCAGATATGAGCTTAGGTCTTCCTGACTCCAGGCCCAGTGCTGTATCTACTGAATGGATTCAACTGCCCCTAAGTGGAAAAAGAGAACTCAAGATATAACAAAAAAAAATGTTAGAACAAATTCAAAAGATTTTTTTTAAATAGTAGAAAATATAAAGTATCCACTTTTAAAAATAAAAGACCTACAAAACAAGTTAGGGAGAGATAATTTAAGAATCATTACATACCTCAAATATCATAACCAAACAAAAAACTCTGATACTATATTTCAAAAAATAAAAGCTGCCCATACCAAGCAGAACTAAAAGGTAAAGTGATAACCAAAACAATCCACTAGTAACTTCCTGAAATTACAAATTGAAAATTACTAGAAATGCAGTTTCCCAAATCTAGAAGCAATAACCACCAAGCTCTTGGTTTAATTTTTAAAAATGGAGATGTCAGCCCATGGAGCACATTAAATACAGGAAAGCCAGAAGCAAAACTTAGAAACCATATTTTTATAAACTCAAAGACCCCAAATATTGGCATAAAGTCTCTTTGTTTAACCAAAACTTTTGGAATATTGGAAAGTAGTCTGCCAGCAATGACTAAGGTCTGACATAAAGTTCCAGAAGAAAATATGACCTACAATATAATATGTCACATTTTAATAAAATTCAAGGAGCAAGGAAGGAGGTGCATTTCAGCTATAGATAAGGAAACAAAATGGTCAATTTTGATCACATTGAACTGTGGTGAGTAAAAATGACACTGAGGTAAACTGAGAAAATTTTTCTGGGCAAGATAAGTTATGAACAGTGACCTGTATAGCTGTTAATAAATGGGTCAGACTGCCCCCCAGTGGGTAAGTGATCCTGATGGGACTGAAAAGACCATGTTTAATGAGACTTCAAAAATGGGGAGATCCACAGAAAAGTAGAAAAAGCTTTATGATTAGCTGCAGCTGGGTATAGTGGGCTGGTCTTCAGGTGTGACTGATCACACCTTTCTCTGACAATTAAAGAATGCTAATTGCTTTCTGAGACACAGCTGCCTCTAGTAATCTTGGTTACAAAAACAGAACCTCCTCAATCAGGGTCCCACCCCCATTAGCCTTCCCCTTGGAAACCAAGTCACCCCTAACTTTGAAGAGGAAAAGCAAAGACAGGAGCATCATCCCCTGGGGAAGGGCTAGCCCAAGCTGGTTCTTTGTTTACCTGGAAACAAAGCCAAGGTTCCACTTTAAACTGGTTAGCTGGCCAATGCCCAGGGAGTTAGGAGTGAGCGCATCTTTCAACCACATCTTTAGTTTGTACTAGGAAACTGTCTTGCAACCTAGACCGAGAAATGGGGTTTGACAAAATGAGGACCAGGATGGGTTACAGAGTAATTCTGGTTATTAAATAGTACAGCACAATACTAATTTTCCTAAAAAACAAAATTTTTGCACAAGCAAAATACAGCTAAAATTAGGTGACATGAGACCCCATGTAAAACAAAGACTACCATGAAAGCCAGGTAGGTTATGTTCTCTCTTCTTCCCCAGGGGTTTCCAGAACTCTGATAGCCAAACACATTGGATGTTTTCTACCACTCATGATGTAATATACATACACACTGCATTATGTTTACAAGGTACTTTGGTGATGCAGTGAATACAGCATGGACTTGGAGTCTGAAAAACCAAAGGCCAAATTCTACCTCGGACATTTACAGGTGTGGGTGGCTTTGAACGAGTCATTTAACCATTTTCACCCTCAGTTTCTGTAAAATGGGAGTAATATTAACACATACCTTATATGGAAGTTGTGAGCTTCAAATGTGATTAAAGGTCCTTTGCAAACCTTTAAATTGCTATATAAGTGCTAGTATTGTTATTATTACACAACTATTTTTAGATTTTTAAATAAAATCGGTTACTTAAGGCAAAATATATAACACCATAGATACTGATATATTAAAACAAAGGCATAAGTGACCAAATACACAATGATCCACAGATAAACTTGGGTCACACACTCCCACCAATGCATTCAGTATATATGTTGGAAAATGGGCTTCGACTTATAGGAACCTGGCAAGAAAAAAAATGAGAGAGAAAAACTCTTGTTTAAGGTAACTCACAATTTCTGACTTCAGTTTTTGATATCATGACTCAACTCAAGAGTATCTACACCACAAAAAACTGTATTCCTGCTCAGTCTGACTACTGAGCCCCTCACCATTCTTTACCTGGAGAAATTTGCTTCTCTACTGTGCTTGACCTAACATTTGTAAACTTTCAAGGTACAATTACCGTTGAAAAAATATTACCTCTACTATGAATAACAGTTCTCTTTAAGTAGAGAACTGGCTATATCTGGGTATGGACTATACAGACCAGCAGAGCTAGTTATTCATTCACCCAGATGTTGTACTGTTCAATGAGCTGAGCTGAGGAGAAACAGCTCACAGTAACTTTAAGTCAGACAAAGAGAACCAGTCAGCTAGCTTATGAGGATACCAAAGCCACTACAAAGCCTCCTATGCTTTTCCTTCTGTAGGAGGTGGCAGCAGAGAATAAGTTCAACCTTTCTTTCAAGTTCCTTTACTTGGTTTGCATGAGTCTCACACATGCCTCAATTCACTCATTGGACTTCTCCATGAAGCTCTCCTATCCTGATTGCTGATTCCCTCATCGCCACCAGTGACTTCACTCATGACTCAACTCATTCTGTAGACATCTTTTCCTTGCCCTACCCCTTCTCTCTACTTTATAGCTTCCCTTCATTGTCTCAACTCCAGTGTAGACTCTAACCCCCTTAAGAATAAGCTCCATGATGGCAAAAACCACATTGTTTGCTTGGTTTTGTATCCCGGTTCTTTTTTTTTTTTTTTTATTTAACTTTTAACATTTATTTTCACAAAGTTTTGGGTTACAAATTTTCTCCCCTTTTATCCCCTCCCCCCCCAAACCCAAACATTCTAATTGCCCCTGTGACCAATCTACTCTCTCTTCTATCCTCCCTCTCTGCCCTTGTCTCCGTCTTCTCTTTTGTCCTGTAGGGCCAGATAGCTTTCTTTACCCCTTAACCTGTATTTCTTATTTCCTAGTGGTAAGAACATTACAGTTGATCCTAACACTTTGAGTTCCAACTTCTTTAGCTCCCTCCCTCTCCACCCCTTCCCTTTGGAGGACAAGCAATTCAATATAGGCCAAATCTGTGTAGTTTTGCAAATGATTTCCATACTAGTTGTGTTGTATAGGACTAACTGTATTTCCCTCCATCCTATCCTGTCCCCCATTACTTCTATTCTCTTATGATCCTTTCCCTCCCCATGAGTGTCGACCTCGGATTGCATTCTCCTCCCCATGCCCTCCCCTCTATCCTCCCCCCCACCCTGCTTGTGCCCTTGTCCCCCACTCTCCTGTATTATGAGATAGGTTTTCCTATCAAAATGAGTGTGCGTTTTGTTCTTTCCTTTAGTGGAATGTGATGAGAGTAGACCTCATGATTTTCTCTCGCCTCCCCTCTTTATCCCTCCACTAATAAGTCTTTTGCTTGCCTCTTTTATGAGAGATAATTTGCCCCATTCAATTTCTCCCTTTCTCCTCCCAATATTTCTCTCTTATTGCTTGATTTCATTTTTTTTTTAAGATATGATCCCATCCTCTTCAATTCACTCTGTGCACTCTGTCTCTATGTATGTGTGCGTGTGTGTATGTGTGTGTGTGTGTACTCCCACCCAGTACCCAGATACTGAAATGTTTCAAGAGTTACAAATATTGTCTTTCCAGGTAGGAATGTAAACAGTTCAACTTTAGTAAGTCCCTTATGACTTCTCTTTGCTGTTCACCTTTTCATGGTTCTCTTCATTCTTGTGTTTGAAAGTCAAATTTTCTTTTCAGCTCTGGTCTTTTCATCAAGAAAACCTGAAAATCCTCCATTTCATTGAAAGACCATTTTTTCTCCTGAAGTATTATACTCAGTTTTGCTGGATAGGTGATTCTTGGTTTTAGTCCTAGTTCCTTTGACTTCTGGAATATCCTATTCCATGCCCTTCAATCCCTTAATGTAGAGGCTGCTAGATCTTGTGTTATCCTGATTGTATTTCCACAATACTTGAATTGTTTCTTTCTAGCTGCTTGCAATATTTTCTCTTTCACCTGGGAATTCTGGAATTTGGCCACAATGTTCCTAGGAGTTTCTCTTTTTGGATCTCTTTCATGCGGTGTTCTGTGGATTCCTTGAATATTTATTTTGCCCTCTGGTTCTAGAATCTCAGGGCAGTTATCCTTGATAATTTCATGGAAGATGATGTCTAGGCTCTTCTTTTGATCATGGTTTTCAGGTAGTCCCAGAATTTTTACATTGTCTCTCCTGAATCTATTTTCCAGGTCAGTTGTTTTTCCAATAAGATATTTCACATTATCTTCCATTTTTCCAATCTTCTCGCTATGTTCTGTGATATCTGTCTTTCTCATAAAGTCCTTAGCGTCCATCTGTGCCATTCTAGTTTTGAAAGAACTATTTTCTTCAGTGAGCTTTTGAATCTCCTTTTCCATTTGGCTAATTCTGCTTTTGAAAGCATTCTTCTCCTCATTGGCTTTTTGAACCTCTTTTGCCAATTGAGTTAGGCTAGTTTTCAAGGTGTTAATTTCTTCAACATTTTTTTGGTTCTCCTTTAGCAGGGAGCTGATCTGCTTTTCATGTTTCTCTTTCATCCCTCTCATTTCTCTTCCCAGTTTTTCCTCCACCTCTCTAACTTGATTTTCAAAATTCTTTTTGAGCTCTTCCATGGCCTGAGCCCATTGGGTGGGCTGGGACACAGAAGCCTTGATTTCTGTGTCTTTGTCTGATGGTAAGCATTGTTCTTCCTCATCAGAAAGGAAGGGAGGAAATGTCTGTTCTCCAAGAAAGTAGCCATCAATAGTTTTATTTCTTTTCCCTTTTCTGGGCATTCTCCCCATCCAGTGACTTGACCTCTGAATATTCTCCTCACACCCACCTCACCTCCTGGTCCTCCCAGCCAGCGTTTGGGGACTGGGATTCAAATGCTGCTTCCCGCCTTAGGGCTTTTGGCAGGGGCAGGGCTGCTATTCAGTGTGAGAATTAAGTTCAGATGTTCAGGTCGGGGCAGGGCCGCGTCTCAGGCTCAGTTCCCTTAGGGTGTTTATGCACAGACCTTCCACAATGGATCCAGGCTCCCGCCCACTTGGGGAGCCCCTGTCTGCAACCGCCTCTCAACTTCTATCTCCTGGGGGGGCCTGAGCCATGGGGGTACCCCACTCCCCTCTCGACCCTCCAAAGAGACTCTCTCACCGACCCCCGTCACCTGTGGGTGGAGGGGCTTGTGCCGCCGCTGGAGATCCCATCCCTGAAGCCTGTTCAGATCTGTGCCTGTTCGGATCTGTACCTCTCGGAGCCGCGGCTGCCGCTGGTCTGGGCTGGGCTCCCATCTGCAGCGCGATGGACCCTATGCGAGAGGTTTGCAGGTCACTCTGTGGGTGGAGGGACCCGCGTGGCCGCTGGAGATCCCGTCCCGGAAGCCCGCTCAGATCTCCTCCCCATGGTGTCGCGGCCGGCCGCTGCAGGGCTGCACTCAGCTCCCAGTCCCGGCTCCCAGTCTGCAGTGCGAAGGACCCCCCGCGAGTGGTCCGCAGGTCTCTCTGGAACAGAAATCTCCCTTGCTCCAACACTCCGTGGCCTCTGGGTGCAGAATTCACTGTGAGTTGGTCCCCTCTAGCCGTTCTGTGGGTTCGGAGCTATGTGTATGTGCGTCTTTCTACTCCGCCATCTTGGCTCCACCCCCTGTATCCCGGTTCTTAACACAGTGCCTGGCACATGGTAAATAAACATTAAATGCTCTAGCAATCCTCTACCTATGTAATTATCTATCTCTTTCCTAGCTCCATGATTTAAGAAGTCACAGCTCCCCAAATTTCCACTATCAAATTTACAATCCTTTTTTAGTCATACTTCAATATCCAAAAGGTTTATGTGACTTCTCATTTTTTTTAAATTTACACATTTTAGTCATAAAACATATATGTGCAAATGAACTGAGCCCCTTGCAACTATAAAATATCCAACATGGTGCAATATCTTTTTGATAGCCTTAAAATTTTATTTCTTTATATTTACATTTCATGTTCAATAAATAAAATCTCTTCCTCTTTATAACATCAAATTTTTCCCACAAGAGCAAGACATCATAGTCCATTGTTCACAAGGGTATTTGAGTCTTTACATATATAACTATATGCCACAGTTCATTTGCTATCCCAAACTGCTCAGATACTATCTGAAAGCACTGTGTGTGTTTATGGAGGTTTTGTTAAAACAAGGTTCTTTTCCTACTTCTTTTAGGTTCATCTATAATAAAGGGAACAGCTTACCTCTTCTGATAAGTAATATAAATATTTTAATTTATTTGAAAATACCTTTTCTGCCTTTTTCATTGCTAAATTTCTCTGTATAAAAAGGTCCTTAAGGGAATAGTAAACCATACATCAGGGTAGCAAGTAAAATCATCTCCATGGAGTAACTTATTTATTTTTAGTTTTCAACATTCATTTCCACAAAATTTTGAGTTCCAAATTTTCTCCCCATCTCTCCCCTCCCCCCACCCCGTAACACCTTGCATTCTGATTACTCCTTTCCCTCAATCTGCCCTCTCTTATATCACACCCCTCCCTTCCTTATCCCCATCTTCTCTTTTTTCTTGTAGGGCAAGATAGATTTCTATACCCCATTATTTGTATTTCTTATTTCCCAGTTGCATGCAAAAACAATTCTCAACATTCATTCCTAATACTTTGAATTCCAACTTCTCTCCTTTCCTCCCTCCCCACCCATCCCCACTAAGAAGACAAGCAATTCAATATAAGCTATGTATGTGTACTTTTGCTAAAGACTTCCATAATAGTCATGTTGTATAAGACTAACTATATTTCCCTCCATCCTACCCTGCTCCCCATTTATTCTATTCTCTCTTTTGACCTTGTCCCTCCCCAAAAGTGTTCACCTTGAATTACTCCCTTCTCTCATTTGCCCTATCTTCTATCATCCCCCTCACCCCACTTATCCCCTTCTCCCCTACTTTCCTGTTCCATGGAGTAGCTTGCAACCAAATCAAAGTAATAAAGGGAATACAGTGGTGTGGAGGAGATTTTTGTTGTTGTTTTTTTACATTTTAAAAATGCCTTTGCCCACTTAATCCTGCATAACATCTAGTTTTAAAAAGTGCAAAAGTGATGCAGAACATCACTTTTCAAAACAGGAAAAAAATTAATTCACCATATACACAAATTGGAATTTACCAAGAAATAAACGAAAAAAACAGAAAGTGAAATATTTTTAAAGATACTAAAAAATAATAGCTACAATGAATAATTCACCAATTCATAACCAATTGATTTCAGTGATTGACCATGAACAATTCAGGATATTAATTTTTTCTTTTTTTTTTTTCTTTTTTTTTTTTTTTTTATTATTAAATTTATTTATTTAACTTTTAACATTCATTTTCACAAAATTTTGGGTTACAAATTTTCTCCCCTTTTATCCCCTCCCCCCTCAAACACCAAGCATTCTAATTGCCCCTATGACCAATCTGCTCTCTCTTCTATCATCCCTCTCTGCCCTTGTCTCCATCTTCTCTTTTGTCCTGTAGGGGCAGATAGCTTTCTATACCCCTTTACCTGTTTTTCTTATTTCCTAGTGGCAAGAACATTACTCAACAGTTGATCCTAACACTTTGAGTTCCAACTTCTCTTCCTCCCTCCCTCCCCACCCCTTCCCTTTGGAAGGCAAGCAATTCAATATAGGCCATATCTGTGTAGTTTTGCAAATGACTTCCATAATAGTTGTGTTGTATAGGACTAACTATATTTCCCTCCATCCTATCCTGTCCCCCATTACTTCTATTCTCTTTTGATCCTATCCCTCCCCATGAGTGTCGACCTCGAATTGCACTCTCCTCCTCATGCCCTCCCTTCTATCATCCCCCCCACCCTGCTTGTCCCCTTATCCCCCACTTTCCTGTATTGTGAGATAGGTTTTCCTACCAAAATGAGTGTGCACTTTATTCTTTTCTTTAGTGGAATGTGATGAGAGTAGACTTCATGTTTTTCTCTCACCTCCCCTCTTTATCCCTCCACTAATGAGTCTTTTGATTGCCTCTTTTATGAGAGATAATTTGCCCCATTCAATTTCTCCCTTTCTCTTCCCAATATATTTCTCTCTCACTGCTTGATTTCATTTTGTTTTAAAGATATGATCCCATCCTATTCAATTCACTCTGTGCACTCTGTCTCTATGTATGTGAGCGTGTGTGCATGTGTAATCCCACCCAGTACCCAGATACTGAAATGTTTCAAGAGTTACAAATATTGTCTTTCCATGTAGGAATGTAAACAGTTCAACTTTAGTAAGTCCCTTATGACTTCACTTTGCTGTTCACCTTTTCATGGTTCTCTTCATTCTTGTGTTTGAAAGTCAAATTTTCTTTTCAGCTCTGGTCTTTTCATCAAGAATACTTGAAAATCCTCTATTTCATTGAAAGACCAATTTTTCCCCTGAAGTATTATAGTCAGTTTTGCTGGGTAGGTGATTCTTGGTTTTAGTCCTAGTTCCTTTGACTTCTGGAATATACTGTTCCATGCCCTTCGATCCCTTAATGTAGAGGCTGCTAGATCTTGTGTTATCCTGATTGTATTTCCACAATACTTGAATTGTTTCTTTCTAGCTGCCTGCAGTATTTTCTCCTTGACCTGGGAACTCTGGAATTTGGCCACAATGTTCCTAGGAGTTTCTCTTTTTGGATCTCTTTCATGTGGTGTTCTGTGGATTCCTTGAATATTTATTTTGTCCTCTGGTTCTAGAATCTCAGGGCAGTTTTCCTTGATAATTTCATGAAAGATGATGTCTAGGCTCTTCTTTTGATCATGGCTTTCAGGTAGTCCCATAATTTTTAAATTGTTTCTCCTGGATCTATTTTCCAGGTCTGTTGTTTTTCCAATGAGATATTTCACATTATCTTCCATTTTTCCATTCTTCTCTCTTTGTTCTGTGATTTCTTGGTTTTGCATAAAGTCATTAGCCTCCATCTGTGCCATTCTAATTTTGAAAGAACTATTTTCTTCAGTGAGCTTTTGAATTTCCTTTTCCATTTGGCTAATTCTGCTTTTGAAAGCATTCTTCTCCTCATTGGCTTTTTGAACCTCTTTTGCCAATTGAGTTAGGCTAGTTTTCAAGGTGTTAATTTCTTCAACATTTTTTTGGGTCTCCCTTAGCAGGGAGCTGATCTGCTGTTCATGCTTTGACTTCATGTCTCTCATTTCTCTTCTCAGCTTTTCCTCCACCTCTCTAACTTGATTTTCAAAATTCTTTTTGAGCTCTTCCATGGCCTGAGCCCATTGGGTGGGCTGGGACACAGAAGCCTTGATTTCTGTGTCTTTGCCTGATGGTAAGCATTGTTCTTCCTCATCAGAAAGGAAGGGAGGAAATGCCTGTTCGCCAAGAAAGTAACCTTCTATAGTCTTATTTCTTTTCCCTTTTCTGGGCATTTTCCCAGCCAGTGACTTGACCTCTGAATATTTTCCTCACACCCACCTCACCTCCTGATCCTCCCAGCCCGTGTTTGTGGTCTGAGATTCAAATGCTGCTTCCAGCCTCAGGGCTTTTGGCGGGGGCAGGGCTGCTATTCAGTATGAGATTATGTTCTGGTGCTGAGGTCGGGGCAGGGCCACCTCTCAGGCTCAGTTCCCTCAGGGGGTTTATGCACAGACCTTCCGCAATGGATTCAGGCTCCCGCCCGCTTGGGGAGCCCCTGTCTGCAGCCGCCTCTCAGCTTCTACCTCCCGGGGGGGGGGGGGGCCTGAATTATGGGGGCACCCCACTCCCCTCTCGACCCGCCAAAGAAACTCTCTCACCCACCCCTGTCACCTGTGGGTGGAGGGACTTGTGCGGCCGCTGGAGATCCCGTCCCTGAAGCCTGCTCGGATCTGTTTCTCTCGGTGCCGCAGCCGTGGCCGCAGCAGGTCTGGGCTGGGCTTTGTGTCTGCAGTGCGAAGGACCTTTTGCGAGAGGTTTGCAGATCCCTCTGTGGGTGGAGGGACCCGCGTGGCCGCTGGAGATCCTGTCTGTGAAGCCTGCTCGGATCTTTTCCTCTCGGTGCCGCGGCCGCGGCAGGGCTGCACTCAGCTCCCAGTCCCGGCTCCCAGTCCGCAGCGCGAAGGACCCCCCCGCGAGAGGTTTGCAGGTCTCTCTGGAACAGAAATCTCCCTCGCTCCAATGTTCCGTGGCCTCTGGGTGCGGAATTCGCCGTGAGTTACTTCCCTGTAGCCATTCTATGGGTTGTGGGTTCAGAGCTATGTGTATGTGCGTCTTTCTACTCCGCCATCTTGGCTCCGCCCCTCCAGGATATTAATTTTTTCAACATAGTCTAATATACCCAGATTCTGTCCTAGTCTTTATGGGTGGAAATTTTCACTATATTGGAGAATAATCTTACTTTGTATAATGGAGATGTTAAAGAGGAGGGTTAAACTAACTTCTATCCACAACAGTTTTATAACTAATGAATAAGAAACATGAGAAGAAATAAACAATACTGTATAATAAAACATTTAATTTGGGGTACACTGATGGAGGAAGTATCATTCGAATATAAACAGGAAATGGTAGAATTGAAGTGAAGTCACAAGCCTGCATGAAACAAAATGTAGACTGTTAAAAAATTGTCCTTGTCCTTGCCGCTATCATCTATCAATATCCAAGTCAATCACCATTCTTAATGATTTTTTGCCATTGGCTGGTAGTCTTCTCCCCTGTTCAATCACTTGGTCATTGTTGAGCCCTGATTGGCTCAGAGTGAATGCAAATAACAATTATTTCTGTTTTGTCCAGAAAACCTGGGAGTCTTCCCCTCACAAATTGATTTTTTTAAACTAGGCAAAGACAACATTCTCTGCCTCATTTCTTTCCTAGCATTGATCACTGAACAGGCACTGCCAGAGTCAGACTAAGACCTAGTAAAGGCCTTGGCTTAAAAAGACTAAGGTCTCCCCCTACATCCAGGGTCATCTTCAGTCATCTTTATCTGTATTTTGCCACTGGGCCCAGATGCCTCCAGGGAGAAAGTGAGGCTGGTGACTTTGCACAGCTCTCCCTCACTTAAATCCAATTCATGTATATGTCTCATGGTCTTCTTCAAGAACAAAGTACAAATAGCAACAATAACCTAGCGTCAGTATCAGTCTTTGGGTTTCAGTTTTTGTCTTAACAAACTCTTTCACTTACAGACCATACAAATGCTCAACTCCAACAACCTCCTTCACAAAACCTACTAAAGCTATATACAATCACAAGAATTAACACAGTGCCTGACATCTAGGAAACACCTAATAAATGCTTTATCTATCATCTATGTATCTATGTATTTATCTCTTTCCTAATTCTGCGACTCTCCTTTCACTTAAGAAGTCACTGTTCCTCCAACTTCCCCTATCAAATTGTTGGTCTTTCTATAATCATACCTCAGTTTCTAAAAGGATTATATAGTGAGCATTCCTCACTATTTCATGGAAATGTACAGTTCTAACCTTGAAAACTGAGGATGGAGTATCTTACTCCTTGACCTTTCAAGGTGGTGTTCCCCAAAACACTGTCTTTTTTTAAGATCTAAACTTGCATCTCTATCTATTGGAGATCTCCCTTTAAATATCCCATGAACATGTTAAACTCGTTATGTTGTACATATTATGTCTATTATTTCTCCTCCCCCCAAAAAAGAAACTCTTTTTTCTGATGTCATTATTTCTATCATTGGTACCATTCATCTAAATTAAGGTCAAAATCCTGGCACTATCTGTGACTCTCCCCTCCCTCATCTCTCACATCCAATCAGTTGATAGGATTCCTGTAAATTATAACTCCTCTCACATCTCTCCCCTTTTTCTATTACTGCCACTGACCTAATATATGTCTTCATTACCTATCAACTTAGGGAATTAACCTCCTTACTTCATACTCCATATTTAACTTTCCCCAGGTGCTCACACACACAAACAGGACAAAGAAGCTGAAATCTTTGGTAGTTAAAAAAAAATCCCTTTTCTTTATTGTTGTCTTTTAAATTTATTTAGTTTTTCAATATTGTAACAGCAAGGAAATTTGAAATCACTTCTCAGTCTTACAGCTAAGATCAAATGAAATTAGACATGGACATTTTCTATAAAGATAATTCAGAACTTCAGCACATTTCCTCTCACTAGCAAAATGGATTCTAATGTTTACATAATTTGTCATCTTATCTGTGGAGAGACTAGCCCCATTTTTCCATTTCTGTTTTTATTAACCTTCTAACACTCTTCCAGACCATTCTGAAAAACAAATTATTTCTTGAGAGCATGATTAATTAATATTTGAGGGTTTTGTATAAAAGGTGTCATAATCAAGATAACTACCTTTCAGTGTTAAAAGTGCTAGACAAATGAGGATTCAATTTTTGTGGAACTCAAGCGTTGATCCAGAAAAGATCTTTAACATATATAAGCAATTTTCTTTTTTTTCATCAAGGCAATCAAGAGTTAAGTGACTTGCTCAGGGTCACACAACTAGTAAGTGTCAAGTGTCTAGAATCAGATTTGAACGCAGGCATATCCTGACTCCAGAATCAGTGCTCTATCCACTGTGCCACCTAGCTACCCCATAGGGCATGTTTTCAAATCACACCTGTTATATTATTGATATTGGGAACTCCTGGTGACAAAAATCCCTCTGCCATTGCTGATCAGTATCTACTATGTGAATATAGAGAGAAGGAAGAAATTACATTAGAAGAGAAGAGTGAGTCATAAAAAGCTTCATAGAATTTATGACATTTCAACTTGGACAACACAGAGGTTGGGTCAGGGATCAGGAGGGAATGTCATAGATTGGGGGAAGAAATTCCAAGATGAGGAAACACTGAGCAAAGGCACAAGAAACCCAAGAATGCAGGACATAGTTGAAAACTGGCAAACAAAACAGCTTGGTAGAAGCATCTCTTGAAGTCACTCAACCTTATTGATCTTTTCCATTGGAACCATTTATTCAGAGGCCCAATTCTTGAGTGTGCTGCTTTTAAAAATTAAATAGGCAGTTTTTGTTTGCTTTGAATTAGCTTTGCCTCATTGTTGGCATCCCTGAAACATTTGTTCTTGTGTTGAAAATTTTATTCTGCCTAGCCCACTTAAACTTACTATTTTTAAACATTTCAGGTACCCTGGTGACATCCAGCCATTTTCCCCAAAGGCTCCATCCACAGTAAGAAAAGAGAGAAGAATTACCTGTCATAGTGAAGATTCTCTTAATTTAAATTGAAACAACAAACAAATATAATTTATACTGGTAAAAGGGATGAGAGGACTCAATGATTACATTTCAATCTAATAAGTGTTCATTCCAAAAAATCAGCAACTAACTCTCTATGAAGACACCCACCATGCAGAATTTAGGTTAGAGATAAGGTGGATTTGTCCAATAGGGTAGTACTTACAAGAAGGAAGGGTTTGTCAGTAAAGTATTTTATGAATTATAAAGCACTATGCAGATGTGAGAGATTTATAAAAAGAATATTTGGAATTCCCTTCTTTGCAAGATCTTTGAAAAGAAGGTAGACTCTTATCAGACGTGAATAGTTGCTGTGTAGTCCTTGCCCAAAAAGAGAAAATAAGCTCCAAAAACATAAACGTTGGGGACCTTCCTAGCCCATGACTCTTTAGAATACTAACTCCTCAAGGTGCAAAAGGCATAATACTGAATACAAGCCTTACTTAAGAAACATTAATTAGCAAACTATTTTCTGCGGTCTTCTATTTTTTTTTAATATCTGATGATAGATTATCACAATATACACAATATCTGATACTACATCTTATCACATTTAATGATGTGATACATCTGATGATATTACAATATCTGCTGATACAGTATCAGAAATTATATCAGAAATGATACAGTATCAGAAATATACAAAATGAAAAATTGACTAGTGAAGATAACCTAATGAGCCATAAGACAGCATAGAAATCTTACGAAGCCCAAAGCAAAGCTTTGCCTGTTGTGCAGGTGTGATATATGCATATGTATTTGGTCCAGCTTCTGTGATTTCATTAGTTATAAGGGTGTCCTAACATGGAAACTCCATCCACTGATGCAGCGTGGCAAATCATATTTAATTTATAGTCTTAGACAATTGTCTGTGGGCAATGAGTAGTTACCTATGACCATAAAGTGGGTATGGCTCAAACGTACATCTCTAACTCCACTCTTCCAGAATGTAAGGCCAGCCCTCTTTATGCCACGCCAGACATCTCAGCCTGTCTTCTCATGTAATTCATATTCATTGAGCTAGACCAAAATGGTATTGGCATTTTAATTTAATTGCCTTCTTGCTACAAAGAAATATTCTTGCAATTAATACATACCTTTAACACCTTTTCGATGTTCTGAAAATGCTATCAACTATTTCAGAAATTAATGAAGCTCAGTACTTGACTTTTCTTATTGAGTTACTCAAAGCAGAAACCACATATCATATATTCCATCTCCTCTAGCGTTGGTTAAAGAGAATATTAGAAAACAGAAACAATTATATATTGATCATTCTTAACTGAATTGTATTTTTTTCTTTAAATCAGAATTTTATAATTCAGCAGTCTGTCAGGTTTTGCTCGCAATATCTCAACCTAGGAAGCTTGCTTATTTTTATTTAATAAGACATATTGCCAAAATAGTATATCACTGAGTGGTAGGCACTCTCTTTTTTCCTTACTGTGTTAAAGAATGATATATATTTTCAATTTATACTATGGTGAGCATTAGACAATGGCATCTATATTTGTTTTCAACATGTAAAGTGAATGATAATAGTCGATTTATTTTCTTTTGCTTTATCCACAATGATCTTACTGAGGTAGTTTAGTTCAAAAATATGGATTTTGAGGAACCAATTGTTTCATTTTTAGAGAGGAGTTCCCTCACATAAACCAATGCTCTTACTTGAAAGAAAAGGGAAAGGAAGGTGAAAAGCAGAGGAGAGGAAAAAAGGGGAGAATAAAAGGGGAGGGGAAAGGAAGGAAGATCTGTAAAGGGAAGGGGAGCGGAGGATTGGGAACGGGGAGGAGAAAAGAGAAGGGAAAGGAAGCAAAGGGAGGGAAAGAGAAGATAAATAAGGGGAGGAGAGGAGATAAGAGGAAATGAAAGAAAGGGAAGAGAGAAGGAAACAGTAGGTAAAACAAACAATTTTGGTTACATAAAATTAAAAGGTTATTGTTCCAATAAAACCAGGGCAGTCAAAATTAGAAGAGAAGCAGTTAAAAGGTGAAAAAAAAATCTTTGGAGTATATTTCTCTGATAAAGATCTCATTTCTAAAAGATGTAGGGAACTGATTCAAATTTATAGAAAAAATAATATCCATTCTTTAAGTGGTCAATAATCAAAAGATATGGACAGGCAATTTTCAAATGGGAAAATATTCTAAAATGAGAAAAATATGAATGAAAACAGATTTTATCTCACACCCATCAGATTGGCAATGCTGACCAAAAAAAGAAAAGACAAATGCTGTCAGAGCTTTGGGTGAACAGGCATATTAATGTGCTCTTGATGAACCCTGAATTGGTACAGCCATTCTGGAAAATATTTTGGAACTATTTTTGTTGTTGAGTCACTTCAGTTACGCCTCACTCTTTGCAACCTCATTTGAGGTTTTCTTGGCAAAGATATTGAAGTAGTTTGCCATTTCCTTCTCCAACTGATTTTACAGATGAGGAAACTGAGGCAAACAAGGTGAAGTGATTTACCCAGGATCATGAAGCTATTAAGTGTCTGAGGTCGGATTTGAACCCAGAAAGATGAGTTCAAAGACTTCAGGCCTGGCATTCTATCCACTGTGCAGCTAGATACCCCCTTGGAGTTATGACCTAAAAGATATTAAATCATGCATACTCTTTAACCTAGCAATAGCATGACTAGCTCTATACCTCGAGAAAGTAAAAGAATGAGGAAAAAGACCCATATGCACAAAAATATAATGGCTCTTTTTGCAGAAGCTAAGAATTGAAATTGAGGGAGGACCCGTCAACTGGAAAATGTTGAACAAGTTATGACTTATGAGTATAACAGAATACCATTATGCTATAAGAAATGATGAAGGGGATAGTTTCAGAGAAACTGATATGAAATGGTGCAGAGAGAGGTAGCCAGAACTAGAACACTTTAGAAGAAGGAAGGTCTTCCTTTAAAAAAAAAAAAAGGAAAGAAAAAAGAAAATTGTCTTGAGAAACCTAAACCAGACCAGGAAAAGTTTTCAGAGACAGAGTAATATAAGTGTGAGGGACATCTGTGATTGTTTTATTTTGATTTGTTTTTGCTGTTGCTTTTGAAACTAGATCTCCCTATTTTGCACAGGTGGGAAATGCATCTGCCACTGAGAGGCAGATCCAAATACTGATCAGCATAGAAGTTTTCACGTGAATTCATTTTTCCTACCTGGACCTTCTTAGGCAGAATGATTACTCTCTGCTCTTGAGAGCTCATACAAATGCTTGATTTAATGAAGATATTCTATCAGCTTGAATCCTATTGCAACTCAGCAGTCCTTAACTCAAGCAGTCAAGTGCCCTCAGCTCCCTACATTAGCAAAGATTACAGGCATTCACCAGTATACCGGTTCTATTTTGATGTCATTGTTTTAAGCTGCAAGGTGCTAACTTTCTCAAACATTGACAAAAGACTTAAGATACTCAAGCATGAATTTTTCTATAGGTATGGCCATTATTCTTATCCTCACTTTAGCCCACGAATACTTAACTCAGATTCGCTGTACATTAACCCATTGCCTAAGCGTTCAAGCTACATTCAAGAGATCATACCAGAATGTATGGTATCAACTGCAGCAAAGCTAACTTTTAAAAGAAGTTACTTTAGGTGAGAAAATCCTGCTTATGCTAGCCAGTCAGTTATCTGTGCTGTGACATAATATGATATCAACACAAAAAAAAAGCACTTGTCAAAAATGTAAGACACAAAAGCAACCACTTTAAGATAATTTAAAGGAAATAAAGTATGCCCAGGCTTCATCAGTCAATAATACGGCTGACATAAATAAGGGCTGAAACTTGACACCTCCAGAATGTGATCTATGCATTGTAGATTCTCCCAGATGAAAAGTAAGTAAGAAATCATAGTGCTCGAGCCCAGAGGAATTATGCCATAATGCCATTGGGTGGTCTTGCTTCAGTGAGGTCTGTGATGATTGAATCAATAATTGTGGAATAAATAAACATTTTTAATTAAAGATTTATTTTCAAAGTCTATCTAGGCTTCTTCAGCCCAGTATGAGCACAGTATGGCACTAGGGAGGAATTTATATCATCTTTCATCTTTCACTAGCTGTATAAAGACATAATTAAGCTTTAGCTTCACTGATACAATTGCTTGATTGTGCATGGTCATCCATGAGAATGAAAAGTAGTTTCAGGATATGTGAGGTTTCTGAGACCCCAACTGGCAAATGTGCCAGGTGTTGTGTGGCAGAAAAAGCACTGGATTTAGAGTTAGGATTTCTGGGTCCCAGTCTTACCTCTTCCACTTGATAGACGTCCAACCTGGACAAGTCACTTAGCTTCTCTGAGTCTAGGTTTCCTTATCTATATAATTGGAATAATAGTAATAATTGTACAACCTATCTCATAGGATTGTTGTAGGATTAAAAGAATGAATTGGAGACTTTGGGTTAGGATGGTGACAAAAAAATGTCATAGTAAAGCCAAGACCTCCCAAAAGGATATTAGTGAGCATCTGAATATGGTTGCAGACAGACCAATGATGCAGAAAACTGAAGAGAAAGAGACAAAAATTCACACAGTCTGGAGTGGCACAAAGGTAAACTAATTCTTAAGCCAGTAGAGGCTGGTAGAGTAGTTAAACCAGAGAAGCCATCATGAGTTCAGGTAAATAACAGAAAAGCAGAGGCTAACTTGTGGCAAATGGGTCACAAGTTGGCATAGGATGAAGGAAGCAGTGAACCAGGGAAATCAGTATGGGCTCCTGCAGATGGTCCTGAAGCTATTATTTTAGACAGGAGGGTCACAAGCCAACACAATCTCCAGTAAAAGAGGCATGAAGCTGCCAGTAGAGAAATGGGACAAAGACAGAACCATAGGTCACTGGATAGGAAGACAGGAATCAACCATTCATTCAGTAGAGAACCAGGAACCACAGCAGAAGGAAACTCAACACTTAGGAACCAGTGTGATCTCCAGCAATACCCTGGGGTCAGTCAGGAACATAGCAAGAGATGGAATCAATCCCCAATTGGGAATATGTAAGGAGGAGACAGAGGGCCTTAGGACAAGAGCCTACACTGAATCACCAAGATGCTGAGACAGAAGCCAGAGACTAAGGCAGAGGGTAAGTCATAGTACCAGCCACTCCAGATTGGCAGCAGTAGCAACTCCATCTTCTTCCAGGAATGGTTGAAGGGGCTGGCTGTAGCACAAAATCCCAACCAAGAACTGAAACCTGCACAGACTTTTTCCCTTTGGTCAACCTTTGAGCTTCCTAATAAGAGACCTGAAGCTCCAGGTTATTTCTCTAGTGGAAAAACATATGTTCAGAAGTCATGGCAGACTTATTCATCCATTCAATAAACATTTATGAAATGCTTTGGAAGATAAGTGCAGGATAGATTGGAGTGGGAGGTAGGAAGATCAACTAGATAGCTATTTCAGTAATCTAGAAATGAGATGAGAGATTAACAGATAAAATCTAATTTAGGATGTGCATTTAATAATAACATATATAATAATAACTAGCTAATATAGAACCTACTATGTGCCAGATACTGTCCTAAGCACTTAACAAATCTCTCAACCACCTTTAGTAGTGCCATTATTATCCCCATCTTAATAATGAAACTGAGACAAAAAGAGCTAAATTGACTTGCCTAGGGTCACACAGCTAGTTAGTATCTAAAGCCAGATTTGAATCAATTTTTACAAGTAATGGAAACTGTTATGAAACTAAATAAGTAAAAAGTTCACCTCTAGCTGGAAGAATCACAAAAAACTTTGCAGAAGAAATGAGATTTAAGCTGAGAATTACGAAATGGATTTTATGTACAGAATGAGACGGTCTTTTTTTTTAATCTATACCATAGGTCACATCTTTCCACTACAATTTTGAAATCATCACACTTTAAAATGTTTGTTTTCCTAATTTTGCAAATAGGCTATGGGTCCAAGAACTTGCCATTTTGACTACACCAGTAGAACACCAATGCCCATTCCTTGCTGCATGCTCCCCCAGCTGCTACTGCTTTGAAACTGGAAAAAATTTCCCTGCTTCAGGGGCAAGTGAAGACCCTAGAATATGGTGGTTACCCCTAGAAAGGTTGCAAACTGCCAAATAACTTCCCACAAAATGAAATGAAGCCTGGAATAATGAATAAGAGGCAAGAAGACCTGAGTGCAAGTCCTAATTAAACACACACTGTCTGCTTTACCAGGAGCAAAATGTTTAAACCCTAAGTGCACCCAAACAAATCTCTGAGACTATAAATTACACAGACATTGCCAACTTGCATTGACAGAGGTAGTCTCCACACTGAGAATTCCTCACCAGAATAATATCACAGATTCATACTCACAAAAACACTGAAGATACTTATAGGATGTAGCTAGTGGTGCAGGGGATAGATCACTGGAGTCAGGAAGACCTGAATTCAAATTCTGCCTCAGATACTAGTGGTGTGACTCTGAGTATGTCCCTTAATCTCCCTTAGCTTATTTCCTCACCTATAAAATGGGTGGATTGTTATGAAAATCAAATAACATTAAACATGGAAAATGCTTTGCAAAATGCAAAGCCCTATATAAATGGTAGCGATTGCTGTTGTTTTATAACCTTGCAGTTAGAAGGAACCATAAAGGTCAACTCATCCAGACCCTTGCTTGATGTGGGAATCGCTTCTGTGACACTGCTGATAGATGGTGAGCCTGTCTTTGACAACTTGTAGATTGCAAGGGGTGTTAATTTGGTGCCCATGGACTTTAAGGGAAAAAAAATTATTCTAATAATTGTATTTTAATTTAATTCATTTAGGGGTATCTGAGTGGCACAGTGGATAGAGCGCTGGGCTTAGAATCAGGAAGACATCCTCTTGAATTCAAATCTGGTCTCACATGTTTAGCTGTGTCCCTGGGAAAGTCATTTAACCCTGTTTACCTCAGTTTTCCCATCTATAAAACGAGCTAGAGAAGGAAATGGCAAACCACTCCAGTATCTCTGCCAGGAAAACCACAAGTGAGGCCAAGTCAATGGGACACAACTGAACAACATAATTCATTTCCTTTGTAATCCTCTGTATTTTATCTATGTACTTTAAAACAGTATTCTGAGAAAGGGTCCATAGGCTTCACCAAATTGTCAAGAGGGTCCAGGACATGAAAAAAGCAAAGAACCCTGACTAGAGACAAGTAGTTCTCTACATCATAACTTGTACTTTTCTATTGTTAGGCAGGTCTAAACATTTAAACTGTCAATCTTTTATACTGTCTCTTTGTAGCTTCCAGTGAATCATGGAACTGCAGGGTTGAAAAGCACTTTGGAGATTCATCCTTGGGGGAAATGAGAATATAAAGCATCCATCAAATATTGGTAGTTGGAATTTCTTTGTCTGGGAACTTCATTCACTCATTCAATAAACATTTATTAAGCACTTAATATGTGGCAGACAAGAGGCAATGTGATGTAATAGATAGAGATCTAGTCTTAGAGCCATGAAGACCTACATTCATATCCCATCTCTTATATAACAGCTGTAAAATGCTGGGCAAGTCATTTAAAACTCTGAGGCTACTCTGTAAGACTGTCAGTTGCAGAGAAGGTGCTCCATCTACATTGGAAGAAGGACCTAACTCAGAACTCTCTAAATTGATCAAAGCACATAAAAGGCAGTGTACTAGACTTATATTTTAACATGGAAAAGTCTGACATTCTAGGACTTTGCACTAAATGTTTTGAGGATGCAGGTGCTTCAACCTTAACATTCAATACAAGAGGGGCAGCCAGGTGGCTCAGTGGATATAGCATCAACCCTGAAGTCAGGAAAATCTGAATTCAAATGTGGGGCCTCAGACATTTACTAGCTGTATGATCCTGGGCAAAACACTTAATCCCAAATTCCTCAAGAAAAAAATATTCAGTAGAAGAATAGATCTATGATCTTTTGACTATGTTGGAAGAAAACAACAACGTTAATGCAGCCCATCCTTGCCTCTCCATCCTGTGCAACTCCTATCCATGGTCTCCCATAATTCACCATAGAATGTCCACCCAACATAGTAGGGGCTCTCATCCCTTTCTCTTAGTATTTCAAGGATAAAAGTAAAACACACAGGCTGTCCATCTATTACCCATCAAAATACTTAAACTTATTAACCCTGTGATATATGGATTCTCACAAGAGACCCTGGTTGAATAAAAACTTTTGATCATTTCTCACCTACACTTTAAAAACATTTCTCTACTTCTGCAAATTGTTAAGATTCCAGTTCGGAGGTGTTTTTCAGTCAGTGGAATGTTCTCTTTGTCATCTAATTTTCCAGCCACCTACTTCTAGCTGGTAATAATAGAATGCATAATATCCAGATGAGTTACCCTCACAAGCTTCTGATCATTAAGATCAAGCAAGAGATACAACATGTAATCATGCTACCCAAAGGGTTCACCACTGTCGTGGTGGAAATCCAATATTAAATCCAGGTCAAAGAGAAATTATTTAGAGAATGATGGGATTCTCTAGATGTTCCTGCTTGAAATGAACATTGTGTTCTTTGCATCATACCATGGAATATTACAGAAGCTCTTAAATGAGATCCATAATCACTCGTAAAAGAAGTGTGGCTTCAAACTTTTCTTTTAATGGTGCCATTACCAATTTTGAGTTCCTATATGTTCGTCCCTTCTGGGTGAGGACACTTAACTACGCAGAGATCCCACAACCTGAACTTATGTTTATCCTGTTTGGAGTTAGGAGCATGACACTCTTTCAGCTTCTCATATCAATCAATGATTTACACCTTTAAAATATTATTTACCTAAATTTGCCAAAGGTGAGTTCCTCTGAACTACTTAGACTAACTTGAATAAAAGCATTTCAACTAAATACTTCAAAGACCTTTGATTTTTATCAGTTCAACCGAAACCAAGGAAAAATAAAGCCCTTCTATTTCTCCCCTGTGCTGTTACAAATCTCTTTAATTTCCATTTCCATAATATCCTGATCCTTCGCCATTACACGTCATGGGAAACCGTAAAAATGAGGACTGCTATGTTCAGGTTTGTTATTTTCTTGTTTGTACATAAATATTTGTCTCTCACTTTTACTTGCTGACAATATTTGGAAGATTAATCAAAAGCAACATTGCCATTGTGCTTGTTTCTACAGGAATTTAATTTAGGAAGGTAAGAAATGTGGATTATGTAAAACCTTAAGATACGAGATGGTTATCTTGTGCATGAAAATAACCTTTACTTCTCTGCATGACTGAGAGAAGGAATAAAAAAATGGCTTCCATAAATCAGGAGAAATTCATAACTTGCTTGAGGTGTAACAGCTGTTGATTTAAGGTTCACATCTTTGATAACATGATGCTGCTGGGAAGATAAAATCTTTTTGACAAAGTTGTGAACATAAAATGCCAAGGCTTTACTCAACATTTAAATGTTTCTTCTGTATCACTTACAGAAATAATATTTATTTCCTTCACTTACACTGAAGTGTGTCCAAAGTATTCAATACCTCATAAAATAATTTATAATAGTGCAATAAAATTTAGTATTTTCCTACTGCATAGACAACTGGTAAACTTATGGTGTCATAAATAAAAATAAATCAGTCTCACTTAGAGGTATGGTTCTCTATTATTATGTATGAGTAATGTCTATTATTGTCCATACAAAATAGAGACTGGTACATACACTCATCTGGATATTATGCATTCTATTATTAACAGCTAGAAGTAGGTGGCTGGAAAATTAGATGACAAAGTGAACATTACAAGGACTGAAAAACATCTCTGAACTGGAATCTTGAAAATTTATATAAGTGGACAATGCTTTTACCTTGCAGGTGAGAAATAGTTGAAGGTTTTTTTTCTGCGGGGGTCTGCCATGAGAATCCATATCTTTGCATTGCTGAGGTATTAGGCTTCCCAAATGTTCTAGGACAGGATTGGGACATAGAAGGGCACAGAGAAGAGAAAGCCTTGGACTTGGAGTGATGATGATGGGAGCTAACACCCTCCTAAGGGCACTTATCAGCTGTGTGACACTGGGCAAATGACTTCATCTCTTTTTGCCTCAATCAGTTTCCTCAGTGGTAAAACAACAGGTTTTACAGTACTCAATGGCTTCTAAGGATCTTCCCATTCCTAAATCTATAATTCTATGACTTAAGCCAGATGAGAGGTTCAGGCTTGGGGATGCAATGTAATGAAAGACTTGTAAACAATCTAACATTTAATAAAAGGTATTCAGCACACATATAAAGTTCATTTAGTTTGTCACAGAAATCTGACATTCACACTTGTCATGGGGGTATGCTTGGTCATCAAAGTTTGTCAAGCCAGAGTACTTCACAACTCTTCATGCTCTGGGCTTTTGTCCTAAGCCCATTAGAAAGTCACATCAACAGCTCAAACTTTAGTCTCTTTGACCAATCAAATCTCAAAGGCAATTTCATCACATTTTACAGAAAACTCTAGCCTAGCCTATGTGTCAGGGATCTTAGTAGATGTCACAGAGGCCCTTGATGGGTTGTACTGCATAGTGTACTTTCAGCAATATGGAGGTGTAACAGCAAGGACCCCGACATACACAGGAGGTTCTGTTGTACAAGTTCTTAGATCTGCTTTTCTAAAAAGGAAGGAATTTTGAGGGTTCAGCAATCTACTTTAATCAAGCACATATATCCTTTGCTTAATTCCGAAGGAAAAATCAACACCCTGAACTTCAGAGAAAATACAGAGAAATAAAAATCATCAGAAAGGGCTTCCAACTGTCTGACCATAAGCAATACATACATCACTGATCTACAGACAGATCCAACTGTCTGAGCATTGCATACATAGTTACTAGAAAGAGAAGCACCAATATCTGGGGCCAAACAAACACTTTCAAAGTAAAACCTCACCTCAGAGTATATATACACTTTTCAGATCCAGAGGGAATCACAGTTCTTGAGAACCAGTGCCTCATTAGAAATTAACAAAAGGTGTGGATCTTCCAACAAAAAAGTCTCCCTTAATCAAGCTTCCACTAATGGGCAGGCCCATTAATGGGTAGGGAAGATCTTTAACTCTCATTAGCATTATATTAGGTACTTTATCAATTTAGCAAAGGGCTAATATGGCCTGCCACACACTTGGAAGGGAAAGTGAGGCTAGTAACCTTGTACCACCTTCCCTCACTCAAAACAAAGTCAAGTGCAAGTCAGGTCATCACTTCTCTGATGTCATGGTCCTAAAACAAAGGATGAACACAACCTGTGAGTAGACCAAGTTGCCTGAGTGGGGACCCAGCTAACTGGGAAACCCAGCTCATCCTCTCCCTTCTGTCTCCCTCTTCTCTTCTTTCCAGGTTTACTGGCTAAATGCCCTTTCTTCCTCCCTCCTTCCCTCTCTTCCTCCTTTTCTTTCTTCCTTCCTTGTCTTTCCCATAACCTTAAACCCAGAGCACTCTGAAGTCCATAGGTTTGACAACCATAGGTCCCTGCCCAAGCTCCACTCAATGGCTGGCTTAGAGTGATTATCAACAGTAACAGTTTCTGTTTCCCTCTCAGTTTGATTTAGTTTTTTTTTCCTTTTGCTCATTAAAAGGGCCATTCCCTGACCACTTCTTAAAGAGGCCTATTCACTCAATGGGTGTTTCCTTCCTCTAAGTGAATATGTGAAAAGACCTTAGCCTAAAAGGCCAAAGTCACCCATTGCATCTTGGGCCATCTCCAATCATCTTGATGAATATCAGGTCACTGGATTCAGATAGCTCTAGAGGAGAAGTGAGGCTGGTGACCTTGCACAGTCCTTCCTCAGTCAAAACAAAGTCAAGTGCAAGTCATGTCATTATTTCTCTGATATTATGGTCTTCTTTGAAAACAAAAGATGAACACAACAACAACCTAGACAATCTCCAAACTAACAGTCTTCATGGAGAGGCCAGGCTTACCAGAATATGAAAGATTACCATCATCCTCCAATACAAAATTAGGCAAATTCAACAAATGATGGGTTATAAAACTTTCATCTTCAGAATACAGTTCTTAAAAATCCAAAGCACATTCATAACAGTCTCCAGTTGCTTAATGCCCATAGGCAGTTTCATTTTTAATCCTTCTGGATCAGTGGGAACCCACTTTGTAGCATGTGGCCAAAAGTACTCACAAAAGCATGTCTGCCAGAGGGTACAAAGCACCTATACAAAGGACATCCAATTATCTGAAATTCCCTTAGCCCCACATAACCTTGACCCCATTTCAATCATGAGGTCATTCTGGCTGCATGCCACCAACTAATGTCCAATGTTCTGAGCCAAGCCCAATTCAGGCCAATCCTGTAGTTCAGGCTTAGGGTTAAAATGAAGAGACATACTCCTGGGCCACATAACATTTAACAAAAGTTTTACATATCCACAGCATAAAAATGATAATCAGGAAAGATACAGCATTGGTTTGGATGGAGCCTGACTCTCTTGCCTCTGCATTTGTGATACATCTGGAGGAAAACAAGTGTCGATCCAAAGGAGCCCACAACTCCATATGCACTGGTCTTTGGTACTTGAAGACAGTTTCATTGCCTTTTATAGAAAAACTGGTCTAGCCTATGTGGCAGGAATGTCACTTCTTTCATATCAAACATCACAGAAGAGCACAGAACACATCACAAAAATGCTACTATTATTACTTGCTAAGTCTTATTGCTAGCCAGTAAAATCAAGAGGTGACAACCAGCATCCTTTCTCTCAGCCTCGTGTATCCTTAGCAAGAAGGATTTACTTTTTAATATTGTACCTATATTTTTCTTGGGCAGCTAGGTAGTACAGTGGATAGAGTGCCAGACCTGGGAGTCAGGAAGGCTCATCTTCCTGAGGGCAAATTTAGCCTCAGGCACTTACTAGTTATATGATGATCCTGGGCAAGTCAGTTAACCCATTTGCCTCAGTTTCCTCATCTGTAAAATGAGCTGGAGAAGGAAATGGCAAACTGCTCCAGTATCTTTGCCAACAAAACCCCAGATGGGCTCATAAAGAATCAGAAACAACTGAACAACAAATACAGTTTTCTTACCTGAGTTTGGATTTCTTCTAACCAAACCAATTGCTTCCTTGCCAGTGATACTACTGGCCTTCAGGACTTTGGAAAATTTTGTGTAGTTTGCAAATGGTAAAGTCAAAATGTCATTAACTCTTATGACATTTGTCCTGTGAAATTCTGTAAATCGCTTAAACTCCCTGAAACTCAGTTTTTCTACCTGTAATGGGGGGGGGGTAATAATATTTGCACTATCTACCTTATGGGGTCAAAAATTCTAAAGAAAACTTTTGGTGAAGCTGAAGGTGCTGTAGCAATGTGAGCTGCTATTTTTACAAGTAGACCCTAAAATCAATCTAAATTGGAAATTTCTGGCATCATCAGTGTATTGATGGGCTATGGAGTAACAAACTAAAGACAGAAAATGGTTAGTCCCAAGATGTAGATATTTTATGGTAGCCAAGATATTTAATTAGCTTGGCTGTCATAGATGAGCAGTATAGGCATGGATAAAAACTGGCTCAATAACCCTTACTTTAAGAAGTCATAGGCCCCCACAGTCAACTTCAAGGTACTATTAGCTAAACAAGGATAATAAGAAATCACATTCATAAAGTGTTTTAAGGTCTGCAAAGCACATTCCCTACAGAAACCCTGTGAGATGGGTATTGTTATACCCATTTTCCAGATGCAGGAAATTAGGCCCAGAGACAATCATCAAAGTCACAGATCCACTAAAGAGCTATATTTTGAAGCCAGGGATCCTAACTTTTGCACAATGTTCCTTCAATTTTTGTTTTTCAGTTATTTTCAGTCATGTCTAACTCTTTGTACTATCTCTTGTGGGGTTTTCTTGGCAAAGATACTGCAATGGTTTGTGATTTCCTTCTCCAGCTCACTTTACAGATGAGGAAAGTGAGGCAAACAGGGCTAAGTGACTTGCCCAGGCATCACACAAGTATATGTCAGAGGCCAGGTTTGAACTCATGGAGATGAGTGTTCCTGACTTTAGACCCAGTACTCTATTCACTGTGTCATTTATATATGTATATATATATAAAACTGTCATTTTGTCATGGGATGGTATGGGTATGGGATCTCACTCCACCAATGCAGACTGCCATCAATCTATAAAAAACTGACTGACAAACTCAATATAAATCAACAATATGATATGGCAACCAAAAAAAAAAGTGAAATTAATGTTAGGCTGCATTTAGAAAGGCTCAGTATCCAAGATCAGGAAGATGATCAGCCCTCTGTATTCAGATCATATCTGGAGTATTATATTCAGCTCTAGGAACTACATTTTAGGAAAAATATTGATAAGCCAGAGGGGTCTAACAGAGGGCAACCACAACGATGAAGAGGATACTTATCATGCTATTTTAAAAAATGTGGCCAACATGGGTGATATTATCACTATAGGGAACTCTCCTGTTGGTTAGGAAACTTCTTTTACAAAAGCAGATGGGCAATTATTCTGTAATTTAGATGTCCCAGAGAATAGTGTTGAACCTAGAATCACAAAGACTTGAGTTCAAATGTGGGCCTCAGACACTTACTAGTTGTGTGATCCTGAACCAGTAACTTAACCACTGCTTACCTCAGTTTCTTCATCTGTAAAATGGGGATGAAAATACCACCTACCTCCCAGGGTTGTTGGGAGCATCAAATAAGAACATAATTATAAAGCATTCAGCACAGTGGCTGGCACGCAGTAGGCATTATATAAATCTTATCTGTTATTATCATGGTTATTAAAGTGATCAGCACAGTGCCTAGCACATAGTAGGTGCTATATAAATGTTAGCTGTTGTTATTATTGTCTAAACTGCTTTAGGAACTGAGAAATTATGAAAAAAATGACTTACTCAGAATCATACGGGCAACATGTGTTAGATGCAGGAATCGAACCCACTGGTCCTGCCTCAAACCACCTACTGCATCTACTATACCACATAGTCTAACCGACCTGTTATTTAAGCATCAGTTGGAAGAAAATGAAGATGTTTAGTCTGGAGAAGGCAGTACTTGGTGGGACAGTGGAAGTGAGGAGGGAGATGAATATGACTTTGCTCTTCAAATATTTGAAAGGTTAACCTGTGGAAGAGATTATATTTGCTCTAAAAATTCAAAGCAATGAATAGAAAAGACAAATTTAGGTTTGACTCCAGGAACTTCCTAACAGATAAAGCTGCGCCAAGGTGGCTGCATTGAAAGTGGGCTTCCTTTGACCAAAGGTCTCCAAGGAAAGGATTGATGACCTTGCTACATAGTTTATAAGGGGAATTTTGGTCCACGTTCTGTTTGCCCTGGATGACTTTTAGAATCCTTTACAAGTCTGAGATTCTGCGATTCATTGGTTCCTACTTTTTGTTCACTTATATGCTAATCTGTTGGTATCTCTCATGCAAATTTAACCATGAGAAAAACAGAAGAAAAACTATTCTGGAGCTCTAAAATCTGACAGGAAGCTCTCTTGGTTTGAAGGAAAATAATTTTTAAAAATTACTCAATAAAGCCTGGTATCAAATAGTGTAATTACCTCAATAATTTGTGAAATAAGTATTACTTTCTATAGTCAAGCCTGTCTCTGCGAGTGAAAGGGACATTTACTTAAAATATGTCTTTTTCAAAAGACAGTTAAGAGCCTTCATCATTCCCCAGATAATCTCTGAATTAACCTCAGAGAGGTAGCATATTTCTAACATTCTGTCTATATTTCAAAAGAATCTAATATCCAAAGGGGAAAGGGAGATGTTATTGCCTTTTGTGTTAGAGACTGGCATGTTCTGCAATGCCTGGTTTTGTGAAGCCCTACAATAATAATAGGGAAGGGATAGCTTTTAGATTGAAGTCATACAGAAATGATGAAAACCTAAATAACCTGGATGAGTCATTGTCATAGGATACATTTCCCTCAGTAAATGATAAATATGTTTAAAGTTATTCTTAAATATGGGCAGCTGGGTGGCACAGTGGATAGAATGCTGGGCCTGGAGTTAGGAGGAATCATCCTCCTGAGTTCAAATCTAGCCTCAGACACTTACTAGATGTGTGACCCTAGGTAAGTCACTTAACCCTGTTTGCCTCAGTTTCCTCATCTATAAAATGACCTAGAGAAGGAAATGGCAAACCACTCCAGTATCTCTGCCAAGAAAACCCCAAAATGAGTCAGATGCAACTGGGAAATGACTTTAACACCAACAAAAAAATTCTTAAATATACATATAAGAATGTTCAAATAAAAACTCAAAATAAAATTCAAAATAAAAATTTCAAAGTTCAAATATAAAATTCAAAAATAAAATAAGTAGTTCAAAAAAAATTTATTTTCAGTTCAAAATAAAAATTATCCTCTTATTGAAAACCTCCTTTAAGAAACAGGTTGGTATAAAAATCTAATCCATTGAGAAGTATCCCTATCTTAATTTGTACAAATTTTAAAAGCCAGAAATCTAACAGATTCAGGGGTAGAAAATGTGCAGAAGAAATGCAGACATTTTTGTCTTCTTTTCTTCATCACTGAAAAATTAGTCAAGGAAACAGAACCAAGGTTCTAATCTTTGAGTGTTAGAAAAAATCTTCCTTAATGGTCTCACCAAGCAACTGATCAACTAAGTATAGCACTTCACTAAATGAAACACACAAAACCAGATGTGACTGAGCTCAAAATCAAGACTGTAGGTTAAGACTTGAATCAAGGAAAGCCTGTAGATACCTACTGGGGTTGCATGTCAATGTAAAGAGTTCAGCAAAATTTGATATTAGGCAAGAAATTACCAGTGTTTAGCAACCGGCGTTCCAAAAGCAATAAATGTATACACAACACATTTTTCATTTTAATCATCATTAACGTTTTCTCCATCACTTTCTTAAGGATTAAAAATCAGCAAAACAACTCAAGCCCTGCTCTGTACCATTTTCCAATCCCAGAACATAAATGCTCACACTGAAAATTCAGTGATCAGTTGCTTCAAGCTGGTGTGTGCTGCCTCCAGCATACCATATATTAAAAGTACGCAACCACAGATATAAAGTTTCAAACCTAGAGGACAATCTTAGAGATAGATCAATTAATGTATGTCTTTCCATTCACAATTGAGGAAACTGAGGTCCAGTTTTCTCTCAGACTCTTCATGTAGTATTTTATGTTAATTTTATTTAATAGAGAGGTCTGTTAATATGTATTAATAGAGAGGTCTACCAAACTGAGGGTCTTCAGAACCATTGTACTGACTTCATTGCTGTGTGCCTATGAAACCTGGATAGCATGCCAACGCCATGCCAGGAAATTGAATCACTTCGATTTGAATTGTCTCAAAAAGATTCTGAAGTTCATCTGGCAAGATAAGGTACCAGACACTGAGGTTCTTTCTCAGACTGCCAAGCATTCAAACTCTACTGCAGAGAGTACCACTCTATTGGGCTGGCCACGTTGTTTGAATGCCAAATGTACATTTTCCTAAAAGAGTATTTTATGTAAAACTCACACAAAGCAAGTGCTCACATGGAGGTCAGAAGAAGCGATACAAGGACACTCTCTAGTTCTCTCTGAAGAATTTTAGAATTGATTGTGTGACATGGGAGATACTGACAAGGACCACCCAGTATGGCATGCCTGTATCAATGGTGGCACTGTGCCACCAATTAGCAAAGCAGAATTGAAGTAGCTCCAAAGAAACATGGGGTACACAGATTTAGAGACATCTCTACTCCAAATATTCATATGGTGTATTTGTGCCTGACCTGCAATAGAGCCTTCCAAGCTGATTGGTCTGATTAGCCACAGTCACACTGTACCTTGACCCCAACACAATGATGTCATTTTTGTCCTCTTTGAGAACAAAGAACAACAATCATGTTAATTATGTTTAATAGGTAGGTATTTACTATACAATGATATTTTTAATATGATGTTTCGATAATCTGATCTGAAAATGGCTTATCATCCAGTATGGTCCTTTGAGTGAAAGGTCTCTGCTAATTAATTCAAAGTGCCATCTAGTAGCAACTACTTCAAAATACAGGAGAAAACTTCAAAAATAGTCCTTTGGGGACTGTGAATAAACAAGGCAACTCTATAGACAGTAACTCAAATGTCAGTTACAAATTAACCAGATTTCTACCCCATTCAATTCAACAAACCTTTATTAACCACAAGGCCTTGTACTAGGTGTGGAATGGAAAATAAATAACTTTAAGTCCCTTGGAATAATTCTTCAGTTTTAAAGTTCCCACTGGGTAAATAATATCATCCTAGCATTCTCATTCATTCTCATGCTCTCTCTCTCTCTCTCTCTCTCTCTCTCTCTCTCTCTCTCTCTCTCTCTCTCTCTTCCCTCCCCTCCCTTTTTATCCTCAAAGGCCCAGTTACAATTCAACAATTCTGTGACTTCTTACTGCCCTCCTCCTTGGCTCCCTGTACTTCTGGAAATATCATCTCTATTTATGAGTTTATTTCAGGCCATGTGATGGTATGAACAGTCAAGTTAATTTTAATTAAATTTTCAAGTAAGGTTTCATAAGGCAGTGTTGCAAATGATTTACTAAAGTCCAGATATATTACATCTACCGAATTCCCTTCATCCACTTTGTAATTTGATCAAAAGAAGGCAATTGAATTTGTCTGGCATGATATATTCTTTATAAACCTATGCTATTTATCACTCATGGTTTTATTACCCTCTTGATACATATGGATTTTTTTCTCTTAATATCTGTTCTGTTATCCTACTAAAAATTTGTTATCGATGACCAACAACATATGTATATTATATGGTTTTTCCTTCTAAAATACTGTTAACATGTTTACTAATCCTGTTGTTTTAGAAAGGCCTGTTTGCCCCATTTTCTACAGCTATTTCCCAAAAGAATAATAAAATTTAGTGGATAATTTTCTTAGGAACCTGAGGTGCTTTGTTTAAATCAAATGCCCTTAATTTCAGTGATCCATAGATTCATTTTTAGTATGTTGAGTTTAAATAGCTTATAGGCATCATCACCAATGTTGTGTACGACCCTCATGTTTTCCATTAATTACTCCCTGATGAAATCTTCCTTGGTTGTTTTAATTCTATAGTTCCTGAACCATGAAAGTCAATTCAAGCAAAGGCTATATGTCTGTCTTTCTGTGTGTCTGCTTGCAAAGTTGTCATCTATAATTCAATTAAATAAGTATTTTTGAAAGCCCACTATGCTAGCTACAAGAGTCACTTTATAAAATATGTAATTATGCCACCTTCAACATAATTAAATGGGAATTCTGTTCACAATTTGGATACTTGATTTCCTACAATGTCAGATAATCATGAGAGTCATGAGAGAGAGAAGTTCATATAGCATTAATATGGTTTATAATAAGTTCCTTTTATATGATAAGCTAGATACTGTTATGTGAGGTTTGACTAATCAGAAATACTTTTTTCTCTATTTGGTAGATGGTGCAGTAGATAGCTCTGGGCCTAAAGTCAGAAAGATTCATCTCTCCAGCATCCTTTCTCTCAATCTCATGTATCCTCAGGAAGAAGGATTTACCTTTTAATAATCAACGTATCTTTTTGTTGGGTAGCTCAGGTGGTGCAGTAGATGGAGTGTCTGACCCAGGAGTTAGGAAGACTCACCTTCTTGAGTTCAAATTTAGCCTCAGACACTTACTAGCTGCGTGATGACCCTGGGCAAGTCACTTAACCCCATTTACCTCAGTTTGCTCATCTGTAAAATGAGCTGAAGAAAGAAATGGCAAACCACTTCAGAATCTTTGCCAAGAAAACTCCAAATGGGTTTCACAAAGAATTGGACATAACTGAAAAATGGCTAAATGGCAACACTAATGTCATATCAACACCATAAATAAAAGTAACAGTCCCTCTTTTGTAAGAGCTAACACAGAAAGATGAGCAGAATGTCCCCATTCTTTCACAGATCTAGTAGGTTTTAAAGGAAAGAAAGAGGTGAGCAGAGGAGGGGCAATAATTATTGCCGCCTCAAAGATTCCAGTACACAGGGGAAAGCTGTAGAACCTGGTTCCAGTTGTAACAAAGTGGATTTTTTGATCAGTAGAAATCAATCAAACAGATTCTGCCACTGAATTTCTTCCTCTCTCCTCCCCTTAGTAGTAGTCCCATTTGGCCAGAACATAAAATGCACAAGGGGGAATATAGTAATATAAAGCTGGAAAGGTAGGTTGTCACTATACTATGGAGACCTTAGAAACCAGACATATTCTATTTTTATATTATAAGCAGTGGGGTGCCTCTGAAGGTGTTTGAGCAGGGGAGTGACAAAAAAAAAAAACACAAATCAGTGTGATTATTGTAGCTGTAATGTAATAAGCTTACTTGGAAAAGAGAAGAGACTCAACTAAAAAGACCAAGAAGATATGACAATTGTTGAGATATGAAATGAAGGCACCAAAATTAGGGTAGTGATAGTAGAAAGTCATGGGTATTATGGAAGAAAAATAAATAGGATTTGTTTGACAGCTAATTGGATAAGGAAGAAGTGACTGGCAGGATGGTTGGGACAAAGAAGTAAAGAGGAAATATGGGTTTAGGTTGGAAGATGAATTTGGTGTTAGACATCCTAACTTGGAGGTATCTGGGACAGACATATCCATCAGTGAGCTGTAAATAAGGTGCTGGCACTCAGGTAAGCAGCTGAGGGTGGAAGTAGAGACTTGGGAATCATCTACATGGAATGACTGTGTAAGAAGGCCAGTAAGCATGGTTTAATGACTTCCCCTGACTCTATTTAACTACTCCAAAATAAGAGAGAAGAAAAGGAATGGTGGCTACCCAGGACTGGGATCAACAGACAGGACAAGGACAATGAGGGGAGAGGAATACTCATGGGTGGCTAATGAAATGGCCAACCATAAACTCAAGACTACGAAAGGAAGATAATAATTAATAATGACAGTTATTAGTATACTCGACCCCAACCAAAAGTCTTGTAAATGTGAGTTTCCTAGCAGAGTCTGGTGAAATGATGCTAGGGTGGAAGGGTCAAATATTGCTAGATGAGCACTGATAATAAAGAAGTAATTAATCCAAGATAATGTTACTTCAAGGCATTAGCGATCTCTAATCTCACTGAGATGGTACTCCCTTTGGCACAGGAATTCTGGGGGCCATACTTCCTGAATATTCTGTCAACCCTTATCAAAAGAGGAAGATGGAGAGATATTTAATAAACTCATCCACATTGTTTACTATCTCTGCCCAAGCCTTCCAATCCCTTCCTTTATTCTATGGAGGGTTAATACTCTTGGGATCTCTGACAAATTGACCAATGGAATGCCATTTGGCTATTAAAGGGTCAAGTTGAAAAATGGGAAAGAGAATGGGAAAACAGAATGAGATAAATGGTATTTACTAATAATTATCAGGAACATGGACTATGCAGAAATTCTTAGCTCGTTATGAACATACATACTTGTATAAGTTGATTGATAGTTTTTTAAACATTTTGACTACCATGGGAAATTCCTAACTCAATAAAAATATACAAATCTATCAAAAATAACTTCTTTGCAATGAACACATCAGGGAAACAAAATGTACGGCAATAATTCTGAGAAATAAGGCACATAATTATTTCTGAAAAGGATATGACAATATATTGACAATTTATACCTGCGTTGGGCCTTCAGAAGCCTGCTATGAGGTCACCTAGAAGCAGAGAAGAGCCAAGGAGAGCTCCTTGACCCTCCGGGAAGAGGAAAAGTCAAACAGAGGGAAACCTCTACTTCTCTTGATTTTCAAAAAGAAAAGGAAGCAGCCCATGAAGAGCAGAATCCCAAATTTTTGAAAACTTAGTAAGAACAGAAAGCAGCAAAGTGAAAGAACATAATTAAAGACCAATTTATCAGGCCATCATTTTTTTTATATTAAATTTATTTATTTAACTTTTAACATTCATTTTCACAAAATTTTGAGTTACAAATTTTCTCCCTTTTTCTCCCCTCCCCCCCTCAAACACCAAGCATTCTAATTGCCCCTGTGACCAATCTGCTGTCTTTTGTGTCATCCCTCTCTGCCCTTGTCTCCATCTTCTCTTCTGTCCTGTAGGGCCAGATAGCTTTCTATACCCCTTTACCTATATTTCTTGTTTCCTAGTGGCAAGAACATTACTCGACAGTTGATCCTAACACTTTGAGTTCCAACTTCTTTACCTCCCTCCCTCTCCACCCCTTCCCTTTGGAAGGCAAGCAATTCAATATAGGCCAAATCTGTGTTTTGCAAATGACTTCCATACTAGTTGTGTTGTATAGGACTAACTATATTTCCCTCCATCCTATCCTGTCCCCCATTACTTCTATTCTCTTATGATCCTTTCCCTCCCCATGAGTGTCGACCTCGGATTGCATTCTCCTCCCCATGCCCTCCCTTCTATCCTCCCCCCCACCCTGCTTGTGCCCTTGTCCCCCACTCTCCTGTATTATGAGATAGGTTTTCCTATCAAAATGAGTGTGCGTTTTGTTCTTTCCTTTAGTGGAATGTGATGAGAGTAGACCTCATGATTTTCTCTCGCCTCCCCTCTTTATCCCTCCACTAATAAGTCTTTTGCTTGCCTCTTTTATGAGAGATAATTTGCCCCATTCAATTTCTCCCTTTCTCCTCCCAATATTTCTCTCTCACTGCTTGATTTCATTTTTTTTTTAAGATATGATCCCATCCTCTTCAATTCACTCTGTGCACTCTGTCTCTATGTATGTGTGCGTGTGTGTATGTGTGTGTGTGTACTCCCACCCAGTACCCAGATACTGAAAAGTTTCAAGGGTTACAAATATTGTCTTTCCATGTAGGAATGTAAACAGTTCAACTTTAGTAAGTCCCTTATGACTTCTCTTTGCTGTTCATCTTTTCATGGTTCTCCTCATTCTTGTGTTTGAAAGTCAAATTTTCTTTTCAGCTCTGGTCTTTTCATCAAGAATATTTGAAAATCCTCTATTTCATTGAAAGACCAATTTTTACCCTGAAGTATTATACTCAGTTTTGCTGGGTAGGTGATTCTTGGTTTTAGTCCTAGTTCCTTTGATTTCTGGAATATCCTGTTCCATGCCCTTCGATCCCTTAATGTAGAGGCTGCTAGATCTTGTGTTATCCTGATTGTATTTCCACAATACTTGAATTGTTTCTTTCTAGCTGCTTGCAATATTTTCTCCTTGACCTGGGAACTCTGGAATTTGGCCACAATGTTCCTAGGAGTTTCTCTTTTTGGATCTCTTTCAGGCGGTGTTCTGTGGATTCCTTGAATATTTATTTTGCCCTCTGGTTCTAGAATCTCAGGGCAGTTTTCCTTGATAATTTCGTGAAAGATGATGTCTAGCCTCTTTTTTTGATCATGGCTTTCAGGTAGTCCCGTAATTTTTAAATTGTCTCTCCTGGATCTATTTTCCAGGTCAGTTGTTTTTCCAATGAGATATTTCACATTATCTTCCATTTTTCCATTCTTTTGGTTTTGTTTTGTGATTTCTTGCTTTCTCATAAAGTCATTAGCCTCCATCTGTTCCATTCTAATTTTGAAAGAACTGTTTTCTTCAGTGAGCTTTTGAATCTCCTTTTCCATCTGGCTAATTCTGCTTTTGAAAGCATTCTTCTCCTCATTGGCTTCTTGAACCTCTTTTGCCAATTGAGTTAGCCTATTTTTCAAGGTGTTATTTTCTTCAACATTTTTTTGGGTCTCCTTTAGCAGGGTGCTGAGCTGCTGTTCATGCTTTGACTTCATGTCTCTCATTTCTCTTCCCAGTTTTTCCTCCACCTCTCTAACTTGATTTTCAAAATTCTTTTTGAGCTCTTCCATGGCCTGAGCCCACTGGGTGGGCTGGGACACAGAAGCCTTGATTTCTGTGTCTTTGCCTGATGGTAAGCATTGTTCTTCCTCATCAGAAAGGAAGGGAGGAAATGCCTGTTCACCAAGAAAGTAACCTTCTATAGTCTTATTTCTTTTCCCTTTTCTGGGCATTTTCCCAGCCAGTGACTTGACCTCTGAATATTCTCCTCACACCCACCTCGCCTCCTGATCCTCCCAGCCAGCATTTGGGGTCTGAGATTCAAATGCTGCTTCCAGCCTCAGGGCTTTGGGGGGGGGCAGGGCTGCTATTCAGTGTGAGATTAAGTTCAGGTGCTGAGGTCAGGGCAGGGCCACCTCTCAGGCTCAGTTCCCTCAGGGGGTTTATGCACAGACCTTCAACAATGGATCCAGGCTCCTGCCTGCTTGGGGAGCCCTGGTCTGCCGCCGGCTCTCAGCTTCTGCCTCCCTAGGGGGCCCGAGCCATGGGGGCACCCCACTCCCCTCTCTACCCACCAAAGAGAGTCTCCCACCGACCCCCGTCACCTGTGGGTGGAGGGACTCGTGCGGCCGCTGGAGATCCCATCCCTGAAGCCCGCTCGGATCTGTTCCTCTCGGTGCCGCGGCCACGGCAGGTCTGAGCTGGGCTCTGCGTCTGCAGCGCGACAGACCTTTTGCGAGAGGTTTGCAGGTCCCTCTGGAATAGAAAACTCCTTCTCTCCACTGTTCTATGGCCTTACTGCTCCAGAATTCGCTGTGTTACTTTATACAGATGTTGTATGGGTTGTGGGTTCGGAGCTATGTGTATTTGCATCTTTCTACTCCGCCATCTTGGCTCCGCCCCTCCAGGCCATCATTTCTATGGTGTTCCTGCCCCTAACTTGATTTCCTGTGCTCCCCTCTACAACCCTTATCTGAGCCCAGGGAGGTCCCACCACCTTTGAGACTACTGCAGTATTTAGCAACGACTTTCAGGGTTAATACTTTGACAGAATCCTAAGGGGTTCCCCCATTCCCAGATAAAGACTTGGTGGTTCTGGGAGCTTTACCCCCAGCTTCTCTTCCATCATACAGCCCACACTGTGGCCCCAGCAGCCCTCAAATCCTGTAATTATTGCAACATTAGACATCAGTTTTCAGAAGGCACTCCTTGGCAGTGTCCTAGAGAAAATTCCTCCCATTACAGGTCAATCCCTGTGAATCAGGCCAATGCATAAGCTGTAGAGAAAGAAAATGGGACAACTATATAGAGAAGAACCACAAGATCAAGAAAATGGAGAAGAGGAGAGATCAGAAATGCACTAATAGCCACACCTGTTTGATACAGCATACGAGGAGACAAGTTGTAGAAGTAAAAGCAAGGAAAAGAAGAGGCACAACTACAAATACTTTTCAGAGCACCACTTTCTGCGGTGTCCTGAAAGACATCAACCCCTTCATGGGCAGCCCCCAAGACTTAGCCCAGGGACTGAAGAATTTAAATACAGAGAGGAGAATGAAGCCCCAAAGGGTGGGAGTGGTAAAGGTGGAGAAAAGCTCCAGACACAGGCCACCTTGTTGATTGCACTTCCAATTATTATGTTTCATAGATATTGCATTTTTTAGAAATTGAAGATATGTGATAACTCACTTCAAGCAAGTGTACTGCCGCCATTTTCCAAGCCATAGTGCTTACACCATGATGCTGTCAATTCTCATAATATTTCTAACTTTTTCATTATTAGATCTCCGATCAGTGATCTTTGGTACTACTATTATAATTGTTTTGGGGTACCACAAATCCATGCCCACATAAGATATCAAACTACTTTAATATATGTTGTGTGTGTTCTGACTGTTCTAAGAACTGGCTCTCTCTCTCTCTCTCTCCCTTTCCTCTGGCTTCGCTATTCCCTGAGACACCACAATATGGGTCAATTAATAACCCAAAATGGCCTCTAAGTGTTCAAGTGAAAGGAAGAGTCAATCCATGTAGAAAACTTCACTGTTGCCTTATTTTAAGAAATTGCCACAGCTATCCTAACCTCCAGCTACCACCACCCTGATCAGCCAGCAGCCATAAACATCAAAGCAAAACTCCACTAGCAAAAAGTCTCACTTACGACTCACATGATTATTAGCATTTTTTTGAGGGGAGAAAACAAGGCAATTGGGGTTAAGTGACTTGCCCAAGGTCACACAACTAATAAGTGTCAAGTATCTGAGGCCGGATTTGACCTCTGAGGCCTGATTTGAACTCAGGTCCTCCTGACTCCAGGGCCTGTGCTACCTAGCTGACCCCCTGAATCTAAACACTCTTCTTTACCCCCCCTTTTAACCTATTCCCTCACCCTCCCCTCTAAAGATTCCTCCTTTATCCTCTTCCCCCTCCCTATGCCCTTTGAATTTTATTTCTTTTTTAAATTTAGAAGACTTTCATACTCTTCTAGATTTTTGTGTTTTCCCCTCTTAAACCCATTCCCAATGAAAGTAGGTTTCCAGAACTAACAGGCCCCCTCCTCCATCTAATTCCTTTGTATTGGTTCTTCTTCTTGCACCACATTTGTATAGGAAAATTGCTCTTTTAGCTGTCCTTGAATAGTTTGACTTTTTAAAGTTGTATCATGCTCAGGTCTACCCCAGTCTTTCTTATAAGCTATCTCACTACCAGTAACAATCTTAGACATAGGTTTTACATTTTCCATACATAAAAGGTAAATATTCTATCCTTATTGAGTCCCTTGTCATTGGATATTGGTATGTACTATATATTTCTCTTGGCTCTTTATGTCAAATCTTCTAGAGTTCAGGGTTTTTTTTAACAGTCCTGAAAGTCTGACAGTTCATCAAATGTCCATTGTTTTCACTCAGATTATGCTTAGCTTTTCTGGCTTTGATAATTTTGGTGAGAGGTCCAGTTCTTTTGCCCTTTGATATATAGTATTCCAAGACCTGTGATCTTTTCATGTCGCCCACACTAGATCTTGTGTGATTCTGATGGTGGTATCAACATGTATAAATTGTTTAATTCTTGTTGCTCATAATATTTTGTCCTTGATTTGGGGGTTTCAGAATTTATAATACTCCTATGAGTTTTCCTTGTAGAATCTCAGGTGATGATCGGTGGATTTTTTCTGTTTCGACTTTCCCCCTCTTAGTCTAATGCTTCATGAGAATTTTCTTTAATTATTTCATGTATTATTATATCAAGATTCTTTTTTTGATCAGAACTTTCAGGTGGTCCAATTATTCTTATGTTTTCTCTTCTTCATCTGTTTTTCTTATGAGATGTTTCACAGTCTCTTCTGTTTTTTCATTCTTTATATTTTGGTTTTTTTTATTTCTTCATCTCTTATAACTTCACTGACTTCCCCTTGCCCAATTCTGATTTTGAAAAAGTCATTTTCTTCCTTGAGAGTCTGGATCTCCTTTTCTAATTGGTTGACTTTCTTGTCATAATCATCTTGGTTTTCTTGGATTAGTCTTCTTTTTCTTTTTAATTTTTCCTCAATCTCTCTCATTTGCTTTTTAAAGTCTTTTTGAAGTTCTTCAGTGAATTCTTTTTGGACAAATGACCATCTGACATTACTCTTTGGGGTGGAAGAGGGTTATGTTTCAGTATCTTCTTCTGAAGATGAACCCCAGTCCTCTCTATTTCCATAGTTGCTCTCTATGGTTGGATTCTTTCTCCTTTCCTGTGCATTTTAAAAATATTTTAGTTTACATAATCACCTCTAGTCCTGGTGTATGGGGGATGGTGCCTCTGATACTCTTCAGTTCTCCCCTCTGTCCTTGAATTCAAACCAAGATCTCCACCCTCCTGTAAATGCCCATAGTCAGCATCATCCCCACCTCATTGCGTCTGCACTCAGGGGTCCTGTGCTGATTCCTTCTTGCCCCTGCTGTTCTGTGCAGCATGGCTGTGTCTGGCCTTCCAGGTCATCAGAGGCTCCCTAGATCTTCCCCCATCAGATGACCCAGCTCCCAACCCAGCTATCCCGAGGGCTTGCAGCTTGTTTAAGCAGCACTAGCTGCTCATCCCAGGAGGACCCATGATCTGCCCCTACTCTTATTTGTTTTTCATGGTTCTGTGTTCACTCAGAGGTGCTATTTTCTCTCCTTTGTGGAGGAAAATCTTTAGAGTTTGAACTTTTCTGACCTACTCCTCTCTTCTCAGAATCCTCTGATTGTTAGCATTTTTAGCAATATTTTAAATTATTTTTTAGACATATTACTATTACAGACTTAATACATTACAGTATAGTGTAAACATAATTTTATATGCACTGAAGAACCAAAACATTCATGTGATTCACTGTATTGCAATATTTGCTTTATTGTAGTGGTCCTGAATTGAAACTGCTATATCTCCTAGGTATGCCTGCATAGTAAAACATTCATTCTCTTTGTGACCATGAACCACACACATTCTCATCCTTTGGAAGAAACCGATTCAGTTGAACTCTTATGGTCTAAGAGGACAAGCACGTCAGTCCTAAGCCTTCAGAAGGGAAAGGATTGGCAGTTAAGTGTAACCAAGGACACTGTAGAAAAATCAACAGTGATTGACAAAGACAAAAGCTGTCTGTGGAGGAAAAATGAACCAACTTTTAAGAAAAGAGAAATCTCAAAGAAGTTTTTCACAGAAAAAGCAATCACAATCCCCTGAGGAAAACGGAGCTATTACAAGATGTACAAGACTGAAATGAGAGTGGAACAGCCCCAAGAACCACAGCAATGAAAAATTAAATAAAAATATCTGAGAAATATAGACAGAAAGGATCTATTCTTAAGGAAGAGATAAACAACTCTAACCAGAAACCAGAGAATTTTATAAGACAGAGACTCCTCAGTGCAGATTCTTAGAAAAAGAAAAGAGCAGAATTGAAATGCAAAAATATACAGGCCAAAGGAAAACCAATAGGATCACTTTAAGAAAAGAAAAGAAACAAGACTGGAAGAATATCTAAGTACTCTAAAAATAAGAACATCCAAGTTAAAGACAGGATGCAAAGACATAAGGGTTAACTAAGAGGAATTTACAATATTCCTGGGATTTTTCCTTGTAGAAGCTCAGGTGATGATCAGTGGATTTTTTTTCTGTTTCTATTTCAGAAAGTATAAGATAGAAAGATAGTTAGAGAGATAAATAGATGATTGAGTATGATATGATATAATAAATGAAGATAGAGTACATAAGATCAAAGAACAATTTGGGGGAGAAATGAGGAAGAAAAAACCAAATCCCAAAAAGAATTAGCACAATTATTACATATTTATAAAGAATCAGATGAAAACATAGATTATGATATTCCAAAGAACAAAGCCCCCTGCAAAACTAAGCCTAAACATAAAAGAAAATTGCATGTTCAGTGAAAGAGAAGATTTAAAAGAAAGCCTAGAGGTGAACAGGGCATTCAATATGCAAATAGACCAAACAGCAGGGAGCTAAATATTTTGAGATAGTAATGAAGAGTAAAAAAGGAATTGTTTTCATGTGACTAGGGCTTTTAAAGTGGGATGAGGGAGTCTTTTGCCTGTTGTTTGAATCTCTTAACAAAACACCTGAACATTGAGAGATGGTGAAAAGAGTACAAATGGACTAATCTAAAGAGTAAAGGGTAAAATCAGAAAAATCAAGAGGAAAATAAGTATAAGAAGTAAATAGATTATTAGCAATAATTCATAAAAGTATAGATTATGTCTATCAAAATTACAGATAACAGAAAGCTATGAGGAGAGAAGTGACCAAAGGAAACACTGTTCTTTGCCAAAGAGAGACTTATTTTAAAAGTTGTAATACAGAAAGGAGTTATGTATATTGTTTTCTTCGGTCTGTTTGCATCATTCTGCATCAGTTCGTATAGATCTTTCCATGCTTCTCTGCATGTACATCATGTAAATCATTTCTTATAGCACAGTAATATTCCTTTGCATTCATGTACCACAATTTGTTTAGTCCTCTAATTAATGGGCATCTATTTGTTTCCAATTCTTTGCTATCACAACAAGTGCTGCTATGAATATTGTTGAGTAAATGGAGACTTTAAAAAAATCCATGGCTTTAATGAATTATCTGATTTAAAAGGCATGAACTTCTTAGTCACTTTATTTGCATAATTCCAAATTGCTTTCCAAAATAGCTGAACCATTTCAAAGTTCCACCAACAACGGACTAGTATGTCTATCCTTGTCAACATTGATTCTTGCCATTTTCTGTCATTTATGCCAATTTACACAATATGAGGTGCAACCTAAAAGATTGTTTTATTTGTATTTCTATTATTATTAGCAATTTGGTGCATTCTTTCCTGTGATTGTGAATACTTTGCAGTTCTTGTCTTGAGAATGTTTTTTTCATTATATATACATATATGTATATAGATTGTATATGTAAATGTGTATGTTGTATGTGTACTTATGTATATGTATACATGTATATGTGTATACATACGTAGAAAGATGTATGTATGTATATCTTGGATGTCAAACCCTTATCAAAGAAATGTGATACTCAAAAAAAAATTTCCCATTGAACCAATTCCCTTCTTGTCCTATGCTTCTTCATTTTGTGTGTGCAGAAGCTTCTAAGTTTCAGGTAATTAAAGTTACATGTTTTATCTTTTACATGTGCCTCCATCTCTTGTTTGGTAAACATCTGCCACTCAAAAGTCTTAGAGGATATGATCTATTTTTCTTTTAGTTTTTTTATAGCACGATCTTTAATCTTAAGGTCTAGTATTCATTTAAAATATTGTCAAATACAGTGTAAAATGTTGATCTAAGTCTAATTTTTGCCAGCCTGCTCTCCAATTTTCCCAAAAGTTTTTATCAGATAAGGAATTTTTTCATAGGTAATTTATTTTTCCACTTTATCAAACATTGGGTTATTGAGTTCTATTGTTTCTGAATTTCCCTTGTCTAGTCTGTTGTTTCATCGATCTATTTCTCTACTCTGTAACCAACACTAAATCGTTTTGATGATTGCTGCTTTATTTGAGTGTGAGGTCTGGAAATTCTATTCTCTCTTTGTCCCTATTTCTTTTCATAATTTAGCTTGATATTCTAGATCTTTTATTTTCCAAATGAATTTTGTTAGTAGCTTTATTGAGTTCTATTAAAAAATCCCGTTGGTAATTTGTAGCATTAAAAGTATAAATTCATTCTGGTAGTATTGTCATTTCTATTATATTGTCATGAACTACCTCTGAGCACTAAATGAGCTATTTAAGTTGCTCATTATTTCTTTAAGGACTCTTTGCAATAGACTCTATATGAGTCTTTTTGTGTGATAATTTATGCATTTTGTATTTATTTGGAATTGGATTTCCCTTTCTATTATTGCTTCTTGTGTTTTGTTACTATTATACCGAAATGCTGTTGGTTTTTGAGAATACATTTTGTAGCCTGCAATTTTGCTAAAGCTATTGTCTCAATTAGGAATCTTTGCTGATTCCCTGGGATTTTCCAAGTAAATCATCATATCATCAGCAAAAAGGGATAGTTTTATCTCCTCTTTACCTATATCTACAATGTTAATTTTTTTCTCTTGTCTTAATGGTGTTGCTAGAATTTCTAGAGCTATATTAAATAATAGTGGGAGAAGTGGGCATCCTTGCTTCACTTCCTTATTTATTAGAAAAGACTTTAGTGTATTCCCATTGCATATGATGCTTGCTTTTTGTTTTAGATTGTCTTTTATGATATCAAAAAGGGTCTCTGCCTGCCTATGGTTTGTAGGGTTTTTAGCATAAAAGAATGTCATACTTTGTCAAAATATATATGTTTCCAAATTATCTCTTTCACCTCAAATTTTTAGTACATCTTCTTTCCTCTTATTTTATTTGTTTGTTTGTTAGGTTTCTAAATTTTCAATACATATTCAGTTCATTAATCAGTTCTTCTTTATTAATGTATATTTGTAAGAACATGATTTCCCCCACTTCTCGAGGCCTACTTTAGCTTACTTACTTGTTTCTATGATTTGTTCTTTGACCTACTCATTATTTAGGATTTCATTGTTAGGTTATTGGCATGATTATTTTAAATATAGGTTGCTGACTGCCGCTTATTTGGATTGCCTGGCACCAAAACTGATTGGGATTTCATTCAGTTTGATGCGGATGGTCCAAGAATCCCCACTGCATTCCTAAGAACACAGAGTTCATTGTCACATCAAGACAGCATCCTCTTCTCATCTCTGCCTCCACAACTAAGGAGTCATGAGGCCTTGATACTTTCATTGCACCAGTCATATTGATGAAGTAATATTTTAGTCATTCCCCTAAAGGCCAACACAAACATCAGCTCAACCTTACACACACACACACACACACACACACACACAGAAGAATGTTTCAGAAGGTTATTGTACCTCTACCCTCAACAAAGTTATATGGGTTTGTATCTAGGTAGCCTCAGGAGACCTAAGACCTCACTGAAGGATCTCCTTGGGAATCTAGACTGCTTCTCAGTACAGAGAAATCCTAGATCATTAATTTGGTTAATTCTCTAGATTGGCCAGTCTGCAGAGCAGACAACTAAGAAACTAAGATAAGTCTGGGTCTTGGAAAATTTCCTGGAACAAATAAGAATTCTTTATGTTATTATTCTAGGGCAACTAGGTGGTACATTGAATAGAACACTATACCTGAAATCAGGAAGACATTTCTTTCCGAGTTCAAATCTCACCTCAGACATCAATTAGATATGTCACCCTGGACAAGTCACTCATTCCTGTTTGCTTCAGTTTCTCATCTGTAAAAATGAGCTGGAGAAGGAAATGGCAAACTGCTCCAGTATCTTTGCCAAGAAAACCCCAAATGGAGTCAAAAAGAATCAAACACAACTGAAAAGACTCAACAATAACAATGTTATCATCCTTGGCACATTGCATAATAAGGTATTATATTGGTTTCTTGATTGGGGACCACTGAAATTCCAGGGCTAAAATAAACAGCAGACCCTCAGGTGACTATAGAATGGATCAAGTACTAAGAGCAAGTCAATCCAAGTCTAATTCTGAACCCCAAAAGTGGTCTACAGGACATCAAGGGCATTACCCAGCCAATGCTTACCCATCAGAGTATTCATTGCATCTGTATTTTTCTAAGTGTGAGTTGATTAGAAGACATTCTGGGGAGTTCAAAGTCCTTCAAGGAACACTTAAATGCTATCAAACTGTGAGCACTGCTTGGGATTCTTAAAGGAGCCTCTAGATTCCTAGGATCTTCTGCATCTCAGGAAAGGGAAATATTGGAGTAGAAGCCATAGGTCCAAACTCAGAGAATGTCCATATTCTACTTCTTAATTACATGTTTGATTATAACATAAGTCAAACTTGAGTTGGAGGCTCCATGTTAATAACATACTAAACGCAAGCTGGCAGTTTGAGGTTTGCTGAAAGTATGTTTATGTGTTTGTGTAGAAACAGCTTTCATGATAAAGGGATGTATTACCAGAAGTATATTAATAAAAGTCATGAAATACCACAATGTCTAAAAATTATAGGTAACTCAAAGGATAATGAAAAGATACAAAGTGGGTATAAATATGCTGCATCTAATAAGCAGTCATGCTTCGTACAAAATGACATAAATGCTATCATCCAGGCAGTATTATAATAAAAATAGCCAGCATTTATGCAGCACTAAAAGTTTGCAAAGTGCTTTACATATATTGTCTCACTTGATCTCACAACAACCCTGGAAGGTAAGTTCTGTTATGATCCCCATTTTACAAATAAAAAACTGAAGCAGAGGTTAAGTGACTTGCCCATAGTCACACAGGCAGCAAGTATCTTCAGCTAAATTTAAACTCAGGTCTTCCTGACTCCAGAGAGAGCATTCTATTCACTGTAGTATCTAGCTGCTTCATATGTAACTGGGAAAGAGAATGACTCATCTAGCAAGAACAAGGGATAAAAGTTGGAATATCCAAGTATTTAATTAGTACCCACAGAATATCAAAAGGTAGAGGAAGACCTTTAATACATTAAATAGAAGATCTATGGAGGATTTGTGGAAGGATTTAGATCCAGGATGAGAAGGTATGAAAGGGGGTACAACAGTGAAATAGTAATATGTGTAACCTGCCTTTGGCCATAACTACAATGGGTATGGTGGGAACAGCGGAGAGGAGAATATCTACTAGACGGGCAATCCAGTGATGTCTCTACTCTGGGCATCCTCCTTTCTTGGGTGGATGGTTGTTGCAGAGAGTACCAGAGCTGATAAGATATTGGTGAGGGTGAACTTCTGGAGGCTGTTTGGTGGTTCTGCTTCACCCCTTTCTTCATCCACTAAAACAATTTAACTCAAAGTCTCTAATTCCCAGATGGACTATGGAATGATTAATTCCAAGCTCTCTTGGTGGGGAAGCTAGGGAGTTGGAGAAAGAAAGGGAGAGAGACAAGCAATCTGTCCCTTCTAGGCTACCAGCCAAAAAGTGGCTGGTACTTCTGTTACCTTGAATATTAACTCTTTCAATTCTGATTCTTCTTCAATTATTTGTTCTAAAAAGCTGATGGCTACCCAAATTCTGACTGGTAAAACATAATGAGGGTAGTTCAGGGTGATATTTGAGAATATTTTGCTCTTAAAGTGTCAGGATACATCTTTAGCCTCCATGGGAACTGAGAAACAGAATATAAATCAAAATCATTTCATAGAGATCATTCTCATAAGAGAGACCATTGCAGTCATATAGAGATTATCATTTATTCTAGGACTTATAGCTATTATTACAGTTGAATTCTTTTTCACACCTAATTTGCCTATTATATATAAACAAATCTTTTACATGAGTGGATATATTCCAGCTAGAATCCAGCCTAAAGGCCTTTTTCAAATGTGAATCCACTTACATGGATGCATAGCTCAGTTCTACATCTTCCTTTCATGTGGGAGTTCAAATATAAAAATATTCACGTCAGGAGGGAATTTTTACATTATACTCCGATCTTGGACTCTTTGTAAATTACTGTGTGAGAGGTTTCATGGTATAAATATAGTGGATAGAGGGACAACCTCAGTGATAGGTAGACTCAGATTTGACCGTTACACTTTGAAAAAGATGTGTACTAAATAAAGAGCCCAATTCAATTAATTCAATAAGCATTTAAATGTTTACTATGTGCAAGAAAGTGATATAGATGCAAAAATGAAACAGCTCCTGCCCTCAAAGAGCTCACTTCATATTAGAATAGAATCTTAGGATTGTTAGGAACTTTAGAGACCTAGTAAAACTTTTCATTTTGCAGCTGAGGGAAATTAGACCTAGAAAGAAGTGCTTCGCCAAAGTTACGCAAAAAGTAAGTAGCTGTTAGATGATGCAATAGACAGAGTGCTGGGCCTAAAGTCCGCAAGACTTGAGTTCAAATTCACATAGTAGCTCTGTGACCCAGGCAAGTCCAATTGCCTCTATCTGCCTCAGTTTCCTCAACTGCAAAATGGGGTAATAACAGCACCTACCTCCAAGGATTGTGGTGAGAATGAGATAATATTTGTAATGCCTTTAGCACAATATCTGGCACATAGTAGATGCTTCATAAAATGATTTTTCCCTTTTATTCCCCAGTTCTGCTGGGGAATTCACCAGAATTCATACCCAAGCACCCTGACACTTGACCAAATCATCTTTCCTTCAATATGAATAACCAACTAACTAATCTAAGGCCACATTCTCATAAGCTATGCCCACAACAAGCTTTAGAAGGTCTTTACTCTGTGGAAAGGGTCTACACAAAGGTTCAGTAATTGAATCAATATCTGTCTTCTGAGGACCATGCCAATTTCAGAGAAACTCATGATCAAGTATAATGGTAATTTAAATGGGAAAATCTTACCCATTTATTAATAGACTCTTGTGACCTTCTTAGATCACATATGGTAGGAGGAGCTTGCTGAACAGGTGGAACAGGAAGAGTGGAGAAAACTAAGAGGAAGTTGGTGAGAACAGTTAGGGGCAGAGGAGAGAGGACACAAGTAGGCACAGCTAGTCTTGTGAGTGTTGGTTTGTGGGAAGGCCCTGGGAAAAGGTTTGGTAATGACTTTGTCCCCTGCAGTGATAATGTGTATTGACTTCTTGATTATTATGACAGATTTGGCTGTCTGATGTTGGAATTTGGCTTTCTGATGTCTGAATAAATGTTTTTCTTCTTCCTTCTATATGGAGAGTCTGTTATATTTTGGGATTCAGAACTATACCAGCATATTCATAGTCACCCTCAGTGCTGTGAAAAGTGCCTTGGTGATACATTTGATGTCACGAACAGGATTGCAGGGTATAAAATCTCAATTTGGAGGCAGAAAGGCTTTAGAGGAAGAAACAGATATTCCAGGATGGGAGGATTTACCTTATTATTCCCTTGCAAGGGAATGGGTTAAAAACACTAGACCCTGTGAAAATTGGGATCTGAGGTTCCAGAAGGTTACAGGAACCTAGAGATTTGGAAAGGTGTTTGCAAGAAATACCACTAAAACTGGGGAAAGAACTGGCAGGATCTAAGGTCAAGCAAAATAGCATCTTTTGCTGTTTTTATTTTAGTATTACCAAGAAGTATAATACCTCTATTTGAATGTGATTAAGGAGGATCTTCTCCACCTATTGTTTGGCCTGGAAAATTTGTAGGGAAGTCCATGCCTTTTGTTAATGAGACACTAGTTCTCAAGGAATGTGATGCCCTCTGGTTCTAAAAAGTGTATAAAGACTCTAAGGTGTGGGTTTTATTTTGGGGCTTACTGACTGCAAGTGCTTGTTGGCCAGACAAGGACTCTGGGAAGCTGCTGTAAAGAGCCACCTGGCTTTGAAAACTCAGATGCCAGTGCTTCCTTCCCAGGTAACTATGGTCAGACAGTTGGGGTGCAACTCTCTGTTGAATTCAGGCAGAGGAAGCCATGTCTGTTGACTTTTTGATTTTTCTATATTTTCTTTTAAATTCAGGGTACTGACTGCCCTAAACTAGGTGAATGATATATGTGCTTGGTTAAAGGAATCATATATGTGCATGATTAAAGTAATTGTTAACCTCTCAAAAGTTGCCTTTCCTTTTATGAATATAGATCTAAGAACCTGTGGTAGTAGGTCCCCCGTGTATGTTGGGGTACTTACTGATACATAGATGTGTGTAGAAGAGGCTGGATTTTATTAACAGGCTATCATGGCACATGTAAAAGCAAAGACAAGCTGCTGAAGGAAAAAATTCAGATGGTAAAAGAGTTAGCTAGTTGCATGGGAATTCTCAGCGTTTGGGCTCTACTTTAAAAGAGGGCTGGAGGGTCTCAGATGGTAGAAGAAAAAGCTGTTCATTTAGCTCAGAAGAAGAGAAAAGCTGGCAAAAAATACAACTTTGTAAAGACCCAGCCTAGTTGCCAGGAGACTGTATGGGAACAAAATGTAACAAAGTCAGAGTTGGAAAATGAAGCAATGTTAGAGGGAAAAGTTTCTCAGGCAGAAGCAATACTAAGGTGGAAATGGGAGAACAAGGAGGGCAACACAGCGTTTAGAGAGATAAATGAGGATTTTACTCAGCAGGAGAGGTCACAGATATTTTGAGTCGGTTCACCTAACGGATGGAAGAATTCTTAATATCTTGGATGGTGAGAATCAGTGATGAAGGGGCTAAAGAAGTATTGATAGATGGTGTGGATTGCTTGAAATTTGTAGGTATTAGAATCCTTTGTTACAGCAAGCTTTTAGAGATTAAAATATGATAATTTATATTATTAATTATAACATATATAAATATATTATATATAATATATTTTAAATTATTATATATTATAAATTATAATATGATAATTTAATATAATATAATAATATGAAAGGAGGTAACAATATGACTAATCTGTTAGCTTTGGCTGTAGAAGGATGCAGTAAGTAGTAACCCACTGACTCTATGTGGCCTAGTGGAGACAGACCCTGATAATCCCTTAGGAACTATATAAGAAAGTTAAAGGAGGAGGTAATAAAAATTATTATAATGATCAGAAATGCACGTGCACACTATGATTCCCCCTTAACTGTTTCCCATAGGAATATAATAGTGAAGACAGCTCCTCCTGCTTACAAGCACCTAGTTTTGACTAATAATTGGTGAAATAGAGCACCCTCTTTTGGAGGTGCTGGACAAGATTTCATAGTTAAGTGACTTAGGGACTGGGGAAAAGATATTTCCTCAAAAAAAATTTCCTCAAGAGAGAGAAAAGAGCCAGTGAATTCAAAGTCAGGATGGACTGACAAAAAAGAATTGCTTACTACTCTACTGAGAGCAGGGGAGATTTTGGAAGCAAAGATGGCATTCCAACTAATGAACTATGCAAAATGTACCAAGAAAAGGGGCTTGATACTAGATGGAATAGAGAAGTAAGAACTGCCCCTATAGGTGCTCCTGAACTCTTAATATTACCTCATGACCCAAAGTCAGTTGTTCAGTCTCTATCAAAGTCCAATGTGTAGCTAATAATGACTTTTCAAAAGGGGTATATTGAATTCCAGATGAAGAGAGTTTCCTAGATCAAAATCCAAAGGGTACATTTTGGCTTTGTTGTTTTTGCCATAAACTCTAGTTTGCATATTCATCCTGTACAGTCACTTGTAATTCCACCAGGCCACTTAGCATAGGCCATAATTCTACAGTCAATTGTATAGTGATCTTTGCTTCTTCAAAAGTCCCCAATCAAATTCATATTTTTCTTAGCAATTTTATATAAGGGCTTCAAAATTTGTCCTAGATGTGGCATGTGATGTCACCAATATTCAAATAATCCTAAAAACTTTTGAGCTCTTTCTTATTGGTGGTGACAGGAAAATCCTGAATCTTTTGTCAACCTTGCAGGAGAATCTCTCACAGCCCCTGATTCCGTGAGATACCTAAAAATTTTTACAGTTTTGGCTGGTTCTTGAATCTTTTCCGGGTTAATTTCCCACCCTTTGCTTTTCATATACTCAATTAAAAGCATCAAAATCTTCTTCACTTCTTTTACATTTCTTCCCTGTATTATAATATGTTCTATGTAGTGGGTAAGCTGTACACCAGATAGCTCTAATTCATCCAAATGTTCAGCTACAGTCCTATGATAAATAGTGGGACTATGCAGATATCCTTGTGGCAAGCATGTAAAAGTATATTGTTGGCCTTGCCAAGTGAAAGCAAATAGGTCCCATTGTTTAGAATCTTTATTATGACCAGGGTAATGAGTATGCCCAGATTCTCACAGAATTGGACATGTGTAAGATGCTAGCATAATTAAATGGAAATGGTAATGTTCAAAATAGATCTGAAACAGACAAAAGTGCAGTTTCTGCTTTACATGAATCTATAGCAAACATAGATACTGAGGGAAATGATACACCTCCTGAACCAAAGCAACAGCTGGCAGAGTCCTTGGTGAAATGGAATGAGAGATACAATGGATTAACTGAAGAAGAAAAGAGATATGCATGGTTTACTGATGGAACAGCAAAATATTTGGGACACAAAAGACATTGGAAAGCAACAGCCTATAACTTATGTACTAGGCAGACTTTGGAAAGTGCTAGGATAGGTGAAGTAGTCAATATGCTGAACTTATGCAGTACATCACACTATCAAAACAGAACAAGGAAAACAGTGTCATATTTTCACTGATTCATGGGCAGTAGCTAAATGGGTTAGCTACATGGATGCTCATTTGGAAAAATCAAAATTAGGAAATTCATGGCAAACAAGTCTGAGGCAAAGAATTTTGGGAAGATATATGAGACATGTCTGGCTACTAATTTATCAGTTTTTCATGTAGATGCTCACGTGGACCTCACCATGTCAGAACATAATACTGATGCTGATCAATTAGCAAAGATTGCTACTCAACACACTGTCCCTAATCCAACACAACTGATGATCTGGTACTAGCAAAATGGGTCCATCAAACAGCCAACCATTTAGGGGATCAGGCCACACACCAGCAGGCACAAAACTGAGATATTTGTATCTCTCATTCATTGTTAAAACAAGTAGCAGAGGAATGTTACATATGTCAATTGGAAAAGAAACAAACTTCCTTAGGGAATAACTGGAGAGACAGCAAGGGGAAAAAGTACCAGACCAAATTTTGCAAATAGATTATATTGGACCCCTACCCCAAGATAAAGGATGCAAATTTTTATGTACTTATGTTGACACCTATTTAGGTGTACCAATGACTTGTCCCTACAGGAATGAAACCCAGAAAAATACCTATAAAACTCTAGATATCACAAGTCTATATTATGGAACCCCAATGCTGATTCAAAATGAAAATGGGCCACATTTCAAAGATAATGAAATGAAGAGCATATTAAACAATATAGAATAGATGTATCATATTCCACATTATCCAAAAATGTCTGTGTTAATTGAAAGAATGAATTGATTATTAAAAAAACAATTAAAGAAGTTAAAATTCTAATCATTCTTATCAATGTGGGAAAGATAATTTTCACTGCTTTACGCAATTTGAATAACAGACCATTGGGAGGAAGTATGCCTCTGGCCAGAATGATGACCACAAATATTCAAATTAGAAAACAACAAAGACATAAGATCCCAAATATTAAGTATTTGGGCTGTGAGGCCTGATGTCCCAGCACTGTATCCAGGGATGCCTGGTTTGGCAGGAATGATTTGCATTGTTTAGAGGACTTTTGGTTGGACAGAAAACAAATAAGAAAAATCTCTACTGGAATATGTATGAGAATGTCTAAAAATCATTTTGAATGGATGTTACCAAATCAGGATTAGCAGCTCAAGGAATACATGTATTGGCTGGAATGTTAGGTTCTAATTATCAAGGAAAAATTATTGGGACATTCCAAAATTTAGGTGAAGAACCCACACAGTTTTGTCAAAATGATAGAATAATTCAAGTGAGTATTATTCCTTGTGAAACAATACCCCCTTGTGAAAACTGACCCTCCTGAAATAACTAGCAGAGGAACCAAAAGGTTCGGTTCTACTAATAGAATAAAGTTGGGAGCTAAAATATGGGTAAAATGGAAGCCAGACGATGTTCCAAAGGTTGTGGAAATTATACCACATGAGAAAGATAATACCATAACTGTTGTTTATTCAGGAGAAGATTATTATCAAATTCTACCTTTAACTCACATATTCTACCATGAAAGAGATTATGATAACGGGTTCATGGACTCCAAAAGCACAGCTGACCCTACCTACCCTGCTTCTGGTTATTGTCTCCTTGTTTCTTCTTGGCTTTTTGTTGTTAAACTTGTTTGCTAGATTTGTTTGTTTGCTGCAGGCTTAGTACCTTCCACCTGCAGATGCCTGATCACTTATGTGAGATATCACCCCCTGTCCACAACTATGATGTCACCTCCGGATTTAGCATCAACCAAGCTCCAAATGACAGATAAAGAATTGACCTCTCAAATAGGACTTCTTGGGGCAGGGGCAGCTTTTTGTCCAATTTCAGCAGGAGGTAGCTATAGAAGAAGAGACCTTCACCCCTTACCCCAAGATTTTAGAACCCATTCATTCAAGGGGGAAATGATGGGATGTTTGTGCTTAAATCCCACTATAAAACGATGGTTTATGTGCTTACTTTGTGTGATCCCTGCTATATTGTTGTAAAGTTCTGTTGACTCCCATTGCCTAAGATATTGTTCTATATACTTATTTTCTGTCATTTCTGTTACAGTTCTATTAATACTAGTTTCCCTACTGACCTAAGTAATGAATACAAAAGATCTTGGGGTCAAATGTCATGGTAATTTAAATGAGAAGATCTTTTCCATTCATTAATAGATCCATGTGACCTGCTAAATCACAAGGAAACCTAAGTCACATGTGGTAGGAGGAGCTTGCTGAACAGGTGGAACAGGGAGAGTGGAACAGAACTGGGACAAAGTTGGTGAGAGCGGTTTGAGTAGAGAAGAGAGGACACAGGCAGGCACAGCTAGTCTTGCGAGTATTTGTTTGTGGGAAGACCCCAGGGAGCAGGGGAAGGGGAAAAGACTAGGGAATGCCTTTGTTCCCTGCAGTGATAATATCCCTTGATTTCTTGGTTACTATGATGGATTTGGCTTTTTCGTGTTGGAATCTGGCTTTCTGGTATCTGCATAAATGTTTTTCTTCTGCCTTCTATATGGATAGTCTGTTATACTTTGTGATTCAGAATTATGCTGGCATATTCATAGTCATCCTCAGTGCTGTGAATGACACATCAAGTTGGTTGACAGGTGATGAATTTTTTAACCATAGCAACTCATGATACTATTCACTAAGGAATAAAAGCATTGTGATTTCCAGTGGTGGAAATAGTACCTACACCAATAGAATTATAAGTCCTTACAGTGTAAAGTGTGTGTGTGTATGTATGTGTATATGTGTGTGCACACATATATGCACACATACTCACACATATATATATATCTGTAAAAGATATATGTTCACATTCCACCAGCCTTATTATGAATATTCTTTACCATAGATTTCTGGAAAAGATTGTAGATAGACAAAGATCTTCAGCGTCAAATTGCTATGGTGACTTTAAAGCAGCAATGAATAAGTGATTTTTTCTAAATTAACTTCTTTTAATTAACAAATATTTGTTTTTTACTCCCTATCACCTCTCTCCTTCCAAACAGGAGAAAAAAGCCCTTTATGACAAATGTGCAAGCTAAGAAAAACAAATTCCCGTGTTATTAATGTACAAAAAATATATGCTTTATTCCACATGTTGAGTCTATTACCTTTCTATTAGGAAGTAGGTAACATTCTCCATATTGGCACTCTGGAATCAGGTCAGCTCATTAAGAAAATCATAGATCTTAAATCTTTCAAAGTTGGTCCTTTTCATAATGTTGTAATTATATAAATTTACTAAGCTGTGCATATCCTTTGACCTAATGATGTCATACTAAGTCTATACTACAAAGAGACCAAAGTAAAAAGGAAAGGACCCACATACACAAAAATATGGCAGCTCTTTTTGTGGTATCAAGGAATTAGAGACCGATGGGTGCCCTTCAGTTAGGAAATGGCTAAACAAATTGTGGCTTATGAATGTGATGGAAAATGGACTGATCTGCCTCTTTCTAGGAAGGCAACAAATCTTTGTCCTCCATAGGCTGCCTGATTCTTTTTAGGGACAAAGCCCGATAAAAGATCATCATCAAATGAGTATACATTGGTCTTTTCAGGTATGATTTCCCATATTCCCTTGTTGCTTTGGCTGCCAGAAATTCACTTCAAGATAAAAGTAAAGAAATAACTTCTAGTAATAATTACTCTAATATTTATTTTGTACATCTGCTGATTACATTCCACAAGGTGAAAGGACTAATAGCCATGCTCCATATTGTAATGTATTAAGCATCTAAAATAATTGCTTCCTATAGAAAACATCAACAGCAGCACACTAGGCACAGACTAGAACATAATATTTCCTTTATGCCCTATGTGTCTAGTTTGGGCATCTCACTTTAAAAAGAACTTGGAGAAATATCAGTCCAGAGAAGAGTAAACCAAGTTATTAAAAAGGAAGAAAAACCAACCCTGTGAGGATCTTGCAGATTGATGGAGAGGACGCAAAAGAATGACTTTGTCTTCAAGAATGTAACATTTTTTATAAGGATTGGTGGTCCTTCTTATATCTGGACTACCAATATAAGAAACGAACTTAGATATATAGAGTTTTTGTATCCTTCAGAGTACTTAGTACAGCACTTAGGAAGCATTCAATAAATATCTGCTGACTGATTGATCTGGAGAGTACACTGTTAGTGGACTGGACCAATGGATCTGGAGTCCAGGGCTTTTTTTTCATGCGTATAGCAACATACAACCAGTGAAAATGCCAAATAAAATCAATCCAACTGCAAAATACAGCTCTCAGTTTATATTCCATCTCAGCTCTACAAGGAGGGAGAACATGTAGTCAGTGGATGTGGAGATCGCAGAAAAACAGAATTGTAGCTGGAAGGAACCTCAGAAGTCCTCTAGTTCACCATATCTCTGCATATGACACTACTCTGTGTCTGAGAAGCTAGGTAGATAGGGAGCTGAACCTGGAGTCTGAAAGCCTTAAGTCCAAATTTGGTCTTATACACTTACAAGTTGTGTGAACTAGGTAAGTCATTTAATTTACATCTGTCTCAGTTTTCTCATATGTAAAATTGAGATAATAGTACCTACCTCCCAGGACTGTTGTAAGGTTCAAATGAAATGACATTTGTAAAGTGCTATCTAAACTTTAAAGCTCTATAGAAGTGTTTCACTCCTGTCCAAATCTTCATGACCCATTTGGGGTTTTCTTAGCAAAGATTCTGGAGTGTCTTGCCATTTCTTTCTCCAGCTCATTTTACAGATGAGGAAACTGAGACAAACCAGGATAAGTGATTTGCCCAAGTTCACACAGATCATAACTGTCTCTGGCATTATTTGAACTCAGTCTTTCTGACTCTGGCCCAGTATTCTATCCACTCTACCACCTAAATGCTCTAGAGTAAAAGCATTTAAATACCTGAAGGAAGCTGTTGTGTAACCTTCAACTTCTGTAGGCTTAAAATTCAGAATCCTTTCTGTCAATTTTAAATGTAGTAGTTCTCATCAGTCTTTGTGCCCTTAATTTGTCAACACCCTTCTGAAAATGGGCTGCCCAGAATTAAGTATGATACTCTAGAAAGTCCAAACAAGACCTATCAAGGGCAGAGAACAGGAGACTCAACTCCCTCATTCTGGATATACTATCTCTTAATGCAACCTGAGACCTTCATTTCCAAATTAAAATACATTTTCTTCTGCCCCTCTCTGGTGAGTCATCCCCAGTAACATTTTTAATATACTGTGGGGGCACAGTGGGGGAGGAGAAGGAAACCAATTCAACAAAACTAACTGAAGTAGCAAGTAAGTCTGACAGTATATGCAATGTTCTGTGCCTATTCTACCTACTTCTGCAAAGAAGGAAGTGAGGTATAGTTCTCCCCTCTTCTTTGGAATCTAACGTATCCATTATGTCATAGCATTCAGTTTTGATTGCTTTATTATTGTACTTTCCATTTACATTGCTGGTAAATTTGGCATTCAGAATTCTTCATGATCTGGCACCTGCCTACATTTCTAGGCTTCTCAACTTTACTTCTCACCCCACCTCCCCCTTCCCTATACTCTGCGTTGTCCTCCTTGCTTTTCTGGCACAAGACACTCCCTATGCTGAATCTACGTTTTCACTGGTTGTCCCCCAAGCCTGGAATTATCTGTTTCCTCATCTCTATTATCTCAACCTCCTGGAGTCCTTGGATTGCTTCAAGTTTCAGCTAAAATTGTACCTTTCCTGATCCCCTTTAGAGTCTCCCCTCTAAGATTCCCTATATTGTATCTCTGTCTATGTTTGTATGCATGCGGTCTTCCCCTGCTCTCCCTGTGATCAGGCACTATCTCTTGCCCTTTTTTGCATCCATTCAAAGTACTTAGCCCAGCACCTGGCATATAACATAGAAAATGCTTAATTCATGCTTGCTGACTTAACCTGATTCCTAACTCATTATAACATGTAATGAGAACATCTCTATTTCTCCTGTATTTTGTTTAACACACAAAGAGTTTGCCTATTTAAATATATACACACTGTTCTTCCACAGTAAAAAAAAAAAATTTAATCACTCATAACATTGTAATGATCGAGGAGCTATTTCTGTGCTTTACAGAGATTAACTAGGCTTACTTCCACCTAGAGAAAATGTTCTCTTGACATTCTGCACATTGACCACCAAATAACAGATTGACAGATGCAAGAATCTGTGTTGTCTTGTCAGTTGTTCACTGGCTTTTTTATAAATATGGTAAATGATCTCTGACACTTTGAAAGGCCCTACAATAAAGCTACCATCCGTTAACCAGGGTTGCCAGGGAAAATCCTTAACCAAGATGTGGACAGATAGGTATTTAGTTAACCAAGGAACAAAAGGAAAGTTTGTTAACATTAAAGAATTTAAGTGACAAGTTGTTGAACTGAATGAACCAATCAAAGGGCACTGTCAGCCAAGTATGCCAAAATAAGGAAAAGGGCCAAGATGTTGTGTATACCACAATTTTCCCTATAGTTTCATTGATGATGCCTATTTTAACATTTATCAATAACCATTATTCGCTTCCAATTCATTGCTAAAATAACAATGCACACCAACACATATTTTAAAAGATGCTACACAAGATTAGAATAAATAAATTAGAAGAGTATCACTTTTCAGTTGATCAAGGCTCTTAATATACAGTCCCACTTTCACCTTGAAAAACTGACCTTACCTTAAGATCCCATAGATGATACAATGTGAAAAGCATGTCAAAGTTACTATTTACTTTCCCCAGTCTATAACATTTGAATGAAATGCCAAGAATTCCATTTATGTAAATATTTTATTTAAATAATTTCTAATGCAAAGTTCTTTCACCTTTCAGTGGTAAAATAAATGCCAATTTCATTCATTAAGTGGCTAGACTAAAATAAAACCTTAAAGCAAATATAAAGAGTAACTGGAAATTCAGAGGTGCTATTTGTTTTGGTTATGCAAAAAAATCAATCAGCATACATTGTCTAGAATACAAAAATGCCACAAAAATACATTCAGTTTAATCTACCAAAAAGTTTAATTTTCCTCTCTTTTTGTTTCAAAGACGTGTTATCAGCAAAATAAAGGTGATGGGGATTTGGGGATAACATTGTTCTGAAAATAGTAAATTACTGTATAGCAGAAAAATTTTTCTCCTGGATCTCCCCAGCCATCACTCTGAAGAGTTGATAAAAGTAGTTAGGTAATCATCCTGTTCTTTTCAGCTAACCTTTCTACCTAAAACAGTTCACCTTTTTGATGTACTTTTCACATTTGATCATTTGAGTGCTCTTAAGGTTCTCAGATTTAGTCCTGGAGCCTGTAAAATTGGGTTGAAACCATTTATTTTAAGGAAATCTGGTACAAATCTAAATAAATAAATATTTTAGTAAGACAAGATTAAAAAGACAATTATGGGGAAACTAATAATATGTAGATATAGTAATTCATATTAAAAAGAAGAAATGAAGTGTCAATTAAATACTTTTTAAAAAATATACAGAAGAGAGCAGAAGTAAGATACAGGACACAGAAAAGGACGGCATTGGTAGAAATTCTGTGTAAATTTAATATTCAAAAAAACAAGTCATGTATAATATCATTTTTCTATTCTTTTCATAAAGCAAATGTTTATGCTTATTGATGTTTGTTGACTAATCTCCCTGACTTCCACTAAGTCTCACTGTCTAAAATCCCACCTTTAAAGGAAGGCTTCTTTAACCCATCTCAATTCCAGTGCCTTCCATCTGTCAATTATTTCCTACTTATCCTTGTATATAGCTTGTCTTGTACATATTTGTTTGTATGTTGTTTCACCAATTAGACTGTATGTTCCTTGAAGATGGGGAGTACTACCATCTTTTGTCTCTTTTTGTATCCCTAACACTTAGCACAGTGCCTAGCATATAGCAGTTTCTTAACAAATATTGATTCATTGATAGATAATTAAAAATGTTTAAAGACATGATTAAAACTATATAATTTGTTCATCACTAGAAATTGAAAAGCATTAAAAAATATAGTACTTCAAACTCTCAAGAAAAAAAAAATGCATGAAATAGAAGGAAATAAACATTTACATATCATCCACTAAAGGCAAGACACTGTGCTAAGAACTTTTTACAAGTATGATTTCATTTGCTCCTCACAACTCTGCTAGGCAAGTGTTATTGTTGTCCCCAATGAGGAAACTGAAGCAAAACAGAGGTTAACTGACTTGTACAGGGTCTAGACTCAGGTCTTCCTGACTCTGGGCCCAGACTTTTACCTATTGTGTCACTAGCTATATGACCTTAAAAAAAATTCTTAGGCATTGCAAATCAAAACCTTCTCCCTACTGTAGTCAGTCATTAAATTCTCTTTTTTCTTGCATTTCTTCTTTTAGTTTTGATATTCATAAAATATCTTTACTTAATATTTATAATTTTATAATCATTATCTTGAACTTTCTACCAAATGTCTGTCCTAATAAGCTCACTGTGGAATTACAGTAATCTAGGGTATCTGGAGACTGTGCCTTTGACATGCAAACTCTATCAGGTCTACCAGGCTAAAAATCTGGCAACAATAATAGTAATTATCATCATATATCACTTACTATGTGCCAAGTACTTTCCTAGAAATTAAAAAGAATTCAAAAGTGTAGCACTTTAAATCTTAGAAAGAAGGAGAAGGAAATAAGCATTTATATAATGCCTACTATGTGCTAGGCACTGTGCTAAGTGTTTTACAGTTATTTCATTTGATCTTTACAACAGCTCAATGGGGTGGATGCTATTATTATTATCTCCATTTTACAAATGAGTAAACTGAGGCAAATAGGTTAAGTGACTTGCTCAAGGCCACCTAACTAGTAAGGGTCTGAGGACAGATTTGAACTCGGGTCTTCCTAACTCCGAGCCCTGTGTGACCTAGCTGCCCCTGGGTCCTAACAACAGACTGAGACCACCTTCTAAGCACTAGCTGAACTGTTCATGAAGATGCTCTTCCCCATGAGGCTGACTTCAAAGTCATGAATCATTTGACCACTGCAACCCATGAAATAATAATAAAATTGAAAATGAGTCTTGGGCTTGTGTGGTCCCCTTCTTTTTATGATACGGGTAGAGCACTGTCCATATCCTACCTGTTGCCAGGCACTGCCAATTTTACTTTCATAGCATCTCTAACATATTCCCCCCTTCTCTGCTCTTTCTAGGTTTTCAGGAAACTCTTTCAAAATCTAGAATTATATGGCCATTGATTAAATTAAATATTATGCAGGGTGATGTTCTTTTTATGTGTTCTCTTATCCAAAAATATGGTCCCAAATATCTTGAGGGTCCTGGAATCAAAAGCCTTGGGCTTGCCCTTGCTGTGACACATCCTAGCTGTATGAATCTGGACTTCTCTGAGCTTTAGTTTCTTTATATGTAAATAATACTTGCACTACCTGTCCCACAGGATGTTCTGGTCTACGAGTCCATTGAAAATCCTAGGCATTTGCCTTACTAGATAAACACTACAGAGTTACCTGAGACACATAAAGGTTAAGTGACTTGCAAAGAGATAAGCTGTTAAATGCTTGACATGAGTTTAGAACCCAGGTCTTCCTAACTCTAAGCATAGGATTCTATCTATTAACCCAAGCTACCTCATGTTGGAAAGAAAAGTGCTATTTAAGTGAGTATGAATTATTACAATGTATATGAGAACATTAAAATTTGACAGTCTGTCAAATATTACTATGTAATTTGTTTTACTTAAGAAATGACATTCTCCTTTCTCAGATAAATGGCACAACTCTAATAGGCACAATTATTATAGGTATAAGTAACTTATTCTTATTTGTTTATGCTATTGTTAAGCAATTTTCAATTCAAGTTAAAATGTTACTATTAATGTCCTAAATGCTGTCATTTTTAAGTCATGCGAAACATTTTTAAGTCACTGCTTACCAGTTTTCCCAGCAGTTTTTGTCAAACAGTGAGTTCTTGTCCCACAAATTTGGATCTCTGGATTTCTTACACACTAGATTACTATGGTCATTTACTATTGTGTGTTGTGTACCTAATCTATCCCATTGATCCATGACTCTATTTCTTAGCACCAGATTATTTTGATGATTACTGCTTTGTAATATGTTTTGTTATATGGTACTGTGAGGCTGTCCATATTTTTTTGTATTGATTCTTTTGATATTGTAACATTTTCAGTTTTTAGCCATGTTGAAAAAAGAAAAGAAGGAATGAAGGGAAGAAGGAAGGAAGGAAGGAAGGAAGGAAGGAAGGAAGGAAGGAAGGAAGGAAGGAAGGAAGGAAGGAAGGGAGGGAAGGAGGGAAAGGAAGGAGGCTGGAGGGAGGGAAGGAAGAAGGGAGGAAGGGAGGAAGGGAGGAAGAAAGGAATTTTCTTTCACAAGCTTTATTTCTTTGTGAAAAACAATATGCTTCAATATACACTCAGAGTTTATCAGTTTTCTCTCTGGAAGTGGATAGCATTTTTCATGATGAGTTCTTCAGAATTGTCTTATATCACTGCATGGATCAGAGTAGCTAAGATTTTCAGTTGATCATCCTTGTGATATTTCTGTTACTGTATACAATGTTCTCCTGGTTCTGATCATTTCACATTGCATGTGTTTATATAAGTCTTCCCAGATTTTCCTGAAAGTATCCTGCTAGTCATTTCTCATAGCACAACAGTATTCCATCAAAATCAAACGCCTTGACATACATGTTAGGTCATTCTCCAGTTAATGGGTATACCCCTAGATTTCTAATTCTTTGCCATCACAAAAAGGGTAGCAACAAATATTTTTGTACATACAGTTCTTTTTCCTTTTTCCTTGATCTTTTTGGGATATAGATCTAATAGTGGTATTGCTCCATCAAAGGGTACTCATAGTTTTATAACCTCTTGGGGATATTGCTCTCCAGAATGGTTGAATCAGTTCACAATTCCACAAACAGGGAATTAGTGTCCTTTCTTTTTCTCATCCCCTCCAATATTTGTCATTTTCTTTTTCTGTCATGCTAGAAAATCTGATAGGTGTAGTATGGTATCTCAAAGTTATTTTAATGGGCATTTATCTAATCAAGGGGAATTTAGAGCATATTTTTATGTGACTATGGCTTTGATGTCTTCTTCAGAAAACTGATGTTCAGATTCTTTGACCATTTATCAATTGCGGAATGGTTCTTATTTTATCAATTTGACTCAGTTTTCTCTATATATTTGAGAAATGAGGCCTTTATCAGAGAAACTGGCTGTAAAAAATTTTCACTAATTTCCTGCTTTCCTTCAAATTTTGGCTTCATTAGTTTTGTTTGTGCAAGATCTTCTTAATTTCATGAAATAAAATTATCCATTTTGCCTCCCAAGAGCTTCTCAGTTTCTTGTTTGGTCATAAACTCTTTCCTTATCCATATATATATATATATATATATATATGCCCTATCCATATATATGTCCATATCCATGTATATATATATATATATATATATATATATATATATATCTGACAGATATATATATCTGACAGATAATTTTTTTTCATGTTCCCCCTAATTTGCTTATGTCATCACCCTTTGTGATTAAATTATGTACATGTTTTGACCTTATTTAATATATAATATGAAATGTTGGTTTCTGGCAGACTGCTTACCAGTTTTCCCAGCAGTTTTTGTCAAACAGCGAGTTCTTGTCCCAAAAGTTTGGATCTCTGGATTTCTTACACACCAGATTACTATGGTCATTTACTATTGTGTGTTGTGTACCTAATCTATCCCATTGATCCATGACTCTATTTCTTAGCACCAGATTGTTTTGATGATTACTGCTTTGTAATATAGTTTGTTATATGGTACTGTGAGGCTGTCCATATTTTTTTTATTGATTCTTTTAATATTGTAATCTTTCATTCTTCCAGAGGAATTTTGCTATTATTTTTTCTAACTCTAGAAAATAATTTTTGGTACTTTTATTGGTATGTTACTGAGTAAGAAAATTAATTTAGGTAGAATTGTTATTTTTATTACATTGGCTCAGCTTATCTGTGAACAATTAATATTTTTCCACTTGTTTAGATCTGTCTTTATTTGTGTGAAAAAATGTTTTTATAATTTTGCTCACATAATTCCTAAGTGTGTTTTGACAGGTGGATTCCCATGTATTTTATATTGTCTATAGTTATTTTAAATGGAATTTCTCTTTCTATCTCTTCCTGCTGAGTTTTATTGTTTGTGCTGTCATTTTTTCTATCATTTTTCCTTCTGTAAAAATGTTTATCCATTCGTTGGACTCCTTGGAAAAAGCAGACGACGAGAGATACATAAGACTGAAAAGAGAGACAGCAGGGACTCACATCACAAATCATAAAATCATTAACATGCCATGCAACAATGTCTAGAAAATAATGGAAGTTAATTTTCAGTCTTATTCTGAAGGTATACATATACACACCCAAGGCAAATGAGCTGAAGTATCAGAATAAAGAAATATAAAACATATGTAAAATAAATATTCTGGAGTATCAGAATAAAGAAATCTAGGTTTAGTATGTAGAAATGAGAACCTTGGAGGTTCTAGATGACATAGAGTCAATCTTCGTTAGGATGGTGACACCATTGAGAGTCCTTGCTATGCATTTAGGTTGATAAATATCTTCAGGTATTTTAATTAATGATTTCTTAATCATCCATAAATAAAGCTACATTTTTCCTGACCTTTTTAGTTGAGTAGAAATTCTCAAATATCCAAGAAGTGGTCTTAGGATAGCTGTTTTGTTTTGTTTCTTCCTGATTCCCTTTTGCAAAAATGTAGAAGTAGGAAGAATGGCATAGTGGATGGGGAATTGGGCTTAGAGTCAGGATAGACCTGTGTTCAAATCCCTCTGGAGACACTTACTAATTGTGTGATGGTGACATCAATTAATAATTATTACTATTTATGTATTGATTATTATCATTCTAATTTTACAGATAAGAAAATGAGCTGAGAGTTTAGTGATTTGCCCAAGTTCAAACAGGTAACAAATGTCTGAGGAAGAATTTGAACTCAGACTCTGTACCCCCAAGGTGTCTCAAATTTAACCTCTCTATGCCTCAGTTTCCTCATTTGTGAAATGAGGAGACTGGATTTAATGACCTCAAATGTCCCCTCCAGCTCTAAGCAGAACACTCAACAATTGCTTCTTAAGCTCCTACTCCCTGCCAGGCACATATGATCCTCAGGTCAACTGAATATTAAACCAACATGAAGAAATTATCAACTCTTGTATAAGCACCCCCCAAAATAAATAAAGATAAATGGAGGTAAATAAGCATGCTTTCTGCAAACCATGTTTGTTTTGTAGGAAGTTAATCCCAAAATATATTGGGAAATCACTGCCTTAATTTTATTTGGAGAATATGTCAATAAATAAAACAATTTAAATGAAATGGAAGAATATTTACAAATATGTAAACTGCCTAGATTAGCAGAAGAGGAAATAGAATATCTAAATAAATCTATTTTAGAAAAAGAAAAGGAACAAGCCATAAATGGGTTTCCTAAGAATAAAAGGACCAGATGGATTTACAAGTGGATCCTACCAAACATTCAAAAACTCAACTAATTCCAATACTAAATAAATAATTTGGAATAACAGGCAAAAAAAAGTGTTCCACCAAATTCCTTTTATGAAACAGATGTGGAGCTGATACCTAAACTAGGAAGAACAATAACAAAGAAAGATTATAGACCAATTTCACTAATGAATATTGATGCAAAAATCTTAAATAAAACATTACCTAGGAGACTACAATAACATATTACAAAGATTATACATTTTAACCAAGTGGGATTTATGCCAGGAACATTGGGCTAGTTCAATATAAGGAAAACTATTAACATAATTGATTATATCAATAACAAAAACAATAAAACACATGATTATATCAATATATGTAGAAAAAGTTTTTGACAAAATACAAAACTCTTTCCTATTTAAAAAAAAAACCTTAAAAAGATAGGCATAAATGGATTTTTACTTAAAATAATAAGAAACATCTATCTAGAACCAAGCATTATCTGTAATGGGGATAAGCTAGAAGCCTACTCCATAAGATCAGGAGTAAAACAAGGATGTCCATTATTACCAATATTATTCAATATTGTTCTAGAAATGCTAGCAATAGTAATAAGAGAAGAAAAAGAAATTGAAGGAATCAGAATGAGCAATGAGGTAATAAAACTTTCTCTTTTACAGAAGATATGATGGTATACTTGGAAAAGTCTAGAGATTCAACTAAAAGGCTAGTTGAAGAATTAATAATTTAGCAAAGCAGTAGAATATAAAATAAATCCATGTAAATCATCAGCATTTCAATCTATCGTCAACAGTGCTCTATAAGAAGCAATAGGAAGAAATAGCTCATTTAAAATAAATGTAGATAACATAAAATACCTGGGAGTATTCTTGCCAAGACAAACCCAGGAACAATATGAACATAATTATAAAACAATGTTCACACAAATAAAATCAGATAAAAATAATTGGAAGATATTCATTGTTCATGGATGGGCTAAGCCAATATCATAAAAATGGCAATTCTACCCAAATTAATCTATTTATTCAATGTCATCCCAATTAAATTACCAAAAAATATTTTATTGAGATAGAAAAAATAATAACAAAATTCATTTGGAAAAACCAAAGGTCAAGAATATGAAAGTAATTGATGAAAAACTGTAAAGAAGGAAGCCTGGCAGTGCTATATCTTAAACTGTATTATAAGGCGGTATTTATCAAAACTATCATACTGGCTAAGAAATAGAATGGTGGACCAGTGGAATCAGGAGATATACAAAACGTAGATGACTATAGAAATCTTATATTTGATAAATGTAAAAATTTAAGTTTTTACGAAAAGAATTCATTGTTTGGAAAAAATTTTGGGGAAAACTTAAAAGCAATATGGCAGAAACTAGGTATAGATCAACATCTTACGTCATTTACCAAGATAAGGTCAAAATAGATACATCATTTAGGAAAAAGTGAAGATATCATAAGTAAATTGGAAGAATATGCTACATATTACATATCAAACTTATGGATAGAAGAATATTTTATGAATAAACAAGAGATAGAAACATTGTGAGATATAAAAGGGATGATTCTGATTACATTGCAAACATTTTGTCAAAATAAAACCAATATAGTCAAAATTAGAAGGAAAGCAGAAAATTACGGGGTGGGAGAGGTGTGTAGGGATTTTATAGACAGTTTCTCAAGTAAAGGCCTCATATCTCAAATATATAGAGAACTTTGTCAAACTTATAAGAATATGATTCATTACTTGATAAGTGGTCAAAGCATATTAAGAAGTAGTTTTTGGAGGAAGAAATTAAAACTACATATAGTCATATGAAAAAATGCTCTAATTTATTGATTAGAGAAATGCAAATTAAAACAGCTTCGAGATACCATCATATACCAATCAGATTGGCCAAAATGATAGAAAGTGAAAACAACAAATGTTGAAGGAGATGTGGAAAAATTGGGACACTGTTGCACTGTTGGTGTAACTGTAAACTGATCCAACCATTTAGGAGAGAAATCGGGAATTACACCCAAAGAGTTGCAAAATTGTGTATATCTTTTGATCCAGTAATCTCACTATTGCATCCCAAGGTGGTCATGGAAAAAGAAAGTTATACATACTAAAATATTGACAGCAGCTCTCTTTATGATGACAAAGAACTGGAAATTGTGGGGATGTCCATCAAGTAGGGAATGGTGGAATAAGTTGTGCTATATGATTGTGAAGAAATACTACTATGCTATGAGAAATGATGAGCAGGTTGATTTTAGAAAAACATGGAAAGACTTACATGAAACAATGAAGAGTCAAATGAGCAGAACAAAGTGAACGTTGCATATAATAATAGCAACGTTGTTCAATGAGTAACGGAATGACTAAGTTATTCTGAATTATATGAATATTCAAATCAACTGCAAAGGACCTATGAAAGAAGATGCTATCCACCTTCAGAGAAAGAACTGATGTAGGGAACTATGTATTATGCGTGTGTGTGTGTATACACAATGTCAAATGTTGGCCTTCTCTAGTGCAGTGTTAGGAGAGAGGAAGGAAACAGCTTGGAACTCAAATATAACAAAAAATAAAATAAATATTTTTTTAAATTTATTTGAAGACTTTCATTTTCAGCGTTACCTACCAAGGTAAATGTGTAACAGGAATTCTTTCAAACATGCTACTGTCCTTTGATATCTCTTAACGCAGCAGAGTTTCTCAGCAAAGTTGAATCAGGCATATTAGGTAAATAAACTAACACAGCTCTTGATGTTCCAAAACCTTCTTTGTTTTCTCCCAACAGTGAGAACAAATTAATTTGCTCTCTTGCTTTGAAATGATTGGATATTAATTGAAGTGCACAAATCTTGACTTCCTTTGTGAGAATATTTCCTTTTGAAACCACACAGGGAACATGATTTTCACCTAAGGTTTGCCTGACTACATCCCTATTCCTTTTCTCATAAATCAGAAGAGGGGGAGGGAGAAAATACGATGCTTATTTGATTGCATAAATAAAGGTAACATCACCCAGTCTGCCATCTTCTGTTAAGCTGATCCAGGACTCTAGGGAACTGTGGCACCATCTGGGCTACGGCTCACATGCCCATACACCAGAGAAAAGTGTTTGCCAGTAGAACCCTTATGACTGAACAGTCATTTGTGACCCACACAGAAGAGGCCACTCCACATGTCCTCACTGCATAACCAAACGTCTGGTTTCAAAATAATTAAGGCCTGTCATGCCAGCACATGAACAGCTATAGAAGGGACCAGCCAAGGGGGATTAGGACCAGGTGTCCAGCTAAGCTAGAAGATCTGGCAGATGCTGCTGGGATAGGCAAGCAAAAAAAAAATCAAATGCAAGTAGTTCAGCTAAATCAGAATGAAGCAGTCAGTCAACAAGCATTCATTAAGCACTTACTGAATGCTAGGCACTGTGCTAAGCCATGAGAATACAAAGAAAGGCAAAACATGACCCCTGCACCTCATACTGTCTACGTCTTTCCTATTATATATTATATTTTCCTATTATATATTACTCAGAACTGAACATAATATTCCAGATGTCAAGTGACCTGGGCAACATACCACAAGACTGGCAGACTATCACCTCCTATATTCTTGACATTATGGCTCTATCAGGGATGCCTAAAGTTGGATTTGCTGCTTTTGGCTGCCACCATATCTTATTGTTGACTAATTTGGAGCTTCTAACCTAGGAAAACAAATACAGCTTCTATAAGAAACAAGGGATACCATAACACTAAGTCAGCAACCATAGGGATATAACACTAGAGTCAGAGGTAGAAGAATGCTAACAGTCTTCAAGGTTTGTGGTCTCTCGTTTGAGGGCAGGCACTATTTTCTTAAACTGATGGGTGTGGACATCCTTGTGTCCACAGATGTTAACTGTAGCCAGAGACCTGCCTCTAGCCGAGGCAAAGACAGGGCTGCTGATTGCTTCATCTGTTCAATGGGTAAGGAATTAACTTTCCGATCTTTTAGAGGCTTACCACTGTCCTTCATTCTTCTTCCTCTTCTCTGATTACATACTTTCCTCCCTGACTCCTTTATCCTGTACTAACATACACTAATTGTTGTTCAGGTGTTTCAGTCACATCTGACTTTATGTAACTCCGTTTGGGGTTTTCTTGTCAAAAGGTACTGGAGTGGTTTGCAATTTCCTTCCCCAACTCATTTTACAAATGAGGAAACCAAGGCAAACAAAGTTAAGTGATTTGCCCAGGTTCACACAGCTAGGAAGTATCTGAGACTGTCTTTGTCTGGTCTCCTGACTCCAGACCCACCACTCTACCCATTGCCCCACCAAATTGCCATACAATGACTACACAGAGATGATTAAATGAGGGAGAGGAGTGCAAACTCATTTAATGTGTTTCAGACACAGATTGCAGGCAGAGGTTTATTAATGAAAGACAGTCCATTTATTCTACAAGGAGAGCTTGTTTCTCCTTTCTAGGCCTCAAAAAAAAGGTGTCTCTTTTATTGATGAGAGTCTACATAAGTAATCAGCAGTATAAATGTTATATTTAAACATTATCCTCTTGTGGCTGTCTCTGTTTCCCTGATGTGCCCATCTCAGTACTTTTTTTTCCATTAATACTGACAGTTCCCAAGCTTGCCCCATGAGAGACATACTCAGTCCTAAGTCTAAGAAACTTAACAATGTCCTTTTAACTGTCCCACTGAGCATGTGTATTCTTTAGTCTGCCTGGAGTCAAATTTCAGTGAAGGTCAGGCGATGTGAAGACAGGGAAAAACAGACTAAGCGAGCATTTTTGATCTAAACCAATGTGACTGCACCATATTTAACATCCCAGCTGTCCTCTCCACCTTCCATTGCATTGCGTGCATATATTTTTGGTTATTGGATATAGTGAAAAAATCGTAAGAAACAAAAGGCCATTTTAAAAAGTCATTCTTGGATTTAGAGTCTAAAGAGGATAAAGTATGACCAGACATCTGTGAGAAAGATATAATAGCATTGCAAGTAAAGTGTAGTGATTTATTGCAAGCTTTACCAAGCTATAATAGAAAGTACAGGAGTCTTTAGAGTGCTACAGTAAAACAGGAAGGCTAAGAAGACTTATTTTCATCCACTGGATTCCAAGAAATTGTGTAGTTCAAGTTGTTTTAAACAAGTTCATTTTATGTTAGACATGATGAGCAGTTAAGCCTGGTACCCCAAAATACTTTCTATTCTACAGGGATAAGCATATTTCCCTTATATACTGATGTTATTCAATCATTCAGCCATGTTCAACTCTTTGTGACCCTGTGAACTATGCTGTCCCTGAGGTTTTCTTGGTAAAGTTAATGGTGTGGTTTGCCATATCCTTCTACAGTGGATTAAGGCAAATAGAGGTTAAGTGACTTGTTCACAGTCATACAGCCAGTTTCTGAGGCTGGATGTGAACTCAGATCTTCCTGACCCCAGGTACAGCACACTATCCATTGAACCACCTAACCTGCCTCCTAGATATGTACTATATAAGATGTCCCAAAAGTCTTTGTGCACTTAAAACTTCAAATTATGCACATTTATTCATTATACATATGAGTACATTATACATATGTGTACATTATACACATAAAAATATAAGCACAGCTTTTAGTATTATTTTTTCAGAGGTAGCATGGCATAGTGGAAAAGGAGCTGTCCTTGACTCCAAGGGGTTCAAGTCCTGATTCGTATCTCTGTGGATTACTTCAATTTAGTATACAGTTGCTAGCATGTTGTCTTCCCCGTTGGACTGAGCTCCATGAAAGTAGCGACTGCCTGTTTTTTGTCTTTCTTTGTATTTCCAGCGTTTAGCACAATGCCTGGAACAGAGTAGCATTTAATATTTATTGGCTGACTAGCTGATGGACCAAATGACACTGGCTTTGTGACCCCTAGAAAAATCATTCAACCTCTAAGTGCCCTCAGGGTACTTTCTAAGACCCTAAATTGCAGAACAAATGCCCATCTGCATTGTTAAATAGAGCTTCTCCCTGGTGTTCCCAGCGATAGGTCTAATTAGTCTGGTCTTAAAAATAGATAGATAGATATAGGTATATACATAGATATGTGCATACATATACATGATTATTTACGACTTTGAACTAAAGTTACTACATAAAAATGAGGAAATCTGCTTAGAAAAACATAAATTCAACTATCTTGGCGACCCCTTCCTAAGAATATAAACCTTCTTCTTGGCATTATATATGGAATGTAGTTTCATTTACAGTAAACCAATCAATTCCCTCCCCTTTGAAAAGAAATTTTTAAAAAATTAATCATGCTCTTATATTAAAAAAAAACACAAACCTAAGACTGCTATTAAGATCAGCTATTTCATCACCTAAAATCAGTAAGGATACAAGCAAATGAGAAGGTAAATCCAGATAAAAACAAATCCAGTTTCTGACTCCTATTTTTTCTCTGCTATCTGAATTTTCTGGGTTGTACGTATTTATCAAACTTTTTTATGCAGTAACATAACACCTTTTCTATTATCTCTAAGAATCCCCTGCTATTTTACCAGGACACAACGTCATTTTAAATTACTGTCATAATCTTTTTTTTTACATCAGATTTTCTCTAGACCCTTCATAGAATAAGCAACAATATGTGAACAACCTGATTCCTCGGAATACTTGTCCTCTTTTGATCTTTGAGTTTTGAACAGCTGGTTATAAAGATTTGACTTTGGACAAAGTGACTGAGAAATACATATATCCTTGGTAAGACTGGAAGTGACAACATACCTCCAAACGATTTTGTTGCCCACAAAAGTGACTGTCTGCCTTCCAGGGCTCAGTTCCAATCCCATCTAACTTGAAAACCTCTTATAAGTCAGAACAATAGTTTCTCCATTACAAGAAACAAGGAGAAGATGATTTGCAACAGGCAAGCCAAGGCACACTGGCATCTAGCAGTTTCCTGCATACAGCACAAGTTTCATAAACATTTGCTGGATTAAATTGAAGTCACAGGTGTTGTCTTTGTACGGGATCTACAAATGGTCATGCACACACATACATCAAATGTCTTTGATGTGGTTCAGTCATTTCAGTCATGTCCAACTCTTCTCTTCGTGACTCCACTTGGGGTTTTCTTGGCAAAGGTACTAAAGTGGTTTGCGCTTTCCTTCTTCAGCCCATTTTACAGATGAGGAAAGTGAGGCAAACAAAGTTAAGTGACTCATCCAGGGTCTCAGAGCTAGTAAGTGTCTGAGGCTGAATTTGAACTCGGGTCTTCCTGACTTCAGGTCTGGGGCTCTATCCACTGCCTCACCTACTTGCTCCTAGGCAAATGTTTTATAGATGATCTTTTTTGGTCATCAAAACCAAACAACAGATGGACTATTTGCTATTTTTCAGGAACATGCAGCACATGAGTGAGTCAACAATAATAACAGCTCACAATTATATTATAATACCTATTTTATCTCATCTGACCCTCGTGGAGGTGAATATTTGTAATTCCAGCAAGGGAGTTGACTGAGGCTGACAGATCTCTTGAGCTCTGGAGTTCTGAGCTGCAGTAAGCTATGCCACTTGGGTTTCCACTCTTAAGTTGAGTATCAATATGGTGAACTCTTGTTGTTGTATGAGACAGGAAGGTTGTACCTTAAGGAGGAGCAAACTGGTCCAAATCAGAAATGAAATAGGTTGAAGTTTCTGTGGGATCAATGCCTATGAATGAGCACTTGCATTCCAATCTAGGGGAAATTTGGAGACCTAATCTTAAAAAAAAAAAAAAAGATGGGGATTGGAGAATGGATTGAAAGATTATAAAACTGATAGGCATAGCCTTCTGTAGCTAATGATTATCTGAGTTAGAATCTAAACTCAAATCTCCCAAATTCAAAGTTCTGGATGTTGGGACTCTATACCACACTGCCTCCAGCACTCCTCCCTTCCCCTCTTTCTTTAAGACACAATCATTAATGGGTTATGGAGAGCGACTTGTCATTCAAATGTCTTGGGAGCAGCCCATGAGATGGGTTATAGTTATTGTTCAGTCATTTCAGTCATGTCCAATTCTTCATGACCTCATTTGGGGTTTTCTTGGCAATGATACTGGAGTATCATTTTACAGATGAGGAAACTGAGGCAAAAAGGGTTAAGTTACTTGTCCATGATCACATAGCTAGTGTCTGAGGTCAGATTTGAACTCATGAAAATGAGTCTTCCTGACTCCAGGTCTGACACTATCCTCTGTGCCATGTAGCTCCTCATAAGATTGGACTGCACAGAGATTCTAACCAACTCAGTGCCTGGTCAAGTTGGTCCAGGCCCTGGACAAACAGAGAACATTTTTTTATTAATTAACTTTTTATTATCATTTTTATCAATTTATTATTATTCATCTTTTAAAATTTTTTTATTATTCCATGAAGTTTGGATTCAGTCAAAGGGCTGCACTTAAAGACCTGGAGGACCATGTGTGGCCCTGAGGCCACAAGTTCCCCACCTATTGGTCCAGGAAGTAACACAAATCAACCAGCTACATCATCTTCGAATTGCCTAGAGGCAACCAGTTAATTTACTCCAGTGGAAAGAACTACCAATAGTACCAAAGCCCTCTCCCACAGAGAAGTCTTTTTTGATCTTCTTACTCTTTAAGTATTTACTCCTTTCTCCTCAAATTAAAGTGCATCCTGCCCAATAGAATAGAAAGCTCTTGATTGTCCTTCATTGCTGAAGAAGACCATGCCATCAGAGAAATGATGACGTGACTTTCACTTGACTTTGTTTTGAGTGAGGGAGGGATGTGCAAGGTCATAACCTCACTTCTCCTCCAGAGCCATCTGAATCCAGTGACCTGATATTCCTCAGGATGACTGGAGATGACCCAGGATGCACTGGGAGACCTTGGCCCCTTTAGGCCAGGGTCTATGCAGGTACTCACTTAGGTAGCTATGGACTAGTGGTTAAGACAATGGACTTGAAATCCATTGGGGTTTCCCTAAGCAGGTTGGAATCCTGCCTATAGTTCTTGGTGGGTCTAGACTGAATCCCGGCACTTAGTACAATGTCTTCCATACAGGATCATAGATCTCAGTAGTCACCTAATCCAAACATCGCATTTTGCAGATGAATAAACTAAGGCCTCTATCAGTAAACAATTATAGTAATATCAAGATTAAAATTTATATGCACTTTATGGTTTACAAAACACTTTATATCTATTACCACATTTGGTCAAGTGATCCAACAATCCTCTGGGAGTGATGCTATTATTATCCCTATTTTACAGATGAGAAAACAGGCAGAGAGAAGTTCAGTGACTTATAGGAGCGCTAACTCTAAATCTAGCCTTCTTTCCACCATACCATGTTACACATTCTTATTGGATTAAATTGGGTATGGACTATATATTTATATATATTTAACTCTTACAGGAGGCATGCATACTTACTAGCTATGTGACCTTTGACTGATTACTTAACTTGTTTGCCTCAGTTATCCTCAACAGGGATATTAATAGCATCTTCCTCTCCAGAGGTATTGTAAGGCTCAAATGAGATATTTATAAAGAGCTTAGCACAATGCCTGGCACATAGCAGGTGCTACATAAATGTTATTTGTATTAGTATTATTATAATTAGGGGCAACAACATCAGATGGGAAGGAGATTTGGGTTCTAGTACTAGTCTTACCACTAACTAGCTGTGTAGCCACAAATGTATTTATATTTCCAGGCCCCAGTTTTCTTATTGAAAAAAATGAGAGGTTTGGATTAGATGATCACTAAGCCTGCTTCCAACCAGTACATTCTATGATTCAATGAAATCTTTCATCTTAATCTGGGGAAAAAAACAGGAATTCATTAATATAGCCACAACCAGATGGAAAGAGATTGGTTGGGTTTTTGGCAGTCATTGAATCAATAAAATTGTGTTATGTCAATGACCAACCCACTCTGGGATCATTGGGAGGCAACATAGTTTGGTCTATTAGATGTTCTTGGATTTGGAGTTGGGAAGACCTAAATTTAAACCCTGCCTTAGTTAGACACATACTAACTGTGCAACCCTCAGCAAATCTTCTCAATGGGAAGAATTTTGGCATCTTCTCCGTGAAGTTTATGCTCATGAGAAGCTCAAATGAAAAAATGAATTTAACATGTTTGGTGAACGTTAAGAATATATGTAAATATGCACCATTACTATAATTAGCTAGGTGTTGTACAGTAATGGATAGAGAATGGTCTTGAATCAGTAAGACTTTGGTTCAAGGCCTACATCTGACTCATACTGATCTCTTTCCAAAGTTAGCAATGATCTCTTACTTGCCACATCCAATGGCCTTTTCTCAATCCTCACTCTTTCTTGACCTTTCTGCTACTTCTGACACTGTTAATCCCTCTCTCCTCTTTGATACTGCTGCCCTCCAATCTTGCATCTCCAAAAGCTGGGTATCCAGTATGAATCTTAAACTCAATATGTCACCCTAAATAACCACCTGCCTCTACCTTCCCTATTACTGTCAAGGGCAACATTATCCCCCCCATTCCCTCAAACTTATAATCTAGGTCTGTTCCTCACTATCTCTCACTCCTCCATATCCAATCTGTTGTCAAAGTCTATTGATTTTACCTTTGCAACACCTCACAAACTTGCCCCCTTCTCTCCTCTGACACTGCCACCATTTTGGTTCAGGCCCTCATCATCTCACATCTGGATTATTGCAATGGCCTATGCAGGTTGGTCTGACTGCCTCAAGTCTTTCCCCTTTCCAATCCATCCTCCATTTAGTGACCAAAGTGATTTTTCTAAAGCACAAGTAAGACCATGTCATCCCCTTACTCAAGAAACTCCAGTGGCTCTCTGTCACTTTCAGGATCAGATACAAATCCTATTTGGTATTCAAAGTCCTTCATAACCTATCCCTCTCTTATCCTTCCAGTCTTCTTATATCTTTGTTGTTCAGTCATTTCCAACTATTTGTGACCCCATTTGAAGTTTTCTTGACAAAGATACTGGAGGGGTTTACCATTTCCTCCTCCACTTCATTTTACAAATGAAGAAACAGGGCTAAGTGACTTGCCCAGGATCATAATGCTAGTAGTGTGTAAAGTCATGAAGTCTTCCTGAATCCAAGCCCAGTGCTCTATCTACTGTGCCATGTAGTTGCTCTTCTATACCTCACCGCCTAACACATACTCTTTGATCCAGTGACACTGGCATCCTGGCTATTTCATGATCAAGATACTCCATGTCTTGGCTCCAGGCACTTTTTCTGACTGTCTCCTATGCCTGAAATGCTCTCCCTCCTCATCTCTACCTACTGGTTTCCTTGACTCCCTTTAAGTCCCAACTAAAATCCCGCTTTCTACAGGAAACTTCCAGCTTCTCAGTTCCAATGCCTTCCTTCTGTTAATTATTCCCTATTTCTCCTGTATAGAGTTTATTTGTACATATATGTTTGTATATTGTCTCCCCTACTAGACTGTGAACTCCTTAAGGGCAGGGACTTCCTTTTGTCTCTTTGTATCCCCAACACTTAGCACAGTGCCTAGACATTTAAATGTTTGTTGAATGGCTATTGACTGACTTGGAGGTCTTGTCATTTACCCTTTTAGTGTTCCAGGTAACTAAGACTATAAATTCTGTAATAGCTGCTAATGTTCATTAGTAGATGGAATTTCCTTCTTAGGAATTCCCTATTCCAAGAAAATCACAAGTCTGGTCCCCAAAGGGTATTATTATTATAGACACAGCCCATTTGCATTTGCCAAAATGGTAATAAAATAAAACCAAAGGCATCCAACATTTTCAGCAGTGTGCAGAAGGGCACACTGTATTCAAGATAATTAATTTGTTCACTTGTCAAATATAAAACTTCACCAATATCTCTCAAGGAGATTACCATCTGTGATCCTTAAGCCAACTTAACCTGCCTTCTTGAGTTGCCATATTCTCCAGAAACACTGAACCCAGAGTATACAGGAAACCCTGAACAAGTCAAGAATGAATACCCCTGCCCTGAGCTGACATAATTTGCTATTTTCAACCCCTAACTTAACAGTGTACCCTTGAGAGATGAACCAGCTACAAGAACGTCACCAGTAAGTCTGGCAGCTGGGACCCTTGTAGATAAATAGATCATCCAATCTTCTTAGTCTAGCAGTTGCCAAGGGAAAATAATGCTTCCCTTGCCATCCTGCTCACTCATGCCCCCTCCCTTTCTCTGGAGGGAGTAGTCCTTTTTCCCTCCCCTATGACTTCTCCTTTTTGCCAGAACTCATAAAAATCCAAGGCTCTGCCTGCATTGTGAGATCCTTTGTATTTGGTATAAGGAGCTCCACATCCATTTTCTTTTCTCTTGTAATAAATCTAGTTACTACTCATGTCTTGTGAAGTTTTAAGGTGGCCCAAAAGCTGAGGGACTAACTGCTGGAGTCTGAGGATGCTGTCAATAGCATTCTGGGAATGCTCCTTTAGAGAGTCATCCTGGGGAATGTCCCTCAAGAAGATGGCATTCTCCAAGTCTGGAGACCCTGACTAGCACCTCTTGGCCAGTGGCAAGGGAAGCCCTCCAGGGCCAGCTCCAGCCTGAGACATGATATACAATATCTACACTATGAATGTATTTTAAGCAATAACAGCTCTACAAAATGTTGTAGGGGTCCAGCAAAGAGAAAGATCACATACAATGCCTTCTACCAAGCAAAGTTTCATGATGGCAGTGGCATTTGAGATGGGTATTCAGTGTACTATTCCAGTAGGTAGAGATAAAGCAGAGAATTAGTCAATTAACATTTATTGAACACCAACTATGGGCCAGGCATTGTAAGAACAACATGAACAAAGGTGAAAAGCCAGGAAATATTTGAGAATTATCAACAAGTCCTATTTAAACAAAACATAGACTGTATTACAGGAACTAAAGACAGAGCAGGAGACAGATTATATAAACGTTTGAATTCCAAACTAAAGAGTCTGCACTTCATTCTATGGTCAATGTTTCCTAACAATTAAACAGTCAAAAGCAGCATGGGATGCCTTAGAAGATGATGTGTTCCCTCTTGTTAGAGGTCTCTGGCCAAAGACTAATGGCCACATGTTAGTGGTAGAGCATGTAAGCCCCTCCAGAGGAAGGAGGATTGCTTCATTCTTTAAATCTCCAGCCCCTAGCACATTGCCTGGAATGTAGCAGAAGCTTAATAGATGTTTGTTGATTGATTTCTGTTCAGGAATGACTTACACTTTAGGGACTCTGAGATGCAACAATCCTGTAGAGAATATGATCAAAGTGGAGAAATGCTTTAAGGAAGATAGAATAAAATTAGTGGGTAATGGAGAGAAAGCAGAATAACTGAAATCCTAGATCACTTGCATCTTCTCCAAGAAGCAGAATGATTCTCAGAATAGAGATGGTAAAAATGAATATCCCTAAAGAGGGACCTGAACTCCAAGAGAGATTAGAAGAGTTGTTCCACCTCACAGGGATATTATGAACATCAAAAGGGATGCACAATTTGTGAAAGTTCTTTGAAAACTGTAAAGTGCCATGTGAACAGAAGGTCTTGTTAATAATAATAGGGTGCCTGGCTGATGCAAATGACTTCAGTTCTCTAGGCACAGATTAATTATGTCCCTGGGATCTGAAAGAACTTGAAGATATGATCTTACAGTCACTCTATGTAATTTTGATGAAATCATGGTGAAATGGAGAACTGTTGTCCTTGTTTCCAAAATCTGGGGAAAGGAAGATTCCAGAAACCACAAAACAGTATGTTTGATATAAATCTCTAGCAAAACACGAGGAGATTAATAAGTAGATATTTTGTGAAAATTTGGAAAAGAAAGATCATAATTAGAAGCCACTGTGTGTTCCCTGGAGAAAAATGTTATGCCAAACTAATTTCATCTGTTTTATTGATAGTTACTAGACTGGTAGATCAAAGAAATGCTAGGGATGTAGACACTGATTTTCAAAAGGCAAATCTCATAAGATATCCTTAGTTCAGTTAGGTGAGGTTAAACCTGGTGAAACAATTATACATAAATATTATTACTTAACAGAGTGATAACAAACTGGAGGGAGTTCTCCATTAGCACGCTCTTGATCAAAAAACTCTGTCATTGGCCCTGTAGGGTTCAACAATATGACCACAAGGTAAACCAGTAATCAAGAAAGGCAAAGCTTTCAATCACCCTTCAGCCTTAAGTTCTGTCCACCCGGGTTTAGGAAACTGGCTCCCCATCCCTCTGCATTGTCCCTAGCAAGTCCTTCCCCTTCTGGGGACTTTCCTTTCAAATATGGCATGGGTTGTTTGCCCATCTCAGCTCATTTAGCCATTTCTGGGGTCAAACTATCTCAAGTAACTTCCTAAATATAATATGTTCTCTCTCTCTCTCTCTCTCTCTCTCTCTCTCTCTCTCTCTCTCTCTCTCTCTCTCTCTCTCTCTTTCTCTCTCTCCCCCACATCTCCTAATTATGGACATTTTCACTAACTGCCCCCATGTCTGGAGTGCCTTTTCCCCTCATCTTTCACCTCCTGGCTCCCTTCAAGTTTCATTTAAATCCCACCTTCTACAAGAAGCCTTTCTTTCTCCTCTTTAATTCTGGTGTGTTCCCTCTGTTGATTATTTCCAATTTATCCTCTGTACAGCTCATGTATAAATAATTGTTTGCATGTCCCACCCCCACTCTCTTAGTCTATGAGTTCCTTGAGGTAAGGGACTCTTTTACATTTCTTTGTATTCCCTAGTGCTCAATACCATGCCTAGAATATAGTAGGTCCTCAATAAATGTTTATTGACTGACTTTTTCAGCCACTACCAAATAGCTTTAAACCTTTTTCTTTCATTAACCTTGACAGGTTCCTCTCAGACATATTCTGTATAATGTGGCTTCCACTACCAATTCTTTCTTCTTTCACCCCATGCACTGTCATTTTCACCATATGAGTGATTTGCAAGGTACTATGAAGACCATCAAATGTGCATGTATGTGGAGGCTGACCAAACACTTCAACCTCAGCAAGCCCTTAGGTGTGGAACAGCAGACATGACTGGCCAACCAAAATCTCCAAATAGATAACTACTCTAGGAAAACAGCAGAAGGGATGATTGGTTACTTCCTAATTACACCATTTGAGCACTGTGATTTACTCTATAGGATTACCTTCTCTATGTCTCTGTGCCATTTCCTTGTCACCTAATTTCCAGCAGATCTTCATACAGTCTTATAGTTGGACAGAATGAGCATGTAGTATAAGAGATTCATAGAGGTGACATAGCCTAAGAGAGAACATGAGAACCCACACACTACCTGTATACTTCAGGATTAGAAGATATGGGGAACTGAGGCAAATATATTATAAAAAAGAGTCATTCCCCAGTTGATAAATGGTCAAATGATATAAACAGACAGTTTTCAGAAGAAAAAATCAAAGCTATCAATAGTCACATGAAAAAAATACTCTAAAGCACTATTGATTAGAGAATGAAAATTAAAACAACTTTGAGGTACCACTTCACACTTGCTGCATTGTCTAACATGACAGAAAATAAAAATGGCAAATGCTGGAGGACATGTGGAAAAACTGGAGCACTGGTGTACTGTTGGCAGAGTTGTGAATTGATTCAACCATTCTGGAGAACAATTTGAAACTATGCCTAAATGACTATAAAACTATACATACCTTTTATTCCAACAGTACCATTATTATGTGTTGGGACTGGAAGCTCAATTCCGTGTGGACAGTCTCGGGCAGGTAAAAGTGGGACTTCTAAATCTTAGAGTCTTACGAGGCCCTCCATGAACAGCGGGGGTTCGAGAAGGTCAGACCGAGCTAGCTCGGCTAGCTCGGGTATTTCCGCCTCTCCCCCGGAGATACCTGATGGGTGGAGTCTCCCTGCCCTCGAGGTCGTCCCGGATTGGAGCACACCTAGTTACCTAACAGCATGGTATTGAGATGCAAACTGTGTGGCTGAAGATTAAGTAGGATTGAGGAAGCCAGAAAGCTCTTAGCACGTGTGGAGCCAAAGAGAAAAGTAGGGCTCCGCTTCTTTTCTTTCCTCTCTCCCCTCCCCCTCTCTCCCCCGCTTGTACTTCTACTTCCATTCCCTTAAGCTTAGCCTTCTTAGGAAATCTCCCCCTCTTCGTCCTAAGAAAGAAGAGCCCCTGCACTTGTAACCGAAACCCTGTAATAAAGCTCAACCCCTGTTTGACTCTGGAACGTCCTTTCTCTCATATGTGCATCCGGCGTGGCCAGCCGAAGACCTCGGGAGGTGAGGTAAGAAAGACTCGGGTAGCCCAATACAGGCCTCTAGGCTTGGCAGTTGGCGTCCCAACAGGGATTGGGAGCGTAGATAATCCTGGGTGCTTTTGGGGTACACCCGGAAGGGGCTGTGAAAGAAGCGAGTCCCGAATCCTAGATTCGGAAGGAGAGAAAGGGGAGAGAAGCTTCCCAAACCCCTGGGAAAAGGGCGGAGATGGGGAATCTATTGCCAGTAATAAAGCCAGAGGAACAGGAGGTCTGGGCTGAGACACTTCACAGGGAATGCAGGAAGGCGGGGGTCACAATAGAGTTAGATGACCTCCGAGAATTTTGTGAAAGGATTTGGAAAGTTTCTCCTTGGCTCAAGCAGGCAGGAATATCAAGAGAAAAATGGGGAGCGGTCGGAGAGCAAATGACTGCTTACGAGCAACAATACCCTGGGGAGCTGGAGGATTTAGATTTCCTGATATTCGGTGTAATTAAAAGCCTGCTGGAAGGGCCGGAGAGGCCAGGGCGGGATTGGAATAAGAGTGGAAGCGGAGAGAGGGGAGGGGAGGACCCAGGCAAGCAGAAAGTTAAGCGGAAAGTTAAGGAGCATAAAGAAAAAATAGATTCGGAGCTCCATCTAGAGGATGGGAAAGGCGAGGCAGGGGAGAATACGCCGTGCCTTCCCTCCGCGCCTCCTTATAACCTGCTCCATTGGTCAGACAGTTCAGGGCCACAGTCCAGTTTGGAAAAAGGAATAAGAAAGGCTATAGAGAATGGAGAAGATGTAGGGACATTTCCTGTGTTAGAAATAGCGGACCCCAGTGTCCCCGGTGGGGTTCGGAGGAGCCACATACCTATAGAGTGGAAGAGAGTGGCGACTCTTAAAGAGGCTTGTACCAAGCATGGCCCTAATTCACCCTTTGTTATAGCCATGCTTGAAACTCTCAGCGGTCAGTTCGTTCTGACTCCTAATGACTGGAAGAGCTTAGCTAGAGCCTGCCTTACCCCTGGGCAGAATGTGATTTGGGTATCAGAATTTTCTCAGAGGGTAAAGAGCACTACCAGTGGGCTAGGGGCTCAGGCCCCCCAGGCTTATCAGCAATTTACAGGAACAGGGCAGTTTGAGGCTACAGGAAATCAATTACAGTACTCAGCCTCCGATTATGTTTTGATTGCCGGAATGGCTATTGCCGCCTGGAAGGTTATAGCCTCTAAGAAAGAGAGAGAGTTTCCCATGACTAGGATTACGCAAGGAAACAATGAGCCATTTACTAATTTTGTGGCCAGGCTGCAGGAGGCAGTAGGTCGAGATATGGGAGAGGAAAACCAAGGGACAGAGATAGTGTTGAGGACATTGCTGCGGCAGAATTGTAATCATGACTGCAAAAAGGCAATGCTGGGACTGCCAAAGAATGCATCTGTTGAAGAGATGATACAAAGATGTGAAAGGGTAGGAAGTCAGGTCTACTTGGCACAGGTGCAAGGGAAGTACCTGGCTGCCGCCTTAAGTAATATCTCTTTGGAGAAAAAATGTTTTAACTGCGGAAAACCGGGACACCTTAAGAAAGAGTGTAGGAAAGAAATAAGTACAGGGAGGGGCCAGGACCCTTGTTTTTCATGTGGAAAGCCAGGTCACTTAGCTAAACAATGTAGGAAGTCGGGAAACGGGGTGAGGGGCCCCTCGAGGGCCCCGAAAGTGTACCCTTTGGCAGAGAATCGGGATGGCCCCTTGGAGGGAGAATACAGGAGATTATGGGGCCAGAGGAAGGAAAGCAACACCTTTACAGCTTAGAGAAGTGCCAGCTTGCAGCTCATCAGTTTGCCATGATTCCCCTGAGAGACCCCATACAGGAGGAATCCCTCATATTACAGAACCCCTCTCATGCACCCGTAGTTATATATACAGGAGTTTATCCCACCGGCACCACAGCACTTCCATGCTCCAATGTGGTAGCCGAGCCAGCTCATATAGACAATCAGCTTCCCATAGCTATTGCCCTTCCTTTAAAGCACTCAGTTCAAATCCAGTTACTAAAGGAAATAGGACAGAATAGACCTGAGTGTACGATCTGGCTTAATGGAATTCCCATGACTGGCCTCCTTGATACTGGAGCGGATAGGACCTGCCTTAGCGGTCGCTCAGTACCCCGGCACTGGAAGCTTAAAGAAAGCCAGAGACCAGTGTGGGGAATAGGAGGGTGCCAAAATACCTTAGAGACAATGCACCCAGTAAAGTGGGAGGCAGAGGATCGCCAAGGGACCGTATGGCCGTTGGTGATTCCAGGACTTAGTTTTAACATCTGGGGCAGGGACATTATGAGCCGCCTCGGGATGAAGCTATCAAATTTTTAGTAAGGGCCATTGCAGTTGCACTGGAGTCCCCACCCTTGAATTGGAAGTCAGACACCCCGATTTGGGTGGAGCAATGGTCCCTGACCCCAGAAAAACTCCAGGCACTACAACTATTGGTTAAGGAGCAATTAGAAAAAGGAAATATAGAACCATCAAAGTCACCCTGGAATGCTCCTGTGTTTGTTATAAAGAAAAAATCCGGGAAATTCAGGTTCCTTACAGATCTAAGGAAGGTAAATCAGTCTCTCATGCCTATGGGAGCCCTGCAACCAGGTCTCCCTTCTCCTAATGCCATCCCGGAGGGTTGGTCACTTATAATCATTGATATTCAGGATTGTTTTTTTTCCATTCCTTTAAACAAAGTAGATTGTCCTCGGTTTGCTTTTACAATACCTCACCCCAATAACGAAGGACCTGCAAAGAGGTATCAGTGGAAGGTATTGCCCCAAGGTATGAGTTGCAGCCCCACCATCTGCCAGTGGTATGTTAATCAAGCCTTAGAAAGCCCCAGACAGCAATACCAATGCAAAATCATCCATTATATGGATGACATCCTTATAGCTGCACCTCAGCTCAAGGAACTGGAGAAGTGTTTCCAAGCAGTAGAAAGGAACCTTTTAGGACTAGGATTAGTTATTGCTCCTGAAAAGATACAGAGAGGACCCAATTACAAATATTTGGGATATCAGATACAGGGCACCATCATTCGGCCGGAACCCCCAAAATGGGATATAAAGATCCAAACACTCAATGATGCTCAGAAACTAGTAGGAGCTATCCAATGGATAAGATCAAAGGTGCCTATACCTTTACCTCTCATGCAACCTTTATATTCACTATTGACAGGAGACTCTGCTTTAAATTCCCCACGAACATTGACTCCTGAAGCAGCCAAGGCCATAGAGGCAATAAAAAAACAATTTTTAGAGTCCACCACATTTCGGTGGGATCCAGGAGGAGATCTGGAGGTATCTATTATCTCCACCACACCTCCCTATGCCGTCATACATCAAAAAGAGAAGCCCCTAGAGTGGGTATATTTAAGTAAAACAGGAAGCAGTTTACTAAACAAGTGGGAATTTCTAGGACGGTTAGCACTAGAGGCAGTAAGAAGAGCCACCCACATATACCAAAAACAGCCAATTCTTTATGCTACACTCACCACTAAGGATGTAGAAGAGTTAGCTCAGAATCATGTTTCTTGGGCCACTATACTCCACTGGGCCCAGATGAAACCAAATTCGACTTTTCTATTCAAAGAATTATTACAGTGGGCCCCAGCACCAGTGAAAAGGTACTCACCAAACCCAGTAGAAGGGCCTAACATTTTTACAGATGCCACGAAACATCACAAGGCATCTATTTATAATTCGGCCTCCCAAGAGATATATATAGTTAACACACCCTACACCTCTACTCAACAGAACGAATTGGAAGCTATAATCCAAGCTCTCCAAATATATAGTGACATACCCATTAATATTATCACTGATAGTCAGTATGCATCTTTATTAATTTCACGGATTGAGGACTCTATTGTAGATTATCGGTCCAATATTTTTTCACAGTGTGAGCGGCTATTGACCACCATTAATAACAGAACACACCCTTTTTATGTTTTACATGTGCGCTCACATACAAATGGCACAGGACCAATTTTTGAAGGAAATCAAATAGCAGACAATTCACTATACCTGGTAGGGCACACTGTGGAACCACAAGAAAGGGCCCAAAAGGCTCATGATAGGTTCCACCTAGCCACAGAAGCCCTCTGCAAATTATATGGGATAACTCAGGAACAGGCCAGAAAAATTGTTAAGAGCTGTCTCCAATGTATCCCATTCCACCCATCTCTAGACCAGGGTGTCAATCCTCGTGGCTTGGCACCCAATGAAATTTGGCAAATGGATGTCACCCATCTTAAGGGCCAGTGCATACATGTGACAGTTGACACATGGTCCGGATTCCTTATGGTGACTTTACAGCCAGGTGAATCAAGTGCTAAAGTAATTCAACATCTTTGGCACTGTTTTTCTGTTTCAGGCTTACCCTTAGAAATAAAGACAGATAACGGCCCTGCCTATACTTCTCAAACCCTTACACACTTCCTCCGCGATCTAGGGATTCGACATGTTACAGGAATCCCCTACAATCCACAAGGCCAGGCCATAGTGGAAAGGGCCAATCTCACCTTGAAGGCGATCCTCGCTAAACAAAGAAGGGGAAAAGGTCGCCTAACACAATCAGAGCTTGATACAGCTGTGTATACACACAATTTTTTGCATATCTCAAGAAACTCACATACTACTCCAGCTATGAGACATTTTGTGACTTTTCCAAGACAACCCCGCAAGGAAAGTAATACCCAGGCTGGATATAAAGACACATGGGCCATGGTAAAGGATATGGCCTCAGGGAAATGGAAAGGTCCGTATAAGATACTAATATGGGGTCCAGGGTATGTTTGTGTCTCCACAGGAAAAGGTGATGCGTGGATTCCCATTAGAAGGATCCGTAGGTGGGAACCGAGGTCGGAGACGACGGAGACGCAGGAGGCGGAGACCCCGGAGAGCCCAGAGACCCCGGAGAAGGATCATACACCACCTGAGCCTGCTGCTGACAGCTTTAACCTTGCTGCCCAGAGAGGAAGCAGCCCTCATCACAACCGCAGACACTGCTGCTGACAGCTTCCCATCTAGGCATCCTTTTTTCGCCAGCTGAATGAGGACTTTGATATCACAAACCCAGGACACTTGGGTGGGGAGGAGGTGACCAATTTTCCACCTGTATAGATCCATTTGCAAGATTAAGGGAGTGGTGACGTGTAAGGCGCCTACACCAGCTGCTTCTCTTAAAATATGCTTTGGGATTTTAGTTGATTGCACTTCCCCTGTTGTAACTCAGCCATTTAGTTTCATCTTTGTTTTATTTGATGCCTCCCTTTGTCAGTTGTGCTAGCTGCAGATTTCTGTGTGAATGAAGTCTTGTTGTAAGGTACTCATATGCTAAAGGCCTTCCTAATCCGCTCAGCCTCCAGCCACTGTTTGCTCTAGAGCCAGGTGCGCTCCGCGCATAACAAAGAAGGGGATATGTTGGGACTGGAAGCTCAATTCCGTGTGGACAGTCTCGGGCAGGTAAAAGTGGGACTTCTAAATCTTAGAGTCTTACGAGGCCCTCCATGAACAGCGGGGGTTCGAGAAGGTCAGACCGAGCTAGCTCGGCTAGCTCAGGTATTTCCGCCTCTCCCCCGGAGATACCTGATGGGTGGAGTCTCCCTGCCCTCGAGGTCGTCCCGGATTGGAGCACACCTAGTTACCTAACAGCATGGTATTGAGATGCAAACTGTGTGGCTGAAGATTAAGTAGGATTGAGGAAGCCAGAAAGCTCTTAGCACGTGTGGAGCCAAAGAGAAAAGTAGGGCTCCGCTTCTTTTCTTTCCTCTCTCCCCTCCCCCTCTCTCCCCCGCTTGTACTTCTACTTCCATTCCCTTAAGCTTAGCCTTCTTAGGAAATCTCCCCCTCTTCGTCCTAAGAAAGAAGAGCCCCTGCACTTGTAACCGAAACCCTGTAATAAAGCTCAACCCCTGTTTGACTCTGGAACGTCCTTTCTCTCATATGTGCATCCGGCGTGGCCAGCCGAAGACCTCGGGAGGTGAGGTAAGAAAGACTCGGGTAGCCCAATACAGGCCTCTAGGCTTGGCAATTATGTCTGTATCCCAAAGAGATCAAAGAAAAGGAAAAAGGTCCTGTTTGTACAAAAATATTTATAACAGCTTTTTGTGGTGGCAAAGAATTGAAAATTGAGAGGATGCTCATCAATTGGGGAATGACTAAATAAATTAGGGTATATGATCATGAGGAATACTATTCTACTATATGAAATGATGAGCAGGATGTTTTCAGAAAAATCTAGAAAGATTTATATGAACTCATGCAAAGAGAAGTGAGCAAAACCAGGAGAATATTATACCAAAAAACAACAATATTGTAAGAATGATCAACTGTGAAAGACTTAGCTACTCTGATCAAGACAATGTTCCAAGATAATCCCAAAGGACCCATGATAAAAAGGCTATCCACCTCCAGAGAAAGAACTGATGAACTCTGAATGCAGATGGAAGAATATTTTTTCATCATCTTTATTTTTCTAGCCTTTTGGCAACATAGTTAATATGAAAACATGCTTTGCATGATTTCACGAGTGTAATTTATATCACATTTCTTGCCATCATAATGGGTAGAATACTAGGACAGAGGGAGAAAAGTTTTTTCTTAAAATGTTAAAAATAAATAAATAATAAAATGAAAGAAAAAAAGAAAAGGCTTTTCACTAGCAAATATTCCCCCCAAGCCACAACTTTCAAGCTCCAGGGAGATATTTCAAGGGGAAAGATAACTGTAGCTAAAACATTCCAAGACAGAAGGGGGTGAGGTTAGCATACTATCACCATGTGCTATACATAAAACAGGCTTTTGTGTTCATTTTGATGTATTACACTTTATTGTATTATCTTGCCCAGGGTCACACAGGTGGGTAGCTATCACCAAAACTAGGAAAGAACTATGGGACTCCTAATTCTCAATCCAGAAAAAAGGCAGCTTGTTACCCTGGAATTTTGGGAACCAGAATACTTGAATTCAAATCTCTGTGACTATGAACAACTGACTTGTGCTCTCTGGGCCCCAAATTCCTCATCTGTATGAAAAGAAAGGTTAGACTGGATATAAACTCTAAGTTATATCCTAGCTCTAAATCTATGGGCCTGTGAATTTTTTTGTATGGTGCCACAGTGAGGTTAGAACCTTGAGGAATACTCACACGGGCTGGTAGGAGACAACAACGGAAAGATCTGAGACACAGAGGTCAAGGGAAGAGACAAACAGAACTCACCAAGTGATACAGAAGGGTCAAGGAGAATGAGGGTTGGAACAAGGGCAGCTATAATGTCTGAGTCACTAGAGAATTCAGTCATGTGGAAAGAGTTCACATGTGCTCTTCCCCATATGTTCAGGATGAAGCAGAATAAAACTTACATTGCATAGATAGAAAACTGTAATGGAAAATTTGAGCAAATCAACTTGCCCACTGTAATAGAGAAAGGCAACACAGTGGTACCCAACCACGAGCTTTGCATCATTTATTTAGCCAGCATCAAAACCACTTAAACAGAAGTCTTAACCATTTAACATTTTAAAAGTGAGACCGAAGGGCTTTTGTCGCCTAGAAATATGCTACATCCAACTGTACAGGCTTAAAATGATAACAGTAAGAAAAAAGTCTTTTTGTATTTATTGGTTTAGACCTGTTTAGACCTGGGGTTGTATTGAGGCACAATACAAATTATTTCAGGTATCAGTAATAATCCATTTAATCCATCCCCAATAATATGGCATGAATTACTATTTCTTAGGCATGGTGATGGGAACCTATATGGAATGCTGGATGCTTCCTCTGGGTTTCCAGACCTCCCAGTTCTGGAAGGGGAGAGAAACAAATCTCCCAGCACTAGGCAGGTGGAAGGCAGAGAGACCTTGCCTCAAAACACCAGCACAAAGTTATTCTACCTGTCTTCCTTCCCATTTCCCCCAATTTAATTCTCTCTATACACAATTCATTTTTATGTAATGTTGTGGAAACCTTAGTATCCTTGATCCCCAACAGGGAGATTAATATAGCAGGTGAGGTATATTCAAACCCAGGTCTCAGGATACCAAGTTCACCATTCATGTTACGTTATGTTATATCATGTTATGTTATGCTATGTTAAGTGGAATTGCCTCCACCTGCCTCTACCGTCACCCCAAATTGTCTTATTAAGAAAAAAGCCTTCAGAATTAGAACTTTTTATTTGCTGCTCTAGCTCTTTCTCCCCTTTGCCTTCTCTTGGTAAAGTACATTTTCCTGAGTAATAGATACCTGATCTGCTGGTGCCCTAGGCCAGAGGTGTCAAACAGGTTGTTGTGGGCCCACATTAAAATGTAAATGGAAAATACTTAACAAAATAAATAAAAATGCAATAAAACACAGATAATAGCAACATCTGATTTTCAAAGTCAGTATGAACTTTCAGGGATCCTTATATACAATTTAATGTCCTTCTGTTTGAGGTTGACACCACTCTTCTGGGAAACTTTCTAATAGGACTGGATACTGCAGAGAAGATGTCAATTTCCACTGGTAAAAAGTTCCTTCCCCTAGGAGTTTCCAATACCAATAAAACCGCACATCATTATCTCCTACCCCAAAGCATACCTGAGACTTTGGGTAGTGTCCATTTTACTAGAATCATCTTCACTGCTATATTACATATCACTTATAGACAAACCTTTTATTTGTACAGAGATTTGGATAGACAACTTTTATTTGCATATGGTTATAATGATAAAGCAGTTCCCATGCATTACCCCCATCAGAGCCTCAGGACCTCACTATAAAGTAGGCAGGGGAGATATTAATACTCCATTTCATGTAGACAGAAAGAGAAGCTCAGAGAGATTAGGTGATTTGCTCAAGATCACATAACAAATAAGTGTCAGAGATAGAACATGAAAAAAGACTGACTCTCATTCTGGTCTGCTTTGCACCACACTCCACACTGCCTATGTTCTCTCTACAGGTGTTCCCTCCATTCAAATTCTCTCCTCTTTTGGCCTTCTGTTCTTTCCTGTCACATGGGCAGCTAGGTGGTGCAGAGGATAGAGCACTAGTGCAGGAGTCAGGAGGACCAGACCTGAGTTCAAATCTCACCTCAGATACTTGACACTCACTAGCTGTGTGACCTTGGGCAAGTCACTTAATCCCAATTGCCTCATCCTGGGTCATCTCCAGTCATCCTGATGAATATCTGGTCACTGGATTCAGAAAGCTCTGGAAGAGAAGTGAGGCTGGTGACCTGCACAGCCCTCCCTCACTCAAAACAAAGTCAAGTGCAAGTCATGTCATTATTTCTCTGATGACATGGTCTTCTTCGGCAATGAAGGATGAACACACTTTCCTGTCACACATTCTCTATTACTCGTTCTACCTAATAGATTGGGACCATTTTGGTAAACTTTCTAATTATAAAGTTGTTTCCACCTGTTTTTTAATTATTCCCACTAGGTAATATACACTCCTTCATTTAGAACCAGTTCTGGATGGTATAGCTTATTTTCCAAAATGCCCTGCAATTGTGCTGATTACTCAGGGCATTCAGTTTTTAATTCCATAAGGAATAAAGTATGCCATTATCAAGAATTATGCTTTGGAAGGAAAAGCAGCTAAAAATTACATTCCAAGGTGTTTTGTTTTGTCTGTTTGTTTGTGGTCAAAGTATCTCCTCTCTGTCAGAGGACTGATTTGAACGTGCTTCTCTTAAACAGCTTGTGAAATAAAAGCCACTTATTACAAAACTAATACCCCCTAGATATAGCCATATTTCAACTACTGCTTTACAGTCTCACCTGTCTCTGTCTCCCTCTATGTAAACAAAAACAATCCTTGCCAAACAAACCTGCTTGACTTTCAATTGGTTGATTGTTCAATTGTTGTCCTTCGTGCTCAAAGGGGACCAAAATAACATCCCTAGGTTAGGGTGCAGTGCATCCCACTGTGGCTGATCAAATCAGTGCAAGCTCAGAGAGCTTTACCACAGGTCAGATACAAAGAGTTCACATGAACATCTAGAGTTCAGATGTTTCTAAATTTGCTCATCTCATGTTTCTTTTGAGTTATTTCAGTTGTGCTTTGCTCACAGAGCATAGCATCTTCTCTGATGTGGGCATACCATGCTGAGGGGTCCTGTGTCAGTGTCTCCCATGTCTCACAATTAATTCCAAAGTTCTTCAGAGAGACCTTAAGAGTGTCCTTGTATTGCTTCTTCTGACCTCCATGTGAGTTCTTGCTTTAAGTGAGTTCTCCATAAAAGTCTTTTAGGCAAACATTTGTCATTTGAACAATGTGGCCATCCCATCCAAGTTGCATCTTCTACAGTAGAGTTTGAATGCTTAGCAGTGCAGCTTAAGAAAGAACCTTGGTGTCCAGTACCTTATCTTGCCGGTTGAACTTCAGACTTTCCATTCAAATGGAAGTGATTCAGTTCCCTGGCCTGGTGCTGGCGTGCTATCCAGATTTCACAGGTATACAGCAATGGAGCCAGCACAATGGCTCTGTAGACATTTCAGTTTGATAGGCAGTCTAATACCTCTTCTCTCCAATACTTTCCTTCAGAGCCTCCCAACCACTAAGCTACTTCTGGCAATGCATTGTGTCTATTTTATCCTCTATGTGTATATACTTTTAAAGTATACTGCCAAGTTAAGTGAACTTATCCAAAGCATTCAAAACTTCTCCATTTCCTGTAACCAATGGTTCTATGAATGGATAGTGCAGTGCTGACAGATGGAGAACCTCTGTTTTCTTGGTGTTGTCAAGGCAAAATTAATACAAGTGGCAAAGAATTCACCTATATTCTGCTGCATTGCAGTCTCAGAGGCTGCATAGAGTACACATGCATTGCTCAACAAAAGTCATGCAACAGCTCTCCCTCCACTTCAGTCTTGGCTTGTAGCCTTTTCGAGTTAAATAATTTACTGTTAACCCAGTAGCTGACCTTGATGCCATTTTCATCTTCATTGAAGGCGTCTGAGAACATCACCTAAAATATCATGATTAAAAGCATGGAAGCAAGCACACATCCCTATTTCACTTCATTAGTGACTGAGAAAGCACAAGAACATCATTTATTATCCAGAACCCATGCAAGCATGCCATCAATGAAACTGACATAAAATATTGATGAACTCCAGCAGCCAAATTTGACCAAGAACTTCCACAAGCCCTCGCAAACTGACTCTCAATTACTAGGGATAGTAGCCTAATTGATTGGGGGTGACATCATTCTATTACTCAGTGCATAGATATTGGTCAATGAGAAAGAAATCTCTATTGAGAAATCTGAGTGATTTTCTAGTGATTTGTTTATTCATAAGTTAATTCACTGGAAAGTCTTTAGAGGTTACCTAAAAGTACCCTGAAAATCCTCTCCCCAAAAACCTAGAAATGGGAAGATATACCGAAAGATACATTAAAAAGCATTCAAGGTCATTTGTACCAGAAGTGAGAAAATTAACCCCACTGGGTCTCAAATGTCAAATAAGAAACCACCCAAGTATTTCAATTCGCACAAAAATCATTGAGAAGTTTATGACTAGAATAGCCTAATTTAGTAACTGGTAGTGGTGACTAATACAATCCAATACTTGTTATTACTTGAGAGAGAGTCTTAGAGTTGGAAGTAAACTTACAGATTTTCTAGTCCAACCTCCTTTCTGACGTGGAGATCCCTCCTGTAAGCCCAACAAGTAGTCCCAAGTTCAGTCTAAAGACCACCAGTAACAACAAGGAACTCCCTACCTAACAAAGCAATCCACTTCAAATTTTAATTTCTCCAATTGTTAGAAATAATGATGAGTATTACATTGATGATGATGATGACATGTGCTTAGTGGTTTTAAGTTTGCAAAGTTCTTAATGTATATTCTCTCACTTGACTTTTGCAACAAACCCATGAGGTAGGCAGCGTAGTTATTGTCATCACCTTTTTACAGGTGGGAAAAATCAAAGGTCAGAAACATTAAGTGCTTTACCCAATGGGATCAATAAAGGGAAAGAAAATAAATGCTAGTTAATTGAAAATAAAATTTAATTTTTGAAAAAAATTAATTATTAGTGGCTTGTTATGTGCCAGGCACATTGCTAGAAGCTGGGGATATAAAAACAATAAAGAGGACCTGAGTTCAAATTCTACCTCTCTCACTACCTATGTGACTTTAGGCAAGTCATTTAACCTTTCTGGGTCACTATGTCCTTATCTGCAAAATTCAGGAAGCCTCTAAGGGCTCATCCAACTCTCTATCTTTGATCTTCTATGACAAAACTGCAATGGTCCTTGAACGCAAAAAGCTTTCATAGCTAAGTATCAGAGGCAGGATTTATACTTGTTTTTCTTACTCCACATCCTGGATTTTATCCACTACAATATGCTGGATTGGGTTCATTGTAACTTCACCCATTTGTTCTACTTTTCCCCTCTGAGCTAAGGAACCTCATTAGCAATAATAGCCGTACCAATCCATGACGCTAATGCCTATCTCATTTCTTTCCACGCTAATCATCCCCAGGTCCTCATATTGCTCATATTGCAATTTAAAATGCTACCTCCCCTCTCTGCCCCCCATCCCCATCTTGGTTACCTTATTTCAGATGTGCTCCAGTTTGTCAATGTCACCTAGAACTGAATGCAATCCTCCAGTGGGACCTCTTCCACACTTATTCATGGAATAGGAAACAGCCAGCTAGTCAAGTTGCTTAATCAAATTCCCTGTCTCTTGCAGGTTGCCTTTAGTTTGTGTGCTGACTAGCTCATTTTCTATGATTTAATCTTCATAAAGCACCACTAGTTCACTTCCCCGCTCAAGAAACTTCAAGGACCTCTGTGGCCTATTGAATACAGTCCAAGCACCATACATGGCCTGGAATGTGCCTCCAAACTACCCTTCTGTCTCACCTTCTACCAGCATCCAGCCTGGTCTCAGTTCCATACATCATCTTCATCATCACCAACATCAAGTCCAGCACTCTGCCCATTTACTATTTAAGGAGAAAAAGAACACTTTTCTTTTGAATGATCAGGGAAGATTTTATGGAAGAGGTAGTACCCAAAGTGAGCCCTAAAGGTACAATAGAATTTTAAGAGTCAGGAATTAAGAGGAAGTGCATTCCAAACATGGAGAGTAGCCTGTCAAGATGTAGATTGGTGGGTAAGAAAGGCACCAGACCAGGGATTAACTACTAGTTCACTCTGACTGGAACATAGAATATATGAAGGAGAATCCTTTAAAATAGAGATAGAAATAGGACCCAGATTATGGAAGGTCTCAAATTTCTGGCTAAGGAGTTTGCAGTTTACACTATAAACAATAGGGAGCTATTGAAAGTTTGTGAGTGGAAGAGAGACATGTCAAACCCTCTGAGGTTTGTTTTTTTTTAATCTTTGATAATAGATAATACTAGTAAGATAAAAGTGCTAAGAAGTACTGGCAACCACAATGATTCAGGCAAGGGATGATGACAACCTGTACTAGGATGATGGCAGCATGAGTGGAATGAAAATATTTATACAAAAAAAAATTTGACAGAGGTACAAACAAGGAGCCATGGCAACTGTGGCTGAAAGAGGGGTGACTATGAGAAAGAATCTCATTGTAAAAAGGACCCGATATCTATCATTCTGAGAATTCCCTCAATAACACCTCTCATGAGTAGTCATCCTGTTTCCCCTTAAAGACTTCATAAGATAGATTCTTCGTTGTCTCCTGGAGTCACCATTTACCTTCCAGAAAAATCAAATTATACAAGTTTTTTCTTCGTATTGTTTATGTCTTCTTCTCTGCAACCTGATGGATAGTAATAACCAGTATTAATATAGAGCTGCAAGGTTTTGTACAGTTCTTCACAAATATATCATTTTATCTTCCCAACAACCCTGGGAGGTAGGCGTTATTATCCCTTATTTTACAGATGAGGAAACTGAGGCAGGCAGTGACACACAACTAGTATCTGAGGCCAGGTTTGAACTCAGGCCTTTCCAAATCCAGGCTGAGTGCTCTAGCCATGGTGCCACCTAGCTGCCTCAAACTTTTGCCCCCTGCTCCTGGTCCTGCCCTATGGTGCCTAGTAAAACAAATCTACAGCCCTCCAAATAGTCAAAGGCTGCTAGCCATGGCCACATGGCACAATTCTTAGTTCCTTTACCATTATCTCTTTTTTGGATATGCTTCATAAGCTCTAATGCCAAGAATTTGCTTAGCTCTCCAGGTAAGGTCTCTCTGGGGGAGGAATGAAACAGGACCAGCAGTACCTCTTGCATTCTGTAGACTATATGATTCTTGAGTATTATCCTTAGGTATACCAAGTTTTTTTGACTCCCATGCTAACATTATTGACTTTAACAATATGATCTTCTTAACAACCCCATTTCTTCTGAATATATTTTCTCTTTTTATTATGACCTAATATTGCATTAGCTTTTTTAGGTCACCATAATGAATTGTTGAATTATAGCTTTAAAACCTCTAAAATGGGAGGCAGAGCCAAGATGTCAGAGTAAAGGCAGAGACTCTCCTGAGCTTTCCCTTAGAGCTTTCCCCTACACCCCTCCAAATACTTTTGAATTATTACTCTAAACAAATTCTAGAGCAGCAGAACCCACAAAAATGCAGAGGGAAATAATTTTCCAGCCCAAGACATCTTAGAAGGTTGGCAGGAAAGGTCTGTTGCACGAGGGTGAGAGTGAAGCACAGTCCAGTGTTGACCAAGCCAGTGCAGACCTGGTCCCAGCAAACTAGAAACAGGCCTCAGGGCAACTGAATCAGTGGCAGCCGTGGCAGTTTCCAGACCTCTCAGACTACAGATGGTAAGGGGATAGGACAACAGGTCAGAAGGAAATTTGCAGGCATCACTCTGCGGCATTAGGGGCAGGACTCAGGTGCACTGCCTATATTTGGGTCCAAGTCTCAGTTCTGTGTCTTAGTCCCAATATGAGGCAGAACACTAGCACATCAGAGATTCAAAGGGAGCAATTCCAGGGTTGAAAAGAGTCCTTGTGGTCACTTACAAACCAGTCCACCATACAGGACATTAGTAAACACACCTCTCCCTAGATCATACCACCCTGAAAGAACCAAAAATTTACAGGTCCCCAGAATTACCTCTGAAAACAGTTGCACAAAAAACTGAGACTTGGTACAGTATCTCCTCCATTTAGGAAGCAGAGTCCCACTTTACCATAGAGTAAAGTCAAGAAATAGATTATAAAATGAGCAAACAATAGAAAAAAGTTCTGACCACAGGAAGTTACCATGGTGACAAGGAAGATCAAAACATACACTCAGAAGAAGGCAGCAAAGTCAAAACTCCTACAACCAAAGCCTCAAAGAAAAATATGAATTGGTCTCAGGCCATGAAAGAGTTCAAAAGGGACTTAAAAATCAAGTAGGAGAGGCAAAAGAAAAATTGTGAAGAGAAATTAGAGTGATGAAAGAAAACCATGTAAAAAGCATCAACAGTTTGCTAAAGGAGGCACAAAAAATAGTGAAGAAAATAACACCTTAAGAAACAGAGTAGGCCAAAAAGAAATACAAAAATCAAATGAAGAGAAGAATGTCTTGAAAAGCAGAATTGGCCAAATGGGAAAAGAAACACAAAAATTCACTCCTTAAAAAGTAACATTGGCCAAATGGAAAAGGTGGTACAAAACCTCACTGAAGAAAAGAATTCCTTAAACATTAGAATTGGACAAGTGGAAGCTAATGATTTTATGAGACATCAAGAAACAATCAAACAAAACCAAGAGAATGAAAAAATAGAAAAATGCGAAATATCTCATTGGAAAAAACAACTGACCTGGAAAACAGATTTAGGAAAAATAATTTAAGAATTATTGGACTGCCAGAAAGTCTTGATCAAAGAAAGAGCCTAGACATTATCTTTCAAGAAATCATTAAGGAAAACTGCCCTGATATTCTAGAACCAATGGGTAAAATAGAAATTGAAAGAATCTACCATTCATCTCCTGAGAGAGATCTCAGGATTATTATAGACAAATTCCATACCTCCTAGATCAAGGAGAAAATACTGCAAGCAGCCAAAAAGAAACAATTCAAGTATCATGGAGCCATAGTTAGGATAACACATGATTTAGCAGTTTCTACATTAAAGGATTGAAGGTCTTGGAATATGATACTCTAGAGGGCAAAAATACTAGGATTACAAACAAGAATCACCTACCTAGCAAAACTGAGTATAATCTTTCAGGAGAAGAAATGGATATTCAATGAAATAGAGGACTTTGCAAGCATTCCTGATGAAAAGAGCTGAGATGAATAGAAAATTTGACTTTCAAATATAAGATGCCAAAGAAACATAAAAAGGTAAACAGGAAAGAGAAATCATATGGTATTGGATAAGATTAAACTGTTTGTATTCCTACCTGGGAAAATGATATTTATAACTCCTAAAATCTTTTTCATTATTGGGGCAGTTAGAAAGAGGATACACAGACAGAAAGTGGAGGTGTGAGTTGAATGTGATGATATGATTATCTAAAAAAGATAAAATTAGGGGATGAGAAAGAAGAATGTGCTGGGAGAAGGGGAAAGAGAGATATAGAATGGTATAAATGATCTGATCTAAAAGAGGCCTGAAAGAGATTTTACAGTGGATAGGGAAATGGCAGAAGGGGGAGGGGAGCATGTGAACCTTACTCTCATCAGAATTGGCTCAAAGAGGTAATAATGTGCATTACTCAGTTGGGTGTAGAAATCTATCTTACTATACAGGAAAGTAGGAAGGGAAGGGAATAAGAGAAAGATGATAGAAGGGAGGACAGTTTGAGAAAGGTAAAAGTCAGAAGCAAAACACTTTTGACAATGGACAAGGTAAAAGGAGGGGGAGAGTAAGATAAACAGGAGGAAAAATTGATGAAGGGAAATACATAGTTGGTAATCATTACTGTGAAAAAAAAAAGCTTTTACAGTGAGTTTCTCTGATAAAGACTTCATTTCTCAAACATAGAAAACTAAGCTAAATTTATAGAAAGAAGAGCCATTCTTCAGTTGATAAATGGTCAAAGATAGATATGAACAGGCAGCTTTCAGACAAAGTAATCAATATGAAAAAAACTTTCTAAATCACTATTAAGTAAATGCAAATTAAAACAGCTCTGAGCTACTACCTCACACCTATCAGATTGGCTAATATGGCAGAAAAGGAAAATAACAAGTGTTGGAGGGGATGTAGGAAAATTAAAACACTATTGTACTATTTGGGAAGATGCATACTGATTCAACCATTCTGGAGGGCAATTTAGAACCATGACCAAAGGGCTATAAAACCATGCATACCCTTTGACAAAGTAATACCACTACTAGGTCGGTATCCCAAAGAGATAAAAAATAAAAAGGGAAAGGACATATGTGTACAAAAATATTTGAAGCAGCTCTTTTAGTATTGACAAAGGACTGGACATTGAGGGAATGTCCATCAATTGGAGAATGACTGAACAAATTGTTGTATAAGATTGTGATGGAATCCTAGTGTGCTTTAAAAAATGATGAGCAGAATGCTCTCAGAAAACACCTGGGAAGACTTACATGAATTGATTCAAAGAAAAATAAGCAGAATCAGGAGAACATTGTACATATTCACAGCAATATTGTATGATGATCTACTATGAATAACTTAGCTATTCTCAGCAATGCAATGATCCAAGACAGTTCTGTAGGACTTATAATGAAAGGTGCTGTCCATCTCGAGAAAAAAGAAATGGTAGAGCCTGAATGCAGATCAAAGATACTTTTTCTTTACTTTCTTTATTTTTCTTTGGGGTTTTTTGTCTATGTTTTCTTCCACTTAATAACTTACATGGAAATGTGTTTTTCATGTCTACTCATGTATAACCTATTCAAATTGCTTATGTTAAAATTATTTTTAAATGTAATTGGGAAAAAATGAAATATTAAATAAGATAAAACCTCTAAATGCCAAGATCTTTCTGGAACTGATATGTAGAGGCCCCTGGCAATACTTTTTAAGTGATGACTTTTTAAGCCTAAGTATAAGACATTTACAATGGGAGTTCAATCACTTCAGCCCAGTGTTCCAGTCTATTAAGTACTTTTTAGGTCTTGACTATCACCCAGTGCATTAACTACCCCTCCCAATTTTCCATCATCTGCAGATCTGATAAAGATGTCATGTATTTGTCCAAATATTTGATTAAAATGCTGGATAATTTAGGCCCAAGCATATATATATTGGAATACTTAACTAACACTGCCTTCCATGTGGCTATCAAACATTAACATCTCTTCTTTAGTCATTCAATCAGTTCTAAATCCATGCAACTATTATCTAGTACATATCTCTCCATTGTGTTCACGAGTATGACATGAGAGACTTTGTCAAATGCTTTAATGAAACCCAGATCAGATACAATTGCAGAGTTCTCCTAATATACCAGTCTAGATATACCATCTAAAACAAAAACAAAAAAAGGAAATTCAGTTAGTCCAGCATGATCTTTTCTTGCTGAAACCATTCAGGCTTATTGTGATCACCAATTCCTTTTTATTTCACTCAGTAACTATCCCTTTGATCTCATGTGCTGGATTTTGCCAAGAATTAAATTAAGTTCACTGGTCTATTGTTTGCAGACTCTCCTCTCTTCTCCTTTTTTTTGAAAATCAATATTTTTGAGTTTCTCCAGTCTAGAAACATCTTTTCCATTCTCTGTGATCTTTCACTGATGCTGTGGCTCAGCAATTTCAGTTCTTTGTGACCCCATTTGGGAGTTTGCTTGGCAAAAATACTGAAGTGGTTTGCCATTTCCTTCTCCAGCACATTCTGCAGATGAGGAAACTGAGGCAAACAGGATTAAGTGACTTGACCAGGATCCCCCAGCTAGTGTCTGAGGTTGGATTTGAACTCTCAAAGATGATTCTTCCTGACTCCAGGCCTGGCACTCTATCCTCTGTACCACCTAACTGCCCTAGCTCAACAATTACATCTACCAGTTCTTTCGTTACCCTGAGATGTAATTTGCCTGGACTCAAAAACAACTAGGTGCTTTCTTAATATATTCTTACCTATCCTGGATTTGAATTCCCTATTAGCCATTTTTCCCCAGTAAAATAATATTTTTCCTTGGTAGAGAAAACAAAAGCAAAGTAAAAGCTGAGTAGTTCTGCCTTCTCTCTGTTATCCATTACTATTGTCCTATGCACCTCAAAAAAATCAGTCAACAAGCATTTTTAAGCATTTACTATGTGTCTGAGATAAAAGAAAAAAAATGAGGAACTCACATCATAATGGAAGTTTATATTCTTAGTAAATAGCGATCGTAGCCCTCTGATTCTTCTCTTTTTCTCAATTTACCTTTAAAAATCATTTTTGTTGTCCTGAGCACTCCTTGTCAGACTCAATCCATTTAGAATTCTGACTCATATCAGATCTTGATATGCCCTCTATTCATCCTCCATTACCTGCTTTTGTTTCCATCTTTTGTTTTGGGAGATTTTTTTTTAGACTGGGTCTCCCTGTCTCACCAAGGCTAAAGTGCAGGGGTTAATCACGCGCCTAATGCCACTAATGATCAACATGGGAGCTTTAACTTGTTCTGTTTCTATTCTGTAAAATGGGGATAATAATACCTGTGCTATCCATTTTGCAGGGCTATGGTAAGACTCCAATGAGATGTTACTTGTATTCTGCCTGAGTTGTTTCGGTGGTTTTGCACACTATTGTGTATGTGGGGGAGATGGGACTCTTGAGTAATGTTGAGTGTGTCAATGTATTCCTGTGCAAGACAATGCAGTACTGAACTCATTCCAGTAACAATTTGCAGAGAGTGACTTGGAGACAGATGGTTTAGGGAGATGATGGAGAAAGACTGAATGACAGCCCTGCAAGCTGGGGATAAGGACGGGAGCTAGCCTCCTCCATCTTCTATGACTTTGAGGTCTGCAATTCTAGAGAATGCAGAAAGGAGGCCACATCTGGTGAGATCATTCTTGTGGTTCAAGTTAAAGTCTTCTCTCTCTCCCAACTAAGGTGTTCATTTACTCTTGTGTGTTTTCTGATATATTCTAATATGCAGACCTCTAATGTCTGCATATTTTTTGTTTAAAAAAAAAGATTTACTCTCCAGTCACTATCTGTGATGGTCTTTGATGTGACAAACATTTGGTAGGGAAGACCTAAGCTCTCTATTCAGTAATGCAGGGGTGTGTGTGTGTGTGTGTGTGTGTGTGTGTGTGTGTGTCTGTGTCTGTGTCTGTGTCTTTGTCTGTGTGTGTGTGTGTGTTGTGTGTGTGTGTGTAGCTATCATTTGGTAGAGAGCTTCTAGGCTGACTTGTATAAGATAAATTGCAAATCGAGAGGTCTTTTCTCAGTCCTCATTCTTCTTACGCCCTGATCAGTCTTTCACACTTTCATTTATCTACTTCTTGATACTTTTTTTCAGAAACACTTCTGTTTCTTGGTTCTTCTCCTACCTGTCTGACCACTCTTCCTCAGTTTCCTTTGTTGATTTTTTATCCAGGTCATGTCAACTATCTGTATGTCCTAGAGGGTTCCATCTGTGGCCCTCTTCTCTTTTCCTTCCATGTTATTTCACTTGGTGATCCTATCAGTTCCCATAGATTTAATTCTCATTTCCATACAGATAACTCTCACATATTCTTAACCAATCTTAACTTCTCTCCTTATTTCCAGACTCTCTCCAACTGCCTATTAGGCATCTCTAAATGAATATCCTGTAGACATCTTCAATTCAACATATCAAAATCTGGATTCATTATCTTTCCCAAGAAAAATTCTTATTCCTTTCAAACTTCTGTATTGCTGTGAAAGGTACCACGATCCCCCTAGTCATGCAGACATTAGATGGGAGAGAGGTAGGCAAAGTCCGTGACCGCCAAGGTTAGGTAACCTAGGCATCATCTTCAGCTCCTCACTCTTTCTCATTCCTCATATCCAAACTGTTGCCAAGCCCTGTCAATACTACCTTTGTCATATCTCTTGCCTATGCTGCTTTCTCTGGTACTGTTACCATCTTGGTGTAGGCCCTAATTACCTCGTGCTTGGACATGGCAAAAGCCTGCTGGCTCTTTGTCCTGCCTCATGTCTCCCCCTACTCTAGTCCATCCTCCATTCAGCTATCAGATTGATCTTCCTAAAGTACAGATCTGAACATATCACCCCTCTATTTACTAAATTCTAGTAGCTCCATATCACTCTCAGGGTCAAACATAAAAAGTTTTGTTTGATCATGAAAATCTTTTCCCAATCTGGTATCTTCTTAACTTTCTGATTTTCTTACAGCTTCCTGACCTTCACATACCCTATAATCTAGTGACACTGGCATCCTTATTTGATTCTCATACAAGACACATCTGAGTCCAGACATTTTCACTGGCTGTTCTTCATGCCTAGAATTCTCTCCCTCCTCATTTATGCTTCCTGATTTCCCTGACTTCCTTCGGGTCCCAGATAAAATCCAATCTTCTATGAGAAGCCTGTCTTAAGCCCTCATAATAGTAGTACCTTTCCTCTAGCAATTATCTTCAATTTGTCCTGTATATATTTTGGGGGGTTTTTGTTTAATTTATTTATTTTTAGTTTTCAACATTCACTTCCATAAGTTTTAAATTTTCTCCCCTCCCTCCAAGATGGCATGCACTCTGATATGGGCTCTACACATACATTCCTTATTAAACATATTTTCACATTAGTCACATTGCATAGAAGAATTATAATGAATGGGAGAAACCATAAGAAAGAAAGAAAAACAAAACAAAACACAAAAGATAATAGTCTGCTTCACTCTGCATTCTGATTCCATAGTACTTTCTCTAAATGTGGATGGCATTTTCCATCATGAGTCCTTTGGGATTGTTTTAGGTCCTTGCATTGCTGAGAAAGGCCAAGTGTATCAAAAGCAGTCATCACACACTGTGGCTGTTATTCTGTATACTGTTCTCCTGGTTCTGTTCATTTCACTCAGCATCAGTTCGTATAAGTCTTTCTAGGATTTTCTGAAGTCCACCTGTTCATCATTTCTGATGATGTACAACAATATTCCATTGCATTCATATATGTATATATTATTTGTACATATTTGTTTTCAAGTTGTCTCCTCAATTAGACTATGAACTGTTTGAGAGCAGGGAGTGTCTTTTGCCTTTCTTTGTAACCTCAGAGCTTCATACAGTGCTTGGCATCTAACTGGTATTTATTAAATACTTGAGTCGACTTTTTCTTAGAATGACTTAGGGAAGCATCCTTCCTATTGAATCCAGATTTATATTCCTAAACTGGAGATATTTAAGAGGGTGGCAGTTAGGTTAATTATAGAAATCTCTGTTAGAGATAAAAGAGCATGATCAGAGTCCTGGACCATTCCTATTGCTCATCAGAAAGTAGAAGAAGGGCCCTACCCACTCTGTCAGCACATTGGATGGGGGAGAGGCAGGCAAAGCCCATGGCCACCAAAATTAGGCAATGTCTGCTCTAGTCCCCTCCTCCGTATTTTATACAGGTAATCACTATCTCTGTATCCATCTTTTATTAAGTTACCTGATATGGTAATGTGTGTTTGTCCTTTGTTGACAAAGAAGACCATGCCATCAGAGAAGTGATGACATGACTTGGATTTGACTTTGTTTTGAGTGAGGGAGGACTGTGCAGGTCACCAGCCTCACTTCTCCTCCAGAGCCATCTGAATCCAGTGACCAGATACTCATCAGGATGACTGGAGATGACCCAGGATGAGGCAATTGGGATTAAGCAACTTGCCCAAGGTCATACAACTAGTGAGTGTCAAGTATCTGAGGTGAGATTTGAACTCAGGTCCTCCTGACTCCTGCACTGGTGCTCTATCTATCTAGTATATTACTATACTATAGTATATATAGTATAACATATAGTATATTACCATACCACCTAGCTGCCATGGTATAGTAATAAAATGAAACCAAAAGATACAGTTTTCTGCCATTCTTGCTGCTGTTCTAGCCTCCAAACTTGACCACCACAGATCATAACAGGGAAGACCTAAGTCACTCAGTTCTGTTTTCTTTGGGTCCGTGAATCCTCATCTTCACCACAACCATCTTTGGAACTGCAGTTCCTTCTCCTGGTTTGCTGTAGCCTCCAAATTGGGTCAATAAGGCCATGTTGGGAAGAAGATGAAATATTTGGTTCTACACTCCTTGGGACAATGGGTTCTCATGTTTTGCTTCCTTCTCTCATACACAGTCCCCTCCTTTCCTTTCCATCTCCTGTTCTTAGAACTGTAATGCCCTATCAGAAGGTCATGTCAGTTGACTGACTTATTGTTCTACTTACTATCCTGGTTACTTCTCACCAGTGTGTGCTGTTTTCCCCATTAAAATATAAGTTCTTTGAGAAGAGAGGTCATCTTACTTTTGTACTTTCTGTTTGCAATGCTTAGTATCTTACTTGTCATATGGTAATCACTTAAATATTTTTCATTCATCCACAGACCCTCTCTCTGAAAGAAATTAAGAAAATGTAATTAAATAATTAGATAATTCACAGCCATGCCAAAAATAATCTATCCCATCAATCAGCAAATATTTGTTACACACACTACAAATAAAGAGAGAAGAAAGGGAAATAGTCTCAGATTTTAAAATCTTAGGCTCAAATATCATTGCAAATGGCGACTACAGCCATGAAATTAAAGGATGCTTGCTCCTTGAAAGTAAAACTATGGCAAATCTGGACAGTATACTAAAAAGCAGAGACATCGCCTTGCAAACAAAGATCCACATAGTCAAAACTATGTTTTTTCCAGTAGCAATGTCTGATTGCAAGAACTGAACTATAAAGAAAGCTGAGTGCCATAAGATCAACACTTTCAAATTCTGGAGCAAGAGAAGACTGTTGAGAGTCCCTTAGAGAAAAAGAAGGTCAAATTAGTCAATACTTACAGAAGTTAATTCAGGCTATTCACTGGAAGGTCAAATATTGAAGCTGAAGCTTAAATACATTGGTCATATAATGAGAAGATATGACTAATTAGAAAAGACCCTGATGGTGGGAAACATTGAAAGTAAAAGGAAAAGGGGACAGTAGTAGATGAAATGTATAAATAGTGTCATGGAAAGCACAAATATGAACCTGGACAGACTTTGTGATATATTGTTGGACAGAAGACCCTGGAATGCTCTAGTTCATGAGGTCACAAGAGCTGGGCATAAGTGAATGACTGAATAATAAATGCTAGGTCTATGGATACAAAGAAAAAAATATAACATCTGTCTTCAAGGAGTTTTCATTCTCTTTTTGACTCTTCCAAGTCCCACAGTGAGAGGCATTGAGGCATCGAGGGAAAAATCTGGCCTTATACACAGGAAGACCTGGTTTAAAAACCTGTCTCTGATACACAGTGGCCAAGTGACCTGGAGCAAATCACTTAACCAACCGATACCCTAGGCAACACTATACAACCGTAATTAACAGAACAAGCATCCATGAGGTGGAAAAGAATTGCACCACACTGATGGAATCACAGTGCTAGTCCAACAAAAATGAAAAATATTCCCATTTCACCATGATATCCTGCAGTCTGGTAGGAGATCTGGAAATAACTGCTGACAACAGTATTTCTGATCATCCTTTTCTCACTTGTATTTCTATCAATCCCAGAAATAAAAGGTGTGACATAGGAATATCTCTGATTTCTTTTGACAGTTATTACTAAAACTTGCTGAAATTTGAAAACAAGCAGAAAAGAATACCCTGATCATAAATATATCAGGGGATGAGACATGCAGTAGAGCTGAGAATCGAGAATCAACCACATATCCCTCACTTCCTACAAATCTCACTAAGTTGTTAGTGGTCATTCTTTCAGTCAGCCCAGAGAAACCATTTGACAGCCTCTCTGGATCTGTTGATGCTCAAGCCACATGAGTGTTAGCTAACCCTTGAGTCATTTTTGATTCACTGGCTGTGTGTTTCTCAAGCCAGCACAGAATATCCAATCAATGTAAGAGCCAATCTCACACATCCCAGTGAGATTTGAAACATGCCTAGACTTTCTTGGAGAAAATGGATTAATCCCAGGGTGGGAAAATGTTTGTAACTCACTATATCTTGCATTCATCCACATCCTTTATTATGTTTTCACTTTCCTTTCCTGAGATTAAGATCCTTTTTTAACATTAAAAGACCTTTTGTTACACAGTGGGGCTGAATTGTGAACCATGCTCCTAAATAAATAATTTCTTCTTGAATGTTAATTACGGTGACAATTATACTGAAGTCTCATTTTACATAAATACAGTGTAACAGTTTCTAATAACACTACAATGCCTCCTAGAAAAGAAAAAGCATCTGTAGGGGGGAGGGGGGGAAGAGTCTAACACACTGAATAAATATGAAATATTTGCTATATTGAATATTAATCTGTATATCTAGGAAATACACTAAAGACTACAGTACAACCTTGCAGTTAAATAGTCATAAAGGCAAATTATAAATACTTCATATTTTTTATCTGTTCAGAGAAAAGACAAATAATGGCTATACTTAAGTGTTTGAGGCAAAAGTTAGCTCATCTAAAACCCTAAATGATCCATTTTGGATGTTAGCAAATTTTGTGGAGTACTTTCCAGGTCATTTTGTGCTAAATAAACCCCATCTGATGATTATGGTAATAATTTGGGGGCTTTCTAGCTAAAACACTGCACTCGGAGTCAGAGGTCTTTATTCCTAGACTTATTATCATATATGCAATGTTAGTCTTTGTCTTTCACAGAAATTTCAATTGAAATTCATTAAGGCAGAGATGGAAGCTGGATCTACTTAAGCACTTTTAAGATCTGTGATTTCATCAATGTGAATGCTCCCTTCATCAAAGTAGATGGCAGCCCCTCAACATTTTAATGCCTTAGTAGCTAATATTCTAGAATTTCTGCAGCCAGAAAAAAATTCATCAGTCACTCTACAGCAATGACAATAATCTGCTAATTTAGCTAGCTCAGTTTTTGTATGATGAATTCATTCCATCATCAGATTATACCCAAGGTCTTCCATGCAAACACTCTAGCTTGGCCAGACCTACCATGGCTTGTACTCTACTGGCTTAGCCATGATGAACCCAGGATTATTTCCAAACCATAAAACATCAGATGAGGTCCACCACCATCCCTTTTTTTGGAAGGGGAGAGGGAAGGGAGCAAAACAAATCAATTCACAGAGGCGGGAAAAGAAGTTAAATTGGTTGCTTGTGGTCATGTCAATAAGATAAGCCACTGAATCAATTAGGAAATCAACTATGATGTATTAAATGCTTATTTAGTTCACCTGCCACCCAGTTCTCACCTGTGGTTACAAAAGCTGTAGCATGTGCAACAGTCATACCCTAGTAAAATTGTCGAGGCAGATGGGCTAAACCAGATTGTCAGTGAGTTAGGGGAATGGCTACCCCAAGCATGCGAAGACTACCCACCTCCCGTGATGGAATGGGTGGATGGGAACAATTTTTTCCAATGGCCATGAAGGCTGAAGCAGGTACTGTGGAGTATTTACTGCTTGGTCAGACACCAAAGACACCAATGTCATCCGCTGCATTCTGGGCCAATGCCAGTCATCCCAACTTTTGCCTTGCCACCGGACTTTGATGCCTCTGGAAGAGAAAGTGAGATTGATGACTTTGTGCAACTCTATCTCACTTAAATCCAATTCACATGCAAGTCAAAACATTACCCCATGATGTGTCATTGGTCTTCTCTGAAAACAAAGGATGAACAACAACACTAACACATAGCTAGGCACTGTGCTAAGCACTGGGGATAGAAAGAAAAGCCAAAACCACTCCTGATTTCAAGAAGTTCACACTCTGATGGAGAGACCACATGCAAACAACATTGGACATAAGAGATTTATGCAAGGCAAATGAGAGATAATCAAAGTGGGGAGGCACCAGAGAATGGAAAAAGGAGAAGATAAGGAAGGAGAGACAAAAAAAAAAACTCTTGCTAAAGGTGAATAATTTTTTTAACTACTGAGCCTATTATGTTGGTTTATCATTTCCTAATCTCCTCCAGATGCTAGTGCCTGCCCCCAGCCCACTCCTAAAATTTACTATATATATATATATGTGTGTGTGTGTGTGTGTATGTGTGGATGTACATATATATGTATATGTGTATACATGGGTGTCTGTTTCCGTGTGTGTGTCAGTGTCTGTATTGTGTGTCTGTCTGTGTGTCTATCTATTGCTTCCTAAAATAGAATGGAAACTACTTGAGGACAAAAACTGCTAGAGTTTTTTTGTCTTTGCTTTTTCATTACCTAAAAGAGTGCTTTTTACATAGTAGACAATAATGCAGGATGACTGATTCATTGTACATTATGAATGCTTGCTTACTAATGTGATTCTTGGACCAGCAATGCCTCTTTGTATCCTAGATGTTTATCCCCAGTGAGGAATTGCTTAAATTAGAGTAAAAAAGGTTCCAGCAACTGAGTGCTAGTAACAGGTTTTTTCTAATCTAAATCGACTGTGTCCTTTCAGGGGACCAAGGATCCCTAAAAAGGAACGCTAATGACCAGCCTTAGAATTGAGTTAGTGTGGTTAGTGCCTTTGAGTAATATAGAGGGCAACAGACTCAATATGTGATACCAAGAAGAAGAGATATTTTTTGCTGTATTGAAATTAATGAACATTACCCATCATAGTGGATATTAAGCATAATCTCTACATAGGCAATATTCTAGCTAGATATTTTTCATGGTCAATATATTGGTTGGTGTGATCCAACCAAACAATCCAACCAAGAAGACATCAATTGCCCTGAAAGTAACTCTCTAAAAGCACGGATCCGTCATCCTGAATTTCTTCATCAGAAAGCTGAGAGGTATTTACAAATTATAAATTTCATGCTATTCTATTGGCATTTAGTTCAGGCACCAAAGTATACCACCTTCAAACAGTTCTGGGATAATTTGATTTGAGCACAATGATTTTTGATGGCTATACATAAGACAAATCTCATTCAAAACCTCTAACCATGGAGAACACAAAGAAGTGGCTTTCTCCTGTCTTGTAGATGCCAAATGTGTATCAGGATCATTCCTTCTCTCTTTCTTCCGATCCTTGTTCATTCCTTTGTGGGTAGCAATCACATGAGTAAGAAAGCCTTCTCTCCAGCATCATGACTAAGTTCTTTTTTTTACACTGAAATACTATTTGTTTTTCTCTTTTTTTTTGGATTAATGGCCTTAAGAACTGGTAATTACTTCTTCCTAGCACCCCAATGCCACTTTGCTCCCTCTTTTCCTCTTGAATAGTTTATAAACAAGCCAGGCATAAAACGCCTAATGTAATCAATTAAATCAGCATTTATTAAGCACCCCCTATGTGCCAGGCACTGTGCTAAGTGCTAACGATATAACTAAGAAAAAGACAGTACCTGTTTTCAAGGAGCTTACAATCTAATGAAGGAACACAACACACAGGAGGAAGCTGGAAAGTCAGGCAGAGCACCAAAGAGCATCCAGCATCGTCATAGTCTGTGAAGTCCAAACCAAGTAGAGCTACTCGTATAAAACATACATTTGTCTGAAAAGTCCAAATTCCAGTCCTCTATAAAGGGAAGTAGTTTAATGCAGAGTGCAGAGAAGAATAAGGGAGCTGAGAAGGTGGCAGATATCCAAAACTGAATTAGTCATCATACCTATCTCTTGTGGGGGAGGGGCTTCATCATGTTCCTTGGAGCCCAAATCATGCAAAGCTGCTGATGGAAAGTGAAGAGTGACCTTAAAACACACATCACAGTGGTCTTCAAGTATTTAAAGTGTTGCCACAAAGAAAATGGATTAGACAATTTTAGAGGTAGCTAGGTAGCATGGTAAATAAGTGAAGACTTGAAATGCAGGGATACTACCCTTGTAGGATCCTACAGAGTAGACTGACAACACTCTCACCTCCTGGTTCTCAAAGAATGACAGTGATAAAGGCTCATTCCCTTTACACCCATTGCGGGAGGAACTTAAAGCTTCATGAATCATCTCTTCATTTTAGACTTCATTTTAGACTCTCTTAGACTTCCAACAGTAATAAAACATTATGCAATCAATTAGTCAGTCAACAGTCAAAAAATAATTTATTAATAACTTACTATGTGTGAGGCACTGCCCTAATCCCTGAGGATAAAAAAACAAAAAGACAAACTCTGCCCTCAAGGTGTTTCTATTCTAATGGGAGAAACAATATGCAAATAGCTATGCTTCAAAGATCTATCTGGACATATTCTGTTGATTTTTTACTTGGAGGTTTTGAACAGGATGTGTCTTGTACATATGCCAGGCAAACCTCACATCAAATTTTATCACAGAATTTTGAGAAAAAAATACTTTGGCGGCTGAATCAGATGCTAACAGAAAATCAGGAAACTTGTTCAGAAAATGTATAAAATACATTCAGTAAAGGTATATATATGAATGGATCATCAGGGTTTTCTATTAACCAAGCTTATTGCTTATTACACATTAAAAAAATCATTTGATTTAGTAATAGCAACATACTACCTTAAATGTTCTCTTCCAATGAGGTATCTCCCATTCACATATCAAAACCATCCAAGATTCTACTTAAATATGTAACAAAAGAGATATCTCTGTTCAGTGACTGATTGTAATCATCAGGCAAAGCAAAAAACAGGGAGCTAGATGATCACCAAAGACATTTACCAGCGTGATAAAGGAGATGCAGTGCAGAAACCAAAATGAAGAGAGATTTCTGATGTTCATGTAAATGATATTGTACTGGTTGCATCAAACTCCAAAATACTGCAAAAAACTCTAGGAGTGATTGGTAACCACTCAGAAGAGTTTGGCTTGACCATCTACAGGGAAAAATCAAGTAGACTGAAGGATACTGGATTGTAATACACATTTGAAGAGAAGACCAATAGGATTTGTCTAATATGTGTTTGTCTGAGATAGAAAATACAAATGGATAACATTTGGCCCAAAACTCAACAGAAGAGGAGTGGGATAGACTGCCTTCAGGAAACTGCAAAGCTCCTTTAAAGACCTCAGATTTCACCTAGAAACAAAGGCTCACCTTTGTAATGCCAATATTCTATCTTGTCATTATAAAACTGCAAGAGATGACATGAAAAATGAAAAATCTCCGAGGAAGTGAAATGAGGATCACAGAAGGGGCATTGGAGAGGTACGGAGCACATACATATTTTACAGAAGGAACTTCAAAGAATAACAGAAGTAAATGATGTCATTAGGGAAATGTATCATAGAGGAAAAGGATGTGGTTATATAGAGATGATGATAGATGGCACGTAGCCAGCATGAGTTCTCCATTAGAATCTTCACATACTAAAGGAAAATGAGGAAGGTCATCTCTCCCCCACAGTGAATTTATGTGAGGTCATAGACAAAAGTTTCACAAAATGGGCAGACGTGGATAGGTGCTGTGTTGGCCATTATTAAAATCTGCAAGAATATGAGAAAAGACTGACTCAGAAGGGAAAGTTAAGGCACTGATGGAAGGAGCCCCTGACAAAACTTGACATATCTTGGTGACAAAATGCAAGACATATAAATAATGCTTTGAAATTGCAAAGCACTCTATGTATGTTATCTCATTTGAATTTCTCAACAAGGCAGGTATTTTGTCAACTTTTAGACACTTGACACTCACTAGCTGTGTGACCTTGGGCAAGTCACTTAACCTCAATTGCCTCATCCTGAGCCATCTCCAGTCATCCTGTTGAATATCTGGTCACTGGATTCAGATGGCTCTGGAGGAGAAGTGAGACTGGTGATCTGCACAGCCCTCACTCACTCAAAACAAAGTGTAAGTCATGTCATTATTTCTCTGATGGCATGGTCTTCCTCAGCAGTGAAGGACAAAACACTCACATAGATGAGGGAATGGAAGTAAAAGTAGGCCAAGTGATTTGCCCTTGGTCATAAGAGTCAAATGTAGATTTGGACATAGATCCTTCTTACTCCAAGTACAACATTCTATCCTTTAGGATAAGTCACCTCTTGGAAAATATAGCTCAAGCTTTCTCTACGTTGCATAAAATCACAATAGAGGTCAGGAGGGTACCAGCCAGAAGAGAATATTCAAAAGTTGCCAGTGATGGTGAAAGAGTTCACAGAAGCACCACTAGATGAGCTGCAGACAACGTTGTCATTTCCCGTGCTTTCTACTACTTCATGGAAATAATTTGGGTAAATTTTGTTTTCTTTTTTAGAGAATTTTAGTCAGTCAGCTATATAACTGCTACAACTTGGCTATTGTTCAGTCATTTTTTCAGTCATGTCTGACTTCCCTGACCCCATTTGGGGTTTTCTTGAGAAAGATGCCAAAGTGGTTTGCCATTTCCTTTTCCAGCACATTTTGCTGAGGAGTAAAACTGAAGCAAACAGGGTTAAGTGACTTACTTAGGTCACAAAGCTAGTAAGTGTCTGAGGCCAAATGAACTCAGGAAGACGAGTCCTCCTGGCTCCAGGCCTGGCACTCTATCCACTATGTCAATTGAAGGGCCCTATTTTCAGAAACAATATTTCAGTCACTTGTGACAAAACAATGAATAGACATCATTGTTTTTCACCCTAAAATAAGACCTCTCTCTATTTCTCTATCTGCAGCACTTTTCTTTCCCCAGTATCAGGGAACCTTACTTGTATCTTAGTAATTCTTCCAATCACAGCTCTAAGAAATAGTGTGAGAAAAGATATTATTATCCCAATTTTATCGATGGGGAAAATAAGGCTTAGTGAAATGGAGGCACTTGCCCACATGATCATACGAGGAGTAACATTATTGGTATTCTCACTGCCATCCATATCCCTACTGATAAACAAAAATTGCTCTCCAACTCTGAAAGATTTTTCATCTCTACTCCTTTGTTTTTGCCTCATGAGGATGCGGTGATGAAAAAGTGATATCACAGAGATGTAAAACCTTTGGGAGTTTGAATGCAATATCATATTTTCCGCCTATCTCAAATTAACTTGGTACGAACAGAAAAATGATCACATTAACTCACTACATTTTATCAGTTGCTACTGAGGTTTGTTTGGTTTTTTTCCTATATCTTGGTTAGAAAAGGCAGAGCTGGCTTTATGCAAAAGCAGATTTGGTAGTTGCCTTATTGACTTTAAAAGGTGACCTATCTACTTCCATACAATGTCCAGTAATACTTGAAATTCTGTCATCAGTCTAAAAGTGGATTCATATATGAAAAGGAGGAGGCCAATTAAGCTAATTAATATTAATAAATAAATAACTGATAATAGCTTAATGCATTATTCCTCTCCATTCTACCCTTAGTATATAAGAACACTACACATTCTGACTAATGTGGAAATACATTTAATATGATTGTACATGTATAGCCTATATCTGACTGCAAACCATCTTGGGGAGAGAGGAGTAGAGAGAGGGGAAGAAACTTTAGGACTCAAAATCTTATAGAACTAAATGTTGAAAACTAAAAACAAATAAAAAAAAATTTTTAAAGAATGCTGCATGTTCAACAGAGGAATCCACTAACTCATTAAAATATGAATTCCTTAATTTACATTCAAGGCCCTCTTCAGTTTGCTTCCACACCTCCTTTTTAGATTGGTTGCATACTAGTGTCCTCATACACTCTATGTTCAAGGCAAACTAGAATTATCGCCTCTTTTTTAAGATCTGTATTGATGTGTTTGTTCTTATATCACAATATCACAACTGAGAGACCATGGAGAACTGATCAGATAGGTGGAAAGAGAACTAGAAGAACATGGTTCATCAAAATCAAGGAAAGAAAGAGGGTCAAGAAGGAAAGGGTGGCCAACATTGTCAAATGCTGACATTTTAGGAGAAATGTTGATATTCAAAACCAGATTGAAATAAGATGAAAAGGGATACATGGTGATAAAGCAAATAAAACCCATATAGACCAATACCTGTTTTTTTAAGTTTAGCAATGAAGGGGAAGTTAGAAGAAAGGTAGTTTATTGAGGGGGCAGCAAGGTCAAAGGATGAATTTTCTTAGGATGTTCAGTGTCAGAATAGTGAAAACCAATTGGGGGAAGGAGTTAACTACAGATGGAGAAGAAACAATTGCTAAAGCAAGACCCTGCAGTATTGAATTCTAGGATCAGAGAACACAAGTATCAGCAAATGAGTCTGGCAAAGAAGAGAGCCACCTTGTTCTCCATGATGGGAAGGAAGAATCACAAAATGGATGTAGTTGCTGAGAAATTTTTGAGACATGGAGCAGGCATGTTAAAAGAAAAAATAATTTCTGTATCATGGCTTCCATCTTTTAATAACATAGGCAGTGCTGAGCATGAGGCCACATGCCTGACATCCCAGCTGCTGGAGGAGGCTGAGGTTGATTGTCCTGTCCACACAAATATTCAACTGAAAATAATCTGAACTACAAGCATCATATGAAGCGACAACAACCGGAAAAGCATATGTGACTTTGGGCTGTATACTGAGAGAGAAAGACACACAGACACACAGAGAGACAGAGACAAAGGAAGACAGAGGAAGTGCATGTGTCCAGGACCAGGGAGGCGATTGGTACTGATATACTCCATCATGGTTAGACCATAGGTGGAGTACTGTGTTAAGTGCCACATTTTAGGAAGGACATTAATCAATTGAAGAACGCACAAAAATGGCAGCCAGGAAAGTGAAGAGTCTGGAGATCACGCTATTTGAGAATCAGTCGAAGGAAAGAAAACACTTTAGGGGGATACTTCGCTTTCTTCAAATTATTTGAAGGCTTAATACATGAAGAGGGATTTGACTCATCCTGTTTCACTCCAGAAGTCAGGGCTAGGATCAAAGAGTAGAAGTTGCAAAGAAGTAAATTGAAACCTGTCACCAGGGAAAGCTTCCTAACCAACTGTTATCCAAAAGGGAAAGCTGGATGACTACTTGTCAAAGGTATTTTAGGGGAGATTTTTGTTCAGCCCAATGGCCTCTGACTAACCATGTCAATGGTCAATCTGTGATTTTGTGATCCAGTGCTTTAATTTTCATAGTGCTCTTTACACACATTATTTCATTCATTCTCTGAAATTCTTCTTATCTTTTGTCTTGCCATGCTTCACCTACTCTTATTTTTCAAAGATTACTTGCAGTGTCTCAGCAACCACATCTACCAGTTTTGTTTTGTTTTGTTTCCTGAGATAGAAACTCATGTGATGACTCCTAAATCTATTTTGGACCACTTGATAATAGCAAATGAGTTTATTGGAACTGTTCCTATAAATGTATTTTTGGCATTTCTTTAGTGTAGTATCTGTGCTGAAATAAATTTGTAATATTTGATTTTAGTAGGTTCTTTCTAAAATTGTTACTTATAGGCTTAATTACGTCCATGCAAAGGAAAGATTTATTCTTATCTTATAGAGTTTTTTTAAAATACCAAATAATTGATAATTTGGCTTTTACTCATATTCAACATAGAAAGTCATGGTTTGCTGTTTGAATTGTATCTGAACCCTGCTTGTATAAAATCGCTAATATCATCTATAATTTTAATAGCTTCCAAAGTATACATTTAAGATTTTCCAGATACAGGAGAGCCATTCCCAAATAATTCAGATGATAACTATTAATTAACTCAGTCCCAGACAGTCATAGCATACCAGCTGGCAAGGATGAACACTTGTGCTTCATGCCAACCATGCTGCAGAGGAAATGCAACTGATCAATTTGATGTAAAATCATTGAAGAACAGCTCTGGGAAGGTGTGAATACTACATATAGCTCATGGGTATGTTCAGCTTGCAAAGGAGAAAACCCTGGGTTGGGAGGAAGAGGGGGACCTGATAGCTGTTTCTGCCATTTGAAAGATTTCCATGTGAAAGAAAGATTAAACTTTGGTCTCTCCCAGAAAGTAGAGCTAAGAGCAATGGGTGGGAGATACAAAAGTTTTAGTTTTAAAACAAGGAAAATACTTCCTAGTAATTAGATTTATCCCCCAAAAAAGAGAGCAGGTTGCGTTGAGAGGTAGTGTGTTCCTCCCCCTAGAGCTATTAATGCAAAGGTTAGATGGTCATTTGTCAGAGTGTAGGAGGATTCATTTGAGGGAATAGAGATTTGACAGATGACCACTGAGGTTCCTTTCAGTTCTGAAAATAGGGAAAGACACTTTGAGATGGCTTCCATACAGAGCATATGGCTAACGATAATGGCAAAGTTCTTATAGCTAGGACTGGTGCTATTTCAGTGAATCAGCCATGGTAGATTCATTAACAGCAGATTATGGGATGAAATATGTAGGTCCATCTGAGTGCATGCAGCACACAAAGTGAGCAGCAGGAAAAGCAAGAATTATAACATAGCAACTAAAAAAAAACATTTATCGAATGAGAATGCACATACACTCGTGTTTCTAGCAGCAGAGGGAAGCTCTGGGAAATGGCTACCTCTAGGGGAACCTCCTAGAATCACTGGATGCAAGCTTTAGTGAGAATGCTGAAGGCAGTCCCTTTTCATTCAGACCACCCCGGGTAAGCAATTGAGAATCCCATCCATCTCTGTTGGGTATTACAGTAGGTCAACTGCTCAGGCAGGTGCAAACCATAGTCACTACCTAGCTGAGCAGGCATCCATAATCTTTCTGAGTTCACACAGTGGTTACCATTAGAGTTAAAACTGAGAGTGTCTTTTTTGTTCTTCTTGCCTTTCCATACTAAGTTTTTCCTATCTCCTACAACCAGTTCCTAGTTTTCAAATATGTCCCTGGATTTGAAACTGAGAAGTGTAACCTAGTGTTCCTCTGTGGGCTGCAGGGAGGGATTAAAGGATTCCAAGGCAGGCTCGACTTCTTGCCAAAATGTGTTCTGGAAACAATGTCATAAAGCAGATCCTTGTAAAGTAGATTATATTTCCCATGGAAACCATGTTATAATTGGAGGTTGCATTTTCAACCAGTAACTTAGCATTAAATAAATTACAAATATAACCAGCAATGTTCAAAAATACAATGGCTATAAAGCTCTATAATCAGTTACACTACTAAAATTGTGCTCTGTCCTATAAAATGGATTACAAATTGATTATGCCAGAGACCCAGATGTACTATAAAATGTACACAGAGCACATAAAAGTACAACTTTACTGTGTTGTAAACTTAACCTAAAATTAATATGCTAACTAGAATAAACATTTAACATTTAATTAACAATAATTCAAATTCATTTAAAGTCAGTATTAAAGTTACGTATGAAAGATAGCATGGCATAATGGATAGAGGACTGGACTCAGAGCAAAGAGGACCTGGGTCCAAGTCCCATCTCTGAGACATACTAACCATATGTCTTTGGTCAAGTCATTGAACATCTAAGTCTCCTAGGCAACTCTGTAAGACTATAAATTAGAGTGACAGAGGGAATTTTTTTCATCTAAAAGTTCCCTATAACCCATGATATTACTGCAGCAGTCCCTATTTCTACATTGCCCAAGGGAAAGGACTTTTGGCATGGTGGAAAGAAACCTGGTCTCTGAGTCAGGAAGATCTGAATTCCAGTCCAAGAAATAGAGATTTTAGAAAGACAGATTTGGATTCAATATAAAAAAAAACTTGTTAATTCTTAAAGGGGTGAAAAAATGAAATATTCTGCCTCAGAGAATAATGAGTTCCCCACTCACTAGAGGTCATCAAGTATTCTGACCATTTTCCAGGGATAGAGTAGATGATATTTCTGCATTGAGTAGGCGTTTGAGGTCCCTTTTCATTGCTGTGGATCTACCCTTCTACAAGTAAAACCAAGCAACGTCAACCAGAAAATGGTATATGGTATTGAGCCATTTTTTTCTCCATCGTTAACTTGTGGCCTTGATTGTTGTTAACTCAGAACACTTGCCCTTTTCATAGAAAAGTTGTTGAAACAAATTTTCATATCATTAGCACAGACTTTTTAAAAAATCTTTAAAACACCTTCCTCAGAATTAGTAAAAGAACGAAACAAAAAAGCACTCTCTAGAATATAATGTACTCCCTTTATTTGGAATTGGTAAGAAAACATCCACCAACTAAACAGATAAACATGGAGAGAATTAAGGTATAGGAATTAATTTTGAAGCAGAAAATAGTGAAATTTCAAGAAGTGGGATATGTGGGATATATATATATATATATATACAGTCTTACAAACAAAATAATCAACAGAAGGTATATTTAGGGGTCTGACTCATTAGATGTTTCAAATCACTGGAATACATAATCAGATTTTCTTGTATTTTGATTGTTTGATTAAAAACCACAATTTATAATAACCTTTCAGTTGGTCTTTTTAACAGCCATATTTTTGCCAAATTGACAGCAACATTTTGTGTCTTTTGCTCAGTCATATCTTTGCCCTCCCAATATGACTAAATCCTTTCCAAAGTGAATGCTGTTGGTTTTTAAGATACCAGTAATCATCTCATTAAGCTTAAACTTCAGTAGCTTCAAAGCACTGTCCCTGCCTTAACACTCTTCCCATTCTGGTCCATCCTCCATTCAGGTGTCAGATTGATCTTCCTAAACTTTACATCTGATCATGTCACCATTCTCTCCTCAAAAAATTCCAATGTCTCTCTATTGTCTCCAGGATCAGATATAAAATCTTCTGTTTGGATTTTAAAGCCCTTCATAATCTGGCCCTTCCTATCTTTCCAATCTTCTTACACCTTTCTCCCCTTCACATTCTCTTGCAGTTCAGTGACACTGACCTCCTTGCTGTTCCTCAAACAAGGCATTCCATCTCCCAACCCCATGAGATTTCACTGACTGTCCTTCATGTCTGGAATTCTCTCTCTCGTCATCTCTGCTTCTTAACTTCCTGGGATTGTTTCACATCCTTCCTTCTGCAAGAAGCTTGTTCAGATCCTCCTTAATCTCAGTACCTTCCCTCTGAGATTATCTCCAATTTATTCTGTATATATCATGAATGTACACAGCATGTTTTCTCCTCCATTAGACTGTGAGCTTCTTAAGAGCAGGTATTATCATTGCCTCTCTTTTTAGCCCCAGGGCTTATAAGGCACAATATCTGGAACACAGTAGGCACTTATTAAATTATTCTGTTGATTTGAGCCAAGTTTTTTGACTTGCCATTGTTTGAGAAATGGGAGCTATTTCCAAATGTCATAAAATCAAGTACAACTTTTGACTTGTTCATGTAACATCCGGTGATAACTCCATATGTTTTTATGAAATTGCTATACCAGAAATTCTGAAATAATTCAGGACCTGCACATTCTGATCACAAGCTGTTTTTCTTACATCAGTCACCTCCTGTTCAGATCTTCTGAGAGGTGACATTTCCATGATCCCATCTGTCCAAGTTGCCTCTTCTCACAGTCACATTGCTTCAGTGACATCTGAGGACCTTCCAAACTAGCTTAACATGGCCATCCATCTTCACTTGGTAAAATAGCCTTGGTGGAATTTGATTTTTCTATGGAAAGAGCCTGAAGGGAATTTCCCATGTTCATTCTGATATCATTTTGACATTTCTTGCCCTGGCTTCATATTTCTGTCTTCCACGGTACAGGTAACACTGTTAATATAAGCAATGGGGCAAGTATAATCTGCTAGATACCATTCTCCAGTTCCAAAGAAAAAGGATGGTAAGTGAAATAATGTGGCAAGGGTCAGTTAGTTCCATGGAAAATAATGTTAAAAAAAAATAACGATGAGCTGAAGGATGTCATAGTGTGGATTTGGGTCCTTATGTGCTGATGATGTTTTTGGAAAATGGTAACGGTCAGGGCAGCATTATGTGGAATTTGCCAGTAGCAGTAAATTCCCAGACTTCTAACCAGGAGCCCAGCTCCCCACTGCAGTATTCTGCTGATGCTGCATTCTCAAAAGTCAAAATAAACATTTCTCCCATATATTTTTTCAATTTAGAAGCAGAGACTATTTAATCAAAAAGCTTCTGGATCAAGTCAGTGAGGCAAATTTATCAAAGCAAGGGCACAAAAATTTCAATTAATGGTGCTTGACATCATACAAATTGCTCATTTTTCTGAAATGTATGTTAAAAATGATCTTGAAAGGAACTATTCAATGCTTTCCATTTATATATTTTGGTAATTATAGCCCCCAGACTTATCTCTCAAAACCATCTTTATGTTTCCCTTCACAAGAGAAAGCTATAGGGCATTTTCCCCACCCCCATCCCTACAATTCAATTGAGTTTATATCTTGCAGCTCACTTTGACAAAATACAAACTAGAGTAAATTCAATAAAGAGTTCTAAGTTCAGAGTTTTATTTTCAGTCTTGTTTCGCTTCCCTTGAAAAATATAACAATCACAGGATGATACAAGGATCTTGGCTCTGATGCCTGTATGTTATGTGACATACATCTTTCAGGCCAAATTCACCAGCTTTCCATAGCCTTCTCCAGATGTTCAACTGAAAACATTCATTTTTAAAATAGAAAATGAGGGGGTTGGAATAGTCGATCTCTAAGGCCTCTTCCAGCTCTGACAGTCTATGGTTCTATGAAATTCTTTCATTTTTCAAAACAGATTATGGTGGCCTGTTGTAATCTCAAAGGAATGGATAATGCTTTGGTGATTTTTTATTCCATGTATAAGTAGCATTTATTATATGTATTTACTGCGGAAATATTTATAGCGGTTGTATAATGATGCTCTTACTAGACATGGTATGCCAGACTGTGGTTTGGAAGTTTTCCTTTATTGTGGCTTACTTTGTCTTTAACAATGCATGTGGCGTGTACAGTATATTCTCAGATCAAATGTTACTGAACAAACTGAGTTGTTTGGCTCCGCATGTGTCAGGCTTTCCAAGCACACACATGCACATACATACACACACACATACACACACCATATATTTTTCTGAACTATATCTATAAGTACAAGTCTCAGAAGTGCTTCATTGCCATATTTTCCGAGCTAGATAACATACGATATCGTAGAGTTGTTGCAAGTGGAAACCTTCCATGTTTGATACTTTTAGAAGAACTATAAATATAAGCAATCCAATTTATCCATGATGAATGCTGCCTTCCAAATTCTAATCATATCTGTCCTTAGTTATAGCAATTTCCAATAAAAAAATCCTTTGGTGATGCTTAGACACATATCATTTTTAAGACCTAGAAATAAAGACCTGGACTTGGGCCAGTCACTTGAATTGTGGGGATATCCATTCCAAGAATATCTTTTACAGTTATCACTGCTCACTTGTCGCCAAGATCTATTGGCCTTACCCAGCTTCCTTACCACTGGAAAATCATTTTATTTTCTAGTATTTATCTTGTTCGTCTTGTGTGCTTTCTGCCTTTCTAAAAAGTTGTTATTCAGCCTATTCTTCTAAACAAATCTGTGGCAGTCTGGGTCTCAAAAATCTAAATGACCATTTCAGCTTCCTTATTACCTCTTCTTCTGGATTAGATGTTAATTCTTTTTGTAAGGACTGAGTTTCCAAAGTTTCCACTACTCACCAATGTAACTGCCATAAGACCATAAAAGTTCCAATTAAATGATGACTGTTTTCATTTCATCATGACTCTATCATAGAGACCTCTATGGTACAAAAGCAAAGGTGTGTCATTGTTCCCATCCCTGAGCAGACTGGAATAGACTCATATTTTTCACTAGTTTTGCTAAAGCTTAGGAAGGTGTGGTCCAATGGGTGAATTAGGAACTGGTCTCATGGAGTCAAGAAGACATGGGTTCTACTCTCTGACATATACTGGCTATGTAAACCTACGTAAGCCACTATATTTCTCAGTTCTCTAAGATTATAAGTTGCAAAGACAAAGCCAACCTGCATTGGTTGAGGGAGCTTCCTCACCTAGGAACTCCTTATATCAATGAAATTACAGGTTTCCCTAGGAGGGGTCTTTACAGGTAACCAAGTCAATTTCTTCAAAAGCTTTTTTTTCAGGATCTGCATTTAGGGGTGAGGGTGGTGTTTTTACATGTAAAATGACTGAACCTTTTGCCAGACTAAGAATGAATGATTTACTGATCCTTGACTTTCTGAGATCTACTTAGGTTATGACATCTGTGGGCAGTTAAAACAAGTATGACATTTTCATGACTATTTGTGTAGAGCTTGTAAGCTCAGTTAGTTTCTAGAGTATTTGTTCTCAAACTGCTAAATTAGTCATTAGTCAATCATGTTTCAAAGAATCATGAATGTCTACATTGACAAGTGATTTTAGAGGGCAACCATTCCAAAATCACTACAGGAATCTCAAATAGAAATGGGGGCCACTAAGCCACACATAAGGATCCCTCCATGAAACATATTGACTTAGAAAACTACATGTTAACATTATCTATGTTCCACTGTATTTGTATTTGTCTTGTTAAATATTTCCCAATTATAATGGCATTCAGGAGTTTTAGGCTGGATGTCTGACACCTTCAGCTTACCTATTTTCAAAGAGGGAGACTCATTGCCTCACAAGTCACCCAATTCCACTGTTTAAGCTTTGTTTAGAAGTTTTGTCTTACATCAAGCCGTTCATATCTTTAGCACTTGGTCAACCTCCCCCTCATCTCAAACTTATTCAAAGGATAGCCATCTGTTTGCGTTTACTAGCTTGTGTACCAGATTGTTACCTGAATTTTGTAAATGAATACCATTTCATAGTGTCCAACAAAGCTTTTTAATACAACCAAATCTATAAAAAATATCTGCTAAAAACAAATTCCCCAACCTGCCATTCAAAACTTTGCCTAGTGTAGCCACCCCCTACAGTTCCTGGCTTATCTCATATTATTTCTATTCATGAACTCACAATTCCAGGAAAACTAACCAACTAGCTATTTCTAGTACATAATGACAGTCAGAGGTACAGTGGGAAAAGAGTAGGAATTTGCTCCATCAAATTGAGGACTCAAACTGGGGTCCTGGGACTTGCATTTGAATCCTGGCTCTGACACTTAAAAGCCTGTGTAACCTCAGACACATCACTTAACCTCTCTGGTCCTCAGTTTCCTCATCTTTAAAATGAGGAGGTTGGGCTAACTAACCTCTCAGGTCTCTACTAGCTCTAGATCTATGATCCTATGATGATACTCCATGTCCCACTACCAAGTATTTGCAAGTGGTTCTCTATATCTAAAATGCACACCTTCTTCACCTCTGACTCCTAGAAATCCTGCCTTCACAGCCCCGATGAAGTACTACCTGCTATATGAGATATTTTCTGATCCCAGTCATTAGCACTTTCTCCCTCTCAAAGTTACTTTACGTCATTTCGTACACATTCTACATCTATACATGTTATATCCCTCAAATAAAATACAAGCTCTTTCGAGGTCAGGCACTGGTTCATTTTTATCTTTGAATCTCCCCAGTATCTGGCACACTACCTTTTACATAGCAGTTACTTAATGAATTCAATTACTTTGTTGAACTGGTATCTTTTGCTGTGGTGCACCATTAAGAAAGGAAGGAAGGAAAAGAGGCAACTAGAGGACATAGTGAATACAGTGTTGGACTTGGAGTCAGGAAGATCTGAGTTCAAATCTAGCCACTGACACTTGATGGATGTGTGACCCTGGGCAAGTCTCTTAACCTCTGTCTGCCTCAGTTTAATCAGAGCATCTTCCTCCCAGAATTGTTGTAAGGATCAAATGAGACAATATTTGTAATGTACTTTAGCAGTGTCTGGCACTTGGTTGATGGTTGTCCTTCATTTTCGAAGAGAATGAAAATGCTAGTTAAGTTATAGCACGTCTGACTGTGATTGATCAGACCAACATGAGCACAGAATGCTCTACCACAGGTTTGGCACAAATAGACCATGGGACATTTGCAGTGGATTCTGGAAATTTGGGCATCTTGTGTTTCTTTTGAGCTACTTCAATTCTGCTTTGCTAATAGAGCACAGCATCTTCTTTGATGAAGACGCTGGGCAGTCCTGTGCCAATGTCTCCCATGTCACACAATCAATTTCAAAGTTCTTAAGAGAGATCTTGAGAGTATCCTTGCATCATTTTTTCTGACCACTATGTGAGTACTTACCCTGTGTGAGTTCTCCATAAAACAGTCTTTTTGGCAAGTGGACATTTAGCGTTCAGACAATGTGCTCAACTCATCGGAATTGAGCTCTCTGTAGTAGAGTTTGAATGCTTAGCAATTTAGTTTGAGAAAGAACCTCAGTGTCTGGTACCTTATCCTGCCAGGTAATCTTCAAAATCTTCCTAAGACAATTCAAGAGGAAGCAAGTCATATTTCAAAGGTTTCAAAGGCATACAACAATGACATCAGCACTACACTGTAGACCTTCAGTTGAGTAAGCAGCTTAATACCTCTTCCGTCCCACACTTTCCTTCAGAGACTCCCAAACCCTGAGCTACCTCTGGCAATGTGTGTGTCAACCTCATTATCAATGTGTACATCCCTAGAAAGTATACTGCCAAATTAAGTGAACTTATCTATAGCAATCAAAATTTCTCTATTTGCTGTACCTGATGGTTACATGTAACTTTTGGATGGTGTGATGCTGGCTGATGGATCACCTGTGTTTTCTGGGTGTTAATTGGTAGGCCAAAATTAGCATAGGCAGAAGAGAATCTATCCATACAGTATCCATGAGATTGTTGCATCTCATCTTCAGAGACTACACTGAGTATACGATTACCTGCAAACAAAAAATCATGTACCAACACTCCCTCCACTTTAGTCTCTTGAAGCCTTTTCAAATTGAAGACTATACCATTCATGCAAGTAGCTGACATTAATGATGTGGTCATACTCATTGAAGGCATTTTTGACAACATTGCTGAAAACATCATACTGAGAAAGGATGAGAGCAAGCACATGGCCTAGTTTCACTTCACTGGTGACTGGGAAAGCTCGAAAGCATCATCCATTATCCACAATTTTTGGCACACTAATGATAAGGGTCTCCAGGTCTTCATAAAACTTTTCTTTGACTTCATTAGGATTCATCATGGTGGCAGCATAAACACTGATGATGGTGGTGTGGTGTTTTCCTTCAAGTGACAATTACATTGTCATGTATTTGTCACTCACTCCTTTTGGTAAGCATACAAGTTTGTTGACTAGATTAGTTTTGACTGCAAAACCTATGCCAGTTCATGGAACTGTTCATTGTTCACCGTGGCCACTCCGGAAGAACATATATCCAGTTCTGTCTCCAGTAAGCTAGCCTTCCTTGGCCAGCCTTGTTTCACTCAGGTCTGCTATTTGGATGCGATACCTACCAAATTCTCTCACAAGAGCAATTTGTCTTTCATTTCCATTGGATTTTGTGTTGCCTTTAAGTATTCACACATTCCATGTACCAAGTGGAATCAGCTCTGCAGAAGTTTTTGTACATTTTTGTGTACATGTGTTTTGACTACAGGTTGTGATCCCACCTACTGAGGTAATCAGGTCAGGGTTGAATAAGCAGACTATGTTTAGGGCACCTTTTCTAGCCCCTCCCTCACACCAGAAGCTGAGCAGAGTGATTCTTGAAAGACTGCTGAAACACCCAGGGGCTGTTGAATCCCATTGCCACTTCCAGTAAGAAGAGTACTCTGTGTCCTGGGCTACCTGTGTACAGGGTTGTGACTACAGCTCCCACTGTATCTTCACCTGCTCTTTTATCACTTACCTGTCACCACAGAACTTTGAGATAGGCAAAAATGGTAAAATAGTATGGGTTATGTCTTTTGGTTCTTGCGGAAAGATGAATTTAGGGAGGCAGAGTTACACGAAGTAGTAGGCCTCCCTCTCTCTTCCACGGTCATCACAGTCCAGTGGCAGGACAGAGTCAAGATAACTGGCTCGAGATGGAGTGAATGACCTTGGTCTCTTGGATATCTAACCAAGCTCTAAGCATTCTATAACACCCATATCAGCTACCTTCATGACCACTGGAACAAATTGTTCTTATTCACCCATTCCACGAAGGGAAGTCTTCACATGCTTGGGTAGACAGCCTCCTAAATCATTGATGGGTTTAAACACATCGGTTACCCTCACTGGCACTTAGTAGGTGCTTAATAAATGCCTATTTGGTTCCTTCTTTTTCTGTAGTGCACCACTAAGATGACCACTCTGAGATACTTTTACAAGTCTAATAACTACTCTCTCCCATTATCTCAGATGAGCCAGAAGGAAGGCACATCATCCTCAAAGACTGCTTTTATAGTCATTCAGTAATCAGCAAAAATTAAGGAGGCATTAAGAGATGCTGTCAGAGGAAGTTTATATCTAATTGCATTAATAAAAAGGTACTTGAACATATATGATATCTTACATGGAGTTGGCTGTTCATCGCAGAATAGTTAGAGAGACTGCTATAAATCATTCTGACACACTTTGTTCTAAGTTCAGCTTGCAAGATAGTAGCTTCTATCACAGTTCTGAAATTGCAAAATGAATAGTAGGATATAGTCAAATTACTTTTCTGACAAACAAAGTACGGGGCGGGGGGTGGGGAGGGTTTGAGGTGAGAAGATCTAAAAGGACGAATTCCTAAGAGATTGAAACGTGACTGGAAAACCAATCATTCAGAGGATACCACATTCCCTGTGGTTTCTAAGAGATGCCAAAATTGTTTGATGGTGCTTAGCCATACTTGTGGCTAACCATCCTGTTAGGATTATTTTCTGGTAGGATTCAGAGTTCATGGCTACGCCTGTGGACATGAGGGCATAAATTAATTTACTTGTGAAGGTATGATTGCTCCACCTGTTATAGTCTGTCCACGTTCTACATTTTCATCAAGTGTCACCAATTAGTTTGCAAAACATAACTGAAGAGTGAAAATTGAGGTGCAAAGTGTCTGATTCATGGAGGAAATTGGTTATGCCCAGTGATTTTTGTTGCAGCTTTAAATATTCTCTTATTGAATTGATTAAATAATTAGAACTGCTACAAACATGTCAGATGTTATTTCACATCAAATTTCAACTGATGCCTTGGAATGGTGGAAGCCTTAGGATCGCAGAATTAAAGCTGAAAGAGACTTTAGGGGTCAGCTAGTCCAGCCTCTCATTTTAGAGAGGAGGCCTTGAGGGGAATAAGGGACTTCCCCAAGGTAAAACAGATAGTAACTCTCAGATCTAGCATTTGAACACAGATCTTCTGATTCCAAATCCAGGTCTCCTTCGCACTGTGCCATGCTCTCTGGTGATCAGATAGCTCAAATTATTTATAAGTTCTTCCTCATGGTATTCCAAAATTTCCCTGAAATTTTCCCTTATTGACCTAGCTAGTCTTTTATGGCCAAGTAATCAAATTCCGCTTCTACTTGACAACATTTCAAATATTTGAAGTAAAGAAGTATGTTCCCTGGCAGCACATGCACCACCCTCTCCTCTGCCAAAGATATCTATTCTTTAAGCCAAATGTCACTGCGTTGTTTTTTCTTCTGATTGATGAATCCCTGGCTCCCACAATCATCTCATGAGGTGCCCCAGCCATGCTCACTTCACTCAGACTTCACCCCTCAATACTTTCACTCTCTAGATTTCCCACCTCCTCACCTGCAGCCCTGCCCTTGCATAAGGAGTGTCTTCCACCATTTCCAGCTCTGTTGTATGTGTCTTCCCTCATTAGAATATAAGATTTTGAGGGCCAAGACTACGTTTTTTTACTTCTATTTGTATCCACACCATTTAGCACAGTGCTTGGCACACAATAGGCACTTAATAAATTATTTATCTATCCACCAACCAATCCTTTCAAACAGAATTATAGGGAAGACCCATTAGCTTCATGGAGGATAAAACCAACTTTAGCAGATACATAGTGTGGATGTTTCAAGCCAATAGAGCAGAACAGAGAGAAGTGCATTTGGAGTGATGGTAGGCACTCCATAAGAGTGAAAGAGGTTAGAAGGATGACCTAAAGGCAACAGAAATTATCTCTAGGGTTACACAAGGTATAGTGTGCTAGAAAAGGTAATAGGCATGGAATGAGACCTGACTTTAAAACCTGGCTCTGCTACTTACCACATAAATGTTTTTGTTGTTGTTCAGTCATCCAATTGTGTCCAACTCTTCATGACCCCACAGATCAAGAGCATGCCAGGCTCTTCTATCCTCCACTATTTCCCAAAGTCTAAGTACATTTTCGTTGGTCTCTATCCATCTCTTTCTCTGCAATCCCCTTTTCCTTTTGCCTTCAGTCTTTCCCAACTTAAAGATCTTTTCCTAGGAATCTCATTTTCTCATTATGGCCAAAAGTATTTAAGCTTCAGTTTCACTATTTGGTCTTCCAGTGAATAGTCTGAATTAATTTCTTTAAGAATTTTATCTCCTTACTGTACAGAGAATTCTCAAAAGTTTTCTCCAGCACCATAGTTCAAAAGACTCAATTCTGTGGTGCTCAGCTTTCCTTATAGCTCAACTCTCACAGCCATATTTTGCTACTGGAAAAACCATAGCTTTGATTATACAGATCTTTGCTAGCAAGGTGATGTCTCTGCTTTTTAGTATGCTGTCCATTTTTCCCATAGCTTTCCTTCCAAGGAGCAAGTGTCTTTTAATTTCATGGCTACAGTAGCTGTTTGCAGTGATCTGTGAGCTCAAGAATATAAAATCTAACACTGCTTCCATTTCTTCTCCCTCTATTTGCCATGAAGTAATGGGACCAGTTGCCAAGATCTAAGTGGTTGGTTTTTTATGTCAAGCTTCAAGCTAACTTTTACACTCTTTTCTTTCACCCTCACCAAGAAGCGTCTTAATCCTTCTTCAATTTCTGCCATCAGAGTTGCATCATCTGCATTCCTGAGATTGTTGATATTTCTTCCAGCAACCTTAATTCTGTTTTTGATCCATCCTGCCCAGTATTTTAGATGTTATACTCTGCAAATGAATGAAATAAAATAAAGTGACAATATATATCCTGTTGTACTTCTTTTCCAAACATACTAATCAGTGTCTCATGTTTGGTTCTTGGCCCACATAGAGGTTCCACAAGAGACATGGAAAATGATCTGGTACTCCCATCTCCTTGAGGACTTGCCACATTTTGTTGTGATCTGTGATCCACCTGGTCAAAGGCTTCAGTGTAGTTACTGAAGCAGAAGTAGATGTTTTTTTCTGGAACTCCTTCCACAATCCAAGGAATGCTGGTGATTTGGTCTCTAGTTCCTCTATCTCTTTGAAAATCAGCCTGCTCTTCTGATAATTCTTGATTCTCATATTGCTGAAGATTAGCTTGCAGAATCTTACGTGTAACCTTGCTGGTAGACATAAACTGATCTCTTTCAATCCAGTGGCCACTGTTGAATTTTCCAATTGCCTCTTAAGGTTCACTTGACTTCATTCTCCAGGATTTAGGGATCTACATCAGAAAGTACACCATCATGTTTATCAGTGATGTTAAGATATTTCTTGTATAGTTCTGTATATTCTTACCATACCTTCTTAAGCTCTTCTAATTGTGGTAAGGCCCTACCATTTTTGTCTTTTATCATGTCCACTTTTGCATGAAACATTTCCTTGATATGTCTAATTTTTATGAAGAAATCTCTTATCTTTCCCATTCTATTGTTTTCATCTGTTTCTTTGCATTGCTCATGTAAGAAAACCTTCTTATCTTTCCTTGCTACTTTCCAGAATTCTACATTCATTTAGATATATCTTTCCCTTTCTCCTTTACCTTTCACTTTCCTTCTTTCTTCAGCTACTTGTAAAGCCTCATCAGAAAGCCATTTTGCTCTTCTGCTCTTCTTTTTGTTTGGAATTTTTTTGTTGCTGCCTCTTGGGCAATTTTGTGACCCTCCATCCATAGTTCTCCAGGCACTCAGTCTCCCAGATCTAATCCCTTAAATCTATTCATCACTTCTTCATATTCATAAAACATGTGCCATCTCCAGTCATCCTGATGAATATCTGGTCATTGGACCCAGATGGCTCAGGAGAAGAAAGTGAGGTTGGTGACTTTGCATAGCCCTCCCTCATTCAAATCAAAGTCAACTGCAAGTCATGTCATCATCTTGATGTCACGGTCCTCTTTGAGAATGAAGGACAAACTCAACAGCAACAATCTATTTAGCTCACATGGATACAGTTGGATGGTTTTCTCTACTCTCTTCAATTTAAGTCTGAATAAGAAGCTCATGATCTGAGACCCAGTCAGCTCTAGTTCTTGTTTTAACTGACTATATAGAGCTTCTCCACATTTTGCTGTAAAGTATATAATCAATCTCCAAATCATTTAACGTCCCTGGACCTTACTTTCTTCATCTGCTAAATGAGAAGATATCTGCAAAATCACAACTAATAGAGGCCTAAATCTATTGATCCTATCAGATCTTCCAACTTTAAATCCTTTGAGCCTACAAATTGTCTTCCTCTTTCAGAAACCATGATAAGATCAGAGAAATTCAGTGCAACTGTACAATGGAAATCCAATGCATCCCATGATCAGAGGAGTAAACAGATTTTTAAAAAAATCAGAAGTAAAGGATCTCAATAAGACTTGGGAATAAGTTCTGAGTGGGATTGAAAATGTTATGAGATTATATAGAGATGTCAACCTCAATCTACTGTGGGCTAGAATCATAAGCTTGTAGATTTATTGGTAGAAGGCACATTAAAGCCAATCTAATCCAGTTCCCCAATTTTATATATGAAAAACTGAGACCAAGGGAAGTGAGGTGAGTTGCCCAGGGTCATGTAGCTGGGAAGAGCCCAAGGTAGGATATAAACAGTTCTTCCTGCCTTTAAGTCCTACACCCTATCAATGATTCCATGCTGTCTTTTTTCAAGAGTCCATTCCCTAGCATTCAGCTATCTATTTCTACATATGGTCCTTGTTTTGTTTCTCCATAATTTCCTAGTAAAGATTTCATGCTAATCTCCTCCTACCCGAGGAATTCTCTCACAGAACCCACCTCTTTTTTTCTTACTTCGAATACCCTTTGCAGACTTCTCCACTGACCTGCTGCTATTGCCTACAAATTCTGAGGTCGTCTCCCAAAGCAAAGTCCTATTCAGGTCAGCTTTCCCTTGCAATATCCCTTGTTCTTTCTCCAACATTCATCTGTCCTTTCTCCCCAAGCTCTCCCAGATGTTCTGTATTAATGTAACTTCTGAAGATAATGCTTTAACCCAAAACAGTAATTATAATGATAGAAAATTCAATCAATAATCAAATAGAAAAATGCTCAAAATACTACTAATTAGAGAAATTCAGGCTAAAGAAATTTTGAGGTTGCACCTCACATATATCGCATTGACAAAGATAACCAAAAAAAAGGAAAATAACAAATGTTAAAGGGGCAGATGTTTTCCTTTGGTAAAACAGGCACATTAATGCACCATGGGTCGAGCTATATATTGGTCCAGCTATTTTGGAAAGTAATTTAGAAGTGTGCCAAAGTAATCTATACCCTTTGACCCAATGATATCACTAGTAGATTCGTACTTTAAAGAGATCAAAGAAAAGGAAAAGGGTCCACAAATATAAAATTCTTCTAGGAGTTCTTTTGTGTAATGGCAAAGAACTAGAAAACAAATGGGTGCCATAGATTGGAGAATGACTGAACAAGTTGTGATATATGAATAAAATAGAAGGTTAGCATGCATAAAAATGATAAAAGGGGCAGTTTCAGAAAAAATGAATTGCCACAGCATGAAGTGAGCAGAAACAGAACAATTTTTACTCTAACAACAACAACTTTGTTCAAACAAACAACTTTGAAAGACTTAAGAGCTCTAATCAAGGCAATAACCAACCATGATTCCAGAGGACAGATAATAAAGAAGGTTACCCATCTCCTTTCAAAAAAAGAAAAAAGATTAAATATACAGAATGAAACACACATTTTTGGCATAACCAATATGGGTTGTTTGCTTTCCTTAATAATGTATATTTGTTATATGAGATTTGGTATTTTTTCTTTTTTTCTTAATGGGGGAGGGAGATGGGAGCAAAAATATATTTTTGTTAGATAAAAAAATTTTAAAATTAAAAAATAATTTAAGCCATCAGGCAGGCCAATTAGAGAGAAAGATTTCTACAAGGGGACTTTTCTAGCAGAATACTTCAAATTCTATCACATAAGTGAACAGAGAGTGTAAGCTAAAGAGATCTTGAGTACCACTTAGCAAAAACAAGAGATAAGAAAACATTTTGAAAAAAGTCACCACTATTGCATGATCCACTTCATCCTTTGCTATTTGTTTGGTATCTGGATTTGATTTTTACTTTTTTAAATTCAGTCAGCATTTGAAGAGCATTTTACACTTGGCCTGGTGCCTAGCAACCTTTTTTTTTTTTTTTTTTTTTTTTACTGATTATTCTTAACAACAATTCTGTAAGGTGCGCTGAAAAGATTAGCCCCATTATGTAGCTGAGAAAACCAAGGTGCTGAGAAAGTCAGTAACAGCAAGTATGATAGAACCTGGTTGGGGAGCCAGTCAATTCTTTACTGTGTTCTGTCACATTTATTATGGTTGTTACTAGTAATGATAAAAATAATTATATGCTCATTAAATATGCCTTTTCCTCATAATAACCTCGTTTGATTTCTAGTAAGGGAGTGATCTTACACTGTTTTAGAAATCAGAATCTCCCCTAGTCTCAATGACAGCTGAATTGGTATAAAACGCAGTCAGTCCTGGGTTTTGTTTTTTTTTTATTTTAGCATCACCACCCTCTCTGACATGCCTAAAGTTACTTCTTTTTTTTAAAAATGTCAAAGCATTTACTTTGAATTGATACATTTCCTATCAAATAACAGTTATACAGACATGACAAGGCAACCTGGTATTTCCTACTTTTCATTAATAGGATTTTCATTTCTTAGTTAGAGTGGATTCTTAACCTAGGATCCAGGGTTGTTTTCAGAGGTTATGCAAACCTATTTGATTAAAAAGATATTACACCTTTATTTTCACTCAATGAAATTAGTATTTCCTTCAATTATTTAAAAACACTATTCTGTGAAAGGGTTCTTAGACTTCACTCTGCCAAAGGAGTCCAGGATGCAAAAAGAGGTTAAGAATTCCTGCTTCAGAGGTATTTCTACGCTGATACTTGAATGGGATTGATGATTTTATGACTGTGATGACACTTTCCACCCGTGCAGATACACACTCATCCAAGCTTTCTCATCAAGGGCAAGTTTGTGTGTGTTTTCTCCTAAATGCACTGTGGAAAATCAAAAGAGCATTCATTCTCTTGTTCTTTCAGTTCTTTTTTTGCGGGGGAGGGAATATCAATGCACCACTTATCCTATCTACCTGCAAAAAGATACACACACACGCACACACGCACGTATGTACACATGGGGCTGGAAAACCCTGTCTCACTAAAGGGTCACAGTTCCAGATTCACGCTGCGTGGCCTCTAAAGAGAGGGGACAGACTCTTTAACATTATCTCTGGCTCTTTACTCCCAAACCAAGAGTAGAACTTTATGAACAATTGCTTAAACAAAGTTTAGGTTTTGTCTGTTTCTAGAGTCTCCCCAAAAGGCATCATCAAGGCCCTCTTAGTAAGGTACTCAATGTATAATAGAGACCAAGTATAAGATTGCTGTTTATCACCTCCATCACAAAGCAAATGCTTAAAGCACAAAACATTTATAAGTGCACATTGACAAAAGCTTATAACCTAATAAAGATACTTAAAGCATGGTCAGCCATTTCCCTTTCACCTCAGCTCTGCACCATTCCAACAGATCCCTCAGGGTTCAATGGCAAGGTCTTCTGGCAAGTCAGGCTAATGATTGGGCTCCTCTTTCTGTCCATGGTTATCGTGTCCAAGAAGGTTGTAGTTGCAGAAACTTCTTCCTACTGCTAGTCTGTTACACATGGTCTGATCAACCCTCTTTTCATGACTTCAAATTCTCAAGGAGTGCTACTATTTCCTCATGTGGTAGAGGAACATCCAGTAGAAGATATGGTAAAGTCCAGTTGTGGTAGTTCTGCTACATTGTTGATAGGAACAACTGACTGGTAGATTTATTCCATCACATATTTATTTGTTATTCTCCTTCTGGTTTTATTTATAAATATTCTTGTAATAATCCTGAAAAGATGGTTGTTTTCAGTTGTTTCCAGTCACATTGGACTCTTTGCAAACCCATTTGGGATTTTCTTGGCAAATATCCTGGAGTGGTTTGCCATTTCTTTCTTCAGCTTATAGATGAGGAAACTGAGGCAAACAGGGTTAAGTGACTTTCCCAGTCTCACATAGCTAGTAAGTGCCTGAAAACAGACTCAGAAAGATCAGAGTTCAAAGTCCAACTCGGACACTTACTTGCTATGTGGCCATGAGCAAGTCATTTAATCTCAACCTCAGTTTCCTTACCTAACGTCACCTCCATCATCAAGTTGTTGAGAGAGTCAAATGAGAAAATAAATGTAATGTGGTTTGTAAATGTCAAAGTGCCATATAAATGCTGTTATCATGATTTCTATTATAGAGACAATATGAATATGCATATGTTTCAGCTTTCCAATAACATGTCAATTATCTCATTCATGTGTTGGCACAACTCAGCTTAGAAGGCCCATTAAAGCTTATACTCCTTTGGCACATCCTAGGACAACCTGGAACAAGTACAACACAATAAATAGGCACCGAAACAAGATGTGAGGGGAGGACTTTGATGACACTTCAGTTTTTTTTTCAAAAACACATTGATATTTCATCACCCTGTTGACATTAAAGTCATGAAAGTAGGATTGCTGCAATCATCTGAACTTTTTATCATTATAAATTTTTCAGGAGCTTAAATGTTGTCTGCAAGAATAGTCTCTGGGCTGCAAGCTAGCAGACTGGCATTTCATTTTAGAACTCTTTATCACATTCAAAATCAGTTCTGCCAATTTTAATTTGATGGTTTAAAAAACTGAAATATATTGGTATCTTGATTTGCATTCCTTCCCCTCAGCCCCAGCCCTGCTCTAGTTTGATTTTTAAATGTTAGAAGAATGAGAGCCCTATTCTGTAGTCAACTTTTCACAACAGTAGTTCTACATACTGAGTACACCGGAGTCAAAGGATCACAGACTTGAGGACTCCTCAGAGATTATCTGGTCTAATCATCTCATTTTTCCAGCAGTATCAAAAATTATCTCAAAACAGACTTGTTAAATCCCAGGCAATACAATGTGTTTGAACAGTACATGCTTTCATGTACAGCATCAACTGCTTTTATTAGAAAGGATACATACAGGCCATTATCAGAGAGATTTATTTTGAAAGATGCCACTTCCTTCTTTCCCTGGGGACTTTCCTTTTCCCTACAAAAGCCCTTAATCTGAGGGTAAGATTCAACTTCTAGTCTCTCTTTCCCAGTCCCAACAAAGTGAGTTGAAAGGACATTCACGTCTCTCTCAAAACAATGAGTGGGATGGCCCTTACAGTGTTAGTTTCCCATTCTGGGTTCAAGAATGATCTGACCAGAAGTGTAAAGATTTGGGGACTAATATTCAGGGGTTGCTGTTCATATACATAGAAGATTCTTGCTGACTCCACACGTTCTTACTACTACTGATGCTTCTTGACTAGGGACAACATTTCATCAGACTACTGACGTATCATTTCTGACTGGGAACAGATTTGTCTTCTTCACAAAGATGATGCCACTCAGTTAGCTATTTTTATTCATTCATTCATTCACATGTTTAATTATTGGCCATCCCTGTGCTTGTGATTTCATTAGAGTAAGGAACATCCAATGTAAAAAAATCCCTCTACTAGTAGCAATTCCTCTGATACTTACGGTCTTAAAGTACTTGTAGTACTGAGGGTTTAAGTGGCTTGTCCATGGTGTATGGAAAACTAGTATGTGGAAAAGACAGGACTTGACCAAGAATTCATGACTCCAAGGTTGATCCACTCATTGTACCACGCTGCTTCTTCCGAGCGCTTATACCTAATTCATAGGGAACCACATATACTCTGAAGGTTAGAATTGCAAATATCCTATCAATACCTAAAGCCACAATGAGGAAAAAGGAAAGGAACAAAACCTTTAGAACCCTAGAACAATCAAGGATTTTTTTTATATATAGACTAAGAACCATATTATCTGAACTAAGTCACTCAATCTGAGATGTAGCACACCAGGGTGGAAGTAGCACATGCCTTTGAAATGACAAAACCTGAGATCAAATTCCTCCCCTCCCTTTGGGTCACTTACTATCTATGTGAACTTGGGCAAATCACTTAATTTCTTTTGGTCTCAGTTTTCTTATCTGTAAAATGAGAGCATTAGAGCAAATGGCTCTAAAGTCCCTTCCAACTTTCAATCTATGAACTGTGCCATTATTAACCATGTACTGGCCAGACATTCCATTAAGTTCCCTTCAGAACCTTATTATATCTCACACTTCTTTCTGTGGGTCAGTGACAAAACACCAATCTTTAGTTTAAATGCTAGAACTCAGAACATATTTGCTGCAATGCTCACTTCATTTCAGTGTAGGGTTGGTATTTAATTGTAAATTACAGGTCCTATGAAGAGTTTTATTACGGTTTTCATTTTCAGTTGTTTGCTCATTCCTATCAATATTTCCCCACCAATCTGCAATTCTGAGGTCATTACACAGACGCTAATGCTAATGGGTTATATTATGCTTCTGTTCCACAACAGTGCACGTTTTTTAAAAACATAAAGAGCCCATTTTGCAGATGCTCATATAGCCTCCCAGAATAGAATCACTTACATTCTACAATGAAACTAAACCTTGATTTCTGTTCCAGCCACCAAGTGTTCAGAAATTTCAGAGGAAAAAAAACCCTAAATTAATCAACTCCTCAGCTTTTTTTCTGCCATTTCCATGGTTTGGATGAAGGATGGGTATCCACAGCCCTGTCGATGCAAACTAATGGCCTGCTTACAGCAAAACCCAAGCAAATGACAAAAGCAGAGGAGCAGATGTCTCCAAGAAGAATGATCCCCAAGACTGTCATTATCAAACTGCCCAGTGTCACAATGTCAATACTGATCACAGGGAAAAAAAGAGGGCTGTAAAAAGGCAAAGTCACCAGCTGCACATCTGTCTGGTAGTGTAACTCAGAGCAAGGCCAGGGTAGCAGCGCTACCGATTCCCTTTAAAAGGCAAGAGTCCATTGCAAAAGCAAAACACACTCCATCTCCTTCTAGTTCATCAGAGAGTTGAGAGATCACAGCTTACATGTCGTATTGTACCATAGAGCACATGTATTTTACCACAAGAAAATATTCCTTGTGAGTCTTTCCTGTGACTTGGGACAACCCAGACCAGAACACATTTCTCCCTGATATTCTGGTTTTTAAAAAACCCAGGTGAAGGAATACTGTGAAATAAACCAGCAAGGCAGATTGTCCCAGTAACCCAGGCATCTGCCTGGCAAGTCTATTGCAGCTGGGCTTATGTCCCATTTACAGATTTAAAATGAAACCTAAGGCAAGCTCCTCCATCTCTTTCTGCTTCTGCATTACCTATGAAAAAAAATGGGGATTTTTATAGGAGCAGATTTAGAGTTGGAAGAGATCTTAGAAATCACCAAGCACAGTGCACTCAATTTACAGAAAAGGATTCTGAGGCACAGAGAAGTTAAGTAACTTAGCCAAGGTGATGTAGGTTACTTCCCAGGTCATCTGACATCAAATCCGGCATTCTTTCTACTGTATATAATATTGGCAAATGAGGTGTCTGGAAAGCAGATCAGTAAATGACGATCTGCTTCCCATAGAAGATGTCATTGAACTGTTAGATGATAACAACAAGAATGATAAACTATAAAAGAAAGCTAATTTCAAAAGCTACCAGATCTACTGAGCCCCTGGTCATTTCTCAGTCTCCCTCCTGGCTACAGCTTTGGTGCCAGTGTGCATTGACTGGGCTGGGATTCCAAAACCACTCCAGTCCTTGGCTTACTGCCAGGACTTGTCTGATTTTATGCAGGAGCTTGATTTCTTTTTACATTCAAACTCTCCTTTTTTTATTTTTTTTACAGTGCTTTGCATGTTATAGTGACTAATTTTAAAGCTCACACATATATCCCAAACAGAGCACATATAAAGATTTGGCGTCAAATGACATAGCACCATTCTGCTAGCTTGAAATAATTAAGGCAACATCCCAATAACTATTAGTCATTTGCTCTCATCATTTGCTTTATTTGAAAGTGTGAAGGCAAACAGGCTAACAGGAGCATCTCTCTCCCTCCCTCCTCTTCAGAAATAGCTGCACTGATGACTCTAGGATGGCAGTCCGAAACTATAATATGCAGCTGGAAGGAAGTTAAGACCAACCATATACTGGAAATTTTTCCCCTTTCCCTTCCTCTTTTAGCTGTTAGCTGAATCCCTTTGAAACTTAAGGGTCAAAGTAAAGGCATGTATTCACTTTTTTTCCCATTTCTGGTGCAGTTTCTTTTCCTCATCTCCCATTCTTTGCATTGTCCTAAATGTGTTGCCACAAGTTGCCACCCACCCCTAAACTGTCTTTATGTTTTTGACTTGATTGAGGGTTATAATTCTGCCAGTCTACTGGAATAGACCTTCTCTATGGGAAGAAAGTAGCCCAGTAACCACAAGGACTCCTTCCAGCATCCACCACCATCAACAAAAAATTATGTGTATATATATATATATGTATATATACATACATATACATGTATATATATACATGCATGTGTGTATATATATACATGTGTGTGTATATGTACATATACGTGTACATATACATATATATATGAGATCCTGAGCCTGATCCTAAAGGGACTGTGGCATGGGAGAAAGAGCCAAGAAACCTGGGTTCTTTTTGTCACAAGGTCACTGACATTTCAGTGGGACCTTCCCTTGTCATTTACGTTGTCTATCCCAGTTTCCTCACCTATAAAAAGAGAACGGGATGAGATGGTGTGTATGGCCTCTTTGCCTATAAAATTCTATTTTGGGTGGGGTGTTCAGTTGCTATTTTGACTATCCAAAATATGCCAATCTTTCTGATTTAAAATGTCAGGTGGATGAGCAGCAAAGCCTTGTAACTGCCCAAGAGAAATTTGGCAGACACCATATCAAAGCCTACTTTTCAATTAGGGTAAGGACTGAATGAATAACTTTGGCTCCTAATCCAAACCAAACTCTCCAGCAGCTTGTTTGTTCTCCTTGCGATCAGTAACATCACTCATCTCCAGTGTTTTTCTTCTCTCTGCATAGAGAACAGCTACCAGGGGAAAAGCAGAGAAGGAGGTGAAAGGAGATACAGCTGCCATCAGCAAAGTAAAGTTCCAGCTTCTGTGTTACTGGCAGTATAGCCAAGCATTGGCAAGGAAATATACATCTTTGAAATGTTCCTTCTAGAACAGTGGGCTTTAGCACACCCATTGGAGCATAGGTCATTGCTTTAGTGACCTCCTGGATCTACCAGGAAGAAAACAGATACCAGAGCAGAAAAACTGACGTCAGTACCAGCATCAAAACTCCTATAGCAGCATCCATGTTGATGACATCAAATTTAAGTGATTTTTCTGGCCCATCTTGAAGGTCAACCAGATTCTTCTTCATCATCATCATCATCGTCGTCGTCGTCATCGTCACTTATACAGCACGTTAAAGTTGGCAAAGTGGTTTACATATATGTCATCTGATCATCACAACAACTCTGTGAGGTAGATGCTGTCACCCTGTAATGGTAATTTAAAATGGGAAGATCTTTCTCATTCATTAATAGGCCCATGACCTGCCTGGGTCACATGGAAGTCTGAGTCACATGAGTTGGAGCCACATGGAGCCTGTAGTGGGATATTCATGGCCGCCACAGGTGCTGTGAATATCGAATTGGCACTACACACTCTCCTTGAAGGCACAGACTGTCTTTTGCCTCTTTTTTGTATCCCTGATGCTTAGCACAGTACCTAGCACATAGTAAGATTTGAACTCAGGTCTTCCTGATTCCAAGTCCTGAACTCTTTCTACTACAAAGCATAGATGCTACTGGGTGTGTCAATGGTGTCCTACAAAAAAAATAGTCACTCCTACACTATAACCAAGTCTTGCCATAATGTCATAGATTTCCACTATAATATAATATTGCCCATGGCCAAATGCCAGCACAGCCTACTCTAGTATTTCCAAGAGCTAAATGAGGCACCAGATAAAAGCAGACCTTGGGAGTCAGGAAGACAAGAGTTCAACTCATGTCCTATCAGGGGTGGGGTACCTGCAGCCTCAAGGCTATTGTGGCCCTCTAGGTCCTCAAGTGTGGTCAAATCCTTTGGGGATTTGTTCCATGATGTTTGGATTCAGTCAAAGGGCCAATTTGAGGACCTAGAGGGCCACATGTGGCCTCAAGGGCTACAGGTTCCCCACCCCTGTCCCAGAATCTTACCGGAGAGTGTGACCATGAGCAAGTCACTTAAACTCTAAGTCTCAGTCTTTTCATCTGTAAAATGAGGATAATAATAGCCCCTAGCTTACATGATTACTGGTAAGGATCAAATGAGATAGCATACCTACCTTAAAGCATTGTATAGGTAGCTATTATTATCATTTATTATTATTTCTTGCCTGGTTCTTTCTGCTCAACTCAGATCACTTCCCTAGGAGTTACTTCCCTCGTCTACTCAGGCCACTCCATCCAGTCTTAGCAAAGCTCATCAACACTTCCTGACCCACAAGATCCATTCCATGAAGCTTATACTTGGTGCTGCAGTTTCCTACTATAGTCTCATGTTTCTATAAAGACATTTAAAATTTCTAAATCTGAACTTTTGCTACCTGGAAATTTTCTCCCACACATAACATTCTATAACGTTGTTTCACTTAATGTAATGCTTTTGCAAACCAAGTAGTGATGTCAAATGGGTATTCCTATATTCCTGAAATTTTAGAGGCCACAGAAAGTCCCTGAATTGCCTGAAATGCCCTGTGTCAGAATTACGTGTATCTTGGATTAGCCTCCAAATATCAAGGGATTGGTCTGGGAACTCAATTTTGACACTATTTAGGAATTTTATTTTAGAGTAGTAGCTAAACATAGATATGGAGTAGGAGATAGAGAGCCATCTTTGAAGTCTGGACAACCTGGATTCAAGTCTTTTCTCAGACACAAACTAGCTATGTGACCTTGGGTGAGTCACTTAAATCTTCATGCCCCTAGCAACTGACTAAGACTATCAATTAGAGATTAGCAAACTGTATTAATAGAAAGGTTTTCCTCCCTGAGCATCCCCTACACCAGTGAAGTCACAGGTTTGGTCTTTTAAAAAAAGAATAAATTTTAACAGCAGTCAGAAGCTATCAATGGTTCTGAAGCAGTTCGAGCAAATGGTGCTGGTTATTCAAAGCCTGAAAACTTCAAATTAAAGTAATCACCTCCATTAGGTGCCCGATGCCAATTTAGTGAAGCTGCAGCCACACAAGGCACATATACTTCATGCAGTCATTCAATAAAAGCCAGCAAGAAGCTCAATTCAGATCCTTAACCATTATTTTGGTATTGGACACCCCTAAGCTCAGCTAGCTGAAGGTTCTCAAGGTAGTGTCTCTAGGTAATGGCACAGTGAGAAGCTTTTGATGGAATACTACCATCCCCAAACTGCTCCAACAGTTTTCGGTAGCCAGTCCTTCCTTCTTCTATTACAAAGGCATATACAAGGAGGACAGGGAAAAAATATGCTAAAAACTACACTCAGGATGATTATAGAATACTCAGAAGCCTCATACCTATTTAGCATGAACACATCTTGAGGAGAATCAGAAGGTTTTGGACATATCTTCAAGAAAGGAAGAATGTTGCAGCACTTCACTGTATCTTAACAGATAGGAAATAACCAGCAATAACAATAAGCATTAATTAAGCATTTACTATGTGCCAGGAGTGATACTTAAGTCCTAAGGATACAGAGAAAGGTAAAAGCCTGGTCCCTTCCCTTAAGGAGCTCATAGTCTAATGGAGGAGATAACATACAACTACATATATGTGCAAGATACATACAAAACAAATAGGAGATAATCTCAGAGGGAACACACCAGCAGTGGTGGGCACAGGAAAGGCCTCTTGAAGATGGTAGGTTCTGAGCTGAGTCTTAAAGGAAGTCAGGGAAGCCAGGAGATGAAGGTGCCAAATTAGAGCCATTTCCAAATAAGTTGTCGATGTGATGCCATAACATCATCAACTAGAACAAAAATTGAAATATGTACCAAGTAAGAGTAAATGATAAATATGAGGAAAAGGGCATCCCATTCATATTGTGGGCCAGATCCAAAGTAGTCATGTACAACTAGTCAGGTCCAAAGTTTAAAATGCAAAGAGGAATTGTGAATCATAAAATAGAATTAAAACCACATTACTTAAAGAGATTGAAATAACCTATTTTAAAAGATATATAATTAAATGGTACTCCACTCCTACTGCAAAATCAGCACAATGGATAGTCACCTGGATCAGAAAGATATCAGAAGGGCAGCAAGAGTTCAGATGAAGTTTCATTCCAATAAGATCAAGGATCAAGACAGATGTTTATTGTCATCACTGTTATTGTATACATAATTCTAAAAATGTTTGCTGAATGAATTAATTAAAATGCGTTTACTAGGTGCTTATTATATAGCAAACACTGAACTAAGCTCTGGGGATACCAAGTGAAAAGCAATGAAGTCTCTCTTTTCAGTGGGATCCAATTCTAAGAAAAGATATGATATGTATTGCTACAGCAATAAGACAAGCAAAAGAAATCAAGAGAATAAACACAGGCAAAGAGAAAACAAAATTATCGCTTTTGCTTATTTTATGATGGTTTATTTAGAGAACTCTTAAGGTTCAACTAAAAATTAACAATTAAGCAAAGTACAAGAAAAAAGGTCACAAAAATCATGAGCCTTTCTGTACATCACCAATGAAAGTCAGAAGGAAGCAATGCAAAAAGAAATATCATTAAAAATATCTAGGATTTCATCTATTAAGATACACACAAAAGTGTTATGAACACAACTACAACAATCTTTACAGAAATAGAGATATATCTAAATAATTGAAGAGATGCTCATTTTTATTTGGCCATGGAAATGTAACAAAAATAACAATATTACTTAAATGAATTAACATATTCAGTATTGTATCATTAAATCTACCAAAGGGATAGTTTGTAGAACTAAAAAAAAAAAGTTCATCTGGAGGAAGAAAAAGTCAAGACTTTCAGGGGAAGACAAATGGAACGGGGAAGTAGTACCAGATCCCAAACTATGCTACAAAGTAGCAATCATCAAAACTGTTAAAAGTGACACAGATTATACATGCAAGACCCAAAAGTAATTGACAGTATTTGAAAAACTCAAGGGCTTCACCTAGTAGAATTAGAACTCATAACAAAAACCTAGAAAAACTTAAAAGTGGTCTGGTGGAAATTAGGTTTAGACCAACATCTCATACCATATATAACAACAAGCTCCAAAAGGATACATAACAGATCTGTAAAGTCATATCATAAACAAATAAGAAGAGCAGAGAAGGAGATACTTCTCACAGCTATGAATAAAGGAAGAACTCTAGATGATTCCAGGAACTCAAGTGATATTTGTTTTGATTATAGAAAATGGAAAACTCTGTGTGTGTGTGTGTGTGTGTGTGAACAAGAACAATTCCCCACTAGAAAAATGATCAAAGGATATGAACAATCAGTTCTCAAAAGAATAAAGGAAAACTGTAACAACCTTATGAAAAAATCCTCCAAATCACTAATAATAAAACAAATGCAAATCAAACAATTCTGAGGTTCTATTTCACATCTATCAGATTGGCAAAAAGGATAAAACAGGTTAATGACAGTTGTTAGAGCTGTTAGGGGCAGGGATACTAAAGCACTATTGGTAGAGCTATAAATTGATCTAACCACTCTGGGAAGCAATTTGGAACAATGCTCATAAAATCATTAAATTGTGCATACCCAGCAATGTCACTACTAGGACTATATCCCCCAAAGAGATTAAAATCAGAGCCAAAGAGCCCACATCCAAAAAAAAAAAAACTATAGGGTGCTTTTTTGTTGTTTCAAAGAACTGGAAACTAAGAGGGTGCTCATCAATTAATGAATTGCTGAAAAATCTGTAGTATTATTGATGGTGCAAGACTCCATTACATAGAACAGGATATATATATATATATATATATATAAGAGTTGGGCAATATTCAGAAGGAGCTCTAGAGAATAATATAGTGAGAAGTGATGGTGTCTTTTTATAATACAATGTTCTGTAATTTTTCTTTGTGGTTTATTTTATGATTGAAATACACACATGTAATGTTTATTTTTTATATTTTATATTGCATTTTTAATATTACCAGTTATCTGATTATTTATCCATGTAAAATATGATCAAAACTATCTGTTCACTTAAACATTAGCTGAATAAAGTAAAAATATCAATGTAATGGATCATTGCATTATAAGAGATGACAAAGGTAAAAAATTCAGAGAAACCTTAGAGGATTTGTATGAGCCACTGCAGAATGAGGCTAACAATTCAGAAGACTAAAACATTGTAACGAAAATCATCTGTAAATGATTTAAGACTGATCAACACACAGCAATCCGATGATCAATCTTGACTCCAGAAGACTGATGGTGAATCATGCTTCCCACCTCTTAGCAGAGAAGAAATGGGCTAGAAATACAAAATGAAATATACACTTTTAGAAAGCATGAGTGTGTGAATATGACTGAACTTATCTGCTACAAAAGAGGGTTTTGGTTTAGGAGGGAAGGGTGTAGAGAAAGGTGATAGAGGGAATAGTAAAACAAAACAGGAAAAAAAAATACATAAGAGAAAGCATAAGGATATCCAGAAAGAGACACTGACAAGCAGGGCAGCATTAGAGCTATTGTGATATGGTTAATATACACTTTTTTTAAGTACAGAGTGCTATATAAGTAGTGGTAAGGTAATATTATTATATTATCAGGCATTTAAAGCCCCAGTCACTTTCTAAATTCCAGGTGCACCAATAGTGTGGATATATGTGTCTTTGTCAGGCACTTAAAGGATGTTAATTTCCTTTTAAATAAAATCTGAATGGTTAATCATATTCCCTTATCAGCTCTTAAAATTTAAACAACAGGCATGCCCAGTCCTTGAGCAAGAGGCCTCCAGGGAAAATACAGCACACTGTGGGAAATACATCACTAATTCAATGACGAGTCATATATTGCTTTGCCTCAGTGCTGAACATAATGCCCTACCAGGCACTGAAATACCAAAATGTCAACAACTACATGTTTGAGAAGTTTTTTAAAGTCAATCTCACAATCCCTTCTGGTCCCCGGAGAGGTCAGGGCAGCATGTATTCAAAGCAGAAACAGACTTGCTGGCCAAATTCATCTCCCCAAATCCTCCCTGAGTAGTAACAGTCTATCTTAGTTATTTTTCTTTTTGCCTCGCACCCCAAACCACTGTGTCATTTTGCTATATGCAACTGAACAGCTGCAATGTGGCACCCTGTGGGATTGCTAAAATTTCAGCAATTGCAAAAATTACTCTGTAGACACATATTCACACATGTGGAGATGGAGGATTGTTTCAGAACCAGGGGACCCATCAGCAATGAAAGATTCTGTCTAAGTGCTAAATATTATTATTACATCTGTGGGTGGAACAAGGCAGAGAAATATAATTTCTGGTAGGTTTGAAATTCCTCAGAAACACTGTGGTAATCTTTATCACCAAAATTCATCATCAGCCCTTCCACTCAGCAAACTTGACCAAAAATCCATTTCCCCAGTGATGTTCTTTCAGCCTGTGCAAGAAGTCTTACTTCTAATTACTTCAATTAAAAGTGCTTGGGAATAAAAAGATGCAATTTCTCTTCCTTGGATCTTAAAACTATGAAGATAATTGTCAAATTGTTCTTTCACACTCACTAATGTGACTTTCTGGTTAATTTGGCTAGCTGCTTTTCTCCTTCCCTTCTTGCTAATAGAGCATAAGGAAAGGAATGGCCTTTTACCTTTTTGAATTACTTAAGAAGGAAAAAAAAAGGCCTGCTTTGTTTTTTTAAGATGCCACAAGAAATCGAGCAGAAACAGTTAAAAAACCAATTTATTTTCTCTTTCTTCCTAGCTACTCAGCAGCCATGGGCTTGTCAAGCAAATTCGTCATCATGAACATCTAGCAAAAAAACTGGCCTCCCTGTTTCCAGAAATGGTGGTTTTATAGTTTCAGTCAAATCTGTAACATGAGTTATATACCATGAGGACATTCTTAGCAGGGGGATTGAAAGAGAGACTGGGAGAGAGAGAGAGAGACAGAGAGAAAGAGAGAGAAACAGAGAGAGACAGAGACAGACAGAGAGAGACAGAGACAGAGAGACAGAGAGTAATGGAAGGAGGGAGGGAGGGAAGGAGGGAGAGACAGAGACAGAGACAGAGAGACAGAGAGAGACCCCTTAAGACATCTGATGAATCTCAGTTGGTCAATTACTCGCCATTATTTCTGAAGACTATGTCATAAACTTCTGAAGCACAGATTGCTTGAGGACAATATGATGAAGAGACATAATTTCCTGTGCCAATTTAACATTCTGAGCAATACCAAGGCTTCATTCTGTTTTCCCTCAATTCCTCCCATTACAACAATAGCATATTTCTTTACCAGCCATTTAGTCATTTTATAAAACAACATCTCTAGCAGGAGCTATTCCCCACCTCACCCCCACCTCCGCTCTACTCTGGTGACAACTGTGCCCAACAAAAACTTTCCTCACCCACTGTTCATACCAGATAAATCACTGTGTGGAAGATGAATTGATGATCAATCTACAATTTTCTAAGTGCCTACTATATGTCAGGAATTGTGCTGGAATATAGATACAAAAAACAAAATCTGTATAGGACATCTTCCATAATTGCGATGAGAAAGTATGGCAAGGATATAATCTCCCTATGTTATATTTCCTTTGATATTGATAATCAGAGGGTCATTGACCAAATTTATCTCTATACTTATATCTATGAAGTATTTTGATCATTATTAATGTATATGCATGTCTGTAGTTGGCTCAAATAAATACAGTAACATGATATTCTCAACACCTTTAAAATTGTGTGGCTATAAAGTCGTGGTTTACTGTAGAAAGTCGTTTGCAAAAATCTGCTTTTCTTCAGCACCTACCAAGTTCCAGTTATGAAGCAATGGGGATACAAAGGCAAAGTGAAAACAGTCCCTGATCTCAAGATGCTTATGTTCTGACAGAGCTTACATTTAGGATCAAATATAAAATCTTCTGATTGGTTTTCAAAGCCCTTCATAACCTAACCCCGTTCTACATATCCAGCCTTCTTGTACCTTTCTGCCCTCCACAAACTCTCTGATCCAGTTACACTGGCCTCCTGGCTTTTCTGGCTTCCTTCAAGCCTCCAGCAAAGTTCTATCTTCTGTATAATGTCCTTCCCAGTCCTCCTTAATCTTACTGACATCAGTCCAAAATAACTCCCAATTTTTGGTGCATATAGCTTGTTTGTACATAGTTCTTTGCATGTTATCTCCCCATTAGACAGTGAACTTCTCCAGAGAAATGGTTGTAATTAATTTGTCTTTATCTTTCTTGACATCCTTAGCACTTAGCACATGGTAAGTACTTAATAAATGCTACTTGATTAACTGATAAGGAAGACAATAAATGTGTGTGTATATACATATATATGATATATATATGATACATAAAAAGTAGACACAAGGAAATCTTAAGGGGAAAGGGAAGGCACTCACAGCTGGGGGCACTAGGACAGCAATCCAACAGAAAGTGGCATTTGATCTGAGATTTGAGGGAAACTAGAGATTCCATTGAGGGTGAGAGGAGAGGAAGTGAATTCCATGGGTGGGAAGCAGCCAGTATACAGGCACAGGGATGGGAGATGGGGTATAAAGTATTTTAAACACCAAAAAGAGAACTGTGTATTTGATACTGGAGATGATAGGGAACTGCTAGAATTTATTGAGAAAGGTGACATGGGCAGACCTACAATTCAGGGAAATCTCTTTGGCAGCTCGGTGGTAGATAGATTGGACTGAGGAAGAGACTAGGGGTACAAAGGCCAATTAAGAGGCTATGGCAGAACAACTTGCAGTATATGATTGTGATGGAATATTGTTGTGCTATGTGAAGTGACAAACAGGATAATTTCAGAAAAACCTGGAAAGACTTACATGAATTGATAAAAAGTGAAGTAGCAGAACCAGGAGAACACTGTACACAGTAATAGCAATATTGTACAATGAAGAATTGTGAATGACTTAGCTATTCCCAGCAACATAAGACAGTCCCAAAAGACTCATGGTAAAACATGCTATCCATTTCCAGAGAAAAAAACTGATATTGTCTGAATACAGACTGAAACATACTATCTTTCACTTCCTTTCTTTCATTCTTTTTTTTCTTTATTTGAGTCTTCTTGTAAAAAAAAAATGACTAATATGGAAATATTTTATGTTTGCACATGTATATCCTATATCAGATTGCTTACTGTCTCAGAGAGAAGAAAGGGAAGGATAGAATTTGGAACTTGAAAGAGGGAAGGATAGAATTTGGAACTTGAAATCTTTAAAAAATGTCAAAATTGTTTTAACATGTAATTGGAGGGGGGATGAAATAATATTTTTAAAAAAGAGAGGCTATGGCAATAATCCAGATGAGAGGTGATGAGGCTATGAACTAGGATGGTAATTATGTGTGGAGGGATGGTATGTGTTCAGATGGTTGTGGAGATAGAAATGACCAATTTTAGCAACTGCTTGACTATTTCAGGTGAATGAAAGAAAAAAGTCAAGGTCAACATGGAGGTTGTGAACTTGGGTGACTGGAAGGATGCCCTTGGCAGTAATAGGTAGGTTTGGAAGAGAGGTGGGTTTGAGGGAAAATAAAATGAATTTTGCTTATGGATATGTTGAGATTTGGATGCCTACAGTACAACCAGGCTGAAAGACAATTTAAAAATATAGAATTGGATTTCAGGAGAGAGAGATTATGGTGGGGTATTTAGATCAGGAATTTATCTGCACAGAGATGATAACTAAACTCATGGCAGCTGATAGCTAATCAGATAAGAAAGTATAGAAAGAAAAGAAACAGGGACCTAAAATAATGCCTCGGGGTACACCTACAATTAGTGCCTATCATAGGGATCAATATCCAGGAAAGGACTGTGAGAAGTTATCATATCGCCAAGAGGAGAACAAAGGGAGGAAAGTATTCATGACAACTCAGAAAAGAAAGACTAATCTTTCTTATGTGCTGCTTGAGAGCAAGGACTATCTTATTTCTCTGTCTAGATCTCCAGTACTTAACAGAGTGCTTTGCATGTAGTAAGTTAAGTACTTGATAAATGCTTTATTCATTCATTCATGTACATCGGTGGCTTGGGAGACAATGAGCACAGCAATATAGTGTGAGAGTCAGAATTCTTAGTGTGGTTGCAGTGCTTGCATGCAATCAGGGGATGAGCAGCAGAGATGTTCAAAGTAAGAATAGTTATGGTGGCTGGTTGTATTTTTGACATTTAGTGGAAATTTAGAGTCTGGGCTGAGAAGAGTTAATGGTGGAGCTTAGGAACAGCAAGTACATTTGGGCTTGGTGCCAAGGCAGAGAGAATGACCTAAGAGTGACAGTGAGTGTAGCTGACACCTTGGAGAGCTGCCATGCAAACAAAAGCATCCTGAGAGGACCAGGGGGCTTGAGAATAGACCATGTGTGTGGGATGGGGCTGTGACCTATATAGAGTGAATGTTGATAAAAGGCTATGAAATAAGATGCTGTCCAGGACTGCTTGACTGACTCATGAGAATCTAAGCTCCTCCTAGTTTATTTTTTCAGAAAAGAGAATGTACAAGACTGAGTCACCTAAGGAAATAGGCAAAGTGCCAGCTAGTTCTCAATTAGTGCAAATAATGAATAGAGTGAAGTGGTTACAATTGTTCAGACTTGCAGTATTCAAAACTTTAATTGTATAAAATATACTCATTGATTCTAGCATATTGAAAATGTGCAGTGAGAATTCTAATAATATGACCATTTCAGGGGATTCACTATTTGCCCTAATTGGGACCTTGTTATTTATAGAGTACTTGGTTCCTTAAACTTATGAGGAAAACACATCGGAGCCTTGAGCAAGGCCCAAAAGGACAAGAACCCAATTTACAGTAAGGCAAAAGATAAACTCTCTAATCCATATAAACAGGTGTCATTGCGTGGAGAATGGACATGTAGACTTGGAGACAGAAAGCCCTGGGTACAAATCCTGCCTGCTATCCTAACTCGTTGACTCTGGGTGTCAATGAAACTCCATGAACTTTATAATCCATTCATCTGAAAATGAGAAGCTTTGATTTGGTGAACTCTCAGACTCCTTCCAGCTCTAAATCTATGATCCTATGAAGTAAAGAGTTTATGTATAATGCAAAGGGTATGTGGCATCTGTAAAATGGGGGTAATATTTGTATACTTCCTAGCTCATAGGGTTTTGTGTTTGTGTTTTTCCAACAGTTTCTGGGCACCAGACCATCCCTTGGGTTCAAACAATATTACGGCTCAGACCTTGTAGGGCACAACTTCATATGTTACTCCAGACAATGAAGTTGTTTGTTTCTGTATCTCCTGCTGTTCTTTGTTTCTCTTTGAAGTTGCAGGCTGTGGGGCATGAGGAGAAAGGGAGGAGCAGGTCTGAGCCTCCATTAACAATAATTTGCTTTACAAATGAAAGGAACAAGACTGGTCCTCTCTATTCCATTTTTCTGCTGTAAACAATCCATGCTACAGACCCAAAGCACACACATATCATACCCTTGGCAACCTCAACAAAGTAGTGATTTGCTTCTGATTTGTCATAAAATTTTTAAAAGCCTGAGACCATCCATATATTTGTGTTTCTTTGTATTGACTGTAGGTTTTGATGTCTTTGCCAGTTCGTTTCTTACACTGTCAGATTTTATTTTATGTTCCCATATTCTTTCAACCATTTCAGGGGGAAAAATGCTAATTACCATGAGTTTAATAGCAATGCTGAACTGCACCAGAACACCAGGGTCTTATAAATACCTGTCACAGTAGAAGTCTTCAATTACCATAATTCCTTTCCTAATTCAAATTACCATAATTGCCCTCCATTAATGCAACTTTCTTAAAGCTAAAATATCAAAGGAGAAGTTTGCACTTACATTAACTTAGTTGACTACCAGCAAAAATAAATAGTTGTCTGTCCACAGGAATATGTCTCCTCTCTCTCCAAATGGGATGCTGTTAAACTAATTAGCCCTTTCCAGAGTGAAAGAAAAAGATTGGTCCCTGGAAAGCCAGACTCTTAAGACTTCATTACAAATTATGTCATTATTCTTGGCACTTGTAAAAACCAAAAATCATGATCTGTGTCCCTTTTTCACATTCCAATTGTTCAATTCAATTCAACATATATGTATTCAGGACTTGCTGTGATGGGCAAGATTCTGTGCCAAGGGTCTATATCCAATGACTTATTATGCATGATACAGGAATGACTCTGGACTTGAAGGCTTTACCACCAGAACATAAGCTCTAACAAGTCCTAGCAAGCTTCAATGACCTTAAGAATGGATTTGGAGCAGAATTATAGTATTGTCCAAGAGCCAACCTAGATAAGGTCAAAAAAGTTTAAAAATAATAGTTATATTTATATAGCACTTTCTTTATGTTATCTTCTGCAACCCTATAAAGTAGATACTATTATTATCATCCCCATTTTACAGATGCGCAAAATAAAATTGAGAGGACTCAAGTGATTTGTCCAAAGTTTCATGGTTAGTATGTATTAAATATACTACAGACTTTGCTCTAAAAGAGTTCTCTCTGGAGGAAAGACATCCACAAATAATTATGAGAATCATAAATCACACAAAGAGAATGTGAGGTAAACGACAGCAAGAGAGAGACCCAGGAAAAGTGCTATAAGGAATTTGAGGAAGTTGCTTAAAGAAAAAAAAAATCAGGAAAAAGAAGACGAGTTCAAATACTGCTTCAGTCACACTAGGCATGTGACCCTGGGGGAAAGTACTAGGTTTGGAGGTGAATGACCTTACTACCTGTGTGACCTTAGGCAAATAACAAAAAGCATCTAGGACTCACATGCCTCCTCTGGAAAAAGAAAGTGATGGGAAGGGTTGAACTAGACTACCTCTGAGGCCACCTCTAGCTCTAAGTCTATGAAACCTCTCTGAGACTGTTTTCTCGTCTGTAAAACAGGGATTGTAACCACTATGGTACTTGCCTCACAAATTCATTGTGACTGTCAAAGGAGACAATGTCTGAATGGTTGGCGATATGACTGGCAAGACGATGGAGATGTAGTCTCCGATGTACTCCAAAGGAAGAAAATATACCCCAAATCTTGAGGAATTAAAACAATCTACAAAATTAGGAGTCAAAAGTAAAGCACAAAGTAAAAGACTCACAGAATAACATCAAACAACTAAAATACTTCATACGCCATGGAAAGATGACCTTGTCAGCTGCACAGAGAAAACACTAGAAGCTGAGAAACCAGTTAGGAGAACATTGCAATAATCTAGGTAAGAGGTGATCATGGTTCAAAATTGATTGACAGCTGGGTGAGTGAAGTGGAAGGCCGAGAGAGAGATTTGGAGTCAGAGGGCCTGGATTCCAATCCCAGCTCCTCTGGACTTCCCCAGTTGTGTGACCTTGGCCACTCCACTGTCAGCTCTCATCTGCATTGCTTCCTCTCCCGATCATCTTCCCCAATTGGATACACTCTCTTCTCTGGGTTGTTGTGACCTCTCCTCACTCTCACTCATAGCACACCTCTAATCCGTTGCCAAATCTTGTCATTTCTCCCTTCACAACATCTCTGACAAATGCCCTCCTTCTTTACACTTGTCCATCCACCACTCAGGCCTTCGTTACTTGGTACCTGAATTACTGTAATAGCTTTCAAGCTGATCTCTCTACCACAAGTCTCTCCACAATCCAATTCATCCCACCATGCAGCTGTCAAAGTGAGTTTCCTAAAATGCAGGAATGAACATTCCTTTCCCCTATTCAAAAGATTTCAGTGGCTATCCATGGCCTCCAAGGTTAACCATGAAGTCCTCTGGCATTTGATATTCTTCACAACCTGACCCCATCCAACATTTCCAGTTTTCTCACATGTAACTCCTTTCCACAGCCTCTATGGTCCAGTCTTATTGCCTTACTTAATATTTTTCACACAGAACTTTCCATCTCTTACCTCCATATCTTTCCTACTGCTTACTGATGACTATAAATTTTCTTTCTACTCCCCTTTTTCTATAAAATATCTACCTACTCAATAAAGATCAGTTGAAAGCCCACCACACAGAGAAAAGTGGCACAATAGAAATAGGACTGAACAGTGATTTGAGTCTGAGTTGTAATTTGATCAGTTACTACCAATGTGACCATGAGCAAGTGCTCTAAATGCCTTTAAAAGGTAGCTAGGTTGCACAGTCAGTATAGCAACAGGCCTGGAGTTAGAAAGGCTTGCATTCAAATCCTGCCTCAGATACTTACTAGCTGTAAAATTCTGGGCCAGTCATTTAACCTCTTCTGCCTCAGTTTCCTCAACTATAAAATGGCAATAGCAGTAATACCTACCTCCAAGGATTGTGAGGATCAAATGAGATATTGGTAAAGAGCCTGGCACTTAGTAGGTGCTTAATAAATGCTTATTTCCTTCCTTCCATCTTGGTTACAGGTTCTTCATGTAGATGACTTCCTAAGTCCCTTCAAGCCCTAGACCTATGGTCCTTCAGTGCCTCCAGCCCTCATAGTGATCTCTACCTTCTCTGTACTACCTTAGCACTTACTGCAAGAACTGTTCACTGATTTTCTTAATTCCATTCTGCCAGACATAGGCTATTGTTGCTCTGTTGTGCTACATGATAACTTTCTCAGTAAGCTTCTTGAGGGCAGAGAATGTGTCTTGTAACCTTCTCAGTTCCCTATAGTTCTGTGCATAATAGGATCTCAATAATATTTGTTCAATGAACAGGAGTTAAGTTGTTAAAGTTATATACCCAAGGAGGTATAGAGCTTCAAATACAACTAATTGTCTTGTTTTAACACATCACTCTTCCTAGTCACTATCTCATGAGGTGGGTGAAGGGGGACGTGCTTTAATATAACTTATCAGGGTAGCAAGTATCACATTTGATTGTGTTCTACAGCCAGGCTATTTTTGGTTTTAATTATAAGACTTGTCCTTGCTCATTAGCCATATACTATTGAAGAGCAAAAGAAGTAAGTGATTCATTGCTGACACATGGCATTTCATGAGCAGCCATTAATTAGCCAAAAAGTACTTGAACATAAATTGTTAAGGAGTGTCAGCAAATAAAACTTTAATCAGTATTTCTCTCCTTTTCTCCCACATGAGCTTTGTGGCTTTCACCGGGAAATTTCCAGCACTTGTTTGGTTCTTATCTAAGCAACAGAATAACAAATTAATATTTAAAGGACCAAGCTGGAGTGAACATGACCACCTCTCTAATGCCTCTATATCCTTACTTGTATGAGTAAGGGAATTAGATGAGATAGTCTCTAAGGTGTTTTCCAGTTCTATATCAATGATGCTACAATGTCTCCCTATTCCACTTTCTGGATACAAGACATGGCTTGGATATGAGAGCTACAGAGCATACGGAGTATCAAGCCTGCAGGAATTTTGTATTTTTCCCTTGTTTCACAAATTTAACAAAGTAGAACTTGATCAGGCCTTCAAAGAAGTCCAGCTACTGCTGATAAAAGAAAGAAAAGAATGAAGGAAGGGAGAGAAAAGAAATAGGGAGGGAGGGAGGGAGGAAAGAATGAGAAAAAGAGAAAGAGAAAAAGAAAAAGAAAGAGGCTGGCATCGATTCTACAGCATTGACTCTGTGGTGTACAAGGTGGGGGTCACCTCTTAACTTATATCATTGAAATCAGGTCACTGGCATTTTACCTGCCAAAATTCTTATTCTCTTTCTTTTGGGTATTTTAGATTTGATTTGGAAGTTGGACAGTCTTTTGGGGGTTAATAAGCCTCCTCGGGCATTTTTTTAAAGCTCCTAGATAGCAGTAACTCAAATTCTCTAATTTCTCCTCATCTGTATTCTTTCTCCTCCAGCTCCTTCATCAGATACACATCTGCACACAAGCTGCTAATGGGCTCCTTCAGGTGATCCTGGAGCCAAAACTGGGCTAGGTTTAGGCAGCAATCAGGTGACCTTTTTAAGACTAGGTTCAACCCCTAAATCTACCAGACCAGTAGGAGATAAGACCTTTCCCACCAGTAGGACCTCAATCCCTTCAGGAGATGGGGAAGAAAATGAAGGAACTCCATCTTTCTCTGGGTCAGAGGCCATGCCCAGGAGCCAGCTCTGCTCTTCCATTTCATTACTCTCTGACCTTTGAGTTGTGCTTCATCTCCACTCATCTTTAAAATAAAAGGGTTGAACCAGATGCTCTCCAAGCTACCATCTAGATATAACATGTAATGATCTGTAATCCCCCTTAATTCTCGTGCCTTCCTTCTGTTGATTACTCACAATTTATCCTGTATATGTCTCATTAGGATATAATTAGGACATGGTTGCATGTTGTTTCTCCCATTAGACTGTGGCCTTGGGAGCATGTACCATGTTTTTGCCTTTCTTTGTATCCCTAGCACTTAATACAAGGTCAGCACATAGTAGACACTTAGTAAATATATATTGACTAACTGATTCTCTTAAAAGACTGGGGTACCTTATGAGATCCTAGAACCAGCCTTGATGATCCAATTCTCAGAAATGTCTGCACCTTTGGGAATAAACTGATTCCAGAGAAGCATCCGTTTAGGAGTACTTAGGGATCCAAGTAGTTGACCTCACAGCTCCTTACAATTAATCTTTGAGTATTCATTTAGCAAAAGCAAAAATGTTTCTGGTTGAATATACATTCCAAAGCTTCATGTCCTTTCCTTGATGTATTTGTTTTGTAGGTCTGTTTAGGTGGGTAAAAAAGGGATTCAGAAAATATGGAATACTAATTTTTATATATCATAAGGTGGATTCCCATGAAACGGAGTCCATTTATCTAAGCTTTTTTCAAAATCCAAAAATAAACTAAATTTCTTATGATATTTAGGGTCTTTTACATTGCAAAGTATATCCTTGAATACGTAGATTCTTTCTCTTCATATCTTTCCATGTATGTGACTTCTTTGTTAAATAAAGTTGTAAGGTAAAATTACAAGGCAGGGGGAGGTGGTGGCTATTCTTAATCACCCACCTGTAGAATATAATCCAATCTGACAAGTATTTATTAAGCACCTACTAGGTACTAGGTGCTTGCCGTCATAGAACTGACATCCTTCTATCAGGGATACACTGTTAATTTTAATAGATAGTGCATCACTTTATAATACACACACACACACATATATCATATATTATATATATATATATATATATATACACTTACATATATTTTTTAACTTATGATTTCCCAAGATATTGGTACTCCCTCTCTCCTCAAATGATCATTTGCAGTGGAGAAGCAATGAAGACAAAGGAACTGAGCCTTAAAAGAAGCCAGGGATCCTAAAAGGCAGAGGTGAAAACATAATGACTTCAGACATGGGAGGGGACAGGTAGTATTCTATAATACACTCATTCCAAGTATGGGCAATGTTTTCCAGGAATTTCAGCCTGTGCAAAAGCATGGAGATGGGAGATAGTAAGATAAGTTCTAGGAATGGAAAATAAACTGAATTTTCTGGAATGTAGAATAAATGAAGGGGAGAAGTATAATAAGCCTAGAAAGACAGGTTGAAGTCATATTGTGAAGGGATTTACATGCCAAGCTGAGGAGTTTTTTGTTCGTTAATCCTCAAGGCAAGCCACTGGACGTTCCTGAATGAATGAGTGCCATGTGAAGATTTGTGCTTTCTGAAGATTGTTTTGGCAGCTATATGAAGGGTGCATTGGAGAAAGAAGAGACTAGAAGCCAGGAATCTAAGTAGGAAGGTGTCCTTGCACTCCAGGTGAGAGGTACTTAAAGCCTGGACTGGCATGGCTGTGAGCTAAGAAAAGGGAATAGACATGAAACGTCATTATGGTAGAATGGATAGGATTTAGAAATTGAGTGAATATGAGTGATGAGGAAGAAAATGGTAAAAGATGACTCCAAGTTTTTGAACCTGAAGTATGATGGTGCTCTCAGTAGAAATAGAGAAGTATTGAAGAGGGGCTGGTTTAGGAGAGAGATAATAAATTCTATTTTGACTGTGTGTTCGTCCTTCATTGCCAAAGAAGACCATGCCATCAGAGAAGTAACGATTTGACTATGTTGAGAGTGAAATGCGTAACAGGAGATATCTAAGAGACAGTTAGTGTTGGAGGATTAGAGCTCCAAAGAGGAATGAGGGCTGGATATATAATATCTAGCCTGTTACATGTAAGGCAGCCTGACTGAACTTGTTAGCAGAATACTCTTAAAATAATCTCTCATTCCAGCTTTGGTATATGTGCCAAGTTAAGTGAATTTAAGTTAGTCCCCCACATACATATACATATAGCACATGTGTGTTGAAGGCTAGAGGGAGATTGGGACAAGAGCAGAATAGCCTCTAGATATCCTAGTCAGGAGACCTGGTAGGAAAAAGTGGGTAGGGGGCCACACAAGCATTAGGGCAAATGGGAAGATGCTCACCTTGGTTTCCTGATGGATAATTGAGAAAGGATCTGTGTATCATACTTTGAAATACAAGGATTTAAATCACATACTGATTATTATAATTATATTTTCAGTTTTGAATAAAAATTTGCTTCTAATCAAGGGATTCTTAACTGAGGTCTGTTAATTTTTTTTATATATTTTAATATAAGTGGTTTCCTGTGTAATCCTACATATTTTATTCTATGCATTTTAAAATATCTATCTGAAGAGGGCCCTTAGGCTTCATCAGACTGCCAGAGGGGTCTATGACAGAAAAAAAAAATTTAAGAACCCCTGCTCTAATCAAATATATGGAAAATTAAGTCTTTTTTTTTTTTTAATTCGGGGTCTGCCTATCTTACCCAGCCTTGGAAAGGCAACTCCAAGACTCATTTTCAATACTACTCTGCACAGAAGCTTCAACCTGGCCTATTTTTCTGACCTGGACTAGTCATCCCTCCTTAGGCAGTCTGGTAGCCCCACACTCATGTGGGTTCACCAGACTTGGTGTGAACACCCAGCTGGCTTTAGCCCTGCTGCAGCTCAGGACTCCCAAAGTCAAGCAATCCATTTGCTTTAGCTTCCCCCTGAAGGAGAGCTTACAGGCACACACCACCACACCGAGCAAGTGCACTTTCTCTCTGCAGGGTATCCTCCCATTAATAACATGCTATATTTCCTTCATCTCTTCTCTAGCTACCAAAACAGACAGAGCAAACAAACCCAGAGATAATAGCCTATAGCAAAGGTACATGAATCATCAGAATGTCTATAAAATCACGCACGTTCCGCTAAGGGATTACACTGTGATAAATATTATCACCTTTAAGATCAATGAAATAAATGATCTGCCAAGTATAACTCAATGCCAAGAAAATTTAAATCATATTTGCAGACTATGGCATAGAAAACTCGATATTCATGACACCAAAAATTTGTATTCTTTTCACTCATTCTCCTTTACATTTTATTCCAGATTCAGACTCTTTACAAGACTCTTTTGAAAGAGGGGTCCTTGTACATATCACTGGTGTTGTAATCATCAAACTTCTCACCAACCAGAGAAAAGTGAGGATTTTTCATCTGCCATCTTTCAAAGCAGGACTGAGCTCAGTCATTCCAGGTTCATCAACTGTCCATTGTCTCATTCTGTCATGTCAGTTTTTCTGGAAGAACCAATAAGTCAATGAATAATACAGCCACACTACTTATACCATGAGCTGACACAGAGTATATTCGAATGGATTTACAAAAAAACAAAAGCATTGACTAATTTAGTAAAGCAAAAAAGATACATGGATAGACATCTTTGGAAGTATCAAGGCATTATATTATGCCCTGGAATAGAATAACAAGTCAATTATAAAGTCCCTATCCTTAATGAGATTACTTTCAAGGGGGAAAGACAACATGGATGCTAAGAGAAGTATGGGAAGGAACTGTATCCCTGCAGGCAATGCAGCAATTGAAGAAAAAGAGGTAAAGTATGGAGAAAGTCAAGGGAAGAGTGAGGTGAAGAATGACTGGGGTCCTTTCCAAAACATTGGCCCCAGAAGGAGTCACCAATGAAGAGAAAATGGCCCCAGACTGGTGGTTTCTCGGGGTAGCACCATTACAAGCAAAAAGAGAGCGGTTAAAGTCCCAAGAGAGTAAAGGTTAGAGTTTTGAATACGATTCTTTAAAAACAATATAACTTATATCAAACTGAGCTTTCACTACATATACATGGCCCCTAAATGATCAGTATTTATATTGGGGAAACTTATTAAGCTTCTGGATACCTCCATCCTATTTTTGTCCAGTTGTCTTCAATTGTGTCTGACTCTTCCTGACCCCATTTAAGGTTTCCTTGGCAAAGATACTGGAATGGTTTCCCATTTCATTCTCTGGTTCATTTTACAGATGAGGAAACTGAGGCAAACAGGGTTCAGTGACTTGCCCAGGATCACACAGCTAGTAAGTCTAAAGCCAGATTTAAACTCATGAAGATGAGTCTTCCTGACTCCATGCCTAGATACTGTACCACCTAGCTGCCCAGTGTAATCTTATGAGGTTTTTAAAATGTACACTTATGGTTAAAAAATAAAAAGTAAAGCAGAAAATAGATTTAAATTCACTTAGAGAGGACACACTTTATTCCCGCTATAAGAGTGTTTGGCTTTTGATATTTTGAAATTTGAAAACCATATACCTCCCAGTACCAGGTGCTGAATGAAGCAGCAAGGTGGTAAACACAAACATTCAAAAAAGAAGCAAAGGACTCTTGTCAAGGAAGCCCACAGTTGATAAGCCTTGATGTAACTATGAGGGCAAAGGATTGGAAGGCAGATGAGCCACACCAGGGTAGGCTACTCATCCTCTCTCCTACTCATTGTGCCCTCTCCAATCCCTGGGGCCTCATTTCATACCTTCCACCTTTACTAATAATGTCTTCCAGGGCTCAACTCAGTTACCTTCAGGAAGTCACTTTTTTCTTTTTTTTTTTTTTTTTTTACTGTTTTAATATTGTCTTTATTGTCAGGAAGTCACTTCCCAGTCACCCATTTGCAAGTGATTTTTCCTTACTCAGATGTCACTTCTCATGTTCTGCCTGATGTTACAGCTACTTGTAAACTACCCATTCTATTAGATTGTAAGCACAAGGGTCATGTAAGGCAAGGGCCATGTTTTGAATGAGTGAATGAGACATCTATGAAATATTTATTACATGCTAAACCCTAGAAATACACCTAGAAAAGACAGTCCCTGCTCTCCAGGAGCTCACACTGGAATGGAGGAGACAATTATAATATTTAGTGATTATATCATACTTTGAGGTATGCAAGAAATTTTACATATATTAATTCACAACCCTCAAGAGGTAGGTAGTGTTTAGGGTGCAGCAGCAAAACAGATGGTAATGCTTCATCTGGACCTGGATTCATCTTCCTCCCTTCCAAATGTTGGCTGACATCCTGATCGAGTCACTTAACAATTCAGTGCCCCTAGGCAATTCTCAAAAACTAAATTGCAGGAAAGTTGCTAACTTGCATGGGGAAGGGAATTATTTTACTTGGGTGTTCCCTATATTGATGAAATCCCTATATCTATTCCTTCTCTACCACTGGTTTTGGGGTGCACTGAGAAAGTAAGTCGTCATAAACTGCTTCATACCCGGCTCAGTCTTGCTAATTCTGGAAAGAACCCATAACATTAAGTACTACCAGACTGGAAACTAACATAGACTGACAAGGGCAGTGTTTCAGCCTCTGACATTCCTCCACTCCATCATCCTCTTTCTCAGGGTATCTTCCCCCACCACTTTCTCTTCTAATCTTGGATATGGACACATATCCAACTCAAATATTCATGCAGACTATTTGTGCCCAACCTGTGGTAGAGACTTCCAAGCTCATATCGATCTGCTCAGCCACAGTCAGACACACCATACGCTGATCTCAACATTGTGATGCAATTTGGGTTCTCTTCAAATACAAAGGACAACAGCATATCCTTCTACCAGCTACAGAGCCTGGAGATTATCCTCGTATTCCATCACTGTGCAACCAGCAGGAGGAATCAACACAATCATTAACTCTAACAACCTTTGTAGCTGCTGCCCCTACTGTCCACGATAGCAAATTCATCCCTTGACTTTCCCAAGTCACCATGCTACTCTACCCTCCCTTGCCAGCGTGCCTTAGGGAGCCTTCTCTTGCAGAGCAGTGGAAAGAATGCTGTGTTAAGAGTGAGAAGACTTAAGTTTGAATACTGGCTCTGTCACTTACAGACTACGATATTGAAGAAGTCACTGGGTTTCTTTAATCCTCAACTTCCTCATCATTAATGTTTAAATGATGGTCCTCAGTCACCAGGGAAGGTTAAATTTTGTCCAGTTTACTCTGTTTGAGAAGGCAAGAATTTTTGCAATATTTGGAAAGATTTTAATGCACAATAAAATTTTAAAGTATTTTGTGCTTAGGAGAGTAAATCCACTACTTACTTGACTATAGAGAGCCAAGGTTTTAATGTGACTTTTTTCTTAAGTTTAACTAAATTCAAGGATACAAATACATAATGTGTTATCATGTAAGCTGGAACTTGTGTTGACATATTCCTAACCCACTGAGATTGACACATGATATTGCTATGCATTCTTGGTGTCATTGAGCTAGAAAGACAATGGATTAGGCAGTCTGTCAACAAGGGTTTATTAAGTGTATTTTATGTGCCAGGAACTGTGTTAAGTGCTATTGACGCCAAGAAAGACAAAAAAAAAAAAAAAAAAAACCTGTTCCTGCTCTCAATTAGCTCACAACCCAACGGGGGAGACAACCTGCAGACAAAAAGCGATGTACAAACAAGATAGAGAGAGAGAGAATCAAGTGGAAATAATCAAGAGATCAGCATTAAGAAGAATCTGGAGAGGCTTCTTGTAGAAGGTAGGATTTTAGGGGGACTTGAAGGAAGCCAGGAAAGACAGGAAGAAGTCAGAGATGATGAGGGCATGCATGGGGGACAGCTACACACAGTGGGTCTTATTCTGCTTAACACTTTTTTTTCTTATAGCTGAGAAAATCCCTTACTGTTAAACATTTTTAAAGCTACCTGAGACCTAGTGCTATCAACCACCCAACTTATTATTCACAGGCTACTGAAAAGAATAGTTTAGCATTTGTTAGGTACACTCAGTATATTAGAAATGTGACATTAAATAGAAAATAGGCAAAACTCCCCTCTGATCTTCCAGGTTGGCAGTTACTTTCCCCCTCAAGATTCACAAAGCACTTTGTTTTGTAAATCTCAATGCACTGATTATGAAATACTATGTTTCAGAGCTATCTGTATTGACAGCCTATTGCCCCTTCTAGACTATCAGTATCATGAGGACAGAACCATGCTTTATCTAAACTCTGAATCTTCTCAAGTACCTAGCACTTTAGTACTCTGAAAATAGGATATTAATAAATGTTTGCTGAATAACTGATAAAAATATGACACATGGGGCAATCATACACAAAAAAGCAAAGAAGTCATTGTATATCCTACTCAATTAAACCCTTACCTGGACCTTCCAGATGGCCCATTTTAACTGATTCATTTGTTCTTGTTGGGTTGTTTTCCAGTTGTGTCTGACTCTCCATGACCACACTTGGGGTTTTCTTGGCAAAGATACTGGAATGGTCCCCCATTTCCTTCCCCCACTCATTTTACAGCTAAAGAAACTGAGACAAATGGTTAAATGACTTGCTCATTGTAGCTAGTAAGTGTCTGAAGAGAGACATGAACTCACAAAGATATGTCTTCCTGATTCCAATTCCAGTGCTCTAACCCATTTTACCACCTACCTGACTAATCAATTCAGTGAAACAACAGGTTTGATTATCTAATCTCACTTAAAAACCAGTGGTTCTGTCATGTGTTTTGTCATGTAAATTAAACAATCAGCAGCCACTCCTGAAATCCTTATGCCCTTTGTCCCCATAAAAATTCTAGGCAAAAGTGAGTACCAAAAAACAATAATATTGATAAATCTCGAATCATTGCCTTCTCCAGCTCTGTAGAGAACTTTACATTTTCACCCAGAGCACTAGAATTTTCAGAGTTTAACACAGGGAGGGAGCTGAAGGATTGGCTTTAAATGTTGGAGTGCTATTATGGATGTGCAAGTTAAATAAGGGTAGCTGCTGGGTTCAAGTCTTGATTCTGACACTCACCAGACAGATGACCTTGAACAAATTACTTATCCTCTAAGCTGGAATTTCCTTATTTATAAAAAGGGAAGTACTTTGTAAAGTACAATATAAATGTGAGGAATCGTTATCAATATCATCGTCATTATCATCATGCCACCTTAGAAGTGAAATCATTACTCTCACACATCTCCCATATTTACGCCCAATCCAGAATCAGTCAGTTGGATTCCCTGCGTGAGTTCATGACTTTTAAACCATCAAGTAACCAAATCAATCAACGAAAATATGTTAGGCACTTACTATGCAACAAAAACTCTGCTAGTCACTAGGAATAAAAAAAATAAACATAACACATTTCCTGTCCTCAAGAAGAGAAAGGAGCATTTATTAAACACTTACTTGCTATGTGCCAGATACTGTACTAAGCACATCACAAATATTTTCTCATTTGAGCCTCACAGTAAGGTAAATGCTATTAGCATCCCCATTTCATAGTTGAAGAAACTGAGAGAAGACTAGGGTTACATATCTAGTTTTGAGGTTTCCTGACTCTAGCCCAGTGCTCTAACTACTGAGCCACCTTACGTTCTATGAAGGGAGACAATATGAAAAATAAATACAAGGTAACTCTGGTAGGAAGTACACTAGCAACAAGAGGAATCAGGAAAGTCTTCATGTAGAATGTGGGAGCCAAGTAGAATTTTGAAAGAAACGAGTAGAATCTGTCTCAAAGACCGTCGGTATGAGATTCATTCTCACACCATCTACGAGACGAAAGTGAGGAAGGAGTCCACTCGGGGAATGGGGGGCAGGGTGATAGACCATCATGTATGAGGAAGAAAAAGATGGACATTTTAGTTGGAGTGAAGAGTATATAAAGTGAGGCTGGAAAGGTTAAATTGTAGTCAGATTGTATTGGGCTTTAAATGCCAAAGACAGGAAACATTCTGCAGGGAGTTCTCATCATTTGCCATGGATGTGCACCTTGACGCATCCATGTATCCCAAAGGGTGATGGGATGAAAATGGAGACATTATTACAAACATTTCACACTCATATAGCAGCTCATGGTTTACAAAGCGCTTTACATATATTTTCTCATTTAAGCCTCACAACAACCCTTCAAAGGAGGTACTGTAAATGTTACTATACCCATTTTCCAGAAGAGGAAACTAAGGAACAAAGAGGATAAATGACTAGTTCATAGCCAATCAATCAATAATCAAAGCACCTACTATGTGCCAGGCACTCTGCTAAGTTCTGGGGATATCATTAACAAAATAAAATAAAATAAACAGTCTCTGCTCTCAAGGAGCTTACCATCTAAAGGGGAAGACAACAATTCAACATAAGAAGGAGGCAGGAAACCTGGGGGGAGGGGGAAGGGAAGGCGACCTAGCCTGATGGTATCTTGTTCAGTTGAATTGAAACCAGACAGGGCAGCAGATCCAAAATGGAACGACAAAAGAGTGCAGTTTCTGCCTCTATAAAGGAGGCGTTGGGAGGAGTTTGTTGCTCCACCCTCTGATCTTCCAATGACAGGGAAAAAGAGCTGGCAAGGTGGTAGTGTCAGTCAAGGTTGGAATTAGCAGCATGGTAATGAGAAAAATAAATCGTGAAGATAAAGCAGTTTTTGGATACAGAATGTCCTCTTGCAAGCTAAAGTACTTCCTCAACGCGCAGTTCTGTAGCTCACCCTGAATTAATTCCTCCTCCTTTCTGATGACATACTCTCCTTTGGAACTTTCCACATCCTTTCTGACTCTCCTCTGCTCTCAGCTTTCCTCCTCTTCCTCCTCATTTTAATTTTTCTCTCCCTCTTCCTTCTTTCCCTGTCCTCGTTCCCTATCTCTTCTCTTTCCCTACTCCTACCTCAACCTCAGGACACAGTCATTCTAAAAAGGGCTGCATGGAGATAGGGGAGTGGGCTCCTGGCAGCAACCAATGGAATCATTACTGTAACTACTGGTGGTGACACTGTGTGTGCATACACGCGTATGCACACGCATATGTTTGTCGGGAGCAGGGGAAATGTTGTCTCTAGCTGGACATGGCTACCCCAATTTGACAAGATGTGAGGATGGGGAGATAGCAGCTTCCAGGTAACTACTGTTGTCTGACACTTCATGGGATATGAGGACTTGCTCCCTTTCTCTATCGGCTGGAGTCTTGATTGAGGAGCTCTTCCACTCAATTTTTCCCCAGAGAATCCTAAGGGCAACTATCCCAAGGGTCAAATGAATTGTACAAAAGGAAAGTGTAAAGCACTATGCATCTAGACTAGAGAATGAATAAGGTATGTGTGGATAAATGGATGGATGGATGGATGGATGGATGGATGGATGGATGGATGGATGGATGGATGGATGAAAAAGCATTTGTTGAATGTTTACTATATGTCCAGGCACTGGGCTATTCCTAGCATGCCACATACAAACATGGAATGTTTAAAGGGATAACTTGGAGGGACATAGAATGTTTAAAGGGATAACTTTGAGGGACATAATCTTAAGAATTAAACGTATACTAATGAAATGAAGACACATTTCAATTTCAGGGTTTGCCATATACCAGGGTATCATCCTTCCCATTGTTATAAGAGTACTTGGAGGACAGGGACTATGTTTTTATCTTACTTTATATCTCTAGCACAGTGCCTGCCAAATGATAAGCACTTAATAAATACTTATTAATTGACTTATTGATAGTAACATCATCCATTAGATTACATTTGTCAATTAGATTAGATTAGTCAAATAGATTAGGCCAGAGCTTTGCACTTCTCCCCCTCTGCCCCAAAAAGGATATTTTATCTGGACATTCTAATGGAATTCTGAAATACATAGATAGATAGATAGATAGATAGATAGATAGATGGATGATAGATAGATAGATAGATGATAGATAGATGATAGATAGATGGATAGATGATAGATAGATAGATAGATAGATAGATAGATAGATAGATAGATAGATAGATAGATAGATAGATAGATGATAGATAGATAGATCACCAAATAAACATAGAGATTTACTGGGCAGAGGGCTGATTTGAGAGTCAGAAGATGTATTCTAATCCCAACTCCACAACTAGGTACCCGTATGACCTTAAACAGCTCATTTACCCTCTCCAATCCTTAGTTTCCTCATCTGTAAAATGAAGGGTTGGAGGAGGGAGAGTTTACTATATCTCTAAAGTCCTTCCTAGCTCTAAAATTTTATGGTCCTAAGTCTTTCTATTCAGCCAAGGCCCTCTACTCCAACGTGGCTCTATCCGATTATCACTTATATTTTTGCTACACACTTAAAATGATAAATTGGAGCCTATTCCATGCTCCCACTCCAACCTTTATGCTTGTGAATAAAGGTGGGAGGTGAGCTATTCTGCATGGCAGATGGGGGGGGAGGTGGGAGTTCACAGCAGTCGCAGCAGCCCAGGCAAGGTGACATTCTGAACTACTGAGCTGCCTGCTGTCTGTCCAAATTACTGCATTTTCCTCAGTTAAGTGGTTTTGTTATTTTTGCCTGTTCAGTGGAGATCACTTTGAAACTGGACAGACAGAGCCTTGGTCAATGGCAGAGCAGCCTCCTCAATAGCAGCCTGATTGCTAATGAATTCAAAGAGTTCCCACTTCCAACGCATACCACTCCTCTCCTCCAATTCCCCATACTTCTTACACCTCTAAGGCCTTCCCTTGTAACAGGGCTTTGTTATCAGAAGTTTCTGGGTCATCTAAGAAGCTAAATTTGAAAGACTGTCACAAGGGAAAAGGAATTGTTAGTAGCTAGGTGGTACAGTGGATAGAGGCTGGGCCTGGAGTCAGGAAGATCTGAATTCAAATCTAGCCTCAGATACTTATTAGCTGTGTGACTCTGGGTAAGTCACTTAAACTCTGTTTACCTCAGTTTCCTCATTTGTAATATGGAGATAATAATAGACCTCCCAGAATGGTTGTGAGCATCAAGTGGGATAATATTTGTAATAATTATAAAGCACTTAGCATGCTATCATTATTGTTAATACTGATTCAGTGCCATGAGGAGCAAGCATCTGAAGTGACATCCAATTATTACCATATCTGAAAAGAAGAGGGAAAGAAAAGGGAGAGAGAAGATGACTGAAGCCTGGGTTCACTCTATGTGCTTTTCCTCCGACAGCAGGGCTATGCTCCATGACCCACTGTCTACCTAGTCTCCCCCATTGTTTTCCCACATCTGTGCCTATGTTTATCCTATGTCCTCTCTTTAGGATGTCCTCTCCCTTATGCTCCCATTTCTGTCTATTGAAATCTTATCCTTTGTTCAAAACCTAATGGAATACAGGCAGCATGACTTTTAGATGGCTGGAAAATAGAAGTAGTGACCTAGTTCCAGGCAAGAAAAGGTGAAATTTGCTTATTTATTCCTCAAAGCCCTTGTCTCTTGCCATGCCCCGATGCCATCCACCTCTGCTCGGTTCATACATTGCTCAGTGGTACTAGAAGAATTCACAATGATGAGAACGGGGTCCTGTATGCTTAATATCAACTGGATTTTTGCCACCTTAATTGATTCTCCTTAATTGACTTTCCAACTCACTCCTCCCAAGAGCTGTTCCCAAATTTCACATCTCTCAAGCCTCCCAGACTACCCTCTCTTCCACTTTTTCATCAGAGAACCTTATCTCATATTTTATTCGAAATAAAGAGACCATTAACCATGACTTTTCCTTTCTTTTATACTACTTTACATCTCAAAACCCCTTGTCATAATCCCCCAATCTATCCTCCTTTGCTCTTATCTTTGATGAAAAGGGGGCCCTTTTCCTCACCAAAGTTAACCCTTCAACTTCTACCATCCCATTTCCTCCAACAGCTATCCCATACCATCATGTTCACTCTCTATTAACAGATGGACCATCCAAACACTACACCAGTAGTCATGTAATATAGCTATGGACTATTCATGGAAAGACATGGACAAATCACACAGAACAGGACTGCTGGATTAATCTACAATGTAGATGTAACCACACTGATGAGATCTTGCAACCACTGAAGTACTAAAGAATTTCTCCATAATGACCCTGTGAGCCAGGAAAGCTTCTTCACAAACTGTCTCCCTATCTTGTGCATGTACTGTTGACTTTTTGAACCTAAGTGCAAGACTTTACATTGATCCCTATTCAATTACGTTTCAACTAGATTTGCCCACATTGTTCCAGGCCATTGAGTACTCTTGGGATCCTGATTCTGTGTCTTTATAGCCTGGTACTACCATAATTTCCTGCTTTGCATCACCCATAGACTTAATAAGCACATTATTTATGTCTTCTAAGTCCTCAGTTAAAAAGATTGAATAGAACAGGGCCAAAGACAAATCTGTGCAGAAGAGCCCAAGTGTCCTCCCTCCAGACTGACATGGATCCATTAACAATCCTTGGGTCTGATCTCTCAGTCAGGTCTGAATCCACCATATTATATTTTCATCTGACCCACATATAGCCATTTTGTCCACAAAATGTCTTATAAAGAGTCATGTCACATAAATGTCCTAAGAGATTTTGTTAAATTCCTTGCTGAAATCCATGTACTATGTCTTCCAGCCTAACAACACTATTGAAGTATATATTAAGAATCTCTAATTACTACTGGGAATTTTCTGAAGAGTTAGAAAAAAATCCCTGATTTTAAACAGGAATTAAAAGAGATCTTTAGATGTTCAAGGACCTTAGAGATCACTTAGTCTAAATTCTTATTCTATAGATGGGGAAACTAAGACCCAAATTGGTTAAGTGGCTTGCCCAAAATACACAATCAAGAAACTGAACCTAGTAGCTTCCCCTGACCAAAAAGCTGATTTTCTACTACAACAAGTTGCCTCTCTAGGTACGTAACTGACTTGTGATAAGCCTGCTAGAGAAAGGTCTCCTAATCATCAGGTAACTCCCTCAAGAACCCAAATTTATTTTTTTAATTATTAATTTATTTGTTTTCAGTTTTCTACAATCACTTCCATAAGTCTTAGATTTTCTCCCCTTCCCTCCCCTAGATGGCGTGCAATCTTATATGGGTTCTACACATATTCTTATTAAATATATTTTCACATTGGTCATGTTGCATGGAAGAATTAAAATAAATGGGAGAAACCATGAGAAAAACCATAACAAAACAAAACATAACATAACACAAGAGAAAATATTCTGCTTCATTCTGCAATCCAATTCTATAGTTCTTTCTCTGGATGTGGAAGGCATTTTGCCTCAAGAGTTCATTCAGAATGTTTTAGGTCCTTGCATTGCTGTGAAGGGATAAGTCTACCAGAAAAATTCCTCATGCACTGTGGTTGTTACTGTGTAAAATGTTCTCCTGGTTCTGCTCCTTTCACTCAACATCAGTTCATATAAGTCCTTCCAAGCCTCTCTGAAGTCTTCCTGTTCATCATTTCTTACACCACAATATTATTCCATTAAATTCATATACTACAACTTGTTCAGTCATTTCCCAATTGATGGGCATCCTCTCAATTTCCAGTTCTTGGCCACCACAAAGAGAATTGCTACAAATATTTTTGTACATGTGGGATCCTTTCCCATTTTTATGATCTCTTTGGGATACAGTCCTAGAAGCAAGATTGCTGGGTCAAAGGGTATGTACATTTTTGTAGCCCTTTGGGAATAGTTTCAAACTGCTCTCCAGAATGGTTGGATTAGCTCACAGCTCCACCAACTTGGACACCAATTAGTGTTCCAACTCTCCAACATCTATCATCTTCCTATTTTGTCATGTTAGCCAATCTGATAGGTGAGATGTGGTACCCCAGAGTTGTTTTGATTCACATCTCTCTAATCAATAGTGACTTGGAGAATTTTTATGCTTCATTTTCTATTTTATTTTTTCCCCTGCTACATGTAAAAACAATTTTTAGCATTCATTTTTAAAACTTTGAGTTCTAAATTCTCTCCCTTCCTTCCTCCCTACCCCCCCATTAAGAAGGCAAGCAATTCAATATAAGTTATACATATGTAGTCATGAAAAACCACATCCACGATATCCATAATAGTCATGTTATGGAAGAAAAATAGACAAAAAAAAACTTAAGAAAAATAAAGCAAAAAAAATGTGCTTCCATCTGCTTTTAGACACCATCAACTCTTTCTCTGGGATGGATAGCACTTTTCATCAGAAGCCTTTCAGAATTATCTTGGATCATTGTAATTGCTGAGAATATCTAAGTCATTCACAGCTGATCATCTTACAATATTACTGTTACTTTGAATACACAACATTTCACATGCATCAGCCTTCCAGGATTTTTTGAGAGCATCCTGCTCAGCATTTCATATAGTACAATAATATTCCATAATCATACCACAACTTGTTCAGCCATTCCCCAATTAATGGGCATCCCCTCACTTTGTAATTCTTCACCCCCAGAAAAGAGCTATTATAAATATTTTTGTACATATATGTCCTTTTCATTTTGCTTTTATCTCTTTTGGAATACAAATTTAGTAGTGGTATTGCTAAGTCAAGGGGTATGTGTGGTTTTATAGCCCCTTGGACATAGTTCCAAATTGTTCTACAGAATGGCTGAATCAATTCACAACTCCATCAACAACGCATTAATGTATCATTTTTCCCACATCCCCTCAAACAGTTGTCATTTACCTTTTCTATTATATTAGTCAATCTAATGGGTATAAGGCAGTACCTCAAAACTGTTTTAATTTACATTTTTCCAATCAATAGTGAATTAGAGTATTTTCCCATGTGGCTAGAGATAGCTTTGACTACTTCATCTGAAAATAGCTCATATCTTTTGATCGTTTTTATCAACTGAGGAGTGGTTATTATTATTATAAATTTGATTCAGTTCTCTATATGTTTGAGAAATGAGGCCTTTATCAGAGAAACCTGCTTCAAAATTTTCTTCACAATTACTATTACTAACTTTATGTCTTTGCATCTGTCTCCCTCGCCCCTCGACCCAGTTATTCTCTTCTCTCTCTCCTTTCAGCTTGGCCCTCCTCAAAAGCGTTTTGATTCTGACTGCCCCCTCCCCCAATCTGCCCTCCTTTCTATTGCCTCCCCTCCGACTTTCCTATGGGGTAACAGATTTCTATACCCAGTTGAACGTATATGTTTTTCGCTCTTTGAGCTAATTCTGATGAGAGCAAGAAGAACCCAAATATATTGAATCCCTTTCTTTGGACCCTGTATCACCTGGCCTGGATCTCCAAATATAAAACACATATATCATGAGTCTATAACCAGAATCAAAATGCATGATAAAAATGACAATGAATTGGTATTCATTCCAAATCACAACAATAGAGAATTTATCATGCAGACTTTTTTTGATTTTTTATATCTAATCTTCCCCCAAAATCTAGCTTCCCCAAAGTAAGATATAGAAGTAAAAATGAGGACCAAGAAATCTGTTTTCATAATGCATTACAGTCTTACTACTGACAACTGAGATCATAACTAAAATATGGAGAGAAACAGTCCAGGCTACAAATGATATTTTTAAACATTTTTGTGTCCATATTTTGGTTCCAATATACTATTATTTCCTTGTTTTTCATGTTTGATAGGATAGTATTTCATTAATTCATATCTAGTTTCCCAAACTCATGCATTTCTTGCACTGTCATTTTATCCTATTGTTCTCCCTAATTTGCCAGAACAACTTGGAAATTCTAGAATCATTTTTAGAAGATCTGACTTTTGATTAATCACCTAAATTTAAAACATTTGTTCTGAGTTGATTTTAGGAGTTCCTTTTTTTTGAGTTTTTGAGACAAGGAGTTCCTTGTCTCTTTTTTTCCTTTTGTTTTACCTAATTTGAGAGTAAACTCCCTTGAGCGAACTTTATCATTCCCTGCTATTATGCATACCACATAACACATACCAATTAGAAATGGTCTGGACTATAAAGTAATCCAATTGATTTTTTACAAATATAAAAGAACTCATCCATCCAAACAGTGTTTCTTTCTTCCAAAAAGGCATCTTGAAATTCAATCTGCTTAATGATACTATCACTGTTCCAAAGAGTCTCTTTTGAAATTGTCTTCATAGCCTATGTCTAGTTCTGACTTTCCTTAATAGTGGGAAATCTTAATGCTTTCAATATGGGTTTGATTTTTGAAAGCAACTAAAGTAGCTTGCTTTTGGAAGCAAAAGCTATTTGAGACACATGGCTAAGGAACTACTGTGCAGGGTAATATCATGTCGATGATCTATGGTTTTGTCAGTGTGGAAAGATATTCCTTCCACCAATTGTCCATGGTCACACAGCTAGTAAAGGTCAGATAAGGGGTATATGAACCTAGATCTACCTCACTCTAAGTCCATCCATCGATGCACTACATCACATAGCCTCTTAAGTATTATTTTTTTTGGCCAAATTCAAGGTATGACTGTAAAAGCAATGAAACCTCACCACCTCAAAGCAGATGATTCCCCAATCCATATGTCCACCCCTAGTCTCTCTCCTGAGCTCCCATTCCATATCATCACCAACTGCTACAGAACCAACATATTCAAAACAAAACTCATTCTCTTTCCCCAAAATCCACCCCTTTCCCAATCTTCCCTATTACTATCAATGGCAGCAGCATCCTTCTGGACACCCAAGCTCAGAACCCTAGGGTCATCCTTTATTCAAATTTTTCTTCACCCTACATTTTCAATCAGATGACAAATCTTATTAATTCTACAATTCAAGCTGTGTCAATTCAGCAATATATCTTGAATCCATCCCCTCTTCTCTACTTGCATAGAAACTACCATTGTTCACATCTGATCACCTCTTACCTGGATTGTTACTAAGTTGGTGTTTCTTCCTCTAGTCTTTCCCCTCTCTAATCCATTCTCTCTATAGCTGCCAAAGTGATATTCCTAAAATACAGGTCTCAACATGTCTGATCCACGTTCAGTAAGCTCCAATGCCTCCCTATTACCTCTAGAATGAAATACAAACTTTACTTGGTATTTAAAGCCCTTCACAACCTTTCTTCAACCTACCTTTCTGGTCTTGTTACATTGCATTACACATACATTGTGACAAACTGTTCAATCCAGCCAAGTTAACCTTCTTACTGTTACATGACATTACATCTCCCATCCCTCTGCTTTGCAGGCAATATGTTCCTTCTTCAGGTCTGCCACTTAGAATCCGTACTTTCCTTCCAAGCTTAGCTCAAGCCCCTAAATCTCCCCAGCTGCAAGTGCCTCCCCCCAAATATTGTCTTTTCTTCAACTACAGAATGTAGACTCCTTAAAGGAAGGTAATGTTTCACTTTGGGCTTTGTATTCCCAACACTTAATGTAGTGACTGGCACACAGTAAAATTTTAATGAGTGATTGTTGATTGAGACTGGTTTATCTGTGTGTGATATGTGTAACATGTACATATGTGTGAGTGTGTATATTATGTAAACTGGCATTAGTATGTGCAGTAGCCATACACCAACAAAACCATCTTAGCAGACAGGCTAAACCAGCTTAAAGATATCCAACAGAGCTTAAACCCATTGGTGAGTTAGGGAGATGTCTACCCCATGTATTGAAGACATCTCCCTGGTGGAATGAGCAGAAGAGAACAATTTGTTCCAATAGTCATGAAGGCAACTGAAGCAGGTACCATGGAGCACTTAGAGCTTAGTCAGATATCAAAGAAACCAAAGTCATCCACTGCACCCCAGGCTATCACCAGTCATCTTGACATAGACTATGATGACTCTGGAAGAGAAAGTCTAATGATTTGCATAACTCCATCTCAATAAATTCAATTCTTGCACAAATCAAGACATCACTCATTCATGATGTCAGTGGTCTTCAAAAATGAAAGACAAACTATAACAATACCTATGTTGCCATAGCATCAGCTGCTGAGCTGCTCTGATAAATGGGGCTTTCTCATTAGGAATTCCTACACCATTAAAATTATTATTCCGGACATCCCCCCCAAAATATATTAGTTTTCCCATTGTTATCCTTTTATAGATTTTTAAAAAGATTCTCAGTTTATTTTGTCTTATAAATTATAGGATAGTTCTGGTGTCCAAGTTTTGATTGTAAAACAACAAAAACTTTACAAAGTAGTCATCCCTTCTATATTATGATTTTTCCCATCATGGTTTCAATATATCATAGGCTGGCATAAGAAATTAAATGAGAATTCTGGGGAGTTTTGTGGAAGCCATGTACAAAGGTCAACAGATGCCACAGAGCCTATAACTAAATACTTAACCCAAATTTTACAGTAAGGTATACACCCTATAAAAGGAAAAAATTCAGATTTCTTCTCTGGTACAAAGGGAGAACCAAAAAAATTTACATGAGTTTTCCAGATCATGGGGGCATCATACCCGTAACTTCCACAATGGGGTCTTCCATAACTACTCTTCTCAGAACAACTCTGAGGTAGGTAGTGCCAATGGTGATACTCCCATCTTATAGATTTAAAAACTGAGACACACCTACTCTCTTACCTACTGTCACAAAAGTTAGTGTATAGCAAAGTTAGGGCTTGAACTCATCTTCTGACTCCAAATATGATGCGCTTTCCACTATAGTATATCACATTGCCTCTTCAAAGGAAATAGACTCAGTCATTAAAATGACCCTAACCATCTGGGACTATCACAGACCTTCTTGATATGATTAGAGCTGATAACTTCAATACTTAAAATATAGTGATCACCTGGTACCTAGCCTGCTGGTAATGAACTTCCGTGCTCTAAGTTAGATTGGTCCTCAGTAGATACAAGCTGTTGCAAAGCCCATGATCAAGAAATTGACTTAACAAGCCACCCAGGAAAAAAACCAAAGAGACGAAACATATTTACCATTCATATTATGACATTCAGTTGAATGGGCAGCCCACTGAAGTAGTCCAACAGTACAAATATCTTGAACAGGCATTGCCAATGGACAATGAGCTGTGCTCAGGGCTGAAAAGGAAAGAGTGCACTAGGGTACATTAATAAAATTCAAAAGAACTTTCAATGGTACAAAGCTGCTTCCCAATGCAAAAGTCATTCTCTTACATTTTAATATTTTTCCCAGAAATCCTACATGGAAGTGAATCATGAAACATCCCAATTTCTGCAGAATAAAAAATTGGGAGTCTGCCAAAAGGCAATGTAAAACACATAACTGGAGCACAGTACCAATAAAGTCCCTGTTAGCTTCCTAGATCTATTCCTTCACCAAATGTGGAGGATTTGGGGGCTGTCACAACTGACCTCCCAGGACAGTGCCCATTGCAAAGTAAACATTTAATAAATGCTTGTTTCCTTCCTTTCTGTCTTCCAGTGGGACCTTCTCTGAAAGTCAGCTGTCTCTAGCAGTGGGCTGCCCTACAAAAAAAAAGTCTTCCATCTTCTCTGCCCTGGCCCTTCTACAAGTCAAGCAATGCACCCCAACCTCTATACCAGGTTCCTATACCTGCACCTACTCCTACTTGCTATAAAGTGGACCTCCTTGGATCTCACAGGACATCTGGCCTTCGTCTGCCAAGAGGCTTAACATCATGGAAGGTCCTCAAATAATCTAAGGTGGTACCTTTCTCAATAAACTTCTCTCCAACCACAGATACTCTTTCTAAACTCACTATTTAATGCCTAGTATACTCAACCCACCCCAGAAATTCTGAATGATTATATATCCATGTACAAACCTCTTCTTTTCTTACTCCATCTATCTTCTGGCTCTTACTAAGATATAGCTTCCTCTCATCTCCTCCTAAGAGGTTTGTGCTATCCAAATATATTTCTCAATCTAGACTCTGAGGGCTTTTTTCTATAGACACAGCCCCTCTCCACTCCCCCACCAAAAGGGCATTCCCTTTCCTTTCTCAATGAATTCAGTGTTTGGATTCGTCTTTCTCTCCTCTTCATCTCCTGCTGTCATAACTAGGGGCCTTCAATAATCTCCTAAAAGACTCTAACCTTCTAGTTCCTCTATTTACTTAGTTCCAACGGCCTCCTCCTCCACTTTACCTCAGCTACTTACAGAAATGGTAACACCTTTTATTTTGTCATTTACACCCAAGTTTTCCACTTCCATATTCATGAGCTCCAAAATTCCTCTATCTGGTCATTATCTTTTAGCATTCTATCTTTTCCTATGCCTTATGACCCCCTATCTCTGGCCTTTTCCTTAGTTCTTCACTTTTGGCATCCAGCCAAACAACCTTTCAGAACTTTGACTATGGATTGGAGAACTATAAAATAAGATCCCATTGATCAAACAAGGGTGCATAGAGAGACGTTTGCCTTGAAAATGAGAAAGGTGAAGAAGGGGATAGTGGACAAAGATATCAATGGTGTGAAATAAGGAGGAGAGGAAAAAGGGGAAGTGCTGGAGCATGGCCTCAGTCTTTTCAACGAAGTACAAGAGGACATTCTCATCTGAGAGAGTAGGGGGAAGGGGGATCATGGAGGCTTGAGGGGAGATGACAACGTTTGGAAGAATTGCTAGGGTGAGTGAAATACTGAATCAGTGTGCTTCTAGACAGAGCTAGAGAAATCACAAAACCGGGCTGACCGAGCCCATTTAAAATTTGTCTCAAATGGGCCCTCAGAGCATCAAGACAAATGTTGTATTCCTCCCTAACTGATTCAGTATTTCACTCTACTAGGTGTTGAGATGTAAGCATCCAAATACACTTTCTTTTGTTTGTATTGACTGTTAGTGGTTGGCTCTCTCTAAAAATCAAATATCTAAGCTCAGTTTGGTGGGAGGGGGTAGTGGAAGGGCTCTTTTAATTTTCATTTAAAAAGTTTGTATTCTCCCCAATTTTGGTCATTCATTCATTTAATATGTATTGAGTGCCTACTGTATACAGAGGTACTTAATATTTTAGGGTGGTTCTTTATAGGCAACGACCGTGGAACAGTGACAAATATAAGAAACCCACACTTTCAGCACCCCTTCCCATTGGAAGATGTCTACCTCCAGTCACCGAAGATGGCATCTCTTTTACTGGACTGTTGGTTGCTGACAATGTTAGTAACAATCACATGACATCACAAGAATGGTAGATGCAACACGAAACTTCTTCTCTCAAATTATTTGCTTTCACTGGAAGTTATGAAGCATGATAAAACAGAGTCCATTCTCCTAACTTATCAAATTGAGGCAAAGGCTTAGCAAGTTACTTTTCATCGTACGCACAAACTATCAGCATCTACACAGATGGACGGAACCTTCTGTCAAATATCAGTTCATGTATTGTTCTTTGCATATGAACTACTGACTCAGTTTTGAGCTCTTTTTCTCACACTTTTTCTCAGATCTTTGGTGATAAGTGGCATGTATCTGTAAAAAAAAAAAAAAAGAAAGAAAAAAAGATTTGCTAGGCAAAGAGATGCAGCCTGTGCCCATTGGACAGAGTCTCTTGCAGTCTGAATCTAACTGACTTGGGAATTAAATGATGACATTGGCCTTGACAACAACATGTCCTAACCAGCTGAACTATTAGAACCCCAATAGCACTCAATATGCTTTCTTTCTTTTCCTTCTTTTTTAAAAATAAAAAATACAAATGTACCTTTTTTTTGTTTAAGCTTTGCTATGAAAAGATATTATTGCTAAGGATTTTGGCACTTTGGAGGTCGAGTTGGTTTTATATGCTGGATAGGAACATTTAGATACACCAAATAAACTGCATTATATTTTAGGGTTTTTCTGTACTTAACATGAAAAAGTAAAATGCCTTTATGTAAGGGGGGAAGCTAGGTGGCACAATGGATAAAGTACTAGAGTTTGAATCAGAAAAGCTCTTCTACTTGAGTTCAAATCCATCCTCAGACACTTACTAGTTGTGTGACCCTGGGCAAGTCACTTAACCCTCTTTGCCTCAGCTTCTCATCTATAAAATGAGCTGGAGAAGGAAATGACAAGCCACTTGCATCTTTGCCAAGAAAACCCCAAATGGGGTCACAAAGAGTCAGACATCACTGAAAAATGACTAAACACATTATACATTGAGTATAGGCACTGGGCCAGTTATCATTAGGGAGAGCTGCTGTATATTGTCCACACCCCCATCTTGTGCAACATGGAACAAGGACGCCAAGACAAGGTGGCACATTGCCACCTAGAGGAAACTCACCACTTGGTATATCAATTTTCTAATTGCTTGGGGATAGCTAGCCAGCCAGTAAAACAAGGGCAATCTAATGTGAACACAAATGGTTTTAAGGAATATCTGTCCAAATCCCATAGCAGTAATGTGGCATTACTTTTCACCTCCTTATCTTGAAAATACTTTCTGGAAAGATTTAGGGCTGGTAATAATAAGAGACAGAGAGTTTATTCAAATTTCTGTAGTGAGCTAAGAACTTCATTTGATGTCCTTGCCCACATCTATATTTGTCTTATGCCAGTGGGGGAATATTGCATCATTACACACAACTTGTAGCTGTTTGGGACCTGGGTACAACCTAAATGTACTTTATAATTCTTTATGCAAGTAAATATGATAAAGACTTGAAAAAACACTTACTTGTTTCAACTATCTCCTCTAGCTATTGTCCTATATCTCTCCTTCCCTTTGTGGCTTAACTCCTTGAAAAGAACACTGAAAATTTGTGCCAGCACTTTCTCTTCTTTCAGTGTTCTAAATCCTCCACAATCTGGCTTCTGACCTCATCATTCAAGGACAACTGCCCTTTCCAAAACTGCCGGTATTCTCTCCATTGCCAGATCTAATGGCTTTCCTCAGTCGTCATCCTTCTTGGCTACTCTGTCACATTTAACACTGTCAATCACCTTGTCTTCCTGAATACTCTCCTTTCTAGGTTTTGTGGCATTCCTCTCTCCTGATTCTCCATCTATCTGTCCAACTGCTCCTTCTCAGGCTCCTCTGTTGATCCTTTATCCATGTCACACTCACTCGGATGGTTTTCCATAAGGCTTGTTCTGGGCCTATGGTCCAAACCTTTTGACAATGAATTCATCCCATTGATTATTTGATATTTTACGTTACTTTTATTCTATGTGTAAGTTTTGGGCTTTGTTACAAAATCGTGATGAATTCTTAATTTTACTCAAATAAAATGCCAGCTAAAAAAAAATACCAGAGTGGTCTGCCATTGCCTTCTCCTCTTTTATTCTCCCTCTTCTCATTATCTCTGATGGCTTCATGTCATCTCCGTGCAGATGATTACTAGACAAACAGAAATAAATAAAAGAAATATGGACAAAGACGGAAACAGAGGCAAAGATCGAGATAGAGGCAGAGAAGAGACAGAGATAGACAGAAACAGGGATAAAAATAGAGCCATTTATGCAGTTCAAGTTTCTCTACTGAGCTACAGTCATGCATCTCCAACTGCCTCATTCTGGGGAGTCTCTCCCCAGTTCAATCCATCCTTCACTCCTCTGCCAAGGTGATTTTTTTCTAAAGTGCAGGCCTGACCATATCATTCTCCTGATGGATGATCTCTAGTGTTTCTAGGATTGTAATGGCAAGTAAAATAGGATCTTAAAAGTGCCTCTGATTGAATAATGTGATTAAGGAGGATCTTTCCCACCCATTGATGGGCCTGCCCATTGTGGGAAGCTTGATTAGGGGAGTTGTTTTTGTAGGAGGGTCCCTAATACCTTTTTTTTTCTATTGAGGCACTGGGTCAGAGGGTTATGCCCTCTCTCTAAAAAATGTATAAATACTCTGAGGGTGAGGTTTTACTTTGGGACTTAGTGACTGGAAGTGTTTCTTTGGCCAGAGAGCCTCTGAGAAGTCATTAAGGAATCCCCACCCTAAAACCCAGAAGTGTATGCTTCCCTCTCTGGTATGTATGTAATAGTCAGACATGTGTATGTACGTAATGGTCAGGCAGTTTGGAAGCTGTCTGTTGATTTATTTTTGATTTCTCTGAAATTCTGATTCTGATTTTCTCTGATACCTGTGCTTGATTAAAGTGATTGTCAACCCCTTGAAAGTTGTTTTCCCTTTATGAATGCAGATCTAAGGACCTGTTGTAGTAAGCCCCCTTGTGCATGTTGGGGTGCTTACTGATACAAGATCAAATACAAGATCCTATTTTTAAAGTTCTGAATAACTTGGCCCTTTCCTACATTTCCAGCCTTCTTGTGCCATACTACTACTTTCTCTACATTCTGCATACCAGCTACACTGTCTTACTTACAGGTCCTTGAAAACCACACTCCCATCTCATGCCTCTGTACCTTTGCATCAACTCTTTCCAGTCCCTGGAATATCATATCTTTTCACTTCTGCCTCTTAGCATAATAAATGCTTATTGACTAACTTGCATACAAGAAATGACTTAAAAAACATTAAGGATGAGAATGATCAGAAAAGCCAGGCCAGTCATTTGATGAGCCTGAAGGATAACACACTTAGAGCCCAAGAATTGTACTCTACATTGGTACATTTGCAGCTTCCCAAAAACCACACTCCATCTCCTGTTATATAGCTTTGCCCTGTCTGTTCCCAGTCCCTGGAATGCTCTTCCCTTTCGATTCCACTACATGGTAGAATCAGATTGTAAGTTCCTTGAGGGCAGAGACTATCTTTTTCCCATTTCTGTATTTACAGTGCTTACCACAGTGCTTCGTGCTTAATAAATGATTACAGGTTGATTGATTGGTACCCAGCAAAGACAAAATCTCTGTTATACGGATTCTCTGTGCAGGATATATAGAAGAACAAGATTCACACAAAACAAGAAGTTGTAGGTGAGTTGTGATACATACCAGTGGAGGGAGTACCAATGAATTAACAAAATAAAACAAGAGAAAGATTAAAACCTCAAGACTCAGAAAGTATAAAATGGGCATTCACAGGAAGGTAAAAATTTTATATTTCTAACCTAAAATCTCAAATTCCTCCCATAAGCCTACTAATTGGCAGCTAAATAAAGTAACAGATAAAACCCTAGGGCCTGGATTCAGGAAAACCTGAGTTCAAATTTGGCCTTAGAAATTTACTGGTTGTATGACTCTGGGCAAGTCATTTTGCCTCCACCTGCCTCCATTTTCTTATTTGTAAAATGAAGATAACAAGGGCACCTACCTCCTGAGGCCGTTGTAAGGATCATATGAGATAATATTTGTAAAGTAATTGGCAAACCTTAAAGTGTTATGTTAGTGTAAATACTAACTATGGTTACTGATAGGTTGTTATATAATACTCAAGTTGAGAAAATGAAAATAAAGAAAACGTGAACTAAAATTCTTAATTCAATCCTGCCATCATTTCTAAACTTCTTCCAGTGGTCCCCTAAAAGCATTAAACCTTCAGCAGTCAGCTGTATTCTACTATAAAATGCACCATTTGTGCAGTACAAAAGGTTAATAAAATTTGCCAACATGACAACTTAACAATCCTTTCCTCTGAATGTATCATGGTAAGGAAAAACTATCATGGTGGAGAAAAACTCAGTCCAGATAATAATAACCACCCTTGCTGTCTCTATGTTAGAGTATAAACTCCCTGTGAGTAAGATTAGTTGGTTATTTGCACTTATATCCCCAATACCTAGCACAGCATCTGGCAAGTGTTCACTTGATTTTCACTCATATCTAATACTTCATGACCCCATGTGGGGTTTTCTTGGCAAAGATACTGGCATGGTTTGTCATTTCCTTCTCCAGCACATTTTACAGATGAGGAAACTGAGGTAAAGAGGTTAAGTGTCTTGCCTAGTCTCACACAGATGGTAAGTGTCTAAGGCCAGATTTGAACTCAGGTCCTCCTGATTCTAGCACTCTATCCACTCTGCCAACCACCCTGTACCACCTGCTGGAATATAACAGGTGCTGAATAACTGTTTGCTGATTGATTGAAAATGGACATCAGGAATAGTTGTGAAGGGGAGGAGATAGTATGAAAGCGTGACATACAGCCCAGGGGGAAAAGGATGGAGTGTCCAAAAGTCCACCTTAGCATGCTGGTTTTTTGTCTGTCTTTTTTTAGAAGTCTTTTTCAGAGACAACCAGTAGGTGTCATATTCTTTTCCCTCATCTACTACTTCCTCTTCAAATTCCAATGCCTCCCAAAATAAGAGATCAGGCTCATGAGCCTTGATTTGACATATGATAAGTGTTCCATCCATCCAGGCCAAAGAAAAAGTGAAAGATAGGTCTCATCTTTGTTTCTGAAAAAGTTCAGAGACAACAGAAAGATGTCCTTGAATTTAACAGGGCATGGGTGTGTTTGGAATAGAACTTGAGTCAATAAGAAAGAGCCCCCTAAAGGAAAATTTTCTGAAAGAAAAGTCTAGTCCCATTGAAGAGATATTTTATATTCAATGGATTATGTGTAACCATCACAACAGATCATCATCATGGTGGTTGTGACAAGCGCCCAATGCTCCCTATGACAGTGGCATCCATTGAATCATAGAGCGATAATTTTGAGATTGGGGGGGATCTGAGAGGTCACCAACTTCAACCACCTCATTTTACAAATTACTAAGGCCAAGATAACCTAAAGGGCATGACCATTCTGAGGCAGAATTTGAACCTAAGGCTTCCTGACTCCAAACCACACCACGCTGCCTGTAGGGGTCTGGATAATGCCAAAGATCACAACCTTATGTCAAATCCCTAAATAACACTGAAATCATTGGTCATAAATAATACAGAACTTCTTCCCTCTCCTCCTCTCCCCAAAGAAGGTTCTATTGCAGAATCTTAGCATTCTTTTCAACTTGGTCTTCTAAGTCTTGATTCAGGAAGGAGAATACCAAAATAGTGTTACTGGCTTTTCATAGGAGAGGGCGGAAGAAGGCAATGCGGGGAGACAAATGGAAATGTTAACAGGGACATTTGAAATACTTCCCAAAGAAACATGCTAAAGAAAAAAAATATTTCTGAGCCCATAAGGTTATTGTTTAATAAAACCAGCATGATATTTCAGTATGAAAGTAACAGTGGCAGAACACTGAATATATATGTCATTAAAAAACCACTCTTAAATTCTGCTTTCTGATCCTCATCAGAATATCAAAAAAAAAGAGAGAATAGTTTTCCATTTATACCCTGACAGGTATCTCTTGGCCCTAGCCCTTAAGTCCTATTGATAGTTTTTAAGTATTTTAAGTGCACTCTTTAATAGATATATACATTGCACATAGTCAAACACCTATCAGTTTACATATATCATTAACACTCTCTTGTTTCAAAAATGAATACTGTAGCAATGAAAATTTTAGGGGTCCTTTAAAAATAATTGTTGTGCATTAGTTTTTTTTAAATTTGAAAAAATTTTTATCAATATAATTACAAACCAAAGAATAAGCAGGTTATTGACCTCCTGCCAAAGAGATGATGGAAGCAAAATATAGAATGAGATATGTATTTTTTGACATGACCAATGGGGTAACTGGTTTCGTTTGACTAGTCATGTTTGTTATAAGGGTTTTCTTTTTCCTTTGTTTTAACCATGAGGGCAAAGGGGGACAATTGGGAGGGAGAGAAAATAAATTTAATTGGGAGAAAATGATAAAATTAATTTTGAGAAAAAAATTAATATTTTAAAAATAAATAGATTAGAGTGGTTTTGTGTAGGAACATATCTGAACAGAGAATATGGTTTTATGGTTCAAAGTCTTACTGGAATTCAATTTTTAATATTATTTTAGAAACCCTTTGACAGATTCCCTTTAACAGAATGTGCTTAATTTCATCTGACACTGGTCTTTCCAAAGCTCAAGATTCAGGGAAAGCAGCAGGTCCTGATCTTGGGTTATAACAGATGGCCTCCACAATATGACAGTAATGGCATCTGACATGTGTTGTTTCAATGATCTCTTTTACTCTCCAAAAAGTACGGAAGCATTAGATCCTGTGTGTTCCTTCAAATTGTTATTTTTGGCATGCTTCTCTTGGCATATGCTATGATGAACCATTCCTAACAAATTAAATTTTCATCAAGTTTTTTAAAAAAATCTTTATAATCCATAAGCCTCCCATTTATCTCTGTTCCCAAGGTAACTCTTTCCATGGGGGCCACTTAGGTTTGGGATAGGATTTGGATTTTTGTCCTCTAAAGGATTACTGGTTTTGTAACCAGGGGGACCGGGTCTGGAGTCCTATGGATGTACAGAGAAGCCAGCTGAAATATTTATGTCCCTGTTCTCAAAACATTTTGCAGCGACACAAAATCACAAGTTCCCCAAAAACCTGTTAAAAGGGGCTAAGCCACATGGTGCTATCTGAATAGATTCCACACAAAGCCCAGACTAACTCATAATGACACTCCTAGACCTTTACAGTAGAACTTCACAGCTAATTGTGCCTGTAATTAACTGTTTCCTCTGACTGTGCAATGGAATTTTGTGAGGTTTGAAGAAACCAGTGATTTTGCTCCCTGGCAGCTTTAGCAAAATGGGATGTCAGGCAGTGCACTGCTTTCAATCTCAAGTTGCTAAATCTAGTTAAAGCAGAAACATCAATGACTTTCAGGGAGGGCAAGTCATAGAAACGTCTGAGAATCATACACCACTACTGATTGCTTCTTTCAGAAGCAAGCTGCAACCAAGTGGGGAGCTCCAGGAGAGATGCGAGAAAGCCAACCCAGCTTCTCTCTTCCCAAGCTAACATTTATGCTCTGTTCCCTTTATAGGCTTGTCCTACGCTGCTTAGCAGTTGGTTGATTGCTTTCTTTTTCCTATGTATTTGTTAGTTATGTTTGCTACCAAGTAGGGAGGAATTGTTCCAGGCTTTTTTATTTATACAATTCTGTCAGCTGTCTATGATCCTTCAGTCTGACACCTTCTTTCCAAATTCTCTTGAATTTGGAACTGGAAGGAACCCCTAGAGGTCTAGTCCAATAACCTCATTTTATATATGAGGAAACTGAGGTCAAGAGAAATAAAGTGACTTGTCCACATTTATGTAGGTAGTGAGTGACAGAGCTGGGATTCAAGCCTGGGTCTCTGAATGCTAAGGCTGTGCTCTTCAGAATAAATATTGATGACTTTCCCCACCCCCTGGATCAATGCCTTGTCATGGTGGAGGAGCTTTGTTAGTTCAATGAAACTATGAGCTATGCCATGCAGGATTATAGTGGAGAGTTCTGACAGAAGGTCATCCACTGGAGAAGGAAATGGCAAACCAATCCAGTATCTTTTCCAAGAAAACAGTATTAAGATGATACAAAAGATGACATCAGAGGATGAGCCTTTCAGGTAGGAAGGTTTCCAACATGTTACTGGGGAAGAGTGGAGGATGACTACAAGTAATTCCCTTAATAATGAAGTAGCTGGACCAAAGTGAAAAGTAAGTTCAGCTGAAGATGTCTGGTGATAAAAGGAACATTGAAATCTGTAAAGATCAATATTGTATAGGAATTGTGGAATGTAAGATCTATAAACCAAGGTAATCTGGATGTGATCAAAAAGGAGATGGAAAGATTAAACATTGATATCTTGGGTGTCCATGAACTTAAATGGATGGGAATGGGTCAAGAAACCCTTAGGAACAAAGTGGAATAACCCTCATAGTAAATAAAAGGGTGAGAAAAGCAGCACTGGGATATAACCTCAAAATGACAGAATGATATCAGCTTGAATCCAAGGCAACAGAATGGGAAAGACAAGCAATTTTGTCAAGAAAATTTGAAATTTCAAGGAAATGTTTCATGCAAAAATGTTTCATACCAAAATGGTAGGCATTTAACAGAAGCTGAAGAGATTAAGAGGTGGCAAAAATACACAAAAGAATTATGCAAGAAATAACTTAACATCACTCATTGACCACGATGCTTACTGATCTAGAGCCAGACAATGGCTTGAAGTCAAGCAGGCCTTAGGAAACATTGCTAACAAAAAGGCTATTGGAAGCGATCGAATTCCACCTGAGCTATTTAAAATCCTAAAAGATGAAGTTCTTAAAGTGCTGCACTCAATATGGCAGCAAATTTAGAAAACTCAAGAGTAGTCACCGGATTGGAAAATATCAGGTTATATCTCAATCCTAAAGAGGAGCAATACCAGAGAATGTTCAAATTATGAAACAACTTTGTTCATTTCACACGCTAGCAAGACTATGCTTAGATTCTGCAGGCTGGGATTCTGCAACATGTGAACTGAGAATTAAAATAAGAGCAGGCTGGTTTTCAAAGAGGCAGAGGAAACAGAAACCAAATTGCCAACTTTTGATGGATTATGGAGAAAGGAAAGGAGTTCCAGAAAAACGTCAACTTCTGCTTCATTGACTATACTTAAAGTCTTTGACTGTGTGGATAGCGAAAAATTTGACAAGTTCTCAAAGAGAGAGGAGCACCAGATCATCTCCTAAGAAGCCTGTATGTGGGCCAAGAAGCAACAGTAATAACTAAACATGAAACAACTGATTGATTTAAGATTGGGAAAAGCACACAATAATACCATATATGGTCACTTTATTTATATAACTTCTTTTCAGAGTACATCATGCAAAAGACCAGGCTAGATAAAACAAAAGCTGGAATTAAGGTTGCTGGAAGAAATATCAGCAATCTCAGATATGCAAATGATATCACTCTGATGGCCGAAAGTAAAGAGAAATTAAGAAGCCTCTTGGTGAGAATGAAAGAGGAGGCTGTAAAAGCTAGCTTGAAACTTAACAACAAATAAACTAAGATCTTAGCAGCTAGTCCCATCACTTCCTGGCAAATAGAGGGAAAAGAAATGGAAGCAGTGTCAGATTTTATATTCTTGGGCTCAAAGATTACAGCAAGGGTGACTACAACCATGAAATTAAAAGACTATTTCTCCTTGGGAAGGAAAGTTATGGGAAATCTGGATAGCACACTAAAAAGCAGAGACATCACCTTGTCAACCAAGGTCCACATAGTCAAAGCTATGTTTGTTTTTTTTCTTCCAGTGTCAATGTATGGCTATAAGAATTGGACTATAAGGAAGGCTGAGAGTCACAGAACTAACATTTTCAAATTGTGGTGCTGGAGAAGACTTTTGAGAGTCCCTTGGACATCAAGAATATCAAAAGAGTTGATAATTTTAGAAATTAATTCAGACTATTCATTGGAAGGTGAAATATTGAAGCTCAAGCTTAAATACTTTGGCCACATAATGAGAAGATACGAATTAGTGGAAAAGACCCTGATGTTGGTAAAGATTGAAGGCAAAAGGAGAAGGAGATGGCAGAGGATAAGATGGATCGACAGTATCATGGAAATAACAAACATGAACTTGGATAGACTTCAAGAGATGGTGGAGAATAGAAAGACCTAGCATGCTATGGTCCATGAGGTCACAAAGAGTCGGACATAACAATTCAACAACAACATGATGATTTTCACCTCAGAAGTTCAGAGAAGATTGCTTTTTTATAAGGATCAAAAAAAATTTCTTTATTTAATATCTTAAGAGAGGGATAGAAACTAGACCTGAGACTCCTTGGTTGAAGAAAATTCCAAGATGAGGAAACTTCCTCAATGAATGCAGATTGACACCCTATCTGCGAGTATAGTCACAAGAGAATTGCCTATAGCACCAGGTAAGTTAAGAGACTTGCCCAGGGTCAGATGCAGAGGGTAAACTTGAAACTATGGCTTTGTGGCTTCAAGGGCAGCTCTCTATCCATTCCTCCAGCCTGACTCATTTAATACCTCCTTAATGATAACTCACACGTGTACAGCACTTTATAACTTTTGAAGCATTTGACTTTCTAATATATGAGAAAGAGAAAGCAAAGGAGAAAATCCATCATGTGCATAAAATGGGGAAAAGATGAGCTCTTGATATTCTTTTCTGCCATGGTTTCCTGCTGTTTAGGAGCTGATCAAATGGATGGAGCATTGAGAATAAGGAAGACAGAAACACTGAAAAGTAACACCCTCAAAACAGCTCTCAGAGAAAACAGGAAGGGGACTCCCAACAAACTGCATGTGGAAAAGAAGGCCTACTTTTAAAGATCATGTAGAAATAGGGATTTATAAAAGAATGAAGAGCAGCATCAAGGTAACCGATGATGGTGTCCACTAGAGATAGTTGCAGCTACAGTGGAGAGAGGAGCAAGTCCTGGAAACAAGTAATCTCTAGGTAGAACTCAGATTAGAGTGGTGGTGATGAAACCACACACTACAAATGCCCTCTAAACTCTCTCCCAGCCAGGAGTGGCTTTCAGATGGAACTCTTCTAGTATTTCAGCAAGACCAATTCATCTTCCTTCCAAATTCTGCTTTATAGCAAATATTGTCAGAGCAGATTTCCACTGTATACACTAGAAAATTAATCTGCTACGTGAGGGGGTGAAAAAATATGGTGTATTCTCTTAAGATTTCAATAGGCTTTTTCCTGGGGAAAAAAGGTCAACATTCAGTATCTGAGCATAGTGGGGAAAATAGAGGCATCATGAAGTAGTGGAAAGACTGATGAATTTGGAGTCAAAATTAAAATCCCAGCTCTTCTACTTGTTACCTATGATAAGAGACTCTTTTCTGATACAAAGGGAATAGGAATCAGTCAGGGGATGGGGAACCTGTAGCCTCAAGGCCACCTTTTAAAATTTCACTTTTATTAAGGCCGTTGGTTCTATGAAGTTTGGATTCAGTCAAAGGGCCATACTTGAGGACCTAGAGGGCCACATGTCACCTTGAGGCCACAGGTTCCCTACCCCTGCCATGACAGGAACACCCTGCCATGAAGCTCCCTGCATCACTTCCCCCTACCCAGGTCAAACCTGCAAATATCAATTTCTGACACTTCCTAACAGTAGCATCAGATTCCCTTACAAGAATTCAAATTCGTAAGACATCAGCATTGAATAGCTGTTATTAACGAAATAAAGGACATGGGAAAGACTCAAACTGGAGCCTACAGATAATCAGGAACATCTTTTTCTGCTCTTTTGGTAGGTACCCCTTCCATTTCTCTATTCCATCCAGGCAAGACCATGGGTGGGTTTTGTAAAATCTAGAAAAAGGAGCAAGGGGAACTACGTATCATAGGCCAGGCCTGATGCAGGTTGATCTGATACTTTGGGTTCAAAATTGAGATGGAATGAGATACTCCAGAAGCCAGAAGTGCCTGCCTGAGGCTACATGTGGCCACGATACGCTCATGTACATTCTGAACCATATCAAAATGTAATTGGGAAATATTTAATAAAATAAATTAAAATGCAACAAAACAAAAATAATTAATAAGTGGTATTCTAAGTCAGTGTGCAGCCCACAAGGATCCTTACATATGATTTGGTGGCTCTATTTCTGTTTGAGTTTGATACCGCTGTCATAGAACATGCTCTTATCACTCATAGAATTCCTATCCCTTTATTTTAGCCCAGATTGAATACCACCTCCCTCAAGAAGCTTTCCTTGGTTCCCTTGTTGGTAATACTCTTCCTTGCTGGATAATACATAGTACTTTGTCTTACAACTCTCTAATGCATATACCATAGAACATATGTTAATTTAGATATATTAGTGTCTTTCTTCCACAGTAGAGTAAGCTTCATGAGGGCCTGGAGACCATTTATTTTCTAAACTCTGTATCTCTCCTGCACTAAGCATACTCAGGTGTTTAAAAAAAAAAGAACAAAATAGTAAGTAGCTGTTTTCAAATTAACTTAGAAATTTAAGAATTTAAGAAAAATTGAAGTCTATTAGTCCCCATTATGTATTACTATTTAAGTTCACACTATTTAAAACACTGCAAGCATAGAGAATTCCATGTTTGTCAGATCTGCTTTGAGAAAAGGATATTGGGAAATTTTTTTGTTATCCAAGTACTCTATCTTCAGCAGGTGAGAGCAGATGATCTGATTTCCACTTTAAAGCACGTGTTAAGGAAAAGGAAGGAAGGAAGGAAGGAAGGAAGGAAGGAAGGAAGGAAGGAAGGAAGGAAGGAAGGAAGGAAGGAAGGAAGGAAGGAAGGAAGTTTCCACAGCAAACCCTAAATGGCAGAAAAGAAAATGAGTCAGCATGAAATCCTGGGCTAGATAAAATACAGAAGCAAGTGCATGAATCAGAGACTAATTAATGGTGGTAAGACTGGCAGATTAAGAACTTTACACCAGAGACGCAGAAAACACCCTAACTTGTCCACCTGATGGAGAAAGACTGCTGATCTGGCACTCAGATCTGTAGATTCAACTCATGGGAACATCCTTGATGTAATCAAGATTTATTTTCTGCACATATGCACATATATGCACACACATACACACACACACACACACACACACACACACACACACACACACACACACACACACACACACACCAGTGAAAGCAAAAATCAAAGCATTTATCATCTACCCTGTCCACTTCTGTCTCCAAAACAGCAGCTAAAGGATGGCTAAGATCAATTCTCTTAGGTAAATATCATCCAAATCCAAAGGCACAGCCCACTTCTTATCATTATGAGTTGTCCAAATGTCCATCAAATAAGTGGTGTAAGAAAAAAGATTTGAAAGTCAAATGTGCAATCATATTTTGTTTATTTGTTGTCACTCCATCTCTTTGATATTTCTTTTGGATTCTTTGTTATTTTTTTTCCCAGTATTTTTTCCTGACAGATAATTGGTTCTTAGGAATATCTAAGCACATTGGTGGTAGTCACTGATCCATTTCTAGACAGATACTGCTCATGAACTGAAAACATAAAGTGAGATCTTTTCATCTTGTTTCCAAATGGAAACAAACTTCTGGACTGTCATGGTTAAATTCCACTGACCCCAATTCCTCAACTCTGTCTTTAAAAAATCTAAGGGAATGAATGGTTGCAAATGGAAATTCTTAAAGTATAGAGAAAATAAACCTCATTGGTCCTGATGAACACTAGTAATAAAATTTGTTGAGATTTTAAATTCTCCTAAAGTACACCTTAAATATTTGGGGCAGAAAGGAAAATCTGCATTTATATTATAGGTGAAACTGGCAAGATTCCTGGGTGAAAAAAAATAAAATGCATTTGTCACCCATATTCACATGAATAAAAAGGGAAAATCTGCATTTGGAATCAGCAGCCTCTTAAAGTGAAAATGATACTCCCCAAGTAAACAATACTCATCAATGCCACTTGAAGGATTAAGGAACAATCTTGGGAGAAAGGGAGGAAGTAGCAGAAGAGCATAAGAATGGGGCAAGGGAGACAATTAGATAGGAAAGGAAAAAGGACAAAAAGACAACATAAAGAAGTGTCGATAGTAGAAAATGGAGGAATCATGTCAAGATTTCCTTCAAGTATCTCCCAGAAGAACCTGCCTGGAGGGGCAGCATCATGAAGAAAAAAGAGTATTGTATGTGGAGTCAGAGAAGGTGTCAAAAAATGTCTGTCACTTACCTCCTGGGCAGCTGGGCAGCACCGCAGTGCCCAAAGCACTGACTCTAGAGTCGGGAAGACCAAGTTCAAATCCACACTCAGACATTTCCTAGCTGTGGGATCCTGGACAAAACACCTAATTGCTGTCTCACCTTCCTCATCTGTAAAATAGGGATAATAACAGCACCTACCTCTCAGGTTTGTGAGAATAAAATGACTATAAGCATTTATCACAATGCCATATAGATAGATAGATGATAGATAGATAGATGATAGATAGATAGATATAGATATATAGATAGATATAGATGTATTACATATACATTTGTATATGAATATACAAATATTCATTATTATTATTATTATCTTGAGCTAGTCACTTCATCTCCCTGGCTTCTCAGTTTCTTCATCAATGAAATGAGGGGATAAGGCTAGATCAGTATTCTACAAGGAGAGGAGTGGGGCAAAGTAGGGGGGGTGGAGATGAAGTCATTTCACTTCTTTCATACAAAGGGGTTCAAAGATCATTAAATAAACAAACATACCTTCTGTAAATGGAATTAATAACATCTTACCCTTAAGTGCATTAGTATTGTTTTTCAAATGTATGAATAGAGAGCATGAATAAAACAAAAATTCATTTGAGTGTTACTGAATTCATAGCAGTTTTTTTCTTTGTGTATTTTCTCAATCAGTGGAGACAATACAATATCATGCATGGGTCCACAAAACATTTTACTATTTAAAAAAAGATTCTCACTCTTGAAGAGTTTGGGATCACTGAACTAGATGCAATTCAACAAGCATTTATTTAGGATCTACTAAGTTCCAAGCTCTCCAAGACACTGAGGATATTAAGATAAAAATGAGAACAGTCACTGTCCACAAGGCACTTATGTCCAACTAGAAAGAAACCACAGAGATGCAATAACTACAGAATGGAGAAAAGAAAAGAAAAGGTATGTACAGAATATCCTTATAATGAGTGAGAAGGGAAAATCTGCATCTGGTATTAAGTCAATGATACCTGAAGAGTCATTTTCTAACACCAAAAGATATAATTGTAAAGTTATCGACCCTTCATCTACAACAAAACAAATAAAACTACTTTATCACAAATGATGATGAAAATTATGGCTATTTCAATGCCAGGAAATGAGGCTCAATATATTATTTACAAAATTGCCATTGAAAAGAATAGATTTTATATTCCCATAGAATGCTGAGTCTTAGCTTTGTTTGGATTTTTTTTAAATCACAGTTAGCTAGTGCCAGCCACTGTTTCATATTTTGAGCAGAGAATGAACCAAGCCAGTTGGGAATCAGTGTCACATCACAGGCAAAAGCACAAACTGTCCAAGTCAAAAAGTCTTTCACTTGGCTCAGTGTACAATACAGCAAATAATGAGTTTTCCTAATATCAAAATATGCCATGGAGAAGTAAAAAAAAAATTAACTGTAATTTTATACTATAAGCAATGGAAAAACCAAAATGGTGGCTTCATTTTGTTATTGTGAGAAGCAGCATGGTATGATGAACAGGCCATGTAGCTAGGAAAATGTGGGATCAAGGTCTACCGTTGACACATATTGGCTGGGTGTCCCTAGGAAAATCACTTAAATTCTCAGTGTTCTAGACAGCTTGCTAAGACTACAGGTTGCTGAGAAAGTGTCAAACTGCACTGGTAGAGTCTTCTCATCCAGGAAATTTCCCTAAACCATTGAAATCACAGGCCCAGTCTATATCCTCACCTTTGCCATTGTAGTGAGCTTCAATAATTTTTCACATTTAATAAAAAGTAAAATAATTACCACTTTCAATATAGGAAGGGAACAGAAAGAGCAGATACTTAGGAGTCAGGAGTGGGCAGTGCAAATTCTGCCTCTGACAATTACTGTCCATGTGATCTTGGGTGTTTCATTTCTGCATCTCTAAATTGATAATACAAATATGTTGCAAACCTTGTGGGGCTGTTGTGAGAGAAGATGAGGGCCTGAATTAAGATGGTGGAGAAAAAGATGACATATCAGAAATGACATGAAGATAGGGATGATAAGACTTGGTCATTGATTGGATATGTCAAATGAGTAAGAATGAAAAGTTCAGAATTTTACTGAGGTTTTGAAAGTGGATGACTGGAAGAATGGTGATGCCACAGATAGTAGTAGGGAAGACTAGGGAAAGGGTAAGTTTGAAGGGGGAGAAAATTAATTCTGTTTTGGACATGTTGCATTTGAGATGCCTAGAGAACATCAAAATATCCAAGAGAAAGTCAGTGGAATTGGAGCCTACAAACTCAGACAGTAGCTGGATCTCAAAACAGTGGAAAATGCAGTGCTGCTGGAGTTGTGAACTGATCAAACCATTCTGGAGAGCAATTTGGAATTATGTCCAAAGGGCTGTAAAATTGTATACCTTTTGATCCAGCAATACCACCATTAGGCCAATATCCCAAAGGGATCATAAAAAAATGAAAAGGACCCACATGTACAAAAATAATTATAGCAGTCCTTTTTGTGGCAGAAAAATATTGCAAACTGAGGAGATGCCCATCAATTGGGGAACAGCTAAATAAGTTGTGGCATATGGCTGTAATGGAATACCATTGTGCTATAAGAATGATAAGCAAGTGGATTTCAGAAAAACTTAAAAGATTTACATGAACTGATACAAAGTGCAGTGAACAGAAGTAGAACATTCTATACAGGAATAGCAAAACTGTACAATGAAGACTTGTGAATGACTTGCTATTCTCAGCAATACTATGATCCAAGACAATCCCAAAGGACTCATGATGAAAAATGCTATCTGCCTTCAGGGAAAGAACTGATGTCACCTAAATACAGAATAAAGGAAACTTTCTTTTTTTTGTTTGAGTTTTCTTGCACAAAACGAATAATATGAAAACTCTTTATATAATTACACAGGTATAGCTTATGTCAGATTGCTTACTGTCTCTGGGAAGGGGAAGGTGAGGGAGAGAGGAGTAGAATTTGAAATGTAAAATACATGTAAATGGGGAAAAATATTTTTTTAAAAAAAGAAAAAAAACAAAATAGATAGTGGGGCTAGCTATATGGAGCCAAAATATTCTGCATACAGATGATAACTGAGCCCACAGGAGCTCATATGCTCACCCAATGAGAGAGTATAAAGAGAAAAGAGAAAAAGGTCTAGGATCTAGGACAGAGCCTTGAGGTATATCCACAGTTAGTGAGCAGGACATGGATGAAGACTGATGAAAGGACGCTGAAGCGTACTAAAATGAGTAGGAGAACCAAGAGAAAAGTTTCATGGAAACACAGAAAAAGAACCTAGAAGAAGGTCAACAATTTCAATGGATAAAGAGAACCTAAAAAGGAAGAGGACTGAGAAAAGGCCATTAGATTTGGCTATTTAGATATAATTGCTAACTTTGGAGAGAGCAGTTGTTGAGTAATGAGTGAGGAAGTGAGATTGTAGAAGGCTTAGAAGAGGAGAGGAAGTGTAGGCACCAACCACAGATGGCTTTTTTGTGGAGTTTAGCTGAGAAAAGGAAGTCAGATACAGGATGACAGTGTGGGAATGGTCGTGTCTAGTGAGTGTGAGTTTATTGTTTGTGGTTTTGCTTTTTTTTAAGGGGAAGGAGTCGGTCATCATTCTAGACAACTAATAGGGAGAGACTGAAAATTAGAAAGGGAAAGAGATAATAGAAACAATATTCTGGAAAAGAGAGAAGAGACAGGATTGAGGAGATATGTGTAGAAAGGGTGACCCTGGCAAAGGGAAGAGTCACCTCTTCATCAGAGACTGGAGTAAAGGAAATTTCCATACATGAAAGGCTTAACCCTCTCTGTTTTAGAAGTTCCACTCTGGAGCCTTATTTCCTTGGAGAGTACCTCACATGGCCTACTGGTAAGGACGGGATAGGACAGGCTAGCTCCAGACATGTTTCACTTTTCTCCCCACACATTTTCTTTCTAGATGCCTTGCCATCATGTTCCTGTGCTCTGCACTACCTTTTCCCCCACTTTCCAGTTCAAAATCCATAATCAAATCAATACAGCTATTACTACTGGTCACAATCCCTCTGTGGTTCCATTCTCTGTAGTTCCACGTAACATTGATGTAACTTTCTAAATCAATGGCCACCATTCTCCTTTATGTGCTATCAGGTGCAGGCCTGACACTGTACTCTATTAATGGAAGTTTCATACTAGATAAAATGAGATACTCATAGATCATTATACAATTAACAAAATATTTACTTATCCCTCACAGAGCAAGGATATGCAACAATTTTACAGCAGCCATAGCTTTTATAGAACCCCACCCCATCCTCATCTCCACATTGAAACACATCTGTGTGTTTGTCCTTTGTTGCCAAAGAAGACCATGCCATCAGAGAAATGATGACATGACTTGCACTTGACTTTGTTTTGAGTGAGGGAAGGCTGGGCAGGTCACCAGCCTCACTTCTCCTCCAGAGTCATCTGAATCCAGTGACCAGATATTCATCAGGATGACTGGAGATGACCCAGGATGAGGCAATTGGGGTTAATTGACTTGCCCAAGGTCATACAGCTAGTGACTGTCAAGTATCTGAGGTGAGATTTGAACTCAGGTCCTCCTGACTCCTGCACTGGTGCTCTATCCACTGCACCACCTAGCTGCCCATTGAAACATGTCTAGTCATCAGGGCAAGATGTGGTGATTTGTAAAAGCACTGGCCATACACCAAGTAAGAGAGACTCAAACCCCATGTGGGTAGGAGCTGTATACCCTTAAGTGACCAGGAAGCACCTCAATACATCCAGAGGCTCCTAGGAAAGGGAGACAAGAGTCAATCTTGTCCTGGGAACACCTTTGTCACTTTTAGGGAAACCTAATTCATATTCAGGGCTGAGGTGACTAGGAAACCTTGGTAGACATAAGCCCTCTCACATAGACTATCTCCTCCACTAGTCAACAGTCAATCAGTCAATATCCACAAGTCAATTAGTCAATAAGCATTTATTAAGAGCCTACAATGTACCAAGAACTGTGCTAAGCAGTATTAGAATATAAATTCCTTGAGGAAAAGAACTGTCTTTGTTTTTGTGTTTGTATCAAGTGTTGTACATTGCTTGGCACAGCACATTGAATACTTTTTTCATTTGTCCATTTACTCATTTGTTCATTCTTTTACTCAAGCATAATGTGTGATAAGGTCAGTAAGAGTCAACATAAGAGAGGTGATGGTCCTGATTTTTCTCATTGAAGCAGGAGAAGTGCCCCAGCTAGGAGGGAAGGGGAAAAGGTAGGGGAGCCTTAGGGACCAAAATGAAAATATAAAGCAATTGCTGTGGAAAGAGGGATAGAGAATCAATAAGGGAGGAGTAGAAGGATTGCCTTGTTACAAGGGTCCAGTTGAGACTTGGTAACACAAATGTGTAGCAGGGCTAATGATCAAGGTTTCATGACTTCCTACAGCCCCATGTGAATGAAGAAGTAAAGGAGATGTATTGTGGGAGGTTCCTCATAGGATCATAGATTTAGAGCCACAGGGGACCTTAGAAGTCATGGAGATTAAATCTCTAATTTTTACAGAAGAGGAAATGAGACTGACAGAGATCAAATTACTTACCCAGCATAACAGAGCTAGTGTCTGAGGAAGGATTTGAACCTAAGGCTTCCTGATTTCAACTTCAGTACTCCATGTACTCCACAATGCTGCCTCACAGGGACCCCCCAAGGGCATTACAGTGGGATGTTTGGAGGTGACCAGGGGCAAAAGGGTAGAAAAATGGATTTACATATTTATACAAGTATTTAAATAAACATATACATAGTTACACAAATAAGTACAATACAAAGTAGAATTTGATAGGGACTAAAGGGAGTTGCAGACAAACACCCTAGAAAATTTGAAAATGAAGGGTCAGCTAGGGAGCTATAGGAAAGCTTCATGGTATGGAAGGACTGTGCTCCCAGAGAGTGAGAAAGAAACAAGTAAGGAAGACATTGGGGCAACTTTCCAATATACCACTCTATAGTCTTTCAGAATGACTTCTATTCTTTTCTGCCCTCTCTCTATCCATAAGGATAGAATGAAGACTGGACTTGTGACTTCACAGATCTAGGGAACCTCCGAGTCAGAAAACTTCTCTGCAATTTGTAATCTTAGAGAGTTAGCTGCCTAGAGCACTGAGAAACTAAGTAATTTATCAGGGTCACATGGCCATTATGTGTCAAAGGCAAGACTTGAACCCAAGTTCTACGGCTGGCTCTTTATCTACTATATATGCTTACATCAGGCATTCCAGAATCTTGGTGCAGAATGAAACTTCCTAACACTATCTAAGCTACTTGCCGTCAGGCAAGTTAATATTGAAGCCATTTGAAATAGGTAGATAATAAACCTTTCAAGTGCAGTAACCTTCATATCTTACACCTTCATGTCCTTCATATATTTTAGACCAGTGATAGACAATAAATTTCAGGTGTTGGTCAGTCATTTTTCAGTTGTGTACAACTCTTCATGACCTCACTTGGGGTTATCTTGCAAAGATACTGGAGTGGTTTATCATTTCCTTCTTCAGCTCATTTTACAGATGAGGAAACTGAGGCAAACAGGGTTACGTGACTTGTTCAGGGTCACACATTTATTAAGTGTCTGAGGCCAGATTTAAACTCAGGAAGATGAATCTTCCTGACTCCAGACCCAGGACTCTATCCAATGCCCCACCTAGTTATCCCAGCTCAAAAAATACTTGTCAACATATGAATTGAGTTTTTTGCCATCTTCACAGAGATCCATAATCTCCCTCAGCTGCTTATTTCAATGTAACTCAATCCAAGAAACATTTATTAAGTACTCACTATCTGAAAACTATTTTTTAAAATTATGAATCAAGAACAACTTCCTTATAGTTGATTGTGATCTCTCATACTTCCTTTCGAATCACAGGATCATAGATTTAGAGGTAGAAGGGAGCTTAGAAGCCATCAAGTCCACCCTAACCCCCTTATTTTTACAGATGAAGACAATGAACTTACCCAGGGTCACACAAGTAGTAAATGTCTGGGGTAGGATTTGAAAAGAAGTCTTCCTGACTCCATCTACACCCACTGCTCTCCTTGCAATGCCACCTAGCTGTCCCTTTTCTTGGTTTGAAGATTTGAAGAACTGATGGGCCTCAGAAAAAGAGACCCTAGGTACAAATCCTAGCTCTGGGAGTTACTGGTATTACCACCTTGGAAAGCGCAGGTCACATCACCTCCCTAGGCTTCCATTTCCTTATCTGTAAAAAAGAAGGTATTGAACTGGATAATCTCAAATTTCCTCTCAGCCCTAAAATCTATGACTCATGCTCCTTCCATTGTACCCTAACCCCTGTTAAAGATCTTAAAATTATAACTTCATATTGTGAGAACTGGATCACAGAGGCAGAGCAGAGGCAAGTACATGTAGCAGAAAAGGTTAGTCAGAAAGACCTGGGTTTGAATTCCATCTCTGACAGTTACTAACTATTAGTCAAAGGTGAGCTTGCATTTGCTTAATGAAGAGGGTTCACAGGATCACAAGTTTATATATTTAGAGCTAGAAAGGACCCCAGAGACCAAGAGTTCCCCACATAGACAAAACTGGATCCTACTAACTCAGAGCTAGAATCCATCAATCAACAAGCAATTATTAAAGGCTTAATTTATGTTGAGCACTGCATAGGTCCAACCATGTCACCTCTTTACTCCAGAACTCCAGTGGCTCCCTATGTCCTCCAGGATCACATACAAAATGCTCTGTTTAGCATTCAAAGCCCTTCATCCTCTAGCTGCCTCCTCCCTTTCCAGCCTTCTTACACCTTATTCTCTGACACATACTACAATTTGGCAACAGCAGTCTCTTGGTTGTTAAACAAATGAGATACTCCATCTCTTCTGGAATGTTCTTCCTCCTCTTCTCTGACTGCTGACCTCCCTGGCTTCCTTTAAGTCCCAACTAAAATCCCACCTTCTACAGGAAGTCATTCCCCAACTCCTCTTAATTCCAGGGTCTTCCCTCTGCTTGTCATTTCCTGTTTATCCTCTACACAGCTTGCTTTGTACATATTAGTTTGCATATTGTTTTCCCCATTATATTGTAAGTTCCTTGAAAGCAGGACTGTCTTTTTTTCTTTTTGTATCCCCAGCACTATGACATAGTAAGCACTTTTTAGAAATTGACTGATTGATTGGGAATAAAAAGTCAAAAAAATGAGACAGTCCCTACCCCTGGGAAGTTTACTTAAAGATCATGGAGTTCAATGGCTTCATTTCATGGATGAGGTGACCAAGGCCCAAAGAAATTGAGCGATTTATCCAAGGTCACACATGCACTAAGTGACATACTCAAGACTCAAATTCAAATGCTCAGACTTTTAATGAAGTGCTCTTTTCCCTATATAATGCTGCCCCTCCACATATTTATGAATAAGGTGAGGGGGAGAGGTCATTCCCCTCCCTGCCCCATATGTGGATGGACTTCCACTAAGTAAAAGACCCAAGGATGTGCTGGTACATGTGTAACAACTGGGGGAAGGAAGAGGGGCAGGGAAGGTATATACACACTCTTTTACATTTAATTTGCATCATCGGGACTTTCTTAAGTCTACATAATCAGTAAAACAATAACTCAAGCCCTGATTTGTAGCACGGACATCTAAGGTGTAAATGCCCACAACGAGCATTTAACCATCAGTCCTCACTGGTTAGAGCTGGCTCCAGCACACTCCTGTCTCTACTCCATGTTTACCTGGGTCAGTGTCCTGGAACGCAGATATTGGCCCAGATCAGGTTTGGTGTATAGGGAAGGAAGTGTTGTTACATATAGCAAAGATATTCTTAATTAGCAACTCTATCATGGCAAAAAAAAAAACTATCATTCGAGCCTGCTTTGTAGAAGAAAGGCGGGTTTCTGTAACTAATTTAGTTTACTCTAAATAGGAGAAATACTTGGGCCTGGAGAGGACTAAAGTCACGGATTCTCTACAATGCACCTTAGGTCAGCTTGAACTCCTGTGAACATGGCAAACTGTTTCATTCCTATGCTCCTGCCAGGAAAGAGGGAGGGAGGAAAAGAAGGAGAGGGGAGCAGGAAAGGAAGAAGGGAGCAGGCATTTATTAACTGTCTAAAATGTGCCAGGAACTGTTTATAAATATTACTTCATTCGATCCTTAAAATAACCCTGGGAGGTAAATGTTACTACTATCTTCATTTCATAGTTGAGGAAACGGAAGCCTCTATTGGTTTAGTGATTAGTCCAGGATCACACAACTAGTAAATATCTGAGGCTGTATTATAGGGACTCAGATCTTCCTGACTTCCTTCCCTATGACCTACAAACTTGTTCATGTCTTCCCTATCCTGAAAAAACAAAACCCTCACTTGATCCTATCCCCACTATCATACTCAATCCCTTCTTCCCTTTGTGGTCAAACTCCTTGAAAAAGCCTTTACAATAGGTGGCTCCACTTTCTCTCTTCTCATTCTCTTACAATTCAACTTCCAGCTTCATCATTCCACCAAAACCACTCTCTCCAAAGTTAACAAGGATCTCTTAACTGCCAAAGCCAACAGCCTCTTTTCAGTCCTCATTCTCCTGGACTTCTCTGCAGCCTTTGACACTGTTGATCATCATCTTCTTCCTGACTCTTCTCTCTAGATTTTGGGACAGCGTTGGTTCTCCTTCTACCTATATAATCACTCCTTTTCAGTCTCCTTTGTTGGATCCTCATCCAGGTCACTCTACTTACTGAGAGTGTCCCACAGGGCCCTATCTATATCTTCTCCCTCTCTACAACTTCACTTGCTAATTTCATCAGCTAGATTTAATTATCATCTCTAGGCAAATGATTCTCAAATCTGTCCTGCCCCAAACTATGCTGACCTCCAATCTTACATCTCCAACTGCCTTTTAGACTTCTAAAACTGGATATCCAGTAGACATCTTAAACTCAACATGTTCAAAACAAAATTCATTATCATTCTCCCTACATCTTCCTAATCACCTAACTTCCCTATTACTGTCGAGGGCAACACCACCCTCTCAGTCCTTCTTCAGGTTCCAAAGCTAGCTGTTATCCTTGACTATTCACTATCTCTCACCTCCCTTCTCCAATTGGTTGCCTGGGCCTGTGGATTCTACTTTCCCAGCATCTGTTATGTATGCCTCACTTCCCTCCTCTAACACTGACCCTGCTCTAGTATGGGTCCTCATCCCCTTTCCCCTGAACTATTGCAAAAGTCTTTCTTGGGTCTTCCTACCTCAAGTCTCTTCCCATTCCAATACATCCTCCATTAAGTCACCAAAGTGATTTTCCTAAAAGTATAGGTCCAACTATTTCACCCCCTACTCTATAAATTTCAGTGGTTCCCTATTACCTCCAGCATCAAATAGAAAATCCTCTACTTGGTGTTCAAAGTCCTTCAAAGTTAGCCTCCTTCTACCTTTCTAGTCTTCTTACTTCTTATTCTTCAGTATGTACTCTTTGGTCTAGTGCCACTGGCCCCTTTATTGGTCCACAAACAAGACATTCCATTTCTTGACAGGCATTTTCTCTAGCTGTTCTCCATGCCTGGAAAGCCCTCCCTCTGTATCTCTATCTACTGACTTGTCCAGCTTCCTTCAAATCCCAGCTAAAATCTTATCTTCCACAGGAAGTCTTCCCCCAGCCCTCATCTTAATTCTAGTGCCTTCTTTCTTTTAATTATTTCCTATTGATCCTGTATATAGCTTGTTTGTACATATGTATTTGCTTGTTGTCTCTCCCATAGCATTGCGAGCTCCTTGAAGTTAAAGTATCTTTTGCTTCTTTTTATATCTCCAGAGTTTAATACAATAGCTGGCACATAGTAGGGACTTAATAAATGTTTATTGCCTGTCTGACTCTTGGTCCAGCACTCCATCCAGTGAGCCATGTGGCTGCCTCTAAGGGCAAGAAACTAACTTTATATTTATTTGGAGAACAAAATGATTTTTTAAATGATAAACATCTGATTAAAATTCCACCATATAGCCTCAATGTAATCTATTTTATTTTTCAATAAGATTTCTGCAATTATGTTTATCATCTAAACCAACTCTGCTTATTCATAACTTTGATGGTTTTCTCATGTGCTCCACATGGGTTACCTTAATCGTGTTCTTATTATCATTCTTATTTAAAACTGCTAAAAATCAGACCATGACCTTCCAAAATAAGTAAATGAATACTGACCTTCCCCTGAGCTAAATTAACTTTGGAAGTAACTACAGAATAGATTCAGAAGACATGGACATTCATTTTTTTTCCTCACCACTTAGTTCCTGATGACAGTGGTCATCTATTTCTTTTTTTAAAAGAGATGCGGGAAAAAAGGATTATTAGGTCTGTAAGAAAATATCAGGAATCATTAATGAAAAACAAAAGAAGTTTCCATCAAAGGCAGTGCTGAAACTACCAATTATGGCGAAGAGAATAAATTCTACTGGGAGTGGTAAGGTTTGCAGAGGAGAGGCCATGCTCCACACCCCTGGGAACAGCTGAGCTGGGCAGAAAGAATTGCCCTCAGTCCCTAGAAAGTGAGATCAGATAGGTACAAGGAAAAGTCCCTAAAAAAGGGAGTAGGATCAAAAGACACCGGCAGGCATAAAAATGGTGGGTCTAATGATCACTGTAGGAGTAAGCATACTCTACCCTACTTCAGTGCCCAGGACAAAGCCCCAGTGGCCCTGCCTAATTACAGCTCTAAAGTTCTTTCTGGCCATAAACTTCTTTCATTCTCACAAAGTCCAACTAATCTACCATTCTTATTTTAGTGAATCCATAAAATTCTTCTTTTACTGAAGGAGATCAAATATGTTCAAAGCCAAGCAGAGATGATAAGTAAGTTGCTTTAACCAATCTAGCCTAGTAACAAAAAAAAATGATAACCCATTATTCTTGAAATTTAACTAAGAACAAATATCTATTAAGCACCTACTACTTTGTGAAGATATATACTATACAAAGTACTGTTAAAAAAAAGTTTGATTTTTTTTTTAAATAACAAACATAATGTTCATCAAAAATTTCTTGGACATATCTGACAAACACATCATGAGGGATAGGTTTAACAAGTGTTTTCATTGCCTGTTCCTACATTAAAGTTAGAGATGAAAGAGAAGTGGAGGAGGGAAGTTATTGTTAATTGGAAAAAATAAAATTTAATTTAAATTTTTTTAATGTTACCTTATTAAAAAAAAAGTAAGAGGGGCAGCTAGGTGGCACAGTGGATAGAGTCATGGCATCAGGAGGACCTGAGTTCAAATCCAACTTCATACACTTACTAGTTATGTGACCATGGGTAAGTTACTTAATACCAGTTGCCTCCGTCCAAAATTTAAAAATTAACATTTTTTAAAAGTAAGAGACATATCATGGCAGAGAAAATAGAAGGTTGGCCTTTGAGTCAAGAAGACCCAGGTTCAAGTCCTGCCTCTGATATTTCCTGGCTATATGACCCTAAACAAATCACTTAACCTGTCAGTGCTACAAGCAATTTTCTTAGACTATAAATAACAGTCTGATAGTCTGTAATAGAGAAGGGAATTTTCATACTAGACATTCTCTTCCAAGTTGGATTAAAATGCCTTGAAATATCAACAAAAACCACCAGAGATAAAGAAGAATGTTTGGTAGATCTTTAAGCACCTTACCAATGAGTACTATGTGTCTTCCAAAATTCATGAAACCAGTAGTAGTCATCTAGGTCAAAATAGTATTCCAAACATTTGATTAATAACTGTCTTTCTTTATAAGTTCATCATATGCTGTGCAAGACTTTAAACAAAATATTTAAAGCCTCAAAACTTCTATTTTGATCACATTTAATAAAGTAAAAGAAAATGAAAGGGACTTTCTAAGATTTATAAAGGACTTTCAATATACTGAGAACTGATATATGGCAGAAAGCTGAAGCCAATTCCTTTTATTTAGGCCAATAGAATTTGTCCTGTAGACCAGACTCCATCCTTATGGATGAACACTCACTGCCTTCTTTCAGAGTACTAGAAGAATGACTACCTTTGTTTAGGCATCACTATCATTAAAACCAGGAAAATAGGCCCACCCATCTCCTCCATAAAAAGGGGGGGGGAGAGAAAAATTAATAACTGTTTTTGAGCACCAGTTTTTAAGGATTTTGTGGAGATCCATGAATTCTCCAAAATGAATAACAAAAGATAAGCCTGTTCAAATATTTTGTAGGATGCTGCCAACGCATTTCTGCATGGCAAAGCAATTTATTTTGCCTTTGGAAGAGGGTGGAGGGGGTGAGGGAGGGAAGAGAAGTAAAACTTAGAATAATAAACTAGCTTGAAAAACAAATTATAAAGTTGGAAGAGTAACATACAAAAGAAAGTCTCCCACTTATTCACAATTGTTGCAATCCCAAGATGTAAAAGAGAAAATTCCACTTATTTATTTTCCAACAAAATCTTTTTCTGCTGAAATTGCGAAAAAAACCCAAAACACAACAATTATTTTGCAAAGTAAAATGAACAAATCCAAAAGTTTCTAGCATGCCAGGTATAAATGCTAGAAATAAAAGGAGGAGGGGGAAAGTGTAAATGAAAATGAAGAAATAAGAAATAAGTTCAGTAAATATTACTTACAGGTACATATGTCAAAAACAAACTTCCTAGTGTGTTATTATTATTAGTTGATCAGCTTCTAAATTGTACTCATCTCCACCAAAAGAATTCCTTAGCCCTTAAATGATTATAGGAGAATGTAAACCACTGAACTGCTCAGAAGCAAAACATATCTAAGACCACTTGTCCAGAGCCATTAAGTTTTTATAAATCAGCAAAGGTATCAAATACATATTAATATCTAAGATGAGAATGGAAGGGAAGGTTTTTGAAAGAGATTAAAAGAACTGAGATTATTGGTAGGTGTATAGAGGAGACAAAAGGCTACAAAATTTCTGGTGGGCAAGTTGGTTCTAACCAATATAAGACCTCACATTTATATGATACAGTAGTTTTACAATATGTAAAAATTTTATACTAATAATATTACTCCCATTTTAAAACTTAGAAAACTGAGACTTACTGGGATTATGTATGTACTTAAGACCACACACACAATTAGTAGTAGTCAGAAATATAAAGCAGTCCTTCTCTGACTCCAAATCCAGGTCTCTATCCACTCTGCAACAAGAAACAAAGAAGACTGAATTTAGGGCTGTATGATCAGAAGGGCATCTATTCAGCCCCAATAACTTCGATAAAGATGCTTTAAAGAATCTTTGATCTTGGGGGTATTCCCTCCAATGACACAAATAGCAATCTATTCATGTCTTCTCATTCTGTTTTATTCCCTTCTGACCATGTCCTCCCATAAATCCACTAAAGAGGCTTTCTTCTATCTCTCTCCTTATGACATAGATAGCAGCGGAACAATGGGGTTCAGTTGGTCCCCAATCATCATATGATCAGCTTACCTTCTTTTCTGGCCATGCCTCTCAATATCTTCAACAATTTTTACAATGTTTCTCCTCTATAATTCTCAATATTATATTGTATCTACTCAAGCCTATGACATAGCCCTGCTTCTGCCCAATGAATGGCCCACAACTTCAGTCCTTTGAAGACCATGTTGTTCATGGTCTTTCAGTTTTATAGAAGCATTAGAAACATATTAATATTAAAAAGATAGGCCTTTGGGTCAAGGAAGAGATTAGGGTTATTAAAAGCACTGGGCCACTTCCAAAGGGCAATCCAAATGCTTTCCTCCTCTTCATCCATTCTAGCTCCAATTCACTGTCCATTTGCAGTATTTGTCCTTGTATACATGGTGACAAATCAGTTCTATGAATTGGTTTGTCCATGCAACTGTATTTCATATTCTGGATAACAATCACTCTTAAAGCATTTTATTTTTCTTTTAGTAGATAGGACAAAAACCTCTTGATTAATTACAAATGTCACTTAATAGATGCAGCAATGTTTGAGACTCTAATACAATCAGCATAATGTCATCAACCAGCAGGGGCACAGGAAGGACCTCATCATTGCTAGAGAATATCACCATTCCATTTGGACACTCTGCTGGGCATCATCCATGACAGTGGCAAATATCTTTGGTGAGTGCCATCACCCTGTTTGATAACTCTCTTGAACAGTCACAGGATCAAACAAAAGCACTTCTGGTATACATTTATCAAGGAATCTTAGAAAATTTCAACATGCATGTGGAAGACATCTTGTTGGAGGAGGGCCTTAAGGCAACATTTTGCTCATTTAAATCAAATTATTTCTAACGTTGGCAAATAATAATCATAGTGTAATCTTAATATTTTCTATGCTTTTCAGTGATGTGTAACTGCAAAATGTAGTTTCTTATAAAATATAAATTGCAAAATTGCAACTGTTTCTTTTATATCATCATCATGCATGCTTTCAATGAGTATATAGATGGTTCTCAGAAAGGGAGAGATGGAAAAGTAGGCATATAGGTTTACAAACCTGATAGAGATTTTTTTAGCCACTTTTCTTGGTAAGAAGAAGATCTAAGATTCTGTATAGGTATTTGGCATCCTTTCCTTGGTCACATATATCCTGAGAACTGCTCCCTCATCACCCATAAAATTATGCAGCCTGCATCACAAATCTCCCCTGCATACACTTCATCTAGTCCAGCTCCTCTTCTTATCTCTATTTTCTTTAGCGCCATTTCTACTTTTTCATGTAACACACAGAGCACTACGAGGTTGGAGTCCAAATATGGTAGCTCTGCTGTCACTGAAGGAGAACAAAATACGTTACAGAAATATTTACACAACTTTCTCTTTTTTTGTTGTTGTCCTTCCAGCTTTATCCTTGGACACCCTCTGGATGGCATGGCTTCCTCTCAACTTATTTCTACATCCACTGTTTCTTATTGTATAATGAGGTGATATCTGCTCATAATCCTCCATGAGGAAATTGAAGGAATTGAGTGAACCACAATGACCCCATCTTGTGACTCAGTTTTAGAACTAGCTCAGTTCCCTTTCTACTCAATTGTATCCAATGACAAAACTTTATTCAACTATAGGAATTGTAAGAAAATTTAATTCATTGTTTGAACACAGTCCTGGATGGGAAGCTGGATAATTTCTACTTGTTACATAGAGACCCTTAATAAGGACATAACAGATTATACTGACCAGAAATCTAGTCAGATCCAAAGATTAATACAAGGACTTTTCTCACAATTATCCATCTCAAGCAACCCATATATTGTATGAAAACTGATTCCCTACTGGTCAATCATGTTCTTTGATTAAATACAGACACTTAGGGGGAGTGAGACACCTCTTTTTCTAATTTCAGAGAATTGCACCTGTTTCTCTCCCCTTCCCAACTTGGAAAGTCTTTAATCTTTCCTCCAATTAGAGATCAGATTACCCAATCTTGTATCCTGGTTAATATTCTGTTAATCATTTTCCTTTAATGCATAAAAATCTCTCTTCTCCTGTATTTTGGGTCTAGTGCCAAGCTGAGGATGCCTGGTTCCATTTGGTTATGCAATTAACATGCATTACTTTATCAATCAATATGCTTGGAAGTTTGGGCCTTTGTTTCCTCAGTCATTTCAGATTCATTCATCACATCCAAAAGTTTTGGTAACTAACACATTTATGCAATTCTGTATATCATAGCCATATACTGGTCTTTCACCCCCTCCCCACCATAGATATTTGAGAAGGAAATAGCATGTGTAATCTCCTTATTGGCAGGGATCAGCTCTTATTTTTATCTTTGCATCTCCCAAGCATAAGGCCTTACAGTGGGCACTGTAGAAATAATATTCAGGCAGCAGTGAAGTAGGGTGGTACAGTAAAGAGTTGACCTAGAAGTTCAGAAGAACTAAATTCAAAGTCCCATCCTTGATATATATTGAACGTATGACCTTGAGAAAGTCACTTAACTGCCTGCAGCTCCAGGAAACTCTCTAAGACATCCAACACTCCAGATACCAATGAAATCACATATCTGACTTTTTTAAAATTGGTATTTAAATAGTTCATTATGATATGCAATTCACTTTAGAGACATCATTTCAATTTGACCTCCACAACATCCCATACCATAGTACTATGAGTATTATTGATGGGGTGGGAGCCTTCTTGAGTTCCCCTTGAATCTTCTCACTTAATCTGGCCTTTCTTACTCAAATCTAATCTTCCCATTTGTTCTGGCAGCACCCCCCTCTCTTGATCGCATCAAAACCCCGTTCCCCAGGCTGCTGACCACTCCCATCAAGATCTGTATTCATTCCCATACTGCCCCTATCAAGATCTCTGGATTGCCCCACCTGCTTCCCACTCAAACACTCCATTGTCAGATATCTCCTGATTGCCTCCAGCTGTTTCCAACCCTTGATCAGTCATTCCCTCCTTGGACTTCTCTTCAAGACCCTCCCTAAACCCCTCCTCCCATCACCCTAGACTACCAGACCACTCCAGATGCCTCCTATAGTCTTTTCTGTATTTAGTTCCATCTCGCCTGCATGAAGGCGCTCAGATTCAATCCAGCTCAGACTCTGTCTAGCTGAGATTCTATCTGGCCCACTTGTGAATACAAGCGTTACAAGTGCTTAGGCTACTTAAGAGCCAACCCAATTTGGGGAATCTTTAATAAACTTTGTTTTCTTTGACTTTAAGAAGTCTTGAGTTGAATTCATTAGAGCAGGAACTGGCATATCAGTATTTCAGGGTCCCCAGCACCCCTAAACCTCATCATTATTATTCACATTTTTACAGATGAGAAAAATGATATTTAAATCACACAACTAGTAGGAGTCAGAGGTAGAATTCAAACCCAGGTCCTCCTGACTCCCAGTTCAGGACTCTTCACACTACATCTTGCTGCTTCCTGAGAGACTTTTATTCAGTTGAATAATCAGAAAAAACAACCCTTATACAAAGAAGCTTTTCTCTGCCTTCCTAACCCATTCAAAGCCTGAATGCCCAGCATAAGTACCTTCTATTGGAGTAGAGAATTCATCAATTTAAACTTGTTGATATGGACATATTACATTTTAAATTGTTCAAAAGAAGTTTAGCTCCCTTAAGAGCAAAAAGATAAATGACTTAGAGAAATTGTGGAATAAAAAGACTGAGGGGAGCAGGATTCCTCATATCACATCGAAACATGCACACCCACACACATGCAGGAATACCCACACCCCACACAAAATACAACATTGAAGGCAAAAGAAATCTAGCCTAAAGTCTAAAAAACACACATACAAACAATAGGATTTTTTTTAAAACAACAAATTATAAAAGTACCATGAATAGAGACAGGAAAAGAAAATCTGCTAGCTGGCCCAAGAGATACCTTACAGTGGATAAATAACATATTCAAAGAAATTAATCAAGAATAGTAAATAATAATTCAACAGGACAGATGGAAGTTTAGAGAAAGTATTAAAAATCACATATATAGGAATTGAGTCACAAAAAACAAGAAGAAATTGTGAAGAAAAATATGACAATGGAGAAAACATTATTAAAAACTCAAAACAACATGCAGAAGACTGATAAAACTAGAAAAAACAGAATTTCAAATAATGGAGAATAGGTAGAAAAATAAATGCAAAAAACAATTAACAAAAGAATCATAGGAGAGACCTGAAGGATAAATCACACAATGTAACAATCTCAGGATTACAGACATCTCCTAAAACTTTTTTTAAAAATAGAAGAAATTAAACATTATAGTTTTGGAAGTGTTCAAAGAAAATTTCCCAGAATTCCTGACTACAACCAGCAAAAAAAAAAATTCATAGCATGCCCACAAAGAAAAACCAAATATGTAACATGCCTTATAAATATCATAGTTAAAAAGCCATTGTTATATTAAGAGGGGAAGACAATAGACATTGCTAGGTGAAGCAATAGCAAGTAAGGAAAGAAACAACTTATCATGAAAACATGAATTAGAATTAAAGAGGATTTTTCCAGGAGGATAAGGGATAAAACATTTACAAAGCAGGAGTCATGAACCAGGAATTATCTACCCAATAAATTCAGCATTCTACAAGATGGCAAAAGGATATTTGAGAAGTAAGCAGACTGAATAGTTTACAAAGAAATATACAGAAGGAAAACAGTTTACACAAATAAGCCAAGCAGTTTTATTACTATTGTGCTGAATTTAATACATTTTTAAAACTATACATTAAAGAAGTTTAAGATTTCACATACAATCCTCTTTTTCATTTCTTGTTTGTGTATTTCCATGTTCACATATATTAATTAAGTCTACAATTTTTGAATTAGGGAAAAACATGTACAGGAAAAAAATATGCACATGTATGTATACATATGCATATGTATATACGTGTGTATATCTACTTCAAGGAAGTTTTCCAACAACAAAATTTCAGACAAAAAGAGAAGTATTCAAAATAACCAAAATAGAAGTTGTTAAGAACTAGAAACTAAGAAGGCACACCTAAACTGAGGAACTGCTTAAGAAGGTAATGCAATAAATACTATTTACTATGTTATAAGAAATGACAACAGGGGTGATTTCAGAGAAACCTGAGAAGACTACCACAAACTGATGCAGAGCAAACAGAGCAGAGTTAAAAACTGATAAAAAGTAAAAAAAAAAAAGATAAACTGAATACAACATTCAAAGATAAACAATTCTGAAAAACTCAAGAACTCTTTTCTATGGGATAAACAACTGTTTCCAGGGAACTAATCATGGCATGTGCCATCTACTTCCTCACAGAGAAGTCATGAGCACAATGCAGAATGACAGTTCTGGATCTGGCCAATGTGTGGCCAACTTGTTTCACCTGATTATGCAAATATGTTACAAGGGTTTTCTTTTTCCTTTAACAATGGTTGGGGGAGAGGAGGGTATGAAGGATGAGAAAGACATACATAAATGTTTATTCATTAAAAAAAAATAACAGTTGCTAACAAAATGGGAATGTGGGACTTTCTGGTTAAGATAGTATCATAACAGATCATAAAGAAGCCTGGCTCTCCCACATAAACTCCAGGAAAGACAAAGAAGGTGACCAGATGGAATAATGACCACAAAATCTAAAAAGACAGACAAATATGCTTCTCCATGCAGCCCAGAACTGAACAAAAAAAAAAGCCAGAAGCCGAGGACCACTGAGAGAAGGTCAACACAACACAACAGTAGGGAAGTCAACCCAGAAGCAAGAATGCCAGACTAAAGGCTGCTAGAACTCAGGAAAGGTAGCCTTAATGCCTCTGAAGCCTACAGGCATGCTGGGGGTGCTGCAGGGAGTCAGAGCACTGACTGGGGCTGCTGTTAGATAAAAACTCTATTCATCAAAAACTGCAGAGAAAAACTGGAAAGCAGTCCAGCAGAAATCAGGTTTAGACCAACAGCTCACACTACATACCACAGTAAGTTTCAATTGGTTGCACAACCTAGTTACACAAGGTTCTATCAAACGAATCAGAGGAGTGAGGAAAGATGACTTTCACAACCAGTGATAGTGGAAGAGTTCTTGACCGTATAAAGGTTAGAAAGCTTAATAATAATTAATAATAGCTAATCTTTCTATAAGTGCAGCATTACAGAAGATGTAAAAATTTTATTTTATAAAATAGAAAGGGTTTTCGTTTTTAAAAAATCAACTATTCACAAAGTGCACATTATGCATCCTTTTTGAAGCAAGTAGCATTTTTTACTGTAGCGAAGAAACAAAGTAGATACATCTGTGTGTGTAGGTGTGTGCATGTGTGTGTGCATATGTGCCTATGTGTGTACACAAGGAGGAGGAGAAGGAAGAGGAGGATGAGGAGGAGACAGCTGTGTGAGAGACAAAGAGTGGACAGAAGAGAGAAGGATTTAAAGAGATGGGAACGAGAAAGAGGAGAAGGGAGAGCAGGGGAAGGAGGGAGAGAGGAGAGGAGGGGGGAGAAGGGAGGATGAAGGGGAGGGGTGGGCCATGCTCCATCAGGAACCTCGTGCCTACCGGGCTTTGTGGAACCGGCCGAGGCCCGGAAAGGCCGAAAGGACAGAGCTTGTGAGCCATCTCGGGCCAGGTGCACAAGGTGGAGGACTGGGTGCGGATGCCAGGCTTGGGCAGCGCTGCACTGCAGGAGGACTGGCTGGCACTGTGAGAGGTGGGCAGCCACCCCTCTCCATCTGCCCCCCCCAGCCCCGGTTTTGCCTTGGCAGGCTCTCCGTGGTGGTGCAGGAGCTGGTCAGGTGCCCGTGCTGCACTGCCCCTAGCCTCCTGGCCCAGCTCTCCGATCCTCAGCTGTCTCTGGGCCATGGGCAGGGGGATGGGGAGGCTTAGGTTTTTAGGAGGATCCCAGGGGCTCATCCCACCTGGCTCCCATTTCAGCTGACAACAACAGACTGTTTTATGTTGAAAAAATAAAAATAATAAAATGACTTAAAATTAATGAGGAACTTTGTCCATGGTGGGTCTATTTGGATTCACAATACATAATAATGGCTATTATTTCTGTAGCACCTAAGGGTGGCTAGATGGGGCAGTAGACAGAGCCAGGCCTGAGTTCAAATGTGGCCTCAGACTCCTCTAGCTGTGTAAGTCTGTAAAATGGGCTGGAGAAGGAAATGCCAAACCATTCCAGTATCTTTGCTAAGTAAACCCCATATGGAGGCATGAAGAGTTGGAATGGACTGAACAAAAACAGGACCTATTATGTGCCGGGCACTGTGAAAAGAAACATTTTCCCTTGGATGAAGACAATATGGCATAGTTGGTCTTCGGGGCTGCCAGGAAGACCTGAGTTCAGATACAGCGTCTGAAACGACCTCACTGGGTGACCTTGCACAAGTCACTTAACCTCTTACGTGCACTAAGTGATAATAAATTGCAGAGAAGATACTGATCTACATCGGTAGAATTTCTTCAAAAGTTCCTTTAACATGAAAATCAGGCCAGTCCTTTCCTCCATATTAGTGTAAACAATAGTTTGGTGTTTTAAAAGTCAGGAAATGTAATAACTAATATTTTTATAGCACCTACATATGCCAGGCACTCCACAATTATCTCATTTTATCCTCACAACCCTGTAGAGAGGGGACTATCATTATTCCCATTTTACAGATGAGGAAACTGAAGCAAAGAGGTCGTGACTTGCCCAGGGTCACATGGCTAGTGAATATTTGAGGCTGGATTTGGACTTAGTCCTTCTTGACTGCAGGTGCAGTGCCATATCTTCTCTGCCACCTATGAATTCAAGGAAATATAGAAAAAAAGAACCAGTAGTATGCACAATACAGTTACATTTCTTTTAAAAAAAGAAAGAAAGGCAGAAGCAAACTGGGCCAAAGGTGGGGGAATTTTTGGTCAGGCCTAAAGGGAAAATAAAAGCATTTTCTTTGCTTGTCAGTTAATTGTTAATTCCTTTGGTTCCATTTTGTTAAAGGCCAAGGGTTTGCTCCCTATTTTGTTAGTTTATTTGATTGATCGTTTTTATCGACGTCTATTAAGTTTAAATTTCTTTTCCTTTTTTTTAAGTAGAAGCAGAATCTTATCAACAAGGGAACTACCTAGACTTGTACAAAACTCAGAAGTGGAAAATATACAATGAAACATAGACACTCTTAGACGTAGAAGTGGGACTAGGTGTTCACTTATTTGTTCAAGATAACAAACCTCAAAATCTGAAATAGTTTTAAAAAGAAATTAGGTCATTGGTAGAGGAGAGAGCGAGAAAGGAGTGGCTTCCTGACTCCTCCGGTTCTGGAAGGTTTACATTACATAGGATTTTGACAGGTTTCTGAGCACAAGTCAAATGTGAATTGCATGAAGAGAACCCAAAACATGAGTTTTGGTGGACCTAAAATAAGTCCTAAACAAGAATGTTTTGGGTGGATACAGGATCTGGGAGAACCCAAAATTCCTTGTCGCCATCTCTAGCATTCCTAGAGAGTTACTGAGGTCAGGATGACATTCTAGATGCACTCTCTAAGCATATAAAGTAAGCTTCAAACAATATTAATGATACATAATAATCCACATCTCTATTTGCCTCAGTTTCCTCATGTGTGTAAAAGGGGATAATACTAGCACTTAACTCCCAGGATGGTTGTGATAGAATGAGACAACTTTTACAAAGAACTCTGCAAAATTTAAAATGCTATTATTCTTCATACTATCATTGTTAATTACTAGCTATTAGTAGTGGTAGTTTATTTGTTACAATGGAAATGACATGAACTTGACACTAAGTGGCTTGAAAATCATGATGGGGCAAATATGTGGGACAGATGTTTTCCTCTTCCCTCTTGACCTTTAGCTAGAGAGACACAGAAAACAAAGGTACTGGGCTTGCTTCCCTCTGTGACATGACCAGTTGTCTTTGCTCTAAAACATCAGCACCGTCTGCCATCCCTTCCTCCTCCACTAGGCAAGCCTCTAGACAAGTTGTTCCAACCTCAGCTGATGATCCACTGACATGCTGAGACAGGCAGGGCATATGACAAGTTCAAGCAGAGAAACCTGAAGGATTTGATTAGGCGATAACAACAGGAGTAAAGGAAAGGACAATGGAGTGACCTAGTTACCTGCTTCAGTCAGCATTTATTAAGTGGCAGCAATGCACTGTGGGACCCTGGTATGATTAAGATATAAATAATATCTGATTCCTGGCCTCAAGGAGTTAACAGCATTTATTAAGGACCCACTAATTGTAGACTACTCTGTTATTATATAGTGATAGATGACACATAAAATATAATAGGTGATACATAAACAGTAGATAGATGATAGATAAATGATGTCAGACAGACAGATAGTTCACAGTATCATGGATTTAGAGCTGGAACGAATCCTGGAAGTCATGGAATCCCAATCCTTCATTGTACAAATGAGGAAACGTGTTTAGAGAGGCTAAGTGACAAATATGTACATATGTACATATATATTTTTAACCCTGATCTATGATTTCATCTATTTAAGGAATTCCCAATGTGGAAATGCCCCCTACCAATGAAGATCTGGAACTGTTTTTTAACTTCTAATCTTAGAACGGAGTTTCTTAACCTAGGGTCTGTGACCTTGTTTGTTTTTCTTTTTAATATTTTGATAACTATTTCAATATAATTGGCTTCCTTTGTATTCCCATGTATTCTATTTTTGCATTTAAAAACCTTATTCTGAGAAGGGGTTCGTAGACTTTTTCAAACTGCCCAAGAGGTCCTTGACACAGAAAAAGTTAAGAATGCCTGTCTTAGAGAGTTGTATAAGAAGTTACATGACACTTGAACCCAAATCTTCTTTACTTTAACTCCAAGGCTGGCTCTCTACCCATTATACCATGCTAACTCTCAAACAGGACACGTATGTTTTTTTTAAAAATAAGATGGACACATGCTAAAAATCAATGTGCTGCTCTGGGAGCCAAGATGGTGGAGTGATGGGTAATTGCTATCTCCCTCCCCTTGTTGACCTTGACGAGGCCAGAGAATATCTCCCAGGGAAAATCCCTGGAACAGTGGAAGTAGCAGAAGGGGTAAACAGACTCTCAGGTGAGGCTAGAAAGATCACTAAGGAAGTTTCCTCTTGCTGTGGCCAAGGGGACCAGAGCAGGATCAAAACTGTCCTAGACAGCTCCACCCCAACAAACCAAGAGAAGATCCTGAGCCCTGGAGGGTGAAGCCAACAACTGCCAACACCAGGACCCCAGGCATGCCTCAGCACCTCAGGGGAATCAGAAAGACACTAGCACAGATGGGATCACCAACCACTGAGCTTGCCTATGCTCTAACTCAGCAGAGGAAACCTCTGGCATCCAGATCACCTCTCCTCCACACTTAACGAGCTAGTTCCAGGGTATCTTCAGGGAACTTAAAAAGACCTCACCTGGCCTCTGCTTTCCAACACCAGCCAGCTCAGCACCAGGTAAGCTGCAGCATTTTAGCTTCCAGCTGAAAGCACCAGAGGCCAAAACACACAAAGTCTCAAGTTTTAGGCACAAGAACTGTGGGACAGAATTCCCTGTGCCACAGATGCAGAGATCTACTTTAAAAGCCAGGAAAAGGGTTATTATCATGAGTAAGAAGCAAACCAGAAAAGAAAAGACCAGAGTCTTTCTATGGGGGCAAAGACTAAAAATCAATGTGCTATGTACCTGAAATAAAGTGACCATGTAAATTTAAAAAGAGTAATCAACGAGGAGTAGCTCGAGCATGACTTGGAGTTACTAAAGAGCCATCCAGAATTTGTAACTATAAACATACTCTGGTAGATTTACTGAAAAAAAGCAAATATTTAAATAGAGGAGGGTGAAGAGGAGACAGTATTAGAGTGAGGGGATCAACTGAGTCAATCAAATCATCCCCATATAAATAAATGATACCTTAAGAAGATAGGTGAGAACACGTCCAATGAATAAATTCATTTAAGACATTAGTCTAGCTGTGGGAACAGCCCCTGATCAACTAGAGTGACATTGCAAAAGAAGCACATTTAGATTGGTTGAAGAAACTTGAGTACATACTGTCTGCCTGAAAGATGGGAATAGGAACTATGAAACAGCACCCCAGAAAAATTCCTGAAAAGAAACTTCCTGGGGAGGGGGAGAAGTGCCTCAACTTTAGCAGTAACCCAGGTCATCTTCCTTCCCCCCACCCATCTTGGCCAGAGGAGGACTTCACGAGATTCAAAAGGTCTAGAAGATTTTGGATTTCCCATCTTTCTATTAGTATCTGAGCATCATCCTCTGGGATAGTGTCAACTGGCAGCAGGAACTGAGAACAGATGAAATAGGACATAGGAAGGCAGCTCCTCAAGGAACTCAGAGAAAAATTACACTGTGGGGAGCACCTTGAGGAGTCCAGTAAAAGAGCTTTCCGGTACCATGAGTTACCCCTCACATATGTCTTCTAAGTTTAAGTCCACTTTCTCAGGGACTCTATATATTCTTGTCAGAGAATATGTAACAGACCTTTGGGGAATTGTTTGTACCAACCCCCCTTACTGTACTTCCCTAAGTAAATACTTCCTTTCTGAAAACAAATTAAGTCTGGCTGATTATTTGATATCACTAATAATCTTAGGGGTACACCGGTGGGTGCTCAGGAGCTATTGCACTAGAATGATTCCCCTGAGCCTTTGGGGGCTAAACCTAGACCCCTGAAAAAAATCAATGGGAGTGGGAATTGGTAGAGTTGCCACAGACAGAGCATGTACCACATGTATCATTATGTATGTTACATGTTTTAATTATGCTTCTATATGTACATGTTGTGTCCTCCAATAGATGTAAGCTTCTTGAGGATAGGGAGTATCTGAAACACAGAGGAATGTAATAAATGCTTGTTGATAGATTAACTAGCTTTGTGACCTGCGCAAGTCATTTTTTCTCTTTGGGTCTCAGTTTCTTCATCTGTAAAATAGGGGGGATTGAACTAGCTGATCTCTAAGATCTCTTTCGGCCTTGAAATTCTAATATTTTAAGAAAAAAAAAATAACTTCCTGACAATTAGAGTTATCCAGAAGTAGAATTAGTTTCTCATCCCCAGCAGATACAGTATAGATGACTGCTTGTCAGGTACACTGTAGAGCGAGTTCTTATTCATATATGGATTGGATTCAATGGCCTCTGGAGTCGCTTCCAACTCTATAATTCTGTGATTCTGTCCAAAGAGAATGCAATTAATTCTCCAGCAATATTCAAGGTGTCATTTTGTCATTGCTGGTTGAAAAGTCTTGTGAATTTTCTGTCTGATTTTATTGATCTATGTGTCCTCCAGCAAGTGATCTCAAACTTCACCAGGATGTGGGGCACCGCTGTTTTGTTTTCCTTCCCTTGAAGGCCAATCCCTCGGGGCAGCAGCTAGAGATAACAGAGAAGACGCAAATTCTACTGTCATCCACCACATCTTTTCACAGAAACCAGAGTAGATGATTTTGTATTACCTTGAAGTATTATGGACAGAGATGGTCTATAAAAATATAAGCCCCTTGAGGTTAGAGACTAATGCTGTATCCTGTGTCCCTGGCACTAAGCACCAATGCCTGGTACTTAATAAATGCTAGTTGAATCAAATCCTCCGAAAACAATGGACAGAAGAGAAGAGATATCATGCCATTCATTGGAAGAGTGAAATGGATACATCAGGAGTCTGAAACACTCTAAATCATTACTGATTAGGGAAATGCAAATTAAAACAACCTTGAGATATCATGTTATACCTATCAGAGTGGCTAAAATAATTGAAAAGGAAAGTGACAAGTGTTGGAGGGGACATGGAAAAATTGGGATACTAATTCATTGTTTATGGAACTGGGAACTCATCTAACCATTTTGGAGAACAAGCTGGAATTGTGCCCAAAGAGTTATTAAACTGCCTATGCCTTTTGACCCAGCAATACCACTTCTATTCCAAAGATAATTAGGGAAAAAGGAGAAGAAGATAAATGTTCTAAAAATATGTACAGCAGCTCTCTTTGTAGTGGCAAAGAATTAGAAAGTTCAGGGATGCCCATCAATTGGGGAATGACTGAATAAGTTGTGGTACATGATCATGGTGGAATACTACTGTGCTATAAGACATGATAAGCCCCTTGATTTTAGAAAAATGTGAATAAATTTGTATGAAATATTGAAGAGTAGAACAGAGCCAATAGAATATTGTATATAATAATAGTAATTTTGTTCTTAGAACAACTTTGAGCAACTAAGTCATTTTCACTATTATAAATACCCAAATTAGCTACAAAAGACATGCAAGAAGATGCTACCTGCATCCAGAGAAAGAACTAATGAATCAAATTATATATAGAATAATGTTATATATATATATATATATATATATATATATATATAGACATATATACATATTCCTATTTGTGTCTAATGGTAGCCATCTCTAGAGTGGGGGGGAGTAAGAAAAAAAGGGGAAAAAAGAAATTTACATGATAACTTTATTATATAGTTAAAAGGAATAGTAAGTTGCACATAACAGATTTGTAGTTTCATGTGCAATCATCTTTTTTTTTAATTGGTCTATGTTATAGAAATGCTTGTTTTTATTTCATAAATTTAAAATAAATGACTTTTTTGAAAAAGAAAATTATTTCAGAAAGCAAAACCAGGAAACAATACTATCTTTCTAGTCTTTTCACACTGTACTCTTTACCATATACCCTGTGATTCAGTTACCCTGACCCCCTCCCCTCTCTGAGCATTTTTATTGGCTATACCCCACACCTTGAAAGCTCTCCCTCCTGGTCTCCTCCTGGCTCCTTTGGTTTCCTGCAAGTCCCCGTTAAAGTTGTGTGTTGTGTGCTTGTTCTTCACTCTCAAAGAGGACCATGACATCCAGATGATGACATGACTTGCAGTTGACTTTGATTTGAGTGAGGGATGGCTGTGCAAGGTCACCAACCTCACTTTCTTCTCCTGAGCCATCTGGGTCCAGTGACCTGATATTCATCAGGATGATTGGAGATGGCCCAGGATACAATGGGAGACCCTGGCCCTTTCAGGCTTTGAGTCAGATTACCCCCATTCAATGAATAGGCTTCTTTAAGTAGTTGCTCAAGGGATGGCCCCTTTAATAAAAAAATAAAATCACTGGGAGGAGAATGTCCTCAGGGTTCCTGGGTAAAAGAGAAACAACTGCTAAAGTCCACCTTCTGCCAGAAGCCTTTCCCAGGCCTCCTTCATCTTGTTGCCTTCCTTCTGAGTCTCTCCCCAATTTATCCTGTCTATGTCTTATTTGTGCATTATTGCTTGCATGTTGTCTTCCCCAGAAGATTGAGGAGTCCTTGAGAGCAGGAACCATTTGGGGTTTTTTTGCCTTTGTATCCTCATTATCTAGTACACACAATACCTGGCCCATAGTAGGCATTTAATAAACCTGTCAGATGGGTAGGAGAAGCATTTCATTTTATGTCTGTGCTTTTGAAAAATTAGGGCTATATGATATAGAGCTCTGATAAATCCCCATTACGACAAGCTTGTGGATATTAAGTTAATCCTGACAAAACAAACTGGTTAATATTAGTATGCAGGATTGAAACATAATTCTAAAAGAGAAACCAAATGATAAATTATGATTAGCCCGTGAAATACTTTGACTCATGAGAGTGGGGGTGGGAAGGGATGGGGAAGAAAAGCAGAAATTGCACATCTGACCAAAAAAAACCCTAAGCTATAAATATCTACAAAACAGTGTGATCAGACAGAGACCATATTTTTAGGATGGTTGGTAGCTGTCTTTCCAAAGCCATTAGTGCAGCTAATGAGTTAACCTTTTTCCAGGGTGAAATTAGAGGAAACAATTGGACCTCTAGAGACTCTCAGAACAGAGCTGATGTCCAGCTCCCCCTTCTTTGTATGCCAGGATGCACCCACAGGTACAAGGTCACAGCATACCAAGGAGAAAGCAGTGGGAAAAGCTTGAGACACAATGAGGAAGCGAGGCCAAAGTTTTCCATTAGTACCCTACCACAAGCCACTTATTCTAAGTAGCGTTCAGTTAGTCAATAAAGGTTAGGTACCTAATGTTGGCTTGTACTTTGATGGTAGTTTGGCCTGCAAAAAGACGTAGGGATACCTGAACACAGGCATAAAATCTGCCTACCAGTAAAACAAATAAACTTCAGTATCATACAGGAGCAAGGGTCTGAGTAATATGGAGAGAGAGCAAAGCACTGTTCTGCAGAGCTTTTAATTTTTGTAACCTTAGACGCTGGGGCGAGGGGGATAAAGGCGGAAATTAGCATAGTGGAAATCATAGTACTTTGCATCTTATTCCAAAATGATAAATTCAGCTACATTGTCATTGTAATGGCACTTTGTACATGCCCAGATATTATCTAAGATGGAAGCATCCAAGTGGAAAACATCAGGGACCTGCTTCTAGGAGAAGACATCTTGTGCTCTCCCATCACATGGGAGGGAGCAGCCTTTTTTCCATTGACTTTGTAGTTGAAATGGACTATTTCTTTGAAACTGCCAGACTTATTCTTTTTCCAGCTGCATCTAAGAGTGAAGGTTTTATTCATCCAAAGATGGGAACCATACACTAAGCTGGTTGTGGGGGAAGGCTACCTTTTCCATCTTCCCTTTAGGTACCTGAGACCCCTGGTTTGGGATTTTGGTCCATTTCTTTTGTCCTCTCCAGGCAGTGGAGTCCCTGGAAACAGGAACCTAAGCAATAGTGACTTTAGAGCAATGATGCCAAGTAGATATTGGTGCCAAAACCTCAGGGAAGCCTTGAGAAGCCAGGGTGCCATGGATGTTTGCCCTACTTAATTTGGGTCTTGGGTCATTGAACCTGGTTGGACTGCTATATAGGAACAAAATTAAGCTGTAAATCTACTCCCCCTCCCAGAGCCTGAGGTGGTATATATGGGATGGGATTAGGTGGTATGTGACTTAGAATCAGAAGACCTGAGTTTGAGTTTCTTCTCTAGCTTTCTCAGAGTGACCTTGGGAATCTCCCTTCTCTGAACTCAGTTGCCATGTCTGCAAAACGAAGGGGTTGGACTGAATCATCTCTAAGTTCCTCTCTCACTCTGACATTGGATAATGCAGTGAATATCTATGGTGAAACTGTGGTGGAGAGAGCAGGGAGAAAAGAGAGAAAACAAAACATCAGCAGGAAGAATTTACCCCAATTGTGAGCACAGTCCAGCTCTCTCTAGATGTGATCCAAGGGGTAGAGAGAGAAGACAACAGAGATCCACAAGAAGGATGGGGGCTGTAAGATGGAAGACAGATTCAATTTATTGTGCTTGGCTCCAGAAGGCAAAACTAGGAGCAACGGATGCATGGAAGTGGCAAAGAAGTAAATTTTAGGCTTGATATAAGGGAAAAGTTCCTAATAATTGTTATCCCCAAGTAGAATAAACTGTCTCAAGAGGTACTGGTTTCTCCCTCATTTGGAGGTCTTCAAGCAAGCACTAAATGACCATATGTAGAGTGTATAGTAAAGAGTCTTCTTGTTTCAACATATGGGTTGAACTTGATGGCCAGTATCCTTCTGTAAGTGAGATTATGTGGTGCTGTGTGATTAGGAGACAGAAGGTAGGATTTAGCAAATCTACTCAACAGCCTCTTTAGATACAGAAGCCACAGGCAAGCTTCAGTAGACTAGTACATTTAATGTCAGATCAAAATAAAAGTCACCAAAACTGATCTTGAATGATGAAAGATCAAACTAAGAGGTGACAAGATCTAGAATATACTCATCACTCAGATGAAGAACTGTTTATAGCACAGCCCACCAAGCAAAGTCAGCGTCATCTTCTGCCTAAACTATTCCAAGACCGTAACTTGAGCTGCATTGCCTGAATGAGTGAATAATATACTTACAGAATCAATCAATCAATCAGTAAGTATTTATTAAGAACCTGCTACATACCAAGACCTCTCATAGGCCCTGGGGATACAAAGATAAAATGTAAAAAAGAAAACTTCTGGCCTCAGGCGCCTTGCATTCTGTTGGGAAAAACAATATGTACACATATAAAAAGATATAAAATATATTCAAAGCAAATAGCTTATAATTTGAGCAGGGAGGAGTAGGTGGAAGGGAAGGATTAACATAGTTTTCAAAGCTACTTCATAACCTTGAAAGCCATAAGAGAATTTTGATCAGGGCGATGACCAAACAAGATGTCAGAAAAGCAATGATGAAGCCAGTTGGCACCTCCCGACACACAGGAGATAGAATCAAGGTACAAAATAAGACATGCAACTTTTGGACACGGTATGGGAACTTGTTTTGTACAACTATGTATATTTATTTAAAAGGTTCTGTTTTTCTTTTTTTCAGTGGGTGATAGAGAGGAGAGTGTGGGAAGGAAAGAAAATTGATTTTTGTTCATTGAAAAAAATTTAATTAAAAAAACTACTTAATTTCTGATCAAGAAGGACAACAGGAAAAAAAAGCATCAAGCTTAGCAAGGAGAATCTGAAGTTGAAATTCAGCTGTGGTGTCTGGATTCCCTACTAAAGTTCTAATTTCAATGCCTTAGCATGACAGAGAGGTGACCCTGGGTTCTCAAGGGTCATGGCAGGGTACAAACCCTGAAGCATCCCACTAAGCTGGAAGGACTAGAGAGAGTACAGGGCTAGAGACCAACAGGCCAGAGAGGTTTGTCTTCCAAGGACAAGCCTGCCAAAAAATAGAGCAGGTAGCTTTGGCCACAGTGGCCCATCTAATTCAGACTGGGAAACGTTATGACCTGAACCAATGGAAGAAATACCCATTCAGAAAAAAAAAAAAATTACAGATCCTTGCAGTTTTGAAATAAAAATGTGTTTCCCAACCAATAAAGGATTTTTTCCCCTAGAGCAAATTCAGGTAGATGAAAAGAACATATCTTTTAGAAAGGCATGTGGCAGACAGAGCATCCCACATCTCCTTCCACTGGCTCCTTCCTTTAACAGGAAGGATTTATGCAGTTATTTTTATGGCCCACATACATCTCAAAGATCCCTGTTTATGTTCTGTAACAGATAGAGAGATAATTGCCCTATTGAACTACAAAACAAGCTGTTGGCTATGGGGCAGGCCCCCGAAATTGAAACCTTGTCAGTCGGTGTTAGTGAATCATCTCATGAAACAAAGAGTTCCTTTTCTGTTCCGTCCATTAGCTACAAGGATGAAAGGGAATTGCTCTTCCCACACATAATATTCCATTTGCTTCTGCTCACTTAACACTCTGGTTCCCCCTCTGCAAATAAAATGCGTTTGCATCCCAGACTTAATTCATCCCCTCTGACCACAGCTTTACAAACCTAAGTGATTGGAGTCCTGGCAGACCAAGGGCTGGATGAGCTTTCTCCATCTCAGTGGGTGGCTGACCATTGAAATAAACACTCTGCTAACCAGTGAAACCAATAAAGTGGCCCCAACTTCAAGGTTATTTTTTTTTTCTTTTTGGCATGCCAAGGCAATGAGTACCTTAAGGCCAAGCTGGCACAGCTCAGTAACGGTCTAGTAATTATTCAAGGGGTTATCAGTAGTTAACCCTTCCCTATCATGACTTTGCCCTTTGTGTTTTCATTATGTTGTGGGGAATTTTATGGGCAGTTTTGCAGAAGTCACGGATAACACAGAAAAAGTTTAGAAACTCAGAAATGCATGAAATATATGTGTGGTATTGTATAATATCAACATATTTTATCTTTTACTATCATAATAATTCAGACTTCTTCTCTGCGACGAAGGGAGGGCCAAAAGATTTTACGGGGATTTTCCAGATCTCAGGGTGCCACATCCAACCCCAAGATATGGAAGGGATAACTGTAGTATTTTGGTTGGGTGTTGTTGCTTACCAATAATTACAAGTTTATAAGGAGCTTTAAGGTGTGCAAAGAGGTGTAATTCCATCACATCACATCCATCACAACAATCTCTTCCCCAATGTTTGTTTCTCTCTCCTCTTTGTCCTTATTTCTGATTCTTGCTCATTAAGAGGATGATTGGTGATAATAATTGCACCCAAAGTCAGGAAATCTTTCTTAGTGAGCTGTGGAGCTTCCTTTGATTTTATAAAAACTACTATTGCTGTTTTTATCTATCTTCCCCATTATCCTTCTTTCAGTATCTACCTGTGTGCTAGAGTAGAAAAAATATGAGAGCTTAGCTTTAATGTTCAAGTGCTCAGTACAGTACCTGGCACATCGTAGGCACTTAATAAATGTTCATTGACTGATGTTTATTAATATGGAGTCTGAGGACCTGGGTTCAAATCCTAAATCTGCTACCTATTACCTAGTGGCCTCTGGCAATTCACCTCTCCTCCCTGGGCCTCAGTTTCCTCAGTGGTGAAGTGAAGACATTGGACTAGATGACTTCAAAGGTCCCTTCCAACTCTAAATCAATGACCCATAGTATCTGGGTTTGTTTTTTATTGTCCTCAGTGGTATTATCTGAATTTAATTTTTGACTGCTTGCTGTTCTTTGGGGGGTTTTTTGAGGCAATTGGGGGTTAAGTAACTTACCCAAGGTCACACAGTTAGCGTCTGAGGCCAGATTTGAGGTCAAGTCCTCCTGACTCCAGGGCCAGTTCTCCATCTACTGTGTCACTTCGTTGTCCCCGTTGTTTTTTCTTTTTTAGACTCTAAGATCATGAAATTATGCCTATCATTTCTCTGAAGTTTTTTTTAAAAATTTTCTGTGTCTAGTTATCATTAACTATAAGGTAACATTATCACATTTTCCCAGGGTTCTCATCAGCTCCCTTTCCACAACCAGTTGCTCTTTGTAGCAATTCACTTTTATTTCTGCTCTTGCCTCCCCTTTCTCCATGAGCCAAAACCATCAGCAAGGCCAGCCAGGAATTTATCAGATGTTCTGGTTTTAATAAAATGAAGACTAATTTTGAGTAGCTGAAATTCTCCATCACCACTACAATTTTCCTCTGGCCCAGTTTTGTCTGTATCAGGAAGGGAGTCCTATATGTTCCTTCTGACCAGGAGGTTTGTAGTATAGTTTCTTCATAAGGATAGTTTCTCTCCTTTCACTATTAGCCAGAGAGATGATCTTCACGCTCTTTCTACTCTCTAGTTTGTGTGTTTTCTCAGAGAGGAATCTTCTTGATTTATAAAGCTACTCAACTAATCCACCTGTCATACCTTTTTTTTCTCTTGAAGAAGGCATGTCCTTTCATTGCCAAAGTCCTACTGCAGCAAATCTCTGTCATATCTGTGAGTAAATGTTTACTTCCTTGAGCCAAACTTTCAAGTTCACTTTGCTCCCCCCTCAGAGGATCATATTGCCTCCAAGCCTCTCTCCCAGTATTTGTGCCTTGCAATTATTGAATATCTCCTTCACTATTATTATATATGTAGTGCAATGGATAAAGGCTGGTCTTGGAGTCAGGAAATCTTGAATTCAGATCCACCTCTGACACTAACTGTGTGACTCAGCAAGTTGAGTAGCCTCTATCTGCTTCGATTTCCTCATCTGTAAACTGTAAAATAGCAGCTACCTCCCACAGCTGTTGTAAAGATCAAATGAAATAACACATGAAAAGCATTCTGCAAAACTTGTTTTGAAGAGGACCAATATGCCTTGCTTCTAAATTGGATTTAGCTTGTGCAAAGTCATCAGCCTCACTTTCTCTTCCAGGATCACTGAAGACCAGTGGCAGGACAAAAGTCCAGCTGACTGGTAATAGCCTGGGATGCTTCTTCAGTGTCTGACCAAGCGCTCAGTCCAAGGGCCAGGCAAAATTTAAAGTGCCATGTATGTATGAACTATTATAATTCTTACAGTTATACCTGTTTTTCTGCCTAGTATCTGGCTTTAGAGTTTTATCCAGAGAGCTTTCCCTCTTTCAGTTCATTTCCACACAGGGAGCTTTCTCTCTTCCAGTTCATTTCCAGTTTATAATCCCCTGGATCAGATTAACAAGTGCTTCACTAGACATTTTCTTCCCAGTTTTCATGTGATGTATGCTATCCCTAAACAAGAATTCATTGGTGTGGTGTCTTAATCTAAAACTAAAAAAACATAAATTGTCTTCTCCTACCAACTATTCACTTAGAATACTTTCATTTCACTTCCAAAATCTCAACCTTAATTTCAAAGAAGAGTTTCAAAGAAGAGCATAGGGACTTTTTTCTGCCATGAGGTCAGGGTTATAGGACAAAGGTCACCAACTCCTCCTACTTCCCTGAGATCTTACAAAAATTGGTGACAACTTGTAGGGTCAGGAGATGGGCTGCTTGGTATATGACAGAAGGTCAAAAAAATGAAAAATTTGTTACCAAGTCATTTTTCAGTCATATCCAATTCTTTGTGACCTCATTTGAGTTCTCTTGACAAAGAATCTGAAATGATTTGCCATTTCCTTCTCCAGCTCATTTTACAGATGAGGAAACTGAGGCAAACAGGGTTAAGTGATTTGTCCAGGGTCACACAACTAATAAGTGTCTGAGGCTAGATTGAATTCAGGAAGATGAGTCTTTCTGACTCCAGGTCTGGCCGCTCCATCCACTGAACTATCTAGCTACTCTAATGAAAATTGGCTCATGTCTTTATATACAGTCCCCAGAAAGGCTCAAAAGGAGTTTTAAAGGCTGCATGCTAGAGTTGAGAAAAGGTAAAAGGAATATACTTTCTTTGATCTAACCACAAGTATTGATAATCATGATAGCCACCCTTGTGACCTTTTTGTGGGTCAGCCAAATACAGTAATTTAAAAAAAACAGAAAATGTACTGATTAACCCCTCAAGACATGCAGGTTCACATGTCTCAAGAAATACTAAACATACTCCAACCTCCCCCCGCCACACACACACACACACCCAGGAAAAAGTCACCGTAGGTGGCTGCCCCAAAGCTCCAGCAGATACCATGGGACAAAAGCATCACCTGGTAGCTTCACAAGCAGGTATCACTGAAGGCAGCTGTGGAGGCAAAATGAAATAGCTCTGAAGGTGTCAAGGAATGGTAGAGAGCAGGGAACTTACAGAGCTATATAACCTACTGTGAGGTCTTGTGGGAGGTGGAATCAAGAAGCCACAAGGCTTGTTGCTGGAATAGGGACCATGACGGGTATTCCAATCATGCTACAACCCTTCCTCACCTTAGAACATAAGTTTTCTTCCCAACCAGCTTGAGAGGCTGTGAAATTTTTTTTACATGGAAATAGGAGCCAGGAACAATTCTATTGCTTGGTTTTTCTGTTATTTACTTAAGTCTTCTGTTCCAGTTAAATGTGTTGCTTTGTGATTTATGCTTTCCTTCCTGGTCTGTTAGTAGAGAGTGCATTTAATGAGGGATGAGCTGTATTTGCATAATTATGATTACCCCAAACCCCTCTCACTGAACCTCAAGTAACAGGAGGGTTCAGAGTCATGTGGGACCTGTGCTACAATTTAAAACAGTGACTAATTCCATTTAAAGACAAATCCTTCCCAGGTTGAAGTTATAGTCATATATCCCAGAGTCTTAACCATTAATCTAGTCTGCCTCTCAGCTGGAGCATTTCTGTTCTTAAAGTTAAAACTACAAAAAAGAATCTTTGGAACAGTCCAGCGGCCCACAGATTAAATCCCAAGTCTCTCCCTAGGGTTTCCAAGTTAAATTGGCCTTTTGGCTTAGTGGTTGGCTTTTTTTCCAAGTATAAGTGGGATGATGTTAGGACGATAACCATTAGTTTCTTCACTTAATGTTAAACTATTAAGTTCTAACTAGCTTAAAGTTAGCTAGGTAGCTCTTAGAAGAACAGTGCTAGGTATAGTCAGCTAAACCTACAATTCAGACAATGTTTGATGCAAGGAAACTGCAATTGATTTGATATACTGGGTTCAAGGCCTGGGAGGAATCACTTTACCTCTTTGGACCTCAGTATCTTCATGTGTAAAACAAAGGGACTGAATTTGATAACCTCTAAGGTTTCTTTCAGCTTTGTTATTTTCTGAGGATGGGATTTCTGGCAGCAAAATAAAGTGCTTCAAGAAGGATCCTAATACCTTCCTTCTGCAGTTACCTTTCAATTATCTCATATATAATTTGTATGTACATATTGTCTCTCCCATTAGAATGCAAGTATGGTATTTTCACCTTTATTTGTTTCTTCAGCACAGCACAGTGTCTATCATTTAGAAAACACTTAATAAAATTCCTGTTTGATTGACTAGCTGACTGATCAATTGACTGACCCACTGACTGACTGACTAATTGACTGACTATATGAATGAATGAATGAATGAATGAATGAATGAATGAATGACCGACTGACTGGCTGGTTGACATCTCCAACCCCTCCTCTTGTGTTTACAAGCCAGATGTCAAAAGTGAGTAGAACCCCACAGAACCTGTTCCAAATCATGAGAAAATCTCCAGGACAATAGTGATGATGATTTGTCCCTCTGCTCCCAGTTAGAACTACAAAAGGCACATTATGTCTACAATGACAATTAGCCTTGTCTGCTCATCATCAATTCAATTGTGCTGGGGTGACCCATGCTGGTGATCTGCACTGGAAGCCATCGTTTGGCTGGGTGAATTAAACTGTGCTCCAAATGCCACTTCAAATCAGGGTTGTTACTGCTGCATGCCTTTTCCATGGTCAGTGTTAGACTGTGACTTGCTTTCTTTAAGTCAACAGTACCCAGGTAGGGAAGGCCCAGGGTGGGGCGGGAGGGCCTTTTCACTTTTGTTCAAGCAGTAAAGACTAAAATTTTTCCAGGTTTGGGGGAAGACTCGTTAAGACCCTTCCTGATTTAATGGCTGGGTTTTCACAGTGAAATGGATGGCAGGACAGGTTCCATCCTTGCAAAGTAGAGATTTTTCTTCCCAGTAACTATCTGATTTGGGGACCTCATTCTTTCATAGTGCCATGTGTAGCGATCAATCAGGTGTAATGATCAGAAGAAAGCTTGCCCCCAATCTGGATAAACAAATACCTGTTGTAGCAACAACTCTAATGTGCACTTTGCTGCAAATTCATTTGCCAGTAATTGTCCTCATTAATGTCTATGAAGTTAAAATTTGCTAAAATTGGGCAGGACTCTCTATTCAATGTGTTCAGGGGTTTGCAAACCTTTGGAAATGCCCACCTTGTCCTATTCATGTAAATGAACAGGCTGAAGAGGGAGAAACCTATAAGGTTTCTAGCTAGAGGGAGGAGGGCAGGGCAGGAGGGAGACAGCCAGCCACCTTCCCATAATTAATAGTCCCTTTCATAACCTTCTCTAAAATGAGCACTAGCTTGGAATCCTATGGTAGAGATGTTTTTTGACAGAAAATGAATTTGATTTCTTTGTGCCATCTAGTTTTCAAATTATCCTGCCTGCATCTGTCAGATGTTTTTGTTGTTCAATTATAAAAACTGTATCCAGACTGGATTATGAGAATGCTGGCACCGTAACCGCAGATGCCCTTGGGTTGAACATCAGGCCCACTGCTATCTTCACAAGGAAAGAAATGCACTTCCAGCTGCTTTGCCAGACCCATTCTTCTTCAGGAAGGAAATAAATAGCAGTGGCAATAGTATTTTTCCTAAGGTATTCTATTTGAGATGGGGGGAAGGGGAGAGAAGAGAGCAAAGGGGGAGGGGAGAAGGGAAAAAGGAGAGATGACAGGAGAGAGAGGGAAAGCAGGAGAGAGGACAGGCAAAAGGGAAGAGGGGAAAGAGGAAAGGGAGACAGAGGAAGGGGAAGAGGAAAGGAGACGCTGTACAAAGAAGGAAGAGTTTTAAATATAATCCCTTAAATTTATCAGGGAAGCAACAGATTCATAACTATCCTCGAGGAGAGGCAGGGTGGAAGGAAGATAGTGGATAGAGAGACCCAGCCTCAAAGCCAAGACCTGGATTAATTACCTCTGACATGTACTTGCTGTGTGACCTGGGGCTAGTCACAATCACTCAATGCTTTTGATAAAATTCTCCAAGACTACAAAGGGCAGAAACTGATAGCATAGTCCAAAACCACACAGTGTTCTTTGATTTGTATTCACTTTTGTAGATATAACCTTTTGGTCCCATCCTGGGTACCCTTTTTTAAAATGAGTCCCAAGAAGAAATCACTAACCACATTCCAGGCTAGCCGTGAAGACTGATAAGAAGTTAAAAATTCTGTTAGCTTGTTTGTTTGTTTATAAAGATTTAGGGATGTGAGAGAGGTCCTAGATGGTAAAAACGATTGTGCCTGTCTGTCCACGCAAGAAACAACATATATAATGGCAACACCAATTTCCCAGGTTCCCTTCTTGATGGTTCTATGAAACCCAATTGATCTGTGTCATCTTGGCTAACATAGGGAATGAAACTGCCAAATGCAAATTGTGAGATGTAAACCCTGCAAATCCTTAATTATGCATTGCATAATTATGGTCTATAGGACCACAATTCAGATATTAAAAGGACTCAAAGAACCATTGTTCAGCTTATTTGAAATTAGGTGGAGTGGTCCTATGCTTAGAACCATCTTCAGTTTCCCCTCCTAAGTCCAGTCCCTTGACAATACATTCTGATTAAATATGATTAGAAAGGAAGTGGATTCTGATTATTAAAAATGGAAAAGGAAAGCTGTGTCATACAGTAGCAAATTCTCGTCCACTAGAGGTGTTCAAACAAAGGCTTGATGAGATGATCACTTGTTTGAAATGTGAGAGAAAGCAACACAGTTCAAGTGCCATCTTCTATATCAACTTCTCAAACTTTTCCAGTGTTAGAACCTTGCAATTTAAGCAAAATTTTGTAGAACTCTTATAGTAAAATCTTCTAAAATTATTTTTAATGTTGTTATTGTTTACTCGTTTTCAATCATGTACAATTCTTTGTGACCCCATTTGAGGTTTTCTTGGCAGAGATACTGGAGTAGTTTGCCATTTCCTTCTCTAGCTCATTTTACAAATGGGAAACTGAGGCAAACAAGGTTAAGTGACTTGCCCAGGGTCACACAAGTAGTGTCTGAGGCCAGATCTAAACTCAGGTCTTCCTAACTCCTGGTCCAGTGCTTTATCCCCCATGCCACCTAGCTACCCTGTATTATCTTAAAGCCTAGTAACAATATAAGGTACATTTAAAAACAAAACTTGACATGTTCTGGTTCCTTTTAGCAGTTTGAGAAACATGTCTACCTCAAACCTTTCCTGATCCCTGAAGGTGCTTGTCCCCTCTCTCCCAAGATTAAATGGCATTTATTGTGCATACTTTTTTTTTGCATGTATGAATGTACATGTTGTTTCTCCCACTTACTGGTTGTGTGACTCTGGGCAAGTTATTTAAATTTTATCTGCCTCAGTTTCCTCAACTGTAAGACTAGATAATAATAGCATCAAGTCTGAGTCTGGAATCCAGAAGATCTTAGTTCAAATCCAGTCTCAGGTACTTACTATGAATCCTAGGCAAGTTGCTTAACTGCTGTTTGCCTCAGTTTCCTCATCTGTAAAATGGGGATAAAAATAGTACCTACCTCCCAGGGTGGTTGAGATGATCAAATGAGACGATGATTGTTAACAGCACCTGGCACATGCTATATAAATATTAGCTACTGTTGTTGTCATTCATTGTTAGGGACATTGTGAAACTTCACAAAGTAAAGCCAAAATGGATAAGAATCATTCTGTAAAATAAGGCTACATCTTTTGGGAAAACACTCAAACATGCTGGAAACCTCCGGGCTGTTTTTTCCCCACTATAATTAAGGCAAGGTTCATGAGAGTAAGCAACCAAGACACTCAATTCCTTCGAAGTTGAAATTAGATCAAATGAATTGGAGGACAACTACATCTTGTGTTAATGTTTTTCTCCCAGCAAATGAAGAAAATGAGATGATGTGAGGCATGACTCTGCTTGAAAATGAAACTTTGTATTTCTATTTGCGTCCATGTGAGAGCACGCTGTTTTTCATTTTAGACTTTGCATGGTGGTAAATGTTGTAATACTGTACATTCATCTGGTGTAGGTTCATTTACTTTGCAAGCCAAGCAAATGCAGATCTGGCATACCCATAAAGCATCATTTCTGAATTACACAATAAATAAATGAGGCTAAGCCGGAGAGGCCCCACCAGTTGTCACACCCTTTACTGATAATACTAACAAAAAACCTCAAATTGAAGTTGCCTGTTTTTGCTTTTTTTAAAAAAGGTACAATCTATGGACAGTCAATAATTCTCTAATTAGGTTGCATAAACTTGTCATCCCAGAAAACACTCGATGGATGTCCTTCATTTACTTGGAGGAAAAACTAACAAACTCCAAGAAAAAACTTTACTAATCAGACACTGGCTTGTCATTTGAAGAATGCAACATATAAGAAATGTGTACTCCTCTTAGTATCTTATCCTTTTTTCTGCTTTGACTGAACAGAGGAAAAATCAGCTAAGTCAAAACTGGGTAAAGGCTTTTAAGGAAGACGAGAGTGTTTTTAGAATTACGATCATCCTTAGATCTAATTTCACTTTTAAGTCACAGGATCATAGATTTAGAGCTGAAAGGGACCCTGGAAGTCCTATTGTCCAACCACTTTCTTTTAGCAGGTGAGGAAACTGAATCGTGGAAGTGTAGTGAGTTGTCCAAGGTCACCCATGTAGTAAGTAGCAGAGTAACATCTGAACTCACATTCTCTGACTCTGCTTCTCACTGGTGTATCTTCTGGGTCATAGAGTATAATAATGATTAATTATCACATAGTACAGGCATCATGATAGGTGTAGAAAGTAGTCATGAGTGTCTTAGCTCCATTCCTAATATAGCTATTTAATGTGGGCTTTCCCAACTCATTAAATAGGATTTGCATGTTATATGCTCTCAAATTGAAACTTGGCTCTGTTATTATGCTGTTATGAAATATCATGACTACCACTCTATGAACAGAGCAGAATAAATGTAAAACAAATCAAGGGTCACCAGCACCCTGCCATGATCCTCATAGAGTTTTCAGGAAACCCCTATTTTTCTCCAACTATTAGCCCCTATAAGTTACTAGTAAGCTGTATCTGACTCTTTGTGACCTTATTTGGAGTTTTCTTGGCAAAGCTACTGAAGTGGTTTGCCATTTCCTCCTCCAGCTCATTTTACAGAAAAGGAAACTGAGGCAAACAGGATTAACTGATTTACCCAGTTACAACAGGACCACACAGCTAGTAAGTATCTGAGAATGGATTTAAACTCAGGTTTTCTTGACCCCAGAACCAGTCCTCTGTCCCCTAAGCCACCTAGCTATCCAATCCCTGTAACACCCAAAGTATATTTCTGCATGCCTTAAATAGGCAGAAGTTTCCATTTTAGATTAATCACCTGACTGATGAGCAGCTGAAGTTTGTTATTCCTGTGGTGTCCTGCTTCAATGATTTCTTATTCTGTTGAAGTGTTGCAAAAATAAGAATGCTAGGGGAAAAAAGGGGGGAGGGGGAATACTTGAGTATCCTTGTGTTAAATGAGGAAAAGGCACAAAGAATCCTGGAGACAACAGTGAAAAATAGAGGTTAAGAATTTCAAGTTCCATGGACCTGAGTTATTCCCTCCTTTGGAAAAATTCAAGTTACTTCTGCTAATTAATTACTGGATTACTTGGTTTACTTGAACTTGCAGAGTTGCTGATGAAAGCAAGATCTCCATTCTTTCTTAAACAAGTATTTGCCCTTTCTCTTCCAGTCAAATGCTACTCTTGGGGGCAGAGTCAAGATGGCGGAGTAACAGCATGAACTTTCTAGAGCGCTGCCCAAGCCCAACCAAATACCTATAAAAAATGACTCTAAACAAATTCTGGAGCTGCAGAACCCACAGAATGAAGGAGTGAAGCAAATCTCAGCCCAAGACAACCTGGAAGGCCTCTGGGACATGTCTATCATGCCAGGAAGGGGTCAGGGCACAGTCCAATGTGGGCTGTACCAGCATAGACAGGATCGGAGAAGGTCTTGGGGAGACTGAATCTCTCACACCTGCAGTAATTTCCAGACTTCAGGACCCCAAAATGCTGAGAACAAATTGGAAAGTCAGTGGGAAAAGTCTATGGGACCAGTGTGGGAGAGTGGAGTGGTCAGACCTCAGCCCCAGAGCGACAGAGTGGGAAGGGGGCAAAAGAATCTGCTGCAGCCACAGCAACAGCAGGGGCAGAGACAGTGACTATTTCTGGAGCTGTACATCCACCAATTGTGGGGAAATCGAGCAACTGACAGTACTTCCCCCACTCCCACTGGAAGAAGAGATCTACCTTGACAAAGAGCCCAAAAGTCAAGTAAATGGCTAGGGAAACAAGCAAAAACAGAAAAAAGAATCAGACTTTAGAATCTTTCTTTGATGACAGGGAAGACCAAACATGCAAACAAAAGACAACAAAGTCAAAACTCCTCCATTCAAAGCCTGCAAGAAATATATGAATTCGTCTCAGGCCATGAAAGAGCTCAAAATGGATTTTGAAAATCAAGTAAGACAAGTAGAGCAAAAATTGGGAGGAGAAATGACAGGGATGCAAGAAAATCATGAAAAACAAGTCAACTGCTTGCTAAAAGAGACCCAAAAAATGCTGAAGAAAATAACACTGTAAAAAAATGAACTAACTCAGATGACAAAAGAAATCCAAAAACCCAATGAGAGAGAAGAATGCTCTAAAAAGCAGAATTGGTCAGATGGAAAAGGAGGTCCAAAAGCTCACTGAAGAAAATAATTCCTTAAAAATTAGAATGGAGCAGATGAAAGCTAATGACTTTATGAAAAATCAAGAAATTATAATGAAAAAAGAGCAGATAATGTTAAATATCTCATTGGATAAACAACTGACCTAGAAAATAGATCCAGGAGAGAGAATTTAGAAATTATGCAACTACCTGAAAACCACGAGCAGAAAAGGAGCCTAGACATCATCTTTCATGAAATTATCAAGGAAAGCTGCCCTGATATTCTAGAACCAGAGGGTAAAATAAATATTGAAAGAATCTATCTATTACCTCTTGAAAGAGATCCCAAAAGGAAAACTCCTTGGAATATTGTAGCCAAATTCCAGAGCTCCCAGGTCAAGGAGAAAATATTGCAACCAGCCAGAAATAAATGATTCTAGTAACGTGGAAATATAATCAGGATAACATAAGATCTAGCAGTTTTTACAGTAAGGGATTGAAGGACTTGGAATATGATATTCCAGAAGACAAAGGAAATAGGATTAAAAACAAGGATCACCTACCCAGCAAAACTGAGCATAATACTTCAGGGGAAAAAAAATGGTCATTCAATGAAATAGAGGACTTTCAGGCATTCATGATGAAAAGATCAGAGCTGAATAGAAAATATGATTTTCAAACACAAGAATCAAGAGAAGCATAAAAAGGTAAACAGGAAAGAGAAATCATAAAGGACTTACTAATTATGTTCCTACATGGAAAGATAATATTTATAACTCTTGAGACTTTTCTCAGTATTTGGGTAGTTGGTAGGACTATATACATGTAGACAGAGGGCACAGGTTGAGTTGAATAGGAAGGTATGATATCTAAAAGAATAAAATTAAGGAGTGAGAGAAGAATATATTGGGAGGAAAAAGGGAAAAATAGAATGGGGCAAATTATCTCTCACATAAAAGAGGCAAGAAAAAGCTTTTTCAATAGAAGGGAAGAGAGGGGAGGTGAGAGGAAAAAAATGAATCTTACTCTCATCACATTTGGCTTAAGGATGGAATAACATGCATACTCAATTTGGTATGAAAATCTATCTTACACTACAGGAAAGTAGGGGAAAGGGGATAAGTGGGACTGGGGGATAATGGAAGGGGGACAAATGGGAGGAGGGAGTAATTAGAAATAAATACTTTTGAGGAGGAATAGGGTCAAAAGAGAGAATAGAATAAGTGGGGGACAAGATGGGATGGAAGGAAATAGAGTTAGTCTTCTACAGCATGATTTTTACGGAAGTCTTTTGTATAACTACACATGTATACTGTATATTGAATTGCTTGCCTTCTCAGTGGGGATGGGTGGGGAAGGAGGAAGGAAGAGAAGTTGGAACTCAAAGTTTTAAAAACAAATGTTAAAAAATATTTTTACATGCAACTGGGAAATAAGATATACAGGCAATGGGGTATAGAAATCTATCTTGTCCTCCAAGAAAATAGAGGGGATGGGGATAAGAGAAGGGAGGGGTGTGATAGAAGGGAGGGAAGATTGGGGGAAGGGGTAATCAGAATGCATGCCATCTTTGGGATGGGCAGATGGGAGAGATTGGGAGAAATTCTGGAATTCAAAATCTTGTAGAAATGTATGTTGAAAACTAAAAATAAATAAATTAGAATTTTCAAAAACAACAAATACCACTCTCTTTTTTCTTTTCCATCACCCATCATTTTTTAGATTTTTCCCTTTAATCCAAATTCCTTCTCAAAATTCCACTATTTTGAGAAGTCTTCAGAAACCAAAGACTTCTTCCTGAAAATCAATATAACCAATAGTTTAAATATTTGCTTCCCATTTTGTTTTGACCTGTTCACAACGTGTTTTTTCACTATCTTTCTTGTTCCCCCTAAGCTTATTTAGTCTATCAGAATTTTCCCTTAGACCACTGGGGTGTGAAGTTGAGAGAAGGACCTCAGTTTTTATTTATATTTTCCAAATGTTTATAGAAAAAAAATTTACCTTGAGACAATGTTGAAACAGAAGTCTCAAAACTGCTACTCTGAAAGTTATTTAACGCTGATTTCCTTGAAATGTGATTTCTTTTATTTCTAGTGGCAGCATGATACGATGAAAAGTACACTGAACTTGTAGTCAGATGAGGCTTGACCATGAGCAAGCCCCTACAAAATGAAGGTACCACCTGTAGTACTTGCCTTACAGGGTCTACTACTAAGGGTCAATAGAGCTCCACAAATTTGAAAGTTCTACATAAATGTCAGCTTTTCATCTTGTTCTTTCTTACCCACCTCTCAATTACCAACATATTTCATACTAGAAGGATACACCTAACAGTATGGAAAAAGACATATAGAATGAAAAGGGAAGGGGGAAATGAAATCACTCATGCTTTCAATCAGGAAACTTTCATTTATTGATTGATTCAAGGCCTCTGTGCTCAGCTGATAGTGAGAGCCATCAGAAATTCCTTGTTGATTATTGATTATAGGATGATAGAGTTAGAGCTGTGAGGCATATTAGTGACCATATATACTGACAGACAGGAAAGAACTTTAGATGTCATCTAGTCTGACCACCTCCCCCCTCCAATTCTGCAGAGGAGGGAACAATTTCTGAGTAATTAAGTCACTTACCCATGTTCATATGAAATAGGGCAGGGATTTGAGCACAGATTCATCTCCCTTTCCATTGTCTTTTTTGCATCACGAACAGTTTTCAAGCCCAAATTGTACAAAATTTGGACAACTTCAATTGTTGTGATACTGTGTCCCACGACAGGAATGAAGCCCTAATCCAGGGATGGAGAAACCTGCTATAGGTTCCTCTGCCCCTGCCCTAATCACTAAGAGTCACCAAGTCACAAATATAAGAGAGGAGAGGCCAACCTACAATGTTGGAAGCTCTTTGGTCAGGCATACTCTGGAGCCAGCTCAAACTGACTTGCAAAAGCTGATTGTCAGATTTTTGGTGTGCACATTTACACCTCAAAATCAGCAAACACTATAAGCTGAGACTTACTATATTGTTTTGTTTCTTGTCTAGTCTTGAGAAAGTGATGGATAAAAATGTTAATAATGCAGATCAAACTTAAGAGTACATGCTTTTTGGTTGTTAAATGTTAACCAACACATCCCTGTCCTTGACTGTCAACCAAACCCTACTTAATGGGGACTATCAGTTCCCCACCCATAGTCCTGGATTTATGCCCATGTACTCAAGTACACATAAACAACATGAGATTGTAAGTTCCTTGAAGGTAGGGACTGCTGTTGACTTTCTTTGCATCCCTAGTGTTTATGACAGTGCCTAGCACATAGTAGGCACTTAACAAATACTTGTTGACTTGACCAGACTAAGCACTCTGACAGTCCCAAAAAGAAAGTATCAAAAAAGCTAGGATAAATCCAAGATTGTGTTACCTAAATTCATCCTAAAATATCCCCCCAAATTCGATTATTTTCTCTTATATCTAGAGAGTTTTCCAATGTCTCTTCCAAAAATAACATCTTCTAAAATTAAATACTTCTAAAATATTAAAGTGGGCAGCTAGGTGTCACAGTGGATAGGGTGGATAGAGACAGAGTCAGGAAAACATGAGTTCAAATGTGCCTTTAGATGCTTACTAACTACATGACCCTGGGCAGTTTGCTTAACCTGGTTTGCTTCTATACAATGAGTTTCTTCCTCTATACAATGAGCTGGAGAAGGAAATGGCAAACCACCCCAGTCTCTTTGCCAAGAAAACCCCAAAAAGGGGTCACAGAGAGTCAGACACTACTAAAAAATGACAAAATAATAAAAATATTAACTATCTTCTAAAATAAAGTCCTACAGGATGTAGGTCACAACTCAAGGAATAAAATTAAAATCATTTGCATATTTGAGCTACAGTAAGCAAGCCATCTGACTTCCTCTTGTGTAAATCCCCAGTCTAAAATCCCCAATCCATTACTGATTCACCACATTTTAAAATAGGATGTGGATTTTCTTTTTCTTTTTTTGCAATAGGCATTGTCATGTAAAAGGTAGACCAAGCACAACTGATAAGAGAGTCATACTTAGAGCCACAGTGACCTGACTTCAAGTCCCATCTTTGAAATCCCGTCTCTGTGACCCTGGACAAGTCCCTTAATCTCTCAGTATCCTAGGCAACCCTGTAAAATTATAATTTGCAGAGAGGGTGCCAACTGCATTGATAGAGGGAGTTTCCGGATCTGGAAGTGCCCTATATCAATTCAGTCAGAGATCCAATGTCGTATAATTCTTGTTTCTTCAAAAGATATTGCGAAAGGAAAATCCAGCTTTGCTGTAGGTTGAAAGAATAATGAATTTCCTAATTAAAAAAAAAGGACAGGAAATAAAGAGTCATCGAGAGAGAGAGTTCTTATAATGTTTAATGAGAATAAAAGCAGCACGACACAGTGGACAGAGCTCTACTAATTAGCTGTGTGACCATGAGCAAATCACTTAACCTCTCTGGGTCTCAAGCAAACATCTAAGGTCACAGTTACTACCTTAGTGGAGGGAATGCCCTCTCCAGGTCATATTTAAATAGATACCTGTACTTTCAGCATACAAAATTAAGTCTATTAAAGCAACTATCTAGTCTTTGAAATTTGTAAATCTCTTTACAACATATATGATGATTGTCTGTTAATATATTCTTCACACAGTAGCCTAATCTTATTTGGTCTGCAAATTGCAATTAGGTAGATACACAATGATGCAGGTTACTAGCCAAGCTTCAGCACATAGAAGGTTACTACAGAAAGAATGATGTCACATGAGGGCGATTCATTAGCTGTTGAGTGATAGTAAGATGAGGCTGGCAGAAAACCGGTCCCAGGCCTCAAATCCCCAAATACTTGTTCATCTTACTTAAAGCATCACACACTGTATTCAGATCACTTCGGAGGTCCTGGACCACATTCTCAATACTCCTGGTATCCTTCAGTATTTCAATGCTCTGTGTATAAGGATTGAAGTACACAGAGAAGGGGCGAGTTATCGATTTGGCAAAGTCTCTGCAAAATAAAAATAATAACAAAATGTTAGATAATCAGCTAGCACTTTTTAAAAAAGGAGAGTGGGATAGGGAGAAGGACAGAAAGAGAGGGAGAGAGAAAAAAGAGGAAGAAAGAAAGAAGAGAGGAGAGTTAGAAGAGACATAGAAGAGAGAAAAAGAGATAAGAGAGAGGGAAGAGGAGAAAAGAGAGAGAGAGGAAGAAAGACAGAAAAAAGAGACAGAGGAGAAAGATGGGAGAGAGAAACAAAGGGAAGGAAAAGAAAGATGGAAGGGAGAGAAAGAGAGAAGAGAGAGAGACAAAAGAGAAGGTGAGGAGAGAGATAGGAGAGAAAGAGAGAAGAGGAAGACAGAGGAAAGAGAAAAGAGACAAAGAAAGAGAGAAAGATGAGAAAAGAAAGAGAAGGGAGAAAAAGAAAGAGAAGAGAGATAGGAGAAAGTGAAAGAAGGGGAAGGGAGAGGGGAGAGAAGAGAAACAAAGAGAGGGATAGAAGATAGAAAGAGAAGAAAGAAAAAGAGAGGAGAGAAATAGAAGAGAGAGGAAAGAAGAAGAGAAGATGAAGGAAGAGGGAAGAGAGGAGAGAGACAAAGGAAGACAAGACAGAGGAAAGAAAGAGAGAAGGAGGAGGGAGAGGGGAGAAAAAAGAGAGAGACAGAGAGATAGAGTAGAAGGGGGAAGAAAGAAGACAGAAACGATAGAAGACAGAAAGAAAAAGAGAGAAAGAGGCATAGAAGTGAGAGAGAAATGGACAAGTTATCTTCTTTAGACAGGAAAGGAAATAAGTTTACCTCATCTTTTCTTTTGCTTCTTCAAAACTTTCTGAAACAAAGTAGGCTTCCTGAAAGGTGGTGATAAGGCATTCCTGCAGGCAGGTTGTCTTTGGGTCAAACGCTTTCACACAGGCTTTGTCAGACAGTGCATGCTGCGAAGGATACCCCGACACTTGTTAAGCTCTGTAATGAGACTCCCAAGTTCCCTGACATCACATTGTTACAACATACTCATTGCAGAGGCATGTTCCAACCCTACTCAGCTGTTAGTGTCCCATGAATTATGGAACTCTCTCTTGCATAAGGTAAATTAGAGGGTATTTTTTTTTAAGTCTATTAGATACCGTGGGGGGGAAATGGGATTATGGCATTATTTTATTTATCATCAGCAAAATTCACAGTGAAGGACAGTTCAGAGTCATACCCCCAACAGGAATGGAATTTTAAATCCAGGCTATGAATAGAAGCAGCACCACATAAATATACTCATAAATATATCTCTATAAGCAATGTCCTGAAATTTCACTTAAATGGCAGAAGTAATAATTACCTGTGTAGAGAGGTAATTGGGGCTTCAACTGAACTATTTGTGTTATCATCACAAGACATTTTTAGGCTAGATACTGAAAGTCACCAGAGTGACTTTAAAAGTGAGTGATTCTGGGGTAGCTAGGTGGCACAACGCGTGAGAGCACCAGTCCTGGAGTCAGGAGGACTCAAGTTCAATCCAGCCTCTGACACTCACTAGCTGGATGAACCTGGGCAAGTCACCTAATCCTGAGTGCCTTCAATAAATAAACAAAAATTAAATTTAAAAAGTGAGTGACTGTATTGAAGATGATGACATAAGAGTCATTTATGGGATATTGAAGAAATGCATTGCTGTCTACTAAGTGGACCACATGACTGGGGAAAGTCCAAGGAGAAGGAGAGAATTAATAAAGGGGGAGCAAATGTTTCTGAAAATTCATCAGGTCAGTTTTACTGACTACATGATTGGCACTGATAACTGTAAGGAATAATGGGTGACTATGGTTTCAGGACAGGCAAAGAGGAGGGTTGGCAGCCCTCCTTCCACCTTCATATTTTCATCTGCTAATTTGCTAATCTATGTTTGCCTTAATTAAGTAATCATTTTTATTTTGGACTCAGCAAACAAACACGATCATTTTTACACACAAATAACAGAAAAGCAAAATTGAAGATGAAATCCCAAATGTGTATGTGGTGGATTTTTTAGGCATATAATAAATTTAAAATGGTAATTTGGAGGTGTCTCTTTCCATATTCCCTTCTACTGTATTTCATAAATGTTCCATTAACATTCCTTTTTCTTTTCTTTTTTTTAACATCATTATTATTCTCACCTTTGGCCCCTATAACTCTTCCTTCCACACTAACAACAATAATAATTATAACCTCCCTTGTAACAAGCAAAACAGATCCATTTATTGGGCATGCTAGAAAATGTATGTCTCATGCTTCTTAACCTAACGTACAGGGTTACTTATAGAAAGAAAAACATTTCTGAGCAACCTAGATTATCTAGTGTCCTGCACAAACACTATATGATATAGGTGCAAATAAATCTAGGAAGAAACATGAACCTAGTCTAGCATTTAAAGCCCTGCACAATTTGGATCCCACCCAGTCTTGTTTCATATGGCTAGGTAGTACAGTAAATGATACTGGGTCAAGAGTCAAGAAGACTGAGTTCAAATCCAGTCTGACATTTACTAGATTTGTGACCTTGAGTAGTCGACCTCTGTTGGCCTCAGTTTTCTCAACTGTGAAATGGGGATAATAAGAGCATCTACCTCCCAGGTCTGTTGTGAGGTTCAAATAAGGTGAAATTTGTAAAGTGCAAGGCACAGTGGGTATCACATAGTAGGAGCTATGTATGTGCTAACTAGTATTATTATTACTTTGTACAGAGGTCGCATGATGTAGTGGAAAGAGCACTGGTTTTGGATTCAGAGGATCTGGGTTCCAAATTCTACCTCTATAACATACTATCTGTGTGACTTTGGGCAAGCCACTTAATTTCTTCAAGCCTCAGTTTCCTAATGTATAAAATGATGGATTGGACTTGATGGACTTTAAATCTGTGATCCCTTCTTACACATTCCATTCTAGTCCCACTTTTACTTGATGCTTTACCTGATGGTCCCTTAATAAAACCTGTGATATACATGCTATTATTGTTTCCACTTTATAGATGATAAAAATGAGGCTAAGACAGTTTATGTAACTTGTTCCCAGTCATACAGGTAGTAAATGTTTGAGACAGAATTCAAACTCAGATTTTCCTGTCTCCAAATCCAATATTCTAGCCACTACTTTTTCTCTCATTATATAAAACTCCATAAAAGACTCAGAGCAGTTTTAAGCTTTATTAACTTTAAACTGCACTAACTTTTTTTGGACCACCTTATATTGTATTATATCATAGCATGTCATGTCATATCATATCATATTATGTATCAGATCATGTTCTATCATATTATGTCACCTCCCCTAAGCTAGACGGGGTCTCTTGTACATAACATTCCATTTCCACCTCCATGATTTTGCACTCTACGCCTGAAGCACCCCTCTTCTCAGCTTCCTTCAAGGCTTAGTTCAGTGGTCACCCTTGGTTCTCCTCAAAGAGTCAATATTCTCCTCCTCGCAGTATTACTTGGTATGTACTTGGTGTTCATTTATCCAGTACAGCTGTATCCACACAATAGGATGTAAGTTCCTTGAGGTATAGCCCTACCTACATTATTCTTGTCTTTGTAATCTAAACAGGTAGCGCAAAAGTTGCACAGAGCTGAGGACCAAAGCATGATCCCATTTCAGAGCTCCAAATTCCTTTCTTATTAGGCCTACAACACGAACTCTCCTCATGCCTTTGTATGCTAAGCATCCTCTATGATGCTTATCTAATAGAATTTACTGGAGAAATTTCCAAAAAGCTCCCCCTACCCTCATTCCTCATGTACTCTCCAGTGAGTAGATGACCTCCGTGAAGAAAGCTGAACTGTGTGCCTGAGCACGGCAGAAATGGCCCATTGAGTCCCCCAACACACAGAGCAAATACTATCTTGTTATTTGTTTCTTCCACTAAGTTCACCTGTCTCAGTAAATGCCCATCTGAAACTGGGACTGCAGAAGGAATCTTCCAGTGAACTCATTTCCCCCCTCCAGGATAACTTCATTATAAGCAGAAGGTCACTACACCTGCAAATGCATCTGGGTGAAATTCAGTGCAGTGCACTGAACATTAGGGATCTTTGGTTCCACATGACTGACAATTCCTTCCACTTAGAAAAACAATCTTAGAATTTTTTTCATTTTTTAAAATTTTAAAATGAATGGCTCTTTAGGAGGACTACCGTTGTTCCCCTGGAAAGAATGACAGGATCATTGGTCTTGCTTTCTTTTTCAGATTTAGAGGTTATTCACCTTTTAATCACACAGTAAGCTTACATCTCATATATGCTATATTTCTCTAATTGTCAACCTGCCCATTCATCTATTCACATGGAAGAACGACGTAATGATGGGTTCAACGATCTCACCACCTCTCCAAACTAATCTGTCTCCACTCCCTCCTACACTTGAGAATTCTTATAGGGTGAAAGCAGAGACGAAATGTGGTATAGAACACAGAGCACCAGATCTGAAGCTAGGAAAACCTGGGTTTGAATCCTGTCTTCAACATTTACTGTGTGATCAAGAGCAAGTCACTTTCCTTTTCTGAACCTCAGTTTCCCTACTTGTAAAATGGGGATGATAGGATGATAATACCCATAGTACTTACTTTGCAGGGTTGTTGTATGGTTCAAATAGGATAACATACATTAAGTACTTTGAAAACATTAAGGTCTGTATAAGTATCAGCTATTAGTCATAATAGCTGAAATATAGCACTTATATATGAATAGATATTACATCATTATGTACAATTGCAAAGCATTTTCTACATATCAATAATAATAGCTAACATTTCTATGACCCTTCAATATTTTCCAAGAGGTTTTACACATATAATGGCATTGTATCCTCCCAACAATCCTATGAAGTGGTGTTATTATTATCCCTATGTTAGAGATAAGGAAACAAAGACCGATAAGTGATTTGCCCAGAGTTACACCTCTAGTAAGTGTCTGCGGAAGGCATCAAACTCAGGTCTTCCTGACTCCCATTCTAATGCTCTAGTAACTGCTTCAAGCTGTCATCCCTCTGGAACCTAACAGGGCTCTTTAGGGTAGCAAGTCAAAGTGAGGAGGAGAAGGAATTCATGCTCCCACACGGCAAAGCAACTCGAAAATGCTAGCAATCTGTTTTTATATGTGTAAAATTCTCTTCAAATCATCAATAGAATTCTTCTTTTTTCAGCAGTAAAAATCAATGAAGTTCTTATCATGGGAAAATTCATACTATGGAAATTCTGTAGTTGTATACCCAGTTGGGCTCATGTCATCTTCCTTCACTGCAGAAGGGGATTAAAGTGGATCAAGAGGGGCCCAGTAGATTAATTAGACACTCTGCTAAAGCCTGGTATAGCAGGCACCCAGAGGCTAGAGTACAGCATTCAGAGTACTGACCCAAGATTTAAGAAAAGTTAGTGTGCTTAGAGTATTTTATTTGTAAATATGATCATTTTGGCAACAGTTATAATATCATTGAACTAATGTAATATTGGAAGGAGAAAATGCAAGGTAGTGTTTGGTTAAAAAAAATAAGAGGATAAAGAATACTCATCATCTAGGCTATTGCAGGCAGTTGGATGGACAATCCAATAGTGTGTGTGTGTGTGTGTGTGTGTGTGTGTCTGTCTGTGTGTGTGTGTGTGTGTGTGTGTGTGTGTGTGTGTGTGTGTGTGTGATTTAGGTCCAAAACTGAATAGAAGGAAGAGAAGCAGGTAGATTGCCTTTGGAAAATTGCATGGTACTTCTGATGACCCCAAGCTTCTAGCTTTAACAGCAATATTTGTCCAGGGATGTCGCATGCCTATGAATCATGGAACACCACAGTCTCCAAAGAATTAAAGTTGTAGGTCACCCAAAGGGCAATGGAGACACTCAGGGCAAGCATGACCAGGCGGCAGTATCTTACTGATGAACAACGGTCTAGGAGAAGCAGCATAAGGAAAATAGCCAGAACAGTGTATGACTGGAAAAGTAAGTGGTCCAGACCTGGAGCCACAGCAAGGGATAACCAGTGGAAAATCCACATGCTCTTCTGATCAATGCAATGTCCAAAAATCCTAGGATCAGAGTATATCTAGAATGGAAAGGATTCTCAGAGGTCATCTAGTCCAGAGGTGCCAAAGACACAGTCAATGAAATGAATTCATTGGCACCAAATTAAAAAGTAATTGAGAAATATTAACAAAATAAATTAAAATATAATGGAACATAGATGAGGTTAACTTGTGATTTTCTAAATCAATCTGTAGTGGGCAAGGATCCTTACGTATCCTTTAGTGGCCCGCATTTCTAATCATGTTTGACAATACTATTCTAGTCCAGCTCCGTCATATTACAAATAAGAAAACCAAGGCCCAGAGACATGAACTGCCTTGCCCAAGGTCACACAGGTATTACACATCAGAACAGGAAGCTGAACCCAGATTTTGTCGGTGTACTGAGTGGCTGTAGAGGAAGGTTGTTGAATAAACCTATTCAGGATTCTCAGAAGGATACCGACAAGATTCAAGAAGGATGGACAGACACTGATAGATAGATAGATAGATAGATAGATAGATAGATAGATAGATAGATAGATAGATGGATGGATGGAGCTCTAAACCAATGGAGGAAGTAGCCACATGATAGGGATCAAAGCAGTGACAAAATAAAATGTATCTTTTATGGCCCATACTGTAGACAATGAGTGTAATAGTAGACAGTGAATAGGCAATGGGTATAATTTATTGTACAAATTGTTACAATATAACATATCAATAACAATATGGTTACTACATTGCAAAGGCTTTGTATGACTTTCTCTCCAACTTAAACTATAATTAATTGCTGCATCTAACTCTCTGGCACCCAATATTTACTGAGTCAATAAAATTCAACCAGAATGTAGTAAGTGCCTACTGTATTAGAGATACTTTAATGTATTGGGAGGAACAAATAATAAGAATACTCTGAAATTCCCAAAGCATTTTACATATGCTATCCAATTAGAGTCCCAAGACTATGAGAAACCAGTGTGTGCTAGAACAATTATATTCCCATTTTATAGTTGGAGTGACTTCAGTTTAGGTAAGTTAAATGACTTGCCCATTAACAGGCAGGCAGAAAGTATAAGAGGAAGGATTTGAACTCAGATTTTCCTGATACCAAGTCCCGTCATTGGTCCACTATGCCAAATACTAAGATATGGTCATGTAACTCAAGGAAGAAACAATCAGTAAGGGTGATAAAACACAAATAGCTGTCATAAACACTAAATAAAATGTGCTTGGGACAATGAAGTGATATGCCATGGGGACCAGAGACAGGTAAGGTCTCTGAAGTGAGGGAAGATGGTCAATGAGACTTGTATCTAACAATAATAATGACAATAAGGATGAGGATAATGATGATGAATAGCTAGCATTTACATGGAGTGTAAGCTTTGTAAAGCGCTTTACAGATACGATCTCATTTTATTCTGATACAACAACCCTGTGTAGTAGGTGCTATTATTAGCCCCATTTTATGGATGGGGAAGCTGAGGCAGACAGAGGCTTAGTGCCTCGTATCTCAGCCCTGTGACAATTGGCAAGTGGGACTGATCTCCTTGCCTGATGATGCCAACAGGACCTGTATTGATAATGAGTTTTTGCTTATTGTTAATATAATTTTGCTTCTTAATGGAAAGATCTTCTCCCCCCATTAATGGGCCTGGGAAGATTTTGTTAATGAGGCACTGGTTCTCAAAGGTTGTGATGCCCTCTGGCTCCAAAAAATGTATAAGTCCTCTGAGGTGAGGCTTTACTTTGGGGCTTAGTTTTGGAAGAAGGTTTGTGTGTCAGATGAGACTGGGGAAGCAGCCCCTCCCACCCCCGCTTTGAAAACCCAGATGTTGGTGTTTCCCTCCCTGGTATCTACGTATGTATGTAATGGTCAGACAGTTGGATCCGGCTATTGAACTACAATGTATGTATTGCTTATGTCAGTTTGGAAGTGCTGTCTGTTGATTTAGATTTCTCTGTATTTTTTCTGAAGTTAGGGTGTTGACTTTTCTTCTGAACTAAGTGAATGACACATGTGTTTGATTAAAGTGATTGTTGACCCCTCAAAAGTTGCCTTTCCTTTTATAAATACGTATCTAAGAACCTGTGATAGCAGGCCCCCCTGTGTATATTGGGGTGCTTACTGTTATAGGACCCAATGGGATATACCACAAACATTTCAGGGAATGACAAAAGGCAATAAAATAAGAATTGTCTCTCCTCTTACCCCAAGAGATCCAGACCTGGATAGAATGCAGGACCAACTTCAATTTGTGACTACTTTTGTCTGTGCCTGTGTCTCTGTCTGCGTCTTCTTTAAGAAATCAATATCATATGGACAGTCCACCATCTTGTCACATGCATACAATACTTACCCTAGGATGGATTTCTAATAAATAATGAACTAAACTCTTTCAGGCCCCTAGGGAACCATTTGGTTGATTATTTTCTAATGGTTTGTTATACATTAATATAAAGCATCAATAGAACCAATTAGACTTGCTTTGCAATTGTTTGCATTTAAATGATGAATTTCAACAACAATACATCATAGGCTCTGTCACTTTGTCTAAGTCTCCATCATGAGACTTTGTTCATTCATTCCTTTTCTTTTTTCCTCTTGTGTAGTTGAAGTTAGCATCTGCTCTACTATTCTGGTTCTGATCTTTTTTCCCCTGCTTTGTGTTTTTTCATAAAATGTATTTCCACATTTCTTTTGGGCAATTATTCTTCATATTTGTCATCTTTTGTCACCTTATAATATTCCATAACATTAGCGTAGCATGGTTTATTTAACCATTCATCCATTGTTGGGCATTTAGGTTGCTTCCAGTTTTGATTTTTATGTTTTAAACTATTAATTAGGCATAAAAATCTTTGAGTGGACAGCTCCTTCTCTTTTCTTTGTAAGACTCCCAAAGTATACTCCCAACAGTTAAACTATTGGGTTAATGGTTTATGATATGAAGTTAAAGGGTAGGACTATTTTTGTAATTTTTAACAGACAGATTGACTTCCAAAAAGACTCTGCCAGTTTGCAATTCCACTATTAATGGATGAGCATACATGTTTCTCAAGAGTGTCACCATTTTGCTTTAAATTATTTTCACCAATTTAACGGGAGTGAAGTCCCTCAGAGTTCTTTTTAATTTACTTCTCTTTGATTATTAGAGAGACTCAGCATTTTTTCCAGTAATTATTTGCAATTTGTGTTCCCTTTTTTGAAAACTGTCTGTTCATATCCTTTGATGATTTCTCCATTGTGACCTGGGAATTGCCTTCCTAAACATTTAACAGCTCCATTTAGTCGGTTAACAAGGTGAACAACACGATGCTGACCAGTCTGAAAAAGGTCATACAACATCCAATAAAGAGGTAGCTAAGCTGAGAGAATGTAGCTCGTCACCCCCAAATTGTCAAACACCCTTTAAAGCAGAGAGATAGATACTAGTCAGGTTTTTACCTAAACTCCCTGAAAGATCTAATCTGGACTGAGGTATTCTTCTGAGTTGGCACTTGCTTTTAGAAAGAATGCTGGGCTAACATTCAGGAAACTTGGATTTCTAGTCCTGGCTTTGGTCCTAATAAGCTGGGTGACCTTGAACAATTCCTTCATCCTTTCTGGACTTCACTTTCCTTATCTGTAAAAGGATGGGATTGCATGGCATGATCTCAAACACTCCACCTCTCATTGTTCTGAGCTTTAACACTTACGAAGAGCTGGGATGTAGGGGCAGAGACCTGCCTCAAAACTCTGCCGTTTCAACATCCTCTCCAGCCACTGGTCCAAATGCATAAGACTTTGCAATGACATAAATCTTACTTTTTACCGCAAACTCTAATGACATAGAATGTGATCGTTACCATTCAAATGAGAGTTGGTTAAGACTGAAAAGATAAATATTTCACAGATAAAATCATGTTCTTGGCCAATTTAGGGCCAGGACACATACACATGCACACACGTACACACACGTGCACACACACATGCACATGTATATCTGTATGTGTGTTGTATTGTGTGTATATATATGCAAACCCCAAATATTCAAACACACTATCTGTGCCCTACCTGTGGTAGAGCATTCCAAGCTCATATTTGTTTGATCAGCCATAGTCAGGTACACTGAAATTTCACTTTACAATGGTGTCATTTTGGTCTTCTTCGAAGATGGACAACAACCTACCAAGCAACCATATGTGTGTATGTATATGCATGTGTGTATGTGTGTTGTGCATGTATATGTATGTATATGTGTGTATATATTATTACGTAATCTATATGCACATGTATATTTGTTGTACAGTCATTTCAGTCATGTGTAACTCTTTGGGACCCTATTTGGGATTTTCTTGGCAAGGATCCTGGCGTGGTTTGCCCTTTCCATCTCTAACTCATTTTATAGATGAGGAAACTGAAGCAAATGGGGTTAAATGACTTGCCCAGGGTCACACAGCTAATAAGTGTCCGAGGCCAGATTTGAACTCAGGTTTTCCTGACTCCAAGCCTGGTATTCTATCCACTTCACTACCTAGCTGTCCTCTTGTATATATATATATATATATATATATATATATATATATATATATATATATATATATATATATATATATATATATATATATATATATACATATATATATACACACACACATATGCATACATGTGTATATATACATGTGTGTGCACATGTGTGTACATAGATGTACTTAGCACAGTGTCTGGCACAGAATAGGCACTTAATAGATGTTTATTGATATATATGCATAAATATATATATGAACAACAGGCCTGCAAACACAAGTTTTCCCAAGAAAAAATAAATATGTATTTTTTAACCTACTATAAAATATATTTTCTGCCAAGTAAACTTGACATATCATTTCTATCCCAGTTATCAAACTGGGCAGTGATGAGATCAATGCTCCTTTTAAGGTTTATAAATGATGCTGATGGTTTTATGTGCTTAAGCAAGCTGTTTGGGTCAAAGTGGGCTAGAGAATAATTCTATCCTTCAGGCAGTTCCTAAATACAAACTTAAGATACTGTCTCCAAATCTGGTTCTCACTCTCTCTGTATGGAAAGCGTTTGTATTATGGTGCAACATAATAGATCCTGCAAAGTTATTTGCTCAGTCAATAAGCATTTATTCAGCACCTGCTGCCCTGGGCAAAGTGCTAAGGATTCTAAGAAAGACAAAAGCCAAAAGTCTCAGGGAACTTACAGTCTAACAAGGAAGACAACATGCAAACTATGTGGAAAGAGAGGGAAAGAGAGAAATAGATATAGTAAATGCAGGGGTGTGCTGGAAACAGACAATTGTTACATGTTCAGTGTGAGCATTTACACCTTAGAAATCAAAAAACGTCGCAAATCAAGTCTTGATTCATTGTTTTGTTGATTTCTAGACTTAATAAAATAATGGAGAAAATGAAAATAATGAAGAGAAAGCCTAAAAATGAGTTGATATAGGTACAATCCCTGCCCACCCCGCCCCACAAGAGTCACTTGTTAAATATGTACAGCATATCTCTGGGTAAACTAGAACTACTCAACACAGGGAAAGCTATCTTCTGTGCAAGGGAGGATTTTAGCTGGGACTTTAAGGAAGCTGGGGAAAACAGGGGAGAGAGAGAGAGAGAGAGAGAGAGAGAGAGAGAGAGAGAGGAGAGGGAGGGAGGGAGGGAGGGAGAGAGAGAGAGAGAGAGAGAGAGAGAGAGAGAGAGAGAGAGAGAGAGAGAGAGAGAGATGAAGAAAAAGAGAATTGCTCCCTAAGGGTCTGACAGTGAAATAGTCTCTAAATCTAGAGAGAAAGTCTTTTCTTGGAAGAAGAGCAAGGAAGTCCAAGGTCACACTGCAAGTATATGTCTGAGGCAGGACTCGAACCCAAGTCTTCTTAATGCCAAGGTCAGCCTTCTAACTGCCATACTATATTGCCTCTGAACTCCTTCCAATATATTACATATTAGTGTAATTTACTTTATATTCTCATTTGTCTTATAAATATTTGTGTCAATCATGACTTCCTTGAGGGCATAGACTGCCATTTGCCTTCTTTGTATCCCCACCAATTAATTAGCACAGTGCCTGGCATGTAGCTGGCACTTAGTAAATGCTTGTTGACTGGCTAAATGTCCTATCTTTGCTGTACACTTGTATTATAGTCAATTTTTGAGCAATGTTGCCAGATTGAATTAAAATAGAAATGGTTTTATGATATAGGGATGTTCAGGGGAAGGAATTAGAAACAGAGGCATTGAAGGAGTTAATGGCCTGGGAACTGAGAAGCCAAGAATCCTGATTCCAACTGTACCCATGGCATGGAATGACCACAATGCATAGCCTGGGCCGCCTCAGTCTCTTCTCTTTGAAGTTATTGTTCAGTCCTTTCGTATCTGACTCTTCGTGATCCCAGTTAGGGCTTATTGGCAAAAATGCTGGAATAATTTACCAATTCCTTCTCCAACTCATTTTACAGATGAGAAAACCAAGGCAAACAGGATTAAGTGACTTAGCCAGGGTCACACAACTAGTTACTGAGAGACTGAGACCAGATTTGCACCCAGGTCTTCCTGACTTCAGGCCAGGCATTCTATCCACTATGCCACCTAATTGCTCATAGTTCACTAATGGTCCTAATAAAGACAATATGGTAAAAATCATTATGCAGGGATATTATTTTTAAAAAAAATACTAAAACTTTAGGAAAAAGTTTGATGAGTCTTCAGCCCAGAGAAACCTGATAATAAAAGCTTACATATTTAGATATTTAACATTGCAGTGACCTCTGTGGAGAGGTGCTATGCCAAACTTTTTAAAGAATCAGTCCCTGACCTTAAGAGGCTCCAAAGCTAGTGCTCACCAGGGAAAGAGAGGATGACTCATTTTTTGGATAGATTAACCCTTATTGGAGACCAAAATGTGATTCAGGCAATTAGTCAGCAACTGTGACTTGGGCATCTACTCTGTAAATCTCACCCTGTGAGACCTACCTCATCCCTGGAAAGAGCCAAACCCTCACAGATCAGCCAGGTAATTCATCTGCTGGGAATTCTGTTTCTAACAAATAGTACACATGGATTAGGGAGCTGAAGGCAAAAATCAGGAAATGAAACAATGTGAGAATTTAGGGAAAGATGAGCTTTCAAACTGGATTTTAAAAATCCATTCCATTAGAATAGAATCTTCCATTAGAACCTCACATATCTGGCTCCCAGCTATCTAAATTTTGGGTTATCTGGGTTATTTGAGGATCAAGGCCAGAAATGGACTATAAATAGTAGTAGATAACATTTACAAATAACACTTTAAGCTTTGCAAAAGTGTTTAACATATGTAATATCATTTGATATAACATGAGATAGATGCCATTATCTCCATTTTACAGGTGAGAAAAGTGAGCCTAAAAGAGATGCAGACTTGCCCAAGGCCACATTGCTATTAACTGAGTGAAGTGGGATTTGAACTTCATCCTTCCTGAATTCCATTCTAACATTTCCACCCAATATTGTTCAGTGGTTTCAATCATATCTGACTCTGTATGACCCTATTTGGGGTTTTCTTGGCAAAGATCCTGGAGTAATTTGCCATTTCCTTCTCCAATTTATTTTACAAATGAAGAAACTGAGGTAAACAGGGTTAAGTGACTTGCCCAGGGTCACACAGCTAGTGTTTGAGGCCAGATTTGAACCCAGGAACATGAGTCTTCCTGACTTCAGTGTTGGCACTCTATCCACTACCCCACCTAGCTACGGTAATATAGCATGTACATGCTGCCCGCCCACTACATCTCATTGTCTGGAAACCTGGGCTGGAATAGAAGACTGGGAAATAAATATTAGATTGAGAACAGTTAGGGATCTGGCCTTGGGGCAAGGACAGAGAGTGGGAAGTGACCAAATTTGGGTATATTTGGATTACCCTTTGTCTCCACCCGTCAGGAATGTAAAGTTTTACAACATGCAATATTAAATTTTCTGGGCACTGGAATACTATCCCTGTTCATCTCTACTTTTTGGCTTCCTTCAGTTCCTCTAAGACAGTTCAAATTGCATCTTTTTGCAGGAGGCCTTATACATTCTCCCTTACTGCTACTACCCTCCAAGTTTACCTCCCATTTACACAACAGAAGATAGATAGATTGACAGATTAAGAGACAAACAGATAGACAGATAGATAGACAGACAGTCAGGCAGGCAGGCAGTCAGGCAGGCAGGCAGACAGACAGGCAGACAGACAGATAAATAGATAGATATATAGATAGACAGACAGACAGACAGACAGACAGACAGACAGACAGACAGACAGACAGACAGACAGACAGACAGACAGACAGACAGATAGATAGATAGATAGATAGATAGATAGATAGATAGATAGATAGATAGATAAAGAGAGAGAGAGAGATAGGTAGGTAGGTAGATTGATTATATGGACAGCATCGTGCCAGGAAACCAGATTGCTTCCATCTGAATTGTCTTAGAAAGACTCTGAGGGGCACCTGGCATGATAAGGTACCAGACATTGAGCTTCTTTCTTAAGTGAAACTGCCAAGCATTCAACTTCTGCTGCAGAGAGCATAATCCAGTGGACTGGCCACATTCTTTGAATGCCAAATGTGTGCTTGCTTAAAAGACTATTTTATGGAGAACTCACACAAGGCAAGTGATCCCATGGAGATCAGAAGAAGAGATGCAAGGACATTCTCAATGTCTCTCTGAAGAACTTTTGAATTAATTGTGTGACATGGGAGACATTGGCAAATGACCACCTAGTATGGCATGCCTGCATCAAAGGTGGTGCTGCACCACCTAATAGTGAAGCAGAATTGTAGCTCAAAAGAAACATGAGAATGTGCAAATTTAGAGTCATTTCCACTCCAAATGTTCACATGGACTATTTGTGCCAGACCTGTGACAGAGTCTTCCAAGCTTGTGTTGGTCTGATCAGCCACATTTATACCTTGACCCCAACATAGTGATGTCATTTTGGTTCTCTTTGAGAAGGAAGGACAACAACCAACCATTTGTGATTTCTCCTCCCACTCCTACCTCTCTATTCCTCCCCTTCCCCTCCCCCCAACACCCGCCATTAGCTCCTTGAGGACAGAGACCAGGTTTTTGTCTTTTAATTCCCAGCACTGATCACAGTATTTGGCACACAGTAGATGCTTCATAAATGCTTGTTGACTGACTGCAATCCAGTTACACTAGCCTTCTAGATGCTCATCACGAGACACTCCCATCTCCCTATTCAGGCATTCTCACTGGCTGTCCACCACATTTGGAATTCTCTCCCTCTTCCTCTGTATCTTCTGGGGTCCCTTCCTTCGTTCATATCCCATCAAAAGGCCCACCTTCTCAGAGGGGTCAAACACGAAACCCCTCCTGAGAGTGGCAGGAACCACATTAAAATCTAATAGGGAAATATTTAACAAAAGAAATAAATCTACCATAAAACATAGATAACACATTTTAAAATAAAGTCCACAGGCAGTCCTGTTGAGATCCTTATGTACAGATTAATGGCCCCCATTTCTACCTGAGTTTGACACAACTGGTCTACAAGAAACCTTGCCTGCTCTCCTTCAATGCTAGTTTCCTCCTTCTATTGACTATTTCCAATTTGTCCTGTATATAGTTTGTTTACACGTAGTTGTTTGCATACTGTTTCTTCCATTTGATCATGAACTCTTTGAGAGTACCAACTGGATTTTGGTTTTTATTTTGCTTTATTCTCCTTTCTTTTTATTCCCAGCACTTAGGTCAGCTTGTGGCACACAGTAGGTGCTTAATAAATGTTTGACTTATTATTTCTGTTGATGTCATAATGGAGATTGAAAGCAGCATGTGGAAACACCCATAATAACCAAATAAGAAATATGCAATACTGGTTATTTCAAATAGGACATTTCCTAAAGATGCATAAATCTTAATGAAAATTCCTATTTTTATGTTAAAATTGCATCCTAAAGTCTAGCCCTGGGTCTATACAGGTACAGAAGATTGCTGCAAGAGCATTTCTTTGGTTGGGAATCCCTATTATTCAGGTGGGCTCCTACAGTCTCATGGACTCTGAAAAAGGGGAGATAACAGAGAATAAGCGAATCTGAAACCATCAAATTTTACCTCCATGAAAATCATGAAAAATCTACATACGGCTGACTTAAACAAGATTTCAGTTACCTTTTCCATCAAAATTCTGGAAATCACAGTTATCCCCACATTATTTCTATACTGCTCAAATGAATCAGATTAGCTGAAAAGCACTGGAAACACGGAGTAGGGGAACCCTTTGATAATGTGAGTGTTCAGTGATAAAGTTAATATCTACATATAAACTAGGTCAAGCTTCTTACATGTAGTTTGGTTAGAACAAACTTTGATGTCTGACCAAGCTCTAAGGGCTCCACAGAGCTGGATTCAGCCATTTTCATGGTCATTGGAACCAACTGTTCTCATCCACCTATTCCACCAGGGAAGTCTTCACATGCTTGGGGTAGACATCCCCCTAACTCACTGATGGGTTTGAGACCTGTTGGTCACTCTCAGATGGTGAAGTCTGAGACAGTTCGACCAGAGTATGGCCGCTGTACATGCTATAACTTCTTGGAACTACTGATAAGAGTTGAGTGACAGATGTAACCAGGTCCATTAAAATTGAGGGACAGATTCTTAATCTCTCTTTTTCCATACTTCATTTCCCACATAGATTAGAGCAAGCTAATCATGGGATCATAAATTTAGACATGGAAAGGACCTTAGAGATGGAAAGGTCACGTAATTCAACTCTGTCATTTTACAGGTGAGAAAACTGAAGGCCTCAGAATGTTGGAGGACCATTTAGGTAGTAAGTGGCATAACTGGGATTTGATGGCAGGCTCTCTGGCACCAAATCTAGCTTATTTTCCATTAAACTCTTCTAATAGGCTTTCACTGGACTTTCTACAAGGACACACTGACAGTACTGACAGAGACAACATGGCACAATAGATGGAGAGAACTGGTCTTTAGATCAGGAGGACCCCGGCTCAAATTCTATCTCTGATATCTATTAGCTATGTGATGCTGGAACCAATCATTTCACTTCTCAGTGCTCTAGACCAGAGTTGTCAAACATGTGACTAGACACGTATGGTCCACAACAATTCTGAGTATAGCCCAAACCAGATTAAAAAGGAATTAGGAAATATTTAACAAAACATACAAAAATATAATAAAACATAAATGTTGTTAACGTATTTTTCTAAGTCAACATGTGACTGGCATAAGGGACTCATATATTATTTAGCGGCCCCCATTTCTGTTTGAGTTTGACACAAAAGCTCTAGAAAACCTTCTATGCCTGGAATTGTGGAAAAGGTATCAACATGAATTAGCAGATAGAATCCTCTCATCTAGGAGTTCAATAAAAACACAGGAACTGTCCCCATCCTCATCCTGTGGGCATAAATCTAAGGACCTCAGGGAAAAGTCCACATTTGAAGAGTTGTCTTAATCACTCAGTCCATCCTACCAGCATAAAAGGAGAGCATGGCATTCTGTGGAAACATTATTTAGGACCTTTAAAAGTACTTCATAGAATCTACCTAATCTGTGTGAGTTGCCACAATTTCAGCCTTCACAATGCCCGGATTTATACTTGCCTTTACGAGCTTTTCCATATTTATTTGGTTTATCTTTTCAAAGGTAAAAATAAGTATTGTCAAAAAGAAGAAAAAAATAGGTTATATCCCTGACTATATATTTTGCTTGCAATTCCCTCAGCATCTCTGAGGAGCTCCATCAGAGCTGCTGGGAGAGTAAACCTCCACAAGCATGCATTAAAATGTGTTAATTCCAAGGTAAACAAGTGCATTCCTGACAGCTGTGTAGAACTTAAAGCAACTCTGCTGAACCAATGTAAAGGCTACTGGCATTGATAGCTTAGCTTACAGCTGGAGCAGCATGAAATGTTTTCTCTTGAAAGGCAAGAATGTGTACAAGCTAAAAGTAGTATAGGGGACTGATGGGGAATTATATTAGGGACCACTCCAGGGAGTGGTCAGTTCAGCAGGCCAGAATCCATTCAAAGCATCTAATTTCCATCTGGGTTCATCGTTGCTACTGATATTTTTCTGAATTGTAGAAATGCTCCAAAGTAGTCATCAGAGAGACTAGAAAGTCCTTGACATTCTGAGAGAGGAAGAATAAAAATGCCCCAGAATGACATAACCGAACAATAAAATTCCAGACAATGAGAGGCAATCTGGTGTCGGGGACAGAGAGCTGGGCTTAGAACTTGGAAGATCTGCCATTCTGATCATGTGATATCCCTGTTCAACCAACTCCAGAGGCTTCCAATTAGTTCCACGATGAAACATAAATTCCTCCATTTAGCTTTTAACGCACCATATACCTTGGCCCCAAGTTATCTTTCCAATCTCATTGGACATTAAGCTCCTTTCCGCACTCTCTCTTCCTTATAGCCAAGCTAGTTCTTTCTCTTCCCTTCATCCATGACATTCCATTTTCCATCTTCATGTCTTTTTACTAACCATCTCCTATGCCAAGAATTTATCCCTTACCTCTACCTCCTAGAGTTTCTTTCTTCCTTTAAGACTTAACCCTAGAATGATCTTCCTCCTCACTCCACCTCAACTACAAATGCCCTCTCCTAGACTTATATGGAACAATTTTGTAAGTATTTGTATTTGCTAACTTTCTATTTGTACTATATTTATTTTTACGTGTGCTTCCTGTCTCCTGAATTCAAATGATAAATTTGTTGAGGGTATGGGTTGTTTCAATATTTTGTACTTATATTTCCAGCACCCATAAGGTGTCAGGCTCATAGTAGGAACTTAATATAATAAGCTTGTTGACTCATTATAAACTTACTGTAATATTCACTCTTTCTTTCTCTCTAATTCCATGGAGGTCTTGGCAGTTAGTTGGGTGGCTCAACTGGAATTGGCCCACAGCCTTCTGCCACCCAACCAACTACCAAGACCTTCATAGAATTAGTTTATTATATGCTCACTATGTACTGTGCACCCATATTTGACACAGAATTGTTTCATGGAAAGTTTCTACTGGTATTCCAAGTGTTCCATTTTATTTCTAAGGGTTGGACTTTTTTTTGCCCTCTTTCTACAATTTCTTTAATATTATCAACTATGTATTTGAAAAGAGAGTTGATGTTAATATACCAGGTGGTGGCAGGTGGTAATATTCCCAGATTTCCCTCTTTACAAAAAATTTAAGAAAGAGAAAAGGAAATTCAAAGTATACTGGGAATGTCATCTTGTGAGAGCCTCTAACATAAGAGTTACATGTGAAGATTTGAAAGTGGGAGATACAATTTTTAAATACACACCAATAAGAGGGCATTTAGAGACAGCTACATGGCACACTGGATAGAAATTTCGGGCTAAAATCAGGAAGACCTGAGTTCAAATCGAGTCTAACACTTACTAGCTATTGACCCTGGGCAAGTCACTTAATATCTGTTTGCCTCAGTTTCCTCAACTATTAAATGGGCTCCTCTTCCCTTCATTTTTTGAATTTCCCCCCGTAATTATACACTATAATTCTGGGCTAATCTTTTTTTTTTTTTTACTTGCAAAGAATAAGTAATGGATAAAACAGTAAGTAATACGTATGGTACTTTACAAAGCAACATATATGCCTTATCTCATTGGGTCTTTGCAGTAACTCCATGAATGTGTTATTATTCCCATTTCACAAATGAGAAAATTAGGACCCAGGGGCTTGAGGGACTTGTCTGAGTTAACAACAAGTCAACAGGCATTTTGTTAGTGCTTACCATGTGTCAGCACTTTGTTTTGGGAATACAAATATAAGCCAAAAACAAACAAACAAACCAGTACAAAATACTGATCAGTGACATTTAAAGAGAACTTTCAAATTTGTGGCACATATTATCTCATTTGAGCCTCTCAACCATCCTGGGAGGTAGGCAATATAGGATTAATTAGTTACATTTTCAAAATAAGAAAATTGAAACTCAGATTAGTTAAGGGACTCATCTAGGGTCACAGAACTAACACGAGGTCAGAGATAGGATCTGAACCTGGGTTTTCTTCATTCTAAGTTCCACTCTCTCTACACTGCCTCTTCAAAATAAGAAACTGAGGAATTCATACTAGAGGGACAGCTAGGTGCTACAGTGGATAGAGCACTGGGCCTGGAATCAAGAAGAACTGGATTCAAATCCAGAGTCAGATATTTACTAGCTGTGTGACCCTGGGCAAGTCACTTAACCTATTTGCCTCAGTTTCTCCATGTGTAAAATGAGCTGGAGATTGAAATAGCAAACCATTCCAGAATCATTGTCAAAAAATTCCAAATGGGGTCATGGAGAATCAGACACAACTGAATAACAACAGCAAAGAGGAGTTCAAGCTCATGTCTTCTAACTGCATGTCTAGTTCTGCTTCTACAACATCCCAGTGAAGCCACAAGGTTCAAGTGAGACAATAATGATGGATCATTTTTAATAGACTCCAAACAAATATACAGTTTAGAGATGTTGAATTTTTTTCCTTATATTGTATGATGAGAAACGATCCTCCTAATAGTAACACTGAGATCCTTCCAAGACCATGAAGCATCTTTGAAGACAGGTTATGAGATAGCAAGATATAGTGGAAGGACACTAGTCTTAATGCAGGGATTCTTAAATTTTTTATGTCACATACATCAAAAAGGTGGTCTTGTGAAACCTACGGATCCCTTCCCAGAATAATGAGCTTTTAAGAACTCATAATTGAAGGAAATGATAAATTTCAGTTAGAGTTTAGAATTTAGAGTTTAATTCTCTTTCTCTCTCTCTGTACAGTTTCATGGACTACCTGAAATCTTGAATGCCTCTCAAGGGGTCCCTAACCCTCTAACAGTAAGAAGACAAGACAGAGGTCCAGCTCTGAAAATTCCTAACTGTAGGACTGTGGATGAGGCATTTTCAATTCTCTTATCTGTAAAATGGGAACACAGGATTATTGTGAGTCAGTCAACAAGCCTCTATTAAGTAATTACTATGTATCAACCACTGTGCAAACCTGAAAATGTAAAATAAATGTGAATATTGTTGTTATGGATGTTATCCTCTACTATATTTGAAAATCAGTAATCCATGTATGATGTGTGCTGGTAAATGTTTACTCTCTGGGAGAACAAAGTATGCATGACATACTTTTAAGTTTAACTTTATTGTTAATATTTATTAACATTATTAACCTTTTCTCAATCACTTTTTTAGTGTAGACAATCAACCAAAACATAAATCAAGCCTTTATTTGAAGCATTTACTGATTTCTGAGGTGTAAATGCTTATACTGAAAATTTAACAATCAGCTTCCTGAGCCAGTATGAGTTACCTCCAGAACACACCTGGGTTTAGATAACAACTTTAAATTAATTCAATATTCAATAAACCAGAAAACTCCGTTTCCCAAAATTTCTCACTAAGTTGCATTTCTGTATGTTAAATTTCTTGATTCCAACTGGAAAATGGAGAGAATTTGCCCTACACACGAAAAGGAAAGCACTTTGCCATCTTCAAATCATTACCTAAAGTGAGTTTTTAGGATTGTATCCTAATTAACTAAATATTTGGGGAAAGGATAAATATTAGTAATAGTATCTCCCTCATAAAATTACTTTGTATTATTTTGCACATATATAAGTATGTGGAGAGGAGTGCCACTTAGTGGTTAGAGAGTTGATCCTGGAGCAATCGATATCTCTGACAGGTATTGACAGTGTCAACTGGGGTAAGTCACTTGACCTTTGAAGTCAACTCTAAAACTATGAATTTCTCCACCAAGTCAAATTCCTAAGACTATGAATTTCAAGGGGCAGCTGGGTGGCACAGCGGATAGTGCACCAGCCCTAGAGTGAAGAGGACCTAAATTTAAATCCAGCCTTAAGTACTTACTAGCTTTATGACCCTGTAAAGTCATTTAACCCCAACTGCCTCCCCTCCCATCCCCCCAAAAAAGACTATGAATTTCAAAATAAACAGAGCTCTTAATTGATAGAAGAAATTTTCTCACTGGGAACTCCCTATGAGGTAGCTAGGTGGCAAAGTGGATAGAGGCTAAGCCTGGAATCAGGAAGATATGAATTTGAATCCAGAGTGAGATATTTACCAGCTGTGTGACCCTGGGCAAGTCACTTAACTCTGCTTCAGTTCCTCATCTGTAAAATGAGCTGGAGAAGGAAATGGTAAAACACTCCAGGATCTTTGCTAAGAAAACCCCAAATTAGGTCATGAAGAGTCAGATACAAAGGAATACTAACAAAAACTTTAGTGGAAGGAACTCCTCACTGGGAGCTCACTATTCCAGCGAAATCATGAGTCTCATCCCTATCTTGTTCTGTATACTTTGTATTCACATGTGTAAATACAAATACTTCTATATGGACTGCATGCTCCCCACTGAAAAAGGAAGTTCCTTGAGGACAGGAATTATTTCATTTTTATCACTGCATGTCCCTTGCCTTGCCCAGGCATACGTAATAAATGCTTGTTGAATTTAAGTGAATTGCATTTTAAAAGCCCCAAAATATTGTGTATGTGAATTTAAAGGAAATAAATAATGGAAAAGGAAATAAATAAATTAAATAATGGAATAAAATAAAATAATGGAAAAGGAAATAAATAAATAAATTGTGTGTATGGGAATTTAAAGATAACTTTTTTTGAGGTTGCCATTTGGAAAATTGCACAAATTTTACTTTAGTAAACTAGCCTGCTCCAGTTGGCTGTTTTTTAACCTAAAAATCACAAGCACAAACACACTTGGCCTTTCTGTTGAGTGCCGCCCATTATTACTAATCTATCTGTGTCACACCATGAAAACCATAAATGCATGCCCCATTTTCCAAAGTGTAAAAAGTGAGGTCAGCACCCACATCTAAGGTGGTAAGTCTTTGGCATTAAATATTTAAGGGATATTTGCAAGTATGAATTCTCGGGCAGAAAAATCGATATTTTCCATGACCTTGAACCAACTTCCTGGGTAGGACATTTGCATGCACAGGCACGTACCTTTAATTCTCCAATGGAAGAAAGGAGTCCTGCTCCATAGGCTCGAAGCTGTCCTTCTTGTTTGCAAAGTCCAAACTCAATAGTAAAGAAATAACACTGAAAAAAAACCATACAGGAACAAAAATCAACTGAATTTGAATAGAAAGCATTTGAATATAGCAAAATGACACCCACTGGGCAGTGTTTATTTAAGATTTCCATGTTCTTTTAAATCAGTTTAAATGAAAAAACCCTTCAAGACTCTAATCTCCCATGCCTAACCATTTCCTAGATTTAGGAGTGATGCGCAGAGCTAAACCAAGTGTGAGCCAAATGGAGCTTTAATGCATGACATGAAAATTTAGAGAGCACAAAAAATTTTAATAATAAATTTCAAAGATTATGCAATTTTTTATTTTATTACATTTTAATGACCCTGGCACTCCTTCCTCAGCATAGAAACAAGTTAAGAATAATTAAATGAACTTGAAATCTACTGAATGCAATACTTGCTCCCCTTACTGTCCACCAGCAGCTTAACACCAGATTTTCTCCATGGTCTAGCCCAGAAGCTGCTCCAGTTGAGATGGGAGCCTCTCCAAAAATGATCTCATGGTGTCTCAGGGTCTCCAGCATGTGGCCCAATATTACACGATTTCTGGGACTAATTCTGAAGTTCCCTAATTACAGTTGATTTGAGGGTAGATTTCACTTTGCCCCAAACATTACTGAGCACGGAAATTACTAATTACAGTTCTGGTAAGGCTTATAAGAGCATTAGTTCCTTACATTATCAAAGATAATAGAGTAGAACCTCATTATTCTCCACATTGACCTCATTGTGGTCATATGATTTTTCCTATACTATAACAACTACACACAGAGAGAAAAATTGGGCATATTGCAATTAGCCCATAAGGTAACATTAGTCTTATCTTCTCAATAACAGTGATATAAAAGGTAACACGGAATTTAGTAAGCAGCCTGAATAAGTTCATGAGACTTGCAAACACATCTAATTTACTATGGTGATTCAACAATAAGAAAGCAACACCAACATGTTTATTGATGATCAGACTTTCTAGATTATGATTTTTATTTTGACTCATATAGCCAGACAAGAGAAGAAAAATTAGGAGGTAGAGGAGGAACAGGAAAAAGAGGAGAAGGAGAAAGAAGAAGAGGAGGAGGAAAAAGGAGGAAAAAGGAAAAGAAGAAAGAATAGGATGAGGAGGAAAATGGGGAAGAAGAGAAATGAGAAAAAGGGAGAAGAATGAGAGGGGGATGGGGAAGAAAGATCACAGGTTTACAAATCTAGAGCTGAAAAAGACTTTAGAGGTCCTCTATTAGGACCAGCTCCCAAACTGTGCTCTGTCCACGCCACTCTTGGGACACCTAAGCAAATTCACACAGACACCACCCAAGGAAAGACAATGACATCACATCTGTTGGACATTGTCCTTACTAGTAGTTTGAGGCAGCTTACAGTTTCAGCATTAGATCACTCTATGTCATATCGTTGGGAGGCTGGGTTTTGGGTGGTTGCTGTGATTTTTTTTTAAGGTAAGTTAGGAAAAATCAAGGAACAGGAAATGAGGGTGGCAGCATGCAATCTGATTCCAAGGTGTGAGGAGCTGTGTATTGCCCAGGAGGTACATAAATCCCATTGGTAAGTCATTATGGCTAACTAGGAATGAATTTTTAAAATTTTTTTTCAATTTATGTGTTACTTTTTTCAAATTGCTACTTAGGTGCCAAGTCATAAATCCTTAATAAGTTGCTTAGATCTAATTACTAAATAAATAAATGGTTACGTATTTCTTTTTTGCCTAGCAATACCATAAAAAAGATATTGATATACTAAGGGCTCCATGAATCATGAAAATTTAGGAACCTCTGAATTTAGGAAAGGCTTCATCAGCAGACTAAATTTTGAGTAATTTCCAGAAACGCAAGGAAAAGGGAGTTTCACAGTAACATAGTAGGCACTTAACAACTGTGTGTTGATTGAATGCATGTTAAAGAAATCCAAAATTAGCCCTGCTGGCTTGGAAAAGTAATCCATTAATGAGATCATGGTTCAACTAAATAAGCTAGAATTACTGCTGAAACTGTATAAACAGTTACACTTTTGCTCAGAGAGAGAAATGAGAAGTGGTGACTTTGAAGTGTAAATACTACATGGAATTAGCCAGGTTCTGCCCTAGTAATGATAGATAGTGCAAAAACTCTTGAGATAAAGGGAAAGAATAATTATTTCCAACCATTAGTAACTTGTTCCACATTCCAATTAACATGCGAAGTTAATTGACCCTTAGTTTATTTTTGAATATTTTATTCTCCTAATCAAAATGACATGATAAGGATAATCACCAACCAGTTGTGGAACCCCAGGCTCTATCCTGAAGGAGAGTCAGGTTTATTTCTAATGGAATAATCCTTTTGGGATACTCCTCCAACTTGTACTCACATTCACAGACAGGGTGACTGCCACCTTAAGTTCAGTGGGTAATACCAGTGTGTCAGTACTCTTCTCAGCATGCTCCCCATTAAGAATCAGTCAAAATTAGCTCTTAGTGAAGGAATTTTCCAAGATAGCAGCATAAGAAATAGTCACTACCAAACGTGCTTTCCCCATAAACTTACTGGTTTATACTGTCCCACAAATCCACAGAGCATCCAAGGGAAGAATGATCGCAAACTTAATACAATATTAAAGTACGCAGACAGGATATACATGTGACCAAGGCAACTCGCAACTCCTGGTAATTCAGAGCCTAAAAGTCTTTTCTCTTTGTAAAGTCTTCACACAAGTTCCCTTTTGTTACAGTATCTGTACTGGGAAGTTTGCAGAAACTCTGAGGGTCTTCCCCTCCCAAATTGATTCTTTTGGGAACACAGGCTACGCCATCTTTTGTCTCACTTCTAACCTAGCATTCGACTACTGAATGGGAGTTGCCTCAGACAAACTAAGACCTGGGAAAAACCTTAGCTTAAAAATGCCATGGTTCCTCATTACATCCTGAGCCATCCCCAGTCATCTTGACTTATGTCTTGCCACTGGAGTCTGATGACCCTGGAGGAGAGAGTGAGGCTGATGACTTTGCACAACTCTGCCTCACTTAACTCCATTCACTTGCAAGTGAAAACAAGACCCTCCTGATGTCATTGGTCTCCTTTGAGAATGATGGATCGAAATCAACAAAATAGTGCTCAGTTGGGATCCTGAGGTCTATTCCTCTACACAGATTGGCTCTCAATCGTTAAGGCTAGCCTTCTCTTCAGTCCCTAATCAATTCTCTTTTTTTCTGCCAGGCATTACAGTCCTCAGTACTTCTAACTTTCTAGAGTAATTACTTTTCTGTATCTATGTCTATCTGAAATGTGCATCTCTGCTCCCTCAAATGTGCCTCAAACTCTCTTACACAAACTCTCTAACTGTAGCTTAAGGCATCTCTCTCTGGGTAAGTCACTGCTCCACATCATGACCAATAGGTTGGGATGTGGAGATAAATCATCTCCTCTTCCCTGTGAGGGGTCTCTTCCCCATAATACTCCAGAACCTACAATCCAAGGTTTAACTGTTTTTCATTTTGTTTTTCTCTTTTTAATTTAATTTTTTTAAGTTCAGACTGAAAGTCCCCAAAGGGGACTAGATTTTTTGCTCAATCAATGACTTTGCTCCCTTCCGACTCAGTTTTTCATACTCTACATAGGGATCACTGTGTGTGGCCACAATATTACTGTTATTTTAACACCTCATTACCACTTTGAAATTGTTTGATCAGTGATTAAGTGATATAACTACATCAATCAAATTATCGGAGGTGGGAGGGGGAGAAATCACATTCCCCCCCCCCATCTTACATAATTTGGGCTATGCCCAAATGCCCTCTTTTACGTGATGCTTTCTGTAAAAGTATTTTTTACCATATGCCCTGCTTCTGCACTCATTACATCCCACAGTCATTGCAGCCTGAACTTCTGATTTACCCCAAGGACCCTTGGGTCTTACCATTCATTCCATTAGTATGCCCTTGGGCTTCTGGGACATTCCATCAGACATGTAAGCTGAATTTATATGCATTATCCCTCTGAATTAAGAGTGTGAGCTCCTTGAGAACAAGGGTCACCTAGATTTCCTCTTTGTATCCCCAGTGCTTATCACAAGGCTTGGCACATTGTTTTCGTTGAGCCCGTTTTGGGGTTTTCTTGACAAACATACTAGAGTGGTTTGCTATTTCCTTCTCCAGTTCATTTTACTGATGAGGGAACTGAGGCAAACAGGCTTAAGTGACTTGCCTAGGGTCACGCAATCAGCAGGTGTCTGAGGCTGAATTTGAACTCAGTAAGGCCAGTCTTCCTGACTCCAGGCCCAACGCTCTATCCACTGCACCACCCAGGTACACATGGCCTGTGGTAAAGTACTTAATAAATGCCTTTTCATTTTTTAAATTTTGTCAGCAGAGGGACTTCAGAGTGCAGATAGAACCTCTCCATCAAAGTAAATCTCAACCCTATCTAAAACATGGAATCATAGAGCTACCTAGGTGCCCCTGGTACATAATAAATACTTAATAAACGCATTTTCATTGATTTTTGTCAGCAGAGGAACTTCCGAGTGTAAAACCTCTCTCTCCACCAAAGCAGATCTCCCCCATCTAAAACATGGAATCATAGAGCTAAAGTTGCAAGGAATCTTAGCTGTCATTTAACCTAACCTCCCTTTTATACAGGTAAATAAACCAAGGCCCACTCAGGGACACACAGACAACAAATGACAAAACTGATATTGGAACCCTGGTCCTATGACGCCAAATTCAGGACTCTAAAATCTAACAAACTATTATTGGATATACATAAAGGGTGAGTGACTTGCCCATGGTCACATGGCTGATAAGCATCCAGGCAGAATTTAAACACAAGTCATCTTGTCTCCAAGCCCAGGTCACTATCTACTATGCCAGATTGCCTCTATGTGATTACTGTGAAGGAAAAATGTGCTACGAAAAAATTTTAAAAACCCACAGCATCCTATTGCCCAGAACCAACCCTGGGTCTGTCCTACAAAAGAGTTGGCATGTTACAAAGTACAAAGACAGGAATGGAGCCAAATGGCATGCTTCATGATCCAAATCAAAACAGTCTGAGCTAACCTTAGAGGAAATCTGGTTAAAAATTCCCACTGAGACCTTCAAACACATTTAAAACTTCATCTTCATTTTAAGTCATGCCTGCATACCTGTTAGTCAGGGGCAAGTCTCAAAAGGTCAGCACTCAGACTGAATCAAGATTCAGCATCAAAGGTATCACCCACAATACCTTTGGTCTCTGCATTTCTATAATAGGCCAGTATCTCGGGAAATAGATACCATATGACTTCCCGTCCATCTCTCAAAAAGGCTCCTGGAACCCATACCTGTTCTGGGAGGCATTCCAGCAACTGTGACCTTCCACCCCTCACTCCATCTGCTGATTTCTTATCTGCTTTTTCCTTCAGCACCTCTCCTGCTGCTCCCCACTCCCAGCAGACCTTTCAATATCTCCTTCCTGGGCCCTCCCTCCTTTGAGAAGTAGATATTTTGCCAAAAGAGTGTCTTTCCATTTGCGAGTTCCATGTATGCTAACTGATGAAAGGAGATATTAAAATTCCAGTAATAAACAGTACCTGAAGTTAATGAGTCAATAAAACGTGTATGATTATCTTGCTACATGCCACATTCTGACATCTCTGTCTCTGCTGCCAGTAAAAACCCAGACTTCCGAGTCTCACAGACAGGACAATCAAGGAGAAGTCAAGCTAGAATTGCTGATGCCCCAAGTTTTGTTCAGGTTTAGACTTATACCTGTTCAGTCCAGCTGAAAAACAAAGGAAAGCGCTAAATGAGAGGATCCCTGCTGTCCCTTTTAGTCCTAAGATTTCAGGATAAGTGAGGAATATTTTAAAGGGCTGCCTTTTCCCCAAACTCCTCTTTATATCCAATATTTCTTTCTTTTGACATCATCTGAGAAGGGGCATAGACTCTATATACGGTTGTGATTTCACTGGTGTCCCAGTGAGGACCCCTACCTTCTTAGGTCAGTATCTTCTCTGCTGCTGAGTCTTAGAAAGTTGGCTAGAGTACTAGAGAGGGGAACTGATTTGCCCAGAATCACACAGTTAGAGTCATGGGCAAGACTTGAACTCAGAGCTGCCTGGCTTTCAGGACAGCTCTTTGTCTATGGTGCCATGTTGCCTCAAAAACTAGCATTGCAGAAGGAATATCCTTCAGGTTTTCAAGAACTCCGTACCTTGCAAACCCCAAGGATGGCCAAAAGACCATATCTAGTATTTGACCACTAATATAAACATGAGATTAGGAAGAATGTTTAGCTTAATGACACACCCTCTCCTCATTTAACTCTGAACATTCCCAGATTCTCATGTTTCACATGAAATTTGTTTCTATTACATGTGGGATGGAAGAGAGAAAGGGGAGAGACAGAATCACTTACAGAAATTAGATGAAGAGGACATGGAGATGGAGATGGAGACTCCTAACTTAATAACCCTATTTCATAGTGCATTACTATAATCACAGGCATGTGCTGACGTTCTGTATGTTTAAATAAGAAAATGAAATAGATCACCCAATGCTGCCATCTTCAGATCATTACTTGGTAATTCATTACCAGCATAACTGAAAAGTAACCTATTCAAAAGGGGGGATCCAGAGAGTTGGGGAAACTGGGTATGACCACACAAGGGAGACCACATTTGGCAAAATACCCAATACCCAAGTACCATATTTGGGGCAATACAACAGAGACTGTGAATTATACAACCAAGTTTCCATGCAACAAGATAATGTGACTTCTTCTGGGGATACTTGCTGAGACAATAACTTAACATTCAGATGCCCCCTGGAGAGTTCTCTTCTCTGACTGCTTCCATTCAAACCCCAATAGAAAAATGTATACAAAGCTTTCCCTAAACTTCATCTTACACTAAAAGCTAATAGGTAACATTTATATGATTCTTGTTATGTAATAAGCACTGCATAATTATAATTTCATTTGATCCTCGCAACAAGTCTGTGAAGTAAGTGTGGTTATTATCCCCATTTTATAGATGGGGAAACTGAGGTCACAGAGAGGTTAAGTGACAGTCTCTGAGACAGAACTGGACTCAGTGGAACTGGTTTGCTAGATTGCAGAGTACTGAAGGCAGAAACTGCTTTCTATCTCTTTTTCTCTCTTCTTGGTACTTAGAGTAGCCCTAGGCAGAAAGTAATATGTTAAATTCTAGTACAAATGAATGAAAAACAGTAAGGCAGGAATGGACAATATATCTTGTCTTCCTTTTCTCTCCTCTGACTTTTGAAAAGTCACAGTTTCAAAAATATAATCTTTAGGCATTTTTGGAAAGGAAGATTGGATTTTGAAAGAAGAAACAAGTATAGTGACACCTCTCCTATCTAGAACTTAGCAGAGAGACCTAGAAAGCAAGCCTCTAAGCAGGCCAAATAGACATTATTATCTTTTCCTTTAAATTTATGCTTTTCTGAGAGGATGGAACCTGAAGTCTTCTCTTAGCACTATATTGCTCTTCCTTCACATGAAACACTAAAGAACTTAGACATTTGACTTCTACCCACTGAGAATTAGAGAAGCAAGGTCTATCATGAGTAATAGTTATCATAATAAAAATAACAATAACTAGAGTTAATATAGGATTTTAAGGCTTGCAAAATGCTTTATATATTATCTCATTTGATATTCACAACAAATCTATAAGGTAGTTATTAGTATTTGTCCCATTTTACAGACAAAAAAGCTGAAGCAAGCAGAGGTTAAGTGATTAGCCCATAGACACACAGCTAATAAGTATGTGAGGCAGGTTTTGAACTCAGATCTCCCAGACTCCAGCTCCAGAACTCTATCTACTGTATCACCTAGCTATCTGATAGGCACACTAACAAGTTACAGAAAACAAGAAAAACTCTAAAAGGCAGACACAAGATCTTTAAAACTGGAGCAATCTGGGGCTATTTTACAGAGACAAATAGCCCTACATATCTCATTTGTTCCAAAGGGCATCAGTGTGTTAGAGTACAATATAGTCATAGATTCTTAAGCTCTTTGACAGATGAGATTGTTTCATTCTTGATACTCTTATCTCAAGCATCTAGCACAATACCTAACACATAGTAGGTACTTAATACTTATTGACTTGTTGATTGACAATGATCCTGAGTCATCAAGAAAATGTTTATAAAGTGGAAAATCAGATAGGACCACAGATATTGTCTAGCCAATCAATTAACAAGCATGTATTAAGCACCTACTGTGTACCAGCCACTATCTACCATCCTTCAAGTCTTCCTAACTCCAAGTCCACTGCCCTACCTACTATGCTATTCATTTTTTATGCTATATCACCACACTCCTTCTCTATGTTCAATACACTTTGAGAAGTCATGGAACTTTTGACCCAAATATCTCAGTGCTAGGTACATAACTCCAGGGAAATCAAACAAAAAAAGAAAAGCTCCATATATACCATAATATTCATAGCACTCTTGTGGTAGCAAAGAGCTAGAAACAAAGTATGTGCCACCTTTGGGGAAATAGCTAGACAAATTAAGAGTAACTAAGTGGTACAGTGAATAAAGTGCTGGGCCTGGAGTCAGGAAGACCTGAGTTCAAATTTCACCTCAAATCTAATGGTGCGACCCGGTTTGCCTCAATTTTTTCATCTATAATAAAATAAACTGGAGAAGGAAATGGCAGAACACTCCAGTATCTTTGACAAGAGAACTCTAAATGGGATTATGAAGAGTCAGTCACAAGTATAAATGAAACTAAACAAATTTTGGTACATTAATATAATAAAATAATACTGTGATATAAGAAATAACAACTATAGAAAATTCAGTGACACATAGGAAGATTTATATGAACCGATACAAAGTGAAGTAAACAGAACCAGGGGAAAAAATGTACCCCATAACAGCAACAACGCAAACAGAAAGAACAATGAAATGAAATTGAATACCACGTAATTATAATGCTCAAACTTGCTGAAGAGCTCTTGGGAGAAGAGCTTGAATAGATATGCCTGACTCCTCTCATTGCAGAGTTTGGGGATTATGTGTGTGAAATATTGCATGTTATGTCAGATATAATCAATATATGTGTTAGTTTTACTGACTTGCCTTCCTTCCTTCTTTCTCTCTGAATCTTTACTACAAGAGATGACTCACTGGGTGGGGAAGGAAGTAGAGATATGGGAAATAGAACATGATGCAAAAACAAAAGACTTCAATAAAATACATTTTAAGAACTATAAAAGGAGACAGGCAAATACATAACATTTTTAGAAACACTTACAAATTCTTAAAATAACATTTTTTGCTCTTTACAGAGATTTTGAGTAGCTGAGGTTTCCTTGTACTTAACCTAAAATAAATTTCCTATAATTCTGTTGTTACCTTCCCAAAGTCTCTTATATAAAGAATAACATAATTTATATTTACAAATGTCAAAGAGAAAAAGAAGAGTCTGGGGTTCAACTCTAATCTACAACATGGATTCATTGGGTTGACAAGTACAGCTTTTTTAATGATGTCGAGGGATTTCTTCCCCCTGAAGCAAGTCTTTTTTTATTTTTATACCAACATTCTTCTGGTGATCGTGTATGGCTGTAGGCCATGGAGCCTCCAAAGACTTGAAATTAAGGTTCTTCCAGAGGTGAATGGAGGGGCATATAGTGGGTGTGAGCACCCTAAGATACCTTATAAAGAAGGAAGTAGGAGAAGTTTTTCTAAAGCATTTTATCAGAGAGAAAAATAAAATGAACATTTATATAACATCATTATGTACCAGAAACTGTGCTAAGCACTTTATAAATATCGTCCCAACAACTCTGGCAGGTAGGTATTATTATTATCCCCATTTTATAGATGAAGAAACTGAGGCAAACAGTTTAAATCACTTACCCACGGTCACACAACTATTAAGTCAGTCAAATAATATTTAATAAGTGCTTACTATGGACCAGGCACTGGGGAAACACAGAAGAGAAAAAATATGGTCCTTGCTCTCAAGGAATTCACATTCTAATGGAGGTACCACATGAAAACTTAGCAACACACAGTATATCCCCAATGTAGAAGGTAATCTAAGAGGGAAGGCATTGAGAAGGCTCAGGGTAGAGGGAGAGAAGGAACCAGGAAAGGCTTTTTTTGCAGAAAGTGATCAATTAATAACCTAGTCATTACTTAGTCCCTGAAAGGACAATGTCATACACACACACACACGCACGCACACACACACACACACACACATATTATGCCATAGTGTCATAAATTCTACCATTACACATTCATAACTTTGAGTTCTTTCTGTACCTTTTGCAAATATCATCTCATTTGATCCTTACAACAATCCTGTGAGATAGGTGCTCCTATTATCCCCTTTTTACAGATAGAGAAACTGAGACTGAGAAGTTAAATCACTTGCCCAGGACCACCTTGTTGGCAAGCAGTCTAAGGTGGAATTTGAGATCAGGTCATCCTGATGGTTCTGCTCTCTACCAGATCCCTAGATTAACCTCATTTATTAGAGCTTTCCTTCCTTCCTTCCTTCCTTCCTTCTTTCTTCTTTCCTTCCTTTCTTTCTCTTTTCTTTCTTTTTTTGAAAGCCTCTATAATAAATACCACTCGTGTTGAGAGCTGTCCTTCTTTGCTTCCTTTTAAGTTTTCTTTTGTTTTCTGCTGTGCTTTGTTCTTTCCTCCCTTCTTTCCCCTCCCCACCAAGGCTACAATTAAGTGCAGATATCATTATACATAGATATGTATAGATACATAGATATATAGATAGATAGATATGTACACATATACATATACATATATACAGTCATAAACTTTCCTTAACAAATTCTAGTACTGATTTTTGTCTTCATGTTTGTTCATATCTCTTATTTCCTATCCCTTCTGACTCCTCTACTTTACTTCTACCTGCTCCCTTGCTCCCTTATTACTTACCCTACACCCCCACCCAAGGATCCTGTCCTTATCCTCCCATTCCTATTAATCTAAACACCATTCTATACTCTCCTTTGACCTATTTCCTCATCCTCCCCTCTAAAGATCCTTCCCTTATCCTCTCTGCCCTCCCTTATCCTTTCTACACTCCCTATCCCTTTAGCATTTTGTTTCTTTCTGAATTTAGAAGACTTTTATACTCATATATATATATATATATATATATATATATATATATATATATATATATATATATATATATATATATATGGATTGTTCCCTCTTGAACCCACTCTCTATGAAAGTGGGCTTCCAGAACTTCAAGCCTTCCTCCCCCATCTAATTCCTCTGTATCAGTTCTTCCTCTCGCTCCTCATTTGTATAAAATAATTACTCTTTATAGCTGTTCCTAAGCAGTTTTACTTTTTAAAATTATACCAAACTCACATCTACCCCAATATTTCTTACTAACCACCCAATTACTAATAACAATCTTAGACATACTTTTTACTTTTACATACATGAAAGGTAAACAGTCCATCCTTATTGAAGTGCCTGGATATTAGTCTTTAGTATGTACCATATATTTCTTTTGAGTCTTTTTTGTCAAATTGTCTATTCAATTCAGATGGGATTTTTTAAACAAAATCCTGAAAGTCTGACAATTCATTAAATGTCCATTTTTTTTCATTCAGAATTATGCTAAGCTTTGCTGGGTATGATAGGCTTTCCTTTCAACTTGAGTTAGGAAAGCAGTATTGTTCACTTAGAAAAGGTTTCAAGACAGAAAGATAAGAGGTCCTATTAGGAAGATTTGTCTATTTCAAAAGTTCTACTGGATCTAACACTGAATAAAAATAATAAGGGGATGAAAGTCCTTAGAAACCATTGAAAGATATTTCTCAGCCTTCCTAAAACCACTGACCCTCCAAGTGGCACTTAGCCTTCTATGATGGAGAGAATAACTATCATAACAAAACTATATTGCACATTTAGAGAGTCTTCTAGGTAGCACAGGTGATAGAACACTCTACTTGGAGTCAGGAAGACTTGTGTTTAAATCTTGCCTCAGACTCTTACCACTGGGTGGCCCTGGTCAAGCCACTGCTTAATTTCATCCTCTATAAAGTGAGGATATTAATAACTTTACCATACAGGTTAGTTGTGAGGACTAAACTAGATAACATTTGTAAAGGACTTTGCAAACTTTAACGTACTATAAAAATGCTACGTATTGTTATTATCATTACTGTAAGATATACAGAGGGACAGCTAGGCAGCACAATGAGTAGAGCACCAAGCCTGGAGTCAGGAGTCTTTATCAGGAAGACAAATCCAGCCTCGGACACTAGATGTTTGGCCCTGGGCAAGTCCCTTAACCCTGTTTGCCTCAGCTTCCTCATCTGTAAAACGAGCTGGAGAAACCAAGGAAGTCCCAAAAGGGGTCACAAAGAGTCAGACACAACTAAAACAACTGAACAGCAGCAACCATGAAAGGCATATAAAACACTTGGCTCACAAGTCTATGCAGCATCTAATGGGGGTCTCATTATACTCATTTTACAAATGAGAAAACTGCGACTCCAAAAGGAGCAGAAATTTGCCCACGCTTGCCCAGCTGGCTAGCGTCAGGGCAAGAAATCGAACCCAAGTCTCCTAGCTTCAGAACCCTTTTTCTATTCCCATTGCTCCAGTACAATCTAGAGTAGTAACGGTATTTTGGGTATCACTGTCACTTAATAAACTGTGACCCTGAAAAGCAAAGAGAATACACAATTTAGTAGGTAAGAATTGCTGTAGAATAAAATAAAACAGAAAAGCCCAAGCTCTGAGGAAACATTATACCAAACCTTGTGGAAAATTGATGATCAAATGTGAGAGCAACATGGAGCGGGGGAAAGCATCAGCAGAAAGCAGCCTTTATTGAAGAATGCGTTGATGTAGGCGGTTTTCCACTGAAATGTTTGGTCAGATTTTTGTTTGTGTTTTTTAACTGCTATATCTTTTTAGAGGCTTTCAAGAATAAATGGATAATTTTGCTAAAATGCCCTCTGGCTATTTTGGTTTTATAGCCCTTCTTGGGCCTATCTGAGAGCATTCCCAACTTCAAAGAAAGCTGCTGGACTGAGTTATCATTTAACTGGGATTGAGAATGACATGAGCCTTTCATGGTAAGGGAGAAGAAAAGGAAAGGAAAAGATTCCCCTAGCCCCTCTCCACCCCCATTAGAGTGTGTCTGACGGCATAAGTATTAAGGAAAGGATTAAGCAGAGTGCCTGCTTGTTAAGAAAAACAAACTATTAGTGCTAGAAAGTTAGACTTAGGAGAAAATTTCCATAATTATCCTCTCAATCAGCTTTCCACCCTGCCTAGGTAGCAGAATCAGAGATAGATGGTGATCTACACCACCGCAACCACAATAATAATAGGATATTTCACTGGTGTAACTAATGATGATGACGAGGATGATGATGAGGATGAGGATGGTGATGATGAGGATGAGGATGGTGATGATGAGGATGATGATGTGGTAGTAGTAGTGTTTACAGAGTGCTTTAAAATTTATAAAGCATTTACATATGTAAGCTCGTGTAATGCCTACAAAAACCCCGCAAGGCAGGGAAAACTGTTGTCTCCATTTTTGATTAGTTGTCTTTTTCACTTGTGTCCAACTCTTTATGATCCCATTTGGGATTTTCTTTTTTTTTCCCAAAGTAATCTGTGATTTTTTTATTTAGTGTTTTATTTTTCCCCAGTTACACATAAAAATAGCTTTAATATAAATTTTTAAAACTTTGCATTCCAAATTTTCTCCCTTCCTCCCTCCCCAACTCCCCTCATTGAGAAGGCAAGCAATTTGATAAGTTACGTATGTGTAGCCATGCAAAAAATTTCCATAACAGTCATGTTATGGAAGAAAACATTGACCTCCCTCCCCCCCCAAAAAAAACCTCCAGAAAAATAAAGTAAAAAAACAAACTTCAATCTGCATTCAGACATCATCAGTTCCTTCTCTGGGGATGGATAGCATTTTTCATCATAAATCCTTCAGCACTGTCTTTGATTGTTGCATTATGAGAAAAGCTAAGTCATTCACAGCTCATCATCTTACAATATTGCTGTTACTTTGTACACATTTTGCATCACCTCATGTAAATCTTTCCAGGTTTTTCTGAGAGCATCCTGCTCATCATTCATTATAGCACAATAGTATTCCATCATAGTCACATATCACAACTTGGTCAGCCATTTCCCAATTGATGGGCATCCCCTCAATTTCCAATTCTTTGCCACCATCAAAGAGATTCTATAGATATTTTCACACATATAGGTCCTTTTCCCTTTTGTTTTTTATCTCTTTTGGGATACAAACCTAGTAGTGGTATTGCTAGATTAAAAGGTTTTATAGTCTTTGGGGCATAGTTCATTTGGGGTTTTCTTGACAAAGATAATGGAGTTGTTTGCCCTTTCCTTCCCTATTTTACAGACAAGGAAACTGAGGCTAAGGACCTGAAGTGACTTGCCCAGAGTCACATGACTAGGAAATGTCTGAGGCAGAATTCAAACTCAGCTCTTCCTCGCTCCAAGTCAGCACTCCCAAGTGAAGAACCACCCTCTGCCCATGTAGATTGGCAACTTCCCTTGGACTTCTAGTCTCAGAGAGCTACTGAAAAGGCTGAAAACTTACCTGACTTGTCTAGAAACACATAGCTAATATGTATCAGAGTCAGGACGTGAACCCAGGTATTCCTAGCTGGGAGGGCAGTTTCTGCTCACTATAAACTCAGTGTCTCATAACAATAACATGGACAACAAGGACGACTGCTTCCAAGCCCAGTTGTAACCCTGGTCAACTGGGCTCTTACAATGCCATTGATGGTATTAGCACCTTGTTCTGTGTGATGAGACTACTCCAAATCTAAGAATTAGATGAAGTGGCATACTTCTGAAGGCTGACAATACTCATAAACATTGTGATTATAAGCTTGACACAGAGGACAGAGGAATGAGTGGTGATTCATCATTCTGATAGCATAAAAAGTGGAGATACATCAGAACAAATCAGAAATATCCATATCCTAGCCTGCCAGTGGGTCTGCCTGCTTCAGATCTCTCCCCACTCCAGTCTGAGCTCCATTCAGCCACCAGGTGCTTTCCCTAAGTCTAGATTAGATAAAATAAGAATAGAAATTGGAATGATACTGAAATTTGAAGAGGGAAAACCTTTAAGATTCTAAGGTCACTAAAAATCTCCACTTAATACAAAGTCCAGAAATTATACCTCATAATGAATTGGGTGACAAGAATAACATTAGCTCAAATGATTTTGAAAAGAATATGTGCCCACTTAGAATGGAATTCCAAAAAGTCCATATAACTGCATGAATCCAACTAGCGGAAAGACATTGGACCTAGACCTATGATTTCACTGTCATGGATAACTTCTGGATAAAAAACCTCTCTCTACCAATGCAAGCCAGTACTTTCCTTACAATTTAAAGTCTTAGAGAATTGATTTATTGTTTTACTGATCATTTGGTCTTGAGAATGTGATAAAGAAAATATTAATAATGAAGATTAAACTTAAAAGTATGTTCTAATGGGTACATTTTTTAGCGAGCTGGTTGTTAAATATTTACCAGCACAACCATTCACAGTGGGTGAATTCACAAATGAATGCCTTCTTCTATAATATTTGACATAAAGTTTTAAAATATTTCAAGATCTGAACACAACAGTAGATGTGGTGGTTATCACCACTGTAAGAATTTTATACACACACATATGTAAATATGTATGTATACACAGACATACATACATACACATATGTGCACATATAAATATATAAGCTTTGTTAAGAAAGGTGGGATTGGGCTTGCATCTGAGAGAAAGCAGGAAAAGTGCTTTGCTAGTAATTTATGCAGCACTGTGATGCTCTTGAGCCAATACTTAAGGATCTTCTCTGGCTCTACCACTCCAGCTTTGTAGAGAAGTTTGAGTTTCAGTCATCTTCCTTGATGTCAATGTTCTTTCACTGATTACATTAATGCTGTAAAAGCCATCTGATTGTTACTTGATCCAACTTGTTTTTTGTTATATTAGTCTTCTATGTAAATGACCAAAAATATTATATATGCATATATTTATATATAATATGTATAATATATAAATATATTCATATTCAAATTTATATATGTAAATATGTAACAGTCTAAACATATAAAATGACAGTATAACATCCATAAAATGTACATGTATAAAACATATGTTACATATAAAATAACAAATTATGTTACCAAAAGATAAGAAGACCAGCAAACCTTCCAAAGATATGTTAATGTCCTTTATACAAAGGGGCACCTAGGTAGCACAATGGGGCATAGAGTCAGGAAGACTTGAATTCAAATCCAGCCTCAGATACTCACTAGCTGTGTGACCCTGGGCAAGTCATTTAACCCTGCTTGCCTCAGCTTCCTTATCTGTAAAATGAGCTGGAGAAGAAAATGGCAAACCACTCCAGTATTTTGCAAAGAAAATTTCAAATGGGACGATGAAGAGTTGGAATGACTGAAACAACTCAACAACAACAACAACTTTATACAAATCATTCACTAAATTCAAGAAAAATATTTTAAATAGATGTCACCTTACCAAATACTCATCATCTGCAAGTTTTCAAGATACAAATAGAGCTAGTAGAAGAAATCAAAAACCTATGAGAACAGGATGAGCGACATGTCATTCCTGTTATCTTGTCTGCTGCTGTATCAAGGACGCTTTCAGGGAATCTAGAAAAGATGAGGTTATATCTTCATGCTCTTATTCAGCTACTCCAGAAAACAGTTATTTTATTCACCTACACAATAGGACATTAAAAATAAAAGGATAAAATCAGGCTAGCAACTTAACTTAAGACTGTTAAGATCCAATCATGATCAATAACAATTATAGAATGAAATGGTAGAACCTGTGTAACCCATGAATACAGGCTTCAAAGATGTGATACCTACCAAATTCCTAGCAAAACATGAGCTTATGGTTAGAAATACACACACACACACACATCACAGATACATACACAGACAGATATAATCAACAGGTTGAATTTAGAAGGATTTATTTTGAGATCTGTATTTGCAGTATGAGGATTTGACATCTCTCAGTCCGTGGAAGTTCTTGAACTTTTCGCATTAGGATTAGGGAAGTCAGGAGGTGCAGATAAGAAAGAGATAGCTCCAGGTATTGAGGACAGTCAATGGAAATGCACTGAATCCAGAGATGGAGTGTCTTGTGGGAGTAACAGGAGACTAGAATGAATGGATTGTAATGAAGGAGTATAAGGTGTGAGAAGGCTGGAAAGGTGAAAAGTCAAAAGGGTTTTAAAAGCCAAAGAGAGGATTTTCTATTTGATTCTAGAGGCAACTGGGAGTGACTAGAGTTTATCAAATAAGGGATTCATGTGTACTTTACAAAGATCAGTTTAACAGCTACCAGTAATAGATAGATCAAACAAAGTTTTTGAGAATGGGAAAACAAGTTAGAAACTTTCCCACTAAGATCAGGAGTGAAGCAAGGATATTCATTATCATCACTATTATTCAATATTGTACTACAAATGTCAGCTATAGCAATAATAGAAGAAAAAGAAATGGAAAGAATTAAAATAGGCAATAAGGAAGCAAAACTCACTTTTGCATATATCATGGTATACTTAGAGAATCAAATAAAAAACTAGTTGAAATAATTAACAACTTTAGCAAAGTTTTAGGATATAAAATAAACCCATATAAATCATCAGCATTTCTATATATTATCAACTAAGTTCAGCACAAGATATAGAAGGAGAAATTCCATGTAAAATAATTGTAGAGAATATAAAATACTTAGGAGTCTACCTGCCAAGACAAACCCAGGAACTGTATGAACACAATTACAAAACATTTTTCACACAAATAAAGTCACATCTAAACAAATGGAAAAATATCAATGCTTACAGCAGGTCAAGCCATAAGTCATCATAAAAATGACCATTCTACCTCACCTAATTTACTTATTTAGTGACATACCAATCAAACTACCAAAAAATTATTTTATTGAGCTAGAAGAAAATGCCAGCAAAATTCATCTAAGAATGGAGGAATCATGGGCATCTTCATAGGCAGCAGGGGAGTAATTAGTAGATAGGGAGAGGTAGAAGATTAGTAACAGAGTGGGGATGAAAGAGAGGCCATTCTGCTAGGGAAGATGGGATGGAATGGAACTATTTGTGTATGTTGAAGCATTGCCCTTGGCAAGAAGAAGGGCTGTCTCTTCATGTGAGATGGATGGAGGAGGAGATAGTGGGAGAAGGCATCTGAGTGAGGCAAGAAAATGATGATAGAAGTGGGAGCTCTCAGCAAATGGCTTCAGTTTTTTCAGTGAAATAAGGTTCTCAGGGGTGGGCAGAGGGGTAGCTATGGCAGACTTGAGGGATAAAAAAGTTTAGAAAAGCTATTGTGATGAGTAGAATCAATCAGAAAGGTATAAAAGAACTGCCTTGCCTCAGTGAGGGCCCAGGGGAAGATTTTATAACATAAATTTGTAGTGGACTCCAATCAACAAGGCCCTATGATTTTTTTTCCAGCTTCATTCAGTAACATATAAATAGTAGCAATGATGGTGGGAGGCGGGAATAATCCAAAAATGGAACTCAGCAGGACAAGGCTAGTGATAGGATAAGGGGACAAGGGATTCAAGAGAGGACAATAGGGTAGAGTTGAACTGGTTCACCAACCAAGATCAAAATGGGGAAAGGAGGAGAGTATCTCTAGTGCAGTGCTGATGGCCTGAGAAAAACTGAAAGGTGAAGGGATTATAAGTCATGAAGAGGATGAAGAACAGGGTTATGATGAAGAACACAATCTTTTAAAAGATTGTGATTAGATAAAGGAATTTCTGAGTTCATGAGCATGGGAATGGAACACTTGTGGGTGATGGCAAAATCAAGGGCATAACCATTCCTTTGTGCAGCTAACGTGGGATGGAAGAAAGATCATTGAGAAATGATTAAGTTGAGAAACTGGAAAATAAGGATGTTTGAGGTAGCATCAAAATACAGGTTGAAGTCTTCTCCTAGTGGATGGGATTAAAGCCACATATAAGGGGTTGGCTTGTTAAAAAAAAGGGGGGGGGCATCTCATTTACAAAAACAGTAAAGAATTATATCAATGGGGTTTAAGATGAAGAGAATAGGAGAAGAGGGAGCTCAATTTAGATGTTCTCATTTTATCAATAAAATCATCTGTTGAGAAAGAGAGGGAAAGGGGAAGTTGTGATAGGGTTAAAGAGAGAAGGATTGGAGTAGCTTCTGTGCAGAGTGAGGTAGGGAATCGGTTGGGAAGGAATAAAAGGATTGCCTTGTGAGCTCAGCTGATTTTAACTAAAATAACTTTGTAGCCTACCCAGACATCCTGGTTCTGACTTCATTGTTATCTATTAAGCAGCAGTTGGGTAGGAGTTGAGGAGGCAGGTGGTAGGAATCATTCAGGCTTGGGGTTTGGCAAAGGATAAATGGAGACAGGACAAGTAATAGAGGTATTAGAGAGTAGAAAATGGTGTGAAATAGAATTGGTTAATTATAAGATCAACATTGGGAAAGGAGGAAAATGATGTCAAAGTGAAGGCAATCACACAGTGAAATTCAAAAGAGGAGACTTTGCTGTTTGGTGGCAAAGGAAGAGTGTGAAAATGATTGTAGGGAGCAAGGAATATTCTGATTCCCCTAGCTTTCCTTCAATACCAGTGTGTTAGGGTACAAGGTCAGCTGTGATAGAAGGCACGGCCAATACTAAGGAGAATGGCCAAGGATGCTGTGTCATCTGGTGAAAGCCAGATCTCAGTGGGGGAAAGCTGATGGAAGAAGGATGAGGTCCAGAATGAGGAGAAGCTTGTTTATTATGGAATGAGAACTCCAGAGGGCACAGTGAAAAGGAATGACAGAGCTGGAGTGAGAAATGATAGGGCAAGGATGAGGGGGATGGCTATTAAGCAAAGAAGCAATAAATTGTAGATTCAGGATTCAGATCTGAGTCCAAATCTGAACTGAACAGACTGGTTTCACTTCTCCACCCTTTCCAAAATGACTTAATAACTAACCCTCCAAGCATCTGAACATCTCCAAGCATCAGGAATTTGGCCTTCCTGATGGATTAAAGTCCTATAACATTACAAGCCATCAGGGAAAGTGACTGTGTTAATTGGAAGGTATTAGAAGGGAGAAACATACTAGTCTTGTAGTTGCAGTGGCTTTTGGCTCTGTTCATTAGAGGCAGCAGGTCTGGAAGTCCATTGATTCAGACATCTGGGTCCACATCCCAAAATGTCAAGGGGAATGTGTTTCTCATTGGCATTTCTGAAATTTTCAGCCAACTGGAGGTTGGCCAGAGAAAATGCTAAGCATGCTTGGCTGGGGTACAGGAGTTTGTCTTTAGTGGGTGAACACTGAAGTGCTTCATGATTCAGAGACTCAGAATTAATGGGGAAAAGAGATTTTTATCAGAGCCATTTCCTGGGCCTTCCTTTAACAGATGATGACACATAAAATCTGAGAGACACTATTTTTCTCCCAGGGGTTGAGCTTTGTGAGGTGGTCATTTGTCCAACTCCTTTTTCCACGAAATTCAGGCCTTTTCCAAGCACATCATGAATATAAGCAGACTGCTTTGATGCCTTTTGAATGATTATTGAAGCAAAACTCCCAAAATTAGCTCATCACATACATCCACAAAGTGGAAATGTAACATTTCTTCAAGGAGAAATTGGTTTTCTATTCAGTACTATTGTTCTCTGGATTCTACAAGTATTAGTAGGGCTGAATTTATAATTTGACACCAGAGTTCACAGCTTTTGTTTTTGTTCCACTGTTCCAGTTGTATTCAACTATTTGTGATCCCATTTTGTGGGGTTTTGGGGGGAGAGGTAATCAGGATGAAATGACTTGCCCAGTAACACATAGCTAGTAAGTATCTGAAGCTGGATTTGAACTCAGGTCCTCCAGGCTCCAGGGTAGATAATCTATCCACCGTACCACCTAAATGCCCCATTTGGGAGTTTCCTGGGCAAAGATACCAGATAGTTGGCCATTTCCTTCTTCAGCTGCTTTTACAGATGAACAAACAGGCAAACACAATTAAGTGACTTGCCCAGCGTAACACAGCTAATAAGTACCTGAGGTCAGATTTGAACTCAAGAAGGGTCTTCCTAATTCTAAGCGCAGTGCTCTTTTTACTGTGCCACATGCTATAGTCCACAGTTACATGTGCTTTACATGCATCATTCCATTTAATTATTACAACAAACTCTGTCTTTTCTTCTTCATGTTAAATATCTCCTGTTTCTTCAATCAAGACCTTTCATGATCCTGGTCCCTCTCCGCTGCATGCTTTCCCAATTATCTCTAATTGGCATGACAATCTAATCCAACTCCCTTTTATATTTTTCCAAATGAGAAAACAGAGGTGAAATGATTTGCCCGAAGTCATATAGAACTCCATAGTACTGCACCCGTGGTCTGACGAGGATATTGTAGGAAAGTATCACCCTGCCCAGAACTGGGTACAATGCCTCTCTTAATGCATTGTCGGATTGAATTAATCTACTCCCCCGCAGCTACTCTGTAATGTTCCATTTTAAAGAATTGTCTTAGGGGCTGAAGAAGAAGGAAAGTGACTTGTCTAGAGTCACTAGAATATTGTCTAGAATATTCAACTAGTATTTGTCATCAGCAGAACTTGAACTACGATCCCCTGGAATCTCAAGCCAAATCTCTGTCTACTATGCCACTATAACATTTGCTGGGTTGATTCCATCTCTGTTACTTAAAAATGCCTTAATATTTCAAGGGTTTCTTCCTATTCCTTAATTTTCATACCAGGAACCAAGATCTGCTTTCATTTTCTACTCATATTTATTCTACTTTGCACAAAAGGCCTACTTAAGCAAATGTTGCAGATTTAAAAGTTTCCAAGAGGAGACTGTTCTCATCTAAGCACTGAGGAGGAGGAGAAAAGTATAATCTGTGCTCTCAATCATCTGTCCCTTGGAATTCCTTGAAATGTTCTGCACCAGATCACACATCCTCCCCGGGTCTGGTGGTTTTAAAGGTTATCTCCTTAATGATAGCATGAAAAATGAGTTTTTTACTGACTCCAAAGTAGAGCCGTGGGTAGCCACAGTTGCCTTGGAGAGTCATTTTCTTTCTATCACTGCATTACTAAAAGCAGCCCCATCTTAGGTCCTGGGGCTAAGGAACCTGAACTTTCTCACCTGCTCCTTTCTATGCAAGAACTGGGAGTGATTACATTGTCTGAAAACTCACTCAAAAGGTGTGTTTAGCATGGAGAGTCATTCTTGCCACTCCGTTGCACCAAGGAGCCTTCAATTTCAAGTTTTCCTTAATGAAGCCCCATTTCTTTTCCAGTCACTACCCACTCAGCCTATCATCATTGCTCACATTCAGACATAACACTAGCCATCCATCTCTACAAATGGGGCTGAAAATGTTGACTTGTGAACTGGGGTTTCTTTCTCAATAAGGCCTAGAGTAATTAGACTTCTGGAAGACATTTTGGCTCAATTGAGCTGCCATGTTTCTGAACAAAGTCTGATCATTTATGGATCTGTGAGAGGATGGCACTACCCCACCCTTGTGTTCCCTCCATGCCCTCTCCCCTGCCCCAGGCCATCCCGGAACCCATCTAGAATGTTCAGAAGATGTCCATCCACCAGCACCAGGGTAATATACCCTTTTGGCCCCCTCCTCTTAGTTTCTATCCCATCTCAGCTATGTTGTTGGTGTTGTCATTTCATTCATGTCTGACTCTTCATGATCTCAAGATCATCATGGATACCTGGATAGAGGGAAGACCTGACACTAACGGAAAAATCCTTCTCCTTTGCCTTGTCCTTTCACCCTGGCCTTGGGTGAGATGGGAATGAATAGAGCCAGGGGTGGGGAACCTGCTGCCTCTTGACTGAGTTCAAGTTTTACAGAACAAATCCTTTTATTAAGGGGATTTGTTCCGTGAAGTTTAGATTCAGTCAAAGGGCCACACCTGAGTACCTAGAAGGCCACATGTGGCCTCAAGGTCAAAGATTCCCCACCCCTGAGCCTAGGCCTTCCCATGTGACCTGTTACTGCCTCCTAAGCTCTCCAGGTCTTAACATCTCTATGCCTTTCAGGGTCCTGTCACTGTCCATTGACCTCCCTATGTACCCTAAAATTTTCTAGATCTTGCCATCAGCCTTATCACTATGCCATTAGGAGGGGTTCCTAGCCTTTCCATCAGAACTGAAGCTGAATTTTCTTTTAGATCTTGCCTCCCCCTATGTAGTGTGTGAGCTCCTGGAAGGTAGGAATTGTCTCAGCTTTTCTATTTGTATCCTCAGTGCTTACCACAGAGATTGGTAGATAGTAAGCATTTAATAAATGCTTTTCTTTCATCCATCCATTCAGTCATGGTTGCATTAGAGTCATGAATAGAGAGCTGAACTCAAAGCCAAAAAGACCTAGGTAAGTTCAGATCTGACAGTTAACCTCTCTGTACTCTAGGCAATTCCCCAAGTACATAATTTGTAGAGAAGGTGTTGAGTTGTATATCCAGCAGAAAGAGCTTCCTCACCCAAGAGTTCCCTATGTCAACAAAATCACTTTTTTTTGGTCAATCAGTTATGTTTGATTCTTGGTGACCCCATTTGGGGTTTTCCTAGCAAAGATACTGGAATAGCTTGACATTTCCTTCTTCAATTCATTTTTACAGATAAGGAACCTGAGGCAAATAGGGCTAAGTGACTTGCCCAGAGTCACACAAATAGCAAGTGTCTGAGTGCAGATGTGAACTCAGGTCTTCCTGACTCCAGTCTGGGTACTCAATCCACTGTGCCACCTAACTGCCTTACAATTATTTAAAATACAGTCATTTGTTCTTTTGTTGTTTAATAGTTTCAGTCATGTCCAACTCATTAGTGACTCCATTTGGGGTTTTCTTGGCAAAGGCCACTGGAGTGGTTTGCCGTTTCCTCAGAGGATCTGGGTTCAAATCTTGCCTCTGATGCTCAATAACATAGAATTAACATCTCTGGGCCTCCTCATCTGTAAAAGGCAGGGGGCTAGACCAGATGACCTCTGAGGTCCCTTACAACTCTAGAGCTATCACCCTAGAAACCTGTCTAGAAAGCATCAAAAAGGGGAGTCCTCTACATCCCAGTTGTCTGAGAGGTTGAATTCTAATAAGACTAAAGAAATTAGTATTCTTAGTGCAAAGAGAACTGGATCAATTCAATTCAATCAACATTTATTAAGCCCCCACTATATGACAAATACTAGGGATACAAAGACATAAACAACCACAGTCCTACTCTCAAAGACCATACCCTCCAATGGGGGGAAATGCCATTCACACAAACAAATAAACACTAAAATGCATACAAAGTAATTTCATATCATAAACTTTACTTTTTTATGCATAACTCTACTAATGTAACCTCGTATAACCTTGTTAAGTTATTTAACTTCCCTGTAAAATAAGTTTATCCTGGGGGTTCTCTAAGGTCCCTTCAGCTCTAAGTCCTATAATTCTCATAAAGAAGATAAGTCCAGCCAAGATAAAACCAGAGTGGGTATTGCCCTGTACCTCTACTAAAGCTCTGCTCTGATATCTCATAATGTCCCAAGGTGACTCTGGGCTCCCAGAGGCCACAGTGAAGTATAAGCGCAGACAGGTCCTGCCAAGTTTGAAAGGGTTTGAGTAGGAACCAAGAGATTCTTGGTTGTCCACAGAATGACCTAGTTATGGAAAGAGACCCATTACCAAGTCAGCCACCATGTGGTAAGGTTTATTTTTACCATAACAACTCTTGAAACCAACTTTTAAAACAAGACGAGGTTGCCATTTGGGTCAATGGAAGGTGTTCCAAAACTGATGAGGTCATGGCATTTTTGATGCTGAAGTCAAGCTATTTAGAGACAGTGGCGGTGCAGTGGATAGAATGCTGAGCCTAGAGTCAGAAAAACCTAAGTTTAAACACTTACTAGCTGTGTGATCCTGGGCAAATCATTTAACCTTTCTTTGCCTCAGTTTCCTCATCTGTAAAAATGGGAATAATAATAGCACCTACCTCACAGGGTTGTTATGAGGATCAAATAAGATAATTTTAAAGTGCTTAGCACAAAGTGCTATATAAATGTTAATTACTATTATCCTTACTACCATTATTGGCTTGTTACCCTGAGCAAGTCACTTAATCTTTGTCTGCCTCAGTTTCCTCAACTGTAAAATGGAGATTATTATAGCCCCAACCTCACAGGGTGGTTGAGAAGATTTAATGTAGAGTGTTAAGCACAGTACTTGGTAGATAGTAAGGACTTAATTAATGCTTATTTCCCTATTGCCCTGTGGTACTAAAATCTGAAATAAATAAGGTCAGACTGGAAATAATTCAGACCAAGGTTGTGAAGCAAAAATATAAAACAGAAGGCTGAGTACAATCCTGCATTTCTTTAAACTTCAGATGTTCCCTTACATTTATATGAACAACACTATTTTAAAGACATTCCTAAATTTGCTGAGGACTGGTAAATTTTCAAGGCAGTAGAAATGTTTATGATTTTAAAGCTTCAGCTCCCTCCCTGTTTAGGAAATACAGCACCTCCATTTTGTCCGTGTGATAGAAGACTAAACAGGGAGTCAGGAAGACCTGGGATCTTTGGACTAGAAAGGATAGAACAGAGGAGAGACATAGAGTTAATATCCAAAGGCAAAAGGGAAACTATTCTCAAAGAGCAAAAGTTACTTGACTTAGTCAAAAGTCCATTCCCACGTACTGAAAGAATTGGCTAAGAGTTGCTGAGCCACTGTTAGTGAACTTTGAGAGATGGTATAGAACTGTTTGTTACTATTTTCAGTCTTGCTGGACTCTTCTAACCCCATTTGAGGTTTTCTTGGCAGAGATACTGGAATGGTTTGCCATTTCCTTCTCCAGCTCCTTTTACAGATTAGGAAACTGAGATAAACAGGGTTAAGTGACTTTTCCAGGGTTATACACCTGCTGTTCTTCATTTTCAAAGAGGACCAATGTCATTCACTTGCATGTGAATTGGATTTAAGTGAGGCAGAGTTGTGCAGTCATCAGTCAGCACCTTGATCTCTCCTCCAGAGTCATCAAAGTCCAGTGACAAGACAAAAGCCAAGCCTTTGATGTCTGACTAAGCTCTAAGCATGCCACAGTGCCTGCTTTAGCTGCTTTCATGACTGTAGGAACAAATTATTTTCATCCACCTATTCCCCTTGGAAAATGTAATGTCATACACAAGGCCAGATTTGAACTCAGGAAGATGAGTCTTCCTTATTCTAGACAGGCACTCTATCCGCTGCACCACACAGCTGCCCTAGTATAGAACAAGAGAGCTGGAGAAAATCAGGAAAATATTTTCCTTTTTTTAAAAAAAATAAAAGAAAGAAAACTGGAAAGTGCAAATAACAAACCAGCGACCTTCACATGGATTCCTGGAGAAATTATGAAACTTATTATTAAAATGGGAGTTAGTGATTCTCTAGAAAAGGGAGCAGTGTTCAATGAATCAGCCAGCATTTATTAAATACCTACTATGTGCCAGACACAGGGCTAGGCACTGAGGAATCAGAGACAAAAGGGAGACAATGATCACAAAGAGAAAACAAGGTTTTGTAGGAGGAGGAGGAGGAAAGGGAGAAGGAAAAGAAGGAAGGAGAAGAAGAGGAGAACGAGAAAGGGAAGAGGAAAGGGAAGGAGAAGGAAAAGAAAGAAGGAGAAGGAGAATGAGGAGAAGGAGGAGGAGGAAGAGGAGTAGTCATGCCAGACTAACCTCATTTCCCTTTTTTTCACCAGTAACTAGACTGGTCAACAAGGGGAATGACACCTAGTCAAAAAGCACCTAGATTTTAGCATAGCATTGCTAGAAATGGGGACAAGCATTTATTAAACACTTACTATATGCCAGACACTGTGCCAAGTGCTTACAAATATTATCACGTGCTATTCTTGTGAAACAATTATCCCAAAGTAAAATAGGTAGAAGAGGTAGAGTTGCCTTTTGTTGTAGCTCTTCAAGTTAAAGCTCAGTGGCCATTATCATACTGGAGTTAAAAGTTTTCTAGCTCAGGTATGGGTTGGACCAAATAGCCCCAGGGACTTATTCCAACTCTGAGATTTTGTACGATTCCATGATCCTTCCTCTGCCACTTAGTAGTCACTTTAGTCAAGATTGCGACACCTGTCCTCTCTAAACTTTACTTCTATAAAATAGGGATGATAATACCTACTTTCCAGGATTTGTTGTGAGGCTCAAATGAGGTGATGTATGTAAGATACTTGGTCAAATTTAAAGTGCCACATAAATGTCAAATATCATGATCTTTGCCAACCTACGCTGTTACTCTCATTGGCTTTTTGGACAGCTCCTTCTCATTTCCCATCATTCCAACCCCAAACTTGACCTTAGCAAAGGACTGCCATTTTCACATTCTAGAGAACCTCAGTGCGTCCAGAGCCTGAAATATGCTCTTGTCTCTCTGACCTGAACCCCTGGTATCAGGAAAACTTGGCATATTGACTCTCATTGCAACTTATACCAGTGTTCTAAACTCCTTAAAGACAGTGTGAAATGAAGGAATGTAGACAGTTGATGAAGTTTTTAACCACAGCAACTTATGTGACTGGACAATTCACTTAACCTTTATGTGTTTCAGCGCCCTCATCTGTAAAATGAAAGAGTTGGCACATTTAGCTCTAGGTCTATAATAAGTCTACCTACTAAAGAGCACAGAAGGATTAGGGAGATAATCTTCATCAGTAGAGAAAGTACATATCTTGACTAAATTGCAGCTCTCTTAAACTATTATCCCTATGTACAGGTAGATTGTAAGCTACTTGAGGGAAGGGCTAGTTCTACTGATGCTTATTACCTAAGACACTAACAATGGTTTTTAAATCTTTCCACTGATCCTATAGAACAAATCCATTCTGGATGACTCAGGCTTATCTTTCAACTTAGTTTATGTAGACAGAGCTGCCCTTAACATTATATCAACTTCTGGCCCTAACTTGGTAAAGAAAGATGACTATTAATCATAGTTCACATCTATATAGAATTCATAATTTAGAAAGCACTTTTGTCTTAATAACCCTGTGAGAGAAGGAACCCAAGTATTATTTTCCTCATTTTAAAAATAAGAAAACTGAGTCTCCTAGAAATTTAGACACTTCCCCACTGTCACATAGCTAATAGCTATTGATGCCAAGACATGACTGTGACTAGGTTGGTGAGGGTTCTAGAAACTATACTCTATGTGGATCTGTTCCAAGAACCAAGGCTGTTTAGCCTAAAGAAAAAGAAAGCTTAAGGGCAACATGGTGACATCTTTTGGTATGTGAAGGACTGTCACATGGTTTGCTATGTTTAGCTCCAAAAGACAGAAGTAGGATTAATGAGTGGAAAGCATGGAGAGCAAGACTTGGGCCTTCCTGCAACTTCCTAACAATGAGATTTATCTAAAAGCAGGACAAGATGCCTCAAAATGTTAGGGGTTTCCCATCACTTGAGGATTTTAAGTAGTTATATTTTTTAAAAAGTAGGAATGAAGAGGTCCTAGCAGTATCAGCTCTCAAACTAGAGTATAAAATAACAATCATCAGTTTTGTCTGGCCCTGGTTTAAAAAGAAAAAAGCAGATCAGTTGGTCCAGACTAGATAAGCAAGACCCAGAAGTAACTGAATCTAGTAGCTCAGTGTTTGAAAGACAATAGAAGGGAAACTAGGTGGTGCAGGGGATAGGGCACCAGAAAGTGTTAAGAGGATCTGAATTCAGTTCCAGCCTCAGACACTTACTAACTGTGTGACCCTGGGAAAGTCACTTAACCCTGATTGCTGAAAGACAGAGAGAGAGACAGAGACAGAAACAGAGACAGAGTCAGATAGACAGACAAAGAGATAGAGAGAGACAAAGGGAGAGGGAGAGGGAGGGAGGGAGGGAGGAAGGAAGGAAGGAAGGAAGGAAGGAAGGAAGGAAGGAAGGAAGGAAGGAAGGAAGGAAGGAAGGAAGGAAGGAAGGAAGGAAGGAAGGAAGGAAGGAAGGAAGGAAGGAAGGAAAGAAGGAAGAAAGGAAGGAAGGAAGGAAGGAAGGAAGGAAGGAAGGAAGGAAGGAAGGAAGGAAGGAAGGAAGGAAGGAAGGAAACCAAAACAAAAGAATACAAAGCCCTGCAGTGGGGAAAGGAAGGAAAGGACTCCTAGAAAATCTAGAAAGCAGGGTAGCAGAAATTAGGTCATATTTCACAATAAGCAGATTGAGGATAGTAACTTGATTTTTATAAAAAATTTACATTACTAAAAATAATTAGAAGAATATGGCACACAGTACCTTTAGATATATGACTAGGGGAAGGACCAAGGAACAATCACGAGATAGTCATGATCATAAAAGATAAAATGCATAACTTTGATTCTGATCTTCATCAGTGGAAAAGTATGCAGATTGACAAAATCAATATGTGTAATCACACAGTAAAAGTCAATTTTTATTGTGATTACACCTAATAAATAAAATGAAAATCAATTTTTATTATGTGATTATACATAATAAAAAGTTTTTATATTAACAAATTCACCGTAACTAGAATGAGAAGAGAAGCTGTAAATTGGGGAAATTCTTCAGCCAAATATGCCAGATCTGAGGCAACAATATGTAGTGGAAACAACTGTGGATGTGGGATCAGAGAACTTGGCTTCAAATCCTGACTGTCATTTGCTACCTGTATGACCTTGGTCAAGTTATTTCATCTCTCTTGGCCTTAATTTCCTCTTCTGTAAAAACTAGCAAATTGAATTGCACCACCATTAAAGTTGTTTCCAACTCTGAATCCAAGATCTTATTATAAAAATGTGATAACCAAGATACATGGGTAATTGACACAACCTGTAAGACTAAACCTGTAAGGGCTCTTGAGCCCTTCCCAGAAGAGTAATGGCCAAGAGATATGAAATTCCTTTTAAAATAAATCCTATTATTGTATTGCATTTTAAGGTCACCTACACTTTCCATCCCCTCCAAGAGAACCATCCTTTATAATCAAGAATTTTTGAAAAGCTGAAGAAGATATTCCCAAGCATGAGACAGATGAATATACAACCTGCAGATGGACCAAAATGCAGCAGGTGAGGGAGCCAGTTTTCTAAATCCACTTTTTCAGTGAAAATATGGTGTCCCTCAAACATTTTACTCTTTTAAAAAGGAGAAAAATGGAGCAAGTTTCATTAAAGCAAGTACAGCATTAAGTACAATATTGTGCAATGAAACTGAGTTAAAATCCATTTGTCCTGTCTTGCCAGTGAATCACTAGTTGATGCTTTCTCCTGGAGATGTAATCAAATGAGGTTATTTCTCAACAGCACAAAAGATGAAGTGGAAAACTTCCAAATCTTGTTACCCCAAGACTGGTACTCCCTGCTGGGCTAATGTATAATAAAATAAATGAATTTTTCATCAAAAAGATTCCCTAAGTCAACATCCCATTAGGAGAGCACTCTGGCTCATGTGCTTCCTCTTCAAATCTGAAGTTGCGATTTTTATGGACCCCATCAAAGTGTAGACTTTTAGATGCTAAGAAGAGAGCTGATTATGTTAGGAGGATGTGTGGTACAGTAGAAAGAATACTGAAGTCTGAGGACCTGAGTTCCAATTCTAGTTCTGCTACTTATTGCCTTCATGAATTTTAGGAAGTCACTTAGCTTCTCTTGGCCTCAGTTTCCCTAACTGTAAAACAATGGGTGAGATTAGATTACTAATTAGATTCTATGTATTGAGGATTCTTACACAATTTTCTTGAGCACTGCAGTCTTAAAGGATGTGCCAGTGACAGGACTGTTATTTCTAGATGTCCAGACTGACCAGATCTGTGCACAGAGAGGCAGAATAGCACAGTGGACACAGTCAGCCTCAAAGCCAGAAAGATCTAGCTCCAAATCTCCCCTCTGATATGTCCTGATTGCATGATGCTGCATCAAGTCATTCAACTTCTCAAAAGTGGCTTCCATCTCTATCAACGGTCCTCTGTTTCTCCAAAAGTGATTCATTCCTTCCAATCCTATACCTACCTACCACTCTTTCTTGTTTTTTGTTCACTTTGGGTACCTCAAAAACCAGAGCTTTCATTTGGGGGAGATCACTCACCATTCTGCCACTTTTCCTACTTATAATGACAAGCTTCTCAAAGTCTCAGCAAAGCCCTGGACTCACACGTAGATAATGCAGAGGTTGTTATTTAGTCATTGTGCGTTTCCTTTTGTGAAGTATTTCTTATCATGCCCCTACTCACATGCCTCTACTCATTATATTTATAGAAATATAATCTATATCCTGCTAAACTTGAGATCATTTTTATATCACCATTCTGAAAAATGGCCAAAATTCTTTCAGCTTCTTTATTTGAAAACTACATTTGTGGCATAGAGTAATTAAATTCCTATAGTTTGGTATATTATCACCTCTGCTATTCTATCCTGTAAAAGAAAATCTTAACAATTGTATGCCTGCTTTTGTTTGAAACAGAATTAGATGAATCCTATTAATTCAAATATCAGGATTGCATCCCATGGGACATGTGCAGAGTGCCTGGTCTGCTTTTGGACGACCACTAATGCTGACTCAGCACTCAATTACTTTAGGATGATGAAGTAATCCTTTTATTGGCTCCTTAACCCCATGATATTGGGAGGGAGGGAGTTAGAGCACCTTCATCAGTTTGAGAAAGAAAGGCAGTTTTCATGTTTCTTATTTGCTTTAATTTTCCCCTGTGGCAAGTAGTACTCTTTTATTAGATTTCCTGTGAGGGAAAGTGGAGGAACAGTTCCCTTTCCCCGACCTGGCATCATGGTAGCTGTAAGTCATATGGTGACTAGAGCTAGGGATCAACTAGGTAAGCTTGAGTCTGAGCTTCTTCAGTTTTGTGTTTCTTTACCTGAACATGTTACTAAACACTGATCATAAGAGAGCATGTCCAAACTTGGAGGCAGCCTTATGATTCCAAAAAGTTTGAGATCTTAAGTTCCTTGGATGGAACCTACAGACAGCAAAGGGGAGTTTCTACATGAGTGAATAGGCTGAGGCCAAGTCTTTGCCTGGCCTGACAGAAGACATATGCCTGAAGGGAATTATTTGGGCAGTGCAAAGCCAAGGTGAAATGTCAAGTTTCTAATCAGAAGTACTACCTAATGCTTTATGTGTTGATGGCTTTAATTCTCAACCTCCTGAAAGATTATAACAGTATTCATTACAACTACTTGTTACCTTAATTTGGCATTAAAGGGGGTATATTGAAGACCTCAACTATAATACATATGCTATTATACATATATATGTTAAAAGGGGCATATTGAATACTTTAACTATTTTATTATATAATATATATATATGCGTTTTCCTTTGATATTTGATTAACTTTTCCTTCAAGTACTTAGATGTTGCACCATTTGGTTCATATATATTGTATTGATACTATTTCATTTTATATGTTACCCAGGACTCAGCCAAGCAACCATATCGTTTTTGCCATTGCCTTGGCTCATGTCATTATTACCATTCCTATCAGCTTTTCTTAATTGTCCTAAATCACAACAAATTTTATTCTATCCTCCATTTTAATTCTATAAATCTTTCCATTTTAAGAATATTTCTTGTAAACAACATAACATTGGATTCTACTTTCTGACCCATTCTGTTGTCTTACTCCCTTGTTTAAAGGATGTATAACCAATGGTCAGTAGTCAATAAACATTTGTTAAGCACCTTCCAGGTGTCAGGCACTGTGTTAAGACTTGGAGATACAAGTAAGAAAAAGAAAAATATGGGGTAGCTATGTGGTGTAGTAGATAGAGCACTGGCCCTGGAGTCAGGAGGACCTGGGTTTAAAGCAGTCTCAGATGCTTACTAGCTGTATGACCCTGAGCAAGTCACTTAACTTCAATTGTCTCCAAAAAAGGAAAAGGATAACAGTCTTTGTTCTCAAGGAGCTTAATTCTGTTATGGAGAAAGACAATGCACAAAATGATGCTAGAAAGAAGGGGCCACTTGAGGGTACCTTGAACAGGACATGATTTTCACAGAATTAAAGTCAAATAAAACAGCTATGATGAAAAATTCTGAGTCTTCTATAAAAGGAGGCTTTGGGAGGAAGTTTTTGCTCCATCCTCCAATCAGAGGAATGAGGCAACTGAGGGTCCTGAGGAGGTGTTGAATACTGAAACCAATGTAATCTCCCTAATGATGAGATTTCTGGTGGCTTTTACCATTCACATTCATTTCAGCTATTATACTGCATTTTCCTCTGTCAAAACTCTTATATTTTTTCCTCTTCTTTTCATCCTATTTTACCTATTTACCTATCCTATTTTTTAATGGAATCTGATCAGCACTAGCAATCTATAGTTTAACTGGCCTGTATCTATTCCTTTGTTCCTCCCCTCTCCCCAATCTCTCATTCTTACATTTTCTTTCTCTCTTTTTAATCTCCTTTTATTATCAATGCTTTAAAACTCAAAGGTTTTTTTTTGGCTTGTACCTCTACCCTGCCCTATTCTACCTTCCTCTTATGTGTCTCTCTCCCTTTTCTGTCCCTGCCTCTTTCATTTTTGAGTTAAATATATTCCTACAAAAACAAACAAAACAAACTACATTTTAGTGTGTGTATGTGTATATGTATATGTTCACCTTTCTTTTTCCAAGTTCAGAAAAGAGTGAGGACACAAGAAGCCAGCTCTGAGTCTTCTTCTTCTGTACCTTATTTATGTGAAATAATTATTTACTCCCCTTTTTCTTCATTCCTTCTCTACTGTATTCCTTTTCCCTTCTTTCCTCTCTTAAAACCATCAAAATAAAATAAAACCATACATAGGACCTGTATTTATCTTATTTAACTAACTCTGTGACCCTTGAAGAAAATGGAATTATAAAAGTATATTTACCTCTTTTCCTTCTATTGAAAGTTAATTGTTTAACCCCTTCCAACAACTCAAATGTCTTTAACTTTCTAAGTTTCTCTTGATACCTTTGTCTGCATTTTAAAGTTTCTACTTAGCTCTGATGTTTTCATCAGGAAGGTCCTCTGTTGAAAGTCCTCTATTCTATGAAAAATCCATTCCCTCCCCCCTTTCAGGATTATACTCAATTTTTTTAGGTTACGATATTTTTATTTACAAGCTTTTCTCTTTTGTCTTTTAGAATAATGCATTCCAACATTATCTCTCCTTTATAATGATCATGTAATCACATCTGTTGTTCCTTTGGTATTTAAACTCTTTCTTTCTGGTTGCTTGCTAAGCTAAGTCATCGCAGGGTATTTTCAGTTTGGGGTTTCTTTTGGATGATGATCTGTGGATTCTTTGTATTTTCCCTTTCCCCTTTGACCTCTGGTTCCATTACAGCTGGGCAATTTTCTTAGATAGTTTCTTGAAATACACTCCGAGTTTTATTTTTTAATTTCTTTGCTTGGTCATGGTTTTCAGAGAGTCGGATGATTTCTAAATGATCTCTCCTTTGGGTAATTTCCAGGTCATTTGTTTTTAAAATGGTAGATGCTTTATGCTTCCTTGGGTTTTTTTTTTCTATTGACATTATTTTAATATTTTTGGTTGTTTCCTGAAATGAAGTTCTATTTGCACCATTCTGTTTTTCAGTTAGTCTACTACTTGAGTAATATTTTCCAACTTCTATTCTAAGCCTTTTATTTTCTTTATATTTTTTCCTCTTGAACTTTCATTTTGCATCTAATTCTACTTTTTTGTCTTTTGCTTTCAGACACTCTTATAGTCCTCATCATGTATGTGTTTTTCTCTAAGGCTCTGCTTGTAGTTTTTGTGGGGTTGATATTTCTTGGTTTACCTTTGGTTTCTCTTAGCACAAAGGATTTCTCCATGTTATTCATTGTTTTCTTCTCGGTATTCATATTTTTAGCATCAGTTCTTGGTTTGGGTTTTATATGCTAAGGCTAGTTCCCCTCAGACACTTGACACTCACTAGCTGTGTGATGTTGGGCAAGTCACTTAACCCCAGTTGCCTCATCCTGGGTCATCTCCAGTCATCCTGATGAATATCTGGTCACTAGATTCAGATGCCTCTGGAGGAGAAGTGAGGCTGGTGACCTGCACAGCCCTCCCTCACTCAAAACAAAGTCAAGTGCAAGTCATGGCATTATTTCTCTGATGGCATGGTCTTCTTTGGCAATGAAAGATGAACACATACATGCACAGTTCTTCTTGGTGTTCTTGGATGAGCTGGGTAGCCCTAGTTTGGTCTTATCCGCTCTAGTCTAAGGGCCATTGCCACTGCCATTATGGATAGGATGGCTGGCATTAGGCCCCACCCTCTACCTAAATACCTGATTTCTACCTTGTTCTCGGATTGTCTACCATAGATAGCAAATTTTTCTCTTTCTTTTTGCACTAATCCCAGAAAAGAATTAGTACCATTCTTTGCTATGGTCCTGACAGGTCCCAGTGGAATATTGAAGATAATATCTGTCTTAGACCTCCTAATCAGTCCACTAGTATTGGTGCCTAATCACTGAATTATCCCTATTTCTTGATGTGGCTCATAGCACTGCAAAGCAGTGGTGCCAATTTCAAATTCCTATTTGAGTTAGAAAAGAGGGAGGGATGGCACTATACCTTACTTACATAAAGGTCCTGGAAGGCTGAATATTGATTTTGAAAACCACACTTTAATATATCTATGTTCTATTATATTTTTATTACCTCATTAAATATTTCCCAATGACATTTTAATATGGTTCTTGCATTAAGCCTAGTTTTGACACCTCTTTTCCAAAGAATATACAGATAGATCCACTTTCTATGTACAAAAAAACCTGTAGAGATTGGCTCTGTCCCCTGCTTTTGTTTTGATTGATCAGAGTCATGATCTAGCATTAGGATCTCAATTACTGAAGGTTAAACTGGACTACAACTCTTCCCTTAACCCTGAGCATGCCAAGTGACTTCAGATCTACTTGTGGAAGTTTACACCAACTTCCCTATCCATATTCCCCACCAGTCTCTAGACAGTTTACTAAGCTTTGTTCTGGCCTCCTTGGTGTGACCCTTTCTAACATCTCCTAGTTATTTTTTTGTAGTTTTCTGGATTGAATGGAGTAGCTCACTTCTCTTCCTTTTGGTTTTCTTTATTATTAGTCATCGTGGAGGCTTTTCAAATAGCAGTTGGAAATTAGGTGGAAAAACTAGACTTCTCTACCTCTTTTCATATCACTATCTTCACCAGAAATCCCACATGCTTAAGATTTTGAAAAGGGCTCTCTTTAAACTCTTTTTTCCCTTTTGTACATTTTTATGGAAATTGAAATGACTCCAAAACTCTTTTGTATTCCTTGACAGATGTGTCTAACTTTCTTTGAAAAATAGAAAATCTCAGTGTCAAGATTTTGATCATCCTAGGAAGATGACAGCTCAATGTGCAGGACCACAGGCTTCAGAAGTTTAAATTAATTATTTCACAAATAAAAAGTTTTTCAGGGTCATGTAGCATGCCTAGGATTTTTTATTGTAAGAAATCATTCAGGTAATAGAAAAGCAAGATAGAGTGGAAAGAACACTGGCTATGAAGTAAGAAAATCTGAATAAAAAAATTCTGGCTGTGCCATTTTTAACTGGGTAGCTTTTGCAAGTCACTAGGCCTCTCTGGACATCAATTTTCTCATTTTTGAAATGAGTAGGCTAGAATACAAAACCTCTGAGATCACTTCTAGTTCTCAGTCTATGATCCTAAAAGTCAATTGACCTCCCTTGAGCATCAATTTCCTTGTCTGTTAAATAAAGGTTTCAGACTAGACAAATCCCAAGATTCAAGATCTTGTTCAAGATCTCAGACCCTCTGGCCCCATTCAATAATGCTTCACATGTGTATGTCACTTTATTCTACTTTTAAAGCACTTGACATCTGTGTGGTTTTTCACAGTCACCTTCGTGAGGTAGACGGGATAAAGTTTACGAAGGAGGAATGTAACTTCTTTTATAACATCACATAGTCAGCTGCCTCCCAGCCCAGTTCTTTTTGCACTAGAACACAGCAGCTTTGATGTGGCCCCTCTGGGGACCTGATAGCTCTCCCCAGCTTTGTCAAGTGAATCATTCTTCATCTAAAAAGGCAGCTGGTGGCAAATGTGTAGAACACTGGACTTTGAAGTCATATGAAGTCCTGAGTTCAAATATGACTTCAGATATTTACTAGCTGTGTGACCCAGGGAAAGTCACTTATTCTCAGTCGATCTCAGTTTTCTCAACTGTAAAATGGGGATAATCATAGTACCAACCCCCAGGGTTGTTGTGAGGATCAAGTTAGAATAAGTGTTTAGAAACAGTGCCTGGCACACAGTAGGCACCATGTAAATGCTTCTTCTTCTCATTTCCAAGAGTATAAGTATTAACTTTAAAGCACAACCCTTAAATCTTCCCCCTCCACACAGTCCATACACACACAAACACACGCATACTCTCTACTCTCCATTACTTTGAAATTCTATTCAACCTGATAGGACTGTCTTCATCCCTCAAGAATGATATAATACCTATCCTTTAAGCTGATCCATCCACATGCACATAGGTAAAATGTTCAGTCATTTCTGACTCTATGTGACCCCTTTGGAACCATACTAGAGTGGTTTGCCATTTCCTTCTCCAACTCATTTTACAGATGAGGAAACTGGAGTAAAGAAAGTGAACTGACTTGCTTAGGGTCACACAGCTAGTAAGCATCTGATACTGGATTTGAACTCACAAAGATGAGTCTTCCTGACTCCACCCTCTATCCACAGCACCACCCATCTGTCCTATGGGTAAAAATAGTTCTTGGTTATAACCAGGGCTACATTAAAAATTGCACCCTGTTTAAACTGGGTAAATAAATGTGGTCTAGTTTGAGCTGTACTTTTCTGAGGTCCAACTAGCTGAGTTCTGGGGTCATATTCAACTCTAAGATTCTCTCATTCTGTGTGGCCCTGGAAAGAAAGTATGAATAATTAACAGAGTACCAGCCTTGTAGTAAGGAAGGAGCAGGTTCAAATTCCACCCTTGACACATTCTCTTTGTGACCATGGACTTGTGTCCCTCAGCTTCTCAGATGGCCCCTCTCCCTACCCCGCAGAAGTTCTCCAGGACTGTAAGCTCCAGACAAGTTGTCAATCTGCATCAGCAAAGGACATTTATACAACAGATCTACATAGATGAAATCAGAGGCCTAGAGCAAACCACAACGATGATGTTCCTCTTAGTTGCGAGGGTCTTAGGGGTAAACTGGAAAGGGCTTTTGTACATAGGCAAAGCCATCAAGATAGATGGTTATCCAAGTGGCTATAGTTTTAAGTTGTCAAATATCTAAATTTTTGCATCTACCTTTATGTGACTTCTCCCTGAAGCCTTTGGCTACAGACATAAAATATAAAGAAAGATTTGAATTGCAAAAACAGACAACTGTTGCAGATTGAAAATGTGCCTGTTTCCAAAAATAGCCTGAAATTAGAATTTCTTTGAAATTTCAAAAAACGGTGTCATCATCATCATAGTTCAGCAGGCAACAAATACCCAGTAATGGCAAAACCAAATATCGGAGGCTGAATATACAGAAAGTAATGTTGCCTTAAGTCCTCCCTTAACAGCATCAGTGCTAACAAAAGAGAATTGCAGTCAGAGAGGTTAGGAAAATGAGTTCTGGGACCACATAGGAAAGAAGAGTACTGATAATCCATGCAAGCAAGGGAATGGAAATGAAAGGAGAAGGGAAAAAATTATGTGGTTAAAAAGAAAAAAATACTCTTTGTAGGATACCTCTTTTCTTTATTCACAGAAGTCATTAAAATGAAAGCAATGAATTGAGATGCATTGCATTAACTTTTAACTGTTACTCATAGAAATCATACATCTGATCAGCTGCCCAAACATCTCTGTTAAAACTGTAGGAGAGCTCCTTTCAGCACTTTGTCCACTTTGCATCTAATGTTCCAAATATCTGAAACAGTTTAAAAGCACTAGCATTGAGTGATTAAGCCTGGGACTTATTGCACGTTCTCTGTTGAGCTACCAAAAATGATCACCCATGCTCAGAACTGTAGCTGAGTAGGCACTTTTGTCATTCTAAAATTTCTAACTCCTGACCAAGAAAGGTGAAGGCAAGGACATGTAACTATTAAAACTTGCTAATGTCTTGGGTTACCTTTACGTTGATTCTTCCCTTTCAAATTATAATTGTTGCTTCAGATTTAGAGTTGATTAGCATTCTCAGCACACGAAAGTACTAACTAAGCCTGGGTCCCTAATGTTAAATAAAAGCTTTGAAATTCACCCATTCAGGAAATTCAAACATATTTTAATTTATTCATGGACACTGATAGTTTTAAATAAGGCAGAATTTCTTACTTAAATATACAAAAGATATGATTTCACATATAAGTTTATATCAGATGTTGACCTTCTCTAATGCAGAGTTGGGAGGGAAGGATGGAGACAAGTCAGAACTCAAAATTCAACAACAACAAAAAATTTTAATTATAAAAATAAATAAATATACAAATGATTAGCCTTGAAAACAGAAATCCAGGCATGATTACATTTCAAGAATTTCCTAATCACGCTTTCCTACTACAATGTTAGCTGTTGTTTGGTTCCTAATAGTTCCTAAGACTATTAATAATTCCACTTTCTCAAAGACCCTGGAACAAATCTGGACATGCAACAAATCTCTCATTCCTCAAACTTGTTGACTATGACTCCAGCCCTCTGTTTCCATCTTTCCTATCCACCAAAAAATTGGGAATTCCAGATGAGTTGGAATCTCAATTTCTTACGGAAAAAAAGCAAACCAGAAAATAAAATAAAAAAAACCTGGATGAATGATTTTCCATATATAAAAAATTCCAACTGGGCCACAGGCTGATTTAATCAGTTTGTGAAACATCTGTGGTGTATTCATGCTGATTGCCTTCTCCTAAAGATGATATACAGCTTTGTCTGTTTCAAATGCCTTTATGAGGGGAGAAATGAATGAACTGAATTGATGCCATCTGTATCACAAGATACTTACATGGTTTAGGAAAGCAGCCCCCTTAAATTTACTTAAATCTGGGGGGAAATCAGCATATTTCCAGGAGTAAGTTACTAAATTCATCTAATCAGCAAATTTCTATTCATGTATCCTGTGCCTATGACAATGTACAATACAAATAGCAAAATGCCACTGAGCATAACAGTGTACTCATCAAGAACTACTAGATGATGAACTCAACAACCATGGTGCCCACAAAGCAAAGGTGTCAATTTGCATAAGCATTTGGGAAACTGACCATCATGCAAAAAAAAGCTATAACAGGCAATACTTCCAGAACTCAATCTCCTGCTTCCCACCACAAAATCCCCATCTATACTGAGTTGCTTGAGTCATTCTATCTCATGAAAAATATTAATAAAGAATTCACTGTGGGGCAGCTAGGTAGTGCAGTGAATAGAGCACTGGTCCTGGAGTCAAGGAGGACCTGAGTTCAAATTCAGCCTCAGACACTTGACATGTACTAGCTGTGTGACCTTGGGCAAGTCACTTAACCTGGACTGCCTTGCCTTCTCCCCTCCAAAAAAAAAAAAAAAAGAATTCACTCACTAGAAAGTAAGTCACCAAGAACCCTCAACCAAGTTCTCTCTTCAGCTGAACAAACCTACAATGAAAGTGCCATCGTTTTACGACTATGTACATAGTAAATTCCATATCCTATTTGTGGAACATTGGTAGTCATTGGAGATACAAAAACAAAGATGAAACGCTCACCTCCCTCCAGATCTCATGTTAGACTAGAGAATGAAGAGAGAATCAAGACGAACATGAATAAGTAAATATGATGTTCAGACAAAATAATATAAAATAAAGGAAGTCAAAAGAGAGAGGGTACTAACAATTGGCCAGCTCTGGGAAGGCCTTGTGAAGGAGAAAATATTTGATCTGTCCATGGAAGGAAGCTAAACAAAGATGCTCTTCTTGATAATGATCTCTAGCCTACCTTCACCCTTGTTTTGGGGACTATATTTGTACATTACTAATGCATAGACCCAGACAGCTGATGATTAGTATGGAAACAGCAGAACAGCCACAACCGGAGTCTTATTCATTATGCACCAGAGGGCAAATTATTTACATTAATAACAATGAGTCAAGACATCATCATCAATTTCCCCAGATACGAAAGTGTTTCATTTAAATAGTTTTCTGGGCATGGAAACCAGGACCCAAATAAAACAGCAGAAATTGCTTCATTCCCCAACCAAAGCGTTATTAAAATGTTAAAATAAATATCATGCAGAAATATGGCAAAGATCTATAATAGCTCCTGGCAATCGAGTGGTAGTGAAGGAGAAAGATCTAGAAGTTCAAGTAGAACATTGGACAAAACAATGAAAGTCTTCTGGTATCACTTGGTCCCTTGGGGCAATTACTTCTTTCTTTCCTTGGACAGATTTGTTGACGGCATATCCAAAATAGTTATGAAATGTCTGCCTTCTCTGGGTTTGTTTAACTCCTTTCTGCCTAAATACTCAAATTTTCTCAAAGAGGAAAAACAAGTCTTCCAGAAATATCATCATTAATACTATAAATCTCACCTGGTCCCAAGAATAATATTGTCTGTCTCATCATTCTAAATAATCAGTACTTTCTAGGGTTTTTATTCTATCAGTTTTCTTCCTGGGTCTATGCTATTTATTTCTTCCTCTGGCATGTTACTTAATGGAAATAAAGTTCAGGAAGTCCATTAATGATGCCTTCATTTCTGGTATGAATTCCTAAAAGGTCCATTTCTTTTCCTTCCATAGGCATTTTCGACCCCTCCCAGCCATGCTTTGGTTGTTAATCTCTCTGTGTCTGGAAATGGGTCATCTTAATGGTTTTCTTGCTCTGGCATGTTGCTTAGGGCTCGTTAATATGCAAGTTATTTGTCAGCTCATTTGTTTCCATATTTACTTGAAGCTGCCTAGCTAGAGTCTTAGCACATTTTCTCTCTCAGAGATTTTCCTGGCATAATTCTGCTCACTGTGTTCTTTAACTGAGAGACAGGATGTTGAGCTGGAAGTCAAAAGTAGCTCTGATGTCATCTCAGAAAAAGTCTTCCTAACTCCTTATAGTGGTAGCTAATAGGAAATGTGTCACCACCCCTCTATGCTCCAAATATCACTTGAGATCTTTCTTAGTTTCTCTTCGTCTGCAAAATATTTTTCAAAGCAAGAAGAACCAGCAAACCAGGTAGTCTACAAAATTGAAGGGAATTGAAATGTTAAAGTTAATGAGAACTAGAAATTGAATTGGGGGCAGGAGGAGTCATTGAATACTGGGAAAATAAGGAAAAGGAGCTTTAGTTGACCCAATACAAATTTCATCTGTTAGGAATAGATATATTTTTAAGTATAGTGTACTACAAGTCTAAATCTTTTTCTTATTTCTTACTACTATCTAACACAATCACAAAGTTCCAACCCTATTGCCCCAATCACCATTTTCCATCCTAGTTCCTCCCTAAGTTATTTATGGTTCCTGAACATTACCATTCTCCACACTTAGAACACTCAGAACTTTCAAAGGACCATTGGTCCCTGGAAGTAGAGAATTTGTGGTCCAACTCCTTCATTTTACACGTAGGGAGACTGGGGTGAAAATATAGCACCAAAGCAGTTAGACTTTGCTTTTTGATAGATACGCCAGTCAATAAGTATTTATTAAGCACCAGGGAATACAAAGAAAGGCAGAAAATAATCCCTGACTTTAAATCTTATAATCTAATGGGGGAATAGAAATACATAATAAAGACAAGAATGAGGACAAAGTACATAGAGAACACTGACCTTGCTTCCCTGAACTACCTTTAGTCCAAGCTTGTACTTATACCAGAGATGACCTTGAGGTCACCAGGGAAGCTAGGTGGTACAATGGATAGAGAGTTGGATGTGCCATTAGGAAGACTCATTGTCCCACATTCAAATGTCACCTCAGACATTTACTAGCTGTGTGACCCTGGGCAAGTCACTTAAACCTGTTTGCCTTAGTTTCTTCATTTGTAAAATGAGCTGGAGAAGGAAATGGCAAACTATCTCAGTAGTATCTTTGCTAAGACAACCCCCAAAGGGATCACTAATAGTTGGGAACAACTGGAAATGACTGAACAACAACCTAAACCAGGGATGATCTTGGGTCATATGAGTGACTAATCACAGGAAGGTAGCCATACTTAACAAACAGCTTTGATCTCTGATTCTGATATAGGGACTGAAAAGGATAGACTTATTTCTAGCCTGTATTAGTTACGTGTGATGCATAAAAATTACAACTAAGAAGAAAACCTAAACATAACTAAAATTATAATTATACAATTATAATTAAAATAGCTAAAAATTATAAATATGCCTATATCTGGGCAGATTCTGGGCACCTCACAGGGTTGGAGAACCTGTGGCCTGGAGGCCACATGTGACCCTATAGGCCCTCAAAGGTCCAAACTTCCCAGAACAAATCCACAGTTTCCCCACCCCTTCGTCTAGCCTACTGAAGACCCAGCAAGTCGATAATTGTAGGTCCAGGAGAAACTCCACAGCACCCATTAAAAAATAAGGCCCACATGTAATTCCGAGCTATGACTGATCACTCTCTCCATTAATGGTATACACATATGCACCCAATGTCTATTGGAGGAGTGTGTTATTGTAAATCTTCTTACTATACTATTTCTTTAAATGTCTTCCCTTGGAACTAATTTTGTCTTCTGTCTTGCTAGAGGAAAAGAAGACCCATTAATGGAAGCTCTCGAGCTAGCTAACATGTTAAGCAGGTATAGACCAACAAAGGACTTTGAACCTGGGGTGAGTTTGCCATGTGTTTTAATAGGGTGTCACAAGGGCTATGTACAAATGAGGAAGCTAAAGCCCAGGACAATTAAATACCTTGCCCAAGATCACACAAATAGCAGATATCAGAGGTAGAATTAAAATCCAAGTCTTCTGATTATACCTCTTTCCTTACTACATGACCTCTCAACCTTCAGTTCCAGCATCCAATATTGGAAGCTCTATAAATACCAGAATGAAAAAAAAGGCAATGTGCCATAGGATACTAGAGTAAGAAAGACACAGGTTCAATTCCTGCCTTTGACCCTTAATAGGTGTGTAGCTATGTCCAACCTTTTATAATTCTAGTGTCTTCCCTCTCTTAATTATTTCTGGTTGATCCTGGATATAGTTTGTTTGGCATATATTTGTAAATTTTCTCTCCCATTAGATTGTGGAACTCGTTGAGGACAGAAACTGTTTTTTGCCTCTTTTTGTATCCCCAGAATTTTACAAGTGCCTGGCACATAGTAGGCATTTACCAAATGTTGACTGATTGATTGATTGACTGATTGATTATGAACAAGTCTTTGGACTCCAAGCAATTCTCAAGAATATAAGTTGGTCTATTTCCCTCAGTGGAGAAAGTTTCCACACTGGGAGTTCCCTACATGAATGAAATCACAAGTCCTAACCCCCCTCAAAAAAAAAGTAAATATTGATCCAAGAGTATGATAAAAGGCCATGTCTGAACATCATAATATAGATCGTGCTCAAAACAGTACAGTCTGTAAGGTGATTAATTCATTCAGCAGGTGAACAGAACCGGTCAAATGAATATTAAGTATAAACATATCTAAACTGTTACAGGCCAAGGAAATAAAACATGAAGCATATAAACTAAAACTGAAAATCAAAAACATGGAAGGAAATAATTATTTCAAGAAATATTTATTATTATTTGAAAATATAAATGTCATCTCCTTGAAATAGGATCTTTCTTCCTGGAAGAGCTAACAATGGCTCAGAATGCACCATTACATCATCTATCTAGCCTCTCAATGCCACCTACTCATCTTCAAAATGTAGTTTTGCTTTCACCTTTAATAATTGTAAAAATCTCTTTTTTTCCCATTAGTAACCTTGGATGAACAGGAAGATCTTTTTTTTCAAAGTCTGACATGAAAATACAGAAGACTCACCGTGGCAAGTTTCTGAACATCTTCATCAGAGGCTCCCAGGGAGGCCAGGCCTATTTCTTGTGAGAACTGAGCAAACTTAGGATCAGCCAGAAGGGGAACGTGTCCCAGGAGTTCATGACATGTGTCTCTGAAAAGAAAGAATACAAAGAAATGTTACAGATATTATAGCACTGAGAAACTTTATCCCATTCAGAGAACTGCCAATTGCCCTATAAGAGGTATGGCATTAATAATATAGGAAATGACAGGACAAAAGGCACCTTGATGCAGTGGAGAGAGAGCTTGCCTCAGAGACTGGGAAACCTAGGTTCAAATCCTTCAAGTAACACATGTCATGGGACCCTAGGCAAATCACTTAATCTCTTACCTTTAAGTAAGACCCTTTGACTATACAGTTATCCCTTCCACATCGCAGGAGTTAGAGACTCAGCACCCCCACAATCTGGAAAATCTGCATAAAAATGTTGGCCCTCCATACCAGAGAAAAAATCTGAATTATTATGGTATTAAAAGATAAAACTGATATTATGCAATGTTTTCTTGTATTTATCATTGCACTTCATAATATAACTTTTAAATGTATAATTGTATTGTACTTTATAATATTGATATATAATATTATAATATTGATATCACACAATATTATAATGTTGGTATTATACAATATTATAATATTGATATCACATAATATAATATTTATATGCAATATTTCTATCACACAATATTATAATATCTATGTAATACAATATTATAATATTGATATTATGTAATGCTTTACACATATTTTATGTATTTCTGTGTTTCCAAACTTTTTCTGTGTCATCTGCTGGCCTTTCTGTGTTGTCTGTAGCTTCCACAAAACAACCCCAAAATTCTCACTTAATTTCTTTTGCCAAACAACGATGGGGAAAATCACAATGTGGAAAGGATAACTGTAATTGTTGATTTGCATTGGTGAAAGTTGTTTCTTATCGAGGAGTTTCTTTCAAAAAAACATCAGAATCAGAACCAAAAAAAAGACTACTATAGAGAAAGATTCATACAAGCAATCAGTGAGACAGGGGAACTAAAAAAAAATGGATGCAATCTTAGGTTGTATTAAGAGAAGGAGAATGTCAAGGACCAGAGAGTGAGCAGCTCAGGGCTGGGTGCCACATTTTAGGAAGAACATCCATAAAAAGACAAGCAGAACAGTGAAGATCCAACAGGGATCTTTTGGCAGTCTGGTAAAATCTTTAGATTCCTTCTCAGAATCATGTTTTTAAATGTCTAAAATAAAATATATAGGATTACAAAGGAAACATTATTTTGAAATATAGTTATCAAAATATTAACAAATAAGGAAAAACCCCAGACCTCAAGTTAAGAATCACTCTTCATGTCTTACCACATTGAAGATCACTTTAAGGGACTGAGGATTATAATCTGGAAAAGAGGATTATAATCTGGCAAAGGATGCCATGAGGAAAAGGGAATAAGCTGCTTCTTCTTGGCCCCTGTGGGCAGTTGGGAATAATGGGTGGAAATTACAGTCAGATTTCTGCTTGATGACAAAAAAAAAATTCCTAATGGTTAAAAAACCAAAATGGAATTAGGCTGCCTCAGGAAGCAGCTAGTTCTCCATCACTAGAGGTATTCAGTCAGAAGCTGGGGCCGTCACAGCTATGGCTTCAGGTATGAGTTGAATCATTGGTCATTTCAAACCAGCTGTGACACAGATATCTCAATTTTTCACCAAACCAGCCCCTCTTTCAAATTATTTTTCAAATATTTTGTATAAACTATTATTCAAATATTCTTAGTTTTGTTGGGGGCCCCACCATCCTCAATTCCTCACTCCCTTCACTCCACATACCTAGTCAGTTGATAAATGTTGCTACCTCTGCTTCCACACCATCTCTTGCGTAGTTTAACAAGAGGTGATGAGGGCCTAAACAAAGGTGGTGGCTGTCACAAGTATAGTAGTTAAAACCATGAGGGAGCTAGATAGTGCAATAGATATACCACTTGGCCTAGAGTCAAGAAGACCTGAACTCAAATTCAGCCTTACTCCATAGCTGTGTGACCCTGGGCAAGGCATTTAACCTCTGTCTGCCTCAGTTTCCTTAACTGTAAAACGGGGATAATCGTATCACCTCGCACAGTTGTTGTTAGGCTGTAACATTTGTAAGAAGTCAATAGTCAATAAATAAACTTGTATTAAATACTTACTATGTGCTAACAGTGCCTAACATATAGTAGGTGTCATATAAATACTTGTTCCCTTCCCCCTCATTGCAATAGCCCCCTAACTAGTTTCCCCAACTCAAATCTCTCTCTCTTCCAATTCACCCACTACGCAGCTTTCAAAGTCATATATCTTTTAAGATCCTTCACTCCTTTCTAGACTCAGTTCAAGTACCACCTTCTTCACGAAACCTTTCCTGCTTCTCTCATTTGCCAGTGCTCTTCCTCCCCAAACTAGCTTGTATTCATTTTGCCTGAGAACACTTATATATGCAGATGTTGTCTCCACAATAGAATGTAAGTTTCCTACGGGCAAGGACAGTTTTATTTTTGTCTTTGAATCCACAGTGCCTAGAATACTGCCTAGTACATCCTAGGTGCTTAATAAATGCTTTGTCTATTGATTTAGACTAGAAGTCCTGTTCAACACTGAGGTTCCTTGAGAAATAGTTTTGCCTTTACACAATGACTATTGTACAGACAGTTTCCCAAAGTCTATACCTTAGAACGCTCAAATTGATTTCCACCATTTTGGTTTGGAAAAATAGAAACCAATGAAGAAGGACCTCATCGCAGACTCAGACTCAGTCATGCCTGAAATGTGCCAGGTTAGTTTAAGCAAGAGAATGATGCATATGCCAGAAGGAGATACCCTTTAACTATACCTATTCACTTTTCAGGCAGTTTTCAGTCATGTCCAACTCTTTGTGACCCCATTTGGGACTTTCTTGGCAAAGATACTGAAGTGATTTGCCATTTCCTTCTCCTCATTTTACAGATGAAGAAACAAAGGCAAACAGGGCTAAATGACTTGCCCAGGTTCATACAACTAATAAGTGTATGAGTTTAGATTTGAGCTCAAGATGATAAGTCTTCTTGACTCCTGGCCCAGGGTTCTAGGCACTGTGCCACACCTGTTCTAAGGGGATATGATGCTGTCACCTTGGTTGTGATTCCACACATTAAAGGTAGTTATATGACAACAAGCTATACCAGACTTCTCCTGCTAGGGTATTCTGGGAAATAAGAGAACTACGATAGATAATATTAAATAAATGAGTAAATGAAAAAGGCATTTATTGTGCATTTAGTATATTCTAAACACTCAGTTAAGTGCTAGAAATACAAATACAAAAAGCAAGGCAGTCCCTACTCTCAAGGAATGACATTAATTAAAGGAGAGAGCATATTAATGAGACTTCAGCTGCAGGACAGACAGAAAAGCCCAGAACTCCTAAGGGTTCAGCAGCAAAGTGGATGGCAAGGTCTTGGGGCACTGATTTGAGCAAATGATCTCCTCGTCTTTCTCCATGGCGCTTAGGATGATCTCCCACTGTAACTCTTCAGAAAACATAGGATTCCATAACTTGCAGCCCTAAAACATTGCTTGAAAAACTTTAGGGACTAAAGAGACTTTGTTGTGCATAGTAGGTGCTTAATAAATTTTTTTAAATTACATTTAGTGCAACTCCCTTATAAAAAACTGATTTGTAAATCAGGCCATGTTCACTTCACTCTTAATTCAACTTGTACTCTCTGGACTTCTCCATCTTTTTATCAGCAACCTTGCCCTTCCACTGAAACTCTAATCGTCACCCCCTCTTCAAGTGCCCTTTTGTCTTACCCCCGTCAGAAATAAACTCAGTAAGGGTAGGAACTGTATTTGTTGTTGTTGTATTAGGTTTTGCTTGCTTAGTACAATGCTACCATGAAGCAAATATTAAATAGATGCTTTTATCCAGCTATCCAGACAACTAGGTGGCACAGTGGATAGAGTACCTGCCTGAAATCAGGAAGACTCATTTTCTGAGCTCAAATCTGACCTCAGACACTTCCTAGCTCTGTGACTCTGGGCAAGTCACTTAACCCTGTTCGTCTCAGTTTCTTCATCTGTAAAATGAGCTGGATAAGGAAATGGCAAATCACTGCAGTATCTTCACCAAGAAAACCCCAAATAGGGTCACAAAGTGTCAAAAAAAGACTAAAACGACTGAACAATGAGCATCTATCTATCTAATGCATTAGCTCAGTTCCTGGCACATGTACTTGAGAAATGTTTGCTGGGTGATTGATTTCCACTGCGTCAAATTACCACAGTAGGAAAGAGCTATATCATGTGGATTTAAAGTTAAGATTTCATGTATCAGAAAACTATTACCTATGCTAGATCCCTTTTGGGGCAGGTAGAAAACTCTAATTGCAATAGTATAAAGAACTGATTCACCAATACATAGGGAGAACAATTAATTCCTTTTTTATTACTCCTTGAGAGAGACTGTCTATTTGGGAGGCTTAAAAATTATGCAAAGCCACAGAGCTAGCCGTGTACTTTCAATTGAGTGTAAGGGCCCAGAGCCATGTGCCCCCCAGAGAATTGTAAATGGGGGAATAAAGATGAACTTCATCTTACTGTAAGTAGAAATGCTGCCACTGCATTTCACCAGCCCTCACCTTCCCTCCTCATGGCATGGTCTCTCAGTGGGGCAGAAGGCTGACAAAAAAAAGAGCCTCTGATTTGGAATGAGAGCCTGAGAGCAATATTTACAGTAAACTCTGCTCTCATGGGGCAAAGGCTTTGAGTGCTTCTATTTCAAACCCAGGAACGAGGTGATTATCTTTTATGACTTCAGTGGAACAGTCACAAAAATAAAACCAAACTGCTCTGTATTCCATAGCTTTTGCAAAGTTCTATAAACAGGTGAAAAAACAGGCATGCCTGGAAATATTCTCACCCAAAGTAAAACTTAGAGATTTCAAAGGCTAATAATGAAGCCATTAATTTTGGTATTTTAGATTCAATAAGATCAATACCGACTTTGGCATTTCAAACTCTCAGAACTGGAAGAGACCTTGGAAGTCACCTAGTCCTATTCCCTGCCTGTAGGTTCCTCTTCAGAATTCCTGACATTCATCATCCTCTGCTTGAATACTCCAGTGACAGGTAACTTACTCCTTCAACAGATAGCCCATTCCATTTTTGCACAGCATTTTGCATTTGTTTTCCATTTTGTATAGCAGAGATTGTAAAAGCTCTGATTATCTGAACTGGAGGCGCCTCCTTCAAAGCTGGAAATGTGAAACAAGATGCTCATCCTCTAACCAGAGTACATTCCAATTCCTTGATGTAAAATATGCATCTTGCTGGGATGATGCAACAGCTGCTGTTAGTAGACCTATTGGGGAGTTGTTTTAATATCGCGACAAAATATGGGTCCTTCTGATCTAACAAAACAGGGGCTCTATTGTTCACTCAGTAGAAATCTGCCTTTCTGTAAATCCCACCTGTTACTGCTTGTTTTCCACCTTAGCATAAAGTCTACTCCAAGGGTTCTTAACCTTTCTCTGTGTGTCATAGACTCCTTTGGCAGCTTGGTAAAGCCAGTGGACCCCTTCTCTGAATACTATTTTTAAATATGCAAAATACAAAGAATTACATAGGAAAGAAATTACTTTGAAATAAAAATGTAATTTCTTCCCATCTAAGTTTACAGATTCCCTGAAATCTATTATAATATATTATACTCCTTGGAAGTCTTTAGTCCCCAGGATGAGAACCCCTGGAAAAGGAAGTCTACTCCTTCTTCCATATCTCTTAGATCCTTTATAGAGTATCCTCAAAGATAAGCTTTGCCCCCATTGCTGGGACTGAAAGATGTTTACAGGTAGCAAAAGAAAACATTAAAAAACCCCACAAAATAGCATCCAGGATAGAAAAGGATATCTATCTAAGACCAAAAGAGTCATATACTTGAAACCTTGAACTGGTTTCATTTGAGCTCATTGAAATGAAAACAGTTGATTTAGCCTACTTAACACAGTGCCTATGGCTCAGGAGTCCACTGGCAATCTGTATGCAGTACCCCTCACAACTGGACCGCTGAGCATCTCATTAGAAATGGGTTCTGACCAGAGAGATACTTTTGCTGCTTTACTCCACTAGATCTTCCTTAAAAGATTCAATTATTCAACCATAATTACACCTGTCAGCACAATCTGTCCCCAGTCTCTACATTGGCAAACTTTCCTCTTTTCAATTCCGCTCAGCTTTTATGCATTTTCCCCCGAAGAATGCTTCGATGTCTCATTTTTTTCCCACACAAAAACATTCTTGTTCAGTGAAAATGCAGAACCTTTCAAAATTGTTAACACTGTAAAACATCATGTCTCCTTTTCAAAAAAGAAAGCTATGGATCATATCAGACATCCAACCTTTACCGCCTTAAATTGGAATCTTTTCTGATAAGACCCATGTTTAGGTTTCTAAAGGCTACTGAAAAGAGACTTTTTGTACGTCCAAGCAGAGCACCTCAAGCAATTGCCTGAATCATTCTGAGAAAGTTGCGCTAAGTTGGCCGCCAGCAGATAATGGACCTGGTTGTGAAGTTCACATTAAAGACAAGTCTAGCGTTTTCTTCCTCTTATCACTTTTCAAAGATGACTCCTCACACTGTGTTGAGTGACTTTTATTTTTCTGGTAAATTAAAGGCTTTAAAAGGTATCAGACAAGCATCGAGCATTTGCTTCCCATTCCAAGTATTCCCATCTGTCTTTTAAGACATATTTCTATAGGTTTTGTTTGTTTTAAATGACACAGAAGCTGACACTTTAGATAAATCTTAAAGAAGAGGAAAAGAAAAAAGATGGATGGGAGGGGTAAAGAGAGGTCGTGTGGATGAAAAGAAGCAGAAAGATGGTTCTGAGAGGGTTTTTCTGCTTTAACTCACCATTTGGTGGGTAAGTGTACCTAATTAGGGATAATACAGAAGGAAACCTAACAAGAGAATGACTAGATTTGCTTTCACCATGCTGACTAGAGAACTCGCTAGGAGTTAATTTAGGCCTGAAATGGGTTTACTTCTATTTTTGTTTCGGTTTGATTTTTACCACTGTCCACTTCACAGATTAATATGGAGTTTTTTCTGCTTGTATTGAGGTCAACATGCTAGAAAATCTGGCCCTTTTGTATTTATAGGCAACACTAGAATTGACCTGAGCCTGTGGATTCATTGGTATTGCCGAAATTATGAAAAGAAAACCTCTTCTTCCAATGCAGATCTAAAACTGTTTGTGGCTAGGGACCTGGGTAGCACAATGGATTGAACTCTGGGCCTAGAGTCAGGAAGACTTGAGTTTAAATCCAGCCTTAGATATGTGCTACCTCTGTGACCCTGGGCAAGTCATTTAACCTCTGTCTGCCTCAGTTTCCTCAACTGTAAAATGGGGAATAGCACCTACTTCCTGGGGTTGTTGTGAGGATCAAATGAGAAAATAATTACAAAGTGCCTGATATTTTTTGTTATTGTTGTTGAGTCATGTCCAGCTCTTTGTGATGCCATTTTGGGGCTTCTTGGCAAAGACGTTGGAGCGGTTTGTCATTTCCTTCTCCAGGTCATTTTATAAATGAGGAAACTGAGGCAAACAGAATTAAGTGACTTGCCCAGGGTCACACATCCAATAAGTGTCTGAGGTCAGATTTGAACTCAAAAAGATGAGTTTTCCTGACTCTAGACCCAGCACTCTATCCACTGTGATACCTAGCTGCCTCTATGTACCTGGGACATAGTAAGTGCTTAATACATGCTCATTCCCTTCCTTAATCCCCTTCCCTTCAACTTATATAGCTCCAGAACAGAGCTCTAAACTGTATGTGTGTGCGTGAGTGATGGATCTCTTTGGCAATCTGGATCCCTTCTTAGAATGATGTTTTGAAAAATGCAAAGTATACTAATAATTAGCATTTATATATTCCTTTTAAAGATTTTTCATCATAAAGATGTTACATCATTTGATCCTCACAATAGGTAGTTGCTATTATCATCCCCATTTTACATATGAGGAAATGGAGGCAAATGCACATTGAGTGACTGGCCAAGGGTCACACAGCTATTAAATGTCTAAGACAGGATTTGAACATAGGTATCCCTGAGCTTAATTCCCATACTATCCATTGGACTACCTCACTGCCCCTAGGATCACTGAAGAAACTAATTATATTGAAATACAGTCATCAAAATATGGTTTATAAAATAATTCATGAGTCCCAGGTTAAGAACCTCTATTTTAGAGAGTTTCCTGTGAGGCTAAGTGACTTGCCCAAGGTCACACAGCCTATATCTGTCAGAGGTGAAACTTGAGCCTGAGTATTCCTGCCTCCAAGGTTCTCTGTCTACAAATTATACATAAATACTCTTGCAGATATCTTTACCAGGGTGTGATCCTTGGGAAAATGGAACCATTGGTTTCCATCTTCTAGTCTCATCCCTGGGTTTTATGAGGCAAATATTAGCTACTGACTCTCTTGTATTTAATTGGCATGCCCCTGATTTTCTCTACAACTCTGACAGAAAGATCTGTCTGACCACCTATAAGAACATGGTTGGTAGAGGTCCAGCTCCACAGTATTCAGAGAAATCTTACAACAAATTCTGTGGTACAGCAGAAAGAGTGCTTGAAATCTGGGAGACCTGAGTTCAAAACCAGACTCTCTTACTGAGAGAAATTATTGCTTTCTATCATATTAATAACCCATTATTATTTAGGATCTAGGCTTTTTATTTCCTCATTCAGGGACCAGCCTCTGTAGGCCAGTCCGTCAGTCACCGAAGGGCAAGGCTGATTGGTGAGATTGGCCTAATTCTCAGGGTACCATGCTCTTCAATTTTTACCAGGACCCCACCTATCTAGGAGACTTTCCTTCTGTTTGAAATATAAGCAGAATCTAGTCTAGATAAATTCTTGCCCTGAAGGAATAAGCCCATGTCCTTGTCTCCCTCCACTGGAGTTTAAGAGGACCCAGCTCATGAAGGAGAAAACCAGCCAGAGTGGTGTGGGTAGAGATGGATTCCTTTGTCCAAATTGCTGGTGATGGCTGAATCTCATGATCAAACCACACTCTCTCAAGGAGGGGCTAAAGACAGTTAGCCCACCCTTGTATTAGTTGTTCACCTATCAGGGTTGATTTTCACCTGTCAGAGGCACCCCCTTTTACAAAAGTATAGTAAGCCTTCCATTCTCTTCATATCTTTGGTTACCCATGGAAACCATTAACAATTTATTGATTATTAACTAGCTTAATTATTAAATTGATTATTAATTACCCAGAAACTCTGTCAGGTTTTTCATTCACCACATTACTTATTATCTCTGTGTGTGTGACTGGGCAAATTATCTCATTTCTATAGGTCTTAAGCTGTAAAATGAGGGAGTTGTACAAGCTGGCCTCTGAGGTCCCTTCCAGCTCCAAATCGATGACCAATAAAATCAAACCTAGTGGGTGGGTTGGTTTGTTGCTTTTTTCTTCAAAAAAACAATACTCATCCTGATTCTAGTCAATGTCTTATCAAATAATGTTTATAATTAATCTCCATATTTTTTAATTTGCTTGCCCATTCCTTACTCCTTCTATAAGTATTTCACCACATAAAGAAGGAGGGAGGGGTATTGTGTGTGTGTGTGTGTGTGTGTGTGTGTGTGTGTGTGTGTGTTTAAATCAGATCCGCGATTTTATTGGAGTAGGGAACTCCCCGCATGGAAACTATCTGTGTAGAATAATGGCTACTTGCTCTGCAACTTACAGGCTAAGAGAGTATTTAAGAGTCATTGAGAAGCTAAGTGAACAGCTCAGTGACACGGCAAGCCTGTATTTAAGGCAGGATTGAAGCCCAGGTCTTCCTTACTCAGAAGTCAATTCTGCATTCCAAGGTATCAAACAACCTCTGCAGGAAGTCTCCTGAGTCAGAATCCTGGGGAAATATTTAACAAAGCAAATAAAAATACAATAAATCATAGATAACGTGGTTTTCTTAGTCAATTTGCTGGTGGGCAGGGATCCTTACAGTTGGTTTAGTGGCCCCATTTCTATCTGAGTTGGATACCAATGCACTACTCATGATACCTCTATAAAATTAATTATGATACAGGACATCCCAAAGATCTTAATGCAGTACTAAGCTTTAATATTCTTGGGACACTCTGTCATGTGAAATATTACTCCAGTAGAAGTGAACTCTAGTGAGTCTGGCTCCTAATCTTCCCCGTTGGCAGATTTCAGAGGCCTGAAGTTTGCCAGATACTTCACATACCTGACCTCATTTCACAGACCCTTTGAGAAAGGTACAACTAGGAATCCACCTCTTTTTTCAGATGAGAAAACATACCTCATTGAAGTAAAGGGGTATATAGCTGGTGGTTAGGAGTGGTAACAATAGACTCACAGAAAGTGGAGAGGTATTAATGGTGGTTACCCCATTCTAAATCAGTTAGAAGCAGCACCTTATAGTGGTTGAGTGTTCTAGACTGGGGGTCAGAATACCTGGGTCAAAATCCTGCCTCTGATTACATAAAACAATAATAGCCATATGATAGTACCTGTCTCTCAGCCTTATTACAAGGATCAAATGAGATCATGTCAAGTACCATTATTATTGTTATAAACCATCCATTCCTCTATAATATGTAGAGGCAGCTGGATGGAGTAATGGACAGAGCACTGATCTTGGAGTTAGGAATACCTAAGTTAAAATCTTATCTTTCACACACTTACCAGCTGTTGATTTTGACAGATAAGTAACTGTCTTGGTCTCAATTTCCTCATCTGTAAAATGAGGGAATTTGATTTAATGCCTGCTAATGTCCCATCCAGCCCTAGATCTGTGAGCCTATGATCCCTGGATCATAGACCTACTCATCTTGTGCAACACTTATTGGGAAGGGTCCACCCAACATGGAGGAGACCTTCAACACATTCTCCTACCATGAAAGGGCACCAGTGGAATGTCTAGTCTATCTACCTGTTATCTTTCACTCTTGACACATGCCCAGGCCATCCTCTCTCCCTAACATACATTTCCCTGATTAAGATAAGAGTCTCCTATATGTTATAATCTGAAGAACGCTAGAAAAGTCCACAATCCATTCCTTTGAGTTAACAAATGTCCATTTTTTAAAATAATTCTTTAAAAGGGGGCAATACTGTAAGCTGTTATCAATCATTCATGCCTTGGTATAGATATATCAAATTACCATCCTCCTGACTGCAGGGCACCGAGGGAATGGGAGTTTGGATTGGGAAGGGAGAGGAAGGAAGACAACTTTGGCAGCATAGGGGTCTGCCCAGGTGAGTAGGTTAGGCTAGAGAAGGCCCCACTGGGAAGAAAGATCTACAGCCAATCCAGCTGTCGGAAGCATTATTCAAAAGCATTGTTCAAAACAACAATCAGAATTTCAAAGATGGAGGGGACTTCAAGAGGTCGTCTATTACCATGTCATACCTATACAGGTATCCTCTGAATGGGAAAGGAAATATAATAGAAACATCTGGTTTCAAACTGTATAGGTTTTAAATAATCTATTACACTTTTTTCTTATATGACATCTTCTGTTAGAGGATTTTGAATTTCTTAAAGGCACTCTGACACCCAAGACCTTATCATCATTTGTAAGAACTTCAGAAAATATTATGGCTGAAAACATAGAGCTTGACTATATAACTAAGGCATTGCTATAGTTTTATGAGAAACACCAGCCTTTAAACTGAGTTTAGTTGGTGCTGAGTAAAAATGGATCTATTTTGTATTTCTATAAAGCTTTCCTACAGGGGAGATTGAAGCATTATTTCATTAATTCCCACCCTGGGAGGCTAAGTGACTTGCTAACGGTGACACAGAAAGTTAATGGCATAGCCTGAATCTCCTTATGTTCTGTCCATTAGGTCTCTTGGCCGGAGGTTACAAGCTCTTCTTCATATCCAGCAATAACAGTTGGCTAGGGCAGAGGGCTGCCCACAGTGAAGAGGCCTTGGTACTCCTCATGCCCAAGATGTTTTCTTGAATTTGGGGTAGCTAGGGTTTTTTTATTTATTTGTTGCTTTTAAAACATGTCCAAGCATCTCCATAGTTTAAAGAAAAAGGGTTAGTATTAGGGGAATGCTATAGATATAACACAGACAGATTTCAGCGAAGCACTTACAAAGGTTCCTTGTTCTCCTTCAGGACAAGACAAAGGGAGCTGGGCTAGACAATAGATTGAGATAGGTGGATTCAAGACAGATTAATGACTAGACTGAAGCATTAGCCATAAATAAATTAATGTCAACTTGGAGGAAGGTCTCCTATGAGAGAGTCCCTAGGATTTGTTCTTGCTCCTGTACTGGAAAACATTTTTATCAGTGAGAGTAGAGCAAGCCAGTCTTGGAAGGAAGATTTGGGTTCAAGTACCGCCCATCATACATAGTGACTTTGTGACTCTGGACTCTTAGGATTCTTAGTAATTCTTTAGGAACATATGCTTCAGAGCAAGTGCTGACCTGCCCTGGGAGTGGGAATTTCCTATATCAAAATTACAGGTCCTTTCCTTGCCACTATCCCCATCCTATCAATAACTCAAAGAGGCAGCATGATATAGTGGCTAAAGATTCCCTCTTAAAAGTGAGAAAGGCCTGAGTTCAGGTCCATCTTCTGACACCTATGCTAGCCTCTTACTCTAGATAACTCTTTAAGACTATCACAGAAGAGCTATATATCTGTATTGGCAGGAGGAGTTTCCTTATTGTGAATTCTTGATACCGATGAAATCACAGATCAAGTCTGTTCTTAATAGCTGATAACTTGGATGAAGATATAAATGGAATGTTTACCAGGCTCATACACTGGATGGTAGGGTCATGATCTAAAAAAAGATCATAGCAGAGTAGAACAAGGGGGTGATGCTTAAGATGAAATTTAATAAGACAAATAACAATCCCATATGGATGCCATTCAGGGGCAAGTCACTTAACCCTGTTTGCCTCAGTTTCCTCATCTGTAAAATGATCTGGAGAAGGAAATGGCAAACTACTCCAGTATCTTTGCCAAGGAAATGCCAAATGTGGTCATGAAGAGTCAGACATGATTAGTCAACTAAACAACAAAACCTATTTTCACAACTCTGTATACCAAAAGCTTTAATATCTAAAGAATACTCCTCCAATATTGGAAAGAAAAAAAGTGAAATTCATTTTTATATAATGCCAACTTATTCCTATTATTACCCTTGTTATCACTCCATTCTCATCTCTTTGCTTTTGTGTTCTCCTTTGCCTCAGTTCTGTCTACATAATGAGATCTCAGTGAAGGAAGGACAGTTATCCAAAGGTACAGCAGGGTAGTCAAGTTGTAGCACAATACATGATTGACCTGCTTTCTTATTGGTGTCAAACTGAGAAAATGGAATTTAGTCCCAGAGATAGAGTTTGTGGAAGTCTTTGGTCAGGGCACAGCACACACCCACACACACCCAACACACACACACACACACACACACACAGAGACACACACACACACACACACAAGAACTAACTATATCAAAAAGAGTATCAGTAATAGTCTTTAAAGCATTCATGGGAGTCAAAAGTTTGGAGTTTTACTAAGAATTTTTAAGAATGTGGGTAAAAATACTTTCCTCTTAAAATTGTATAGGTTTGTTTCCAAAAAAAAAAAATCTTATTTCTTGACCTTTTTCCGTCTTCTCTATATACCTGCTGACATAATCGCACATTCTTATGAGGTGCCAGTTATTAAGAGCTAAATAACAAAACACTTGCTTTTTGTCAACAGTGCCATTTATAGCCTCCTGGCTTAGATTTAGTGGTTACCTTTTTCTTACTCTGAACACAGCCCTTTGAATATTCAGTCTGCCCTAGGAAACATTTCTTCTTGGAGTCCTATAAGTAACCTTTGTTTACCATGAAAATCGTTCTGAAAAAACTAAAAGTGACTGAGAAGCAATGTTGTTTGTGGAAGGGACTCTTTATGGTATTTAAATGCAGCAGGGAAAGGACGATTTGAGAGACAAAGCTCTCACCGCAGACCTGCTTCTCACTACCATCTAACACAGAATGGGTTAAAAACAAGAATGGAATCAGAGGCATTCATTATTAATATAAAAAATGAATAAATTCAGTGGATTGAGAAATAATGAATAATGAAATAGAGTTCAGTTAAATGTCAAATTTTCAAGTCAATGGAAACTCTTTGAGGCAATGTGGTATACTGGAAAGATTGCTGTATTTGGAATCAGAGGACCTACATTCAAATCCTGATGCTACAACTCACTAATTGTATATCCTTAGGTAATTGAACTAACATCATTGGACTTTAGTTCTTCATATGCAAAATGTAAGGGTTGGACTAGATGACCTCTAAGATCCATTTAGCTCTAAATCTATGATCCTGTGGTTTTATAAAAGCCTGAGGAAGTAGTGAGTGACATGATGGCATCTCTGTAGGTCATATTTATTTGGCTTCTGGCTGGTAGTCTTGGAATTACTTGTTCTTCTTGAAAAAACCCAGTAACCTATGACAAGGATCAAATCATCATCTCGTTAGAGGCAGCATTGAAGAAAGGATGAGTGCTGGACTTGAAGTCAGGAAATTCTTGTGTAAGGTAAACAGACCCTTTAAATAGCTTTTATATGGAGTCATTTGATGATGAAAAGTGTTTAAAGAAAATTATAGTCATTTTCATATGATACACGATATTGCCAGTTATAGAAGATCATTTTGATACCTAAAAGGAGTAGAAAGAGAACCTTAACATATACTGCTAAAATAGATATACAAAGAAAAACTTTTAGGCAAGATTTTGATCATTTTGGAGAGAAAGTTATCTATGGTGTAAATACAAAGACTCAAATCTCTTTGTGAATGATATGAAATGATGGCCTGCTTGTGTGGAAAAAGTTTAATCTTATAAGTTTTATGTATTAAAAATTAGAGAGATATAAGTAAAGGAAAACCATTTCAAAGACACCAAAGAAATGGATGACTATGCTGGAGTCTTCAGAACTACACGTGTGATAGGTACCTCAATTTATTTATACATGATTCTTTAATAACCAAAAAGGGTAAAGCGAGTGAGTGAGAGAAAAAGAGAGAGAGAGAAATAGAGAGAGAAAGCGAGAGAGAAAGTGAGAAAGAGAGAGAGAGAGAGATCATGTAAACATTTTGAAACTATGGTATGATTTTTAAATGTTGATTTGATAGGGGAAATTGGGGGAGTTGGTTTTTAAAGTAAAAGGTGAATCATTAAGACAGAGGAGGCTCTCATTTAAGCCATTCAAAGAAGGACCTAACATAGGATCTTGAAGAAAAGAATTGAAGACATATCAGGAAGGCTGGAAAGCTACTCTGGAGCTCTGGCAAGTGGCAGCAGTCAACTGATGGGAGGCTTTGACTGTGTGTTTCCTGATTGATAGAAAGAGAATTCATTTCATTGACCAAAAATTCATTGACCAAGCTTCAGAGATGGCAATTGCCCTTCCAGGCCACCTAGAGGTGGAGAGAGGTAAAGTTTTCCAATATTCCTTATTGCTCTCTGCTGCCTCCTATGGCTTCAGAAGGAAAAGAAAGGGATTGGGTGGCATTTTATAGTTTTTGGTATCTTTGCTGAGCAGGATTAAAGAGTCTACCTTAGTTGTGTTACTGTGAGCTCTATTCTGATTAGACAGAATGGCACTCTCATATTTGAGAGTGAATAACTAGATGATTTGGTCTGTATAACTGAGATAGCCAGTTGGATAAACTTTGCTGTTCTCTGGCTTAAAGAAAACTACTATTTGCATTATTAAGAGCTAACATGCCATAAATACCCTTTTTAAGGATGATGGTAAATTTTAAGTTTTTTAATGGGGGGGGGGGGCAGAGCCAAGATGGCAGAGTAGAAAGACCCACATACTCTAGCTCTTCCTCCACAGCCCATAAAATACCTGTAAAAAATGACTCTAAACAAATTCTAGAGCAGCAGAAGCCACAAAATGACAGAGTGAAAGAGATTTCCAGCCCAAGGTATTCTGGAAAGTCGATGGAAAAGATCTATCCCACAGGGCACAGAGTGGAGTGCAATGCACAGAGCCCAGCCCAGCCCTGGCCACTCAGCATGGGCAAGAACGGGACCAGAAAGACCTCAGGGGCAGAATCCCCAGCAGCAGTGGTCCTCAGATCCCTCAACCCACAAACGCCAAAGAAAACTTCAAAGGTCAGTGAGAAATCTTTCTCATCTGGGTGACAAGGGAATGTGGTCTGGCCCCACCAGCAACAGCCACTGCAGCCACAGTGTGCATTTGTGGAGCCCTCTGCCTAAAGCCCCTAGGGGAATTAAGAAGCTGATCTGAATCTCAGGTCTGAGCCTGGCCCTGGGGTGAGGAAGAGCACTGGAGTGGTGGAGCCAGAGGTGACTGTGGAGAGGGAATTCTACTACTTGCAGATTCTGGGCAGAAAAGTTTTTGGTTGTTCCCAGAGAAGTGTGCAGGTCAGGAGAGGAGTAAACTCCTCTCCCTTGATTGTGCCACCTTGGAGGAACTGAGAACTTACAGGTCCCCAGAGTATACCCTCCTCTTGACAAAGGACTCAAAAGTCAAGTAACTTACTGGAAAAATGCCCAAAAAAGGGAAAAGGAATAAGACAAGAGAAGGTTACTTTCCTGGTGAGCAGGTATTTTTTTCCATCCTTTCTGATGAGGGGGAGTGATGCATGCCATCAGAGGAAGACCTAGGGGTAAGGGCCTCTGCACCTGAGACCTCCAAAACAGATGTGCAGTGGTCTCACATCATGGAAGAGCTCAAAAAGGATTTTGAAAATCCAGTAAGAGAGGTGGAGGAAAAATTTGTAAGAGAAATGAGAGCAATGCAAATGACAAAAGAGGTCCAAAAAGCCAATGAGGAGACAAATGCTTTAAAAAGCAGAATTAACCAAATGGAAAAGGAGGTTCAAAAGCTCACTAAAGGAAATAGTTCTTTAAAAATTAGAATGGAGCAGATGGAAGCTAATGACTTTATGAGAAACCAAGAAATTACAAAATAAAACCAAAAGAATGAAAAAAGAGAAGACAATGTGAAATATTTCATTGGAAAAACAAGTGACCTGGAAAATAGATCCAGAAGAGACAACTTAAAAATTATGGGACTAGCTGAAAGTCATGATCAGAAAAAGAGCCTAGACATTATCTTTCATGAAATTATCAAGGAAAACTGCCCTGATATTCTAGAACCAGGGGGCAAAATAAATATTGAAAGAATCCACAGATCACTTCCTGAAAGAGATCCAAAAAGAGAAACTCCTAAGAATACTGACCAACTTCCAGAGTTCCCAAGTCAAGGAGAAAATATTGCAAACAGCCAGAAAGAAACAATTTGAGTATTATGGAAATACTATCAGGATAACACAAGATCTAGCAGCTTCTACATTAAGGGATTGAAGGGCTTGGAACAGGATATTCCAGAAGTCAAAGAAACTAGAATTAAAAACAAGTTTTTAAATGCTGTGTTTAAATAAAGAAGAAAGATTTTCCCAGCTTAAGAGTGATGAGGATCAGCTGTCGAGTAGTAAAGAGAAGAACCATTTGTGTGTGTGTGTGTATGTGTCTGTGATTTGCAGATGTCATTGAATGAATCGATAATATTGAAGTCTCTCATCAAAACTGTGAGTTACCCTAAGCATGTGTTTTCCTCCTTCATAGGCCTCCCTGACAGATTCCTCTATCATTCCATTCTCAGTGTCATTTTAAGTAGCTAGTGGTGTAGACAGAAAACACGTTGGATTGCAGCTCAGTGAATGGAGTGAATGAAATATGTTTCTCTTGAACAGGACCCCAAGTGAGCTTGACCTTATATAAGCACATGGTGACAGTCTATATATGGTAGCTTAGACCTGCTCATATGAGTGCAAATCCCAGAGAAACATAGAGTGTAGACACATCTAGTAAACGGGGTCATATAGATACATATTTTGTGACGTTGTGGGGAGGGTAAAAATCCCAGTTGTAATACTGTGACAGTTTTCCTTTTTCATATTTGTATCTCTAGCAATTAGCACAGTGCTTAGAGCATAGTAGGCATTTAATGAATGTTTGTTGACTGACATCACATTTATCAAGTTACACTGGGTTCAAATCTCATCTCAGAGACTGATTAGCAGTGTAACTAAAAACAAACTGCTTAATCTCTGAGGCTTGGTTTTCTGATCTATAAAATGGTGATGATAGTATCTGGGCAGGTAGGTGGTACAGTATATAAAGTTCTGACCTTGGAATCAGGAGGACCTGAATTCAAATCCAGCCTCAGACACTTATTAGCTGTGTGACCCTGGGTAAGTCATTTAACCTTGTTTGCTTCAGTTTCCTCAACTATAAAATGAGCTAGAGAAGGAAATGATAAATCACTCCAGTATCTTTGCCAAGAAAACTCCAGATAGGGTCACAAAGAGTCAGACATGATTAAAAAACAAAACAGCACCTACATCACAAGATTGTCCTTAGGATCACATGACCAATGAATATGAAGTGCTTTGTAAACCTTAAAGTGTATGAATGTGAGCTATCATTATTAGTTGTGTTTATTAAATATTTATTAAATAACATTTATGTGCAGGGCAAGATATTAGGACCTATGAAGAAAATAAAAGACCTAACGTAAGCTCATTCAAGGAGCTTATAATCTAGGTAGAGAGACAGGGGTCCACATACATGAAAAAAATTATTGATGATAAAAAAAATCACATAATAAGTTCAACATAAATAGTATGACTCAGAAGTATTGTAAGCTTTCTGTGGAAAGTAGGTTTGCTGTGGGCTGCGATTGTCCAAATAGCCTTCTTGGAGGAGAGGGGAATTAAGGAGAACTTCAAAAAATTGATAGGATTAAGAAAAATAAAGGGAAGAGGGCTTTCTAGATGGAGAAAAACTGGGCAAGAGCACAGGGAAGGGAATATGTCTGGCATGTTAAGGGTACAATGGGGAGAGCAATGAAAAATAAGGTTGGAGAATCACAGAATCAGGGTTGAAAGAGACACTGAGGACAACCCATACCCAATTAAGATTCCACTCTAAAACACACCCACAAAATGGTCATCTACTCTTTGCTAGATGCTTGAAGACCTCCAGTGAGAGAGCAGATAAACTGATACAGATTATAGAGACTTTTGAAAGGAAGGCTAAATAGTTTGGAGTTTGTTCTTCAGATGTCTAGGAGCCATAGAAGCATTTCTAAGAGCTATCTCAATCTTCTGGAAGAGAATCATTGAAACCTTAGAGGTAGGACAAGAATCTGATGGTATAGCTCCAGCGATTTCAAGAATGCTAAGCCCTGATCAGTATCCCTTTTGATGATTCAAAAGTCTAGTTCTAGTCTTGAAATACGAATACTCACGGTTCTGGCGTGTAGAGTGGATCCGAGCCATGTCTAACATACTGAGTACAGTGGAACACTCTGTAAGCCAATCCAGCTAGAAAGTCTCGAGGAGATAGGTATCCAGCCACTGGTCTCACAGTAAAGCCAGATCTTTCTAAAGAAGCAATGAAAGAAACAAACCTTATGTTAACCCAATAGCACTTAATAACCCAAGAAAGTGGTCTAAGCTATCATAAAGATGTAGCACAATACGATAAATATGTCATATAGAATAGCCTATGTGATTTGTAGCCATCAAAATGAAGGGACCTTTAATCAAATACAATCAGGATAATATGTTTCCAGAAAGGCAGAACACATATCAATAAAGAGAGGTCAAAAAGTATTTAAGAACTCTCCAAAACCAAGTCCGGAGAGGAAATCTGCAAATTCAAAAGAGAATGTATCAATCCAAAATTATATTTAGAGCAGGAGAACAATGTACACAAAAGGCTACAATAATTTAAATGAAAAGAAAGCTAAAACAAAGCCAAATGCTGAGTGATTATAATTATAGATCTCAGCAGCCCGGGAGAAGAAATAAGAAACTGTGTCTTCCTCCTTTAAGGAGAGAAGTGGGAGACACTAGGCACTAGACTCTATCACTGAGCCTGTTGGTTTTCTTAATTGTTACAAGAGAGAGTTCATGGGGATGGGGAGTCGGGGGGAGGGGGGACATGAATCTGGAAATGATTATGATATAAAAATGAAAGACATTAGCAAAACACTTTTCAATGATAGCTATGATGAATCACGTGAATTGTTTATTGCTGCCTAAGTACCCATTTTTCACGTGCGTTTATGTTAGCACAAAAGTATTCAGATTTTCTTTGACGACTCTATAGCAGGTTACAAGCTAGTCTCAACTCAGAGTAATATGAACCAAACTCTTTTCTTCCTCTACAATTAAAATTTCTTTGATATTTATAAAAACAATCCTATTTATTTATTATCTATTATTGCTATTTGCTTAATTAGAAGCATAAAAATCAATGTGGCTTCTTTAGCTTCAAACTGGAAAAACAAACTATCAGAACACAATTTTTAGAACTCTATTATAAAGTATTTCCCCATGTTGTTATGCTATTATATAGGAAATATTCATGTACTCCATATGATTGTCTCTGTTTCCATCTCTATCTCTGTCTCCCTTTTTCTCTGTCTCTGTCTCTGTGTGTGTGTCTTTGGGTGTATGTCTATCTGGTCTCTGTCTCTCCCTCTCCCTGTCTTCCTCCCTTGCTCTCTCTTTTTCCCCTTTTTCCCTCTCTTTTTTGAATACCTAAGTGTTATTAGAGGTAGGACAGCAATCTGCTGCTGTAGCTCCAGTGATTTCAAGAATACTAAGCCCTGATCAGGGCTGCATTCTGATAACATCCGCTCATTAGGAGAGAAACTAGGAGGAACAAAACATTGTTTAAAAAGTAAGATCCAATTAACTTTGAAATCCAAATAACCCTAATCTTCAGCTCCAGCCTTCATAAACCACCTTCACTGATGCCATAACATCATCACTCTTCCCTCTACATCCTTCATTTCAAATTGCTACTCACTGAATATTTTAAAGATAAATTATTTTTGGACTTTTAATGATCTTTTTTTTTTGACAAAGTATGATACCATGGAAAGAGGACTAGATTTAGAGTCAGAAGACCCAAGTCTAAATTCCACCTTTGTCTCTTACTACTTGTGTGATCTTGAGCAAGTCATTTCACTTAGCTGGGCCTCAGTTTCCTCATCTGTAAAATGAAGAGATGACGCTAAATGGCCATTCAGATTCCTTCCATTTCAGTAATTATAATTCTATGAAGTATCAGATGCAGACTAAAGACTTACGTTCAAGTACTCCAAGCTCAGAAAAACAGAGAAATCACTGTGGCTAGAGTGGTCAAGAAAGTATTTTTTGGAAGACATAAGGCCTAAGGCAGACTTTGAAACATAGGAAGAATTTAATAGGCATAGAGGAGAGAGAAAGACAGCAAGCACAGAATGAGCAAAGGTATAGAAGTAGGGATAAATAAGTCTTGTCCAGTGAGCACTGGAGACTGTCTCGAGCAGAAGGTTTATGCTGGGAAATAGTGAGAGAAAAAAAGTTTAAAAGACTAGTGTGTCATAGAGCCAAGAGAGAGGAGAAAGATTTTTCTAAAAAATAACTTATAAAAGAATAATAATACTATTGATAGAAAAGTTGACCAGAAAGAGAGAAAAGTTGGGGGGCAAAGATGAGAGCCTGCTGTACAGGTTCTTAGATCTGCTTTTCTAAAAGGAAAGTAACTTTTGAGGGGTCAACAAGCACTTTAACCAGGCACATATGTCATTCACTTAGTCCAGGGGAAAAAGTCAGCACCCTGAACTTCAGAGAAAATATAAATAAAGACTAACAGACAGGGTTTCTAACTGTCTGATAATAAGCAATATATACATCACAGATCAACAGACAGATCCAGCTGTCTGACCATTACATACATACGTAGTTACCAGAGAGAGAAGCACCAACATCTGGGTTTTCAAGAGGGTGGGGGCACACTCCTTAGGGGCTGCCCAGAGTCTCCTCTGGTCAAACACTTCCAGTGAGTAAGCCCCAAAGTAAAATCTCACCTCAGAGTATTTATACACTTCTCAGAGCCAGAGGGCATCACAACCCTTGAGAACCAGTGCCTCATTAACAAAAGGTATGGGCCTTCCCTAATCAAGCTTCCCTTAATGGGCAGGTCCATCAACAGGTAGGGAAGATCTTTAACTCTCTAATTAACATTACACCCTTCACAATTGCTTATTTAATGCTCCCTTTTAAAATTGTCATCTGTTCACAGCTCCACCAACAATGAATTAGTGTTCCAACTCTCCCACATCTTCTCCAACACTTATCATCTTCCTCCAAGTTAGCCAATCTGATAGGTGTGATGTGGTACCTCAGAGCTGTTTTGATTTGCATCTCTCTAATCAATAATGATTTAGCCTATAGATAGCTTTAATTTTTTTCCTCTGAAAACTGTCTGTTCATATCCTTTGACCATTTATCAATTGGAGAATGACTGAACAAGTTGTGGCATATGAATGTAATGGAATATTATTGTGCAATAAGAAATAATGAACAGTCAGAGTTGGGAAAAACCTGAAAAGACTTATATGAACTGATACTGAGTGAAATCAGCAGAATCAGGAGAATATTATAGACAGTAACAGCCACAGTATGTAAAGTCTATTTCTGATAGACTTAGCCCTCCGCAGATATGTATGGAACTAAAAAATTCTCAAAGACTTTTGATACAAAATGCCATCCATATCCAGAGAAAGAACTATGGAATCTGAAAGCAGAATTAAGCAGAGTATTTTCTTTTGTGTTATGTTATGTTTTGGTTTGGTTTTTCTCATGGTTTCTCCCATTCGTTTTAATTCTTCTATGTAACATGGCTAATGTGAAAATGTGTTTAATAAGAATGTACATGTAAAACCCATATGACTTCTTGCCATTTTGGGGAAGGAAGGGAGAGGAAGAGGGAGAACATGTAAAACTTATGGAAGTGATTGTTGAAAACTGGAAACAAATAAATTAATTAAATTTTTTAAAAAATAAAATTGTCATTTACTTTGAAAGGAGCCATAGCTCCAACTTGATTCCTTAAAAGGCAAAGAAAACACTGGTTAAGAAAGAATGCAATGCCTAAAGTCTTACCTTTCAAAAAGATGGAGACATCTTCAAGCTGGGGTACATTGTCTTCTCTGTAACCACAGTATTTCGTCAACAAAGGAAAGTTTTTCAAATACTCTCGGCAAGCATGAGTAGGATAGAGTTTGGAGAGCTCTCTGAACACAATCCCCCAAGTCCTAGTCTCTTCTTCTGTATATTCCACTCTGGGAATGGGCTGGCCACTGGACAAGAGAATAGAAGATTAGTAAATAAGATGTCATAAAACCAAGCTCAGTCCCCATTCCCAATCCTAGTGTAAGTGGGATAGATCTGTGATTTCACTGGTGTAGAGAACTCTCAATGAAGAAACTCCCTCTACTGATACTGATCATTTTAAAGACTTGTGTAGGGCACTGGGAAGTTAAGTGAATTGACCAAGGTCAAGAACTTGAACTTGGGTCTTCCTGACTCTCAGAGAAGTTTTCTATCATATTCCAACTATTATAATTAACTGGGAAATATGATCTATTTCTAATTCCTATCACTAGATCACTATATAATAAGATGCTTTGCTAGTGATGACTCTGTGAGTTAGATAATGCCACTATTATTTCCCTTCACACAATTAGTAAGAGGTAGTCTTGGCACTTGACCTGAAGGGCTCTAATCCTAAATCCCTTGGTGTTTTCCACCACACAGAAGGAAAATAAAAATGTATCTTATCCATCAAATTGCCTCCTCCCTCCAATCCAACTCCTAATTCACAACAATCTCATCATCAGGATGTTTTCTGTTTAAAGCCATTGTTTTTGTTCTGCCTGACTGTGTTTCCTATTGCTCACAAAGCAATCTAAAAAACAAAATAAGATAAACAGCTGAGCTAGGTTATATGTGAGGCATGGGGGGGTTGGGGGGGGGGAGACAATTGAAAAAGAATAAGAAATTACTGTTCACCTTTCCATAAGTGCCAGCACTGAGATCTATGCAAACCAAATTAGAATAAGATTAGCGTTAGTTCAACTTGGATGCCTGTGATGAGAAAATTACAGCCTGGCAAGTATTATTGGTAGTACTGAAAATGTGCTAACTCCTAGGGATTGTGATGAATTTAGAATGAAAACTTGAATTGGAAAGTTGCTTTTTTTTTTTAAGTAGAAAGGGGTCAAAGACATAAATATATCGAGGAAAGTCTAATTCCGACTCAACAAAAAAGCCACCAAATCAATCTGAGTTGATCTAGATGATAAGAACTAATAAAGATGCTGAGCAATCTGAAGGAGGAAAGCCAAGAGCCTGAAAAGAGTAGATGAAAAGATTTAGGACTTTATGAAAATCGTTATGAAGACAAACTTTTTGCAACTTCCAACATCTCCAATGGTAATTATGTGCACCTTTCCAATAGTCAAATGGGGTAGATGAATATTAGTGTAATTCTGAACCACTACCCCTTCTCTGAGGATAGCAGAGTGGGCCAGTCGCTGGTACCAATCTCTTGCTTTCCCTTCTGGCAGAAATATAAAAGTAGGGAAGGACCTATTTCATTTATATGCTTGGGTATAACATGGCCAGAACTATCATCCTCTCTCCCAAGAGTCTTTCTATTTTACTTTCATATTATAATCTAATTGTTTTACAATTCATATTATAATCCACTGTAATTTCAAATTATAGTCCGTTTAGAGAAACATGTCCACTTACCTATCTCTAAATGAACCAATTATTCAGATACAAATGCAGAAAATGGAATTATTAATATAATTTTCCATTTAGTCATTAGAGAAAGAAGATTAAAGAGAGAGAATGAAAAAAAAGCAAGACAGGAGGAAAGAGGAATAAGAGAGAAGGGGAAGACAGGGAAGGAGGGAGGAGGAAAAGAAGATCAGAGACAGAAATAAAGAGAAAGGGAGAAGGGAAAGAGATGAGAAGATGGAGGAAGGAAAAAGAGAAGAGGGAGGGAGAGAGACAGAGGAAGGAAAAGGGAGAGGGGAGAGAGCCAGAGAGAGAAGCGAAGAGAAAGGGAGGTAGAAGGAGAAAGTGAAAGAAGAAAGGGAGGGAAGGAAGGAGGAAGAAGGGAAGGAAGGAAGGAAGGAAGGAAGGAAGGAAGGAAGGAAGGAAGGAAGGAAGGAAGGAAGGAAGGAAGGAAGGAAGGAAGGAAAGAAGGAAGGAAGGAAGGAAGAAAAAGAACCTCTTAGAAATATGTTGGAAATTATGGGAGCCATATATTTTCCTGGATAGCTTAGTTATCCCAAAGGACAAGTGAATGCATTTGCTGTCCTTACCTGTCATTTCAGCTTAGTGATACAGTATCTAAAAATACAAAAGTGTGCTGGATAGTAGAAGTAAGGAAAAAACATATGAACTAACATAATTGGCACTGAGATGTAGCTAGGTATAGGGACCAGACTTGTGATTTCCCTGATATAGGTGACTTCAGAATGAGAGAAATTTCTCTGCCATTTCAAGTTAGCAACTCCTCTGCAACTTTTGGTCTTAGGTTGTTGCCTAGAGCATTGAGAAATTAATTGACTTGCCTAGGATCACATAAACATTTTGTGTGAGAGGCAGGACTTCCTGGGTCCGAGGGTAACTTTCTATCCATTATGCCACACTGCTTCATAAGGTATAGATGCAGATTGTATATGTAAGTTCTAAACTTGTTATAAACAAAGAACTATGTAACCTTGGATTTGACAAGCAAAATCCAATAAGATAGCCTGTGAAAAAATAAAAATATCTCCAATGTTCTTTGTTTGGTCTGTTGTTAAACGGATTAACTACTATAACTACTAATGGCAAAGAAGTGTATTATTAATTTATTCATATGAATCCATGGTTAATATATAAGTATATTTAATGCATATCAAAGGACAAAATGTTTTACATTTTCTCATATTTTCTGGAAAAAAATATTCTTTTTATAAGCTCAAATTTGATTGGCCTTTTTAAATCTTTTTGTTCAATATTGTATAGGCTTCTATTTTCTTTTCTGTAGTGCTCTCATCAGTAGAAGACTGACTTGGGGGGAGCTCCCCCTACGGTGAGATGAACAAGAACAATACTTCCATTTCATTCATTTGTTCCGCCTCTTCCTCTGGAGACACGGCCAACAATTGTCTGTTTTTCTTACGTATTTTTCAAATTTAAGGGCTGAAAAATATTTGATCATGATGGTAACTCCAGGCTGTCTCCCAGAGCCCTGCTGCTAGAATTCATAAGCGAGATTCAGCCTTTCCACTAGGGTTATCATTAGAGCAGCTCCCATTAGAGCAATGGTGATTCGCTCATCCAGTGGAGGGAGAGAAGGCAGGAGACGAGTGAAACTCTGTCTTTTAAGATAGTGTAACTGGTTGGAAATATAAAGGAGACTAGTATTGGGGTTTCTTGGTTTTTTGTTTAGGACAGCGGGATCCTCATCCTCAGCAAAAACCAAACAAGCAGTAAAAGTTAAGCAGAGAGTTAGTTAAGGGTTGGGGGGAGGGAGGGGGAACCTTATAGAGCTGAACACATTTCCGAATTTATTTTAATATGGACTATTAAAAGCAGCTCATTCACTACAATCAATTTTTAATTATTCCAGGCCTCATTGATTGTCCAGCCTACAGGTTATAGTGAATCCCCTCCTGCCCTCCCCATCTTTTCAGCATGTTTCTTGATTAATACTTCTACCAGAGTTGTTGTTTGAATGTTACCTCCCCATTCTAATAGAAGCTCCCTGAAGGCAGCAGCTTTGCATTTCCAGCATTTAGCATAGTGCCTAACACTTAGTAGGTGTTTATTGATTGACATTGACTTTAAGCTATTACTTATGCTTCTGACATATGGGGGGGGGGGCAATCAGAAAAAAAAAATGTAATCACTTTTTCTCCTCTTTACAATCCTTCAAGTACTGTTTTCCCCTCCCCTTTTATGTCTTCTCTTCTCCAGGCTAATCATCGCCAGTTAATTGAACTATGAGCCCTTTCATCACTTTGCCTGACCTCCTCCAGATGCTAATTAACTCATGAATGACTTTCTTAAAATGTGGCATCCCAAGCAAACACAATATTCAAGACACAATCTGACCAAGGTTGGTAAGATTGGAAACTCACACAATACGTACACAATCATTTTCTCAGAAAACATTGTCTAGTCATGCTTTCCCATCTTTAACTTTACCTCTTCCCATTTTTCCATCACTTGTACAGTCTTACTTCCTTCCAGATATATTGGTCTAGTAATAACTGGAGTTTGTCATGTTACCACAAGAGGAGGTGGCCATTTATACATCAAGAGACTGGAACACCCCAAATTTGCTAAACATAGATTAATTTCTCTGAAATTCCAACTCTTTAAGTATAAACCTCAACCCACATGTTTTCAAGACACCAATGCTACCTTCTCCTTTTTACTACAAGGATCCCACAAATAAACAAAGCTCAGCAATTAACCATCTGACATTAAAAAATGAGATTCAGTCAAGTGAGTTGAGCTAAACATAATAACAGCTAAATCTGTAAAGAAACACATTTAGGTTCAAATAAGGAAAAATTTAACAATCAGTGCAGAAGTAGAATGGGAGTCCTTGGGTTCCCAATTACCAGAAATCTTCAAATTAGAGCTGAAAAGCCATTTGTCAGAGACGTGGAAGGAAAAGATTGAACCAGATGATCACCGACATCCCTTCTAACTCTGAGATTCTGTGATTCCGTAAGCTCATTTTGGGTTCCTTTGGTGCCTCAATGAAGTAATCTCAGGGCTGCCAGTCTTTAGCATGGAGTAAAACAGGAACTTGGGCTCCATTTTAAGCCATTTTATATGCTAGCCAGGTAAGCTACATCCCTGATCACATATTTTATTTGCTTTTGCAAATGAGTTTTGCACAATCGAGTTTCCCTAAATGAGTCTAAGGACCCTAAAGAGCTTTCCAAAGGTAGCAAACAAAAAATGTTTGTTTGTTTTATAAACATTGTTAATATCAGGGCTGTCTCCACAATAAACATAATGAAAATAAATGGCTGGCACATGCATAGCCTCAGAGGGGAGTGAATACTTAATAAACTCTTGGAAATGATTTGCTCTCATTTGTTCTAAGTATCATAGGATGGGACTTCTCATCATTTTCTCATCCAGCAGAAAGCTCTCTTCACATTTTAAAGAAGTAATTTTCAAACGCAAACAAAGTAATGGAGACATGGGGGAGAAAAAATCTAGCGTATTAACATGGACATAGCTAATATACACAATCATAATAATAGAGATAATGATGATGATAGCACTTATACAATGTTCTAAGGTTTGCAAAGTATGCATTATCTTATATGATAATGACTACCTGATAAATTCGGCAGTTATTGTTAGCCACACTCTACAAAAGAGGAAACTGAACCTCAAGGAGGATAAGTAAGTTGGCACAAGGTACAGGACTTGACGTCTGAAAGCCCTGAGTTCAAATGTGGCCTGAGACACTTACTAGCTAGGGGATTTCAAGCAATTCATTTAACCTTTCCAGGGCTTGGCACAGCATTAGGCACATAGTAAATATTTAATAAATGCTTGTTGATCGATTAGTTAGCCTCTCTCTGCCTTAGTTTCTTCATCTGTAAAATGGGGATGATAATAATAGCATCTACCTTCTAGAATTGTTGTGAGTTTAAAATGAGTTAACACTCAGCAAACCTTACTGTTGTTATTGTTCAGTTGTCTCAGTCACATCTCATTTGGGATTTTCTTGGCAAAGATACTGGAGCAGTTTGCTATTTTCTTCTCCTGCTTATTTTACAGATGAGGAAAATGAAGCAACCCGAGTTAAATGACTTGCCAGGGTCACCCAGCTAGTAAGCATTTGAGGTCAGATTGGAATTCAGGTTTTCCTGACTCCAGACTTGGTGGACTATCCACTGTGCCATCTGGCTATACCAGATAGTGCTATACACGTTTGTGTTATTATTATTGCCATCAAATGTATTATCCTGAGAAAGTCATCTAATCTCTAACCTACCCTGGCTATTATGAAACGGAAATAATAGAAAGGGAAATCCCATGCCAAATAACTACAATGAATAAAACATCTACCTACCAAGGCACAAAAAAGACATACACAGATTCAATTACAAAGTGTTCCTTAAAGAAACAATGAACTTAATAAATAGTTGGAGTAATATTCAGTGTTCATGGCTAGGCTGTGTCAATACAATAAAAATTAAAATGCTATGAAAAGTAATTTGTACTTTTGATGCTATACTAATCAAATTACCAAGGGGCTACTTTATAGAACTTGATAAAATAACAACAAAATTCATCTGAAAACACAAAAGATCTAGTATATTAAGAGAAATGATGAAAAGAAGTCTCTACTTCTTTGGAAAATAGAATTTCAAGATTTCAAACTATATTATAAAGCAGCAGTCATCAAAATTATCGGATATTGGTTAAAAATAAGAAAGTTAAATCAATGGAATGAACTAGACAAGGGAGAATCAGAAACAATAGAACTCAACGACCTAGTGCTTGCTAAAGTGAAAAACATAGGATGCCTAATTAAAAAGCAAAACTCCTTATCTAATAAAAACTGCTAGGAAAATTGGAAAGCTGTCTAGTAGAAATCAGGCTTAGACATACACCTTACACCACACTCCTTAATACAATCTAAATGGATATGTGATCCTAATTTTAAAGATCATACTATTAAAAAGTAAAAAGAGAAACAGATCACATACCTCTGAGTAAGAGATGTATTTGTAATCAAACAAGAGATGGAAGTAATTATAAAATATAAAATTAGTAACTTTGATTACTTGAAACTAAAAAGGTTTTTCACAGACCAAATTAATACACGTAAGATAATAAAGGAAATGGTTTAATGGGAAAAAATTGTATCGACTTTCTCTGATAAGAATTGCTATTCAAGATATAAAAACTATAGATTTCTCCAAAAAAGAATAGCAAAATATTCACAAACACATGAAAAAAATGCACCAGAACACTAATAATAATAGAAACGCAAATCACAACAATCCTTAAGTTTTATCTCACATTTTGCAAATTGGCAAAAATGGTAAACATGGCAAGTCAGCATTAGAGGGGGCATGTAAGGATAGGTGCACTAATACATTGTTGGTGGAGCTATGAAATGGTACAACTGTTTTAGATAACAATTTGGAATTATGTCAAAAAGTGACTAAAACTTCTATACCCTTTGAACTCATACTTCCTCAAGGAAGCCTTCAATAAGAAGAAAGTCCTCATACATGCCAAAATATTTATAGCAGCACTTTTTGTGATAGCAAACAATTGGAAATCATGTCAACAACTGAGCAAAGGCTAAACAAATTCTAGTACATGAATATAATAGAATATGCTGTAAGAAATTATGTGTGATGAAAAAGAGAAGTATGGAAAGATCTATAGTGAACCAATGCAGAGTGAAGTAAGCAGAACCAAAAAATATTTGTAATAATTACAATAATGTAAATAGAATGATCACATGCTAAAAAATCAAAAATAAGTGTAAGAAAATTATAAAGATCAAGCAGAACTTGAATGAAGAAATATGAGAAGGTACCCCTAACCCACCCCTTCAGGGATGGGGGAGGTCCGCAGGTATTATGTTTTTGAACTTTTTCAATATATTGATCAACTGTGCTAATTATTTTTCTTTTCTAAAAATTACTATTTTTTTTATGTGGGATGGCTCTGTAAAAGGAGAAGGGGGGGCACTTATACAATGATATAAAAAATCGAAGATATCAATTAAATTATTTTTAAAAATATAATTGATTTGGATCAGTTCATATAAGTCTTTCCAGGTTTTTCTGAGGTCCAGCTATTCATCATTTTTTATAGCACAATAGTATTCCTTTTCATTCATATACCACAACTTGGTCAGCCATTCTCCAGTTGATGGGCATTTCCTTGATTTCCACAAAAAAGAGCTGCTATAGATATTTTTGTATAAGTGGGACCTTTTTTCCATTTTTATAATCTCTTTGGGATATAGCCCTAGAAGCAATATTTCTGGATCAAAGAGTATGTGCTTTGGGCATATATTAAATTTTAACCCTTTGGGTATAGTTCCAAATTGCTCTCCAGAATGGTTAGATCAGCTCACAGCTCCACCAACAATGAATTAGTGTTCCACCTCTCCCACATCTTCTCCAACATTTATCATCTTCCTGTTTTGTCATGTTAGCCAATCTGGTAGGTGTGATGTGGTACCTCAGAGTTCTTTTAATTTGCATCTCTCTAATCAATAGTGATTTAGAACATTTTTTCATATGACTATAGATAGCTTTAATTTCTTCCTCTGAAAACTACCTGTTCATATCCTTTGACCATTTATCCATTGAAGAATGACTGAACAAGTTGTGGTACGTGAATGTAATGGAATACTATTATGCTATAAGAAATAATGAACAGTCAGACTTCAGAAAAACCTGGAAAGACTTATATGAACTGAAGCTGAGTGAAATCAGCAAAACCAGGAGAACATAATACACAGTAACAGCCACAGTGTATGAAGACTATTTCTGATACAGTTAACCCTTCACAGCAATTTATGGAACTAAAACATTCTCCAAGGACTTTTGATGCAAAATGCCATCCATATCCAGAGAAAAGAACTATGGAATCTGAATGCAGAATGAAGCAGACTATTTTCTCTTGCGTTACGTTTTGGTTTTGGTTTTCTCATGGTTTCTCCCATTCATTTTAATTCTTCTATGCAACATGACTAATGTGAAAATGTGTTTAATAAGAATGTAAGTGTAGAACCCATATAAGACTGCATGCCCTCTCAGGGAGGGATAGAGGAAAAAGAGACAGAAAATGTAAAACTTTTCTTTTCTGGAAGTGATTGTTAAAAGCTGAAAACAAATAAATTTTAAAATATATAGCTGGGAATATTAAACAAAAAAAATAAAAATACAATAAAGAATAGATAATGGCAATTTGTGGTTTTTTAAGTCAGTACACAGCTGGAGGGATACTTATAGACAGTTTAGCATCGTTTCTATTTGAAACTGACTTCACTACTCCAAGCAGTATTTTAAAGCAGAAAAATAGCTGATCTACATTGTTAAAGGTCATTTCCTCATCCAAAATTCCTGATACTAGTGAAATCACAGGTCCAGTCTCTGTAAGCACTCAGAAAAATTGCACCTTTTATATGTTTAGAGGCAAACAACTTGAAAAAAGCATCAGTAGTTAAATTTTATTGTAATTTATTTTCAGACTATGAAAACCTAAAAATGCTACTATTGGTTCTTTAAAAGCCAAAGACTGTACTCTGTGAGAGGCCCATCTCTGGAAATCTCCAATACAACCTTCCCTACATTTTGAGAGATCTGGAAAATGGCCTCCACCTTCCAAATGTTTAGTTTTGTTCTACTTCCCAGTTTGCCTCTCTATTTCATAGAAATTAAAGCATCAGGAAATGTTGTTTATGGGGGAGTCTCAAAGAGCTCCCACAAGCTGCATATTATCTTAGTTTTATTCAAAGACCCAGAAAGCAAATCAATGTGGAATAATGGAGCAGGGTAAAATGAGTTCAGTCAGAAAGAAAACCTATCTTCCCTCTGAGATGGCACTCCTCAGCAAGGCAGAATAGGGGAAGAAGGAGAAAAGCTTGGTCTCCTATCATAACAGACTCAATGATCCATCACAATGACTGCCTGGCAATGGGACTGATGGGAGGAAATATAAGTGAACGTACATTCATTACACGGGCCAATCCATTTCCTTCCAGGCTAATGAAGAACAGTGAGCCCTACCTCATTCATCCTCCACCTCTAATTTATAATGTTTCTAATTAAGATTAGCCCATCCAAAGGAAGTTAAAGTAGCCCGTGGTATTCCTTTTAATAAGGCTGTGTTCCATAACCAAGATCCATAAATCAAGTCCACACTGGCACAAAAAGAGAAATGTTGAAGTCAACTGGTATTTCTGGAAGTTTAGAGGTGGGTCCACCCTGGTTATTCTTCTGAGTTCTTTCAAAATTGCAAATAACTTCTGAGAAAATAATTATAGGCAATTCTCAAATTTAGAGACAAAACTGAATTCTCATATGGGTATGTATAGCCTTCCAACACAGAAACTAGAAATCTGCATGGGAGTCCTCCAAACTGAATACCTTATAAAAGCATTGGTTTCAGGGCAAGGCAACATTTTAAAATTAAGCCCTCTGGGCATCCAGCAAAAGCTTTTAGCCTTCACTATAATGTGTGACCTGACATCTCTACCCTCCTCCCCCAAAAAAATAATACAAGAGAAAGTCAAATTTTCTCGCATTACACATACATGCATTTATAAAAAAAAAATTTGATTAAAACAGGAGGTAAAAGCAGCAAGGGATAGAGTTGATCCCAAAAGATAAAATATAATTTTGATTACATAAAATTATAGCTTTCACACAAACAAAATCAATATTTCCATCAATTATCTTTGATAAGAGTCTGCTATCTCAGATATGAGTAATTAACAGAAATACATAAGATTCAAGAGCCATTTCAAAATGGATAAGTGGTCAAAAGATATGAACAAATGATTCTCAGAATGACAAGTTATTAACAGCCACAGGAGAGTTAGTTTCATATCACTAATAATAAAAGATATGCATATCATAAGGACTCTGAACTTTCACCTCACCCCCAGAAAACTGGCAAAGATAACAAAGATGGATTTATAGTCTGTGTTAGAAGGGCTGTGGGAAGCTGAGCACACATATATTTTTGCTGGAGTTATTAACTGATCCAACCATTCTGGAAAGCAGTTTGGAGTTATGCTAAGAAAATGATTAAAAATGTCTAAACCCTTTGACACTGTTAGATAGAAAGAAACCCACCAAGAAGATCAAATAGAGAAAGATTCCATATACATCAAAAGATTCATAAAAGTTTCCTTTATAGCAGCAAAGAGCTAGACATAAAATAAATGTTTATCAGTTAGGAAATGGCTAAACAAATTATGATATGTTAAAGTAAAGAACATTATTATGCTATCAAAAAACAATAAGGTAGGTAGGTAGCATAGTAGATAGAGTGTCAAGCCCAAAGTCAGGAAGACTCATCTTCCTGGGTTCAAATCTGGCCTCAGATTTGTGTGACCCTGGGCAAGTCACTTAGCCCTGTTTGCCTCAGTTTCCTTATCTATAAAATGAGCTGGAGAAGGAAATGGCAACCCACTCCAGTATCCCTGCCAAGAAAACCCCAAAATGGGGTCATAGAGAACCAGAAACAACTGAAAAAAGATGAATATGATGAATAGGGAGAAGAAACATGGGAAGATTTATGTGTGCTTATAGAAAGTGAAATAAGCAAATCCAGGAAAACAATATGACTACATCAGTGGACACAGAAAAAAACAAAAGAAGCCCATGAAGATAGTTTAATTCTGATGACCAACCTTGGCCTCAGAGAAGAGATGAGAAAATGCATGTGGTTGGCAGTTGTCCTTTTGGTTCAAAGAGGATCAAAATGACATCACTATTTCACTATTTCAGTGTGCCTGACTGGGGCTGATCAGACCAATCCAAGCCCAGGGGGCTTTACAGGTCAGGCATAAATAGTACAGAGGATCATTTGGAGTGGAGATGCCTCTAACATTGCATAGACCACCAAATTCAATTGATGCATTTGATTTTGTTCAATAATTTTTTTTATTCTTTATTACAAGGAACTGGATAAGATAGTAAGGAGGGGCGTATTTAGAAATGAAGGTGATATAAAAATAAAAGAAATCAATGAAAAATGTAACTTTTTTTAAATGTGAGAGCAAGTATGTAGTATAGTGACTTTGGAGTCAGAAAACCTATGCTTAAAGTCTTTCCTCTGACACGTACTGGCTCTGTGACCCTAGACAAGTCATGTAACCTCTTAGTGGCCCTAAGAAACTCTCTAAAACTGTAAATTGTAGAGTAAGTGCTAACGCAATAAATGTTTAATGACTTTGCTCATTCATTCATATGATTCATATTATAGATAAGTTGTTGACCTGTAATGGTAGAAGGAGTCTGCATACCAGAAGTTCCCCCACACCAATGAAATTACAAGTCTAGTCCTGTAATAAAATAAAAGTAGCATATCCAATGCCCTGTTCCACTTCCTTCTAAATGTGTGCTACCTAGCTTGTTGTCATATACTGATCTAGTTCTAATCTAGTGTTCTGCTAGGGAATAACTAGCCAAATTATTTACTCAGTGACCAAAACAAATCACACTGCCTAGTGTGCCTGACTAGGTTTTGGAACCTAGAAGTGACACTCATTTGTATCTGATGATGTTTTGTCTTTATTTTCTGTTTACCAACATGGGGCAGCAATGACTCCAGGGGCCATTCTCCTGCCGTGCCAACCTGTGACCAGCATGGCAGCTGTCGAGTTCCCCAACAGCTTAAAAGCCTTCCTGAGACATGGGACTTTTGTCCTGAAGCTTGATATATTCATACCAAGGTCTACGAATTCCATATTTAGACACTGCCTTGTGTTTCAGAGGTCTTTAATGTGTCCTTAAACTGGATAGGATTATGTGGAATCTCTAACAAATATTTTTTCCCATATGCCAATTTTTGTTTGGGGCTATGAATAAGAAGATAGAATTCAAGAAATGCCTTCCTCTAGCATGATACAAAGAGGTACCTGGAATCATACCTTCAATTTTAATGAGATATTGATCTCATTTGTAAAATGAGCTGGAGAAGGAAATGGCAAACCATTCCAGTATCTTTGCCAAGAAAACCCCATTTGGTGTCACAAAGAGTAGGGCATGACTGAAAAATAACTGAAAAAGTTTATCTCTTTCTGAATGTCAAGGAGAATGGGTGGTCCCTCTAAAACCTGGTGCTGTGCTTTAGCCATTTAAAATCTATTGAAATAATCATATCAGAGATTTGGAGATCAAAGTGACTCCGAGAGCCTTTCATCTAATCCTTTAATTTTACACATGAGGAAGCAGCCCAGGGAGGTTAAGGGACTTGCCTAGATTCACATGGGTACTAGGCATGACAGAAAGGATTGGAATCCAGATTCTAGGACTCCTAAACCTTTACCCCCCTTATTCAAGCCAGGATGTGACTTGAACAAGACTGTTCTTTTCAAATATGTTTAGTGATGATGATGATGATGATGATGATGATGATGATGATGATGATGATGACAATAGCTAGCATTTATATAGCTCTTTAAGGTTTGCAATGATTTTATTTTATTTATCTTTATCTCATTTTATTCTCACCACAACTCCCGGAGGCAGGGAGTATTATCCCCCCCATTTTATAGATCAGGAAACTGAAGCTGTCAGAGGTGAAGTGACTTGTTCAGAATCACACAGCTAGCAAGTATCTGAACCTGGATTTGAACTCAGGTCTTTCTGGCTCCAAGTCTAGCACTCCATCCACTGTGTCACCTGACTTTACAAATAGAAAAATCAAGAATGAGGAAGGAATGATTTATTGACAACTGTAGTTCAAATCCGAATCCAGTTGTGTTGGGTTCATTGCACTTCACAGCCTCACAAGGTGGTCAGATTGGGTTGCTGAAAGACATATAGCAGTTTTTTTCCCATAGTCCCGCTATGGTTTGGGGCAAAAAAGTCAGGTAGTGGTCCATGTATAATGACTCCCTTAACTGCATATGGCAAACACTTTCATTTCCAGCTGCTGCTAATCAGCATTGGCAAAACTATCTATCCTCTGATGGGTAAGAAAAGGGAAGGAAATAGGAATTTAATTAGTACCTACTATGTGCTAAGTACTTTTTACAAATATTATCTTATTTGACCCTCACAACAACCCTGAGAGTAGATGCTATTATTATCCTCATTTTACACTTGAGGAAACTGAGGCAGAGGTTGTGATTTGCCTTGATAAGAGGACTTGTTCTTGTATTACTAGAGGATAGCACCAAGAGAATAGATGAAAACTACAATGACAGCTCTCCAACAGACCTACTGGGTTGTCTTGGAATTCTGCGAGTTCTTAAAATACTTGTTATTGGGACACTTCAGGTAGGTGTTGTATGATCAACTGTCATGCATACCATACAAAGGACTCCCATACTGGGGGGAAAATTATGGACTAGATGAATTCTAAAGTCCTTTCCTATTCCAAGAGATTTCCTGATAAATGGAAGCTAAAGAAATCCAGCATAGATTCAAATATGAAACCATTAATCTGGACTTTGGAGTGTTGGAATTGTTTCATTTATCTTACCAATCCATTGACCCAGCAGCTTTTACTACAGATGCCCAAGAATCATATATACTCAAATATTTAGAGGTAACAGTAGCTAAATTCAAGTTATGAGGGAAGAAAGCAAAGTTCACCTTAACTTACACTAACAGAAAAATCATGATGAAATTCAAAATCAATTCAAAGAACCAAGACAAAGTCTGAACCCCTTTTTAAGCATTAAGCTAGAGAAAAACATTGCATCCCTCACTATATATTAAATGTATAGCTGATTTTTTTTCAAAATAAAATTGATAACCAAAGATCCCAGGGAAGTACCAGAGAGTGAGTCTCAAGACCAATACATGATGGTGCGAGATAAAGGAAAGAGGAAAAGGCCAGAGAAAGTTTGATTATTATAGCTCCCCTGGCACCAGCCATCATTTTGCTATCATTTTCTGTTCTTCTCAATACTACTTGCCCTTTTAACCTCTCTTTAGAACCAGTGAGATATTTTCTAATTATGGGGTCCTTATCACTGATGAACTTTCATTCATTAGAGGAAATACGTTTGACATCTTTAAAAAAAAATTATTTCAGTAGTTATGCCCTGCAGGCATGGGTTTTCTATGAAGACCAATATTAGTGCCAAAGAATAATCCTTCAGCTATTGATAAAGCAGTTGGGTCTTTCAAAAGCTCATGGTCTAACATCCTATGGACATCTAAGGGAAGGTGGTTAATCATGTCTCTATGCAGACATGTCAATCTTGAAATTCACCAGAGTCTCATCTATTGACAGTTCTCAGCACGTTTACACTTCTCTACTTCCTCCTCTTTTTCAGACTTGCAGCAACATAGATTTTTCTCTACTGGTTTTCCACACACAGAGAGATTATTCATTTTTCTCTGCTTGTGTTGATTCCTATTCTCATTTTATCTTTCCAAAAATGCTATAGGAAACACTGCTATTCATCACTAATGCTACAGGAGGGGGTTTCTTGGTTACTGCTTTAAAATTTATTATGCTGAATCTGTTTTCTTCATTTTCAGATAGCTCAAACTGTATCTCACTTAACTTTCTTCCCAAATCTACAGGTGGTCTGAGTGGATTGGAGCATTTCTCATGGACTTTGCTATGCTACCAACCTCCCTCCCCCCTCTATTTTATGTCCATCTCTGCTCCCTACCACCACCACCACCCATACTCAAAGGATCTGCTCAGTGCTTAGAAGTAAATTTAACTATTTACAGCCAAGAGTAGTGTGGTAGCATCAGCTGAGAATGTTAGCAGCTCTGCTTGTTCAAAATTGTGAGCAATCCTGGTTGGGTGCTCACACACACACACACACGTACACACACACGTTCATGCACACATGCACACACATCATGTATCCCATCTGAGTGTGTTCTCCATGAGTGTTTCCTGGTAATGTGCTCTATGAAGTATGTACTCTCTTTCACTGGTTATGAGGTAACCTATGGGATGGTGCACACCATGAGAATATCAGGTATCTTTTCTTGTCACTCCACTTAAGTCTTTTCTCTTGAATTAATTGTCTTGTCTTTTAGTGAAATCACACACATTGTTCAGGACTCATGAAATATAGTCATAAGTGGGTGCTAACCCCAAGTATCTTCATCCTAAAATACCTTTTCTGTGAGCTCTTGTAACAGGAAATGTATCAGATACTACACTAAAGACTTTCATTTTTCTTCCCTCTTTCTCATAGTCCCACTCATATAATTAGCAGGTAATTAAAGAGGGCTCCTTTAATTTGTGTTTGAGTATGTCTGAGGCATGTCTTGGACTCTTCCCAACATTTTTGCCCCCTTCTAACTCACCTGCACTAATAATGATGGTGATAGCTGAAATTTATATACTTTTATAAGCTTTAGTTCTATACATTTTTTACACGGTTTCTCTCCTTTAAACATTGCAATAACTTTATGTAGTTGTTATGAGTGTTATGATGCTTGTTTTATAGATGAGGAAACAGGTGCAAGGAGATGAAATGACCTGCTTCTATTCCCATGAGAACTAATTGTCAATGGTGGGATCTGAATTTAGATATCCCTGACTCCAAATCCAGCAATTTAGCCATTAAAAACAACTCTAATTCCCCCTTAAAAGTTATTTACATTTCTATAGAATAAAGTAAGATCTCCCTACAGACCACAATTCTCTGACCTCAAGAATTAGAAGAGTCTGGGACCATAAGCTGCATACACCCTTAACCATGCCAAAATTCCAGTCAGTATCAACAACATTAGTAGCAATGACGTTGTAGGGAGAAATTAGATAATATCCCTTTCTCTGTCCTTCCACTCACTCCCTGGATCCCTCTTTCCTCTTAGTTGGTCCCCTCTACTAACTGCGTACTCCCTCCATAAGAGTATCTCAAAGCTTGCCCATGTCCTTCTGTCCCTTTCTCATCACCCCCTTGCTACTACTGACCAGCCAAAGAAGAGTGGGAGAGCAAACTACAAAGTCAATTACACCATTCCAAATTATTAAAGTTGTTTGTGCCTCATCCTCTCATACTAGAATACATATGGAGTCAGAAGACTTAGTTCTGACTCCCAGTTTCGCTACTTATCTCTGTGACTTGGGCAAATAACTTCACTTCTCATTTATCTCTAAAATAAGGAAGTTGGACCACACGATATTCCAAATTCTAAAATGCTATGCTTTTCTCTTCTTCTACCCTTGAATCTACTTCATTAAAACTCAAGTGACTTCTCTTTCTTCATACTCTGTATGATTTTAATCTATGTAGCTCAGTTTCCTCATCTATAAAGGGAGCCATCTATTAGATGGCTCCTAAGTCCTTTACAACTCTATGACTTCTTACACTTATCTGGTCATGCTATTCCTTTCCTGCTTCTAGACTTTACCAAGAAGGGAATAAGAAATTATTTAGCTCCTATGATATGCCAAGCATTGTGTTATTATCTCATTTGATCCTTACAACAATCCAGTGAGGTAAGGGCCATTATTATCCATATTTCCAGTTGAGGGAACTAAAGAAGGCAGAGATTAAGTGACATTTAAAAACATAATCCTGAGAAGGTGCCCATATACTTCACCAGACTGTCTGAAGGGTCCAGTTATACAAAGGGGCATTAACTATAATATTAACTTTTTTCTGATTCTCTTTCTTCCATTTTCCCATCGTATTCTTTAGAACTATTTCGTGTATTTTAGAAAGGCTTCAAAAATCCCCAGGCTATTCATTGATTCTTTATTCATACTTACATAAATAACTAAAGTTCCCTGGGGTTAGCTGGGCTGTTCTTCCTGTGCCAAGACTGGCTTTTGCCTTAAATAATACTAAGTTATTCTTAAAAGTTTTCAGGAAATCAGATTTTACAACCCAGATCTTTTCAGATCCTTAAAAACTCATACTCATTATCTTTTTCCTCTAAAGTCTGATTCTGATGACTCTAGATGATCCGGAGGTGACCAGGATTCTCAAAAGCTATGTCAGTGAAGCACAAACCAGACAGGTCTTACCAAACTAGAAAAGCTTTGAGAATATGCTCCGAAATGGACTGTTTATATCTATCATCCAAGGACAGAAAAAGTTACCTTCAGAGATGCTCATCATTATAAAGTTGACCACTGCTTAATAAATTATTTTTGGTCACAGCAATTCATGAAGAGTCTCTACTAAGTCATGGAGGGGCTATGTTGGTGAAAGAAATAACCACACAGATTAAATCAGGATATTTAAATTTTTCAAGACTTTTTAGTCTTTAAGTACTTTAAAGTCTTTTTAAAGTCTTTAAATATTTTAAAGTATTTCAAGTCTTTTTCCCATTGCTCTTTATAGAATTTAATCCCACTGCTAGATATTCTTCATTAAAACAAAGACTTTTTGTTTACCTGGCATCACTGTGGGCATTTGCTTCCCAATGAGTGTTTCGTTGCATATCATTTTGTTTATAAATGTGTAGATACTAGGGCCAGGTCTTAACTTCTCATTTACAAATTTCAACCAGAGAGACTGAAGGCAGAGATAAAAGGAACCATAATGGAGAAAGAATATCGGATGACTAGAAGAATGGGGCTATCGCTGTGGCTGAAAAAGTTCATCATCCAATGGTCAACTTTCATAGAATCATAGAAGGAGAGCTGGATGGGACCTTAGAGGTCACTGAGACTGACTCTCAAATTCTACATATGAGAAAACTGAAGTTTCAAGAGATTAAATGACTTCCCCATGGTCACACAGCTAGGAAATATCAGAGGCAAGATTGGAATCAAAATTTTACTGACTCAAAGTCCATTTCTTTATCCATGATTATGCTACCTTGCCTACAGCTGCTGGAAGAGAGAATTCTTAGAGGAGAAAAGAGCAAAAGAAAGTATTGGATGAGTAGAAGTTGTTGATAGACAAAGGGCTAACTTAAAACTCCTTCACCTTCTGGGGGGTGGAGCCACAACACGCACTTTCTAGAGTGCAACCCTCAAGCCCAGCTTGTAAAAAAAAAAATGGCTCTAAACAAATTCTGGAGCTGCAGAACCCACAGAAGGATTGAGTGAAGCAAATCTCCAGCCCAAGACAGCCAGGAAGGTCACCAGGAAGTGTCTATCATGCCACCCAGAGGGCAGGGCTCAGTCCAGCATGGGCTGCACCTGTACCGGGGGGACCTGAGCAGACCTTGGAGGGGCTGAATCTCTCACACCTGTCAGGGTTTAAGGATTCAGGACCCCAAAACACTGAGGATAAACTGGAAGGTCAGTGGGAAAAGCCTGTGGGAGCAGTGCAAGAGAGTGGAGTGGTCCGGACCCAGCCCCAGGGTGCCTAAGGGGGGAGGGAGCAGAGAAACCCCCACAGCAGCCACAGCAGCAGCAGGGGCAACTGAAGCCACTGTTGCTGGAGCTCTAGGCCCACAGATTGTGGAGGGATCAAGTGGCTGACAGTACACCCCCCCCCCCCCTACTCCCACTGGAAGCAGAGAACTACCTTGACAAAGAACTCAAAAGTCAAGTAAATGGCTGGGAAATGAGAAAAAAAAAAAACAGAAAAAAATCAGACTATGGAATCTTACTTTGTGACAAGGAAGACCAAAGAATGCAAACAGAACAAAGCAAAGTCAAAGCTCCTCCATCCAAAGCCTCCAAGACAAACATGAATTGGTCTCAGGCCATGAAAGAGCTCAAAAAGGATTTTGAAAATCAAGTAAGAGAAGTAGAGCAACAATTGGAAAGAAAAATGACAGGGATGCAAGAAAATCATGAAAAATGAGTCAACTGTTTGCTAAAGGAGACTCCAAAAATGCTGAAGAAAATAACACTTTAAAAAATAGACTAACCCAAATGGCAAAAGAGATCCAAAAAGCCAATGAATGCCCTAAAAAGCAGAATTGACCAGATGGAAAAGGAGGTTCAAAAGCTCACTGAAGAAAATAATTCCTTAAAGATTAGAATGGAGCAGATGGAAGCTAATGACTTTATGAAAAATCAAGAAATTATATAACAAAACCAAAGCAATGAAAAATATCAGACAATGTGAAATATCTCATTGGAAAAACAACTGACCTGGAAAATAGATCCAGGAGAGACAATTTAAAAATTATGGGACTACCTGAAAGCCATGATCAAAAAGAAAAGAGCCTAGACATCATCTTTCTTGAAATTATCAAGGAAAACTGCCCTGATATTCTAGAACTGGAGGGTAAAATAAATATTGAAAGAATCCATTGATCACCTCCTGAAAGAGATCCCAAAAGAAAAATTCCTAGGAATACTGTAGCCAAATTTCAGAGTTCCCAGGTCAAGGAGAAAATACTGTAAACAGCCAGAAAGAAACAATTCGAGTATTGTGGAAACACAATCAGCATAACACAAGATCTAGCAGTTTCTATACTAAGGAAATGAAGGGCTTGGAATATGATACTCCACAAGTCAAAGGAGCTAGGATTAAAATCAAGAATAACTTACCCAGCAAAACTGAGTATAATACTTCAGGGGAAAAAATGGTCATTCACAAAATAGAGGACTTTCAATCATTCTTGATGAAAAGACCAGAGCTAAATAGAAAATTTGACTTTCAAACACAAGAATCAAGAGAAGCATGAAAAGATAAGCAGGAAAGAGAAATCATAAGGGACTTTCTAAAGTTGAACTGTTTACATTCCTACATGGAAAGATATTACAAATAATAATAGTGTTACAAATATTAATTTGTAACTCGAGACTTTTCTCAGTATTTGGGTAGTTGGAGGGATTATATACATATAGACAGAGGGCACAGGTTGAGTTGAATAGGAAAGGATGATATCTAAAAAAATAAAATTAAGGGGTGAGAGGAATATATTGGGAGGAGAAGGGGAGAAATGGAATGGGGCAAATTATCTCTCATAAAAGAGTCAAGAAAAGACTTCTTCAATGGAGGGTAAAGGGGGGAATTGAGAGGAAAAAGTAAAGCTTACTCTCATCACATTTGGCTTAAGGAGGGAATAACATGTACACTCAATTTGGTATGAAAATCTATCTTACACTACAGGAAAGTAGGAGAGAAGGAGATAAATGGGGTGGGGGATGATAGAAAAGAGGGCAAATGGGAGGAGAGGGTGATTAGAAGTAAACAGTTTTGGGAAGGGACAAGGTCAAAAGAGATAATAGAATAAATAGGGGGCAGGATAGAATGGAGGGAAATATAGTTAGTCTTTCACAACATGACTTTTATGGAAGTCTTTTGCCTAACTACACATGTGTAACCTATATAGAATTGCTTGCCTTCTCAATGGGGATGGGCGGGGAGGGAGGAAGGGAGAGAAGTTGGAACTCAAAGTTTTAAAAATGTATGTTAAAAATTGTTTTTACATGCAACTGGGAAATAAGAAATACAGGTTATGGGGTATAGAAATCTATCTTGCCCTACAAGAAATTAGAAGAGATAAGGATAAGGGAAGGGAGGGGTATGATAGAAGGGAGGGCAGGTTGGGATTAGGGGTAATCAGAATGCATGGTGTCTTGGGGTGGGGAGTAGGGAGAGATGGAGAGAAAATTTGGAACTCAAAATCTTGTGGAAATGAATGTTGAAAACTAAAAATAAATAAATTTTTAAAAACCAGCAAGATAAAAAAAATTCCTTCACCTTCTGTCTAAAATGACAGGTATCTCACATAGAGACAAGTATCAAATTCCCAACAGTAACAGAAACTTGTCCCTCTCATTTTGCCACTTTACTAATGCTCCTGCTTTCTATCCTAGTAAGAATGAACCTTCACTATATGCATTACAGGTTTAAGCAGTTTCTATAACCAGATAATATAGATCTTCATGTATCAGATTAGAAAAAGAGCATTTTTTTTATCATGGTCTATATATATGCATGTAAGTGTTCTATTTTTGTTTAAATTGCAAAGTAAAAGATTTCCCTCTTTATTATGATTTTTCAGGAAGCCTCTCTACAATATCTGTACTAGTAATAATTAATACTTGTGAACTTACCACTGAGCAAGGTACACTGACTTCATCCCATGTCTAAGACTCCCTATTTAATTAGAGCAATCTTACAGTAGATATTTAAACTTTCATTTTTCCACACATCCTTGAACTACTACCACCACCCTAAGACTCCTTACAGGTATTTTTTCCTTTGATTTAAGGGATTAGAAATTTTGTTTCCTATTCTGTCTGTCATAACTTCTTGTCATCTTTGCAATGTCAGCAACTTTCCTTTGGGATAGTCAGGTCTTCCTTGGAAGGAAGGGAAGGGATTAGGAGAAAGAAAATGACTGAAACATCAACGCAAAAACTAAAGTAGAACCTATTTCCAAAGCTGCCTATTCAAACTCTACATTAAGTGCCAAGGGAAAGTAAGAGAATTATGGAAAGTCATGCAGGGGCTTACAAAACACCTTACCTTAGTAGAACTGGGAACACAATGTTGAATATGTAGCATCTGGCACTTGGCCCATAGCCCTCATTATTTTACAATTACTCCATGATGTCAAGCATCAGTGTTGGCACTGAGAGTCTCCATGGAGCTGGCTAGTATGTAAAGGTTCACTTATGCTTCTACCAAACTAAAAGCTAAGAGAACCCAGTTCTCATTTAACACAGCATGGTATGAGTGTGTGTGTGTGTGTGTGTGTGTGTGTGTGTATTTCTAACTAGCCAGCAACAAAGCCACAAGAAAGAATTATATGGGTACTTACTATTTATAACTCATGGCCACATCCACGAAATACTTTCTTCTCTGTCGATAGACATTGTCTTTAAATCCCTAAAGCAAAGAAAGAGATTCATTTATTTAACAATGTACAAGAAAATTAGCTATAGGAAGACTAACAGGAAACAGTCAAAGTGTTACATAAGGAGTGATCAATTCAAATTTCAACATTGTGTTTTGATGGCTACCATTGACTCAGAAAAGGCAAAACTGAACTTCTAGTAAAATATCTGCAATTTGGACTCTGCCAATTTAGAAAACATGTTCAATCAAGTTGAAGTTGACTTCTCCACAATCTATAAAGAATGATTTAACTGAGTAACCAATCATGAATTCAGAAAGCTAATGATGCAGCAGGCCTCCTGCCTCCTGCCTCCTGACAGAGAGGTGATTGATGGAGTACCAGAAGTGTCAGACCAGAGGACTGCAGGACAAAGGCAGCCTCCAAGACTTTCCAGTGAAACTCAAACCAGATTAAAATGTAATTGGGACAGGTTTAAATAATAATACACAAATAAAATACATTTAAAAATAAATAAAAATACAACATAGATAATGGTAATATATAGTTTTCTAAGTCAATATATAGTGTGCAGGGATTCTTTTCTATTTTGGTTTGACACCACCATACTAGAAGAGAAGTAGGAAACATAGAAAGAGAGATTTTCAGACATGGCCAATATGTTGAAATATAACGCTTGATTTGACATATTTGTTACAATTGAGAGCTTCTGCTTGGGGAAGGGAGTTAGTGAGCAGTGATTAAGATGCAAAAAAAAATCACCAGGGGGGGCGGAGCCAAGATGGCGGAGTAGAAAGACGCACATACACATAGCTCCAAACCCACAACTCACAAAACGGCTAGAGGGGACCAACCCACCGTGAATTCTGCACCCAGAGGCCACGGAATATTGGAGTGAGGGAGATTTCTGTTCTGGAGAGACCTGCAAACCTCTCGCGGGGGGGTCCTTCGCGCTGCGGACTGGGCGCCGGGACTGGGAGCTGAGTAAAGCCCTGCAGCGGCCGCGATACCGTGAGGAAAAGATCCGAGCAGGCTTCGGGGACAGGACCTCCAGTGGCCACGCGGGTCCCTCCACCCACAGAGGGACCTGCAAACCTCTCACAAAAGGTCCGTCGCACTGCGGACGCGGAGCCCAGCCCGGACCTGCGGTGGCCACGACTCCAAGAGGTACAGATTCGAGCAGGCTTCAGGGACGGGATATCCAGCAGCGGCACAAGCTCCCCACTCACAGGTGACGAGGGTCGGTGAGAGAGTCTCTTTGGAGGGTCGAGAGGGGAGTGGGGTGCCCCCATGGCTCAGGCCCCCCCGGGAGATAGAAGCTGAGAGGCGGCTGCAGACAGGGGCTCCCCAAGCGGGCGGGAGCCTGGATCCATTGTGGAAGGTCTGTGCATAAACCCCCTGAGGGAACAGAGCCTGAGAGGCGGCCCTGCCCTGACCTGACCACCTGAACTTAATTCTCACACTGAATAGCAGCCCTGCCCCCGCCAAAAGCCCTAAGGCTGGAAGCAGCATTTGAATCTCAGTCCCCAAACGCTGGCTGGGAGGACCAGGAGGCAAGGTGGGTGTGAGGAGAATATTCAGAGGTCAAGCCACTGGCTGGGGAGAATGCCCAGAAAAGGGAAAAGAAATAAAACTATTGAAGGGTACTTTCTTGGAGAAAAGACACTTCCTCCCTTCCTTTTTGATGAGGAAGAACAATGCTTACCATCAGGCAAAGACACAGAAATCAAGGATTCTGTGTCCCAGCCCACCCAATGGGCTCAGGCCATGGAAGAGCTCAAAAAGAATTTTGAAAATCAAGTTAGAGAGGTGGAGGAAAAACTAGGAAGAGAAATGAGAGGGATGAAAGAGAGGCATGAAAAGCAGATCAGCTCCCTGCTAAAGGAGAACCAAAAAAATGTTGAAGAAATTAACACCTTGAAAACTAGCCTAACTCAATTGGCAAAAGAGGTTCAAAAGGCCAATGAGGAGAAGAATGCTTTCAAAAGCAGAATTAGCCAAATGGAAAAGGAGATGCAAAAGCTCACTGAAGAAAATAGATCTTTCAAAACTGGAATGGCACGGATGGACGCTAAGGACTTTATGAGAAAGACAGATATCACAGAACATAGCGTGAAGATGTGAAATATCTTATTGGAAAAACAACTGACCTGGAAAATAGAATCAGGAGAGAAAATGTAAAAATTCTGGGACTACCTGAAAACCATGATCAAAAGAAGAGCCTAGACATCATCTTCCATGAAATTATCAAAGAAAACTGCCCTGAGATTCTAGAACCAGAGGGCAAAATAAATATTCAAGGAATCCGCAGAACGCCGCATGAAAGAGATCCAAAAAGAGAAACTCCTAGGAACATTGTGGCCAAATTCCAGAATTCCCAGGTGAAAGAGAAAATATTGCAAGCAGCTAGAAAGAAACAATTCAAGTATTGTGGAAATACAATCAGGATAACACAAGATCTAGCACCCTCTACATTAAGGGATTGAAGGGCATGGAATAGGATATTCCAGAAGTCAAAGGAACTAGGACTAAAACCAAGAATCACCTACCCAGCAAAACTGAGTATAATACTTCAGGAGAAAAAATGGTCTTTCAATGAAATAGAGGATTTTCAAATTTTCTTGATGAAAAGACCAGAGCTGAAAAGAAAATTTGACTTTCTAACACAAGAATGAAGAGAACCATGAAAAGGTGAACAGCAAAGAGAAGTCATAAGGGACTTACTAAAGTTGAACTGTTTACATTCCTACATGGAAAGACAATATTTGTAACTCTTGAAGCATTTCAGTATCTGGGCACTGGGTGGGAGTACACACACACACATGCACACACGCACACATACATAGAGACAGTGCACAGAGGGAACTGAAGAGGATGGGATCATATCTCAAAAAAAAAAATGAAATCAAGCAGTGAGAGAGAAATATTGGGAGGAGAAAGGGAGAAGTTGAATGGGGCAAATTATCTCTCATAAAAGAGGCAAGCAAAAGACTTATTAGTGGAGGGATAAAGAGGGGAGGAAAGAGAAAAACATGAGGTCTACTCTCATCACATTCCACCAAAGGAAAGAATAAAATGCACACTCATTTTGATAGGAAAACCTATCTCATAATACAGGAGAGTGGGGGACAGGGGCACAAGCAGGGTGGGGGGGAGGATGAAGGGGAGGGCATGGGGAGGAGAATGCAATCCGAGGTCGACACTCATGAGGAGGGAAAGGATCATAAGAGAATAGAAGTAATGGGGGACAGGATAGGATGGAGGGAAATATAGTTAGTCCTATACAATACAACTAGTATGGAAATCATTTGCAAAACTACACAGATTTGGCCTATATTGAATTGCTTGTCTTCCAAGGGGAAGGGGTGGAGAGGGAGGGAGCTAAAGAAGTTGGAACTCAAAGTGTTAGGATCAAATGTAATGTTCTTACCACTGGGAAATAAGAAATACAGGTTAAGGGGTCAAGAAAGCTATCTGGCCCTACAGGACAAAAGAGAAGATGGAGACAAGGGCAGGGAGGGAGGATAGAGCGGAGAGCAGATTGGTCACAGGGGCAATTAGAATGCTTGGGACTGGGGGGGAGAGGGGATAAAAGGGGAGAAAATTTGTAACCCAAAATTTTGTGAAAATAAATGTTAAAAAAAAAAGAAAAAAAATCACCAATAAAATATTTTAAATATACGGAAGAAGAAAAAAGGAATCTCAAAAGGGATAACAAATAGGTTGTCTTAGTTACTCTATTGCTAAATTTAACACACTTAAAAAATTACAACAAAAGTTCGTAGCTGTATGTACAATTGTCTTCTTTGTTCTTTGTGAAATGAAATATTTACGTTTGCTGATTAATCTCATAATAAAAAGTACATTTAATTTTTTCAAGTAGCTTATCTCAGTATATCAGTGATGAAAACAAGATTTCAAGAGAGGAATAATGCTTAAACTATTTAAAAAGAACTCTTTTCAAGAACCTTCCAAGCTTTGGAAGCTTGATTTACAAATAATTGAGGTGCCTATTATAAACTATTTTTATCTCTTCATAAAATAGGTCCCTTCAAGACGTCTTTGGGCAATCATTAGCTTCATTTCAGTTACTTTTGTGTGCCTGAAAGTAACAAGATTGTTATTTCTTTTTTTAAAGAAGTTTTTAAGTCACTCATTTCCCCCCAATTAGTCAAAATGGAAATTTCACTATATTAAATGATCACTTCTACAGATTCCAACCATAATTTATATCTTTCCTGTCTTTAAGTCTTAGAGAATGTGAAAGCCTTATGCTTTCTGTCTCTTTGGTGGAAATGAGTAGGTTTCTGTTTTTATTAAATGGACATGTTTGCACACGTGGACTTTTTTTTTTTAAAAAATCTAGACTTAGAGAAGTCACCACTTCACCTGGAAGGAGTTCTTTTAAACTTCGGCAAGAAGAGACCCCCTGAGAGGAGGACTCTCTCCTCTCTGTGACTGTCTCTGTTTTCCTTCTCTTTAGATGTTCTCAGGCACTTACAAAAAAGAGAATTGTTTCTTCACGCTATGAGCAAAGTACAAGCAATTTTTTTCCTCTCCTCCATATTCCAGACACCTAGAGTGATATTATGGAAGCTTCTACAAAACCCTGAAAATGGAGTCAGAGGAAGGACTGCTGTTGTAAGTAATGTATCTCCCCAGGAGTTTGAACTAAGTGGAGGGAATAATTTCAAGAGGAAACAAGACAGTGGGAAGATGTCTACAAGCCTAAATAGACTTGGACTGACTCTGCTGTCAAACCTCACAAATTCCCTAGAAAATGTCCAGTTGACTTTGGTTAATTTTCAAAAAAAAGAAAGAAGAAAACCAAACTACCAGTATGAAAACAATGAATTCACCACCAATGAAGAGAAAATTAAAGCAATAATTAGGAGCTATTTTGTCCAACTGTATACCAATAAATCTGACAATCTAAGGCAAATGGATGAATATTTACAAAAATATAAATTGCCCAGATTAACAAAAGAGGAAATAAAATACTTAACCCCAATTTAGAAAAAGAAATTGAGGACTTCCAGGAGCCAAGATGGTGGAAGTAAGCAGTATGTCACTCTCACTCTCCCTTAATGACCAAGAAAACTACAGAAACTACTACCCCAGGAAAAATCTTGGAACAGTGGAGCCAGTAGAAAGACAGGGTACAGCAGGTTTTTAGCTCATGAGACTAGGGGAATTAACAGAAAAGGTCACTTTTGCTGTGGCAGAAGGGGACCAGTGCAAGACTGGAGGCATCCCTGAAAGCCAATGGCAAGCCCCACCCCAGAAAACCAAAGGGAGATCCTAAGCCTCAGGGTGGTGGAGCCAGTAAGCAGTGGCACCAGCAAGCCTCCCCCCATCCCCTTTCGTGAAGACGGGGGAACTGGAAGACACCACTGCTGAGAACCACCACTTATGTGGTGGATGAGTGTCCACCAGCTGCTGAATCTATCACTGCTCTAGCACAGCTCTAGGTGAGGAGGCGACCTCCAGCAGCCAATTCACTACCAACCCCACACATCAATCCATGAGCTTCACTGTAACCCAGGGGAAATGCAGTAAAACCCCATGTGGCATCTTCACACACTAGCCAACACCAGCAACTCTAGCTCAACACCAGCAACTCTAGCTCAACACCAAGACTGTAGTCTCTACAACCTCCAGCTCCAGAACCTGACACCTCAGCACACAAAGTCAATAACCACACCCCTATCCCCCAGCACAAGAAGTATGGCTCAGTGCCACCTGTGTTCCAGAAGCAGAGATCAACTTTAAAAGTCAGGAAAAAGGCAAGCATAATAAACAAGAAGCAACATAGAAAATCAAAGATCACAGATTCTTTTCATGGGGACAGAGATCAAAACACAAATTTAGAAAGGAATAGCATTGTCACTACACCCACATCTGAAACTTCAAAGGTGAATATGAGCTGGTTTCAAGCCCTAAAAGCCTTCTTGGAAAAGGTCAAGAAGAATTTTAAAAGTCAAATTAGAGAGGAAGAAGAAAAATTGAATAATTCTTTTAAAAACACAATTGCCAAAAGGGGGGGGGGGGGGGAAGTACATTGAAGAAAACTCCTTAAAAAGTAGAATTGGCCAGATGGAAAAGGAGTTACAAAAGCTACCTGAAGAAAAGAATTTGTTAAAAGTTAGAATTGGGCAAGTGGAAGCTAATGACTCTATGAAACATCAAGAATCAGTCAAATAAAATTTTTTTAAAAAAAAGAAGAAAACATAAAATATCTCATTGGAAAAAGAAATTCAATAAGCCATCAATTAAATCTCTAGGAAAAAAATCTCCAGGGCCAGATGGATTTACAAGTGAATTCCCCCAAACATTTAAAGAACAATTAATTCCAATACTATATAAACCATTTTTAAAAATAGGCAAAGAAGGAGTCCTACCAAATTCCTTTTATGACTCAAATATGGCATTGACAGCTAAGCCAAGAAGAGTCAAAACCAAGAAAGAGAATTATAGACCAATTTCCCTAATAATATTGATGCAAAATTTTTAAATAAAATATTTTCCAAGATTATAGCAATTTATCACCAGGATAATACACTATTACCAGATGGGATTTATATCAGGAATGCAGGGCTGGTTCAATATTAGGAAAAAACTATTAGCATAACTGGCCACATCAATAACAAAACTAACAGAAATCATATGATTATCTCAACAGATGCAGAAAAAGTTTTTCTGTTTGGTACACCCAAAGATTCCAGCTTCTGAGATCAAAAACTCACTCTGACAAAAACTGCTAGGAAAACTGGAAAACAGTAGGGCAGAAACTAGGCATAAAACAACATCTCACACCCTATACTAAGATAAGTTCAAAATGAATACATGATTTAGACATAAGGGATGATACCATAAGCAAATTAGGAGAGCAAGGAGTAGTTTACCTGTCAGATCTACAGAGAAGTGAAGAATTTAGAACCAAACAAGAGATAGAGAATGTTGTGAAATGCAACGGATAAGTTTGGTTACATTAAATTAAAAAGGTTTTGCACAAACAAACCAACACAACCAAGATTGAAAGGAAAGCAGAAAGATGGGAAACAATTTTTACAGCCAATGTTTCTGACAAAAGCCTCATTTTTCAATTATGTAGAGAAGTGGATCAAATTTATAAGAATACAAGTCATTCTCCAACTGATAAATGGTCAAAGGATATGAGCAGGCAATTTTCAGATGAAGAAATTAAAGCTATCAATAGTTATATAAAAATGCTCTAAATCAATATGATTAGACAAAAATGCAAATAAAACAATTCTAAGGCACTACCTCTCACACCTATCAGATTGGCTGTGACAGAAAAAGAAAATAATAAATGTTAGAGATGTGGGAAAATTGGAACACTAATGCATTGTTGGTAGAACTATAAACTGATCCAACCATTCTAGAGAGCAATTTGGAACTATGTCCAAAGGCAACCAAACTGCAAACCCTTTGATTCAGCAATAACACTGCTAGGTCTATATCCCAAAGATATCACAAAAATGGGAATAGGTCCCACATGTACAAAAATATTTATAGCAACTCTTGTTGTGGTGGCCAAGAGTTGGAAATTGAGGGAATGCCCATCAATTGGGGAATGGTTGAACAAGTTCTGGTACATGAATGTAATAGAATACTATTGTTCTATAAGAAATTATGAGCAGACAGATTTCAGAAAAAATCTATAAAAATTTACATAAACTAATGCTGGGTGAAGTGAGCAGAACTAGGTGAACATTGTACACAGTAACAGCCACATTGTACGATGATCATCTATGATAGGCTTAACTCTTCTCAGTAACACAACAATCTAAGACTACTCCAAAAGACTCATAAAGGAAAATGCCATCACCATCCAGAGAAAAAACTGTGGAGCCTGAATGCAGATTGAAGCAGACTATTTTCACTTTTTTTGTTGGTTTTTTTTTCCTTCCTGTGGTTTTTTCCATTTGTTCTAATTCTTCTTTTACAACATGACTAATGTGGGAATATGTTTAACATGAATGTACATAACCTATATCAGATTGCTTGCTGTCTTGGGGAGGGGGAATGGAAGGGAGGGAGGGAGAAAAATTTGGAACCCAAAATCTTACCAAAATGAACATTGAAAACTATCTTTACATGTAATTGCAAAAAAATAAAATGCTATCAAGTGCAAAAATTAAAAAGAAAAAACGGAATAGCCAGTTGACCTCAGGGAATTGATCTGAAGGTCTGAAATCTTCACAAAATGCACTTGGTAAGAAACTGGAGGAATACACATCCCATGGCCTTCCTTTTTCAAGATGATCATAACAGTTAAAAGAGAGTGTCTTGTTTACATGGTGACCACAATAATGCAAAGGCATGCAAATGTGAAGGACATTGGAACTCTGGTCAATGCAGAGACCAATCTTATCTTCAGAGGCCTGGCAGTAAAGTACACAACCATTCCATTGGCAGAAAGATGGGTTGCTAGAGATATAGAAAAAGGCATACTTTGTCAGACATGAGCAGTGTATAATGTTGCATTGTTTAACGGTCCTTTGTAGCCAGGGAATGTTGTATAGGAGGAAAGATGGAAGTCTTTGGGAAGAAATAGTAATTTTTTAAAAAAAGCAGAAGGAAAATGAAAAATTCATTCTTAAGGTACTACTTTGTAAACATCCAGAGAAACAATGCAAATAAAGGAAGCAGTGGGTTAAGATTTGGAGATGCAAGATGAGACACGTTTTTGGACATGGCTGATGTGGGAATTTATTTTGCTTGGCTAGCCATATTTGTGATAAGGGCTTTATTTTATTGGAGGTTTTTTCCTCCCAAAGTAGTGTGGTGGAGGTGGAAGGGAGAAAAATAAATATTTGTTCAATAGAATATTTTAATTAAAAAATAATAATAAGCACAGGTCTACCCTTCACTACAGAAGAGTCAGAAGTTATGAGCTTTTCAAAACTCATGGATACAGTCAAGGTCACTCAGAGAGTAAAGCTGAAACCGTCCTTTGAGCCACTTGAATTTTTCAAAGTGACAAATGTCATGGCAAAAGAAACAGGATCCTGGCCATGGATTACTCCACATCTGCTCCTCTTCTCTGAGGTGAGACCCTCTCCTATGGGCATCCCACTCCTATCGGTTTTCCAGAGAAATCTTGTGTACTCATTGAAAGCATGCACTTGCATCATCCCAGAGTAGCTGAAAGAATTGAATGGCTACCATTCCTCATTACCCAAGTGCGGTAATTATCCAAAGGCTTCCTCCTAGCTCCACTGATCCAGACTATGTGGTAACATGAGCTAGCTTAAAACTAGGGAAAGAATCCATTGAGCAAATATCTATATCATCATTTAGAGAAAGAGCATTCTTCAGCCATCTAGCCTAAGCTGGGCTACCTTTGGTCATGGTGTCATATTTTGTCACTATCCCTCCAAACAGAACACCCAGAAGGGACAACAATGTCTACCTAGTACCCTCAACTGAAAATTGACACTACTGTTTTATTAAATACTGGCTCAAATGTTGCTGCTGTTTGTCCTTGGTTCTTGAAGAGGACCATGACATCAGGGAAGTGATTCCATCACAGGCAAGTGAATTGGATTTAAGGGTTGTCCAAAGTCACCGGCCTGACTTTCACCTCTCCCTCTGGGTCAGAGGGATCAGGACAACTGGAGATGACTCAGGATGCTGTGGGGGACCTTGGTCTTTTCAAGCTAAGGTGTTAAACAGGTCTCAGTTGAATTGAGGCAGTTCCCATTCAGTGACTAAGGCTTATTAAGAAATGAGGCAAAGAAATCTCTTTAAAAAGGGTGGGAGGAAGGCCCTCAGGGTTTCTGGATAAAACAGAGACAAGTATTATTTACATTCATCCTGAGCCAATCAGGGCCCAAACCATGACCTGGGACCTATTGTTGGTCAATCAATGAGAGCTAGAGTGATTTGAGGTTAAGGCTAGTCTTTAAAAGAAAAAACAAAACAAATAAAAACCCTCTTACAGTGGTCTAGGAAGCATAAAGTGGTGGGAAGAACACAGAATTTGCCATCAGAAAACCTGTTTATCATTAAAACCTTAGAATTCTTCACCTCTCTAGGAGTCAATTTCCTCATCTATAAATATGAAGGCATTGGACAATTGGTAACATTCATTTATCCCGTTAGAGTCTACAAAGTGCCGTATGTATAATGATGCATATATGTAATTTATGCTAACTATACATTTTTATTAACATATTTATAATTCATGTAATTAGATTACATATATAATTTCATTTTATCTTTCTAACAACTCTTATAGGAAGATACAATTATTTCCCTCATTTTATAAATTAAGAAATTGAGGCTAAGAGAGGTTAGATGACTTATCCAGGATGACATAGCTAGTAAGTGTCTGCAGCAGGATTTTTGAACTTAGATTTTCCTGACTAGAAGTCTAAAGTTCTATCTGCAATAAGTCAGAGAGGTGGCACAACGGACAGAGGGCTGGACATGAAGTCAGGAAGACTGAATTTCAAATCCATCCTCAGAGACTTACTAGCTGTGTGACCCTGGGCAAGTCACTTAACTTTGGTCTGATTTAACTTCTGTTTCCTCATCTATAAAATAGGGATAATAACAACATCCACCTCCCAGGGCTGTTGCAAGACTAAAAGGAGATAATATGTGTAAAGCACGCTATGATGATGATGAAGATGATGATACCTAACTGCCTCTGGAAGTCTCTTATAGATGATCTCTGAGTCATCTATGACTTTAACTCCCTAATCCTTTGATTCTAAACCCTATCCAATAAGGCTTATCTCCCTAAATCTCACATTCTAAGTCTCTTCTGTAGTCAGCTGATTTCCCTTTAAGGACATCAAAGCAAGGTGTCCTGGGGACCCTAATCTCGATCGGCTTTGGGTTTGTCCATGCACAGAAAAAAATACCATTTCCTTTCCCTTACTCACTAAATAATAATGCACCAAAATTAAATTTTGAAAAATGAACATGTGGTTTATCTGTAAAATAAATGTGAGGTCAAAAAAAAAACTAACACCAGAACACGTGATTGAGGTGGGGAATTGCTAACTACTTGCAATTATTTCTAGTGGTTGCACATCAAATAAGAGAAGGCCTCTCAAGGTGGATATAATTAGGAGTAATGGGATGAAATTAAGTGAAGAGGAATTTAGGCTGAATAACAAAATAAAATTTCTTCACAGCAAGGTCAGTGATGTTATAGTCATTTGGGGGAAATGGCTGACCCCCTGCTATGGGCGGAATAATTTTCAAACTAGCCTAAGTGGAGCATTTGGGAATTTAAGGTTGGAAAAAATTCCTTCATTGCCCGAGAAATGGGCAAGGTGAGGCAATAGATCACTTTCAGTTCTGGGATTAAGTGCCCATGCTCTCCAAGAAGCTTTCCAGTTGTTTTATTAGCAAGTCTTTTCAATACCCCCATTGAGGTCCATCAGGATCTTAATTTCCACTTTGTACATAAAAAGGGGGGAAACTAGATAGTGCAGTAGACAGAGCACCAGAACTGGAGTGAGTAAGACCCTAGAATTTAAATCCAGTCTCAGACATTTAATAGCTGTGTGACCCTGGGCAAATCACTTCACCCTGTTTGCCTCAGTTTCCTCATCTGTAAAATGATCTGGAGAAAGAAATGGCAAGCCACTCCAATCTTTGCCTAGAAAACCCCAAACAGGATCACAAATAGTCATACATGACTGAAATAACTGAACAATATTTAAAAAAAAAAAACTAGGCTCACAAGGTGAAAGGTCTTACATAAGATCACCCAGAAAATTAATAGCCTATCTTTGCACTGCCTTAGAATAGGTACCATTTAAGCAAGAATAACAGTTCACATTTCTATAGAATTACTGGGTTAAAAGTTGGAAGGGACCTAAAATAACATGTTTGTTGCATGGGATCATACTTAGAACTGGAAAGTACTTTAAGGATCATGTAGCCAAGTCTTTCCTTTTACCAATCAGGAAACTGAAGCACCAAGAAATTAAGTCACTTGCCTATGATCATACAAGAAATGAGCAAGAGGCAGGATTTGAAGTCTGGTTTGGTGACTTCAAATTCAGCACTTTTCACTGTTCCCTGCTTCTTTCTTAGGCTAATCTTTCCCCAGACTTGGGCTCAGGTAACCTCAGTTTAAATCCCTGCCTTACAGATGAAGAAAGTGAGACTCAGAGACCTTAAGTGATTTGTTCAATCATTTTAGTCATGTCCAACTATTTGGAACTGCTTTTGGGGTTTTCTCAACAAAAGACTGAAGTGGTTCAGCATTTCCTTCTCCAGCTCATAGATGAGGAAACTGAGGCAAACAGGGTGAAGTGACTGACCCAGGGTCATACAGCTAGTAAGTGTCTGAAACTGGATTTGAACTCAGGAAGAAGAGTCTTCCTGACACCAGACCCAATTATGCCACCTGGCTACCTCATTTTTGATCTACTTGAAACTGAGAGGATAGACTGAGTTTTTCTACTGCATTTGTCCCTTAGTGCAGTGTAGCCATAGCCACACTGGCTGATTTCTGGATTCCAAGGTTTTCACAGAAGGACCAACTTGTATCAAACGTCAACTATAAAGCTCAGTTCAACAACGAACATTTCAAATTAGTTACTCAACTTTTACTCTTTCATCTTCCTGTTTGACTTATGTGTTTCTGGTTCCAGCCTTTGTGTCCCAGAAAAATAGACAATAAATGACCAACCAAGTTTCCAGAGACCCATGATGAAACATGCTACTATCTCCTCACAGAGAGACGATGGTTTGAAGACCATCACCTCACAGTGAGTCATACGGTTTGGACCACAGTCAATGTGAGAATTTGCTTTGCTTGACTATGATTATGTTTTAAAGAGTTTTATTTTTCTTTTTTTTCCCAATTGGGTGGAATGACAGAGAAAATAAATGTTTTTAATCGCAAAAAAACAAAATTAAATTTTAAAAAGATGTTTGTATGTGAATTGATGGGTTCCTTCCCCCAGACTACTACTATAGACTTCTCCTGGACTTGAAATAGGCATCCAAGTCCCATGTTAAAAAAAAAATACTGAGGAAGAAATGCAAAGAAAATAGTGGAAAATCATTATCAAAGTTCCATATTACTTTAAAGACAATATTTGTTTAGGTAGAATAGGAAGAGTGGGAGAGAATAGATTAGCCTGTTCTATCACAGTCCCTGTTCTAAAAATTTTTGCATTTCCATTGAAACTAAAGCCTACATTATTGTATGCTTAGCTAATTTTTGACCAGAAAAAAATGTCAGAGTATCATTCTTTCAGTATGTCTCCATAGAACAAGAGCTCTTAGTCATTTTCTGTTTCATGAACCCTTTTGGAAATCTGGTGAAGCCTAAAGATCTCTTCTTAGAATCATTTTTATATGTATAAGATAAGAAGTAAAGGAAACTAATTATATTGAAATAGTTATCAAAATTTTTTTAATAAGTTCACATCTCCCCCTTCCCCTAGTTAAGAATCCTTGCCACAGGACAATGATGAGCCCTCTTCAGCAGTCCCACAGTGAAATTCAATTTGGCTAATTATTATTCAAAGACCACCCTCTGTGACTAAATAAGTTGGTTTAGAAATATCTTTCTACAGTACATTTCAGGAATTTTGGAACTACCACTTCCCATATCCAATCCTTTAAAAATAAATGAAACATTATGTCTAAATAAATATGAAAATGTCATCCCTCAGTCAGAACTTCTTAATCCTGGGGGTCCATGACTTTGGTGTGGTTGTGTGAAGATAGGCATATAGATAGATAGATACATGAATATGTGGGTGGATGGATGGATGGATGGATGGATGGATGGATGGATGGATGGATGGATGGATAGATGGATGGATGGATAAACAGGTAGACTGATAGGTGGATAAATGGATAGATAATTGTATTTCTATATGATCCTATACATTTCATTTTATGCAATTTAAAATATTTCTGAGGAAGTATCCATAGGCTTCATCAGACTGCCAAAGGGGTTCATGGCACAAAAAAAATGTTAAGACCCCCCCTGATCTGTCCTCACTATGGCAGATTGGGACATATTTTAGTCTGAAGAGCTGTTCTCATTGACTTGACATACGTATCAATATAGCATTACCCCACAATAAAATCTAAACACAGAATATTGTCACTAGGATTTTCCTTGTTACTTACTGGGTGATCTGCATCCAGCTCTGAGCCATACATGAGAACTCGGTGAGAACATTTGTCTAGTTCAGTGATCTTCCGGGGAAACCACAATACATCCTCTAGGTCTGTTAGAAACAGTGTAAGGTCAAAAATATTAGCTTATTCTTCCTATGCAATGTTGACTAGAGAGTAAAAACAAGAGATACAAAAGTGGCCTTGCCTTCCTCCTCTGTCCAAATATTCTCTGGTGGATTCAGGGTCACAATGGTGGTTTGAAATTTCAGCAACTGAATGAGTTCATTAAATTCCTTCTTACTGCAGTCACAGTCCACGAAGATTTCTACCTCAGAATTTCTTTGCCTGGATTTTCTAGACTCAATGTGGACCATGTTCACATGCTTTTCCTAGGGAAAGATGACCAAATGGACTTTTTTAGAGATTGTTTTTCCCTGCTTTTGGTCTTTTTGTCATCACCACCTTATGGTCAATAGGTTACCTCCTTCAATCAGACACACATTTAAGAATAAGCTTATTTTCTTACATGTAGCAAAAATGATTCATGGGTTGCATTTTTGCTACACTTTAAAAAACTAATTCATTCTTTGCTTTGGTGAATGAGGAAAGGAAAAAACTGTGTACAAGCTAGTCTACTTGGTTACTCTAAGCAACACTATAGTTGTAGGGATGTCAGTGGAGCATCAAAACAGTGTATATATTACACTTAAAATAGTCAAAGAATAAGAGTAGCCCATTTTATAGACCAAACATTTCATTGTCTCGTCTACCTTTCAGCCAGTAATCTAGGTGTCGTATAGACATGGTTTCACTCAAGGATTCATTCAAGTGAGTTACTTTTGGCATATTCCTTAGAATGAAAAATGAGGCATTCCCACAGTCCAAATCTGGAACCAGCTTCCATTTTTTAGCCTACCCTCCCACTTCTTCCATTTAATACTACTTCATTGTCAAACTAGACTGTAACTCAAACAAATATGAAGTTTTTTTGCCTCTGAATCTTGGCTCTTTGCTATTCTCTTCTCCTGGAATGCCCTCCCCAGGCCCACCTCTTCCTCTATTCCCACCTCTCGGTATTTTCCTTATCCTTCAAGACCCAACTTAACCATTACCCCTTCCTCCTGTTTCCTCCTAATTCTAGCCAAAAGATCTCTCCTCTTTTGTGAAATTTTAAAATATTTTCTGTGTATCATACATACCAGTCTACATTCCAGTTTCTTGCACATATCTTTTATTTCTCCTACTGAATTATAAAGACTTTAAATGGAGAACTATTTCCTATAGACCTTTATATAGCCAACACTACCTTGTACAACCCTCTGATCGTATAATAGGTAGTCAAATATTTGCCAAATGAATGAGTGATGATAGAGCCATACAACTTTAGATTTAGATTAGGGAAGAGCCCTTGAGTGCACTGATTCCAATTGCCTCATTTTATAGATTAAGAAATTGGGACCCAAAGAGGTTATAATCACATAGCTAAAAACTGTCATGACACAAACTCAAGTCCCTTGACTTTGAGCACTGTGCCCTTTCAGCTGTACCACTCTGAATTTGGCTTTTGCTTTTTAAAAAAAAAATTAATTTTAATTTTTTTTTTATTTTAGACTCCAATGCCAGAACACAAATACAGAATAGAAAAAAGAAATAAAAACATATCATAAACTTAAATATTGAAACTTAAACACAAAGTTAGAAAGAAAAAAGCACATCATGTGCATAGCAGAACATAAGAGAGGATTCAAAATATGCAACAATAAATTTTCATTTCAAGAAAGCCTGTGTGATAAATAATACACATTGTGTTGAGAACTGTCCATCTTTTCTTGGCTTCCTTGTGAGTTTTCTTTTGTTCTCTGCTGGGCACTTTTTTACTTTGTTCTTTTTTCCATCTCCCCATGCCCCCCAGAAGGCCACAATAAAGTTTAGATTTGTTTCTCTATAGTTATAGATCTCTACATATCCATATACATATATACATACATATATAGACATATACTTTCCCAAACATATTCTACTCCTCATGTTTGTTTTTAGGTTTGTGCATATCTGTTCCCTATCCCTCCTGCTTCCTCTACTTTACTTCTGCCCACTACTTTAGCCTCCTATTGCTTCCCTATCCCTCTCCAAGAATCCCTCCCCTATCCTCCCTTTCCCATAAATCTAAACACCCTTCTATACTCCCCTTTTACCTATTCCTTCATTCTCCATTCTAAAGATCCCTCCTTTGTCCTCTCCACCCTCCCTATACCCCTACCATTTTATTTCTTCTGAATTTAGAAGATTTTTATACTCTTTTAAATATATACATATTGTTTCCTCTTAAACTCATTCCCGGTGAAAGTAGGTTACCAGAACTACCAGTCCTCCTCCATCGAATTCCTCTCTATTGATTCTTCCTCTTGTACTTCATTTGTATGAAATAATTACTCCTTTTAGCTCTTCCTATTTTACTTTTTAAATTCATATCATACTAGTGTTTACCCCAATCTTTCTTATGAGCTACCCAATTAATAAGAAGAATCTTAGACATACATTTTATATATATAGTTAACATTCTATCCTTATGAATCCCTTATAATCAGTCTTTGGTATATACCTTATTTCTTTTAGTTCTTGTATGTCAAATCTTTTATTAAGTTCAAGATTTTTTTTAACAAAGTCTTGAAAGTCTGAGAGTTTATCAAACATCCATTTTTTTTTCATTTTGGATGATACTTTACTTTTCTGGGCATGGTATTTTCATCTGGAGCCCCAATTCTTTTGCTTTTTGATACATTGTGTTCCAAGACCTGAAGTTCTTTAATGTCTCTGCTGCTAGGTCTTGTGTGAATCTAATTGTGGCACCACCCTATTTAAATTCTTTTAATCTTGATGTTTTTAGTATTTTATCCTTGAGCTGGGGGTTTCAGAATTTGATTATAATATTCCTATGAGTTTTCATCATAGGATTTCTTTTAAGTGGTGATAGATGGATGTTTTTCTATTTCTGCTTCACTCCACCCCTTGTTCTAATGCTTGAGGACAATTTTTTAAAATTATTTCTTGTATTTATTGTATCAAGATTCTTTTTTTGATCATAACTTTCAGTTAGTCCAATTATTTTTATATTTTCTCTTCTTGATCTATTCTGCAAATGTATTGTTTTTCTTATAAGATGTTTCACTTTCCCTTCTATTTTTTCATTATTCATATTTTGGTTAATTATTTCTTGATCTCTTATAATTTCATTGGCTTCACCTTGCCCAATTCTAATTTTCAAGATGTCATTTTTTCAGGATTCTGGATCTCCTTTTCTAATTGATTGACTTTCCTTTTGTAACCTTGTTTTTCTTGGAGTGTTTTTATTTTTTTTTTAGTTTTTCCTCCATCTCTGTCATTTGATTTTTAAAGTCTTTTTAAAGATCTTCTATAAATTCTTTTTGGGCACATGACTATTTGACATTATTCTTTGGGTTTTTGTTTTTTTTGCTTCAATATCCTCCTCTGAAGATGAATCTCGTCATCTCTACTCCTATAATAGAGCTTTCTATGGTTGGACTCTTTCTCTCTTTCTCCACATTTTTTGTGGTAATAGCTTAATTTTTGTAATCACCTCTAGCTCTGGGGTGTGGGAAATGGTGCCTCTTGCCCTGAATCTTGAGTTCTCCCCTCTAACTTGGAACCAAAGCCAAATCTTCAACCTCCTATAAGTACCCACAGCCAGGGGCTTTCTGCCCTACTGTTTCTGCACTCACCAGGTGTGTGCTGGTTCCTTCTCATCCCCTCAGCTCTTTGCAGCACAGATGGGTCTGGCATTCCTTATCAGCAGAGGTTCCCTCAATCTTCCCGGGCTCAAATGCCCAGCTCCCCTCACTATCAGGTGGTAAAAGTTCCTGTGGCTGGGGCCAAGGCAGCCTTTCAAAAAAACTAACCCCAGGGCTTGCTGCTTGTTCTTGAAAACAGACCCTAACCTGGAAATGTTAATTCTTCACAGGGACCAAACCTCATCCTAGGATTTTTCTTCAAATATTCTCAAATTGTCCCAGGAAGACCCTGGTTGTGTGCCATTCTTATTTCTCTCCACCCACACTTTGTTTGCCCCAAGGTGCTATTTTAATCCTTTTTGGGGGGAAAGTCTTGAGAGCTTGGAATTTTCTGCCCTACTCTGCCATCTTCCCAGGTTCCTCTTGGCTTTTAATTTGTAAAAAACCCTAAACTGATTAATAATAATCCTCCACTAAATTCCAACTCCCAGGTCTTGTAAAGTGAAATTATTTTGGGTTCTCAAAGGCTATACGTGAGGATTAACCTATTGGTAGAGCCTAGCTGACAGATAAAACTCCATATTTGACTACTGATTGACCCACCTATCTACCAGAAAGTTTCTATGCACTCAGTAATTGGCTTGGTCAGCTACATTTAAGCAATGAATGCAAGGTTAGCGAATTTCATTCCAGTCCAGGTAAACATGATTAGCAAACTTTCCTAATCACATTGACTTTGTAGTCAATAAGAGGGTTGTGGGATCCAGACCACTCATTGATTCACTGTCCTTAAGGTCTCCTTCCCACTCAGTCCCTGTGGATCTCTTCAGCAACAATAGTCAGTTATAAGGGCAGAGATCTGGGCTCTTGAACAAAACATGTATCCCATAGTATGCCCAAGTCACCACTTGAGTACCAGTGATAGAAATAGTAGGCTGGAGAGCCTCATGGTTGCATGCCTGTAAGAAATTGCCTAACTCATGATCCTTTGAGTATTTTTTTTTATTATATCTCTTCACCCATGACCTCCTCATATGTATCAAAATAACAAGTCCTGCCAAGCTAAAAGGACTTTGAGAAAGGGCCCAGTGACAGGGCCCATTATCTGAGGATGAACATAGCTATATGTGAAGAGACTCACCACCAAGAGATGGATCATCAGATGCCAGGTGATTGGTTTGAGGTGCTATAGCAATTCTACTAAGGTGTGAAGAAGTTATAATCTATGTTAGTAGAGGCAATACTCCATCACGTATTCTTAAAATAAGTTAATAATAATAATGCATCACATTACCATAAAGATTTACTGTCTTCAAGGTGATTTCATATGAATTATCTTATTTGATTCTCAAAATATTCCTGTAAGGTAGGAAAGACATGTATTTTATTTCCATTTTATAAATGAGAATAGTGGGACCCAGAGTTTAAGTGACTTTCCCAGCTGATAAAGAGCAGGGATTAAACTACAGTTATCCCTTCCCCATGCGACTTTGCCCATCATGGTCATGATATATCATGGGTCAGCATAAGAAATTAAATAGGAATTTGGAGGGAGTTTTGTGGAAGCCACAGATGACACAGAAAAAGTTTAGAGACTCAAAAATGCATAAAATATAGGTATAGTATTGGGTAATATCAATATATTTTATTTTTTAATATTATAATAATTCAGACTTCTTCTCAGGTATGAAGGGATGGTCAAAATTTTTATACAGATTTTCCAGATTGTAGGGGTGCTGTGCTCCAACCCCCATGATGTGGAAGGAATAATTGTAGAACTCAGATCTTCTGGATCTTGTCCCAAATCTATCTTGACCACACTCTCTGAGTGAACTGGTCACTGATCAGGCATTGGACATTTTTTTAAAATCCCTATTTATGTCCTGGAGGATAGAGTTGACTTGTAAATGATAATTATATATAAATAATCATTGTTTTTAATAGAAGAATTGGTCATTATTTATTTGTTTAATTTGATCAATATAGCTATCCAAGCAGGCAAGTTTATTTTTTTTTAGATACTGATGTGTATTCCCACAGAATATCAATATAGCAGGGCCTATCCTAGCCCCATCCCAATCCTTGTTCCCTATCATCTTCTGGGTATGACCTTGGAAACAAGGTCATTGTATTAGTGTATCATTAAGCATATTATTATAATATTCCCAACATGAAAAACTGCCAAGGTAATTCCTCTATCTTCTTACTACATATTCAAGACCTTATTGTGAATAAGGTTCATAATGTCAATGCAATATCAATTCGTGAAATCCTAGAATCTCAGAGTTAAAAGAGGATTTTAAAAGTCAACTGATCCAACCTGAATGTTGCACAGAAGGAATCATATGGAAACCAGGGTGGGATCTGAAGATCTTAACCTCAAAGCTATTCAAGTTGTTGCCTGCTTCAGGTTGCTAAATTGGTGTTTACTTTTAAACTCAGTCTTTTAGTGTCATCATGGTAGATTGAATAAGGTTGGTGGTGTTTGTCCTTCATTCCAGAAGGTCATGACATCAGGAAGATGATTCCATGACTTGCAAGTGAATTGGATTTAAGTTAGGGAGGGCTGTGCAAAGTTTACTGTCTCCTCTGGAGCCATCTGGGTCCAGTGGCAAGATGTAGATCAGAATTACTGGAGATGGCCCCAAATAATGGTGTAGCTCCTGGGTATGTACTCCAAACTTCCCCATGCCAAATTTGTTTCCCCGAGTCACATTAACAAATTTTATATGAGTTCTGCCAGTGGAATGCTTCAACTAAGATAACAGGTTCTCGCTTGCAATCATCTAAATCATATTTTTCCCACTAAACCAAAGAGTACATTTGGTCTTAAATCTATTTTATCTCTGACACTAATTATTCCTGACCATCTACATGGTGTGTGTAAATCAAATGAGTTTAAGTGTCCAATGAAAACTTTTTGTTTAAAATACTATTGGGAATCTTTCCTAAAAGTAAAGGATAATTTTGTAAAGTTCATAGAATTATAGAATTTTACCCTGTAAGAGAACTGAATAATCATATAGGCCACCCTACCCCTTCATTTCATAGATGAAGAAACTAAGGACAATGTAAAGAACTCTGGATTGAAAGAACCTAAATTCAAATCACAAATTTAACACATTAATTGTATGATCTTAGACAAATATCTTCATCTTTTGGTACTCCATTCTTCATGATCACAAAAACACAACTAACTTCCTAAAGTGCCTGCTATTAGTAAGTAGCAGAACCCAGATTTGAACACAAGTCTTCTATCTTCAAGTTCATTGTTCTTTCCCCATCATCAAGTTACCAATAATAATCCCGTCTATAACTTTGTGCAAATCTCCATTTTCCCCATATCAGGAATGCTTAAAGAGAGACATACCTCTGTATCCTTGTATTATTGTCATTTCCATCTGGTAATGGGGTTAATATCATTTTTTCCCCAAAGACTCATTGGGTTAAAAGAAGTATATTTTACACGATCTTGTTTATTCTGTTGTTTAGACGATGAATGCTAGTTGTGAAGCTTCATAAAATTGTGTTCCTTCATACATTCCAATATCCATAATTATACTATCCCCAGAAATTAACTGACTCCACTGAGTCATGCTTCCCAATAGATTACAGGAGCATAACAATATACATGACTATGTTGGGAGGTTTTACACATACCTGAAAGAGCCTTAAGGCTTTTACCAATTCACCAACTTCATTTTTCAAAGAAAACACGACTGCAGTCTTTCCACTTTCTCCAGCAGCTTCATTCTTGCTACCACCTTTGTTGTCTTTCTTATCATCATTTGCTCTGTTCAGCTATAAGGAAGAAGGCACAGAAAATTACAATCAGTCATGGAATGTTTGGGCTGACAGGCACCTTACCATTCAGAGATCACTCACTAAACAATATCTTCTATTTACATAGCACTTTTAAAGTCTGCAAAATGCTTTACATAGGTTATTTCATTTGATTTTTACAATAACTCTATCATTCTCCCATTTTAAAGATGAGGAAACTAGAGGGGAAAGAGGTTAAAGGAAGTGCCCAGAGTCACACAGAAAGAATTAGAACTCAATTCTTGACTCAAAGTCCAGCAATCTATCTTCTTTGCCAACAAACATTTATTAAGCACCCATTCTATTCCTAGCACTGTGCTAGGTGTCAGAGATCCAAAAACATAAATGAAACTGTCTGTACTCTCAAGGGGTTTATGTTCATCTAATCTAACCCTCTCTCTTCCTTCCCAGTTTTACAGGTCAGGAAACTGAGGCTCAGAGAGGTGAAGTGTGAACACAAATTCTCACAGTTAGCTAATGACAGATATAGGACTCACTACCATTACCATCTTAATGATCTTTCCACCCAACTGTGCTGTAGCTTATGAATAAATTAAAGATGATATAGATAAGCTTCCCATAAAATGAATTTATCAGGAAGTCTAGATTAGTACAGAAAGACAGCTTAAACATGAGCAAACCAATCAGACTCTGTGAAGATATTCTAGATACAGTTGAATTGCTCAAAACTGAAAATCAGAAATGTGACAGTAGGCTACTTTGAGCCACTAGTTTTGGCTGCTTTCAGTAGATCAGTTAGTGATACAAATTTTTAAAAAAAGTTTGAGTCCACTCTATCATTAAAAAAAAAAAATCTGTCAAGAAACATTAAGATTTTTCATTAGCTAATGTGTTGATTTGTTTCCTTGCCTTTACTTATTTATTACAAGGGAAAGTCCCCCGGGATGAGGAGGAGAGGGAAGAGTAATTGGAAATGAACAATGATGTAAAACATAAAATAAAAGAGCATCAATAAAACATTTAAGAAGGGAGAGGAAAAAAGAAATACTAATTAGTAATCTCTACCTTTGGATTTTCTTTCCAGCTTGTATCTTGCATTGAAGAATCTCTCATTCAATTATCATAAAATTTTATATAGCATTTTACAGTTACAAAGCATTTAATATACTTTTCACTTATTGCCCCCCAAAAGAAATATTGAGTAAACATCATGAGTTATTATACCCATTTTATAAATGAGGAAAGTGAGTTTTAGAGAAGTTATTATGTGATTCAAGTCAATAAATTCAACAATATACTAAGCACCTCCTATTTGCAGGACAAAGCTGAGTCACAGACCAAATCTTTGGATCTTAGGGGAGTGGAAAAAAGGAAGAAGATAATTACACAAATAGCTCTAATACAAGGGAGAAAGAGACAAGTGTAGTGAAATGCTGAGTGAACATAACTGTTTCACCTGAGGGCAAGGAGGAATCAGAGAAGGCTTCATCAAGAAGGTACCACCTGAAATGGAGCTTCAAAGGGACTTCAGTCGATTAAAATAGAGTGTGTGGGTCAGGGTAATGGGAAAACAGATGGAAAACGGCAGGATGAGAACAGGGGACAGATCATGATCCAATTCAGTTGAAATGTAAGGTACATAAAGTATCAGAGAAGTCTAAAAAGAATTTGGAGTCAGATTGTAACAAAGTATTTAATGACAGAATAAGTAGTTTATATTCTATCAGATGGACAGTAAGGGGTTAAAGGTTTTCCCGTAGAGAGGTGACACAATCAGAGAAGTACATTAGTTGCTTTGAGAAGGATGGATTAGAGAGGAGAAAGCACAGAAAGACCAGGAAGGAGGCTCTTAGAATAATCTTGATGAGAAGTGATGAGCTTGAATTGGGGTGGTTTGAATGGGAATAGAGAGAAGGAAATGGATTTGAGAGGTATACTGGACCTGATGGAACAAGGTCATAGAAGAGATCAAAATGGATCAAGTCAAAGGTATGGGTTAGTTTTAGCAAAGGAGGAAGGCCCTCTTAGCTTCTGAGAGAGAATGGAAGAAGAACAATATGGTCAAGGATACTGATAGGTTGAGAGGAATGAAAAGGAGAGTAAAGAGAAATTGTGCCTAGTGGCTTCAGTTGGCTAAGTAGGAGACAAAAGTGAGGATGAAGAGAGAGTTTAGTCCTTGAAGAGAAGTGAGAAGGTGAAAGGGTCACAAAATATTATTGAATCAAAAAATATTATTAAGAAAGTCATTTAGTTTTTCAGTTTTTGTCTTTATTTCCTTCCCTAGCCAGCAGAATACCTTGCATCTCTATAAGAATAGTGAAGGGAGGGGAGGGATAGGATCAAAAGAGAGAATAAAAGAAACGGGGGGCAGAATAGGATGGAGGGAAATATAGTTAGTCTTACACAACGCAATTATTATGGAAGTCATTTGCAAAACTACACAGATATGGCCTATATTTAATTACTTGCCTTCCCAAAGGGAACGGGTGGGGAGGGAGGGATGAAGAGAAGTTGGAACTCAAAGTTGTAGGAACAACTGCTGAGTATTGTTCTTGCAACTAGGAAATAAGAAATACAGGTAATAGAGTATAGAAATTTATCTTGCCCTACAGGACAAAAGAGAAGATGGGGATAAGGGAAGGGAGGGATGTTAGAAGGGAGTACAGATTGGTGATGGGGTAATTAGAATGTTTGGTGTTTGGGGGTGGGGGGAGGGGAGAAATGGGAAGAAAACTTGGAACCCAAAATTTTGTGGAAATGAATGTTGAAAACTTAAATAAATAAATTTAAAAACAAAGAATAGTGAAGGGATCTATGATTTTGTTGTTATAGGGAATTTCCAAGTGAGGAAATTCCCTCTACCAATGCAGATTGATAACTGCTGTGTAACATATAGTCTTAGCAAGTTTCCTGGAGCACTGAGAGGTTAAGTGACTTGCCTAGGATCACACAAACAGTACCGTATCAGGGGTGGAACTTGAACTCATCTTATTTCTTGGCTCCAGGCCAGTTCTCTATACATTATGCCACACTATAGTAGATGCTTAATAAATATTTATTGAATTGACCAAAGGATTTCCCATTTGAAGACTGAAACTCAGGTCTTCTGACATCAAACCTTTTTCCATTGCTGCAACATTGTGCATGAATTAAACCTGTAACTGAAGCAAATTCAAAAGGATTGAAGATTCATTATTCCTATTTTTTTAATTCTTTCCAACATAACTTGAAAGTAAATAACCATTTTGCATTCTTCCATCTGACTATGCATGTGCCTAAATCAATAAAACCACCATTTGTAACTTCTGACTCTCTGATTTTATGCCGTCAATGGAGATTTAATTGCTACAATGCAGGCAGAAAGTTTATCATCCAGGCCCACCTAAATCGTGTCAGTAGATAACAACTGAAATGAAGGTTAAAATCCAGACATGAAAAAACTAGATAACTAATCCTCATGAGCAAATAGAGGCATCTGTGGAACTGAAAGGTATTAAAACTTCATTAGCCATACAAGATACTACAGTATGTGATTAAGTAATGACTAGTAGCTGGAATTTGCTAATGATAACGATGACAGATTCTTAGGAGTCAGAGTACTGTCAGAAATGAGAAGAACATGAGGGAATAAAATAACTTGCAAATTGCCTTTGACAGATTATGTAAAATTATTGTAAAATTATGAACAACTGATGGTGTTCTCATCCAAATGCATACAGTTATGCAATATACTCACTAAGCTCTGACAATTAGGAAAGGAGAGTACTTCCCCCTCTGCAAATGAAGATATCTAAACATTTACAACATTCCCTTGCATTTTTGTAGGAACAAAGAAATGTGTTTGTGGTAGAAAAAATTCAGAAAAAGATTGTTTGCTATTCTCTCCTTCTCTACCCCCCACCTTTTTTTAATTTTCATATTAAAATTCCATCACATCATTCATACTCAGTTTTTTAATCATCAAAAATTGTAGAAAAAAAGATAAATGTTGACTTCATTTTCTATTATTTCACAGACTTTGAAATGTATGCTGACTACTATGTTTAATAGTGATAGTCTGTTTAAAGCTATTTTAAACTGCAGTTTCCTATTGCTTTCAACATCTGTTTCCTCACCATATTAAAAACATAACCCTAAATATTTGAGCTTCATTTTGGAAATGAAAAGACTATAATTTTGTTTCTGTGTGTTCTAAATTTAGTACTTCATTCTTGCTTTAGAAATTCTTGATGTACTTACTGGCTCATTTAAAATATCTATATGCTATTAAAAATGCAAGGAAAGTCACTAACATTTATTTAGAATTTTTAAAAATTGATTTAAATAGTCCTACAAAACAGCATAATTACAATAGTAAAATTTCCTTGCTTTATCAACTCATTTAGTAGTAATAATGTGTAAGTATAATAAACCTCTGGTTTATGCACAGAGCTAAGATATTCAAACAGATTTTTTTTTCTCCCCACAGAGTTAGAGACAGCTGATAAGCTCTGCTTCCACAATAATGAAATATCATTCAATATTTTCATTGCATGAAAACCCAGATACATTTTCTTTTACTGCAGTTTTCATCTCAAATTAAGACCGAAAAACATTTTGCTTTACTCCATTCCTTTTTTTTTAATTTTAATCAACTTTAAAACTAAACTGAGGAAAGGGAAGCATTTTCTTATTTTATTGATCTACATATTTTTTTGATTTGTTTTCGGTTTTCTAAAATCAGCTCCATATATCTTAGATTTTTCCCCTTCCCTTCCCTTTCCTTCCTTCCCCCCTCCCTTCCCACTGCCTCCCAAAGACCACTTGCAATCTTATATAGGTTCTACACATACATTCCTATTAAATACAATTTCACCTTAGTCATGTTGCATAGAAGAATTAAAATGAATAGGAGAAAGCATAAAACAAAATAAAACAGAGCAGAACACAAGAGAAGATGGTCTGCTTCATTTTACGATCCAATCCCACAGTTTTTTCTCTGGATGTGGAAGGCATTTTGCCTCAAGAGTCCACTAGGAATTTTTTAGGTCTTTACATTGCTGCGAAGGACTAAGTCTACCAGAAAAATTCCTCACACACTGTAATTGTTAAGGGAAGCACTTTCAAAGTGAAAGCAGTCCTTTTCTTTCCAATTTTCAAGAAGTTCTGGATCTAGCAATGATTACTGAAAATCATTTTGGAAGATTAAAATGGAAAACAATAATTATTGACTTTAAAATTGGACGGAGCATGTGGAGGAAACAGCAATACACTGGTGAAAGTTCAGAAAATCTAACTCTCCTGTTCCTCCTCATCAAGAGTATCCTTCCTAAATCTAATACACATTTTCCCACTGTAGAGTAAGAAAGATTTCCTTACAACTTCTTTCTCTTACTTTCTATAACTTTTTAAATCTTTTCCAAATAGCTTTCTAAGAAGGAATCTAGAAAAACATAGAGATATGTTACTTTAGTAAACTCATGAGTGTTTTAATTCATTACAGGAGGAGGTCTAGAATTGCTTTAAGGAGTGAGTGTGTAGGGGGGGGGGCCGGGAGAAGGAAAAGGGGTTGTCTAAGTCTACTACTCTGCAGATATTGTTGAGAACAAGACAACCACCAGTCTCAAAAAATTCTCTCTGGAAAGTGCCAATCCCTTGGTACTCACTGTTAAGCTGCTGGATAGCTGGTGCTCTTCAGGCACTGCTGAGTCCAAAGAGAGCCCCCTCCTTGCCCAATATTTGCTGGAAAACATCATCATGGCTGGCTGCATGGGGAAATCTGTGTAGTTTCCTTTCTCTACAGCAGAGGGAACCAATGGATTGGTGGCTAAATCTGAGTCCTCAGCTTTAGCTGCAAAGTAGGAGAAAGAATAGAGACTAGGAAGGATAAACAGCCTGCTAAGGGAGCTGTCCAGAGTTTGGGTGCTGAAGAAGGAGCAGTGAAGCTTCTCCTGTCCCTGCGTTCTTTATATGCGTAACTGGGAACTGATGCACAGTTGATAAGACAGAGACTCATTTCTAGCTGAGATGGCTACAGCCAGATTAAAGACCTGCGCTTTTAGTTTGTCTCCAACATGGAAATTTTTTATTTCATAGTGACCTTTTCTCACATATTGAGAAAACAACACACAAGGGAGTTTTCTTTGTGCAAGAAAATAACTTGGCCTGAGCTATTCATTACTCTCTCAGAGAATATTTGAATCCCTTAAGCCATCATATCCCACTTTTTCACACATGAACATATTTTCTGCCTTAAAGGCTTTTATTATTTTAGTGTGATAGCTGCCATAATAACATACACTCTTCCCCAGTAAAGAAAATAACCGAATGCCCATTGATATAAATATAAGGTTTTTTTCATGTGTTTTTCATGTTCCATACAGGGTAGTTTTATTGTAGAAAAGTTGAAGGACTTGATTTAGCTCCAGATCAGGTACAATAAGCACATTAAATTTAAGGATTCCTTCAAGGTTGGCAAAGGGAAGGAAGGGAATAAGCATTTTATTAAGCACCTACTATGTGCTTGTGCTAAGTACTTTACTTCTTTTATTTATATTTTACTTATACTTTTATTTCATATTTTATTTGTACTTGTTTAATTTTATTTAATTCTCATAACAACCAGGAGAAGTAGTACTATTATTATTATTCACTTTTTACAGTTGAAGAAATTGAGGATTAGGGTCATACAGTTAGAAAGTATCTAGGGCTGAATTTTAACTCAGGTATCCCTGACTCCAGATCCAGTGCTCTATCCACTGTGTCACCAAGTTGCCTGGGTGCAGTGAATAGAATGTAATACTTTACATACCTATCTCATATGATCCTTTCAAAAAAAAAAAACCTATAAGTGCTATACAGTTATTATCAACATTTTACAGGAGAAGTTGGTAATCAAAAGATGTGAGTGGACAGTCAGTTGAGAAAACAAATTGCTTTGCTCATACTCTTGGTTATGGCATCCTCTTTGATGCTGAGAGTTACACTAGTTAGGCATGATCCTCTTCCTCACTGCATTCCATTCTATTCTCACTCTAAAAACCCAGTTAATAGCTTGGAAAGTAATAATCCTGTAAGCTCTAACCCACAAAGAGTGGAGTAGGACTAATACTTTCATTATTGTGGATATTCTACATTTACCAAGGTAGCTTAAGGTTACATAAACTCTTTGACAGATTCATCATATTGTTGATTCTCACTGAACTTGCAATTAAGTAAAACCCTCCAATTATTTTTCATATGTTGCTTTTAAATCAAGTCTTCCCTATCCTTTACTTGTGAAACTGATTGTTTGAATTTAAATGCAGAGGTTTATACTTATACCTATTCAATGTCATATTTTTTACTTCAGTTCATTGTTCCCACTGCCAAGTCCTTTTTCAGTCTTGTCTCTGTCATCCAACATATATCTAACCCTTCCAGTTTCATGTCATCTGAAAATCTGAAACACTTTCTCTGTCTTTATTCAAGCCTTTAAAAAAGCTGACCATCCTTATTTATCAAAACTTTGGGTACAGTTGTTCAACATTCTACAGATTCACCTAACAGTACTATCATCCAGCCCACATTTATCCACTTTTTTTCTGTAAATATATCATAAGAGATTTTGTTAAATGCCTTGTTGAAATTAAGATATGCTATGTATTCCTTTATGAGTTGATATAATTAAAGTAACCCTATCAGAAAAGAAATTGAAGGTAATTTGGCATGACAGTGCTAGCTCCTAGTCCCCATTGTATTTTCCAAGTACTCACACCAACTTTATATACATAATTAATGTAAAAAACCACCTGTTCTGTCCCTTAAATAGAAAATGCTAAATGGATAACAAACATGAAGGCAACTGGTTGGCACAGTAGATAGAGAACTAGACTTGGAGTCGACTTGCTAATTGTGATCCTGGGAGTTTTCTCAACTGCAAAATGGGGATAGTAATAGTACTTAACCTTACAAGGTTTTGTGAGGATGAAATGAGAAAATTTTGTAAAGGGCTTAGCAGAATGCTTGGCACATAGTTGGTGCCGCATAAGTGCTAATTATTATTATTACATGAAGGCAAAAGATGGCTAGGAACAAGGGGTAATAGGTTCATTTGAATGAGTCAGTTCAAGAGTTATTTACCTGGGGTCTGTGTATTGATTTTTAGATATTTTGATAATTTTATTTTATTATAATAACTGGTTACTTTTGTAAACCTAAGTATTTGATTGTATTTATTTAAAAGTAGTATTCTGAGAAGGGATCTATAGGCTTCACCAGACTGTCAGAGGGATCCATGACATAAAAAGAGGTTAAGAACCCCTGATCTGATTACAAGTACCTCTCCTACCTTTTGATCAATCAACCAACCAATTTACAAGCATCCATAGTGCCTCCTACACACTGGTACTGTATCTTACAAGATTACTCTGAAAATAGTCTTTATATGCAGATGGTCATTATTCATGATATCAAGAATGAAGTTGTACGAACAAGGGAAAAAGTTTTAAACCTCATTATATAGTTTAACCAAAATATCTTTTCCTTCCTATCTATTGTTTATTGCTATATGCCTAGAGAACATTTCTTAAAAGTAAAGATGAGACCATGACCCATTCATTCACACTCGACATTTCGAAATAAATCACAAACCAAAATGAAGAAAAGATGGGACTGGATTCCACGGTAATTCTCTGACTATATCACATCAAACATCTAATCAACTTAGTTTAAAATCAAGTCAGATTGGGTCATTTGATGCCACAATCTGAAATGACTGAATTGGTCAGATGTTGAGATACAGCTATAGACACTGCTGCCCATGATTTGTCCCTAATAAAATAAACATTTACATTCAGGTAGTCATTCAAATGGTTGATTACTTGCTTGGTATCGCAGTTTACCCCAAATCTCCCATTCCTACCAGTTCTTAGTACATAAGTGTGACCCCTGTTTCAATTAACTTCAATTCGATGAGCATTTGTTAAAGACTTCTAGGCACTGAGTTAAGCACTGGGAAAATAAATACAAGCAAAAGAAAAATGATCCCTGACCTCAACATGCTTGCTTACATTCTAATGGGGGAAGATAACAATAAAAGAAAACTGAAAAACCAGAGGTAGGACATGGGAAAAGGTGGATTAAAAGGTTCAGAGAATCAGGACTGGGGCCGGAGGAGTAAAAAAGGAGTACTCATGGCTAGCCTGGGAACTTCCTTTAAAATAGACAATCTGGGAGGAACTAACCAATCAAAGGAAGGGATTGTAGAGGTGAAGAGATCTTTCAGAGTGAGAAGGCTGCTGGGAAATGATGGAAAAGGAAGTCCAGAGAGTCAAGAGCAGAGTTTCAAGAGAAATAAAGACATTTAAGTTGTGACCAACTGTTGTTATTTGTCCATTTTAGTATACTTTAGTACCATTTAGTACCATTTGTACACTTTAGTTTACCTATGAAATAAGGATAAGAATAGCACCTAACAGAGTTATTGTGAGGATCAAATGAGATAACGTATGAGAAGGGCTATGAAAAATTTATGTCAGGTAAAGATGAGCTACTATTATTTTTGTGAGAACAAGTGCTACATAAATGTTCTCTATTATAATTAGTTATCAGTAATATGTATTTAAGTGGAAGCTGCTTCAGAAATCATCAATGTATCTTACACATGGCATTACATTAATATTTATAACTATCCACTATAATTTAAAAGGTAGGATCAACAGTCAAGCAATTTATGGTTTACTTGAAGACAATGAAATTAAGCTAAAGGATAGAATAAGTGACTCATTCAGGGTCACACTGTGAATTGGGAGCTAAACTGAGACCAGAACCCTGAGATATATATCAAAATTAAAATTATATTGTTCAGCAATGCCATGACCAACCATGATTGCAGAAGCCCCATGCAGAAGCATGCTATGTACTTCCTGACAAAGAAGTCATGAACTCAGGGTGCAGACTGAGACTTTTCTGGATGTGGCCAATGTGAGAAATTTGTTTTGTTTGACTAATGCATATTTGTTACAAGGGATTTGGTTCTCTTTCTTTTTTTTTCCGGTGGAGAGGAAGAGAGAAAATATATTTTTGTCATTTGAAAAATTAAATTAAATTTTTAAATAGTATATAGACCAGCATAGAGACCTGATTGGAAATAAGTGACAACAATAAGCCATTCCAGGGCAATATGTGCAGGGCCAGAAGTGTTTTAAGAAGGAGGTCACAGCTATACAATGAGAGATTGTGTATGATTATGTCCATGTGGAGGTAATCAATGCAGTTACTCCAATATTTCAAAGAATCATGATTTTATCGATGTCTCCTTCCATAAATCACAACTCCTTTATAATTTAGTAGATGGAGTTCAGCATTGGCCATGCCTGAAAGATTCATAACCCTGTAGCCAGCCTGGTTATAAACCTCCCCAATTTAGAATGGTCCTTAGACATGAGACACATGATCAAGATCTTATCCAAAGTCTTCCCAATATGGTACAGTCTGTAACAGCTTGTACTGGAATAACATTTGCAAACCCCAGGGAACCTCCATACCACAATGCGGCATTAGAATAGAACTTTAATGGAGATTCACATCCAATCCAATCCACTATTGTGATCTAACCAGACAATTAAGTCAACTAGTTTAACCATTTTCCTCTGTATCATTTGAGGACTGTGTTGGCATTGTGTAGACATTTTATTATTGGGTTGACATTGTATAAAGTTGTATTACAATTTACCTAAATGGGACAAAAATTCAAAGCATCTTTCTTTAAAGGAAAAGTATCAGAAATACAAGTATGAAAAGGCCCAGGCTTCAAGTAAATACTTCTCACCTCAAAATGAATTTTTAAAAAATAGTTTAGTAGGCTGTTTTCATGTACCACCCATCCCATAACATATGGAACATGATGAAAATTTGAGGTTTGTCAAAGAGATAAAAAAGAAAGGAAAAGGACCTATTTGCACAAAAGTATTTATAGCAGCTCTTTTTGTGATGGCAAAGAATTGGAAATTGAGGAGATGCCCATCAACTGGGGAAAGGCTGAACAAGTTATGGTATATGAATGTAATAGAATATTATTGTTCCATAAGAAATGGTGAGTAGGCGGATTTCTGAAAAACCTGGATAGACTTGCATGAACTGATGATGAGTGAAGTGAGAATGAGAACATTGTACACAGTAACAGCAACATTGTATGATGACTGACTTTGTTAGACTTAGCTCTTCTCAGCAATACAATGATTCAAGATGATTCCAAAAGATGTATGATGGAAAATGCCATCCACATACAGAAAAAGAAATATAGAGTCTGAATGCAGATCAAAGCATCCTATTTTTTTCTTTGTTGTTGTTTTCCTCATTTTTTCCCTTTTGTTCAGATTCTTCTTTAACAACATGACTAACGTGGAAAGATGTTTAATATGATTGTACATGTAGAGCCTATATCAGATTGCATGTTTTCTGGGGTGGGGTGGGTAGGGAGGATGGAAAAATTTTAAATTCAAAATCTTATAAAATTGAATATTGAAAACTAATGATAAATAATTTTTAAAAGGTGGTCCAGGTATAGAATCTAATACTTTTCCTTTTGTCCTTAAAAGTGGTATCCTTAAAAGAAAAGATGCTTTGTCCTTTAAAAGTGGTGGGGGGTGGAGAGAAAGACAGGGAATAAACATTTACATAGTGTCTACTATGTTCCAATATGCTAAGTGCTTGTTACAAATATTATCTCATTTGCTCCTCACAACAACCTTGCTAGGAGGTGCTGTTATTATCCTTTGCCCAAGCTCACATAGCTATTAAATATCTGAAGCCAAATATTTACTCTGGTCTCAGACCAACAGCTAGACATGAGTCAATAATTGAACTAGGAAAGATTGTAAAAATCACCTAGTGTCAATTTGGCAAACTATGGCTAAATCTGACCCACTACCTACTTTTGAATGGCCCATTGGGTAAGAATGTTTCCAGCACTTTCAAATACTAATTTTATTTCTAGATGTAAAATTAAATCTTAACTCATTACTGTAAAAACAAAAACAAAAAATCACCAGGCCATTGGCCAGATTTGACCCAGGGATCGTAGCTTGCTCACTCCTGTCTTCATTTGTTAAGTGAAAAAAACTGAATACCAAAGAGTTTAAGTGACTTACCCAAGGCCACATTGCTAAATAGAGATGAAGCCAACATTAGAACCCAGTTTTCCTGCTCCCAAATCCACTGTTCTTTCCATATGATGTTGCTTCAGATTTAAAAGTTCAAATATGAAGATGCTCTCTGAGAAATTATAAGAATGGTTTAGCCATCTTAATTTCAGGAAACATTAGTGCTTTGGTCCATCTTATAAGAGGCTGGAGACCAGTCTAGACTTCATGAGTGGGAATAAAAGTCTACCATAAACCACTATGGTTTACAGTCACCATGATAGGTGGGAGCCCAAGGAAAATAAGGCCAAGATGTATCATCTTAAGGAAGCCCCAGGCAAACTTCAATTCAATAAGTGTTTTTAAAATGCCTACAGTAGCCAAAGTACTGCACTAGGCTCTGGGAATACCACAAAAATTAAACAGACTTACATTCTACTGGTACTAAAATGGGCTCTGGTAGTACGCAAAGACCTGGTGTATACTAGGTGTAATGACAATTGGAAGAGGTGGCATGAACTCCATGAACTTTTACATTCTGTGCCCTCAGAGGAACACCAAGATTTCTGAAAAACTAACATACAGAAATCAATTTTATCAAAAAAAACCCCAAAAACTCCACAGAGCAAAACATTACTTCAGTGACACACTCGATAGTGTCCGATTTTATACTCAATGATGTAAGAGATATATGAACATTTTAGCATTCAAATAAAATTATATGAAAAAATGGAAATGCAAAGATTGCTAGTGTCAAAAATAGAATTTATGAAGTAAACTAAAGAAATTTGGCTTATATTTAACCTGGAGAACCTCATTTCCTAGAAGTATTAAAAATAGGTACTAAATAGAGGTACTAAAAATACTAAAAAATAAATTCTTATCTTTCTAGCATGTATTAGTAATCTTGCCTAGATGAAGTTAATTATCACTAGGTGAAAATTGTCCCAATTACCAGTCTGTAATACTTAGCTTCCTCACTCAGTCAATAAACATGTATTAAATTCCTACTATATCCCATGCTCAATCCACTAAAGTACCTTATCTTACATAGAGTATTTAACAAATTTAAGGGCTAGCTAAAATGCAGCATATTTTTTAAAATGAATATTTATTGCTGGTAAATATGCATAATAATAAAAGGAATTTAGACTAGCATCACCTAGCTTTGTTTGCACTCAGTCAGGGACTTGGGGTGGAGGGGAGGGAGGTTGGGAAGAGTAGTGGGTTAGAGTCCCTCCAAATTGGATTCAGTAATCAGGGATTGTGAATAACAAGGAATTTTCTAACTTCAAGTCAGATAATTTCCTGAGACCAAGGATACAGAGTCAGCACTGAATCAAGAGTCGAAAGAATAGCCTTAAACTTATAAAGCCTGGGATATTGTTGGCTTTTGTTAGTTGCCTGACTGGATGTGAACACTCGTAGCCATGACCATGCACTAATATGGTTTTAGCCTGTCCTTGTCAAGGAAAGATTTTCTAGCCACTGTTACCTAGTAGACAGGAGGAGAGCAGTAGATAGAGTCCTGAAAACAGAAACCAAGAAGATTGCAAGAGGGAGCAGCTTAGCAACCACATAACCAGAAGAGATGCCCACGCTCCAATAAACAGCAGAGATAGTGATGCCCAGTAAAGAGCGGAAGCAGAATGTTTAGTAGAAGCAGAGACAGAGCTGGCAGCTCTGAAGTGTTAGAGGTATGAACTCCACCAGCCATGTATAGCCCCTGGCTATCTATCTCCCTATATGTGTGTCTTCCATGCATGTTTCCTTCCCACTTTTTTCATGACTCTTTTCTCTCTATTTGTGGGTCCAATTTGGATGTATTCTAGTCACATCTTTTCTGTGTGTATATCCTGGCTGGACAGTAAAATGGAAATTCATCAGTAGAGGTTTATATGTTACAAATGGGTGCTAACACACACTTGTATAGTCCCTGGGGTAGTTTTTCTGGGGTTAGTAGGAACAGGGGAGGTGGGGTCAGATGTTTTACTTTAGAGTTTCTCTTACTTCTTGTTGGGCATGCTCACAGAACAGTATCTCCACAAATTAATCATGTTTTGCAAATGTAGAGGCAAATAAAAATTAAGCTCAATTCTTTATTTCACAGTGACTTCAATTAATTCCAATTTTAATGTTAATCTTTTGAAGAGCTAGGGATAAAATCATCTATTCAACTTTTCTATCTTCTGTTTCTTTCCTCCCTTTTCCTTGCCCTCCTCCAACCAGTTCCCTTTGATGTACTCTGTTTCTCCACTTAAATACCTATGGGCATATCTTACTGCTGTTACCAGTTTGATCCACATGGTGGATTCTTTACTAACTGACCTATTTCAAGCTTTGTTCAAAAGTTTTATTTACATAAGGGAAGGGAAAAGCATCTTTCATCTTAAAATTTCTTAAGAAGGACAACAATAGAAACTAGTGCTATGAACTAAATGACAAATGTGCTCAATTAAAGAAACTGTCTTCCTTAGAAAGGAAAAATGAGTAGGAAAAAGCTCTAGTTGGCAGCACCCTGGCACAACTCTCACACTCAGAAAACACTCAGAAAATTCCTATTAGTTGACCCCTGGAGGAACTGATTCATTAGTAGTTATGATTACCTTAACAAATTTAAACAAACTTTTTCTTCAAAGCCAATTCCCAGAAATAACATATCAATTTATTCTTCAGTGAAGTTTGTTCACTAAAAATTATCAGCAATTTTTTTACGAGTCACTAGTTTAATAAATGTGCATTCATAATTTTCTGTTGTGTATCTAATGTTTGTTATTAACCTTTTGCTATAAAATATTCAGGTTTTAAATCTGCACAGTAAGGACTTGTTTCACTTGTTTACAGATGACTGTCTGGACGATCTTAATAGCCATTCTTCTATGTTTTAACTCATGTCTAGTGTATGACACAGTAGGTTTGATTCTAAATCCACATTATCATGCTCAATGTATAAAGTAAGCAATCTAAAAGGTGCTGTAATTTTTTTTCTTGCTATCAAGGCACCATTTAGCATTCTTAGCATAAGCAAGTAATGCCCAGGAATGACATCTTTCCCAATACAACCTAACAACTACCGGTGATCTGGGTTTCTGCAGGATTGTGCTAATACACTCTAATTTCTAACAACTAATTTTTGTCCCTCAAATAATGCATCTTTCGTTGGAGTTTCATAGCAAAAATGGGAAGCAGTGTGATCCAATGGAATCAGAGGAGGCAAGTCCAAACCCTATAGATAGGCGGTGACCTAGTGCAAATCACTTAACCTAGGTTGTGGCTTATCTTTAAATTAAGGGAGTTGGACTAGAGAGCGCCTTCCAGTTGTCAATCAGGATTTTATTATCAAAACAAGACGTAGGCAATTTAGATAACTTTCTAGTTATATTACACGAATCTTTCACTTTAAAAAATTACTGCTCATGAATCCTAATTGGAATACAGTAGAATCCTCTTGTCATACTCTCTTCCTTCGCGTAACAAATGAAAAAAAAATGAAGAAAAAAGGTGAGATATTCCAGGTTACCTAGGATGATTAGGCTAGCTGATCAAATTGCTTATAACTTCAACATTCTTACTCAGGAACTGTCTTCTCCCTTTTTGTTTCCAAAGTGCTTTAGCACTGGGAGAGTCTGGGAGAGTCATTTATTAAATGCTTATTGACTGCATGGGTGCTAAATAGCACAAAGAAAACAGTAGGTTAACTGTAGACAGAAAAAAAGTTTGCTTTCTTCCCATTTTAGGTACAACACGTTGAAGATCACAGTATTATCCTTTTTGAAGTTTACAGGAAATTTAGAATAATGACCTCCCTCTAATTCTAATATGGACTTCACAGTTGTGTCCTGAGGATTAATTTTCTACAAAATGCTTTAGATAAATGCCAGGTTTAACAGGGATCACCTTTTCTAAAAATCCTGTTCAAGGTTTTGGCAGCTAGTCATTTTTTGTTTTCCTGACATGTTTTGCTTAGTTCTGATTTTTGTTATTTAGGATCACCCTTACACATTTTTACATTTGTCTTCAATCCATGTTGACTAAGCTATTTAAAACAAGAAAAATTTGTCATGTCACTATGGGACAAATCCCCAGACCTTTTGCTCTTAAGAGTGAAAAATTTTAAGACATGAAATACCTAACAATTATTAAACTATTAACATAGAGATCCTAGAAATGAAAAGTACCCTAGCCACTCAAGAGAACATATTTAGAACTTAAAAAGTCAAAGGAACTAGATAGTTCCATGAGCAAAACTAATAACCTACTTCAGCTCTCTAGGATTATTTCTCATAAGTATTTAGCCTTAATTGTAGCAGCCTTTCAGCAGACTATTTCATAATACTAAAAACTCTATTGATTTGACTGGGAATATCTTCTAATCCTCCATATCTATATGGTGTGTTGAGGCTTTCAAAGGCTTTTCACAAGCATCATCTCATTGCAATGTCACTATAACCTAGTCAGGCAATCAAGAAAGTTGTTATTCTTATTTCCTGATGAGGAGAGTGGGGGTCAGATGAACAAAAAGCCTATAGATACATATTTGGCTGGTAAACGGGTCAGGACTGAAACAGAAGCTAGATTTTCTCACTTCTAATCCAGAGTTCTTTTCATTTTGCCACTCAGACCCCCTTAAGCATATGCCTATATATCACAATTTTAGTTGAAAACTGGAATTACTGACCATTCCAAAAAATAACTCAGAATCCACCTGAATTTTGTTTTGTCTATGCAATTCAAGATGACAAAATATTTACTCTCCACTTTCCTTTTTGCTGTGTTTGATGCAGTCTTGGTCAGAGCCTACTAAACAACTTTAATAACACTTTTATATGAAAAAAGACAGCACATTTAGTCAAAATGTGTTTTAACCAAAAAAGTTCATATTTTTTAAAGTGTCATTAATTTTACAAAAGTTCAATTTGCAAAGGGATAAAAATCAAATTAAGTGGTAAATGGCGTAGGAAATTCTCCACCCACCCAACCCCTCCCTACCACCCTTTTCTCCAAAAAAAGCTAACATTCAGGCAGGAAGAACAAGAAGGGCATCATGATGTTCTAGTAATTTCCTGGATAACAGGAAATGAAAGACTGGAGATGTTGAGCTTTGGATCAGTTTGTTTTTTCTCTGAATAGGCTTATTCATTATTAACTGATAAAAGATAACACACATGGAATATTAAAAGCTAAAATATCATAGTTCCACTGTGATGATTTTCAACATCTATTCAACTAGAATAGAAAGTTTACTCAGCTTCCCCAACTTCCTGAAATAATCTATCTTCTTGCTCATTTCAGTACTATGTTAAAAACTTTTTCTTTTATACACTGTGAACTTCAGGTTCAACAATATGCCTTGAAGGGCCAGATAATAATCTTCTTCATATTCAATATCACTGCCTGTTCTGGACCTGGTGATGAAGAAATTTTTATGTTATGATGGGGTAGATTTCTTTCTCACTCCCACAATTCATTCAAAAGACTGTTTCAAGCATACAAAAGCTAAAATATACTGAAGTCCAGCTTGGACCCTTTTTCTCCCCATACTAACAAGAAACTTCCCCTTAAGTGTGATTTAATTGAAAACACTAAATCAACTTCAGGTTTATTTCATAATATGTACAGTAGTTAACAAATTACAATACAGTGAATCAGTTATGTTACTTCCACATAACTTTAAAAAGTCATGCAGTACATAGTGTGGTATAAACAAACAACCTTTGTCATATACAAAAAAAAAATGCATTATTATGAGAAATGTGATTACTATCTTTGTGATTTTACATATATTTTAAGGTTTTCCCCCAGGAGTCCTTCATAAAAATTTAAAGAGTTTACTAATCAGTTAATGCATTATTAGGAAAGAATAAACATTATTAGTAAAGTAAGATTACTAGCAATTAATTTTAAAATTACATGAGGAACAGGATTAAATGTATTTTCATGAAATAAATCTTTAGTTAAGAAAATAGTTTTGAAAAAAGAGCTCATACGGAAGGTATGCATTAATTCTGTCAAATTAGTTTGTACAAATCAAAAGTCAAATTTATTATGTTGAATAATGAAAATATGCCTATCCTCTTAATACTCATAAATAAGTGCTCATATATGTAGTATTTATATGCACAAGTGAAGAGATGTTAACATGTAAAAATATACTGTTCCTCCACTTACAGGAAAAACACAGATGTGGACATCAAATTGAATTTTAAAATGTCCAATTCAAATCTACATTCAATCAGCACAAATACTTAAGCAGAGTATTTTTTGTAAACAGTTGAGAAACAAATTCTTTTTTTGTCTGTTTGGTTTTTTTTAGTCAAATAATCTCTACTGGGAAACAAGCTACTTTTCAACTTGGCCGCAGGCTTCAATTTTAATTCCATCAAATTCAAAAACCACCAAGACTTCTAGGTAAACAAAGTGAATGCTTTTAAAAGTGCATAATTTCCAACTCATCCACTTTAAATATTATGCAATTCCAGTTCATCAGCAAGAAAAGAAAATGCACTTGGCTATAAAAATATTAAGGAATGTTATTGAAAAGAAAAGGCTATTTGGTAGAAGTAACTACAAAAATAATTAGTTTAAATCTTTGTAAAGCTTTAATGCAAGAACATCACAGTACACTTTCTTTCCAAAAACCTTAAAGCATAATCAACTCCAAATTATAAATATCCACCTTTCAAGTACTTGAAAAAGAATCGCAGCAAAGTGTCTCTTAAAAAATTAAGTAAAGAAGACTGATCATGCAGGTGTTAATCTGCTGACATTCTGTGACATCCCTAACTGCCTCGTGTTGTCATCTCTGGTTCCATTGGTAGTAATTAAAGGCAAGGAGCTATTCTGAAATGCAGGTGTAGAACAACTAATCACACCAACATTTTCATCTTCCCCAGTGTCTGAATCTGGTGTTGTGACTTCACTGTTATGGAGTCCCAAAATTTCAGAGACTGCTTGAGGCAATTCCTAGGAAGAAAAAAAAAAGTAAAGAAAGTTAATAGTTGTGGAGAACAAGAAAATCGTTAACAGTATTTTTTGGTAATGATTAAAAAAGCATATTTTGTTCAAAGCTACTTTAGCAGGCTGTTTTATTTATGTATGAAAATTAGCGTTTAGATCCTTGAAGAAACAAAAGTGTGACAAAGTAAGAATTCTCATAAGATATACTCTAGGCAAAAATACAACACAGAATAATGATTTGGTCTGAATTCAACCTGCTGAGCATTAATTTTGCTTTTTAAGGAAAAAAAAGTAATTTTACTTTGTAAAATGGATTAAAAGTCCAATTAGTAAAACTCAAATGAAGAACCAAAATACTATTCATTTAATTATTTCCAATCATTACCCCTATTTCTCACTACTGCAAACTTAACAGAATGTCCTATTCTGCATTTACTAATTCAATTGGATAATTTGTCAAGGCTTAGTTAAATTTTGTCACCTCTCAGATCCTCTTAAATGTTTTTTAGTAATGTTTGCTACATTGTCTTAGTATGTGCTATACTTCTTAACTGGCAAAGGTTTTCAATTAAGAGATAATCCATAATAGTAGCCAAAAAGCTAGCCAGTGCTTTCCTTGGCAGTCCTAAAACTATCATTTATTTATTTTGTCTCAAGTAAGGAATAACTCTTCTCGCTGCACATCTCAAATTCTTTCATTTCTTAAAATTACTATGGCATACCTTGCATTTGGTCATCTGTATACAAATTGCTTCTGCCTTGCATAGTACATCTTCCACATCAATTTTCATGGACAACTCATTGATATGCTAAAAATGCATTCAAAAAATAAAATTACAATAATAAAATTACAAAAATTAGACATATCATAATAAGCTACCCTAAAAATGTTATCAGTTCTACTACAACGGCGGTAAAATTCTTACTACCCAAAGTATTCAATTTATACAAATATTTTTTCACCAAAATGCTTAAACTTGTTTATCCTAAAGAATAGCATTTAAGTTACGGAATAAGTTCAGTAACTTAACGCATAACCTATAAGAAAAGGAAGCTGCTCTCTCATTTAGATAAATTTTGTGTTTTTTGTTAGACATAATTTTCGCTTTGATTATCCAAGAAAAAAATGATTAGTACATATTTGTTGCATTCTCTCACCTGAGTCTAGAACTTCAGCAATGATTCAAATGCAGGTTAAATTCTTAAAAATAAAATATTTTTGAAATGAAAAAAAGCATATAGGTAAACACTAAAAAGTAATTACTTCTTATCACTATTCTGCTTTGTAAACAAATATTCCATGGAGCCCAAAACTTCACATGGGTCACTTTCACTTGCATTCCTTATATCAATCATTATTAAAGTACCTCCTTTGTCCAAGGCAATCCTTTAGGCTCTAGGAATTTCATTCAAAAACCACAATGATCAAGTAGTTTATAATGCTCTACATTTCACTGGAGGAATACAACATGCACAGAGAAGTACATACAAAAAAAAAAAAACCCAAAAAAACTGCGGAGCCAGAGGGCAATAATAAATAAGAAAAGATTTCATGAAGGAGCTGACAGCTAAAGGTAAGCCTCAGAGAATTCTGAGAGGTGAAGCTGCAGAAGAATCAGAGTCTGGGGAAGACTTAGGTTGAGTTTATTTGAAAAGCACAAAGGGCAAAGGAGTATGTCAGAATGTTAATTCAATGGTCCAGTTTGGTGGGGTGTACAGCACAGGTGAAGGGGAACAGCATGAAACCTTTTAGACACAGACAAGGTATCTTTGATTTTGCTTGACTATGCATATTTGTCACAAAGGTCTTTTTTTTTCTTTTCGATGGGAGTAAGAGTGGGAAAGAAAATAAATGCTTGGTTAATTGGAAAAAAGAGAACAGCATGAAATGAGGCTTAAGATAGATTCTAAAGAATTTTACTATCAGGCTGCAGAAATTCTATACAGGGTGCTCCAAAAATCTCAGCGCATTTTAAGCTATTAAAGTTTAAGCTGAAATGTTCTATATCATCCTCAAGCCAAATAAAGAAGTACAAAAGGTTTCTGAGCAGGTGAGTAACATGGTTAGAGATATTCTTTAGAAGCAAAGTATCAGCTGCTACCCCTCCTGTGAATGACTGAGAAAGAATGAAAGCACAGGTCATGGTAACTGGGGCTGCTGAACTAGGAAGCTGGAACGCTGGAGAAGACATCAATGCGAATATTAAAATCCCACAAAAATAAATGTAAGGATTGAGAGATTCCTTGAAAAAGGAGGATGAGAAACTAGCAACAATGCTAAAGGGGATGGGCAGCACAGTATCTTCTTGTAAAGCTTGAAAGCCCCACTACTCCAAGGGCTCCACCACAGCTTCCCTGCTCTGCTGACTTCTCTGCTCTACTACAGGGGTGCAGGGTGTCACCTCTATAGGTGCAAGAAGCCGCTCCAAGATCACCTATCTCTAAATGATTTTCAAGTTCCTTTATACAACTCTAAAATTCAGTCATTGTGAGAAGTCAGCCATAGGACAAAGCTGAAAACTCCTTGTAGTGAAGGATTCTTGAGACCCTACCACCACTACACACCTGGCAGTCATCTATAGCTCTGAGGAAGGAAGGAAGGATTGAAGATTTTGTGAGTTTTGCAGTCAGGTCCCTATTGCTAATGAACTCTGGGTAAAGATATATGTAAACAGTTACATGCAAGTGCAAATGAAAGGTCTTCCTTTCTTTGTAGCACCAGAAGCAAAGGCATTCAAGTCAGGCTCTTCCATCAGGTGATAGAGGAGATGGAAAAAAATTCTTGTCTACTGTTTCTGCTGGGGAAACCAATGAGACTATCTCTGATGATGAGATCACAACTGTCAGCTCCATTCATGTTTTGTATAAGACATATTTGGGGAAATGAATGTGGTCTAAATTTGAACCAGTGGGTATATGATATTACTATAATTCGAAACCATTCAAGAAATTTATTTATACTCCACTGCAAAAATGTTCCGTAAGTCAATGCCACCAAAATGAAACAAAGAAAAGTCTACTAAATACTAAAAGTCAAGAACGTGTTGTTCTTAGGAAACTATCACATACCTTAAGTATTTCATTAAAACCATAATGCTTTTCCATGATTTGCTGCTTTTCAGATTCTAGAATAGCACAGCAAAGAAGGAGATGGAAATTCTGACAAGGTAATTCAGTCCACATTACCTATAAAAATAACAGAAATTATTAAATTATTCCTAAAATTTCTAAGATACATTTCTAAAGTTTTGATTCCTGGAGAGACAATGCTATTCTATCTACAAAACTGACATTCTTTAAAAATTTCAAAAGACCTCTGGGGATGGCCAAACCAAAGCTTTAAGGGTTCTTTTACAAGACTTCTTTTGACTCCTCAAATTCTTGATTTTAATTATTTCTCCTATACACGACAGGCTAAGTCTTAGAAATGTAAATTTAATTATCATAGTTTTATAATGCTGCAGAGAAATTTAAAAATCCACCCCATGCAACTAAACAAGAGGCAGCATGTTGGGTGAACAGTGCTGACTCTGAGGTCAAGGACAAACAATGACTGTGAGATCCTGGGCACTTCATGAAACCTCTTAGTACCCCAGGCAGCTCTCTAAGAGCATAAATTACAAAAGAAGTTAATAATCCACACCAAAGTATATTATATTCAGAGGGAGAGGTGATAAAAGGTGAAACACACCTTAATTGGTATGTTTGAATGGCACCTCCACTGGAATATGGACAAACAATTCTTAAGTCCAGTTCAGTAGTCTAACCTTTAAAAAGCTATTTTCTAGAGTGATACAATGACTATGTATTTTAATTAAATATGACTATTTCTTTTAATCAAACATATAACTATTAGAGCTAGGTGGATTGATAGAATGTAGTAGTAGAGTGCTGGGCCTGGAATCAGGAAAGCCTGAGTTCAAATCTGGCTTTAGACACTTACTGTGTGACCCTGGGAAATTCACAACTTCCATTTGCCTCAGTTTCCTCAACTGTAAAATGAGGATAATAATAGCACCCAGGGTTGTTGTGAGGATTAAATGAGATAATAATCATAAAGCATCCAGCACAGTGCCTGACACTCTATAAATGCTAGATAGTATTATTAAAATTATTCACATCACTGCTATTCCTCCCTGCTAAGCCTAGCCCCTCAACTTATACTCTGGCCTCCAGGCTCTCCCACCTTTTTGGGGGGCACAGCTCTGTAATTATTCCTTCTCTCTCACCTTTAAATTCACTCTTTCTACTGTACTTTGTCCCCCACAAACATGCTCAAGCCTTCCCAACCGTTTAAAAGAAAAACTAACAAAAAATTTTTTAACCCTGCCATCTGCTCAAGCTATCAGGTCCCTCCTACCTTCACTAGTTTTACACTGAGTCGAGAAACATTCAAAGTAAATTCCATTTTAAAGTTTAATTATAATGCAATTAACCTCAAAAATATCACTTAAATTATTCTAGTTAGCTAAGGCAGATTTAGTACCTATTACTAATATGTGGTGCTTCCTTTGAATTAATAAGCCTTAATCTTTTTTTAATGAAGTAAAACTGATAAATCATGAAAAACAACTGATAAACATGAAAAATAATACCAGTTACAAAATATATCAAATCTATTTCTGAAGTTCATTCTAGAATACAAAACAATCTGAAAACTGCATAAAGCAATAAAAATCTTCTCAATCTCACCATGGCCCTCCTCTCCTAGTAAGGCACAAGGACCACTAGGAAAGAGTACTTATGAAGAGTATCTGGTACAAATAATTGGCATCATCACGATGGTATAGGGTTATTAAGTAGATAGGCTTACTATTCTCACAATGGACTTATTAATTTTCCCACTTTTTGTTGAAGATATCCTCTATGCTTCTTTTTGGTTTGCTTCTATACTTAAAGATAACTTGACATTATGCCATTTGTTCAGTGTAAAAAGATGAATGCAAAAAACTTTAATCCTCTGGATTTTAAAATCTTCCTTTAAAATATATATCAATCCAGTATACTTTAAAATATATTTTAATCCAGACATCACTGGGTATCTCCTGCGCACAGCTGAACAAGCAGCCACCTTGACTTAGAGTGTCACTGCTATCCCATGAGCTCATCTGTTTAAGAGCCTCCAAGGACTCTGGAACACAAAGTACTCGGGTCTATGCCAAGATTTGTTAAACTTCTTGGGATGAAGCCCTCCCAAGGCACTTGTTCATAGCTTGAGCAGCTCCTGATCAGAAGAGATGGTTCCAGGGTATGCCTGACACTACCTTCCCCTCCCTCCAGTCTCTGATGGATTTTGGATGTACACCCAGGGACTCCAAAACATCTTGGATGACTCTGAGCCTCATACTTCCATGGGCAGATTAGTGATGTAGAAGGAAAGACTGCAAATGTAAAACCTTAACATTCAAAAACACCAGAAAATTCCAGTTGCACTCTACAAAACAAAGTTTGTTTCTCTGGATAATAGAACTGAAGGGTCAGTAAGTAAAATACAGTTTGTTACCTCCCATAATCGAAGAATATCTAGAAAGCTAAATTCCCTTTTGAATCTAATTAGAAGCCAACGGAAACAAAAATAGAGGTATCCTGAGTCTTGAGATTCTAAAAAGAAAGGAAAAAACAGTTATTTTAAAAACAAAAAGCATGCAGTTGTGGCATATATGACACTATAACACATTACAGTGCTCTCTATGAAACTTTTGACATATTTAGTCTAGGCCATTAAAAGAGTAGTGTACTTAAACATGTATTAGTAGTTATCAAACAATGAAAACTCATAGGCTAAATTAGAAAAGGGAAAAAATCAGTTTAGGGTTAGAATTCGATTCAGAGAATCGATTCGATCCATGTACATACATATGAATGTACCTGTGTGTGAATGCAAACATATGTATACACACACATATATAAACACATTTCATTCAGTGAATCACTATTTTTTTCCAGACTACAATTATAAAAAGATGATTCCATTCCAATCAATCATTTTCCAAAGACATCTGTAAAACTGTTAGAGCCTTTTTTTCTTAAGAGCTCCTTAAATTTTTTTTTTTTGTTAACAACCTACTAAAATTAGGAAATAGTTTTGACTCACATAACATACCTAAGTAACTGCAAAATCCACTATCCAGCAAGCGAAGTAAGGTACTTAGCTGAATTAACTGTGTCTTCATGCCTTGCATCTGTTCTTCAAAATTCTGATGCTTTAAAAGGAAAGAATTATTATGACTCCATGGAGGACATAAATACTTTATACCATCCAGATAATCACATATTACAAAAGTGCCATTTATAAATTCAAACATGGGCTTATCATTGTTCTGTTGATATGTGGAATAAATATTTAATTCTAAAATAAAGCCTAATAGATGAAAAAAATTTGGTTTGTCTTGGCAAGGCAAATTTTTTTTTATTCTCTTCCAGAATAAAATTCAGAGACATCATCTCTGAAGTGAATAATTCATACACTTTCCATCTAGAACAAGAAATTTAGTGGTAAAATGTCATGTAACTAAACATAGAAACATTAAGGCAAACAAATAGTTGCCAAATTATTTCCCTTCATTCTATATTTCAAATTATAAAATGAAATCAACACCTAACTAGGTACTTCTCATTAAATTAATGCAAATGATCAGTTGCTTAGGTGCATTCCTTAGATTTTAACAATTCCTTAGATCCTTTGAAAAATACTGTAATAAGCTTTCATGATAAAAAACCGATGTACATAATAGTAGAATTAAGTTTCACCATATGTTAGCATTTAGAAAAGGAACAGGTTTAGAAAAGAAACAAGCCCAGTGGGATCATTTAGAATAAGATAAGCCCATTCTCCAAAACACAAATGGTCAAAGGATATGAACAGTTAGTTTTCAAAAGAAGAAATGCAAGTTAGCAACATCATATGAAAAAAGGCTCCAAATCACTAATAATACAAGAAACACAAATTAAAACACCTCTGAGATTATATCTCACATACACATCACAGTGGTAAAAATGACGAAAGATGACAATGTCAGTTGTTGGAAGGACTATGGGAAGACAAGCACACTGCTGCTCTGCAGAGTTATGCACTAGTTCAGACATTCCAGAAAGAAATTGGGACAAAAGGAAAGGTTTCAAAGAAACCTGGGGAAATTGGAATGAACTGATACTGAGTGAAGTAAAACAGGACCCTGGAGAGCAATTTGTACCATAAATATCAATACAATGCCAAATCAAGATGCCAGAGGGACCAATGATGAAACATGAGACAGACTCAAGGTACAGAATTTGAGGTACAGAAGGTACAGAAAACAGGTTTGTTTCCTAAGACATACATTTTTGGACACAGGCAATATGAGGTTTGGGTTTGTTTTTGTTTTTTAAACTATGCTACAAGGACTTTCCTTTTTTGTTTTTCCAATAGGAAAATTAGGGGGAGGAGAGAGGAAGCAAAGGGCAGGGTAGTGATAGGGTTGTAGGAAGGAAGGAAGAGAGAGGAAGAGAGAAGGAGAGAAGGGGAGAGAGAGGGAGGGGAGGGAAGGGGAGGGGAGGGGAGGGGAGGGAAGGGAAGGGAAGGGAAGGGAAGGGAAGGGAAGGGAAGGGAAGGGAAGGGAAGGGAAGGGAAGGGAAGGGAAGGGAAGGGAAGGGAAGGGAAGGGAAGGCAAAGGAAGGCAAAGGAAGGCAAGGGAAGGGAAGGCAAGGGAAGGCAAGGGAAGGCAAGGGAAGGGAAGGGAAGGGAAGGGAAGGGAAGGGAAGGGAAGGGAAAGAGTCATTGAAGCATTTTTAAAATGCATACAAGGAAGGCCAAAAAGAATCAGAGAAGCAGAAAAGCTTTGAAAGTTACATGGGAAATTTTATTACAAGTGCTCATTTTATTCAGTATTGATAAATGAATTTTAAAAAATTTTAAAGCAAACAATACCAGCCTTCAAATAACTTAAAAGTATATTATTTCTTGCCCAGGAGAAACAAAAGTTAAATGTACCCAAGTCTAATAGTAAAATAGCATTTTAAAAGTTTAATAAATTGTGGGTTATGTTTACTTGGGAAGTGGAGACCAGATAAATCAACAGACAGAAGAGCTGGATGACAGAAGGAAAAGAAGCAGAGAAACAGGAAAAATGGAAAGGAAACAAACTATAAAGAATAGCAGTAAGGTGAAAAATGTGGGAAATGTTGCTTGCTCTAGGCTGCAGGTAAATATTTCTCCCCTCAAAATGAATTTTTTAAAAATAGTTCAGTAAGCTATTTTCATGTACCACCCAACCCATAACATATGGAACATGATGAGATGTGAGGTCTGTCAAAAAGAGCAAAAAAAGGAGCAAGGATCTATTTGCACAAAAATTATAGGAGCTCTTTTTATGATGGCAAAGAACTGGAAATTGAGATGATGTCCACCAAGTGGGGAATGGCTGAACAAGTTGTGATATGTGACTGTGATGGAATACCCTTGTACTGTAAGTAATGACAAGCAAGATGGTTCCTGAAAAACCTGGGAAGACTTATATGAACATATGTGAAGTGAGCACAACCAGGAGATCTCTGTACCTAGTAACAGCAATACTGTAGAATGATTAACTGTGAATGACTTAGCTATTCTCAGCAATACAATGATCCATGAAATTCCAAAGGATTCAAGATGAAAAATGCTATCCACCTCCAAAGAAAGAACTGACAGAGCCTTGAATCCAGATCAAAGCACACTATTTTTCACTTTCTGCATTTTTTGTGGAGTTTTTTTTTCTTTTGGGTCTATGTCTTCTTTTACAATATGACTAACATGGTAGTATGTTTTACATGACTGAACATGTATGAATTATAATAAATTACTTACTGTCTTAGGGAGAGGAGGAAGGGAAGGGAGGGTAAAAATTCTGAACTCCAAAGTTTTAAAAATGAATATTAAAAATTGTCTGCACATATAACTGGGGGGAAAATTAAGTATTATTAAAACATGAAAAGAAAATTTGAGACTGTTTTGAGAGAACGGTTGAAACCTCCCTAGGAGTACTTCTATTTCATCAAATACAGTCACAAGAAGAAAAGCATGAAAGCAAAAATACATGCAATTTTTGTGGGATCTAAACAAACCTACCTGTATCCCTGCTTCTCACTTGTTACTTTTCTTCATATCATGCCTTCCTCTTCAAACATCTCCCCTAGCATCCTCCTCTTCCTCTTTAGTCAGGTCATTAGACTTTCAATTCTGTCATCATCTATTTTTGGTTCTCTTGTTACTTATCTGCATTAAGCTCTCATCTTTTCCCTCAGAAGCCACTATTGTAGATGACTTTCTATTTCCTTGTTAATATTCTGACTATATTACTCTGGGTACTTTAGACTGTTTCAAAAAGTTTTAGTTGAAGACAGGCATAATGTCCTATATATACTAATAATTATACATTTCTGAGAAAATATCAATGAATTACAAAGAAAGGGGTGTGATTAAACAAGTAAAATGCGAGAGGAAAAAATTAGAAAGGTTGAAGAATTTTTATAATGACAAAGCCCAAGGTCATACCCTATTCAGGAGTAGCAAGACTATTGCTCAGTGTGTGATTAAGCCTTGTCTTAAATAGATAAAAAGATATAGATCAACTATACTACATGAGAAAAATTAATTTGATCAATATGCTAAAAAGGCCCTAAATTCTGATCTTTCTGCTACCTACATTGCTAAAGATACTCTTTTTTCTGTTAAAGAAAATAATGTCAACATTCTCAAGTCTTGAGGGACCACTAAAGGAGAAAAAAAAAACCGACTGAAAGAAATTTATATAAATATTTCCTCAAGCAATCTAAAACCACAAATTAAAGAGAACTACAGAAGGAAAATTTTATCGTTAAAGTTACATTTTGTAGGTCCAAAAGTAAAGGAAATCTATTTCTTACCATTTGATCCATGTAAGATACAAAGCACCAAAAAGCATCCACTTCATTCTCCATCACATACAAAAGAGGAGAAAGCAAGTCACTCATTCCTTGGACATATCCTGCAAGAAAAAAAGGGGAAGAAGAAAGTAATATATCACAAACTTAAGTTAATATGTTCCCAAATTTTAATGCTGGTAAATATGAATATACTTTAACAATGACAAAATTTCAAAACCCTTGCATGCTCTTACAGACACATATGAGTGCCATGCATTGTTTCAATGAAAGTTGATTAAACACCTACTATGTAAGAGGCAGAGAAAGAGCAAAGCATAGTGAATAAAAGGCTGAACCTGGAATCAGGAAAAGCTGGGTTCAAGGACTATGTCTAACATACACTAAATGTATGACCATGAGCAAGTTCTTAAAACTCTCCCTGTTTCAGGCAACTCTATTAGACTCTGTTATAGATGACTCACTCATCTGTAGTGTGAGAAGGCATTTACACACCAGGCAATCTCAGCAATGACTAAACGACAAACACAGACCAAAAAAACTGAGAAAGCTGCTTGAAATTCCGTTAAATCAGGTACAGTCATTTAAAATGTTATCCCAAATACAACTAATTCAATACTCTTCTCAAACAGCTAAATTTAAAGGTAGCTTCGGTCAACATTTCAGAAAACCACATGGATACACATTTTATCACCTACAACCTTCTTAGGTAACCAAAAAAGGTAGTATCTTAGTAAATTTCTAAAATATTATGCTTTTCTACTCTATGAAGTCAACAGTATTACAAGAAAATCCTCCAAAATTATCAAAAGAGGAGCCAGAAGCAACTTAAAGAACCAATTATCTCCCTCTCATGATTTGGCAAAATGTTATTGCTGTAGCACTTCCATGTATGCACTCACATTATCAAGGAGCACTATAAAAACTATTTCTCTACAATGATGACATTTTTAAAAAGGAGTAACATACTGAAAAATGTTTATGAAAAATATAATAATAGCTTTCGATATTATCTCATTCCTCTAAGAGACTGTATGATCCTTAGAAAGAGACCATCTTATCTAAATACTCTAGATTCTAGCTTAGTTCTCAGCCCACAGGAAATGACTGTCTGTTGTACTATAGTTTTATACCACATGTTTTGTTATTTATCTTTGTTGTTAAGTCATTTCAATGTCTGTCTCTTCATGACATGGGGTTTTCCTGGCAAAGACATTGGAGTGCTTTGCCATTTCCTTTTCCAGGTCATTTTATTGATGAGAAAACTGATGCAAAAAGGGGCAACCTGCCCACGATCACTGCTTGTGATCATCTTCTGAGTCCATATTTGAACTCAGGGAGATGAGTCTTTCTGACTCCAGGCCAGATGCATTATCTATCGTGCCACCTAGCTGGGCACCACAGTCCTCCCCACCCATGCTAATTTTAAAATATCTGCATTTTCAAGGAAGGAAAGGAATACAAAGACCTGAGGACGTAGGGAAGTCCCAATAAGGATGCTCCTTCTATCATTTCATATCTATACCTATTCAATAATTTAGTCTCAAAAGAGTTGCCTAGAACATGGAAAAGTTAAATGACTAGTCCAGAACTAGCCAGTCTGTGACAAAAGAATGAATGAATCAAGATCTTGATGAAGCCAAGGCTAGCACTCTATCAACTGTACCATGTTGCCCCTCTCCAACGCATTCTTCACAGAGCTGCCAAAATAATATTCTTAAAAACACAGATCTGATATTCAATAAACTCCAGCAGTTCCTTATTACCTACAGTCATATGCAAAGTCCTATTTGTCATTTAAAATCCTTTTCATCTTGGCTCTAACCTAAACCTCTTGGGCTTATTATAAATTGTTCCCTTTTATCAACTCTGTGGTCCAGTTACCTGTTGTTGTCCCTCAAACAACATCTGATACCTTCATTACCCTATCCTTCACCCTTAGAAAGCACTCTTTCCTAGTTTACTTCAAGGCTGTGTTCAAATATTACCTCCTATAAGAAATCTTATTTTATCTCCTACAATGATTATATTCATGCTCCATGAAGTTGCCTTCTACTCTATATTTACTTACATATGTGCATGTTACATCCCTAGATCAAAAATATGTTTCTTGAAGACAGGGACTTTCACTTTTGTCTTTCTTTTGTCCCTCATGGTGCTCTGTGTTTACAAAGTGGTTAATAAATGCTTGCTAACTGATTGGAATATCAAGCAGAGTTAGGTTACTACACAGGTCCATACAATGGGTTAAATTTACCTAAAAGCCATAAAATAATTTATTGGTAAATCAGGAACCCCCGAATAAGGAAACTCCCTCCACCAATAAAAGGTCATACCTTCTGTGCAATTTATAGTCCTAGATTCTAGTCTAGAGTACAAAGAGTTTGAGTCACTAGTTCGTGGTCACACTAGAACATTTTAAACATATTCACATACACACACACACACACACACACACACACACACACTCACTCACTTACATTCTTAGGAAAAGGGCAGAAATTAGCCTTATTTATTGGGTAAAGAAATAACAGGTATTCCATTCCATTAATAATTTACCCAATTATTTTTGGAACTTCTAAAGTAATCATATAATTGTACTCACTAATCTTTTTCAAAAAGCAACTGCTTTTTATTACACAAATTACCTTTCTGAAAAGCTAATTTTCACTGAATGTAAGAGGAACAGCAAAATAGCAGATCTAAAAGTTAATGCATACAAAATTACATACTCCTTTTTAGAAATCTATTTTCTATTTTTCTTCCCTCAAGAAATTAGTCTTCAACCTTCTTTATCTTTCCTCTTAATAATCCAGGAAGTATAAGCAACAATATTTCTAATCCAATTTCTCTATTACTGGATCAATTTACATGTCTTTTCTCCAAATTCTTATTCTACTTCACCTTCTTCTCCTCCTGCTATGGAGGCTACTCACAATCCTGTCACAATTGCCATATTTGCTATGAATTCCACACTACAGGCTGCACGGAGCTGGAGGAGTGCACAACACACAGGCTGTACCAGCACGGACCCCGCCAAAGCTGAGCAGGAAACCCCAGGCTTCCTGTGGATTCTCAAACATATCAGCCCAGGACAGGAGTCCAGTGGAAGTGAGCGAGAGAAAACCGCAGAACCCTAGGTAACTGCAGCAGCCACTCCTCAGACTATAAGCCCACAGATCAAATGTCTGTAACTTACCTACTTGAACTTCCAGGAGCAAAGATGGCAGAGTGATCGGTAAATACTATCCCCTTCCCTTTGTTGACCTTGAAAAACCCAGGGAATACTTCCCCAGAAAAAATCCTAGAATAGTGGGATCAACCAAAGGGTTAAACAGTCTCTTAGCCCAAGACACTAGGAAAATCGCAAAAGGAGGTCCCTGTTGCTGTGGCTGAAGGGCACCAGTACAAAACTGAAGCTGGCCCAAAAAGGCCCACCTCAGTGAACTGGCAGGAGATCTTGAGCCCCAGAGAGTTAGAGGCCACAATCACCAATACCAGGACCCTAGGAGTGCCTGAGCACAGCCAGGGGAATTGGGAAGACACTAGTGCAGATGGGTTTCAACAACCGCTGAGCTTGCCTATGCTCTAGCTCAGGGGACTAGGCCTCCTGTAGACAGACCAACCCTCCCCCGACACTTAACACAGCTATCTCTAGGGTAACTCCAGGGAAACTCAGAAAGATTTCACCTGGCCTCTGCTTTCTCACATCAGCCAGCTCAGCACCAGGTAAGCTGCAGCATTTTAGCTTCTAGCTGAAAGAACCAGAGGCTACAACACACAAAGCCTCACGTTTTAGGCACAAGAACTGTGGGACAGAGCCCCTTGTGCCCCAGATGCAGAGATCTGTTTTGAAAGTCAGCAAAAGAGTAATTAACATGAGTAAGAAGAAAACGCCACAGACTCTTTCTATGGGGACAAGGACCAAAACAAGGACCAAAAAGGTCAGCACTGAGATTGTACTCCCATCTGAAACTTCAGAAGGGAATATGAACTGGACTCCAGCCCAAAGAGCATTCTTGGAAGATTTCAAGAAGGATTTTAAAAGCCAAATTAGAGAAGCAGAAGAAAAACTGGCCAATGATTTTTAAAATATGAAAAAAGAAATCATGGAAGAATTTAAAAGGAAAATTGGACTAATGGAAAAGGAAGTACAAAAACTAACTGGAGAAAGTAACTCCTTAAAAGGAACAATTGGGCAAATGGAAAAGGAAATGCAAAAGTTACCTGAAGAAAACAATCTATTAAAAATTAGAATTGGCAAGTAGAAGCTAATGACTCTATAAGACATCAAGAATCGGTCAAACAGAATCTAAAGAACGAAAAAACACAAGAAAATGTAAAATATTTCATTGCAAAAACAATCGGCCTGGAAAACAGATTCAGGAGAAAAAAAAAATCTAAGAATTATTGGTCTAGGGGAGAGGAGCCAAGATGGCGGAGTAGTAAGATACACATATGCTAGCTCTGAACCGACAGCCCATAAAATACCTGTAAAGAAGAACTCCCAACAAATTCTGGAGCAGCAGAAGCCACACAACAACGGAGCAGAGGAGATTCCTGTTCCAGAGAGACCTGAAAACCTGACGCAAAAAGTCCGTCAAGCACCAGACCTGGAGCAGAGCCCAGCCCTGCCTTGGCCATGCAGCACCAAGAGGAGCAGATCCCAGCAGGCTTCAGGGATGGAATCTCCAGTGGCCGGGAAGGTCCTTCCAGGCATGGGCACTAAAGATTAGTGAGAGAGTCTTTTTGGCTGGCCGAGAGGGGAGTGGGGTGTCTCCATAACTCAGGCCCCCTCAGGAGGCAGTGGGGGAGGCCACAGCGGACAGGAGCTCCCAAAGCAGGCAGGAGCTCTCAGATCCATTGTTTAAGGTCTCTGCATAAACCCCCTGAGGGAACTGAGCCCGTGAGGCGGCCCTGCCCCAACCTGAGCACCTGAACTTAATCTCACACTGAATAGCAGCCCCACCCCCACCCAAACCCCTGAGGCTGGGAAGCAGCATTTGAATCTCAGACCCTAAGAGCTGGCTGCAAGGATCTGGAGGCAAAGTGGGTGTGGAGACCTCACTCAGAAATCAAATCACTGGCTGGGAAAATGCCCAGAAAAGGGAAAAAAAATAAGACTATAGAAGGTTACTTTCTTGGTGAACAGATATTTCCTCCCTTCCTTTCTGATGAGGAAGAACAATGCTTACCATCAGGGAAAGACACAGAAATCAAGGCTTCTGTACCCCAGCCCACCCAATGGGCTCAGGCCATGGAAGAGCTCAAAAAGCATTTTGAAAATCAAGTTAGAGAGGTGGAGGAAAAACTGGGAAGAGAAATGAGAGAGATGAAAGAAAAGCATGAAAAGCAGGTCAACAGCTTGCTAAAGGAGACCCAAAAAAATGCTGAAGAAAATAACACCTTGAAAACTAGCCTAACTCAATTGGCAAAAGAGGTTCAAAAAGCCAATGAGGAGAAGAATGCTTTCAAAAGCAGAATTAGCCAAATGGAAAAGGAGATTCAAAAGCTCACTGAAGAAAATAGTTCTTTCAAAACTAGAATGGCACATATGGAGGCTAAGGACTTTGTGAGAAACCATGATATCACAGAACAAAGAGAGAAGAATGGAAAAATGGAAGATAATGTGAAATATCTCATTGGAAAAACAACTGACCTGGAAAATAGATTCAGGAGAGACCATTTAAAAATTTTGGGACTACCTGAAAGCCATGATCAAAAGAAGAGCCTAAACATCATCTTCCATGAAATTATCAAGGAAAACTGCCCTGAGATTCTAGAACCAGAGGGCAAAATAAATATTCAAGGAATCCACAGAACACCGCCTGAAAGAGATCCAAAAAGAGAAACTCCTAGGAACGTTGTGGCCAAATTCCAGAATTCCCAGGTCAAGGAGAAAATATTGCAAGCAGCTAGAAAGAAACAATTCAAGTATTGTGGAAATACAATTAGGATAACACAAGATCTAGCAGCCGCTACATTAAGGGATCGAAGGGCATGGAATAGGATATTCCAGAAGTCAAAGGAACTAGGACTAAAACCAAGAATCACCTACCCAGCAAAACTGAGTATAATACTTCAGGGTAAAAATTGGTCTTTCAATGAAATAAGAGGATTTTCAAATATTCTTGATGAAAAGACCAGAGCTGAAAAGAAAATTTGACTTTCAAACACAAGAATGAAGAGAAGCATGAAAAGGTGAACAGCAAAGAGAAGTCATAAGGGACTTACTAAAGTTGAACTGTTTACATTCCTACATGGAAAGACAATATTTGTAACTCTTGAAACTTTTCAGTACCTGGGTACTGGGTGGGATTACACACACACACATGCACACGCACACGCACACACGCATAGAGACAGAATGCATAGAGTGAATTGAAGAGGATGGGATCATATCTTAAAAAAATGAAATCAAGCAATGACAGAGAAATATATTGGGAGGAGAAAGGGAGAAATGGAATGGGGCAAATTATCTCTCACAAAAGAGGCAAGCAAAAGACTTATTAGTGGAGGGATAAAGAGAGGAGGTGAGAGAAAAACAAGAAGCTTACTCTCATCACATTCCACTAAAGGAAGGAATAAAATGCACACTCATTTTCGTATGAAAACCTATCTTATAATACAGGAAAGCGGGGGATAAGGGGATAGCAGGGTGGGGGGGATGATGGAAGGGAGGGCAATGGGAGGAGGGAGCAATTTGAAGTCAACACTCTTGGGGAGGGACAGGATCAAAAGAGAGAATAGAAGCAATGGGGGGCAGGATAGGATGGAGGGAAATATAGCTAGTCTTACACAACACGACTATTATGGAAGTCATTTGCAAAACTACACAGATATGACCTATATTGAATTGCTTGCCTTCCAAAGGGAATGGGTGGGGAGGGAGGGAGGAAGAGAAGTTGGAACTCAAAGTTTTAGGAACAACTGTCGAGTACTGTTCTTGCTACTAGGAAATAAGAAATACAGGTAAAGGGGTATAGAAAGTTATCTGGCCCTACACGACAAAAGAGAAGATGGGGACAAGGGAAGGGAGGGATGATAGAAGAGAGGGCAGATTGGTGATAGGGACAATTAGAATGCTTGGTACTTTGGGGTGCGGGGAGGGGACAAATGGGGAGACAATTTGGAACCCAAAATTTTGTGAAAATGACTGTTAAAAGTTAAATAAATTAAAATAGAGAGAGAGAGAGAGAGAGAGAGAGAGAGAGAGAGAGAGAGAGAGAGAGAGAGAGAGAGAGAGAAAAGAATTATTGGTCTAGCAGAAAGCCATGAAGAAAAAAAGGAACCTGGACAATATCTTCAAAGAAATCATCTAGGCAAACTGTCCAGAGGTCCTAGATTCAGAGGGCAAAATGTTCATTGAAAAAATCTACCGCTCACCTCCCCATAGGGATCCCAAACTGAAAACACCAAGGAATATCGTTGCCAAATTCCAGAAATATCAAGTGAAGGAGAACGTACTGCAGGCAGCCAGAAAGAAACAATTCAAATATTGAGGAGCTACAGTCAAGATCACACAGGTCCTTGCAGCTTCTCCATTAAAAGACTGGAGGGATTGGAATATGATATTATGTAAGGCAAAGGAGCTGGGGCTACAACCAAGGATCAATTACCCAGCAAAACTGAGCATAGTATTTCAGGCAAGGAGATGGACATTAAATGAAATGAGATTTCCAGACCTTCCTGATGAAAAGGCCAAAGCAACAGAAAATTCGATCTTCAAACACAAGTCTCAAAAGGGACATAAAAAAGGTAAATGGAAAAAAAAACTTGTTATTCAAAATGAGCAAACTGTTTACAACCCTACAAGGGAAGATGATACTTGTTAATCTTGAGAATTGTATATCTATTATGATATTTAAAAGGGATATACACAGATAGAGGGAGTGGATATAAATTAAATGATGTGATGATAAAAATGAGATTTAAGTGTGTGAAGGGACTGGAACAAGAGATGTGAAAAGGAAGAGGCAGAAAAAGGTAAATTATATCATGGGAAGAGGCACAAAAAGGTATTATAGTAGAGGGAAAGAGGGCAGGAAGAGGAGCATTGTTTGAGATTTACTCTCATCTGATTTGGTTCAAGGAGGAACAACAAACTGAGCTAAGTACAGAAATCTAACTAGCTCTATAGGCAGTAGGAGGGGAAAGGGGAAAGAAAAGGGAGGGGAGGCAAAAAAGGGAGGGAAGATGTAGTAAGGAAAAGGGGGAGTAAAAGAGAGGCGGGCTGAAAGAAGTGAGGGAAGACTGAGGGAGGCAGTGGTCAAAAATTAAAACCTTACTGTGAAGGAGAAGGGAGAACTAAAAGCATAAACGGGGGAAAGAGGATGAAGGGAAACACACAGATAGTAATCATATCTATGAATGTGAATGGGATGAATTCTCCCATATTTCTTCAAGGTCACAGAAATGGAAGAGCTAGATCAAACCTAGGTGTTCAAGCTCCATATCCAGTATTTCTCTGTTTATACTTCATAGCCCACCTCCATGGTCAACAGTTACCTTATTGCAGTTGAACTGTTAATTTTCACTTACCTTTTAACTTAGGACCTGGAACTATTGAGAAAATCAAGTTACTAAAATGAGATGGAGAGTTGAATGTCGCTATTACCATTTCATGACTTATGCTTTGTTGTATTTTGTCTTTACCTATAAAGAAGAAATAGACAGCTAAACTATACTAGTGGGAGACCTCAACCTCCCCCTCTCTGAACTTGATAAATCTAACCTCAAAATAAACAAGAAAGAAGTTAAGGAGGTGAATAAGATAGATATGATAGGTCTCTGGAGAAAACTTAATGAGAATAGAAAGGAATATACCTTTTCCTCAGCAGTAGATGGTACATATACAAAAATTGACCATGTACTAGGGAATTCCACACTAGAACAGCATAACTGGGAGGCATTTTACACAAATTTGTCAACACAAAATAAAGTCACTAGTTCTCAAAACAGACAAAACCCTAGTCTTAGAATTTTTGTTTCCATCAAGTAATGCCTCCATCTTCCTTTGTAATTTCCTTTTTTTAAACTTTGAATTCCCTTGAGTTCCTGAAATCAAACTTAAATATTATTAAAAAGACTTGGTAATCAGGAACTTTTACTAATAAGAAAAAAAATTCATTCTGGGTCAGTACACTATTAGCACCTTCTTTTATATTACTGTTTGATTTTTGCATTTTTATTAATATTAAATTCTTAGAAGAGTGAAGTTACAGTCTGAATTGGGTTATTAAGTAAATTCTGGACCTTGGCCAAGTCATATCCTCCATAAACTTTAGGTTTGTCAACAACTGTAAAAGAAGGAGTTTGACAAGAAGGTCCAAGGTCCCTTATAAGTTCTATTCTCATTGTTCAAGAAATTATTTCTCACTTTGAGAGTTACAAAGATTTCAAGTTTATCATTCACTCCAATCCTTTGTGTTTGGGATAGGTAAAGACAAAATACAACAGCATAAGGTATGAAATGGTAATAGCGACATTCAACCCTCCATCTCATTTTAGTAACTTGATTTTCTCAATAGTTCCAGGTCCTAAGTTAAAAGGTAAGTGAAAATTAACAGTTCAACTGCAATAAGGTAACTGTTGACCATGGAGGTGGGCTATGAAATATAAACAGAGAAATACTGGATATGGAGCTTGAACACCTAGGGTTTGATCTAGCTCTTCCATTTCTGTGACCTTGAGCAAGTTACTTAACTCTTCTAAGCTTCAGTTTCCCCATTTCTGAAATGAGGAGAATGGACTAGGTGATTTCTAAGATCCTACATTATAACCCTATTAATGAGGGTGCCTAAGGATATATATCTTAATTGCCTTGGGACCAGAAATGAAGTGTCAAGCGATTGAGCATTCTCTGCTTCATAGTACCATTAGTTATGCTTCAGGGACAACTAAATCCAGATCCCTAAACACTCAGAATGGTTCTAGTTGATCTTAGGGTTTGTCTCAAATTATGAAAAGTTTGAAAGAAAAGTGACAGAAGATTAGCACTATGTTTAACCATGTAAAGAGTTTATTTCCAAATCTGAAGGACAGGGCTATTATTATTACTGTTATTGACAATATCATTGACAATATCATCAATATAATAGCTTTATAATTCTACTGAGAATTGTTAGAACAAAGAATATGACTGATTATTCCTGTATGCTCCCAGATTTCTTATATTTTACTGGCCAGGAGAATAAAACATAATACTGACAATAACAGTGATTTTAGCAATAGGTTGTATTACTTCTGACCTACAATATTACTGATACCTGAACCAGATTTTTGAATATACATGGTTTGATTTGCATGAGAGATGACAACATGAAACAAAGATAAGATGAAAAGGGAAAATCATGGCATTACAGAACAGGAAGACCTATCTAAATCTGTCTAGCTGACAGAAATTACTCTTTTACCACTGAATGATTTACTTGTATACTGAGGAGTATACCTTATATAACTTACTTATATACCTATTTATTTAATCAATATTGATTAAGTTAACTTCACTTACACAAGCAAAGAAAAGCTCCTCTAATCATGATCAGCTTAGCAAATGTAAGCTAATCCATGTATGCAAAGTTAACAAACTTTCCTAATCAAAATGACCACAATAATTGGGAATGGCGCAAGATGAAGGATAAGGATTAAAGTCTAAACTGACTGATTGTCCCCAAGGTCCTTCTCCCACTCAGTCTCTATGAATCTGCTCATCAACAACAATCAGATATAAGGCAGAGACCCAGAGACCTGGGGCCTGGATGTAGGTACACATCACACTGTATGTGCCTGAGCTTGTGCCTGTGGGAATGGGGAGTCCCATACTTACACAACTGGGAGTACTGCCTGATTTGTAGCACTTATGCTCCTTCTTGGTAATTTATCCACATTCACCTCAAGTCACCCTAAGGATGAATTCATTTATAAATTCCTGGAAGGAAGTTATGTTTAACTTCTGACTGCAGACCTCTAAAAATAAAGTACTCATTGGCTCCCACGGTAGTGTATTTCTGGACAACTCATAAGTATCAGAAATTTTCCTTAATTTGCAGGAAGCCCATTTCTCTGTAACTTTAATCAACTGCTCCAACTTTTGTTCTCTGGGGGAATAGAAGAACAATTCAAATCCCTTTTCCAAGTGACAACTATTTAGATACTAAAAAGCAGCTACAATCCTTGCATATCCAATCCAATCAACCCAAGGCAAACTGAAAGAACGTTATTTTTTTCTGATAATGCCACTAGTGTCACCTCAAGTGTTTATCTGGTCTTCATATTAACTTGATATTTATATTACTCTGACAACTGAGGTGCTGGCTGAACAGAGAAACCTAGTATTTTTTAGAAGAGAAAACAATGATAGAGCAAAAAGCAGTAGTATAATCAAAGTGGTGTGTGTATTCGTCTTTCTTTGTCAAAGAAGACTATGCCATCAGAGAAATGATGACATGACTTGCACTTGACTTTGGTCTGAGTGAGGGAGGGCTGTGCAGGTCACCAGCCTCACTTCTCCTCCAGAGCCATCTGAATCCAGTGACCAGATATTCATCAGGATGACTGGAGATGACCCAGGATAAGGCATTTGGGGTTAAGTGACTTGCCCAAGGTCACACAGCTAGTGAGTGTCAAGTCTCTGAGGTGAGATTTGAAGTCAGGTCCTCCTGACTCCTACACTGGTGCTCTATCCACTACACCACCTAGCTGCCCAACCAAAGTGGTACAGCATTATCAAATGTGTGAATGGAGAATTTGGGAGGCAAATCACACCTTGGTTGCTTGGTCCCTGGGTTCTTGGTTGGAAGGGAAACTATCTTTTTAGTAGTAGATAAGTGTCCAAAGCTTGGAAGAAAGATTCATTCTACTAGCTCCCATGTTTTCAAGCCCCTGACTGTATCACTATCAGAAATCCAGTAACAGGCATTTATTAAGTACTTAATAAGTACAATGCACTGTGTATTTTACTCTAGAGATTATAAAAAGTTACTTCTTTCTAGTAAGTACCCACATGATGTCACTGATCCTCTTCAAGAACAAAGGACCAACAAGATCCCCCATGATAATAGGGTGATCCAACATATAAGCAGATTAAGTATGTTCATGATTACTTGATAAGGTAAAGAACACTAACAACTAGGAAAACAGAAAAAGTTTTACCATAAAAGTGGCACATGAATGGATTCTTAAAGGAAACCAGAGTTTAGAACATATAAATGTGGAGAGGACTGCTGAGGAACCTTACATTTGGTCTAATGCCTTCAGTTCACAGATGAGGAAACAGAAAGCATAACTAATCCTGCCCACATTACATGGTTAGATAGTTAACAAAATTGGATCCAGAACAATTCTCTGAGTTTTTCGGTACATCATGCTGCTAACTCAATGTCAAATTTGGACTTAGAGGAATAACAAAAAGTGAAAAGAAAGATCAAAGCTCCTTGTAGCAAGACCTTTTCACGTTTGTCTTTGCCTGGCACCTTAGGTAACTATCTTGCTTAACAGCAAACACTTATGAAATGTTGGATTAAATTAGAAAAGTCAGATGCCTGGTTCAACAGGACATGGTAGCAGTGAGCTGTTATGTTAATCCTAACGTTGGATAGTAACATCTTTGTACAGTGAAACATAGGTTAGATGGAACCTAAGTTAGATGGAACCCTGGTACAAGAGTTACCCTTGGCTACCTGGGTCTTCCATAAAGCTGAGGATTCATGTCTTTTAAGCTTATTTTCTACCTTAAACATTTTCAACAAACAGCTTTATAAAATGTCTTGCACACTGCCCTGCCTTCCTTAAACAATATACGTGGAACATAATTTAACTTTTTCTTGGTTATGATCACTAAAAAATATCAATTTTGTACTATTTGGTAATTTAGTAACACCCCTGAATCTCTATCAAAGTACAGACAGCTCTCACTTTATATAAAGTGAACCATAAAGTGACTGCTATGATGCAATGCAATGCAAATTTGCCCAAAAACTGTTACGAGAAGGGAGGCAGGGAGGAGAACAACACATTGCTTAAGAAGGGGCCCATAATAGGGGCCAGGAGGAACACACATGGGGGCCTGGCTGGAACTGAAAGGAAAGATGTGCAAAGGGGCAGACCCATGGGGGCAGACACAGACAAGAGAGAACAGGTGACACACTGGTGCCAGGGGCAGACATTCAGTACCTGAGCTCAAATGAACAGAAGACAGACACAGGGGGCCAGACAGAGCAGGGAAAGATCTCCTCTCTCTGTATAGGAGGTCCCAAACCTCCTCCCCACCCTCCCCCATCCAGATCCTGCAGCAGCAGCAGCCATGGTCTCACTTGAAGGGTTTTCATTTGAAGGGTTTGGGGGGGGGGGAGGTACAGAGCACCCAGCCAAGGAGCAGGAGTGAAGAGAGAGAGCACAATACTGTAAAGTTAATATAGCTGTTTTTTTGGAATGCAGATTTCCTTCAGAATTCTTTACATAAAATTGAGTTTGTATAATGCAAATTCATATAAAATGAGGAGTGTCTATATTCTATTTAGGAAGGGGCTGTGTGACCCTGAAATAAATGGTTAAGACTGCTATGCTGCCTTTCTGAGACCACTTGTGTCTTCACTTGAAGTCAGTTGTCACTTCTTGCTGCTTTCAGTATGCCCACTCTCTTCCCTACTGTCTACCAAGTTCAAACTACATAACCAGGCAGTTAAACTGGCCCTCCAGCATCACCATACCTTTGTGGCCTCATTTTAAATTACTCTCCTCCTTGTGATATCTGTTCCAGAAAAGCCCTGTACATGCCTCATGCTTCCATTCCTTTGCTTTCTTACAATCTTGTGAATACCTGCAACTGTCCATGGAAGCTATGATAAAACTTATATATAAAATTATTTTCAAGTAAATTAGATCTAAATAACGCCCCCGCAAAGAGAATCATTTCACTAGACCATATTTTTCCTACTGTAAAACATTACCATAAAAATGTTTCAACTGCAAATGCAGTTATTAAGGTTTCCTAAGAAAAAGATTTAGAGACTCCTCAGTTGTGAAAGATATCTTTAAAAGTTATTACAGATTAAAAAAATTTCTGAAGAGTTAGTTGTAAACTTGAAGCTTTCATGTAGGACCACTGATATACTTTTAATGCACACTGTGAAGAAAGTAGTACAATTAATCTTGCTTTTCTGATGAGTTTTAGTGTATTTTATTTTATACCTGATGTCCTTTAGAAGTATGTCATGGGCTGTAGGGGCAAGAATAAATGTATAAATTCCTTTTAATTAAAGAAAGATTAAGGTTGATTAAATTAGCATTCAATAACACTTCAGATTCTACAGTAGTGCTGACTGATACACATATTAATAAGCACGAATGTAGGCTCTGAAGTATTTCATCAAAATTATTTTCATAGAAAATTAGCATGTGGAATAAAAAGTTGGGGGAGGTGGGGAGCCGACTCTCAACATGCCTAATGTACTCCCTCTTAAAATGAGCAGAATTTTGAAAGGCACATCTCGTAACAAAAGGAAGAGAAGACAAGAGTTTTGGGGATCACAAAGCCCTTTCCAGGTACTCTGTCACTCACAACAAGCCTGGGAGGTCAGCACAGCAGATATGAAGACACTGAAGCTCAGTAAGATTAACGAACTTGCCCAAGATCACCCAAATAGAATCAGAGCAGGAGTTGAACCTTGGGCCTCATGACTCAAAAGTTTAGAATTTTATCCAGTAAAATCCTAATTTTTATATTAGTGGAGTGAAATTAAGAAACATCTTAATTTGGGCATCATAATGCAATGTGTTGTTACAAGGAAACTTTCCAGATAGCTAAAATAGTAAAAATGTGTTTCTATTTAATGTTTGGATGGAAATCTTCCTGGTACATTATTTCCCTGCCTCCTTAAACAGAGGGAACCTACATCACAAAAAGACCCAGAGTCAAGTTTCAAAAAATATGAAACGTAACTTAGGTTCCTACTAAAAACCACAAATGAGCAAAAGATTCAATTGACAACAGTTCTCCTTTTGTCCTTCAAGCAACATTCACTTGCCACAAAAATGGTCACGATGGTTCCAGAGAAGTGTATACAGTCATAGGTCTGATCAGAAAGTAAAACAAGCCAAGGTAAACCTCATCTGCTTGTCACTGAGGCTTCAATATTCTAGGTACATGAGTGAATGTGCTTGTAAAATTGGACAAAGTACAAAAAAATGTGACTAGAATGATTTTTAAACTATAACCTGCATTTCTCACTTATCAGTTGGCAGATTTAAACTCACTTCCCCTAAGAAGCCTGCCCTAACTCTACTCCATTTTCTTCTCGCCTTTATTCTTCATCTCTTGACATTTGCAGTCATTATATTAATCACATAGCATTTAGTGTCATAAAGTAACTCCGAAAAGGCAGTTCACCTGCATGTTTACCTCCCTAACTAAATTCTATACTCTTCAACAGCAGAGACCTTGGTTTCTATTTCTTCAGTGGCTTCCATCCCAAATCCGCACAGCAGGTGCTATGGTGCTATACCCACAGCAGGAGATAAGGGTCTGCACCAGGTCAGTTCAAAAGCCAAACTAAGAGAGTTAGGAGCAACAGTCGCACACACTCCTTGCTATGGATTACCCAGAGGATTCTCAGGACTATCAACATTTCTTAATCTCCCAGCTTTCACCAACACCACCACAGCTGCAGAACTCTCTCTCTTCCCTCCCTACACCACCCCTCCCCAAACCACACCTTAGTCTCAAAGCTTTGGAAAACAAAAAAAGGAACTCTTCTCATACAAAGTTTGAGGGACCTTTTTCTCAGGGGTACATGGCACATAAACAAAAACTGACCATGTTCTAGGCATAAAAACCTCACAATCCAGTGCAGAAAGGCAGAGATAATCAATGTATCCTTCTCAGATCATAATGCAATAAAAATTATATGTATAACAGGCCATGGAAAGATAAACCAAAAATTAATTGGAAACTAAGTAATCTAATCCTAAAGAAGGAGTGGGTTAAACAACAAATCACAGAAACAATCAACAACTTCATTCAAGAGAATGACAATAATGAGAAAACCTACCAAATCTTATGGGATATTGCAAAAGCAGTTCTTAGGGGAAGTTTTATATCTTTGAATGCCTACATGAATAAAATAGAGAAAAGGGGGATCAATGACTTGGGTATGCAGCTGAAAAAGCTAGAAAAAGAACAAATTGAAAATCCCCACATAAATACCAAATTAGAAATTCTGAAAACCAAAGGAGAGATTAATAAAATTGGAATTAAGAAAACTATTGAACAAATAACGTTCATAAAACAATGGTTTTATGAAAAAACTAGTAAAATTGATAAACCTTTGATCAATTTGATTAAAAAAAAGAAAAAAGAAAATCAAATTACCACATCAAAAATCAAAGGGGTGAACTCACCTCCAATGAGGAGGAAATTAAAACAATAATTAGAAATTACTTTGTCCAACTTTATGCCCACAAATTCAACAACCTAAATGAGATGGATGATCATTTTAAAAAATATAAATTGCCCAGATTAACAGAAGAGGAAGTTGAATACTTAAACAACCCCATCTCAGAAAAAGAAATTGAACAAACCATCAAAGAACTCCCTAGGAAAAAATCTCCAGAGACAGATGGATTTACAAGTGAATTCTATCAAACGTTTAAAGAACAGTTAATTCCGATACTATATAGACTATTTTTGAAAATTGGGGAAGAAGGAGTCCTCCCAAATTTTTTTTTATGATACCAATATGGTTTTGATACCTAAACCAAGAAAAGGCAAAACAGAGAAAGAAAATTATAGACCAATCTCTCTAATGAATATAGATGTAAAAATTTTAAATAAGATTTTAGCATAACAAATACAACATCTTATCACGAGAATAATACATTATGATCAAGTAAGATTCATACCAGGAATGCAGGGCTGGTTCAATATTAGGAAAACTATTAGCATTATCGATCCTATCAATAACAAAACTAACAGAAACCACATGATTATCTCAAATAGATGCACAAAAAGCTTTTGACAAAATACAACACCCATTCCTATTAAAAACACTGGAGAACATAGGTATAAAGAGAACTTTTCATAAAGTAATAAGCAGCATCTTATTCTAAATAAATCTAAATCTAAAATCTCTAGCAAGCATTATATGCAATGGAGATAAGCTAGATGCATTTCCAATAAGATCAGGGGTGAAGCAAGGATGTCCATTATCACCACTATTATTCAATATGGTACTGGAAATGTTAGCTGTAGAAATTAGACAAGATAAAGAAATTGAAGGAACTAGAACAGGCAAAGAAGAAACTAAGTAATCACTCTTTGCAGATGATATGATGATATACTTAGAGAATCCCAGACATTCAAGTAAAAAACTACTTGAAATAATAAACAACTTTGGCAAAGCTGCAGGTTACAAAATAAACCCACAAAAATCTTCTGTATTCCTATATATTTAAGTAACAAAGTCCAATAGCAAGAGATAGAAAGAGAAATTCCATTTAATAGGGCAGACACTATAAAATACTTGGGAGTTTACCTGCCAAAACAAACCCCGGGATTACATGAACACCATTATAAGACACTTTTCATACAAATAAAATCAGACCTAAGTAAGTGGAAAACATCAGCTGCTCATGGGTAGGCCAAGCCAATATAATAAAAATGACAATTCTACCTATATTAATTTACTTACTTAGTGCCATACTAATTAAACTATCAGATAATTATTTTCTAGAGCTGGATAAAATAATACCAAAATTTATCTGTTAGAACAAAAAGTCCAGACTATCAAAGGGACTAATGAAAAGAAATGCTAGGGAAGGTAGCCTGGCGTTACCAGATCTCAAACTGTATTATAAAGCAGTAGTTATCAAAACTACTTGGTACTGGCTAAGAAAGAGAAGGGTAAGACAAGTGGAATAGGCTAGGTACTCAAGACACAGTAGGCAAAGAATATAGCAATCTACTGTTTAATAAAACCAAGGACCCCAGCTTCTGGGATAAGAACTCACTGTTTGACAAAAACTGCTAGGAAAACTGGATAACAGTGTGGCAGAAACTAGGCATAAACCAATGCCTGACACCGTACACAAGAATAAAGTCCAAATGGGTACACGATCTAGGTATAAAGAGTAATACTATAGACAAATTGGAGGAGCAAGGAATAGTGTATTTATCAGATTTATGGAGAAGGGAAGAATTTTTCACTAAAGAAGAGATAGAAAGCATTATGAAGTGCAATGGTTAATTTTGATTACATTAAACTGAAAAGTTTTTGCACAACCAAACCTAATGCAACCAAAATTCTGAGGGATGTAGTATATTGGGAAAGAATTTTTACAGCTAATGTCAGGGATAAAGGCCTCATTTCTAGAATACATAGAGAACTGAGTCAAATGTACAAGAATACAAGACATTCCCCAATTGATAAATGGTCAAAGGATATGGACAGACAATTTTCAGAGGAAAAAATTAAAGATATCTATAATCTTATGAAAAAATGCTATAAATCACTTTTGATTAGAGAGATGCAAATCAAAACAACTCTGAGGTACCACATCACACCTATCAGATTGGAAAACATGACAGAACAGGAAAATGATAAATGCTAGAGAGGATGTGGGAGAGTTGGAACACTAATTCATTGTTGGTGGAGCTGTGAGCTCATCCAATCATTCTGGAGAGCAATTTGGAACTATGCCCAAAGGGCTACAAAAATGTGCATACTCTTTGACCCAGCAATATCGCTTCTAGGACTGTATCCCCAAGAGATCATAAAAATGGGAAAGGATCCCACATGTACAAAAATATTTATAGCAGCACTCTTTGTGGTGGCCAAGAACTGGAAATCAAGGGGATGCCCATCAATTGGGGAATGGCTGAATAAATTATGGTATGTGAATGTAATGGAATACTATTGAGCTATAAGAAATGATGAACAAGAAGACTTCAGAGAGGCCTGGAAAGACTTATATATGATCTGATACTGAGTGAAAGGAGCAGAACCAGGAGAACTTTGTGCACAGCAACGACTTTTTCTGGTAGAGTTGGAACTTCATAGCAATGCAAGGACTTAAAAAAAAACAAAAATTCCCAATAGTCTTCTAAGGCAAAATGCCCTCCACACCCAGAGAAAGAACTATGGAAGTCAATTGCAGAATGTAGATCATTTTTTTGTGCGTGTATTATGTTTTGGTTTGTTATATGATTTCTCCCATTTATTTTAGTTCTTCTACACAGCATGACTATAGTGAAAATGTGTTTAATAGGAATGTATGTGTAGATCCTATATAGAATTGTATGCCATCTCAGGGAGGGAGGGGAGAGGTGTAGAGTAGGTAGGGGGAAAAAAATCAAAGTTATATGGTAGTGACTGTAGAATACTAAAAATAAATAGAATTAATTAAAAAAAAAGATATATGTGGTAAAGGAAACTTTTACCATGAACAAGGCAGTCTCTTAGACATTCACTATACAAAGAAGGGTACTTTTCTTATTTAGCCAATTTTTAAGTCTGAATAAAGGACATTTTGCTATTATCAAGAAAAAAACAAAAAAGTTTGAAGGCACTAATAACAGCAGCTCAACAAATTATGAACTAAACAACAGACTTCGTTAATCTTAAGTACAAGAAATGATTCATTATCTCAAAAGTTATATCTCAACAGGTTATAATCTTTTTAATCAGCAAATAAGTGTATTAACATACCCACCAAGAACCATCTCAATGAACAATGCTTCTACACTAACATCTTTAATGCTTGAGTCATTTTTCAGTAATATCTGACTCTTCATGACCCTATTTGAGGTTTTCTTGGCAAACATACTGGAGTGGTTAGACATTTCTTTCTCCAACTCACTTTACATATGAGGAAACTGAGGCAAAGAGGGTTAAGTGACTTGCCCATGGGGTCACACAATGAGTGTCTGAGACTGGATCTGAATTGCCAAAGATGAGTTTTCCTGACTCCAGACTCAGGATTCTATTTGCCACCAACTTTAATGCAAACATATCCAAATACAAGTATATATAGCTCATAGTGCTTTCATTTATAAAAATGCTCTCCTTAACAGCAATTCTGCACAAATACTATTATTCCTATTTTAGAGAAAAGGAAACTAAGGATCAGAGAGGCCAGATGATTTGACCAAGACCAAACAGCTAAGCATCACGGCCAGGACTTGAGATCAAGTCCTTTGACCTGAAGCTCAATAACCTGTACATTAACCATGATGCTGTGAAACTCTAATGTAATATTAGTCTTCATATGTATTATTCCTATGGAACTATCTCCTTGAACATCACAAACAATCTGTATTCAAGTCACATTACTCCCTCATTGTCAAAGCTATAATTTAATAGCCAACTATAGTTACTTCACAATAACATACCAACCCCCAGCAGCTGTTACATGAGGTAGCCACTTCTGGTCCCCATTCTGGTATAAGAGTCTTTAGAAAACTTTAAGCTCTGTCCTGACAGGTGCCACTCACTTAGAATGCATGGTAGGCCACATGCCTATTCTAGGAATAACTGCCACAAGGTCTCTCTAGTTTTTCCAATCCCACTTGAGTACTACATAGGGAAATGTCAACAGTGCCTTAGTTTAGGTCTCATTAAGCAGGGATGGAAAAATATAATAGCTCTCGGAGACCATATTTCTTCAAAGATCTATTTTACTGAAGAAGAAAATGCTTTTTATATCAAACATTAGGAAAGGGATGGGACCTATGATTTCACTGACATAGCAAACTCCCCACTGAGGAAGTTCCAGCTATCAATGCGTACTTTATCTTCAACTTCTAGTCTCAGAAAATTTCCTAAAGTACTGAGATGTTAAGTGGCTCAAGGTCATACAGTCTATATATGTTACAGGCAAGACTTAAACCCAGGTCTTCCTGGCTTCAAGGCCATTTTCAATCCATTACACCACAGTGCCTCTCCATCAACTGTTAAGTTACTCAGACCACTAAAGACATAAGATATAAAAATGAAGCTGAGAATATTTGAATTTGAATTACTAGGCCAATTTAAAATATTTTCTAGGAGGCTAGGCCCAACCCGTACCATTTTATTAAAGTATATTGGAAGGAATAGTGAATCTATAGTAGTCAGGAGATACAGTTAGGGATGCTTTGCTTCAACCAAATAAATCATAACTTTAAGGAAGGAGAGGTCTGTGTAGTTACAGCCTACCTCTTAAAAGGAGGAAACAATCTGCCGAATGTAAGATTATGGCTTGCTTGAGTTATTTTGAGGGGATTTCACTGGCCTTTCTACCTAAAAGGGCTATGTACTACTTGGAAGAAATTTTCCAGAAAGGGGTTTGAGAAAGCAAAGATTATAAACTGAGGGGTCTGACAGAGCATTTTAATTGATCATTCCCTTCAAGAAGTGAGAATATGGGGAGGACTACCTAGGACAAGTAGGAATGGAAAAAAAGAGAATAGGAAGCAACTTAATCAACTAGGCCTTGGGGTCAAATGGTCTAGGGAAATTATGGGGACGTTTGGGATATCTAATATATAGGGTTTAACACCCTGAGGCCTGAATCTGATTCATCATCTTTCCCATTTCATAGATGAATCTCCCTAATGACTTCTCTCAGCTAAAAACCTTGCCATTTAGCTTACTTTAAAGTTTTTAAAAATTAAGGCTATTCAACATGAGCTCCCTTTTTCCCCATTCTCTTTATCTCAACAGCCCTTAACATCACCTACTCTCTCTTGCTTTCCCCACATCTCTGACAAAAAAAATGGCCTCTCTCTCTGACAAGGCCAATCCTTCTACATGTGTGCTTAATCCCAACCCACTCCCCCTTCTCCACCCCTCCTCTTTCAAATCAGCAATCTCTTCCTTTCAACTGGTTTTTTTCCTCACTGCTTTCAATCATGTCCAAATTTTCCCCATTATTAAAAGAAAAAATCCACCTCTTTCCCATTTACTGAGAGTACTCCCCAAACGCTCTGGGTCCCTTTTTTCTTCTCCCTCCATACTGTCATCAGTTTCCAAGGATTTAAGCACATCTCTACATATATGATTTCCAGTTCTATAAACCCAGCCCTGGGGCAGCTAGGTGGTGCAGTGGATAGAGCACCAGTGCAGGAGTTCAAATTCAGACCTGAGTTCAAATCTCACCTCAGACACTTGACACTCACTAGCTGTGTGACCTTAGGCAAGTCACTTAACCCCAAATGCCTTATCCTGGGTCATCTCCAGTCATCCTGATGAATATCTGGTTACTGGATTCAGATGGCTCTGGAGGAGAAGTGAGGCTGGTGACCTGCACAGCCCTCCCTCACTCAAAACAAAGTCTAGTGCAAGTCACGTCATTATTTCTCTGATGGCATGGTCTTCTTTGGCAACGAAGGACAAACACACAAATCCAGCCCTATTCTCTCCCTCAAGATTCAGTCCTGGAGCAACAATTTTTTATTGTACTTTTCAAACCTAATATCCCAGAGATATCTTAAATTCAACATGTCTAGAATTTAACTCATTTTCTTCTCTCTAAAACCCTCCTCTCTCCCAAACTTCTCTATTTCTATTGAAAGCAATATCATACTTCCAGTGACTCTCTGATTTGTAATCCTAGCATCATCTCCAACTCTGCAGTTTCCCTCACCCTACATATTTAGCTGACAAATTTTACCAATTCTAATTTCACACCTTCTCTTGCATCTAAAGCCTTCTCTCCACTCACACAGGTTGCCCACCTTAGCTTACATCTTCTAACCACCTCTTGAATTATTACAAGAGCTTCCAAGTCAGTTTCCCTGCCTCAAGTCACTCACCACTCCAATCAACCTAAACAATGCAACCAAAGTAACTTTAAGTGTAAATCTGACCATGTGATTTCCCTCCTCAACCAACTCCAGTGGCTTCCTACTGCCTTTAGGATAAAAAGATAAACTCCTCTGGTTAGCTTTAAAAGCACTTTACAATCTAGCACCAACCTACCTTTGCAAACTGGTTAAATATTATATATCCCTATCCAGCACTCCATAATGCAGCTAAACTGGCCTTCTTCCTGTTCCTCACTCACCACACCCTACTTTCCATCTCTATGCTTTGTAACTGAGTGTCTCTCATGCTTGGAATTCACTCTCTTTACCTCACAGAGGCTGTCTTTTCCTTTAATATATCACTTTAAAATGTCACCATATTCTGCATGGTGGCCATAAACTGATAGCACTTCCCTCACAACCTACTTTGCACTTAACTATTTTATATATTTGTATTTGCTAACTTTACATTTATGCTGCATATATTTTTATGTTTTGGTTATCTTCCCTGTGAGAGTATGACACTGACAGTAGGAACTGTTCATTTTTTGCACTTGTATCCTTAGGACTTAGCAGAATACCTAGCACAGACAAGATATTTAATAAATACGTGTTGACTGACTGATTATATGGCAAGCTGGGCAGATTTCAGCTTGCCCTCTTTTTTTTTTTCTCCAGCTTGCCCTCTTTAAGACCTTGAGAGTCAAACTATCAGAAAGAGATTTTTGAATGGAAGAGAAAAGATTTAAAAGTCCTCACAAAAGAAATTCTAAATTAGCTGAGGCACAGAAACGCGTACTATTTGACAAATTATGATTGAGGATGCCTGAAATGGGGATGAAAGATTCTAGAGAAATGTAAATACAGTTGTTACCTAACCTGACAAATAACCTTGCCATTTTCTGGGAAACAACATATATCAGAATACAGGAAGACAGGACTAAATGTTATAAATCAAAATCATCCAGGCTCTAAAAATATCAGGTATATAAAGGATTAGTAACAATAACAGGCACTAGCGATCAGCAAGAACTTTAAAGATGCAAAAAATCTTTTTAGAAGGGAATTTAAGAGCACTTACCCAAATCAAAATCATACATACAATAGGTCATCAAAATGTCATGAAGTAAAATCAATCCTGGATTATCTTTGCCTTCATAAAACTTGTTTGTTCGGTCTGTTCTCTTAACGTCTTTTTCTGAAAAGAAAAAAAAAGTCACAGTAATGTAAATGCTTCTCAGAACCAATTATATTAAGTTCAAATCTTAAAAACTGCAACATTTTTCCTTATTATTGATTTTGCATTGTTTCCAAGTTTTAAAATATAGAATAATGAAATCATCAAATGTCATTTTAAATGCTTTGAAGTAGCTTTACACAAAGTAAAATACAAAAAGCTTCTTTAAAATGAGATGATTTACTTGAGAATAGATTTTCCTTTTTGTTCATTTTCTACATACATCCGTAGAAATTTTTTAATTAAATGGTAGAAAAAGTTTTCAGTAAATTAAAAGCAACACTGAAGAATATTTATTTACTTAGAAATAAAATATGTGATATTTAAAATAAGCAATGAAAACTACTATGCAATCAAGTTTAATCAAAAGGATTTTGTTTCATTCATAATTACTTGGTTTTGAAAAATATTATGAACTTCTCATTTGTCATGGCCCATCATCATTTATTTCAAGTCGTTTATTTATTCTCAGGCATCAGCATTCAATCAAAAATTTATTACAGATTTTTACTGTGCTAAAATAAAAAATAAATTGTAAGTTCTCTCCAAAAATTATTCTATGGCTTTAAAAAGATATTATGATATAGTACAATTGGATGTCTGTCTTCTGAAGTTATATAACCATTTCCCTATTTTAATTCAATACTAAATCATCACTACAAAGGAATTTGGAGAAATTCCAAATTATAAACTTATTACTCTGTAATCAATTCAATTTGAGTATATCTCTGTCTTCCAACCTTACCCCCTCAAATATATGTGAATTGAAAAAAATTTATACTATACTGAGGGAGGGTTGACTTTTTACCAATCAGTAATCAACCAAAATCAATAAGAAAACACTGATTTAGATATATTCTGGATCAGGTTGTTAGGTGTTGTTTTTGTTTTTATTTTTAACATTCCCCCTCTTCAACATTTTGTTTCTAATACAGTAATGTTCTCAAAGAAGTAAATTTACACCTCTAAAATGGGCAAGCAAAGTAGGATCTTTTGCTGTTTTTGTTTTACTAAAAGTGCCTCTGATTAAATAATGTGACTGAGGAGGATCTTTCCCACTCATTGATGGGTCTGGGAAGATTTGTAGGAAAGCCCACACCTTTTGTTAATGAGGCACTGGTTCTCAAGGGACATGATGCCCTCTGGCTCTAAAAAATGTATAAATACTCTGAGGATGAGGTTTTACTTTGGCGCTTAGTTTCTGGAAGAAGGTTTGTGTGACAGATGAGACTCTGCAAAGCTGCTAAGAAGGCCTCCAGCTTTGAAAATTCAGATGTTACTGCTTCCCTCTCTGATAACTATGGTTAGAAAGTTGCTGTCTGTTGAATTGTGATGTATTGCTTACTATCAGACAATCTGGAAGTACTGTCTGCTGATTTTAGATTTCTCTGTATTTTTTCTGAAGTTCAGGGCACTGACTTTTTCCCCTGAACTAATTGAATGATATATGTGCTTGATTAAAGTGATTGTTAACCCCTCAAAAGTTGCCTTTCCTTTCAGAGAAGCAGATCAAAGAACCTGCGATAGCAGGCCACCCCCCTCCCCCCCCGGGTACCTCAGGGTGCTGTTACAAATGGTAAGAAACTTTCCATTATATGTGTGTATGTGTGTGTATGTGCATGCATGCGTGCATATGTGTATGTGTGTATGTGTGTGTATGTGCATGCATGCATGCGTGTGTGTGTGTGTGTGTGTGAACCAGTCAACAAAAATAATGAATTATAAACTTAATAGCAGTTTTTTGGTCTATGTCAAACTGCCCATCTTCAACTGATAACTGATAATCCTACATCCAAAGAAAATTTTGGTAGCCAGAAAGTACTCTGTTGACCAACCTACTGGATGTCCCGTAGACATCTTAAACTCAATGTGTCCAAAAGTGACTTTGTTATCTTTTCCCAAAAAAACCATCCCAACTTCAAACCTTCTCAATCATTGTCAAAGGTACCACCATCTTCCTAGATACCTAGTGTATACATAGGCTCACAACCCAGATGTCATCCTCAAATACTCACTCTCTCTCTCTCTCACCCCCCATATCCAATCTGTTGTCAAGGCCTACGGATTCTACCTTACCAACATCCCTTATGTATATCCCTGTCTTTCCTCTGACAATGTCACCAACCTGGTGCAGGCCTTCATCTCTTCTTCCTGCCATACCAGACCATCCTCTCTTTAGCCCTCAAAGTGATTTTCCCTAAAGCAAAAATCCAACCATCTCACTCCCCCCATTCACTAAACTACAGTGGCTCCTATAACCTCCAGGATCAAATTTACAATCCTCAGTCTGGCATTCAAAGCCTTTGATAATCATCCCACCCAGACCTTCCCAATCTTCTTCCACTTCACACCCCTTCAACCCTTAATGTACTCTGATCCAGTGACACTGGTCACCTAGCTATTCCTTAAACAAGACACATCATTCTCCTGATCCCAGCATTTTCACTGGCTATCCCTCACTCAAAGAATGCTCTCCCCTCTTGCCTCTACATCTCCATACCTCCCTTTCCTAGCATCCTTCAGTTCCTAGCAAAAATCCCACCTTCTGAAAGAAGCCTTTCACAATCTTTCTCAATTCTAGTAGCATCTCTCTGCTGCCTATTTCCTATTTATTTTCCATATATCTTATTTGTACAGAGTTGTTTGCATGCTGTCTCCTCCATTGGATTGTGAGCTCCTCAAAGGCAGGGATTGTCTTTTGTCTTTCTTTATACACCCAATGCTTAGTACAGTGCCTGGCGCACAGCAGGCTCTTAATATATGTTTAATGACTGATAGTGGATTTGTAATATATCCATTAGAGCTAAGGAACTGCATGTCTGCCTATCCAGTACAACTTTATCCGTACACACCTTTAAACGTGCCACAGAAGGGCCTACACCAAATGTGCTGGAGGGCCTTTCTCAAACTCTCCAGACATCTCAGGGATGAAGCAAGAAGGCTATCTATCTCTTGGATTTTTAATTATAATTAGTCCATTTTTTCCTAATTGCAGGTTTCTTATAAAAGTTTTATAAAAAATAAAACCTCTTTACAATTAAAATTTATGAAAGTGATCTATGCCCAATACCTCAAAATCCAATGTCTCTGCAACCTCTTCCAAAATGGTATCAGCCTCCAAATACTGTACTGAAGGTGCTCTAAAAATACCAACAGAGTGGTATTTTTTGGTCTCTTGACAATGATGACAACCACTCTCTATTTCTGGATACTCTCTCTCTTCCCTTGGCTTTAAAGATCACTCTCTCACTCTCCTACCTCTCCTAATGCTCCTTTTCTCCACATTTTCCTACTTTTCTTACTGTTCCTTCCTTATAGTGTCTACTCTCACTGAGTTCTCAATTTCTTCCCAAATCTAACATGAATATTTTCAAGAGTCTGGTCTTAGACCTCTTCTCTCTACATAGTTTCTCCTTTAGCAATATCCCTCCAAAGGCTTTAAATACTACCTCTATGTGGATGATACCCAGATCTCTATTTCCTGTCTTGACCTATCTTTTGAATTCAAAAGATTTGTTTCCAGCTCTCTACAAGGCATCTCCATTTAAATAGCACATCAGCACCTCTAATTCAACAAGTCCAAAACTGAGTTACAAACTGGACTCAATTCTTCCTTCGCATAACTTGATTATTCACTCAGTCACCAAAATTGTGGTAACCTTGTTATATCTTGATTCTTCCCTTTTCAAATTTAATAATTAACATGCCCTGGCAGTTTCATCTTTGTAATATCCCCTGCATCTAATCCATCCTCTCCCTAGTTCCACGGCCACCACAACAGCAGGCCTCCATTTTTCACCTCCAGACATTATAATAATAACCTAGCAGAACTTCTTGCCTCAATTGCCCATACTCCAAAATTTATACAATTGCCAGGATAACCTCAGTAGAGGCATAAAAATCTGGTCTTATGGGCTTAAGAACTTTCAGTGACTACTTATTACCCAGCAGCTAGGTGGCAAAATGGATAAAGCACCAGCCTGGAGTCAGAAAGACTCCTCTTCTTGAGTTCAAATACAGCCTCAGACACTTATTAGCCATGTGACTCTGGGCAAGTCACTTAACCCTGTTTGCCTCAGTTTCCTCATCTGTAAAATGATCTGGAGAAGTAAATGGCTAACCACTACAGTATCTTTGCCAAGAAAACCCCAAAAGGGGTCACAGAGTCAAACACAACTGATTAAACAATACCAACAACTTCTCCACCAAGTAAAGTATTTAATTCTGCTTGGCAAGTAAAGCCCTCCATAACCTAATACCACACTCCAGCCTTGCAAGTATTAGACCCTACCAAGTTTTCTACACTACAGCCAAAATGAACAAATTTCCCCCATCTACCTATTCCCAACAAGCACTTTAACAGGCAAAACCCCTCTGACTTTGCTCAGATTGCTTTCTTCTCTATCACTGGAAATGTCTACTGCCTTTTCTTTATCTGGTGAATCTTTACCCATTAAAAGTTAACGTTCAATTCAAATGCCACCTCCTCAAACCCAGACCAGTCCATCTTGCCACAAACTACTTCTCTGCCTCCACCTCCACAACTATTGTATCTTCTGTAGCACTCCACACACTCTTTCCCCCTTTAAAGTTCCGTTTTACATGTTCTCTTCCTCCACTAAAATATAAGATTCTTGAGGGCAGGGATTGTCTTTCTTTTCACTGTATTTTTATTCCCATAACAGTGCAGTGCTTGATATTTAATGAGTGCTAAATAAATGCTTTATGTGTCTATCTAAGGAAGAATGTGGGTAATTATAAGTGTGAAATCATAAAATAAAACCAACAGAGCTTCCATTGTAGTCTGGGGTACTGTCTGTACTTAAAAGCAACTGAATTTTTTAAAAAATAGGCATCTTAATTAAACTTTTAAATAATTCAGCGTAGCATTACCATAATAAACATCAAATAGATTTTACTGTTTTATCTTTTCTATTAATAAAAGGAATTTAATCATTTACTTTCCTATAATAGTCTAAAGGTATCACGGGTCAATGAATAAGAGAACTGGTTTCAAAGTAAGGAAGACTTGGTTTCAAGTTTCATACTTGCCTGATATAGACTGAGTAACCCTAGAAAAGCCACAAGTTCTCAGTACTCTTGGCAACTTATATATATTATACCATATTAAGCACTAATGACAACGAATAAAAGACAAAAAAACTGTGCTTGCCCTCAAGCAGCTCACATTCTAATGAAAAAAAAAACATGCAAAAACAACTACATAAATACAAGATATATACAATGTAAATGAAAGATTATCTCAAAGGGAAAGTATTAGCTCTAGGAGGGAAACTAGAAAAGGTAGAAGGTAACATTTTAGCTGAGTCTAAAAGGAAGTCAGGTGATCTGGGAGGAAGAAATGAAGAAGGAAAGCATTCTAGACACCACGGAAGGTGGAGCTGGGGGGATGTAAACCAGTGAAAAGGCACAGAGTTGGGAGATGGAGTGGAGCGTCATGTTCAAGGAAAAGCAAGAAGGCCAGTGTCATTGATCATATAGTATGTGAAGGGGAATAAATATTTGATCCTGGAGCTAACAGGAATTTATTTAGTAGGGGGCAGTCATGGTCAGACCTGTGTTCTCTGGCACTCGAATGAAGAACGGCAGAGAGAGACCAACTAGAAAGCTACTGCAATAGTCCAGACATGAGGTGAGAAGTCTTATACCAATCTGGCAACTGAGTGAATGGAGAAAAAGGGACACATGCAAGAGATGCTGGGAAGGCAGAAATGACAAAACTTGGCAACAGATCAAATACATAGAGTGAGAGTCCTGGAACCTGATACTGAGTCTGCACATCTGAGCGCCTGGGAGGATGTTGGTGCTGCCCTCAACAGTAACAGGAAATTCAGAAGAGGGTTGGGTTTGGGGGGAAAGGTAATTGAGTTATATTTTGGACATGATGAACTTCAGACGTCTACAGGATATCTAGTTTGAGACATCCAATAAGCAGTCTGATGATGTGAGATTGGAGGTCAAAGGAAGTTAGAGCTGGCTAAGAAGATCTGCGAACCATTCACTTACAGATAACTGAAACTATGGGAGCTGATGAGATCACCAAGTGAAATAGTAAAGAGGGAGAAGAGAAGTTGGCCAAAAACAGAACTTACTGTGGCTGGTAAACATGATCTGGATGAAGATACAGCAAAGAAGACTGAAAAGAAGGAGCCAAGCAGGAGAACCAAGACAGGGCAATGCCAGAGAGAAAAAAGTATAGGAGAAGAAGGTAATCAACAGTGTCAAAGGCTACAAGAAGTCAAGAAAGATAAAGAACTGAGATAAGGCCAGCAGACTGCAACTGAGAGATCATTGTTAACTGCTGAGGAAAACAGTTTGAGTTGAATGTTGAGGTTAGAAGTCAGACTCTAGAGTTAGAAGAGGGAGAAGTGGAGGCACCAAGTCAGATGGCTTTCTAAAGTTTAGTAGGAAAGACACAGGGACAGAAAAGGGACAGAAAACATAGGATGACCACAAGCCAGCATAAGAGAGTATCTTTTTAAGGATGGAAGACACATGAATGCCTTGGTAGGCAGCCAGGGGGAAAACACTAAAAAGGGAGAAATTAAAGATTAATGACAGAAAGAGGACAACAGAAGAGGCAATCTACTAGAAAAGACAGAATGAAATGAGATCACATGTGTACGTAGAGGGGTTTGCCTTGGCAAGGAGAAGGGCCACAACTTTCTATGAAACAAAGGTAGAGCAGATAGTGGAGGGAAATATTTGAATGATATGAAATAAGAAAAGGGTAAAAGGAAGGAATATTCAACAAATGTCCTCAAATTTTTGGGTGAAGTAAGAGACCTCAGCTAAGATAGGGAAATGAGGTGCCATGAGAAGTTGGAGGAATGAAAGGCCAGAACAAACTTCTCGATTTCCATTGGGAATTATGCTATAAAAGTGAAAAACTGCTCTTACACTTTAACCCAGTAATTCCAGCACTACATATATACCCCACAGAAGTCAAACAGAAAAAAAACAATCTAACGTATATCATAACAGCGACATTCTTTGCAGAAACAAAGAAATGAGAACAAAATCAGTGTCCAAGAAAAATCTATAGCATATAAACGTAAAAGGAACTTTACCGTAGAGTAAGAAATAACAAACACAAACAACTTATACAACGATTTATATATTTATAACAGTGTAAGAAAATAATAACTTCAAAAGACTTAAGAACTCTGCTCAATGTAATAACTAAGCACAATGTCACTAGTACTAATTTGTTTTGCTTGACTATGTTTACATGTTACAAAGATGGATGGGTTAGTCTTTTTATTTCTGTTGTTATTGTTGTTTAATATGGTGAGATTTAGGAATGGAAAGAGCAAGAGATAGTCAATGATAGTGATGCCCCACCAAAAAAAGATAAAGAAAAAAAGTCATTGAATCATTTGGAGATTCAGATAAGTAGGAGAGTTCTGAAGGATATTAAAAGGAAGTCAAACTCAGAATAATGGAACAAATAAATGAAGGTTCCAGCAAGCAGAAAATTGAACATAACTACTTTCTCCTGGCAAAGAGGCAAGAGACTACTAAGGTAGAATATTGGATATACTATCAGATATGGTCTCTGTATCTGATATTTATGCTTACCTTTTTTGTCTTGTTTTTTGGGGGTTTTTTTTTTTTTTTGCTGATACAGGGGAGGGTTTAGTAGGAAGATGGAGAATTTGGGAATGACTGGTTTAAAGACAAGAAAACAGCAATAAAATGTATTTTTAAAAGTAGAAATGTGCAATGTTTTAGAAGCCTTCCTATCACAAACAGTGAAACATTTTACATTTAAGTACATAAAGGGGTGAGTTTCAATTATGTAGCAAGTTCACTTAATCAACCACAGGATGAAGAACCACACAATGAAATCTGCATGCAACGCATCCTCCATCTTTTCAGTTTTTCATTTCTATTTTCTGACCTACAACTCCAAGTTCCAAAATGTGAAGCATAAAAGTTATTTCTCTAGCCTTTTAAAAATATTTTAAGTTAACCACCTCCTTCCCCATCATTGGCATTTCCAAATTCATAAAGGAAAATTACCTATAAGGTTCCTATAATCCCTCAGTCTTGAGTTTCTTTTCTCTTGCTCCTCACTGACAGACTTCCACTGCAATTTCATCCGGAAGTATTCATCACTGAAGAAGAAAATAATTTTATCAAGAGAAACTTTTTACGCAGTCTATTTTTATAATTTGAGAACTCTTAATTTTTCTACAAAAACAAATCAAGGTATAAAGGAATTATCAAAAGTATTTAAGATGCTTAGGGGACACAATTTCATAATAATGCCATCATGATGAAATCCTTTAAGTTATCATCATCAGACTGAAAATAATAACTCAAATTTATATAGTATTTTATGGTTTACAAAGTGATTTTCTCACAACTCTGTAAGGTAGATGGTATAAGTAGTGATGTCCCCATCATACCGATGAGGAAACTAAGTAAAGTTACTTGTTCACAGTTACACAATAATAAAGTATCTAAAACAGGATTTGAACCCAGATCTATCCACTCCAAATCTCTCACTTCTTCCAGTACATCAATTAATCAATAAATGAACAATTTTTAATTGCTTCTAAGCCGGGTGCTAGATTAAAGACTTGCAAAAAAAAACTTCATATAGGCAACAGGAATCTAGTCAGAATAAAAAATATTTACATCATTTCTTGAAATTCAACCTACTAAATAATACTGTGATCATAAAATACACTAGTCATTTAGGTTTCTAAAGCAATTATAAAGAAAAACACTTATAATAAAAAGTTATCTTTAGCATATCAGGAATTTTGGCAGCATGATAAAGCAGAAATAACACTGAATTTGAAGTGAAGTTTTTGATGTTCAAATCTCAGTTTACTACTTTATGACCTTGGGCAAAACATTTAACTTCTGTGGCCTCAGTTTTCCCAGCTAATTCCAATGATCTTTGAGACACTGGCAAAATATATAAAATAGTAATGAAATCTTATACTATTTAATTACAGTGATATCCTTGGCAGAAAATACATATGAACCACTGTCACAAAGAACAATTTTGAAATCCCTAAGTAGAAAATTTGATCTGAAGAAAATCTGAATTATGCCTACTTATATCTTATTCTCTATCAATAAACGTAATGCAAAACTATAAACTCTTAATTCTTTCATTGTAGAAGGGAAAAAACAGTAAATGAACTGCATTTTTCTAATTTTATTATTTAATGAATGTTAATCTTGTTCAAGATATCTGTAAAAGCCTCCTAAGACAACCAATATGATGATGAACAGACTATTTTAACTAATATAGGGCAGTTCTCAAAAGGCTACTAAATTTTTGAAGCATTTTGAATCAATAATCCACATGTATAACTTCTTAACAATTCTCAAGAATTTCCTCTCACAAAACTATGAAATAAGTAGCATAAGAATTATCACCTCCATTTTGAGAAAACTGAACACAGAATCTATTGTCATACAACTTGGCAGTGCAGAGGACAAAATTTGAAACTAAATCTCCAAGATCCAAGTCCAATGCTCTTTCCAAATGATATCAGACATGAGAATAATGTTTTTCCCAATCCCCAAAGCAATCCTAAAGTTCTCTTACAGTTCACAATGTCATAATGATGATGCATCTGATGACGATTAACACTTATGCCCGATGTATCACATATTAACAGAACTCTTAACTGTGTTTCCATTTTTTAAGAAAAATTTTCACATGTCAATTACCTGAAATATCCCATATCTTACCGTTATATCTATGTTCATTTATATGGATGAGTTACTACTCATTTTTTAAATAAAATACTTAATTAAATTCAACAAATATTTATTAAATGCCTACTAAGTATGGCACACTGTGCTAAATACTTACGTTTTTAATTTTTGCAAATGAATTCTTTCTTCCTTAGTACTATCCCAAGGAAAATATCCTAGAAGGAATTTCCATGCTTGTTTTCTCAACACATAACTGAGTCCCTGAAGTAAGTGCATATTAAATAAATTAGTAATAATGAAAGACTGATTGTAGAACCTGCTCCTAACCTATGACATAGTAAGGTTAAATATATACGGAATTTACATTAAAAGGTGTCAATTCAATGAATATTATATTTTCCTTACATCCCTCTGAAACACTTGAATTTCTCAGGAGCTAGATGGCATGAGCTTGAGGTCCATGACTAATAAGTAGATTATAAAGACCAATCGGGTTGGTACAATGGTTGATATAATGATACCAGATACTGTCACTCTGCCACACCCATAGGCCATGGAAATCTACAGAGACAAGGAATGCTTTCCCCCTAACTTCCCAGTAACTCCTCCCTCTGACTCCCAAGGAGCTCAACAGATTTCAGCATCAGCACCCCATTTCATCAGGAAAGCTTGGGGCTTCAGGGAAATAAAATATCTCTTCCCTTGAATAACCTATGATATAACAGTTAAATTACCCCTCTGAATATCATTTGCTTCATGCTATCTACATTTAAGATTCTTCCTTCTGAATCCATGTTCTTAGACCACTCATCCAGGGACACAGGATCTCTCCTCTGAACTACAGGTCGTTCTCCTAAATCAATCTAAAAAGGAAAGGTAAGTTACAAACTTTACACCATTATTCGATGACAGGCAATTACCTCTTAATACAAAAAAATGAAATAACAGTATGTGTTGGACATTATAAGTATCCTCACTTTTTAAAATGTTCTTCCACTTATTTTCTCATTTCATAAACTCATTTAGTAAGCAACATCTTAACTACCTAGTATAGTTGGCATCAAACACGTTTTCCCTCCACTAAAAAACACATAAATGTTGGGTACTAAGGAAAAAAAAAACACACACACAGAATCTCAAATTTAGAGCTATAAAGAATATGAGAAACACCCAGACACCAGGAGCCCTTAAACTCCCCCCACCTTTTTTTCGTCATGGCAGTCTGGTGAAGCCTATGGAATCCTCAGAATAACATTCCAAATAAAATAAGCTATGTAAAAAAACTAAAGCAACCAAATGTATTGAAATTGTTATTTAAAAAGTTCACAGACCCATGGCTATAACCCCTGATCTAATCCAACTTGCTCCTTTTATTAACTGAAGAAATTAAGGCCTAGGGAGACGAAATGGTTTTTTGCAGGGTATCACACACAGGTAGTTAGACAAAAGAGCTAGATGCTTTAACTCCAAGACCAAACTCTCTGAAAAAATCTCACATGGAAGCAACTTATAAAGTATGCAACAAACTATTCAATCTAGTGCACTACATTACTTTTTTTTTAATTTGGTTATAAAGTTATTTTATGAATCATCACCTAGAATATATTTTTACCATTAAAAGATGTCATTTTTAAGTAAATGATCCATGACCCATTAAGCAACATTAATAATTTTATACTGTACTTGGTTTAGGAGATGTGAATAATTTATAACTAATCAAATTTGTAAATTAATCCATTTTTGCAGTATAACTTAAATATCTGAAATGTTTTATATGTATTCAAATTCAGAACTTGTCAAGAACCAAAGACTTCTCTGAGCACCTATAAGAGTGTATCACAATTCAGGACTTAAAGCCAGTTTTGAGTGAAAACAAGTGAAAACAAAAGCTCTGTTTAGTGGGGGGAAAGAGCAAAATGAGAATAAATTAAGTCCACAATCAATTAACTTAGAAAACATTTGTTACTTTTAGGCCCAGGTTCTGTAAGTAGAAATGGAACTAGTTTATTGGGCAGAGGTTACCTCCTCCAAAGTTACAAAGCACCATGGCGATATATAGCCCATCAATAATGAGAAGGAACTCAAAGGAAAAAAGCTGGTCAAGTTAAAATCTAAAGGGACTGATAACAGAAAAGTGCATTATAAGTAAGGAATGCTAAACAATGAGGAATGGAAGGCTCAAGGGAAAGGAGCAGACGATAGTGATATACCACTATAGTCAAATTAACCTTCTAGCTTTTATATTTTCAGTACAAGATAATTTTTTTTTCTTTTTGATCAGTAAGATAGAAGTTGTATATACAAATATTTCCACTCACTCTGGTGATGACTTCAAATCCTGGTTCTTCTTGTTGGTTTATTTTTAAACCTGGAATAGCATCGCTAAGAAAATCTGCCATTTCTGAAGGGGGTCGCTGATGAGCTGAAGGATCATTGCCCCTCAAACTATCAAAAATGTAGTTTGTGACTTTGGAAAATCCTACAAGAGTTGCTGTATATGGGTCCTTTTTGATTTTCTACAGAACAGGAAAACAAACATAACTTTAGTAGTACTGTACCAAATAGTAAACAAATAGACATTAATAGGACAGTCAAGCAGAATAAGAGAGGAGAATCAAATTAAAACAAAAAAGATTTTCTAAGATTTTTCTCTACAAGATTCTACTGTTTCCTGGGAAGAAAAATTTGAATTTCTCTATGCTAACCTTTTAATTGAATAAAAAAATCAAAGAAAAGTGATTCTTTCATAAGCATCAACTTGCTGCTACTGATTCATGCAAAAGAACAAATGATATGTGGGTCTCATTCAGTTCCCATACAACAAAAATGTATATAGTCCTTAATTTCCAATGGTGAATGGCCCATGACAACTTTCTTTTGTCTAGTAGACCTGCCTTCACAAAAAAAAATATATTTCTTGGAGCATGGTATACCTTATTACAATCTTACAAAAATCTATTTAACATGTATCTAAAAACTGTAACTGCTTTAAGCAATATTAACTCTGCTTGTAAATAAGTTAAATTATTTGATACTCTAGAACAACAAAAGACAAAACTAATTTATGAGTTAACTCTATGGATAGTAAACCAAAATTCCAATCATTTCAAGTTGAAAATTAATCATTAGTGAAAATAAGGATCTAACTCATAGAAATCAGCAAGTACAACAAAAAAGCATAAAGTAATTTCACATCAGAAAGTATTTGGATATTTTGGGGGAAATATAATTAAGCAGATAAACAGACTAAATCATTTGGTATCCCAACACTCTCAAAGTTTACACAGTTCCAAAATAACTGATGAGTCAATGACAAAGAAATCAATCCAACAAGGTTTTTATATGAACTAACTTTTTAATTAGTTCATATGAACTAACCCAATACCTTCTACTAAGCTGAATGATGCTAAATTTATTCAATACTAATAGAAAACTACTCATTTGCATTGTCAGAATTATGGTCATGAGGAAAAAATATCACTGCCCTAACTAATATTTGCTAAAGACCAAGAAAAAACAAGTTACCAACAACCCTGAGAATTTCTTACTCTAAAAATTCAAAGTGTATGACTTGTGATTATAAAATGGCTGACTCTGTGACTCACAAACAAAGTCAGCTTCCTTTAATTATAGACACAGGTTAAATAATATTCGGGAAAAGGAGGGTAATAGGGTTGGAGGATCTTTGAAGACAGAAAGATTAGCCCTACAGGTACCTAAAAAACATACTTGAATTAAGCCATAGGCTGGTTCATCAAGGAGATTTTCAAAGGACTGTGAAAGACCCTTATTCTGACAGTTCACAAGAAGAGTCCTTTTATCCTGTGGAGATCTGTAATAAAATGAAGACTGTATTTTTAATTTATAGAAAAAGTGACAAAATGAAGTAACTACTGAATTTTTAAATAATGTATGCATTAGCATTTGTAGAAGAAGAATCTCCAATCTACTAAATAGCATTAATCTAATAACAACCTTAAGGTTACAAAGCAATTTCCTCACAAAAATCCTGAGATCAGTACTATAATTACGCATCCCTATTTTACAGATGAAGACACTGCATTCAAAGAGGTTACACACCAATCAGTGCCAGAAATCAAACCCAAATCTCCTGATTCAAAGTGAAAACACTGTCCCCATTTCACCATGCTTCCTCGCTAATCTAATACTAAGAAATATGCAATGACATTTGCTGTAAGGGTTGAGTTTTCCTTTTTTTCTTTTTCCCTCCAATAGGGAGAAGGAAGTGAGGGGGAGAGAAAATAAAGTGTGTTGATTAAAAAATAAAATTCTTAAAAACAAGTACATAATCGTCAACTATAACTAGTTTTAAAACTTCAAGACACACAGAATTGTTATGTACTTAAAGGAAATGAAATCTAGAAGTTACCTACACAACAATGAAATCACAGGTCCTATTCCTAGTTTTTTTCAATTAATCTTTTAAAAGTTTATAATCTGTGCTATTATAAATAACACATAAATAACATGAGCAAGACTGACTACTGTTGTCAAATAAAAGTACATAGAAAAAATCAGTTAAATACGAAAGGTGGTAACGTTCATACTAAAAAGCTGTTAGGGTTCTAATTACAATTATGAGTTAGTCTAGATGGACTTCCAACTCTCAAATTCTGTGATTCTACTCCCTTATTCCCAATTACAAATAAAAAATTTATGTACATACACATAAGAATGTAAAATATACAGTTTTTAATACTTGCTCAAGTTCTGGTGGCAATTCTTTGCACAAATTTCTCTTATAACTAGACTACATATAAGTCCATTAAGAATATCAACAGCTGACTAAATAATCAAGCATTTTTCATGCCCAAATTAATAAAAATTTTATTTTTTTCCAACCTCTAAAGTTTTTAACTCAGGAAGGTGATTGAAATAAAGCCCTCACTTTTAGGTCTTTAAAACAAAAATTTAATTTGTTTCACTGGTACCTATCATATCTACTTTGTTATAAATATCTGAGATAAGAACTTTAATAACAGTTATCTCTTTTCAATTCTAACATAACAGGATGCAACAGTAATGCTAGGGGATATGAAATTCAAAATAGGATCTTGCTCAGAGACAGAGAATATATACAGTTCTCATACTTCCCAGGAAAGCAACAGAAGGAACAAAGGTTAAGTCTTTCAGTAATGTAAACAGAATACCCTAAAGATATTGCTACAGTTTCTCTGGACACCTATTTGGTTGATGTTTAATGTCTGGACTTAATGATGGAACTTTACAGGTCATTTACTCAAAATGTAAACTTTTAAAAGGCAACAAAAGAAAAAAAGAAAACAGCAACATTTAAGCATAGTATTTTCAGTAACAAAAAGATTTAGTATTTATTCCATCTTCATCAAGAATATTTTTTAAATTACTTCTAAAAAGTTAAAACTAAAAAAGAAGTCATGAGGCTTTAAATTTTAGAATGGAAAAGCAACAAATACATGAGTATTTCTCTACCCAGAGACTTGACTTTTCTTTTTACCCCCAGCACTTAGCACAGTGCCAGACACAGAGTAAGCACTTAATGCATGCTTGTTGAGTGGCTGACAATACCCAGAAGTAGCAAGAGAAAAGAAAACAAAAAACCCTCTCTGGCAGAGAAGCAGTATCCCTGAGCATCCAGCCACAGAGTCAACAAAAGTCTAAAACATAAAAATTACAACTAAGTAACTGTGATTTAGTCAGTCTATCAAGCAGCAGGAAAGATCCACCTATACATGAGTATGCAAAGAAGGTAAATTCACAGATGGAAAAAACATGTCCAGACAGCAGTTTCTGGAGGGAAAAAGAAGAAAACTGGAGGGTTTTAGTAGCCCATAAGTACAATTTGAGTCAACAGGATCATCTGAAGCTGTATTAACAGAAATACAGCAAAAAGAAACAAGGAGATAACAGGCCTGCTATACTTTGCCATAGTGCCATATGTGCCATATACCACATCTGGGTTCAATTCTAAACACCACACTTTAGGAAGGACACCCATAAGCTGAACAGAGGAGAGCCAAGAGGATAGTGGAGAGCTTCAAGTTCATGACACAGGATGATCATTTGAAAGATCTGGGGATATTTAACTTTGGGGAACATGATTGGTCCTAGAGAAACAAGGAACAATAAGGTAGATGCTGCAAAGAAGTTAATTCCCATTTGATATAAAAAAAACTTCTTAAAGTGAGAGCTATCCAAAAGAGTAATAAGGGGCTGCTTTGGGAAGTGGTGGATTTCTCTTCACCGGAAGTCTTCAAGTAATGGCAGGATGACCCTTTGTTTTTACAGCTGCTTTTTACCTAAGTGACTGCTGAGGTCTCCTTCAATTCTGAAATGCTGTGGTTTAAAAAGAAATGAAATGACAGCAATCAGATGCAGCAGTAAGCAACAGGCACCCCAGGCACAAAAAAAAGCAGCACACCAGAGTTTGGGGAGTTAGTCAGTCATGGAAAAGAAGAAGGTTTTACTAGTTCCTAAGGCACATCAAACCCTTGTACTGCTCTCCTGTGTGCAAAGGGTAAAACTATTTAGTTCTCAATGGCCCCAAAGAAGGTAAATGTATCAATGTTAAAATTCAACAAACATTAAATAATAGATGGACAGTTACAGAGCTTATTCTGAAGAGGTTGCTTTCTTGTAGTATTTATTATTTTCTTTTCATACCTATCAATGTTATGTATTAATTCAGGGACAGCTAGGTGGTGCAGTGGATAAAGCACCAGTGCAGGAGTCAGGAGGACCTGAGTTCAAATCTCACCTCAGACACTTGACACTCACTAGCTGTGTGACCTTGGGCAAGTCACTTAACCCCAACTGCCTCATCCTGGGTCATCTCCAGTCATCCTGATGAATATCTGGTCACTGGATTCAGATGGCTCTGGAGGAGAAGTGAGGCTGGTGACCTGCCCAGCCTTCCCTCACTCAAAACAAAGTCAAGTGCAAGTCATGTCATCATTTCTCTGATGGCAAGGTCTTCTTCAATAACGAAGGATGAACACACACGTATTAATTCAGTCAATAATTCTAAGTAGGAAACATTTTTACAGAAGAATTTCAAGAAAGTTAATATGCAGTACAAATACTATACATAATTTTTAAGCCCATCATAACAGTACATTGCTTGTACTTAGAATTCTGAGCACTGGCCCTGGAATCAGGAAGACCTAACTAAGTTCAAATCCAGCCTCAGGCACTTGACACTTACTAGCTGTGTGACCTTGGGCAAGTCACCTAACCCCAAATGCTTTTCCTTACCTCCCTCCCCCCAAAAAAGAATTCTGTTCAAGAATTCTCAAAGGACAATTTTGAGAAAAGTATGGCCTACTAATATGTCCAGAGAAGGTTCATCTTTTCGTGAAGCAGTTAGAAGTTTTGGAGCAAGTTATTCCCATAATACCCTAGCACAAATTATTAAACTACTGCTTCACACCCCATGGACAAATTCAAGATATGCAGCACATGAAGTCTGGCATAAGTTGCTAAGAAAATGCCTAAGTTAATTTTTTTCAGTGAGATATAAATTATAGATAATATTCTGAATGGTGCTGACAAAACAAAGCACATAACTGATAATAAGAATATAATTTTCTGGAGGGTAAAAAAAATACCTGGGAGACAGCTATTTCAGACTTTCTCTGATCCACTAATTAAAGTTTGCAGAAAAGAGTCCATGTTACCCTCCCCAAGGTTACCCAGGTACACGTTTCACTCCACCTTCATAAGATGGAAGTAAGTGACCAAAAATGGTAATACCAAGGGCCTTTTCAATAAAGCAAGTTCAAGGACCAATTCCTTTTCCAATTATATAACACATAAAAAAATTTTAGATATTATAATACCGTTAGTCATCAAGAAAAGATCAAATCATGTGTGTACATAGTGTGTGTACACACACACACACACACACACACACACACACTTCCTCTAAGAAGGCAGAAAATGTTCTATTTTATGGCTTCATATAAACAAATTATTAAAATATTAAAAATTAAAACACTCAAAGATAATGTCCAGCTATTCAGAAAACCTGAAAAATAAAGGTTATTCACTCTCCAAGGGAAACTATAGTTTCACTATCATATAGCAGTCTTAAAATTTAAATTCTGGATTTCCAAACTATCTTAAGGAAAAAAATTCAACAAATGACAAATACCAAAGTAAATTCTGCATTACATTAAGTTATTGTCTGTAGCATACAATCAAGTAATCAACAAGCATTTATTAAGTGACTACTATGCACCAGATGCTGAGTTTGTCACTGGTGATATAAGCAGAAAAAAATAAAACAATCTCTACTTAGAAGGAATTTATGTCCTAAAATATAATGTATTACCTTGTTCTTGATTAAAAACTGTCTTACCCTAGAAGAAATCTCAGACACCATCTCACTCCTTTTACTAATGAGAAAACTAAGACCCTGGAAGGGGAGCAGATTTGCCCAGTTTACAGAGCAAGGCTCTGCCGCTCAGGTGTTACCCCAGGTCTTCTGATTCCCAAATCTGTGTTCTTGCTACTAGATCACATTGCTATGTGACTACAGAAAAGTCAAGTACCCTCTTAAAGAGTTTCATTCCTCATCTATAAAATGGGAATCGTAATAATTTCATTACCTAACACATAGGGATTGTGAAAAAGTGCTTTGTAAACCCTTAAAGTACTATGCAAAAGTGGATTATTTAAAAACTAAAATATCATCTCTTATCTCTATACCAAAGACCCTAAAGTATTTTTTAAAATTTGAGTTATTAAAATGGTTACTTCTCTTAAATATCTTTACATCTCCTAAGGTATGATTATAAACATCAGAAAGCAATTTTAGTTATTTTGGCACCTTTTTCCACCAATGACATAAAGGGAAAACAACAAATAAATATTACCCATTAATAATAATGGCTAATTATTTATGCTAATATTTACGTAGGCAGCTAAGAGGTACAGTGGATAAGAGTACTAGGCCCGGAGTCAGGAAGACGTGAGTTCAAATCCAGCCTCAGACACTTACTAGTTGTATGATTCTGGGCAAGTCATTTAACCTTGCTTGCCTCGGTTTCCTCATCTGTCAAATGAGCTGGAGAAGGAAATGGCAAACCACTCCAGTATCTTTGCCAAGAAAACCCCAAAAGGAGTCACGAAGAGTCAGACACGACTGAAAATGACTAAACAACAATGATATTTAAGCAGCAATTAGTTTACAAAGTGTTTTACATATTGTCATTTGAGCCCAATAACAATCCTGAAAGTTGTATTCCAGGTTATTATAAATTAAGAAACTGAGACTCAGAGAAGTTATATGAACTGCCTGTGGTCATACAGCTAACAAGTGTTGGAGAAAGGATTGAATGCAAATTTTCCTAATTTCGAGTCTAACATACCCACTATGATATGCTGCCTCTCTCTGAAAGCATTCCATGCTTTTTGGGGGGAAAAGAGGGCAAGGAGAAGGCAGGTAAGGGTGTGGTAAGGACTTGGATCTGTGATTTTATACATGCAAGAAATTACCAATGTAGACTTCCTCCTCTGAACCAAATCAACAAATTACCAGTAGCTTTGTTGTCTTAAATAGCAGTCAGGCCCATGGTCACATCATGACTATTTGCATCAAACGCAGAGTTTGTTCCAACCTTCCTGTCTCCAAGGACAGATCTCTAGCCACCTTGCACACATTGCCTCTAGTGTTTTTGAGACCAGACACAGGGATCTTCTAGTATAAAAAACATATACGATAAAACTCCTACCAGGCCAGGTTAGCAACTGTTCAACTTAAAATTAGAGTTGCTAAGGGTGCTAAGAGGTATTAAGTGACTTGTCCAGGGTCAGTTAGCTATGAGGAATCAAACTGAACTTAACTCAGGTCTTCCTGGCTCCTATGATGCTTCTCTCTCTGCTACCCCTTTTCTACTTCTGCTAAACTGAAGAAACTAAAGACATAAATGGGTTAATAAATAAGAAATAACAATTTTCCCTCATTAGGTCTCCCATACTTATCTAATTCAGTGCCTACCTAACATTAAATCTCCTGTTCATCCTAATTATTTTATGTCTTAAATTAGTGATAAAGAGTTCTTACTGACAAGGAATAGAAGAGTGCAGTAGAAAGGATACTGGAGAGGGAAAAAACCTGAGTTTGAATCCCCCCTCTACAATTTGCTAGCTTTTTGAGAGTCATCAAATTCTTCTAACCTTATTTCTTTGTTTATAAAATGAATAATAACTGTACTAGCCACACTATCGCAATATTTTAAGGATCAAATGAAATAATATTTGAAAACCACAATACTACATATCAATTATTAATTCCCATGTCTAGACTAGACCTAGATTATACCAGTACTTCTTGGCTCTCTAGTCTTCTTCCTCATCCCATCTAGTTACAAGCTCAAGCCTCACTACATTCATGAATTCTAACTCAAAGGTACTGACAACATGTGACTTCTCTGCCACTAACAATAATGGGCAGTCAGTGGTTATGGTAAGAGTAATCTCAGACTCTGATGGTAAACAATATTAGAGAAAGGTGCCATACACAGTCCAGGGTACTAACAGATTATCTAAATTATTTCTAAATTTCTAAAGACAAGGTTCTACTACAAGAATTAATAGGTTATTTCTCACATTAGAAACTTTGGTATTCTATTCCACTTATAAAAATGAGTTTAAGATGTCATATTTAATAAAAAAATATAATAAATGATAGTAAATTCAATAAGCCATAGCACTGAAGTTTAGTCACAGTAAACAGTGTTATTCTTTTAAAATATTTTCTTTTAACATCATTAAATTAATAAGCATAAAAATACAAACAACATACTGAAGATATGATTAGTGACTAACATCAAGGTCACAGGGGAAAAGAATACAACAGTGCTTAGGCAACACAGACTTCAGATAATAAAAACTGAGAATACTTCAGGCTATAATTATTACAAGAGCCCAATTTGAAAAGATATAAAATAATGTAATACTTACTCACACAATACCACATATTTTTCAAGAGATTCAATCAGTAGTTTGCTATCTCCATGATGAAAATGAAGAGCAGGGAGAACGACGTCATCCTTTAGACAGAATACCAAATAAGACCAGCCCATACCCTCTTTGTTTTGCTTGATTGACTTCAGGTCTGTCAAACTGAACAGGAATGACCATTTGCTTTTCCCATTCGTATGACTTGGAGCATCTTAAAAACAAAAAATCATGCCATAATATTTTGTTCACCTTTTTAAAAAAGGTATTAATCAACCACCTCATGACTGCCTGATAAAAATTTTCTGCATCTTTTTGCATTATAACAAGAACCTTTATGCTTTCCCACCTGTGGTGAACAGTGCAGGATAGTCACTCATGTCAATTTTTATAATGATTGCTCCAGGACTAAAACATTCAAAATTTATTCTTCCTTGTTTCAAATTACTTCCTCTTCTCTTCACATTCTACAAAATCATCCATAAGCTAGGGTAATATTTGTACATCTGTTGCTGGCACATTGGTAAATCATTAGGTCCTCACATGGAATTAAGATTCCTTAGTCCCTCGAGAGTAACCACACTGAATAATAAGTTAGTATTACACACACACACACACACACACACACACACACACACACACACACACACACACACACACAATGTGAAGATACATATACACAGAGGAGTGATAAAGGGTATAGGCATGCAAATGACTGAACCTGGGCTGGGTTCTAGTACATGCTCCACCATTAATTAACTACATGACTCTGGGAAAGTCACAATCTCTCTGGCCTCAGTATCCTTTATCTGGAAAGCAGAGGAGTTTGATCATAAAAGCCTTTACAACTCTAAAATTATTATTTTATCATAAAACATGACACTACTCCCTCACCTCATGTACATGTGTATTACTAAATGGAAAGGTCTGAGATACACTTAAGTAGGACAAAAATTACAACACAGATATGTATATACAGAGCTTTAAATATTCATTAATACAGAAGTACTAGGAAATGTATTTATTTACATTCTAATTTTGATTTGGTTGTGAGATAACTTGCTATATTAAAATTCTTTTAGATCACTGTGATTTTATAAAAATTTTGAGAAATTACAGATGAAAAAAAGCATTTAAGTACTTACTTACTATGTGCCAACCATTGTGCTAAATGCTAGAGATACAAAAAGAAAGGCAAGACAGTCCTGTTCTCAAGGAGCTTACATACTGGCATTCACATATGTTGGTGGTGGTAACATATAAGAGAGTTCAGCTGAAGGGCCTGTGGAAAGGCCCTGAAATCCTAATGGCGTGGTAACAAAAAGAATGGAATGGTCCAGCTGTCCTCAGGGTGAATCAAAGTTCAGACAGTAATGCCAGGTATGATATGGAAAGGCCCATGTATAAAGGAGACCTTAAGATGTAAATGTCAGGGCAGATAAGGCTTAGGGCAGTAAGGCTTAGAACTCTTCTATTGTAACAGAATTTCAAGATGAGTTGGTGGCTTCCTGCTCATCAAAGTGGTATGAGTAGACATAAGCAAAAGGTAGAAGAAGGGTGTCAATGTAGAGGGGGAAGAAGAAAGCATTGGAGAGACAGTTGGGGGAAAAGTGTATTTAGTACAAATACTCTTTCAGGCTCTTTATTCATTCCCTCTCAAACTTTTCATAACATTATAGTGATACTAAAAAAGTTACCCAATTAGTAACTTTCAGAATAAAATTATCAACAGGATATAAATTAAAGAATTTTCGGATAGTTTCCTACTTGCAAAGTAATATTGAGTTTCATCTAGGAAATGAAAAACGTGCAACTGACGTAAAAAGAATCTGATATTCAAAAATATCTCCTACCAGTGTGTGAAACAATAAATTGAGACCCCAACCCAAAACAAGGGAAACAGATGCATAAATGTTACCCGGACAGAATAATTTCCTAACAGTTTGTTTGGTTTAGAAATATCCCCATACACATACACCAAAACAAGCACTCAATTGAGTCCTTAAGAAGCACCCACACACTGTGCCAGGCTTAAAGGAAAGTCTTCTCCTTACTCTTAATAGATGAATACAACTAAAAAAACAACCTCATATTACTTCATATAAATAAACTTATTTATTATTCCAATATCTCAATAATTTCAATAGATTAAATACTGACTAAAAAAGAAAAATCATGCTATTCAAGTTAAAAAACCAAATGGTACTTGTTTTAAGGCTGTTGTCTTGGTCTAGACTCTAAAACTGATATTCATTTTATGTGAATAAAAGTCTCCATTTTATTAATTATGTTAAAAGTAAGAAAGATCTGCCAGAATCTGCTTACCCTGACAATGCTTAGCAGGGCTCTAGGTCATTTCCATTTCACAATGAAGCACAAGATGACTTTGGCAGAGGTTTACATACTTGTTATATTTTAACTTTTATCTGTGTTTCTCTACTATTCCTAAACTAAAGCTAAGCCCTCTGTACCCTTCATATTATTCTTTTTCGCAGACTCCAGAACTTTGTTTCAACACTCATTCCTTCAATCTCACAAGTCTTCACACTCCCTCTCCACTGCTACATTCCCATCTGCCTAACAACATACTCGGGTCTCTCCAATTCTACAGAATCCTTCCCTTGGCCCCTGTAGCCAAGTTGTTTTTCCATCAATCCCCTCCATTTCCATTTGTCCATACCTCTCTATTCACACAATCACCCTAATGCAGGGCCCCATGACCACAGACTTAAGGTTATGGCTCTTACCTACTCTCTACTCCAACAGAGCCTTTATACCAAGGTCAAAATAATCTTCCTTCGTGAATATATCTGGTCTTGTCATTTTCGTGCTCAAAAATTCTCTTGATCTCCTTAATACCTAGCAAGGTTTAACTCCTTTGTCTGGCTTTCACAGCTCTTCACAAACTGGTACCAACCTACTTTTGCAGTCTCACTTAATACTACTGTCCTCCAATCAATCAAAAAGCAACCACTGAACACCAACCAAACTGGGACTATTCTGTTTCCCAAATACACCCTTCACCTACCTTATTTCTGTCCCTTTGTTCATGTTATCCTCTATATCTATAATAACTTTCCCATGAAGCCTTCCTTGTTTTCTCTGACTGGTAGTGCTCTCCCCTCTTAGACTTCATGTAGTGCGTTACTTTGCATTTATGACATATCATAGATGTTAAGGGTCATCTAGTCTACCCCTCTTGCTCTGCATAGGAGAAAACTCAGGTGCAGTTAGTTTAAGTGATTTGCCCAGAGTGACAGAGGTTTAATTTCAACACAGGTCCTTTCTATTTTTGTTATCTGCATATGTGATAACTACCTACTAAACTGTATATACTATGAGATTAGAAACTACAACTTACCTAACTCTGTTAACTTCCTCAACACCTAACACAGTGCTCACAGTGGGAACTTCAACAAATGTTTCTTGAATTTACCAACCAAACTGAATGAACCAACGGGTACCAATCCTGAGAAAATTAGAAATGCTAAATGCCATGGATTCTATGGTTAAGATAAAAAAAATCCTGTAGAGTCAGGATAATATCCATAAATATTCTCATGCACAAATGTAGTAGACACACTGTAAAATTCCCATAATTTCCATCAAACCAGAGAGAGTTCAGCCAATAGCAACCTCCAGAAAGACCAACATGTCACCAAATTATGACTTCCTCACACTGACTTAACTAGCCTAATTTCCAAGTCCATAATCTAAGTTGTAGATACATAGGTAACAATTTCACATAATTTTGTTTGAAAAGTATTTATAATAGAACACAGGACATAAAAAAGGAAATCCACCTATCCTCTCCCAATGAGCTAATATCACTACTTCTTTATAAGTGAAAGTGTGAAACTACCTGAGGGAAAAAGTTAACAAAAACTGAAAATCTAAACAACTAAGATTCAGTTTTCAAAGATAATCAGTGATGTCAAAATTACAAAAAAGAAGCTCAAATAATGAATAATGCTTTTAAACTCATAAATCATCAAAAGGATATTCATTCTAACTAAAGAAACAAGGCTAAATTGGAAACAGATTGTTTCATAACCAGGAAATGTGAAGGGTTTACTTCATGTTTGAACAACATAATTATAAGTGGGCTTATTTCCCTAGTTAATGGGAAAAAGGCAGATGATGTAATATAGGAAAAAAATGCTTCTTGTTACATTTCATTACATTAAATTAGGAGGGAAAGGAGAACAGGAGAAACAGTTAAGTACTAGCATAGCACAAGGTCAAAAGAAAAATAAATCTGTAACCTAGCACACTAACAACAACTGGAAGGACAAAAAAGAAAACTGACAGTACTCTCAAGATCACAATTTTTCTTGCTTTTCCTATGAAGAGAACCTGAAAAAAAGTAATTACTGTTCTTTTCCCTTTGCTGCTATTATAGAAACAATGGTAATTACAGGCAATGTACTTAATACGTCACCAGGTCTATGTGACATTCTGAAGAACTGCCATGGGAAATAAAATAGTTTCATGTGTATCATCAAAGAAAATTAAGATGAAGGGGAAAAAAAAACAGATCTTTACTCTTAGCAATAATATATTTTTTTATGTGAAAAAGAATAAGTTTAGTATTATCAACCCTGGACCCAACCTACCATTTAGTTATTTTTATAAAGGGTCTCAACCTTTATTAAATGCAGAATAAAGGTCACTCCTACTGTATGTACTACTGCAATACTTAAATGGTATTTTCCCAAATTATACATCTAATAAAAAAACTGTAGCCTAATTGTATTCACCTCAAATCTATTTCAAATTATTTCCTTCTTTTCCTAAGTTGAGAAATACAGAATAATGATTAATGGCTGCCTTATTTTAAACCATCTCTCTACCTTTGTTTTTAGTCTCTCACAAGGTCTATCAAAAATAGTCAACATTTTAAAACACTACTTAATTGCATCCATATAACTAATTCCTACAATCTGGTCCAGAAGGACCTTTATTACCTCATGGATCACATACCAAAATCCTACCAAACTCTGTTATCTTTTCCCAGGATTCCAAAGTTCTATTTGATAGTCTCCTCCTGCATTTGGGATAGAATACTGTAAAAGACTATAAATAAGAGCTGCAGAATCACAGATAATATTCCTGATTTCTCTAAACAAGAGCTTGACTATCACCCAAGCGCTCCAAATTCTTGCTTAATTACAGAAAACTTTTTCATCAGAAATAGTTTTGTCTGCAGTATGACTAACAAATTTGATTTCACAATCCATGTAAAAAAAATCCTACTAATTTCTTAATATTTACCAAATGTATATGCACAAATATAGAAAGACTATCTCAGTTAGGATCTAATCAGCTTGTTCATGATCTGAATAATGAAATAGGAAAAAAACATAAAATCTTAACTGCTGCCTTAAAAATAATATTGATAAGAAAAAAGTACTATACCTTTTAAAGGCCCAGACAGAGACTGGAGCTTGGAATTCAAATCCAGCCCTAGATGTTTACTAGTTATGTAACCCTAGGAAGTCACTTAACCTTGTCTGCCTCAGTTTCCTCATTTGTCAAATAAGTTGGAGAAGGAAAGGACAAACCACATTATCTTCGCCAAGAAAACCTCAAATGGGTTCACAGAGTCAGACACAACTGAAATGACTGAACAACAACTTAAGTTTTAAAAAAAAACCACAACACTTAACTCATTCTTTTAAAACTAAGGGTCTTCATAGTATAAACTGCTGACTAATACACTGGACAGCTTTGCTGAATTGTTCTCCACAACTCCCCTCCCTCCAATTTTTTTATTGCTACAAAGGAAGATTATATTTAAAGAATGAAGGTAAAATGTTATATTTTTTAAAAATCAAAAAGATATAGTATCATAAATTTAGAGGTATCAGATAAAAGAGCTATCAGAGTCCATCTAGGTCAATACCCTCAATTTTAAAGCTAAAAAAACTAAAGCCAGAGAAAGGGAAAGTGACTTTCCCAGGGTCATAGAGCTAAAGTAAATCAAGGTGAACCCAATTCTTACTGACTCTGAGTCCAGCATTCTACGCCATCTTACCTCAAAATGTCATTAAAAATTTTATACATAAATGGGAGGGGAAGATGTGTGAGGGTTGTTCAAGGATAATGACCTAGCCAACCAGTAAGGTCCTTTCTAACTCTGAGATTCTTTGGCTTTGCGAATTTTAGAAAAAAAGATTCTAACTGTGCTTTGTCAGATCATAAATACACACTATACAATTTGTTCTAAGACAAAAATGTTAGATTACTAGTTTACTAGTTTTATTTTAATTTTGTTTAGTTTGTAAGAAAACTTATTTCACACTTAATAGCAGATAAGAGAGGTACAGCAAAAAATACGGTGACACTACAATATACTATAGATATTATGTACTTCTAAACTTAGAGAATGTTCTCTTGTCCTGCAATAGTACCTTCCATTCTCCCCCAGTATGTTAACTAATGCAACAAAGCTACGGGATAATTATAATGCTACTTTTATTCTAATGGATTTTTAAAAGTAAAACAAATGAGACCCTAAAAAATGAAAATTTGTATTGTAAATTATGATACATTTCTAAAATCTGATACAGACAAATTTCTATCACTGTAGTCCTGGTTGGGGAACTAATATAAGCACCTAACCCACCCTTCTGCCTAAGGAACATATTCATTCTTTTAATTTCTAAATAAAGAGTATTAAAGTATATGTATCTGGAAATAAGTTTTGAATACCTCCATTAGTATGTGGTTTCTTTTTAAATGAAACTGTGTTGACCATGTCCCACTCTGCTTCATAACTACTGAGATGTTCCGATCCCCGACGAACTCTTTCTTTGGGGGTCTGAGTCCACTCCACAACTGAACTGGAATCCTAAAATGATTTAGAAATATTTTTACCAGAGCTTAATTTGAATCCATAAAACCTATTAACACAAGAAATAATAACTATTATTATTAAAATTCACATAGAGCTTTATGATTATAAAGAATTCCTTTATATGTTTTATTTTATTTGCTCTTCAAATCAAACCAGTAGAGTGGGAAGTCCAAAATATTTTTCTCAGTTTTACAGATGAAGAAATTGAGGTTCAGAAAGGGAAGGTGACAATCAAAGTTGCAACCAGTTAGTGGCAAAGTGGGATCAAATTCAGGTCTTCTAACTCAATTCTAGACTTTTTTCTACAACACCATGATGCCTCTTTCCATACACACGAGAGTTCTGTGAAGTTTAGAAATTTAAAGGTGTGAAATAAAGACTTCATTTTGTCTTCTTTGTTTTTCAAGTACGAAAATTAAAACGAAACAGAGGACTAAAAGATCCATCGACCAATCCAAAAATCACAGGGGCTCCCAGGCCAATATTCTGTCCTCTATCTTACCTGAAGACATCAGACACAAAATCAAATAATTAAATGTATATGCATTTTCCAATAAAGAAAATCAGTACCAAACATTTACAATACAAATCAATCATAAATGAAGATCCTTCCCTTCAAAATGAGGAATGGAGCATACTACCAAACCAAGGGCCAGACCAGAGGATTGGATTTGGAGTCAAAGGACTTAAATCCAAATCATGATGATGATTCATACTACCTGGGTGACTGTGGGTAAGTCATTTACTATACAAGTCTCAGTTTCCTCAACTGCAAAATGAGGAGAGTAGAATAGCTGATCTCTACAATTACTTCCAGCTCTAAATACTATAATCCTTCATCATAACCTGCATTTCAGAGTAGAATCTTCCCTCAATTTCTCTCACAAATATTCCTATAGCATCTTCTTCAGTGGTTCTTTTACAAACCTGTTCCTCTAAGAGCAGGAGCTGTCTAACTCTCCATTCTTTGTTTCTTGATTTTCTTACTATATAAAATAGTCCAATTTCAATCAAGGCCATGAAGCACTGGATTTGGAGACTAAAGACCTGACTTTGAGTCCTCAATTCTGACACTTATTAGCCACATAACTCAGGTTAAGTAACTTAACCTATGCCTCAGTTTTCTCATGTATAAGAGAGTGGTAAGAAATACATGTACTACCTGACCTGATATAAAATGCCTTGAAAACTGTTAAATCACTACACACATGAGTTATTAAGATTACTCTGGAACTTACAGATCTACTCTTATAATACGTCTCACATTCAACACTCCACCAACTCAAATTACGGTAAAGAAATACTTATTTTCCCAGTGTTTTTAGTACAGTAAAATGTGATCATCTTTTATCCTAAGTCAAACCCAGACTTCATATTTTTCTTCAGCACTTTTCCTTGTCCCTAAATAAGGTACATCAAAAATAAGCTGCCAGATCCTCTTCAATGCAGTATCACCACATTCATATTCAATTCTTACTTGAACTATTTTTAAGTTTTCAAGGGAATCTCTATCTCTTGCCTCAACCTTTCAAATTACTTTCACATTACTTATTGTTATTTCTGTTTCTCAGTCTCTTTTTAAAGCTCAATAACAGATTAACACCCTGTATAGTCTGCCATTCACACTGTGCTCCAAAAACTCTGCACATGGGTATCCTAAATTACCTTACTTCTTCCTATGTTCCTTGTCACCTAGCTTGCCATTTCAACTTAAGTAGATCTACTCAAGCTTTTTATTCTGTTGTTTATTCTGTATCATATATAGAATGCATCAATATATGTACCTTAAGAATCGCTGGAACTTGTCTTTTACCCCCACTGCTGCACTCTTAAAATGCCTGGATCTGCCCTGAAGCTGAACCATCTTTTTTGTGATGTTTCCCTCAATTAGAGTGTGAATTCTTTGACAGCAGGGACTGTCTTGCTTTTCCTATTTGTATTCCCAGCGCTTATTATAATATCTAGCATACTGGTACATGGCATACGCTCAATAAATGCTGTTATTCATTCTTTCATTCGACTTCAACTGTAAACTCCCTATAGGGCCTATGAAATCTTCTACTTGAACAGTCCTTAGCACAATACTAAATAGCACTCAGAGATACTACAGAAATATAACATGCAGAAAACAAGGAAAGTTTTAACTTACAGAAATATTTGAGTCCCTTCTACGTGCATGTCACTGTGCTAGGTTCTGATTCAAACCCATTAGAGTCCTCCCATGGAAATGCAATGATTTTTGATGACAATGAAAGCAGTAATTTAAAAGAAATGAAAAGGGGAAGTTAAGAATAAGTGAGAAACAAGGACATGGGGAAAAGGGAAAGAAGAGAAAAAATACAATAAAAGTAAAGGAAAAACAAGGAAGTGAAAAATGTTAAATATAAATAAGGTACAGTGGAACTGAATTAGGGAAAAAAAAGCAAAGCTTTAACGAAAATTATGAAAAGATGTACAATTAATGAATAAGAATGGGAAAAGATGGCAAATTACATTACAGGCTGAATACAAAAGATCTAAAAAGAAGCTGAAAATAAGAAGCAAATATGTAACAAACTAGATAATAAGAAAATAAGAATCCATTTTTTCTCTTATGCAATTTTTCTTAAATACCTTTCCAGCATAAAGAATACTAGAAGAATCTAACGTATCATCCAATGGCCTCCAGTCAACGATTACATCAGCATCCTGCAAAACATAAGTTACATACTATTAACATGTTACATAGTTCATTCTCTACAGAATTGTAACTTATTAACGGCTCTAACCAAATACTGTAACGTTCATTAGGACTGAAGAAAAATTTTAAGTTTAAGAAATGTTTTAAACAAAATCTTTGAAACTGCCTACTTTTAATTATGAAAAATTTTATAGTTTTATATTAAATAATAGTTGTTGGAAGAAACTTTGCCTTTTTCATTGAAAAAGTAAAATGAAATTTGCCAGTTTGAAAATAAATGCAATAGGAGACGTTGACCCAATTTTAAAACATAAACACAAGCCACTAATTGAACCTTTGGAAAAGTTAGTCTTTTCATTGTCTGACATTCTACTAGCTTGTCAAACTATCTGACTTCAAAGACCATCTCCATTTTAAATTCAAGACTGTTCAAACACAAGATCTACAGGGATACTATGGTACCTAAGAATAATAAGAATAATTTATTCTTAAGCAGGCATTGTGCTCTGAGTTCTACTACTATGGAGAGTCTCAGACCAATGGGCTTTGGGATTTGGATTATATTTGGATTATATACATCAGTTAACTTCACTTGCCAGTACCATTTGTAACATTTGGCAAAAATTTTCCAGTATTTTTATGGAGGCTAACCATAACAAACTTTCATGAAATGCAGTTTTTTATTATACCTTTTCTAGGACACGCAATATTCCTGAAATCAAACTGTCTTGATCATTGATCTTTCCACAAGATGAATGAATAAATACACCTTCCTGCTCATATACAATCTGAAATTTAAAAATAAAAAAAATATTTATTTTTTATTTATATCACAATATTTCAAAAATAAACATATAAGAAGTATTCTTATTAATTATCTGCGTAAAAAGATTATGCTCATTATAAAGTTTAATATTTAAAACCCATCTTAAAGCCTGGATGTTAACAGAGTAACAATAACAATAACAATAATAAAATTCTTATAAATGCTACATTGAGCACCCACCAGCGCTTCTATATGACCAGGTTTTTACTGCATGAGCAGCAAATCTCAAGATATGAAACCGTTTGAGGACACATGATAAAATTTGCATACATCAAGGCATTTGAGGCTATGGCTAGGTGCTGACTTGCACTAGTAAAGCATCTACACCTGAGGGATCATAAATCTGTCACAATATCAAAATAAAAATTAAGGATTTTCTGTTAAGATATCGACTGAATGGAGGCAAACAGCCTAGCTCTCAGATACATACTCCAACAAAAACCTTAAAATAGCACTAGACTTTTTAAAATCTATAGGAGATTATTTCATTCGTGATGGAACTTCACAAAAAGAATACTAAAAGCCCATAGGCAATAAAAAAGGGGGATGTCACCAAAAAACAATGCCAGTACAGGCAAACAAGATGGAAGTCACTTAAGATAACCTCCAAAGGACCAGAAACATACTGCAACCAGCAGGACTGAGAGTTCTCATAAGAAAGTTCAATGGTGTTTGGAAACCTTGGAAGTCAAAGCAAAGGCAGGGGAAGAGAGGTTGGGAAAAAGGAAGCAAGCAAGGCAGAGGTTTGCTGTGAATTCCAAGGGCCAGAGGTCTTTAGCATGATATCCCAAGAAGATTCTGTGCTCTGAACTTCAGAGAACCAGTAGGGCCTAACACTCACCAGTGTTCATAACCTAGGCACATCTTGGGTGGATGGAGGTCAGCACAGCAATCTAAAAGACCCTAGTATAGACCAAACAAGGTCAACCACCCAATCCAAAAGCACAAAAGGGAGCAAAGCCTAGCCCTATCACAAATTCAGAAAATAAGGTTGAAGAGTAAATAGAAGACATTGAACAACTTTAAGACGTGACTTTCAGAACAACTACCAGCGGAGATTCAAAGGGGGAAAAAAAATGCATTTTCCATAGGGACTACATGAATACCCAGAAGAAGGAAGTAAAAGATAAAAAATTAAATAAAAAATCTGAAGGAAAGAATAACAACATTAAAAAGTTTAAATTAGAAAATGGTAAACCAAACTCCCTTAACAAATGAGAATAAACCAAAAAAGAAATTAATTCCTCCAAAAGAGAACAAGAAGTATATAACAAAATCACAAGGTTAAAAATTTGAGGAAAATGTAAAACATCTATTATCAAAGACAACTGACCCAGAAAAAAGGTCAAGAACAGTAATTCAAGAATTATCAGACTAGCTGAATGAAAAACATTGTACCCATCCAAAAAAAGGCGACACTTTATTTCAAAAAGCCGACACTTTACTTCAAAAAGCCATAAAACTGCCCACAACTATTAAAACCAAAAGGCAAAAGAAATATGGAAAGAATCCACCAATCGATCCCAAAAGAAACCAAAAAAGGAAAAGTCCCTGGAATGTCACAGCCAAGCATTCAGAAAGGAGCAATTTAAGAACCAAATAACCATAGTCAGGATCGCAAAAGATCTGGAAGCTTCTACAACAAACAACAGGAGATGTTACAAAAGTCAAGGAATAAGCTTACAACTAAAAATAGTTTGCCCTGTAAAACTGAGTATAATCATACAGGGGAAGAAATAAAGGACTTTCAAAGCATTCATGATGAAAAGACCAGAGGAGAGTAGAAATTCTGAAGGGCCAGATAAAAGATGAACTGCTCTGACTTTTAAAGTTCTAAGTCTCAACCTGGCCCCAATTTATCTTTTTTCAACCTTACCATACACAGTCTTCTCCAAACAAGTTTTAAAATCTAGCTAAATGGGTCTTCTCTCTGTTCATCATTCACATCACTTCATCAGTCATCTTTTGCCTGTTCACTGGTCCTCCTCCCCCATACCTGGAATGCACTCTCTTCCTTAGCTTCACTTCACAGAGTACCTCACTTCCCTTAAGATGCAGCTCAGCAATTTAGAACTATGCCCAAAGGGCTACAAAAATGTACATCCCCTTTGACCTAGCACTACTGTTTCTAGGACTGTACCCCCAAGAGATCATAAAAAATGGGAAAGGGTCCCACATGTACAAAAATATTTATAGCAGTTTTCTTTGTGGTGGTCAAAAACTGGAAATCAAGGGGATGCCCATCAACTGGGGAACGGCTGAATAAACTGTAGTATATGAATGCAATGGAATACTATTGTGCTATAAGAAATGATGAGCAGGAAGACTTCATAGAGGCCTGGAAAGACTTATATGAACTGATGCTGAGCGTAAAGAGCAGAACCAGGAGAACTTTATACATAGCAACAACCACAGTGTATGAAGATTTTTTTCTGGTGGACTTAGAACTTCATTGCAATGCAAGGACTTTAAAAATTCCCAATGGTCCCTTAAGGCAAAATGCCTTCCACAGCCAGAGAAAGAGCTATGGAATTTGATCACAGAATTTAGCAAATCATTTTCTTTTCTTCTGTATTATGTTTTGGTTTGTTTCATGGTATCTCCCATTCATTTTAATTTTTCTACGTAACATGACTAAGATGAAAATGTATTTAACAGGAATGTATATGTAGAACCTATATAAAACTGTATGCCATCTCAGGGAGGGAGGGGGCAGGGAGAAGGAAAAAAAAAATCTAAGTTACATGGAAGATCATGATTGTAGAACACTGAAAACATAAAATAATTTTAAAAAAAAAGACGCAGCTTATGCATTGTCTTCTATATGAAGTCTTTTCCTGATCCCCCAAATGCTAGAGCACTTAAGGTTCTTTCTCTTTCCCAAATTACCATATTTATAACTGCTTTGTAATGTATGTGTAAACAAAGACATACATATATATTATGTTGTTCACTCACTTCAGTTGTGTCCAACTTTTCATGGCCCCATCTGGGGTTTTCTTGGCAGACATAGTGGAATGGTGTGCCATTTCCTTCTCCAGCTCACTTTACAGATGAGGAAACTGAGGCAAACAGGATTAAATGACTTCCCCAGGATCATACAATAAAATTTTTGATGTTTGAGGACAGATGTGAATTCAGGTCTTTCTGTCTCCAGGACTGGCTCTCTATCTACTGCACCACCTAATTGCCCCTATATATTTTATATGTGCTACATACTTATATATGTACTTGTCACCCTTTAGAACATAAACTCACTGCAAGTAGCGATTATTTCATTCTCTGGACTTGTATCCCCTGGGAATAGCATAGTGCCTGGGATACTGAAGGCATTTAATACTTGCTTGAATGAAATATAATAAAGCTATGCAAAGAGGACATGAGTGTTCATACATAATAGAAACCTCCAGAACTGGAAGGGTACCTGAAAGGCCATTTTGCCCAAAAATGCTCTCATCTTACAGTTAAGGAAACTACAAAACTACTGAAAGCAAATGGTAGAAAAGAATAAAGAATGACCTAGGCTCCAAAGAAAAGATATGAATGGATACTTTCTCCCTCTCCCTGGGTAGAAATAGAATCTACAAAATCTGGAATACTGTATATACCAACAAGTTTTTTTCAATGGATTTTGGTGATTTTTTTTTTTAATTATTTGGTTTAAGAAACAGATCTCGGGGGGGGGGGGGGGGGGGGAGCCAAAATGGCAGAGTAGAAAGACACACATACTCTAGATCTTCCCTCACAGCCCATAAAATACCTGTAAAGAAAGTCTGTCAACAAATTCTAGAGCAGCAGAAGCCACAGAACAGAGTGGAGGAGATTTCCAGCCCAGGGTGACCTGGAAGGTTGAAGGGAAAGGTCTGTCACACTGCATGCGGAGTGCAGAGCAGCCCAGCCTTGGCCACATAGCACTGGGAGGAGCAGGCATCAGGGAAGAATCCCCAGCAGCAACGCAGATCCCTCAACCCATAGGTGCCAAAGGTCAGTGAGAGGGTTTTTTCAGCTGGCCAAGAAGGGAGTAGGGTCTCCTCACAGCTCTGGCCCCAGGCGGCGGCAGCAGCAGAAGCTGCAGAGGGTGGTGATGGCAGCAACCACTATCCATTGTGGGAAGCCTCATCTTAAAGCCCCTGGGGGAAATGAGCAGCTGATCTTAATCTCACACTGAGTGGCAGCCCTACCCCCACCTAAAGCCCCTGGGGGAATTGAGCAGCTGATCTGAATCTCAGCTCCCAGTGCTAGCATGGTGGAACTGAAGGTGAGGTGTTTGTGGAGAGGAAATTCTACTACTCGCAGATTCTGGACACAAAAGTTTTCTGGTTGCTCCCACACCAATATGCAGGCTTGATTGGGCCACCTTGAGGAACTGAGATCTTGCAGGTCCCCACAGTACACCCTACTCTTGACAAAGAACCCAAAAGTCAAGTAACTGATTGGGAAAATGCCCAAAAAAGGGGAAAAAAATAAGACTATAAAAGGTTACTTTCTTGGTGAACAGGTATCTTCTCCCATCCTCTCGGATGAGGAAAAACAATGCTTACCATCAGGAAAAGACATAAAAGTCAAGGCCTCTGTATCCCAAACATCCAAAATAAATATTCAATAGTCTCAGGACATGGAAGAGCTCAAAAAAGATTTTGAAAATCAAGTAAGAGAGGTGGAGGAAAAATTGGGAAAAGAAATGAGAGAGATGCATGAAAATCATGAAAAGAGTCAACAGCTTACTAAAAGAGACCCAAAAAAAAGCTGAAGAAAACACCACCTTTAAAAATAGGCTAACTCAATTGGCAAAAGAGGTTCAAAAAAGCAAATGAGGAGAAGAATGCTTTAAAAAGCAGAATTAGTCAAATGGAAGAGGAAGTTCAAAAGTTCACTGAAGAAAATACTTCTTTAAAAATTAGAATAGAACAGATGGAAGTTAATGACTCTATGACAAACCAAAAAATCACAAAACAAAACCAAAAGAATGAAAAAATGTTAGATAATATGAAATATCTCATTGGAAAAAACTGACCTGGAAAATGGATTCAGGAGAGAGAATTTAAAAATTATGGGACTACCTGAAAGCCATGATCAAAAAAAGAGCCTAGACATCATCTTTCATGAAATTATCAAGGAAAACTGCCCTGAGATTCTGGAACCTGAGGGCAAAATAAATATTGAAAGAATCCACCAATCACCTCCTGAAAGAGATCCAAAAAGAGAAACTCCTAGGAATATTGTGGCCAAATTCCAGAGTTCCCAGGTCAAGGAGAAAATATTGCAAGCAGCTGGAAAGAAACAATTCAAGTATTGTGGAAAGACAGTCAGGATAACACAAGCTCTAGCAGCTTCTACATTAAAGGATCAAAGGGCTTGGCATATGATATTCCAGAAGTCAAAGAAACTAGGATTAAAACCAAGAATCACCTACCCAGCAAAACTGAGTATAATACTTCAGGAGGGAAAAAGATCTTTCAATGAAATCGAGGACTTTCAAGTATTCTTGATGAAAAGACCAGAGCTGAAAAGAAAATTTGACTTTCAAACACAAGAATCAAGAGAAGCATGAAAAGGTAAACAGGAAAGAGAAATCATAAGGGACTTACTAAAGTTGGACTGTTTACGTTCCTACATGGAAAGACAATATTTGTACTCTGGAAACTTTTCTCAGTATCTGGGTAGTTGGTGGGATTATACACATACACATACACATATATATACACACACACACACACACACACACACACACACACACACACACACACACAGGACAGGGTGAGATGAATAGGAAGGGATCATATCTAAAAAAATAAAATTAAAGGGTGAGAGAGGAATATATTGGGAGGAGAAAGGGAGTAATGGAATGGGGCAAATTATCACTCATAAAAGAGGCAAGAGAAAGCCTTTTCAATGGAGGGGAAAAGGGGGGAGGTGAGAGGGAAAAAGTGACACTTACCCCCATCTCATTTGGCTCAAGGAAGGAATAAAATGCACACTCAATTAGGTATGAAAACCAATCTTACAATACAGGAAAGTAGGGGAGAAGGGGATAAGCAGGGTGAGGGGGATGATGGAAGGGAGGGCAAATGGGAGGGAGCAATTAGAAGTAAACACTCTTGAGGAGGGACAAGGTCAAAAGAGAGAACAGAAGAAACAGAGGGCAGGATAGGATGGAGAGAAATATAGTTAGTTTTACACAACATGACTATTACGGAAGTCATTTGCAAAATTACACATATATAGCCTATATTGAATTGCTTGCCTTCTCAGTGGGGATGGGTAGGGAGGGAGTGAGGAAGACAAGTTAGAACTCAAAGTTTTAGGAACAAATGTTGAGTATTGTTCTTGCATACAACTGAGAAATAAGAAATACAGGTAATGGGTATTGAAATTTATCTTGCCCTACAGGTCAAAAGAGAAGATGGGGATAAGGGAAGGGAGGGATGTTAGAAGGGAAGGCAAATTGGTGGTAGGGGTAATCAGAATGCTTAGCATTTTTGGGGTGGGGGAGAGATGGGGAGAAAATTTGGAACTCAAAATTTTGTGGAAATGAATGTTGAAAACATGTTTAAATAAATTTAAAATTAAAAAAAAGAAAGAAAACAGATCTCAGAGGAAAGGGAAAGAGGAAAAAGGAAACAGTGAAATCTAGGTGACATAAAAACCAGGTTTCCGTAATTGTTTTTAAAAGAAGAGTCACCAGTCAATGAACTAGTTATTAGATACTGTGATGAGCACTGGAGAGACAAAAGCAAAAACAGTTCCTGACCTCATGGAGTTGACATTCTAATATCTAAAGACAACATATAAATAACTAGGTATATACAATATATAAAGAGGGTAGACAAAAAGCAGTCTGAGTGTGGAAGGAAGGCATCAAGAGGCTAGGGGGACTTAAAAAAAAGGTCTCCTGCAAAAGGAAAGACATGAGCTGTCTTGAAAAAAAGCCAGGGAAACCAAGCAACAGGGGTGATGGTGCAAACTATGAGGTACAGCCAGTACAAAGGCATGAAACTAGGAAATGGAGAATCCTGTTTGAGGTTCTACAAGTAGCACAGTGTAACTGGATTGTACTACATGTGGAAGGGGAGTTATGAAGAGATTAAAATTCTAAACGGAGTTTATATTTGATCCAGGAAACAACAGGGAACTGTTAATAAACTGGAGTTTATTAAGTAGAGGTGTAGGAATGGGGGGTTACATGATCAGAAGCCATTGCAAAGCTACTCAAGGAGAACTTTTCTATCTTATTTACTCTGCTCTCAGATAAACATAGCACTTGGTCAAGGCCAATTCTCCTATAAGCACACCTGATCCAAACCCCTCCAGATTGGAGAAACGGTTTCCACTATCATCCTCCCTCTTATCTGCAATCTCTCCCTATTTCTTGGTTTCTTCCTTATTGCCTACAAACATGCCCATATCTCCTCCATCCTTATATAAAGATGTAATCAAAATCACCCTACCCCCACTCCACTTCAGCCTGATACCTTAACTAGGTGAGAACACATCTCAAATTAATCAATCAAAAGACCTTAATTATCCTGGGTTCTTAATCTGGGATCCGTAACTTTAACTTTTTGGTACCTGAATTTCAATAAAATTGGTTTGTTTGTAATCCTATGTGTTTTATTTTATGCATTTTAAAACCTTATTCTGGGAAGGAGTATGTAGTCTTCACCAGACTGCCAAAGGGGTCCACTGCACAAAAAAAGGTTAAGAATTTCATCTTGCAAAAAGTCTTTTAAAACCATCTGATGAAGTGAAATGACACCAGACGAGATCTGTTCCAACTGGTTGGGGAATTTGATTATACCCTCTAGGTCCTATATAAAAACAATGAGTTAGCTAGAATGGGAGAACTTTTTCTAGAAACTGGATTGTGTGTTTTCTATCAGATCCCTGAAGAAGAATCACATTTGGGGGAGGCAGGATCCAGTTTCAGCCTTGGTCAGTTCTCCTTTTTCTTGAGCAGAGAAAGACCCTCCCACTCTGAAGGGTCCAGGGAATGTTAGACTTCTCATCTTCTCACCTCCAAGCTGTGCTTGTCCTGGATGGTGTCCCCAAATGAACTGGAAGCAGAGCCTGCATTGGGAGGCATGGAGAAACTTGTACTCAAAAGTTCTGCAAGGAACCTAGCAACAAAACTACACAAGGCCTAAGATGAACTTCTTGACGACCCTTGAGGAAGAAAAGGACTTCAAGCAAACAGCCTGAGTTACCCCTATGCCAACATGTTCTCTAAGTCTGAGCTTAGATTCTGTCTGTACTCATGGGAAGAGTATGGAATAGAAATCTGAAGGGATGTTTTATACCAAGTATTCTTACTGTACCACCTTAATAGATATCATTCTAAAAGTTACTCAAGAATCAATGACTAAATAATTCTTAATTATCTTGGAGCACACCAGCAGCAGCTCAACTCAGTGGAATTAATAAAGCACTCAACTCCTCTTAACCTCTAAGATACCGCTAAAATTACAAGGCAGAGATGTAGCCAAGCTCTTGGGACTTTACTCCTCTGTGAGAGTGGCAGTTGGAAAAAGGATTCTTGAAGTTCATACAGGCTAAAATCAATAACAATAACATTAATCATCATGATCACGATGATGACAACAATGATTATGATGATGAGGATGATATTATTACATAAGCACAATCATTTAGTGCTTTAAGATTTCAAAGTCCTTTCTTACCAATAAATATGACCTCACTTTATCCTCAACAAACCTGGGGAGTAGGTAATACTATCCTTATTTTGCAGATGAAGAAGCTCACAAAGTATCTGGTCCTAGATTTGAGTTCAGGTCTTCCTGAACCCAGATTCAGCATTCTATCTACTGTGCCACCTAGATGCCTTCTTCAAAAAATCATTTCATCCTACATCCCCAGCCAGCTTACTATATTTCTCCACTTCTTCCTGATAACCTCCTTGAGAAAGCTGTTTATATTAAGTCAAGCTGGTCTCAATGTCTTCTCTGCTCCTTATCTTCTAAAACCCTCTATAATCTGGCTTCCAACCTCATTATTCAACTGAAGCTGCCCTCCCCAAACTTACCAGTGATCAATTAATTGACAAATCTAATGACCCTTTCTCAAGTCTACTAGACCCTCACATTTGATCCTATTGATTACTTTCTCCTCTCTTGGTTTCAGGAACATGATCTCTCCTGGTTCTCTTCCTACCTCCTTAATCTCCTTTTCTAACTCTTTACCCACGTCATGCCCCAAAGAGCTGTCCTGATCCCTCTTCTCTTAACAGTCTATACCAAACCTGCACAACTTGTAAACTTTTTCAGACAGACTGACTGTTGATTGCCTCAGAGTCACAGGACAAACAAGAAAGTACACAGTGGCAACCAAAATCCTTTGGCAGCCACAAGCAGCTTGTGTGCTGTTTGTTGTGTAGGTCTGATCTATACTATCTCACTTGGTGATATCAAAGCTGCTATTCATTCAAATACATTCTGTAGCTGATTCTCAGATCTATTATTCTCTACTGACCTAACTTGCATCTCCAACTGCCTACTAGACATCTCAAACTAGACATCCCATAGACATCTTAAACTCATTATATCCAAATTGAACCTATCAGCTTTCCAAAAAAACCCCTCCTTTTCTTAACTTCCTTATTACTGTCAAGAGCACCAACCCAGTCACATTCAGTCTTACAACCTCAATGTCATCTTCAGCTCCTAACGCTTTTCTCACCACCACCTCCATCCAATCTGTTGCCAAATCCTGTCTATTCTATCTCTTCAATATCTCTACTATACTCCCTTCTCTCATCTGACACTGCTACCACCTTGGTGCCCTTGTCACCTTACACCTAGACTACTGCAATAGCCTATAGTTGGCCTCCTGGACTCCAAGATGTCTCAAGTCTCTACCACTCCAGTGTATCATCCATCTAGCTAGTTAGCTAAGTGATCTTTGTAACAAAGCAATTCATATCCCTACTGAATAAACTCTAGTGATTCCTTATTACCTCTAGCATGAAATATAAAAAGCTCTGGCTTCTAAAACTCTTCACTACCTGACTCTCCTCATTAGTTTTCCAATCTTTTTACACCATCCACCTAAGTCTACAATTCAGTAACTCTGGCCTCCTTTCTTATTCCTATAATACACCCTCTATCTCCAGATTCTGACCAATTTCACTAGCCCTCTCACAAGCCTGGAATTCTCACTCTCAAAACCTTAAGTTTCCAAACCTTAAGTTAGTGTCATCCTGAATTCCTTACTTTCACACCACATATCTAATGATTGCTAAATCCTGTCTTTCGTACCTTCAAGAAGTGGAGCAAGCGCATCCAACCATTCTGGAGAGCAATTTGGAACTATGCCCAAAGGGCTACAAAAATGTACATCCCCTTTGACCCAGCAATATCGCTTCTAGGATTGTATCCCCAAGAGATCATAAAAATGGGAAAGGGTCCCACATGTACAAAAATATTTACAGCAGCTCTCTTTGTGGTGGCCAAGAACTGGAAATAAAGGGGATGCCCATTAAATGGGGAATGACTGAAACAAGTTGTGGTATATGAATGTAATGGAATACTATTGTGCTATAAGAAATGATGAAAAGGAAGACTTCAGTGAGGCCTAGAAAGACTTATATAAACTGATACTGAGTGAAAGGAGCAGAACCAGGAGAACTTTGTACACAGCAACAACCACACAGTGCGAGGAACTTCTCTGGTAGACTTAGTCCTTCATAGCAATGCAAAGACCTAAAAATTTCCCAATGGACTTTTGAGGCAAAATGCCTTCCACATTCACCGAAAGAACTATGAAACTGGATCACAGAATGAAGCAGACCATTTTCTCTTGTGTTATGTTTTGTGTTGTTTTCATGTTTCTCCCATGCATTTTAATTCTTCTACGCAACATGACTAAGAAGAAGGTGTATTTAATAAGAATGTGTGTGTAGAACCTATATAAGACTGCATGCCATCTGGAGGAGGGAGGGGACATGGAGGGGGAGAAAATCCAGGATATATAGAAGTGATTGTAGAAAACTGAAAACAAATTAATTAATTTTAAAAATATATACCACAGTTATGGTAGGAGAAAGATCTACCATCATCCCCTGAAGTATGAGCTAGTTCTTTTCCTTAAAAGACAGTAAAAATGTCCTTGAGATTTGAATGGCTCAAGGAACTAAGGCTCAGACCATAGACTGGGCTTTCTGGTCACATAAATACCAAAAATATGGAGGAGTTTGAGGAAGGCCCTGAAGCTTCACAGGAGAACCACTATAGGAAACACACCCCCTGCAGGAAGCTGCATTTAGTTTAAGGCAACCCCATATCCTCAACTAAATATGCTTTGCCTGGCCTATTTAAGTAAACCTTTCTATTAACTGCTAGGTAGACAAGTGTTTCATTTCTTTCCAATCTCAACCTGAGATACTTGCTCTGGCCTACTCTCCCAATACAACACTCAAGGCTATTATTATTTCTTTTTCTCCTGCCATGACTGCTCCATCTTCTTTTCTGGTCATATACATCCCTAATAACATTTTTTTCAAACACACAAGACATCACCAGTAATAAGATGCAACATACACATATAGCTACAATGAGTGTTTCGCCCTCTGTATCATAAGCAATTTAAATTCCTCTATAACTATGAGCCTAGTAAGGAAGTATATGTCCAGTCTAAATTCTCATAGGCTTATCACCAGAAGGGCAACCACAATGTAAGTTCTCTGAGCCAAAGCAACTCACAAAAATAACTGCTGACAGAAAGAGGCCCAATATACATGAAATAGTTATAGCAGAACTTTTTATAGTACAAAGACATGGAATCAAAGTGATGTCTGCTGGTGGGAGAAAGTCTAAAGTTGTTTCAGTACATTAATTTAATGGCATATAATTTGTAATGTAAGAAATAAATGAATGTAAATACAGGGAAGCATGGGAAAACAAAAACTGGTGTAACGTGAATTAACAGGAAAATAATACGTACGATTGCAACAAAGGTAATTTTTCTAAAAATTGAAAGTGAACATTATATAATAACGTAAGCTTTGTTCTCAATAAGAGAGATGAATGAGACACACCTCCCTCCCTTCTTCGCAGTTATGGGAACACTATGGATGTGGGGCATTGTATATATTGTTAGGCCAAATGTACTGGTTAGTTCTTCTGGACTATTTTTTTCTTCTTTCTTTTTTTTATTTCATATTATGAAGGATGGCTCCCTGTCATAAAGAAAAGGAAGGGACATATCAGGAAGTGAGAGGATGTGAAAACAAAGGTATAAATAAAAATGTTTAAGAGTCTACTGAGTCCAGGGTATCACATTTCTGAATCAATAGAAGTACCTGTACTGATGAAATCAGTGTTCAACTGTATCATTAAATAGATAGGAGAAAGTTGATGGAAGAAAGAAATTAGTATGAAGGGTTTTTTTTAAGAGCCCTGAAACACCAGAATAAAAACTTGAGAACCATTTCAAGATCCTCTAATTTAGCCAGGAGGTTAAGGCAAGCATCCAGTTTAATATAAATGGAAGGTATTTTCCAATAAGAAAGTCTATAAAGAAATTTCTTGCTTTACAATCAACTGTAAAAAGTGCAAAGTCTCTTAAGTTTCTCCATGCTCTGCATCTGAAAGCACTTTCAGTGTCAAATGGATGTGCCGTTAGCACAACTGCAATGTGCAAAACAAATCCTAAGAGGTTTGAATGAGTTGAATGCCATGGATGGTTTTCCCAGGTTTCTGCCTTGACGCATTTTCATCTCCTCCACTTTCTAGATTCTACTTCACTAGCACTTTTTCTCCATTCCCCCATCCAACTCCAAGAATTACAAAGGCACTTGAAGTTTTTTTGTTGCTCTTGTTTTATTTTTCCTGTCATCTGTCCCTGGATAGGTGGGGACTTACTCTCCAAAGGAAGAGGGAAGAGAAACCCCACAATCAAAATACCACTATCATAAATGTAACTCCTTCTTCCTCTCACTTAGCAAGAACAAGAGGATGTAGGAGACAAGAGGGAGGAAGATGGCTCCTTCTACGCGTCATTTTTTTTCCTCCACTCCAAACCAGTGCTCCTCAGTCTGACCAATTCTTTTACATACCACTGAATTCAGCACCCCTGCACTCTAAGTCTCTATTTACAAGCTCAGGTCAATTTTTACAACATGAATTATGGCCACCCCAGAAAGTGTCTCACATTTATAACATTTTTTCCCCAGGAAAGTAATCAATTAATGTTAGTTAGGTGAAAAATATGCCTACACTTTAAAAACACAATACAGAGCAAAAAAATCATGTTGCCTCCCTAAACAATACACTCTTTGTAAATACTTGTTTTCTTGAAAATATAAAGTTACATTGAACATAGCAGTAAAGACTCCTCTAAAATACTCCCAAAATTAATGTGTCTAAACTTCTTTCATTATAAGTATGCATCAGGTTTTGAAAGACAAGGAATGAAAACACTAAAATATAAAACAAACCTAACAAGTTTATAAGTAAATCACTGGCTCAAATCTCTCTGCAAACATGAACACACAAGAATCTGCATTCCTGAACTTTACAAGTCAATAAGGACCAAGCAGTAATACATAATTTGATACTAAAAAAATGTTTTGGTATGTAAAAGGAATAGCAAAATAAGGAAAAGAGTATCCAAAAAAATCCCTTTTTTTTTTAAAAAAATGACCATTAGCTAAAAGAAGATCTTAGCTAACTAGCATCTAGACTTCTTGAACAGTTCCAAACCCAAGAGCAATACTGCTCTTGTCTCCAGGATTTACAGCTACAATGAAAATAAAAGAAAAATGTAAAAATACTAAGGATGTGCTATGATTTGGTTAGTGATACAAAACAGTCAACCTTTTTACTAAAAAAAAAAAAATGAGAAGTGATAGGAGAGACAAGAAGAAAATTAAACAAACTACAATACATGAATACAGAGAAAAATGAAACATACAAACTGATGCAGGAAAAAATATACATAATGTTTACAATAATGTAAAAATGAAAAGAACAAAGAAAATGAAACGCTGTATCATTATAACGATTTAGCTTGGTCCTTAAGAACAAAGGAAAAAATTCACCTCCCTTCCTTTTTTTTTAAACAAAACAAAGTAGCTAAAGCCATAGAATACTGTATATATTGTCAGGCCCAGTGAACATACTGGTTGGTTTACTGAACTGCTGTTTATGTCTTTTTTCTTCTTTGTTACAAAGGATGGTGGTAAAAGGGAGATAGAGAAGAATATATTCATAAGTAAAGGTGAAATTAAAAAAAGGCATCAGTAAAATTTGTATAAATAAATAAATAAAAGCACAGAGAAGAGCAAAGAGAATTGTGAATCAAAAAAGAGGCAAAGTAAAAGTGAACGTTTACTTGCTTCAAGCAGAGTGGCAAAGTACAGATGCTAAATGAAAAGTGTCAAACACAAGATATCTTTGCATGGAATAGGAAAATTCAGTTATCTGTAATTGTCATTACCCACCTAAGGACAGTTGGGTGTCAAGTATAAGATGAACTAACCAATACAGTTACTAGCCTGGGAAGACAGTCATTGTAAAAGCTGAGTTATAGAACCATACAATCCCACAGTGAGAAGGGAGCCTCAGAGATCATCAATACTTAACTCAGAGTAAATCTACATCATCACCACCAGGCTTCACCTTAAAACAAAGAACTACTTTCAAAACACAGCCTTTACATTTTTGACAACTCTAAATGTTAGTGAATTTTCCAAATTTTTTTTCAAAATTCCAAGTGTTCCAAATTTTCCAATATTTTTCAAGTAACGGTAAATGGCAATGGCAATGGAACACTTCAAATCTATGTCAGTGAGATTCATAATTATTTGGAAGAGACCAATATAACCATCCACGCTGACAAAACAAATTGAATGAAAAATATATTCTCCCCCTTCCCGATTATTACAGTCCAACTAGAAAAAAGCAGATTTTGCCCACCACTGGGGAAGAGGACAAAGGAAAGAGGGGAGAGAGTCAGTCAGTCATAGTAGATAGAAAGGTGGACTCAAAATGACAAAGACCTGTTTTAAGGTCCTCCAAGACTAAATTGCAAAACAACTGCCTCTCTACAGTGGCAAACAGAAATTTCCTCACTAGGAACTCTACACACTAATAAAATCAATTAACTGAACCCAGTATTAAGTAGCATATCAAGCTATATCACATATTATAAAATATTTGATGCTTTAAATGATCCTAAGCTATTAATTGCTTCCAAAGTCTAGTCTTTAACACCAATTTGACTCAAAAAAAACCCCATTACTTTCATAAGGTTAGGAGGATTATTAGAGTAATAAAAATTGCAGGTACCCCAACAGGTAAAAACAAAGATCCATTTCTGGTGACTAAGGGAGAAAAAACAGTAACTGGATTACCACAGCACCAATGTACTGCAAGGCTTCATTAAAAGAGAGAAAATTAATGGGAGGATATCAAATGGAGAATTTAGAATCCAAGTATCTCAGAACCAAAAGAGACCTCAGAGGGCATCTAGTCCAAATCATACCCAAATATTAATAAGACTCATACAGGACTAAAAAGTTTGAAGGTACTGGCATCTGCATCAATGGAAGGAGTTCTCATACCTAATGAGATCACAGAACTAATCATAAGAATCATAGTACTAGAAGATACTTTAGAAATTAGGCTCCCCTTTTCAAGTAGACTGCTTTTAAAGCAAAATATTCCTCAAACCCCAATAATACAATAGTACTTGCACTATTCAAAGCAACTGAGAAAATAAATTATGACAAAAGGCTACTAAAATTTAAAGTGAATTTCTACTATGAATTCAGAAATTTTAAGTGAATTTGAACCTTAATTCCTTCATCTATTATCTATATGCATTTGAAAAATATGAATATAAGCAAAATAGACTTATTCAATCTACTGAAAGCATGTTTATTATATAAGATGGCTGAAGCATATATAAAGGCATGGACCACTTGCAATAATCTTATTACCCCAATCCTCAGGGTAGGAAGATACTTCTTAGAGAGATGAATAACAAAACTTGCACTAACTCAAAAGCAAACTATTAGGATGAAAAGAGTTGTAAAAAGCACATGTTACTAACTAGATTCAGTAAAAAATGCTTGGTATCATTTGTTTAGAAAAGTTTAGAAAAATGAAACATTTCTGCACTGTGTATTGCCATTATTCCTTCAAAGGAATTAAAACCTATTGGCTGGATATTATCTGAAGGTTGTACAGGCAGCTATGCCCTTGTAACATGGAAGGGATAAACTTTTTTTAAGGGGGGAAAAAAGTTCAGCCAGGACTAGAACCATATCTGACTCCCATTCTAAGGTACTATCCTACCTCCTACCTTCATCCCCTAGCAATGTCAAGGGTTTAACAATACAAAAAACTGCAGTGCTTTACTATATTTACAGATTGTTACAATGAGTTAAAATGCAATGCAATAAAGGAAGGAAGAGGCTGGCATAGAAAGGAACTAAAAATATATAAAGCTTTCTGAGCATGTGGAGTTTACCTAGATGCATTCTAAGCATCTGTTTTGTGTATCTAACTCATGATCATGTTATACAACTGTTAGTATGGCTATAACTTGGCCAAATTCTTATCATAAACACTATTAAAATCAAATCTTCATGTAAGAAAAAGTGCCAGCAAATGACCTATTTAATACATCAAAAGTAAAGTATAACAAAATAATCTGGACAGTGGTTTGGAGCTTAGTATAATGGGAATTAACTTCAGTTGGTCCCCTTCATAACTGTGATCTACCAAAATCACAGGGCTCCTGTGAGAAAAGTGTTTCATAAAAAAACTATGGAAATATGAATATAGTTATTGTTCCCTGTCAGGCTGTCAGACTGATTTTTCCAATTCGTTAAAGAATACACTAATGTAGAGAGTGGTTGGATTTCCTTTCGGTTCTTACTGTTAACAGGATCAACGATCTGGAACTGGAAAGAGACTAGTGGCTATCTGATCTAATCCTCCTTCATTTCATAAATAAAATGATGGACAAAAGAAATATCCAAGTATTATTCTCTCAAAATTAAGAGCCTTAAGGAATCTCACAGTCCAATCCATATATGACCAAAAATTCCTTGTACAGCATACCAAACAAGTGGTCATCAAACTTCCAAAAAGGGAAAACTCACTTCTGCTTCCAAGCAGCCCATTCTATTTTTGGATAGCTCTCACTGTAAAGATTTTTTTCCTTACACTGTACCTAAATATGACTTTCTAAAAATAATCTCTTTCCACTGAAATGCATTCCATCATTCTTTTGTAAATGCTATAAGAAATTTAAAATTATGTAAGCTTTTCTTTCCTTTTTCACATGCTCGATTCTCCAGAATGCAAACTCCATGAACCATGGTACTCCCTTGCCTACCAAAAAATAAGAAACAGAGTTCAAAGAAATTTTAAGTAAGCCATCACCATCAGGTGCACTAGGTAAATGGCAATTAATACGACTTCCTCTCATTCACTCCCTTTTCTACCCCACTTAAAATTCACAAAAGTTTCCACTTTTTTAACCTCACTCCACTGACACATTATTTCCAAACCGACACTGACCTTCAACATCATGACCAAGGCAAAACAACCTTATTTATTTAAATTTCTGTAGTGATTGGTTTTTAGTCACTAAAATATTCTCCTAGGCTCTGTCAATAACAAAGATACGAACCATACAGACAATTCCCTGCCTGCTCAGGACCCAAGTGAACATTTTTGGATTGTAGATGAAACCTTTCTTGATCCCAACTACTAGTGCCCTCCCTTCCAAACAACCTTGTATTTAACTAACCTGCATTCATTAACATTTTTTGCTATATGTACTTATATATGCATTTCTCATCTCTCCCTTTAGAATGCAAACTCCTTGAAAGTTGTTTCTCCCATTAAACTGTGAGATCCTTGAGAGCAAGAACTGTTTTTTTCCCTATCTTTGCATCCCTAGGCATAGCAGTACCTGGGAAACAGACTGATCTGAGAGTTCGGACTGTTTCGTTCTTTTTAGTCAGAGTCTAAGAAACAGGAGTCCAAAACTGATACTGAATGGATGAAGATTAGTTCTCTCCTAATTTCTCAGCGGAGAATGATCTGATATTTGGACAGTCTTGTCCTCTTCCCCAGGGGTTTGGAAAGACTGTATATCAGGCCTGCAAAAACTGTGGGCCTCTGGCGGCTGGCCAAAGGATTGCCAGGCAGCCTGAGAAAGATGTAGAGGAAAACATATTCTACATTTTTCCCCAGGGCACTCCAAAATCCTTTGGCAGGCCACAGGTTGTGAGGGCCTGCTCTCTGTCACTGAATATTCCCTAGTCATAAAAGGGCTGAAAACTCCTGCAGAAGTCCAAACAAGGGGAGAGGAATATTCATAAAATGAAGCTTTAATGTATAAACACTTAAAACTAGTCATCGGTACTTTGCAATGTACTAACAGATATCTTCCTTTTTTCAAAGTGCTTTACTTACCGCCACTTTAAGGATTTATGTAGTACTTTATGGACTGAACAAAGCTTTCTTCCCAACAACCTGCTTAAGCAGCCAGTGTAAATTATTAGCCCCATTTTACAGATTAGGAAACAGATCTGGGAGTTTTATTGCTTTGCTAATGGCCATATGTGTCCTGCCAGAGAGAAAATTCAAACCCAGTGTCCTGACTCTTTTATTATCCCCATTTACAGGTGATAAAAATGGCACACAGAATGGAGATACCTCAGAGCCATGGTTACAGAGATCTCAATTTTCTAGATTCCGAGTCTTTACACTAAATTACAAAAGCCCCCACGTGGTTGAGAGTATTGCTATAAGGACAAACAACTTTAAATCACTTATTTGTCTTTCATTCTTTAAGAGCCCAATGTCATCACAGGTGGTGTCTGACTTATTCATGAACAGTATGTCAGGCCGAGCTTAGCAAAGTCATCATCCTTACTTTCTCCTCCAGAAAGTCAAGAAGACTTGGGATGGCCCAGGATACAAGTGAGTGGCCTTGGCCTTTCTAATTTAAGTCTTTCCCAGGGCTGTTTGTCTGAGTCAACTCTCATTTGATGACTAAAAGTCAGGTAAGAACTGAGACAAAAAATGGTCTAGTGTGCCATCATCACAAAAGTATCAATCTGGGAGGGAAAGACCCTCAGATTTTCTGACCTAATAGAAAACCATTGCCATTTACACTCATTTAAGCCAGCAAAACTAAACAATGAGCCAGAGAGGCTTGGGCTAGGGCCTATTGCTAGCCACTTTAAAGTCAGAGTGATTTGGGTTTAAAGCTTTACTCAAGTAGCTCCATTTGAAACAGAAATTAATCACTGCTAAAGTCTCTTTTTCCAGAGCTATATTTCAAGAAATCATAAATGAAAACTGAGAAATCTACACAGGACAAAAAATAAATCGTTCGCCTTCTGAAAACAAAAAAATAATAGTTTGGTTTTTTTTAATCTTGCTGCCGAAACTCAAAATCTTACAAAATATGACACCAAAAATTATATTCCGATGCACAAAGCACCCCCGTGCCAGGAAAGCGATGGCATCTTCCAGTAGGCATGTGTCTAGTGAAGAAAGGGAAGAAAGCCAGAGAACCAAAGATAAAGCATGTTCCTCTCTCCACCTGACATGTCAACAGGCATTTATTTATTAAGTAAAGGTAATCACAGACTTATTACCCAAGGAGACAATCTCAAGATGTTAAATTAGACACGTGTCTTTGGACTCGGCCTCCATGGGAACTAACAGCATATGTGTGACAAGGGTTTGGGTGTCTTCGGGGGTGGGGACCTAAAATGATTGACTGAAAGAAAAATTTAGGTAACCCACAACAAAATACTGTCCCAGAGGGGCTGAGGGGAAGGGCACCTTACTGAACACTGAGGACCGTACGTACTGACCCCAATTCCCGGGGTGTCGGACTGCCCCGCACACAGCGGGCCTGCGGCCTCCCTCGGTCAGCCCTCCCCAAAGCTGACCCCTGACCCAGAGGCCCCCCGGCCGCCCCACCGAGCACTGGGCCGAAGGAGGGACAAGAAGCCCAGCCGAGGAGGCAGCACGAGGAAGCGCAGCGAGGATCCGAGCGGAGGCTCACGGGACGGACTCAAAGCAGTCGCAGTCACAGCCCCAGACGACCCCCGCCCCCATCACCGGACACACCCCCTGGGCAAGGAGGGGAGGGGAGAGGGTGGCTCGGCCGCGGGGGATCACGGGAAGAGAAGGGACCCGACGGGCAACCCGCGAAAGAGAGAAAGGGGGAAGCCGGGCCCCGGAGGTTCATGGGAAGGGAAGGGAAGGAAGGGAAGGGGCTGGAAGCTCTACTAGCTAAAGAGAAGGGGCGCCCCAAGCGCAGAGGTTCACGGGCGAAGTTCTACACGCTCAAAGGAGGAGGGGGTGTAGGGAAAAACAGCTCGGCCGCGGAGGCCCACGGGAAGGGAAGGGGATGGGGCCGACGCAGGTACGGAAGCGGGGGGAGGGGGCAGCTGTCACCGCCACGTCCTCTTTCCCCTAAGTCCCGCCACCGGCTGGCCGGGCCAGGATTCGGAAGGGGGAGGGGAGGAAGGAAGAGCCTCCCGCCTCAGTCCAGCGAGGGGGGAGGGGAGGGCGTCCCCTCCCGCCGCCCCCTGGAGAAAATAAGAGGTGCCTTGGAGCCCCAGGGCCGTTATTTACCTTCCCGCTCCCGACACCCGCCGCCGCGGCCGCCATTTGTCCGCGCGTGCTTGTGATGACGTAGCAGCCTCTCACGTGCTTTGCTCCGACACACCACAACATCCGCCGAAACTAAGGGCGGAGGCGTGGGGGAGGGGCATAGAGAAGAGAACGATCTGCGCGTGCGTACTGGAGCTCTGTGGGGGAAGTAACCGTTCTCGCTTGGGGCGTGATTTGATTGGTCCTGGTGGATCGGGAGCCAGTATTAGGGGCCGTGTCAGTTTCCACACATCTCTCGCTTCAAATCCTTTTTCTCTACTTAACTGATTATCATCCTACTTCAAAAATCAATCAGTCCAACAAGATTTTTTAAAAAAACACTAAAGCTAAACAATCTTTAAATATTTATTAAGCGCTTCGCTACGTGCTGGGAACATAACTGCAAAAATGAAACCGTCCAGTGCTTACCTTAATGAGTGCCTTGCGTAGAGTAGACGTTTAATAAATGCTTGTGGACTTCCCTTCGAGTGTGGGAGAAAGAATGACAAAGCATTTAGGAAGTCTTTATGTTCAAAGGTACGTACTAAGGGCTGAGGATACAAGTAGAGAAGACAATCCCTGCTCTAGGGACCTGTGTTCTAATGGGGGACATAACACTTAGGAGAGGTTTCGTTTGTAAGCTGCTATATCCAGCAAAATTTATCATCATGACTGGTCCCCAGAAATAACTTAATTTCACCATTAGGAACCCCCCCCCAATTCTCAAGGAGGTTACGGACTAATAGGGGGAAATAACATTTATGGAAGATTTCAGCGGCAAGGGAGAAGGAAATGTCCCATGGTCGTTAAAGTGCAGAGGTGACACCTCTGATTTAATTTCCAGTGATTTGGTTCTGATGTGGAGCCATTGCTATTCCAAAGACTAGTCCAACTGGGGGTCCTGATCTGTCTCCATCAGAGTTCTCAGGGAGATGGTGGACCTGCAACTTCTGGATGAAGGAACTCCAGCAACGCACATCAGTTCCTTGGCAGCAACTGGTACAATGGAAATAATATGGGATGGGAGAATTGGAAGGGTTCAAATCCTGGCCCAGCTGTTTGTTAGCTGTGTGATCCTGAGTAATCCATTTAAACGTCTTTGAACCTCAGTTTCCTCAACTATGAAGTGAGGGGCACTAGACTGGGTGACCTCTGAGGTCTGTTCAAGCTCTAAAGCTACGATCCTAAATTTGTAATATTTGAAAGTTGTCTGGGACACGTGGAGAGGCAGAATGATTGCCCAGGGTCATACAGCCATCCTGTATCAGAGATGGGATGTGAAGCTTCAAGGCCAGCTGTTATACCATGCTACGTCTCAAATAAATTTTTGAGCTAGACCTTAGAAAATCCACCTCTGTTCTCTTACAAATGAAGAAACTGAGGCTCCAAGAAGTTAAATTCAGACTCTTATCACCTCTTTTCAGGATCAATGCAGTAGCATCCTAATATGTTTCCCTGCCTCTTCTCTTTCCCTACCTCAGCTTATCCTCCACATCACTACTAAAATGATTTTCTTTAATGCAAAGGTCAGACCATGTTACTCTCCTCTTCAAGGAACTGCCTCTTGTTTTGTCAAATATAAACTTCTGTTTAAAATTTAAAACCCTTCACGATGTGGATTCCAACCTACCTTTCTAGGTTTCTCTATATGATTTCCATGATCTATCTTCACGATCTATTACCCACTGAACCACATTCACATAAGCTCTTCCCTATTTATGGAATGTTGTCTCTTCTGGCTCTGCTCCTTAGAATTCCTAATGGCTTTCAAAGCTCAGTTCACAAGTGCCTCCTCTGGCATTGAGGCCTTCCCTGATGCCACCCCCCCTCCAACTGCCAGTTACTCCCCCTAAAATTAACTTGTATGTATTTGCATAGTTCAGATGTGTGTGTGTGTGCATATATATATACATATACATAAATATGCACATATAGATGGGTAGAGCTAGAGATATCACACTAGGTGCTCTGAAATGTACAAAAATGAACAAGAAGAGATGGTCTCCACCCTCAAGGACCTTACAATCTAATAGGAGATCTAAGTACAAAAATAAATATAAGACAATATGTGATAAGTACCATTTGAGTTAAAGAAACTAAATGCAGGAGTATAGAGAGTAGAAACACTTCTGACTGGGTGGCAATGTAATAGGAGGCTTTTTAGTTTAGCCTAGAAAGTCTGATAGGATTTCTAGATGCAAAGACTGGCCAAGACACATTCCAGACTGAGGAAATAGACTTCCTCTCTTATTCCTCAGAGTATCAGTCACAAACCTTTTGCTTACTCCACCCATCACACTTAAAGCACATGACTTGGCCTCTGGCTTGAGTAGGAAGATTGAGGCCATCTGTGCCAGTCTGATAAGACCAGCTGAGTGCTGTATTATTTCTGTCAAACCCAGCAAAACTTTTTCTCAAGTATTCATGTTTGAACCAAGAAAGGAATTCACACTCACTATTTGGTCAATCAAGCATATATTTTGACAAGGATACTCAATACAAACTTGGGCATTCTGCCCATAGTCACCTGTGGCTCTTAGATTCCCCAAACCCTGGGGTAACTTACTGTCTACTTCAGATGGGAACCAGCCAGCTTCCATGAAGTGGCACAATATTCAATTCAGAGTAAATAACTAGGCAGGGTTTTTAGCCCCAGGAACATCAGTGTCACAAGTCTAGGTATTACCAAGACTACCAGGCTTCTTCTTTGAACTTGGTCCGGTTCAAGGAAAGGTGATATGGTGAGCTAATACAAGTCTGACTACATCACTTTCCTGCTAAAGAATCTTCAGGGATTCTCTGTTGTCTCTGGGATAAAATACAAACACCTTTGTCATTAAAAGCCTTCACAGTCAGCTCGTCTCTCTTTCCATGTTTAATTCCTATTATTCCTACTCACCCACCCTCCATCTTCACACATAATATATTCTTTGACTTTGTAAGGAATGTATACTTCAGACCTAGACTGTTCCCGGTCCAAAGAAGAATCCCAAACTCCATGGAAGGCTCAGTTCCAATCCCTTGTTCTCCAAGAGGCCTCTCTTGGTCCCCCACCCCCACTGTGGGTGCTACTCCTTTCCCATACTACCAAAGACTCCATAGTCATTGTTTGTTGTTGTTGTTTGTTTTTTGGAGGCAATCCAGGGTTAAGTGACTTTCCCAGGGTCATACAGATAGTAAGTGTCTGAAGCTGCATTTGTACTCAAGTCCTTCTGACTCCAGGGCTAGTGTTCTACCCACTGCACCACCTAGCTGCCCCCATGGTCACTTGGTACTTATGTTCTATGTGCGTTTCTTCCAACAACATGTTTTCCCCAATAGAAAGCAAACTGCTTCAGGGAAAGGACTATTTTGTCTTTAACTTTGTTATCCCCAGCACCTAACACGTTGCTTGGCACATAGAAGGGCAGATCAGAGCTTGTTGAATTGAATTGTATATCTTTTCTAGAACTAGGAGAAAACAAGATCCTGTAGGTCCTAGTGCAGTGTTAGCACATTTAAACTTTAGCACTGTTTAAGCTTTAACTGCGTAAAAATGCAGTAAGATTTTGGGAATACCTCATAGATCCCTGAACCAGTATACATTTAATATTATATCTTATTCCTAAGCAAAAGTATTTTAGGGAGTTTCAAAAATGGGAACCAGGTCATATAATTCTCCAGTAAGGTCACCCAGATAAGATTATGGTTTTGCAGTCACGTTACACACAAATTAGTTATGGAATGAAACACACATGGGGAGAAAGATAGGCATTACATTAGTCATCATGTGCCTCAGAGTGAGGGTCTTATCTGGAACAGATGAGGGAAGCAAACACAAGAAAGGAGCATTTCCAGGAAATGGCTAGGTTGGTGCCTATATGCGGGGGCATGACCAAGCAGTCAGGATATGAAAGTATTCTGTCAAAAGTTGCAAAGGTCTATAAGCAGCCATGTGGCACAGTGGATAAAGCAATGGACCTGGTGTCAGGAAGATCTGAATGCAAAACCCACCTCAGAGACTTAATAGCTATGTGACCGTGCAAAGGTGATTCACTGCCTCAGTTTCCCCAACTATAAAATTGGAATAATAATAGCACCTACCTTATTGGGTTGTTGTGATGATCAAATGAGATAATATTTTTTAAGTGCTTAAAGGCACAGCGCCTAGCACATAGTAGGTGCTTCTTTCTTTTCTTCCTGTATTGGCCAGGATCGCTAGACAATGACATGATCCAATAGGAGCTCCTCGATTCCCTTGTCCGTACCTCAGAACTTCTCAACAGCATCAGCTATCCTCACCTTCCCTTCTTTCTCTAAGAAAGAATTGTTTTTACTCCTTGCTAAAACTAACGGTTTTAATCTATCTCCATGGTTGCGTACTGTCCTGCTTCCTTCAGATTTTTGCTCCAGCATCCACCCTTTCTCTCTCATGCATCTTCCATCTCTTCTCTGGCTTCAGGTTTCTCCAATCCCTAATCCTGAAGAAATCTTTTCTTGACCCTTCTAGCCCTTTCAAATATGCCATTTCTTCTTTTTCCTCCTGTTGCTTGTCATATTTCTTTAAAAAGTTGTTTTGTGACATAAATCAGAAGTAAGAAAATAATCTATACACAGACCGCAACAATACATATAGAATAACAATCACAAAATAATCAAAAATTAATGATACGAATTGCAGAAAGCAAACTTGGCCCCAAAGAAGGGATATGAGAAATCGTCTTTGCAAACACAACTAGTCCATGGGATGGGATATTGCATGTATTGTCAGATTTTTTTTTCAATGTTTTGATCAGTTTTGCTGGATTTCCCCCCATTTTTTTAATGTCTTTGTCATAATGCATGGCTTTCTGGGAGGTAAAAGGGAAGGGATAGAGGGAAAAAGTAAGACAAAGTTAAAAAACAAACCTTATCAAGTTGATTAGGTTATTTGTTCATACACTGTCAAGGAGCTGTTATCTCAGAATGAATGGTCATAGCTTTTACACAAACATAGGAGGAAAATTAGGAAGAAATAATGACATCAGAAGGAAGAAATGATTTAGAGAGAAAGATGACAAACTCTGTCTTTGATATATTGAGAATACCAGTGAGAAACCTCTGAAGTATAGTCAGGACTGAAAATAAACAATTGAAAGGGTTCTACATAAAAGTGACAGCTGAAACCTTGAAGCGAATGGGATTGCTTAAGCGAAGAGTGTAGAAAAACAGCAGCATACAATTGGAACACTCACATTAAGAAATTGAGAATGGGGAACTCATAAAACAATAGCAAAGTATCTCTGAAGCTGAGGGGGGAGAATTTACACAAACTTGGAGAGTGGTCAAGAGGGTGAAAAATTGCCAAAATGATGAGGACTTACAAGATGGTCATTGGATTTGGCAGTTGGGTCACTTAGGGCAGTTTCTGACAGGAGCTTGATTGCAAGGTGTGCTTGGAATACCTCTTTGACGTGAGCTGGCCTGGTTTTTTAAGGGAACTGGTAGCACATTTGGCTTCCTTATTGCTCTAAACATAAAAAGCTTGGTCCTGGGGAAGTTGATGTCTGTCATAGGTTTGATCAGAACTCTGTTTGCTTTTGGGGATTGCCTTCCTGACCTAACTTGACCATATTTTTGTGGTGGCAGAGGAGAGTAATATATATCTTTTTTTAACTTTAAAGCTGTGTTCTTTTCATCTCTTATCAGTAAAGCTATTTTTATTGTATTTTATGTTCCATGAGTGTCTAGTTGCAAAAGTATATTAAAAACTCCTTTTAGTTTTTCTAGAAATTTTAAGGAATAGTATTTCTCTAGCCTAAAACCCTTTCCAGACATTTCCTTTTAAGATAGAAGTAGAACAAAAGCTAAGGTATTTCTTAGAGAAATGGCTTGACGATGATAACCAAACTTAACTCTCCTCTAGATAAGATCATTGTCTCCTGTCCCTTGGTCTACCTAAGGTCAGTGCCCTTTTTTGTGTTACAACTTAAGACATTGATCTCTTTCTGGGCTTTAAGAGGAGAGGGCCAGGTAGGAACGAAATGGTTTTTATTCTGGGATATTACTCTATTTTAACATATTGTGATCTTTTTCTAGTTCAAGATTCCTATAAATGGTACCTTAAATCCTCTTGGGATAGAACCATATCAAAAGCCATGAAGTACAATGTCAGTTTGGACATCTTGTTCTCCAAGCTAGAAATGGCTTAGATATTAGATTTGTGCAAAGTTAGCCACTGAGGCAGATTTTAGTCTGAGGGACCCCCATGTTTAGCCTGCAACAGAGAGAGGTTCATTCAGGACCAATCCCATCTCCTCATCACTAAACCCATCTCTTCATTGAAATTGTACCAATCAGAATTGTCTTACCTTTATAAGGAAAGTGTTTTACTTCAGCCTATAAAAAGCCTGTTATGGCGGAGCCAAGATGGCAGAGTAGAAAGACGCACATACACATAGCTCTGAACCCACAACCTATAGAACATCTGTAAAAAGTAACTCACAGCAAATTCTGGAGCAGCAGAGGCCACAGAACAGTGGAGCGAAGGAGATTTTTGTTCCAGAGGGACCTGCAAACCTCTCGCAAAAGGTCCGTCACACTGTGGATGCGGAGCCCAGCCCAGCCCTGCCACGGCCCCGGCACCAAGAGGAGCAGTTCCGAGTGGGCTTCAGGGACAGGATCTCCAGCGGCCGCGCGGGTCCCTCTACCCACAGGTGACGGGGGTCAGTGAGAAGGTCTCTTTGGTGGGTCGAGAGGGGAGTGGAGTGCCCCCATAACTCAGGCCCCCTCGGGAGGCAACAGCGGAGGCGGGAGCAGACCGAGGCTCCCCAAACAGGCAGGAGCCTGGATCCATTGTTGAAGGTCTCTGCATAAACCCCCTGAGGGAACTGAGCCCGTGAGGCGGCCCTGCCCCCACCTGAGCACCTGAACTTAATCTCACACTGAATAGCAGCCCTGCCCCCGCCCAAAGCCCTGAGGCTGGGAAGCAGCATTTGAGTCTCAGACCCCAAGCACTGGCTGGGAGGATCAGGAGGCGAGGTGGGTGTGAGGAGAATATTCAGAAGTCAAGTCACTGGCTGGGAAAATGCCCAGAAAAGGGAAAAAAACCAAGACTATAGAGGGTTACTTTCTTGGTGAACAGGTTTCTCCTCCCCTCCTTTCTGATGAGGAAGAGCGGTGCTCACCATCAGGGAAAGACACGGAAGTTAGCACTTCTGTATCCCAGCCCTCTCAATGGGATCAGACCTGGGAAAAGCTCAAAAAGGGCTCAGAAAATTTTGAAAATTATGTTAGAGGACTGGAAGAAAAACTGGAAAGAGCAATCAAAGACATGCAAGCAAAGTATGAACAACAGATCAGCACCCTGCTAAAGGAGACCCAAAAAAATGCTGAAGAAAATAACACCCTGAAAAATAGGCTAACTCAATTGGCAAAGGAGGTTCAAGAAGCCAATGAGGAGAAGAATGCTTTCAAAAGCTAAATTAGCCAAATGGAAAAGGAGATTCAAAAGCTCACTGAAGAAAATAGTTCTTTCAAAATTAGAATGGAACAGATGGAGGCTAATGACTTTATGAGAAACCAAGAAATCACAAAACAAAACCAAAAGAATGAAAAAATGGAAGATAATGTGAAATAGCTCATTGGAAAAACAACTGACCTGGAAAATAGATCCAGGAGAGACAATTTAAAAACTATGGGACTACCTGAAAGTCATGATCAAAAAAAGGGCCTAGACATCATCTTTCATGAAATTATCAAGGAAAACTGCCCTGAGATTCTAGAACCAGAGGGCAAAATAAATATTCAAGGAATCCACAGAACACCGCCTGAAAGAGATCCAAAAAGAGAAACTCCTAGGAACATTGTGGCCAAATTCCAGAATTCCCAGGTCAAGGAGAAAATATTGCAAGCAGCTAGAAAGAAACAATTCAAGTATTGTGGAAATACAATCAGGATAACACAAGATCTAGCAGCTTATACATTAAGGGATCGAAGGGCATGGAATAGGATATTCCAGAAGTCAAAGGAACTAGGACTAAAACCAAGAATCACCTACCCAGCAAAACTGAGTATAATACTTCAGGGGAAAAACTGGTCTTTCAATGAAATAGAGGACTTTCAAGCATTCTTGATGAAAAGACCAGAGCTGAAAAGAAAATCTGACTTTCAAACACAAGAATGAAGAGAAGCATGAAAAGGTGAACAGCAAAGAGAAGTCATAAGGGACTTACTAAAGTTGAACTGTTTACATTGCTACATGGAAAGACAATATTTGTAACTCTTGAAACTTTTCAGTATCTGGGTACTGGGTGGGATTACACACACACATGCACACGCACACGCACACACGCATAGAGACAGAATGCACAGAGTGAATTGAAGAGGATGGGATCATATCTTAAAAAAATGAAATCAAGCAGTGAGGGAGAAATGGAATAGGGCAAATTATCTCTCACAAAAGAGGCAAGCAAAAGACTTATTAGTGGAGAGATAAAGAGGGGAGGTGAGAGAAAAACATGAAGTTTACTCTCATCACATTCCACTAAAGGAAGGAATAAAATGCACACTCATTTTCGTATGAAAACCTATCTTACAATACAGGAAAGTGGGGGATGAGGGGATAAGCTGGGTGGGGGGATGATAGAAGGGAGGGCATGGGGAGGAGGGAGCAATATGAGGTTGACACTCATGGGGAGGGACAGGATCAAAAGAGAATAGAAGTAATGGGGGACAGGATAAGATGGAGGGAAATAGAGTTAGTCTTATACAACACAACTATTATGGAAGTCATTTGCAAAACTACACAGATTTGGCCTATATTGAATTGCTTGCCTTCCAAAGGGAAGGGGTGGGGAGGGAGGGAGGTAAAGAAGTTGGAACTCAAAGTTTTAGGAACAACTGTCGAGTAATGTTCTTGCCACTAGGAAATAAGAAATACAGGTAAAGGGGTATAGAAAGTTATCTGGCCCTACAGGACAAAAGAGAAGATGGAGACAAGGGCAGAGAGGGATGATAGAAGAGAGAGCAGATTGGTCATAGGGGCAATTAGAATGCTTGGTGTGGGGGGGGTGGGAGGGGACAAAAGGGGAGAAAATTTGGAACCCAAAATTTTGTTAAAATGAATGTTAAAAGTTAAATAAATTTAAAAAAAAAAAAAGCCTGTTACGTGCCAGGCACTGTACTAGGTGCTTATGATACAAAGACTAAAGTCAAACAGTCCCTATTTTCAGGAAGCATACACTTCCTGAAGTGTATATACATATTCCCCCATGTACATGGGGGAGACACCATGTACATAAATAAATAGGTTCACGCAAAATAAGTAGATGGTGATTTAAGGGGTAAAGGCATGAACAACCAAGAGGATCAGGTAAGAAGCACTTGAGCTGAATCTCTTTTTTTTTTTTGAGGGAGTAAGGCAGTTGGGGTTAGGTGATTTGCCCAAGGTCACACAGCTAAGTGTCAAGCATCTGAGGCTGGATTTGAACTCAGCTCCTCCTGACTCTAGGGCCAGTGGTCTACTCACTGTGCCATCTAGCTGCCCCTTAAGCTGAATCTTGAAGGAAACTTTAAGAGATAGAAAGGAGCAAGGAGGGAAATCCAAGCATGAAGTACAGCCATAGCAAAGGCACTGAGAAAGGAGATGGGGTAGCTGGACCACAGAGTAAGAAAAGAGTGATGTTCAAGAAGGCAACTGGACAAGCATTTATTATGCCTGTACTATGTGCCAGAGGAGGTAGCTAGGTGGTTCAGTAGATAGAGTGCTGAATCTGGAGTTAGGATGATCTAAGTTCAAGTCCAGTCTCAGACTGTGTGACCCTGGGCAAGTCATTTAACTTCTGTTTGCCTTAATCCACTGGATAAGGAAATGGCAGACCACTCCAGTGTCTTTGCCAAGAAAACCCCATGGACAGCATCAATTTGCTGTGGTCCCTGAACAACAACAACACACCAGACCATGCTAGAGGCTAGGAATTAAAAGATTTTTGAAAAGAAACCCAATCCTTACCTTCAACAAGGAGTTTCTCTTGATTTTCCCCTCTCGTGCTAAATCTCCAAAGCCTAGCTCACTAGCTGAGTTGTCAGCTACCTCTGACTGCTTAACTAAAAGAAAAGGAAAGGCATGCTTACATCATTGTTCTACACCTCACTCACTAGACATACTTTGAATGATTGTTTCTTTTGAAATTGTCCAGCCTCACTTTCTACTGGACAGGAAAAAAAGATCCCCTTCCTCTCTAATGAAATGAAAAGAGACTGAGTGAAGGTTTACAGAGTATTTTAGCATTATATGAAGTTTTTTCTATTTGCTGCATACATTAATTATCATAATAACTGGCGTTGTAAAGGAGCTTTCAGGTTTGTAAAGCATTTAACATAAAGTATGTCATTTGGGCCTCATAACAGCTCCACAAGCTGGTATGGGCATTATTACCACCAATTATTTTACCACTAGGGACATTATTATTTTTCCCGTTTTCCTGAGACAAGGTTAATGACTGGCCTGAGGATACGCAGCCAGTAAATATTAGCGCATGGATTGGATCCCATATCTTCCTAACTCTAAGTTTGGTACTTTACACTAAGCTGTCTCACTTCATAAAATGCATATGAACAAGGGATGCAGCTTTGTTTACTTATATACCTCAAGTGAAAAATATTTGTGCCATATTTACACAAACTTTTAGTTAGTCCAAATATAAAATTTAACAGCCACTTAATTCTCTCAAATTTAACATAAAGTCATTTAATTCCCCCAAAGCCTAACAACAAATAATTAGCATTGTATATTGAATCTGACATAAAGTTATTTAGCGTTATCTCAAAAGTGGCAAATTCTATAGGTCTTTCTGTTGTTTCTTAGGTTTTTACAATAAAAGAATCATAAATCTAGAGGTGGAAAGGACATTAGAGGCCATCTAGTCTAACCCTTAGATGTTAATATATTTATGTTAAAAATGTTTAAATATTAATATATTTAAATATATTAATATATTTTGTTATTGTCATTGATCTTTTAGGAGTTGTGTTATACATACATTTTCTCAGAAGTGTTGTTAGGCAAATTATAGTGGGGCTTTTTATTTTGGAGATGAAATTAACTTTAGAAATAATCTAGTAATACCTAAACCCCTTCATTTTATAGAGAAGAAATTGAGGTCTAGATTTGTCTGATTAATCAGTCAGCAAAGTATTTAATTAAGCACTTTACCAAGTACCAGGCACCACTGACCTAGGTTCTTTGAATACAAAGAAAAAGCAAAAACAGTACCTGCCAGATTACATCCTAATGAGGAGACAAGTTATGTATATATACGAGTAAGTTGTATATGTATGTGTTAGAGATACACTTGACACACGAAAAGGTATCAAGGGAAATTTATTAAAATGGAGTTCAGAGGAGGGAGGGATTTCTAGTTCCTTCCCTTGAAGGAAAGGGTAGTTGTTTGCAGCATGGCCACAGGAAAGGCTACAGCACATACTGAACTTTGAATCTCCTGGGCCACTGTCCCCTGACCATGTGACTTTACATTCTCCTCTCTGTTAGGCTTTCCCTCAAACAGCTCACCAGGCCTGCCCAGTAGTTTCTGACCTGTTTTACCTAACCATCCTAGGTCATGACTGTGGAAATAGAACTTCCTTGTTTCTCACATGTGTAAGTAGATACAGTGCATATATCCTAGGCAACTAAGTGGCCTGATGGATAGAGTGACCAACTCGGAGTTAGAAAGACCTGCATTTAAATCTCACCTCATTTAGTAGTTGTGTGACCCTGGGTAGGTCACTTAACCTTGTTTGCCACAGTTCCTCTTCTGCTAAAATGAGCTGGAGAAGGATATGGCAAACCACTCCATTAGCTTTGCCAAGAGAGCCTTAAGTTGCATTGTTGCTATTTGGGGTGCTGGGAACCCCAAAATGCTAGGATACAGGGGTCAATCTCAAAAGAATTCAACCACTAAAGCCTTCAATCAGAATAGCAAGGTTTTATTATAACACCAGGTAGGCAGGCAAGATTCCTAATAAATCTTCGATTTTGATGAAGATGGGACTGATACTTATATACAAAAAAATACTGTGAGAAGATCCGGGTAGGATTAAAGAGTGGTAAATAGCCTGGGGTGGTCTAGGGGCAACAGAGTGTCTGGATGGCGTAAAGGAGTAGCAGGTAGCCTGGGATGGGCCAAATGCAGACAACAAAGTTAAGTGTTCTGGGCTGGGTTGGAGAGCCACAGTGAAAGGGCAGTTAAAGGATTGTTGAGTATCTGGGTAGACTGGGATGGGCCAGATGCCCCAGGCAAAATACCAGGATGGGAAAGTTCATGGTCTTACACCAGTGTGGGAAAATTCAGGGGCTTTTAGGGATCCAGGTCCCAAAGACATGGTCTTTTCCTTTTAGGGTCCAAGTCCCATAATTCCATCATTCCCCCTCAAACAAATGGGGTCCAAAATCTTTTGGGGTAAGGAGTGAAGGTCTTGGCATCTAAAACTGCTTCCTGCTGGCAAGGACCTTAGAGCTATCCCTGCCTCTCTGGGTCCCACTCAAGGAGTCGGATTTTGGAACCTAGCTGATGCCAGGTCCAGTAGGCTAGAGAGACCTTGGACTCAGTTGGAAGTTGGTACATAGCCTGAGCAGTCATCTGGAAGTCCTGGACCCTGGAGGAGATAAATCTGGCAATAAGGTTAAACAAACAAGGACCAAACAGGTATAAAAGTAATATTGAGGGGAATAAGTATGGGGATTAGTAGAGAAAGGAGCCAAGATTTCCAGGAAGAAGATGATTTGGGGCCACTAAGGTTATTATTATTATATCCAATTAGCCTTTTCCAAAATACATTCAGTACAGTCAGTATGTTTATCTCTCCAGAGTTGTTGATGTACATACAACAAGAGATGTTTGCTAAAGCATATAGACTCCCACTACAGGCAAGCAGGTAGTCTAGGACTATTCCATTATCTAGAACCACCCTTACTAGGGAATAGGAAAGATTGCTAGATTTCTCGGAGATTATAAACTGTCTCATTTGCCAATTGTGAATGGTTTCTGTAAAGTTAGAAAGAATGAGTTCATGTTGTAGGTGAACATACCAATGCATAAAATTCTCTGCTCCCTTTTTAAGGAACCAGAGGACATTTCCCCAGAATCCATACTTTGCCCTTTTCAAGGCAGAGGTCCTGGGTTGTGTGGCATTGAAAAATGGAAGGGGGGGAGGTGCTAAAAATCCAAAGGTGCACACTCCAAAGTCCTTGTAAGGTGTGAAGAATTGGGTGGCCAGGATAGTAGTTCTTGATAGTGGAGTTTTTTGCTGTCAGATATCCCTTTTCCAGATTGTTCCATAGGCATGTAGAACATGGAAAGCATATTTTGAGTCAGTAAAAACATTTACTCTTTTATTTTTCCCTAGTTCTAGGACTCTGTTGAATTCTGCCTTCAGAGGTCCAAGGGGCAGGGGTTTGGTCTCTATGGTATGATAAAGACTGAGTACTTATAGTGCCAATAAGATATTCATAGAGCCTACAGTGGTCATGAATATCCCAGTACAATTTTGAATTACAAAATACAACAGACTCTTCATATGGAAGACAAAACCAAAACATTTATTCAGTCACCAGAAAGCTATATCCCAACAACAGAAAGCTATATCCCAACAACAGAAAGCCAAATCCATCATAGTAACCAAAATCTATGCACAACAGCAATACAGAGGACATCACCAGCCCCAAGTCTTTCCTCTATTAGGCTTCTCACAAACCAGCTACATTAAACAAATCACAGACTCCCTTAAACAAATTGCCCTTCTCACACTCACAGACAGCTGTCTGCTTGCCTGCATCCTTCAGTTCTGACTGCTCTCTCACTAGTTTCCTCTCAGCTCTGCTCTAGATCTGCCTCTTCCTGTTCCACCCTTCCACCCTTTCAGCAAACTCTTTCTACCACAGGCTTCACTCAAACTCACATGACTTAGGCTTCCATGTGACTTAAGTAGGTCACATGGGCCTGTTAATGACTAGGAAAGAGCTTCCCATTTAAATTACTTTTACACTACTGCATACTCAGCTGTCTTACCCCTTGTTCAGTAATGCTAGAATCACTTATGGTTTGAAACCACTCTGGTTTGAGGTTCTGGAAAGGAGAATCTTTGAGATCAGATAGGCTGACATAAATGCGGTCCAAGTTCCCCTCACAATCATGCACCAGGGCATCTGAGTGGCCACTGTCTGGGAGGAGGGTTGCTGAGTTGAGAATTAGGTCAGGGGTATCTAAGAGCAAGGCTTGATATTTGGTGAACCTGCCTCTAGCCAGCCACTGATGACCTTTTACTTCCAGGATATTCTGATCTCTGTGGGAAGTTGGACTAGTGTAAATTTAGAGGCTTCCTCAATTAGAATGACTGTAGCAGCCACTGCCTAGAGGCATGAAGGTCATCCAGAAGCCACAAAGATTAATTTATTTTGAGAAACGGGCATGTGGCCTGGGGTCAGGTCCTATGGAATGAGTTAGGAATCCCAAAGCTTATCCTCTCCTTTCATCGACATACTGAGTGAAAAATTTGTCCAGATTGGGTAGAGCTAATGCTAGAGTGAAGGTCAGTTTAGTTTTCAGAGTCTCAAAAGCTTTAGCTTGGTTGGGGACCCCACTCTAGAGGGAATGAGTCAGGCCCTTGAAGAGAGTCACAAAGGGACTTAGTAATAAGACCAAAATTAGGGATCCAGAGTCTACCAAATCCAGCCATGCCTAGAAAATAGCGAAGTTGTTTTTTAAGAGGCTGGGACAGGAATAGGAAGGATAGCCCTTTTCCTATCCGAGGTTAAGGAGTGAGAGGTGGGCATTAGTTCATGGTCCATGTACTTTATAGTTTGACATGCTATTTGGACTTTCTTTAAAGAGATCCTATATCCTCAAGTGGCCAAGAAATTATGAGCTCCTGTGGCAGCAGCCAAAGAAGCCTGGATGGAGCTACAAATGAGAATATCATCCACATACTGAATTAAGCAACTATCTATTAGATCCAGGTCCCTTCAATCTTTTCCCAAGGCCCAACCAAATATATGGGGGCTATCCCGAAAACCTTGGAACAAGACTGTCCATGTTAGCTGACATGGATTTGATTTCCCAGGGGGTATATATTCGAAGGTAAAAATAAATTGAGTCTGTATGAAGAAGTATACAGAAAAAGGCATCTTTGAGAACCAGGGTGGATACCTCTACAGATCTGAGTGAGTATAGAGTATGGGTTAGGGACTCTGCAATTTGGGGATCCAGATCCCAAGGCATAGTCTTTTCCTTTTAGGGGTCCATGTTCCATAATCCCATCAGTCACAAAGAGTAGGACATGACTAAAACAACTGAACAAGCATATATATATATATATATTCCATAAGATACAGAGTAGCAGAAAGGGCTGATGTAGTAAAGCTATTTGCTACTGAGCAGGGAGAAGGGCTTGTGACTTCTAGTTCAATGCTCTTTAGTTGCACTATAACTAATCCGCACTATAATTAACAATACTTTGAATTCCTTTGGCGTTTATGTCTAGACCATTTATTTGGTCCTTATATGCTATCTTGGATTGTTAGTGATTTTCTCATATACATTTTGTCCTGAATTCCCCAGCTTCCTTCAAACCTTAGCTAAAACCCCATCTTTTGCAAAGAAACCTTTCCCAGGCCCCTTTAGTACCTTTTGTTCAGTCATGTCTGACTCTTCATGATCTCATTTGGGGTTTTCTTGGAAAAGACACTGGAGTGGTTTGCCATTTCCTTCTCCAGCTTATTTTACAGATGAGGAAACTGAGGTAAACAGTTAAGTGACACAGCTAGTAGTATCTGAGGCTGGATTTTGTAAGAAATGAGCCAAACTTCTGTTTCCACAAGAAAGTATGTAATATACCAGAAGTCTTGTATTTGCTGGGGAAGGCAGGAAAACAAACGAATTAGAAAGTCTTGGGAATGTTGATTAACACTTCACTTGACAGGGATGTGGGCACTACTTATCAGCATATCTAAAGGTAAACAACTCCTTCCCTGTACTTCAGATAAAATCCACCCCTCCAAAGGTTGGAGGAGAATTTCATTCCACAACACTGTTTTGAGTGCTAGAACTCTTCTTATATTAATGGAGAAGGAAACTTAAACATCCTGGGTTCTGCCTCTTTTCAATTAAGGGAATTCCTTTAAAAGAATTTATGACATGTCATTCTATAAAGAAAATGAGGAATGTGGCAGCAGTGTAAACCCACATGGGGGTGTGGTTTAGGTTCCCTGAAGTGCCCAGCCAATGGGGGGCAAGCGGGAAATTCGAATTGGAAACAGTGCATAAAAAGGCTAGCATTTGTCTCAACAAGCTTACTCAACAAGTTCTGTTAGAGAACTACCCATTCATTCAGAAGAAGGAATGTAAAATAAATATAATGAGAACTTTCCTGGCTTCACATTGGGCATTATTCTTTCTAGAGTGAGCATGCTTCTCACAACTTGAACTCAGTTCATCCTGACTCCAGGCTGTCCTTTCAATAACATAGCTACCTTCCTCAAAAAACTCTTACTTGATCCCCCAATAGCTATCTTATCCTGTAGCTTTCCTCCCTGTCCTGAATAAATTCCTTGAGAAAGGTTTCTACATTTTGTGCCTCAATTTCCTCTCCTCTCACTATCTTTTTTTTAATTAAATTTATTTTTTTCAATCAGCAAAAATCTACATTCTCACCCTCCTTCCTCCATTGAGAAAGAAAGAAAAACAAAACCTCTGTTACAAACAAGTCAGTTTTCAATTCTTTCTTGCCTTTAGAAGAGCTATAAATAGCTTTGTATATCCTTATTTGGTTTATTTTGCTTAGAACTAATCCCTCCCTTTCTCTTCTATTTTTCTATTGAGTGAAATGTATTTCTGTACTCAACTTTGTGTTTGCGTGCATATATGTGTATTCTTAAGACCTTTGACCAAATTTCTCACTGTCTTCTATATCCTCTGTAATCCGAATTCATCATTCAATGTCTTCCCCAAACTTACCAATGCTTTAATTACCAAATCTAAAGCTCTTTTCTCAATCCTCATCTTTCTTGACCTCCCTACAGTATTTGCCACTGTGGATCACCTTTTCCTCCTGAATACTCTCTCCTCTCTTGATTTCAGGACACTGCTCTCTTCTGGTTCTCTTCTTACCTTCTCAGTCTCTTTTGCTGGCTCTTCATCCACCTTTAAAAAGTTCAAGAGACATTTCTGGGTAATTAATCATTTTATTAATGATGTTAACATATTACCAATAAAATGGGTTAGGGACGCTCTTAAATGCCAAAGACAATTCATGGTGGTGGACTGACAGTTGGTCTTAGAAGAGTGAGTATGCCTGAGAGTTTCAATCAACTGTGAATGGTTAACAATTAATGAGAGGGAATGAATATTACAAGAGAGGTGGATCTATTCTAATAAAGGGCTGAGGGGATATAACTGATCATGTCATTTACTTCCAAATCATACCCAGCCTTGGGGAAATCTAGACAAAGGCTCTATATCCCCAACCTGGCCTGAATAGAACACTTTGGCCTGGGAGTTTCACTTTAAATTAAATTCATTGTAGGGTTGGGTGAGGTAGCAATTTCTAATGATATGTTCCCAAAGTGGGTGATATCACCCTATTGAGTGCACTGATCCCAGGGCAGTAGTAGCCTAGAGTGCAGTTGTGGGGAGGGCATTGAATAAAAATAAGGGAGTGGTGGAAGCATAAGGAAAGGAGAGAAGATAAGAAAATTTCAAAAAACCTTTTGTACATGATTCATCTGTTGTGTAACAGACTTACAGTCCTAGTGATTACATTATTTTTCAAATAAACACACAAAATACAAGTTATAACTGATCATTTGGTGCATGAAAAATAGTTTAGCTTTTAAAAACCAAAGTGAATGCCTAGCACTCAAAGTTTACTTAAAGTGTGTCCCAAAAGTTTTGGTGCAGTCTTTTAAAAGCTTTAACTGCACCAAGACTTTTGGGATACCTTGTTCCTGAAGGGCTCCCAGGGTCAGCTGGGAACCTGACCACTATTTATAACATCAGTCCAGTATCCTTTCCATTGTACTACATTGCTTCCTTCAAACTTATTTTTAAAAATCAAAGAGATAGACCCCAATTTATGAAATGATTCAGGGTTTTTAAGTTCATTTGTAAGTCGATGGTTTAAAATCAAAATTATTTTCCCATAAAAAGCAATGTTACTTGAACAAAAGTACTAATTATACTCTACTTTCACATTCCAGTTCATATTCCCTTCTGAAGTTTCAGATGGGAGTACAGTCTCAATGCAGACCTCTTTGATATTTGTGTTTTGGTCCTTGTCCCCATAGAAAGATTCTATGATCTTTTCTTTTCTGCTTTGCTTCTTACTCATGATGATCATTCTTTTCCTGCCTTATAAAGTAGATCTCTACTTCTGGGTCACAAGGGGCTGTGTCCCACAGTTCTCGTGCCTTGAAATTGAGGCTTTGTCTGTTGTGGCCTGTGGTTCTTTCAGGTAGAAGCTAAAATGCTGCAGCTCACCTGGTGTTGAGCTGGCTGATGTGAGAAAGCAGAGGCCAGGTGAAGTCTTTCTGTGTTTCCCTGGAGTTACTCTGGAGCTAGATACATTAAGTGTGGGGGAGGGGTGGTCTGTCACAGGAGTTCTCTTCTGCTGAACTAGAGCATAGGCAAGCTCAGTGGTTGCTGAACCTGCCTGTGCTAGTGTCTTTCTGATTCCCCTGGGGTGCTGAGGCACGCCTGAGGTCCTGGACTTGATGGTTGCAGGCTCTATCCCCCTAGGGTTCATATCTCCTTCTGGTTTGCTGAGGTGGGGTTGTCTGAGACAGCTCTGGTCCTGCATTGGAACCCTTCAGCCACAGCAAGAGGGAGCCTCCCTTTGCTATTTCCCTAGACTCACAGGCTAAAAGACTGTTTGCCCCTTCAGTTGATCCCACTGCTCCAGGATTTTTCCTGGGGAAATATTTTATGGTCCTTCAAGGTGAACAAGGGAAGGAGGGGAGCATTTACCAATCACTCTGCCATCTTGGCTCCTGGAAGTTCAAGTAGGTGACTTACAGACATTTGATCTACAGATTGATAGTCTCAGGAGCAGCTGCTGTAGATTCCTGGGGCTCTGGGCTCTCACTTGCTCAGTTGTGTGTCAAACTCTAACCAAGCCACAGGAAAACCTCTCCCATTCTGGCTCTAGACTTCAATAAAATCCTTACCCCTTTTCCCTTTGTTCCTACAGTAAGAGAGGATTTCTTCTCTTCCTCTCCTTTTTGTCCTGTGAGTAGAAAGGATTTATTTTCTACTCCCCACCCTATACAATTACCACGGTGGACACTCCTATGTAAGGGGCATTTCTACTTTTAATATTAGTATTTTATGGACATCTTGTTTTATTTTTCATCCTCATACTGAGAATACATGCATTTAGAAATAATGCTAAAGTTCTCTAGACCACTGGTTATTCATGACTTGCTTCCATTTTCTTCAAATACATACATATATATACGTATATACATATATATATGTATGTGTATGTATATACACATACATATATATATGTATGTGTATGTATATGTATATATGTATATATACATAATGATTTTTGTAAAACAAGATCTATAGAACCTCAAAAAATTTTCACATTTTAATTGTGAGAAAGCCCCCATTCTCTCATTATTAGAAATTCTCCCCCCCCCCAGAGTGCTAGGCATTCACTTTCAGTTTTTCAGGGGGATTTTTAAAAGCTAAATTATTTTTCCCTGTACTCAATGCAGAGAAAAGCAACCTTTGTTTCAAAAAATATACAACAGCATGAACAACAAATTGTAGAGATCATATAGCATATCTGTGCAATTTTCCTTTTATTCTCTATGCTGATGTTTTTCATTGAAAACAAAAATAGCTGTTTCAAGTCCTTCATTAAAATCAAATCATGGAAATTATAGCTGGTCCTATATAATCATTCCTTCCAAAGTTTGACAGGATACATTTCCCTGCAAAACTATTTAACAAAAACAGTATATCAACTTCACCTGTGTAACAATATAAGCACAATTAATTAGAAACTTCCACCATACTTTTAGTCAGTGTTAACCTTAGTGTACCAGGCAAGAACTTGTATTTCTGATTTAAGCTTTGCAGATTATATTCAGAACCAATCCTATAAATCTTCTGTGCCATTGTTTCTTTAAGAAAAAACTAAAATACTATAATACTTGATGATTTCATCAAGATGAAGAATTCCTAGCACGTAGTTCCTAGCATTGCTCCACCAGTGCAGATCAACAAATTCTTCTGTAATGTATAGTCTTAGAGAGTTATTTAGGGCTTTGAGAATCTAAGTGATTTGCCCACTGTCACACAGCTAATATGACTCAAAGGTAGAATTTGAGCTGAAGTCTTTCTGACTATATGCTCCACCTTGCTACTTTTCGGTGAAATCACAGGACAGGGAACTTGGTAACTAATCACAGGACATTCCCAAACTTGATAAGTATATTTGTATATCCCACTGAGAATCAAAGGAATTAAATGGATAATTTTAAGCCTCCAAAATTCACATTGTTGTGGACATATTAGTTGTGTTCTCGTTTCCCCTCCCCAGACTTAAATATTTTGATGAATCTGTTGTTATCCCAATAATAGTACAGATCACACCTCATACACCTCTTCTCATTGGTTTTGGTTCTTGTCCATATCCTTCCACAAATTTTTTACCCAGGTTTCCACTTGACTTGAGAGGACCATTCCACTAGATCATGGGGTACTGTAAGGCTATCAGTAGAACATGCTGACTATGTTAGTTGTTCCTTGCTCTCAAAAAATGACCAACCCATCATTTTTTCAGTCATACATCTTTCTGATGAAATCACAAAACATAATTGTGCCATCATCATGCCTATACATGTTCACTGGGAATGCATTATAGCACTTATGCCCAGTGTATTTCTCCATTGTCCTCTGGATGTTAACTTTCAACTATTTGTAGACTTTGGTGTTTCACCACTTTTAGTCCTACAATATCAATGGAAGCATACTGTTGCTAAAAAGAGGGGCTCTTGTGTGTCGCCAAGGCAATATTCACAGCACTGGTGGTAACTATGAATATGCTGGCATAGTTCTGAGTCGCAAAGTATAACCGACTCTCCATGTAGAAGTCAGAAAAAAAAACATTTATTCAGAGTCCAGAAAGTCAGATCCCCAAATCAGAAGGCCAGATCTGTCATAGTAACCAAGAAGTCAACACACATTAGCATTGCAAGGAATAAAGGCATTTCCAAGCCTTCCTCACCCACCCTGCAGGGCCTTCTCACAAACAAACACTCAGGAGTCTAGCTGTGCCTGCTTGCTTGTGTCCTTCCCAGCTCTGACTGGCCTCACCAACTTCTTCTCAGCTCTGCTCCACCCTTCCTATTCTACCCATTCAGCAAGCTCCTCCCACCACATGTAACTTAGGCTTCCATGTGATTTAAGCAGGTTACATGGTCCTGTCAATGAATGGGAAAGATCTACCTATTTAAATTACCATTACACCTTGTTTCAGAGTTTATAAAAGCTATGGACAATTACCTAAAGGCAATCTAGCCTCTTCTTTTTCAGTTCTGTACGCTGCTCACTGTCTAGCCATTCTGACTGTCTAAGGTAAATGAGCTGACCTATATCATCTGGAAGGTCCCTTCCAACTCTAAATATATGATCCTTTTTATCAACTCTGTAGATTGCTTACCCAACTGTAGATCTTAGTTTAGACCAGGGATTCTTAACATTTTGTGTACCATGAACCCCCATGGCAGCCTGATGAAACCTGTAGACTACTTCTCAGAATAATGTTATTTTTTTCAGAACTGAAGGAAATGCTAACTTTTTTCAGATGTTAGTGAAGATGAAGATGTAACTTTTTCCCCTACAAGTCCATGGACTTCGTGAATCTACCCACAGACCCCTTAAATGCCCCTGGTCTAAACAATAGATATCTTTTGTCCTTATCATCTACTTCCTCTCCATATATAACACATAGTCATGTGCCCATGAATATACTTTTACGGATAGGTTCTCTGTCTGTTTCAATTCAAATGCTGAGAGGTTGAGGGCCAAAATGTTTCAGTAATTGTCTTAATTCTCCATTTTTCTATAGGTAGACATTTATTCAACCAATAATCACTTGCTCAGTCCCTCCTATATGCATGACACTATTCTTGATGCTGTAGAGAAAAGGAAAGATAATTGTCTTAAAGGAAGGAAATGAGACATATGCACAAATATTAATTATATGCAATACAAAGCTACATGAGAAGAGTACTCTGAGAAGTACAAATATAAAATAGGAAAACATTATGGGATTTATTCCATTCAGCTAATAGTTGGTGCTAATATTAATTTTTAATTTATGCCCCCAAACTACCGGGTCAACAATTAAAACCCCAATGACTAATCCATCAACAAGCTTTTATTAAATGTATACTATGTGCCAGGCACTGACCAATGTGGGATACATTCAACAATGCAGATAAGCAGGAAAAATAACATATCTCTGCCATGGAGCAAACTTCATACAACATTCTTTCCTGGATAGATAGACTTCACCCTGTAGCTTCTAGGCCTCTCAAATTGCATAATTTTATTCATATGGATGATAATTCACCTTCTTAGAGTACTTTACCATTTACAATGTGATTTTATCATGATAATTCTGGGAGATAGGTAGTGTGATTATTATTGTTTCCATTTTACAGATGATCCAACTGAGGTTCAGAGAGGGTAAGTGATTTGCCTATAAATAACATTTGGAACCAAGACTCAAGCCCAAATCCTCTGCTTTCAAATCCAGTGTTATTTCGATCATATCACACTGCTTAGAGAAACAGGAAAAGGGAGGCAAGGCCAAGATGGTGGAATAAAAGGAATATTTTAGTCAAACTCTCCCAACATTCCCTTCTAAACACCTTTTAAAATAATGCATCAAATCAAATTCTAAAGTGGTATAATCAATAAAATTTTGTTGGGGTGAGACATTTTTCCAGCCCAGGACAACTTAAGAGGTCAGAAGGAGAGGTCTATGGCACTGAGGTAGGGGTTAGCTGAAAACAGATATGGCAGCAACACCAGCCAGGGGCCTTAAAAGCAAAAGTGGTAACAGCACAATAGCTGGTACTCCCATTGCCCAGAGATGGTAAGAGATTGAAAACTTGGTCAGAAGAAGATTCCAAGAGACCCCTGTGCTAGCATTGGGCACAGGACCAGGCATCATTTGGCAACTCCATTTCCCATTACTCAGTTCTGAGTCATGATTTCATGGTAAAGAGGAGGGCTTATAGTCCTATGGAAGGAGGGGCCACAGTTCCAATTCACAGTTCCATGAAGGAGAAGAATTGTGATTGTGAGAGAGCAGGGGTCCTACCTAGGTAAGGACCAGAGCATAAACCAGGAGAGTAATGACCACACCTATTCCTACATCATACCAACTTAGAAGCATAGAAAACTTATAGGCCCCCAGAACTACCTATGAAAACAAATGGGTGAAAAAAACGTGAAGCCTGAACCCTTTTCCCTCTCTCCAGAGGTTAGTAGAGCCCGACTCTAATACAGTGTTCAAGATCAAGAAATAGACTGGAAAATGAGGAAGAACAAGGAGGAGGAGGAGGAGGAGGAAAAAGAGAAGAAGAGGGAGGAGGAGGAGGAGGAGAAGACCATAAAAAGCTGCTGTAGTTACAGAGAAGCTCAAAACTCATAAAATAGTATTATGAAAACATTTACAAGCAAAGCTTCAAAGAAAACTACAGCTTGGACACAAGCCAGCAAGAATTACAAAAATTCAACCATGTTATATGGTGACCTAATAAACAAGATTTTCAAACCATTACAACATATAGAATCATTCATCTATAATTATTTTTTTAAATCATTTAAATTATGATTATGTCCTCCTCTGACTGACATGTCTGGTGATTATAATGAGGAAGATTGTGATAAAATATATATAAATTCCCTTTTTTCAAATTTAGCAAATATTTACTAAACTCTTATTGTGTATAAGGTACTGGGGATACAAAAACTGAACTGAGACAATTGTTAATATGGGCATGTGGCATCCAAAATATAAGATGCAAATATACCCTAAGAGCTTAGACCTATTAATTAGTAATACCTGACATTAATATAGCAATTTAAAATTTGCAAGTATTTTATAGCCATTATCTTTATCTAAGCCACACAATAAATCCCATGAATTAGCTACTGCATGTATTATTATACCCATCATACAGATGAGGAGACGAAGGCACAGAGAGCTTAAATGAACTTGCACAGTATCTCAGAGGTTGAATTTGAAACCACATCTCCCTGACTTTGAGTACAGAACTCTATCTACTAGGACATGATATGTCATATGTAAAGAATAAGAGAAGAGAAGCTCACCAGTTTTTCAAAGAAAGAATTTTTATGACTGGTATTAATTTGGCATATAAATTCTTTTGGTCTGAGAATTTGGGTTCATTCCATAAATATGCATTACTCTTTTTTTGATCACAGCTTTAAAAAAAAAATTTAAACAAGTAAATATCAGCACCAGACAGAAAATCCTGTTTGAATGATGTTGACTTTCTCCTTTCTCAACTTAGTAAATGTTAGGTCAAATCTACTCTTGTACTGGCAAGTGGACCTAATCTTCACTTTTCTGTTAAAGGGATGGAAAGCAGGGTCTATGAGGAATAGCAAAAGAAAACTGAGATTCTTTAAGCCATAGAGAAGGTTAGAAAGTAGATTAATTAAATTCTGTAAGCACACACAAGGTTATTATATGAAGAAAAGTGACCTTCAACTTGTTATCAGTACTGAATGTTGAAGAAATGGGGTCAGACTGCCACAAAAGGAATTTAGGTGAGCTAGAAGTCTAAGGAAAAAGTCCTTGCTATGGTTTTTGAGCCCTGGCTTGGATTATCAAAGGATTTTCCTTCTCTGGAGAACTTTGATATTAAAATGGAACTTCAAAATTTGTTTGGAAAGTCAGAAACATGAATACTTCCCTTTCATGCCTATGGATTGAGGATTAGGACTGGGCTGATCATAAATTGACATACACATTTCCATAATGAACTAGCTCGCTAGATTCAAACCAACAGGCAGATGCAAGTAGATAGATAGTGGAAACAAGAGATGTATGGGTACTGTGGGGTAAGATCAGGGAATTTGCTTTTAATCAAAAAACAGTTTGTCATTTTGAGATGAAATTTCATTATTTCTAAGAATAGAAATAAGCCATTTTAAACAACAAATCTAGGACTCAGCCCAGTTTCAGAGCCTGCATTTATTAAGTTCTTACTCTGTTCCAGGCAGTGTGCTCAGTTCTGTAGATACTAAGACAAAAATAGGACAGCTGTTGCTTTCAAGGACCTTTCATTCTAGTGGGTATGGGAAAACTTAATTGCATTCTTTGAGCCCAGTTCTACATGGCTAAGAAACGAGATCTTGCTTAGAGACCAGATTTGTCTAATGCTTAACTAGGTTATGTTAACTAGAAACCCAGCCAGATCCAAAGATGAATGAATGTAAGGAGTGTTCTCCTGATATACACCTCAAACAGCCCGTGAGTCTTAGCTGGAAACATTTTCTGTGCTGGTCAATTAGCTACTGTTCCCTTGTTTCTTTGTTTGAACCCTATATAATGTATAACTTATGGACCTTTGGGGGCAGTGGGCCATTCCTTTTTCAATTCTCCAGTCCACCGGATGATTTAATAAACTTCTTTCTAAGATATCTCATTTCTAGGTTTTGTCCACTGCCAATCATTGGAGAGATAATATGTGCATGTTACTATAGACAGAATATATAAATAAATTGAAGGTGTTTGGGAAAGGAGGGCACCAGTAGCTGAGAAGATTAGAAAAGTCTTCATGTAGAAAACAGTACTTAAGGATGTGCTAGGAAATGTTTAATAATCTCTCCAGGGGCAAAATTGTGTGCATGAAAAATTTTTAAGTTTAATCTACGCTATTGATATTTACATCATCACTTTCTTAAGTCTAACCAATCAACAAAACAATAAATCAAGCCCTAACTTAGATCATTTGCCCATTTCCAAGATATAAATGCTAACACTGAAAATTTATTAATTGACTTGGGAGTCAGTATAAGCTGGCTCTAGCATACACCACTGGTAGAATGTCATGTACGAGGAACACCAGGTTGATCAGTAGAATATTTGGAGGGAAATAATGTATATGAACTGGAAAGGGCCAGGTTGTGAAGAGTTTTTAATGCTACCTTAGAAGCTCTTTTACAAACTGTCTCACATCCATATGTCAAAAATCATTTAAGAGACTTTGAAGGAAATAACAGAAACAACCCTCTTCAATGACTCTCTGATTATAAACATCAGGCAAATCATTAAATGGGGGAATATGTTTGCTAAAGATGTTTGCCACTTTGATGGAGGAGATCTAGTACAGAGTCCAAGCACCAGAGGGATTCCCTATAGACAGTGTGTCCTCCAGTTGTCTATGTTTGCAGATGACATTGTGCTAGTTGCATCAAGCCCAAGAACAGTGTGGTGCCTCATGGAAGATACCTTTGTACAAGCAAAAGAATTTGAACTGACCATCTGTAAGGTTAATGGGATTTAAGATCTTCCTCACCCATTTAATAGGCCTCATGTGGAGCCCATTAAGGGAAGCTTGCTTAGGAGAGGCTTGCTTGCTTGAAGGCTTTCATACCTTTTGGTAATTAGACACTGAAGCATGTGGGTTGTGGTGCCTTCTGGCTCTATATATACTCTGAGGTGAGGTTTTGCTTTGGGGCTCACTCAGTGGAAGAAGTTTCATGTGATTTGGCCAGATGAGACTCTGGGTAGCCATTAAGGAGCACCCCACCCACCACCCACCCTGCTTTAAAAACTCAGATGTTGGTGCTTCCCTTTCTGGTAGCTATGTATGTGTGTAATGGTCAGACAGTTGGCTCTGTCTGTTGATCTGTGATGTATGTATTGCTTATGGTCAGACAGAAGCCCTGTCTGTTGGTCTTTATGCTATTTTGTCTGTTTGCAATTTCTGTTTGTATTTTCTCTAAGTTCAGGGTGCTAACTTTTTCCCCTGAACTAAGTGAATGATATGTGTTTAATTCAAGTGAGATGGTCGACCCCTTGAAAGTTGCTTTCTTTTAAGAAAGCAGATCCAAGAACCTGTTCTAGCAGGTCATCCTGGGTATCCTAGGGTATTTACTGTTACACCATCAACACAGGAAAGATAAAGACTATTAAGAATGTCTACCACAAAAATTATGACATGTATTTGGATAAGCAAACTATGAAGTGGCAATACAAATGGATGATGAGTTGGGCTCAAAGTTGAACAAGAGGAGGAGAGTGGGCTGGATTGTGTTTGGGAAGCTGAAAACTCTTTCAATTAATCCTAAACTTCCCATGGAAAAATAGGCATATTTTGAATGCTTACTTTCCATCAGTGTTATTATTTGGCAGCAAGATATGGAATACCTCTGAAGAACTAAAAATTAATATCAAACAGAAAACAATGGAGAGGTATGTGGTAAATTTGATCAGGTTGTCACCTATAGCCAATAAAGAACATCAGAGAACAGCAGTAAAAGATATCATATCAAAGAAATATAAATAGATGGGCTGAGCTTATGCCAAAGGGTGAGGGATGACAGATGAAATTAGTGCTTTATTTGTCTACCTGACTCCACATATTTTACCAAAAAGAGGATAAAATAAGGAATGGTTCTGGCATATTGAATGGACTTCTTGTGGTGAGTTTATGTGAGGGTATGGGACAAGAATCACCCAGGGTGAACAGGAATTACAATCTACATTAGAGAAAATTTCCAAATCATTTGAATATTTTAATTTTTAAAAATTCCTGAAAATGTATTTTTGTGTAAATGTATAATTTTTTAAAATACCTTTTACTTTTTTGGGTCCCTAGTGCTCACTGTCATGTTTTTGATAAGGAAAGAGAGCTCTGAGAGTGTGACTCACGCAGAATCACATAGTCAGTGCATGAAACTGGTGGGGCTTGCACCCAGGCCTTTGGGGTTTCAAGACTAGTTCATCATGTTGCCTTTCACAGTAAATAACATAACCGACCATTTGTAATAGTCAGTACATGTATGTGTGTGTGAATATGTGTGTATATGGGTATACATATACATACCTACACATGTATATAACCACACACACATACATAACATACTCTTAGAAGCTCTACATGCATACATATATATATACATATATGTATGCTTACATGCACACATACATACAGCCTTCGTAAATGTTCAACTGTATCTGCATGACCCTCTGGTAGAGAGAAGCTTCTCAGTGCTAGTTCCAGTTCTGTCACTGATACATTGTGTATCCTTGGGCAGATCACTATGTTCTTCTCCTCAGTAGTCTTGCTTGTAATGACATTCATGCTATTGATCCAACTTAAAAAGGGTCTTAAGAGGAATGGGAGCAATTACTGTCTAAACGATGCTATCCAATGGGTGGAGTAAGGGTGAAAGACTCAGAAATGAAGTTCTATCATTTGCCCAAAAAAAAAAAAAAAAAAGCCAAACCCGCATGTGACCTGGATCTAAATGGTGTCTGCTATTATGTGATGTATTGCATGATGTAATTCATTACCACCGAATTAGGTAGGAAGATAGAACACATTTCTGTAGAGTAGGTGAAATCATATAGCCCCAAGAATTTTAAGCAGAACTGATCTCATTAAGACCAAATTGTAAAACAAGTAATAGAGATATACCCTGCATCTCACTGCTCCAGTTTCATAGTGATGTCATTTTGCCATCATCATTACATGCCATTATTCTCATCTAGAACCCCGTAATCTACAATTTCCTTAGCCCTTTCCTTCCTCTCTTCAATCTGGGCAGTTCTGTTTCATCAGAACCTGTGTTTTTCAGGAGGTACTTAATGATTTAGGTGGAGCCTATCCAATAAATATGTTTTCTTAATGAAAAATTGGAATATGATCTGGTAAAGATCTTCTTTTTTGGCAAAATCTGGTTCAAAATTGGGATTTTCTCCAAATCCAGGATGTATGATTTATATAGGCAACCCTTTACTGGTCATTACCACCAAGTGCTAGAAAGGAAAGGAAAGACAGATCATGCTGATATAAATGAATGACAAATCAATACATGTGAATACTTACGATGTGTAAGGCACTATAGTGGGCACTGTGAGGGGAACAAAGATACTTAAAATAGTATCCTTTTTTTAAAACATTTTACACCTTAGTTTTTAAGACATAATGACGTGACAAATTGAGTAGCAGTTTTTTTAATTGTGCAAGACAACAATAGAGGTGTTAGGAAACAGTGCCTGATTAGCTGGCAATTTAATTATGTAGACAATAATAGCGAGAGCAGTTCAGCATAGGGAGAGATTACTTCACATTGGGGTAGTTAGGGAACAATTTACTGACAATATGATTTGTGATGAGTCTGGAAATATGAGTAGGATTTGGAAAGTCAAAGAAGAAGAGAAAAGGCAGTCCACGCAGTTGAGATGGCATAGGCAAAGACTTAGAGGTAGGAAATCTCAAAAGTATATTCAAGGGACAGTAATTAAAACTGTTTGACCTGAACATAGACAGTAGCAGTGAGTAATAAATCCAAATTGTAGAGAGTCTTGTTTGTAGTTTAGCCTGCTGTAATCTTCACTGGGACGGGGAAACATGTCTTATTTAATTTTTAAATTACCTCCAAGCTTCTGTTGTCCAGATGTTCTTGTCTGTGGATGGTGATGTGGTGATTCCATTGAGCCACGGAAAAATACAGGGTCTGTTCAGTGAGATTAAAGTCACTCAAAACAGATCAGCCTAATGACACACACAAGAAGAACCTAATACATTAAGAATGTGTGTTGTCCAGATTGTAATAGGTCATCAAGACACTATATTAATCTGTTAATATATGTATTTTGGAAAGGCATTTTAGAAGGACAAGACTCCGGATCCAGAATGGACTTGGAGATAAGACTAGATTGCACTGAGGAAATTGCTTAGCGTTTTCAGTGATGCCAACGTGCTTATCACCAAATTTCATTTTTTTAAAGCTTTATGGCTGTGAATCATGGAACACAGTTATCTTGTAAGAATCAAAATTTCAGAGGAATGAAAAAACACCAGGTGAGTATAAGGAGATTACAAAATATTACTAACCATGACTCACATGGAGGAAGTAATGAAAGAAAAGAGCTATGAGAATATGTAGGCCCAAAAGAAAGGGAGAATAGGGGATAGCCGATGAGAAAATGAATTGCACTAGCATCTTTAAAAAATTCATATATGTAGAAGAAGATCTCTGGTGCACTGTGTGGATCTATCATGGAATTTTTATGGAAAGATGGCTGGGACTTTCTTAGGATGAGAAAGAATGATTTTCAGTCTACAGTAGTAGAATCTCCCCAACACCTACAAGTACCATTGCTGAAGCAGGAGGCCTCACAAGGCTGAGAGCCATTCTCAACAATTAAAACTATGCTGAAGTGGCTGCTTCAGGGGGTTTAAGAAAAGGCCATATATCTACTTGTCAGGAATGCTTAAGGGAGAATTCCTGTTCAGGGTCAGACTGAACTAAATGACTCTTGAGGCCATTTTTTTATTTATATAGTTTGGTTTTGAGAAACAGTGTAGTATTGTGGATAGAGAACTGGCCTCTGAACCAAGAAGATGTGGGTTATAAAAGTATTTGGGGGGCATGCCCATGAAGCAAGCAAAAAACACAAAATGAATGTTGGCCCATAATGACCATGTGACCCTGGGCAAGTCACTTAATCTTTTAGTACTCTAGGCCAGAGGTGTCAAACATTACTGCCTCAACATTTCCAAGTAGCCTAAACCAGATTAAAATGTAATTGAGGTCTTAACAAAATAAATTAAAAATATAATAGAACACAGATAACGGTAATATACGGTTTTCTAAGTCAATATGAAGCTAGCAGAGATCCTTAAGTACAGTTTAGTAACCCTGGTTTCTATTTGAGTTTGACCAGACTGTACTAGGCAATTCTCTAAAGCCGTAAGTTGCAGAGAATGTGTTGACCTGGATTGGTAGAGAAAATTTACTCATCTGCGAGTTCCCTAATCCCTTATCTTTTCTCTTTACATCAAGTATTTCCAAGTATTTCTCTTTCCTTGAGTCATCCCTTGTAACAGTGAAAGAGGGAAAAAAAGCAATTGAACAAAACTCATCAACACATAACTAAGTTTGACTGTATAGGCAGTGTTCCATGTCCGCTATAACCTATCAGAAACTCTGCTGATCCCTAAGATACTCTGATTCTGGTTTCTGTTTGTTTCATAGGCAGCTATAACCAACTATCACCATGCACTATCTATCTGGTAAGGTGAAGTCAGTTTCATTATTTTAAAGATATTAGTTTTTGCTCGCTAAATTTGGAGTATCCTTGTGGGCAGCTAGGTGGCCACTAGCGGATAGAGAGTCCAGCCTGGAGTCACAAGACTCACCTTTCTGAGTTCAAGTCTGGCCTGAGATACTTACTAGCAGTTTAACAACCCTGGCAAGTCACTTAACCCTGTTTTCCGAAGTTCCCTCATCTGTAAAATGAGCTGGAGAAAGAAATGGCAAACCATTCCAGTATCTCTGCCAAGAAAATTCCAAAATGGGGTTATGGAAAGTTGGACACAATTGAATAATAAGAAAAATTTTATTCTTAAAAAAATTTCAAAGTGTAGGGATTCTGAGTACTCTAAGTCTCTTGGATTGTTTTAATTTTTTTAAATCCCTATTTGCTGATATGTTTTTCCCTCCACCTTAGTTGAGCCCACTTTTTAAAAATTTATTTTTAGTTTTCAACATTCACTTTTATAAGTTTTTGAGTTCCAAATTTTTCCTCCTCCCTCGCCAGGTCCCTCCCCAAGATGGCATGCAATCTGATATAGTGAGCCCACTTTTGCATTGACTTCACAAGTATCAAGGCATATGTTGACTTAGAGTGACGAACTTTATTAAGTTCTTATCAAATTTTCTCTTCTTCATTATCTGCAGCAGACATTGACAGAGAAATTGCAATTATCTGGGTAGGTGGAGAGAGCTGATCAAGAGACCCTTGACCATTTCCTTCTACCTCTCCCCATTCCAATAGAAAGGACAGAATGTAAGGGGCATGTATCAGAGACAATGAAATATAAAGTCTTAAAGTGCAAAGAAAGTCTACACTGTTTTGCCCACTTTTGAGGCATGAAGAAGTGTTTTAATTAATCTTCATGGAATTAGAGGGCAGTGAGCCTCTCATAGTGTCTTTAAAAACGAAAGCCATATTCCAAGGAGCCAACTTGGAGAAGTCGTGGCCCTATGGGGTGAGAAGAAAGTCAGCACTGGTCATTGGGAATTGAGCAGTGGAGAGGAACAGACCCACGGAATCCATCTGAGTGGGCACCATACAGAGGGGTAGTAGCTAGGGAAGCAGCATGAGGATACCTTGAGAAGGGAAGAAACATAGGGACCCTGGAATACCAGAAGAGTGAGTTACCTGGACAGTGTATTCCCCATTTGTGAGCTTCTGTACTAGGAGGCAGCTAGGTGACTCCATGGATAGAGTACTGGGCCTGGAATGAGGAGAAACCTGAGTTCAAATCTGACCTCAGACACTTACTAGCTATGGGACCCTGGGCAAGTCACTTAACTTCTGTTTGCTTTAATCCACTGGAGAAGGAAAAGGCAGCCCACTCCAGTATCTGTGCCAAGAAAGACCCCACATCCATGGGGTCGCAAATAGTCAGATACAATTCAATAACCACTGCTATACTCTATGTGCCCTGTCTTCTCATTGATGCTACCTGTATTTGTGGAAGCATTTGCCCCAGGCTCATTGAAGGAATGTTTTGTTACAATTGTCCTTACAATGCTATCTCGGTATATGCCTTTGCTCTGGGTTAATTTTATCTGCTGACCAACTATTAAGGGAAATAGAACAGTGAGGGCTTTTAAGATAATGTTTGTAAAATGCTTAGCCTAGATGCCTAAAAATGCCTATTCCTTCTCTTCTCTCTTGGTTTTATGATCTTTAACTGTAAAATAAGGAGGTTAGACTAGATTACTACTGAGGCCCTTTTGACTTCTACATCTGTGAATTTTTAATTTTTTTTTCCTTAATGAAAGCCTGCAAGCTGACTTTCCATGTAGCTATGGTTTCTTCCTCTTGTCTAGTTTCATTTGTATAAAGTGTCAATATCAAAGTGATTCAATTCTTCCAGAAGTGTTGAGTGTTGTACAGAGCCCACACATTGAGTACCACCACTTAAATTATTTGTGAGAAGTCTAACAACTATGTAATTTTTAGCAACCTCTGCCCCGTTTTCTGCCGCTGAAAATGCAAAAGTGGAAAGAAACTATACAGAATTGGAGACAGTGTTATCCCTAGCTCTGTTGCAGTTCCCTGGCAATATGCTGTCTCTTATAATCTAGGTTGTTCCTTGAACAGCAGGTGCATCCTGTCTTATCACACTCATTCTCAAAGTCTGTATTGCTTGGTGGAACTTTCCATAACTTATGCTACACTGGCACAGTTTTGCCTCCATCCTAGGATGAGATATTGCAATAGGACTCATGTGGAGATGCTCAATAAATAGTTGCTGAAGTTGAATGAATGAATGAATGGATCCTTTAGGTAATCCAGGGCTACTGAAGAATTCAGAGCTTACCTGGAATACCATTATCATGATGGTGTTTTAGGAAGATTAATCCTCCAGCACTTAGAAAGATGGATTGAAACAAGTTTAGATTGGAGGCAAGGAAACCAATCAAAAGCTACTGCAGTTTTCCAGGAATGATGTGCTATATGATACAGTAGTGATGGGGGATTTTGCTGTCTCAGCTTTGACAGAAGAACTTGTGTGAATAATTGGTAAGCATACTATTTCTCAGGGTGTATATTTGGGTTATGACAGAAATTGCTAAGATTTGTTAACACTATTCAATATTATTCTTCACATGGGGAATTCAGGAGTTAAGAAATTGATATCTGAGAATAGGATTTGGATTCCTGGTTTGCTTAAGATAGAGAAAGATGAGTTATTGGCTGGGGATGGAGCACATCTAATGAGAGGCCATTAAAACACACACACACATACATTTGGAGACTTATGGATCTGATGAAAATAGCTTTAAACTAAAAGTATGTAGGAAAGGAAAAGATACCCAAATATATATTCCAAACCTGAAATGGCAGAGAACAGAAGATAAACATATAAAGAATATCAATGGAGAATAATAATGATTTTTACAAATGACATTTATACAGGGTATCCCAAAAGTCTTAGTGCAATTTTAAGCTTTGATGGTTTTAAGGCAGAATTTCTTAATCTTTTAATATGTCATTGGACCCCTTTTAGCAATCTAGTGAAACCTATGGAACTCTTCCCAAAATAATGTTTTTAAATAAGATAAACACAAAATAAAATAAATAGGATTACAAAGGAGACCAATTATATTGAAATGTAGGCATCCAATTTTTTTTTTTAAAAAAGCTAGTTACAGACCCCAGGTCAAGAACCCCTGCTTTAAGATTTACAAAGCACTCTACATATGTCTCATTTTATCCACAAGTGTGAGGTTAGGTTCTTTGAAGCTGGCAATATAGGTATTATCCCCATTTTAGTGATAAGGAGGTTAAGACTCAAAAGGGACTAGTTATTTGCAGGAAACAATAACCACAAATAGGGATAATAATAAAACCAATGACCTAAGGTAGCTATATACAATTTTACAAAGTATGGATAATCAATAAGGTGAATTAGAGACCTTAGTGGAAGAAGTTAAATTGAGCATGAGGTGTCACTGAGACTTGATGTGATGTGACTTCTAGGGAGTACTAGGGATATGGAGAAACATACCTTACTCAAAAACAACAGCACAGATAAGAGGGTGGTATGTGAGCTAAATAGTACAGGTAAGTTGATTCTGAACTGGTTAAAGGTGCAACACTATAGAATAGTCATTAATTAATCTGGAAGAGAAGTTCCTGGCAGAGGGATCCAGGGATCTGTCCTTGGTTCTGCAACATTCAACATTTTTTCTAACAAATTGGGTAATGATATAGAAGGAATGCTTTTGAAATTTGTGAACAACACAAAGATGGAAAAGATAGCTGACTGTATCAGAAAGCATCCTAACATTCATGGGGGGGGGGGGGGGGGCTGCTATCTTTGATCTACTTTTGATCTGCTTTGATCTACTTTTCTAAAAGGAAAGGCAACTTTTGAGGGGTTAACAATCACTTTAATCAAGCACATCTATCATTCACCTAGCTCAAGGGAGTCAGCACCCTGAACTTCAGAGAAAATATAGAGAAATCAAAGATCAACAGACATAGCTTCCTCTGTCTGACCATAATTAAAACATATATGACAAATCAACAGAGAGGTTCAACTGTCTGACTATAGTTACCAGAGAAGGAAGCACCAACATTTGGGTTTTCAAAGCCTGGGGGCTGCTTAGCAGCTTCCCAGAGTCTCATCTGGCACACAAACCTTCTTCCAAAAACTAAGCCCCAAAGTAAAACCACATCTCAGAGTCTTTATACACTTTTAAGAGCCAGAGGTTTATCACATCCCTTGAGAACCAGTGCCTCATTAACAAAAGGTATGGACTTTCCTACAAATCTTCTCAACAATGGGTGGGAAAGATCCTCCTTAATCACATTATTCAGAGGCATTATACTTCTTGGCGTAAACAAAAACAGCCAAAGATCCTACTTTGCTTGCCCTCACACTAACGCTGGATGCCAGAGCCTGGAGATAAAAATATTTCCATAGATTTGAAAGATGGGACATTTCATGAAATGAAACCTAGTAAAGTCCTATACAGTGTTACAAAAAAAAAAAACCCTAACTATACAAAATGGGAGAGGAAGGGTGTGTGTGTGACAAGACAGCAATTCATGTGAAAAAAGATCTTTTACCCAAAGATCTTAAGTGAGTGAGATGACAGCATGACACAGCAGCCTGGAAAGCTTAACACAACCTTAGGGTCCAGAATTAGGTAGGTGCCAATCCTTCAGTACTATGCCCAGGTCAAAACACATAGGCAGTACTATGTAGTGTTTTGGCATTTTATCTTTTTTTGGATTATGGGCATTTTCAATTAAACTTTTTCAGTTAACAAATGTTTGTTTTCCTCCCATCCCCCCATTTTCTCCCCTCTCCCCAAATTTAAAAGGAAAAAACCAAAAACTTTATAACAAATATGCATAATCAAACAAAACAAATTTCCATATTGGCATGTCCAAAAAATGTAGTTCTCCTTCTGCATATTGAGTTCATTGCTTCTCTGGCAGGAAGTGGGTAGCATAATTCATCATTAGCCTTCTGGGATTGTACTTGTTTATTGTGCTGACCAGAGCGTTTCATATTTTGAGTCTTTCAAAGTTGTTTATTTTTACAATATTGTTTGTATACAGATTGTTTTCCTGATTTTGTTCACTTCATTCTGCATCGTTTTCTATAAGTCTTCCTAGGTTTCTCTAAAACTAGCCTTTTTGTTACTTCTTGCCACTTAATAGTATTCTGTTAATTCCGTTCTCCAGTTGATGGGCATCCCCTTAGATTCCAGTTCTTTGCCACCACAAAAAGAGCTTTTAAGTGTGTGTGTGTGTGTGTGTTACTCTTTCTGTGATTGCTTTGGGGATATAAGCCTAGTAGCAGTATTTATGGGTCAAAGGATATGCATATTTTAGTCAGTTTAGGGACATTGTTGCAAATTGATTTCCAGAATAACTGGATCAATTCACAGCTCCACTGACAGTGCATTAATATACCTATTTTTTCTCAACCCTTCCAACATTTGTCATTTTTCTTTTGGTTCCACCTCATTTTAGAAAGAATATTGAGAAGTATCACTAGAGGAGGACAACATGGTACGTATATGTGTGTGTTTGTGTGTATGTATACGCATACACATAGACATATATGTATGTGCATATATATATCTATATATAGATATATATAAGATATATATGTATCCTATGAAAGAACCCGGAAATGAGAAGATCTAAAGGGAACATGATAGCTGTACCTAAATTTGAAGGGCTATCGAAATAGAAGGAGTAGACTTGTTTTGCTTGGCCTGGTGGGAAGAACTAGTAGTAATGAATATAATTTGCAAAGAAAAGAAATTTCAGATCAATGTAAAAGAAAACTTCTAAGAATTTAGAGCTGTCCAAAAATAGAATGGACTAATTCATGATTTTCAAATAGAGGCTCAATGATCACTGAACAGAGAAATTAGAGAGAAAATTCTTGTTCAAATAAAATTTGGATTGGTAACTTCTGATTTCTTCCCTGATTTCACCTATTCCTAAATAAAACCCTCCTCTTTTCCTGTATTCTTTCTTGTTTATAAAACTTCAAAGATAAGTAGATTTTTTTAAGTCCTTTTAGGTCATTGAACTTTCCAACATCATTCTTAGTGGTAAAAAGTAAAATGTAAAATTTCCCCCTAAAAACTGGAAAACAGTCAGAAAGAAAGTAAGTTTAGACTTACATCTCATACCAAATTCCTCAATACATTAAAAAAAGATACATGACCTGAATATTGAGCTTAATAATATAAAAAAAATTAGAAGAGGAGCAGGTTCTATATTTTCCACAGATAGACATAGGAGATGTAGTGTTAAGCAAAAAAGGAACAGCTACAATCACAAATGATAAAATAGATAAAATAAAAATAAATTATATAAATGAGTAGCTAGATGGCACAGTGGAGAAAGTGCCCAGCCTGGAGACAGGAGGACTCATCTTCTTGAATTCAAATCTGGCCTCAGATACTTAATAGTTATGTGACCCTGGGCAAGTCATTTATCCTTGTTTGCCTTAGTTTCCTCATCTATAAAATGGGTTGGAGAAGGAAATGGCAAACCACTCCAGTATCTTTGCCAAGAAAACCCCATAAGGGGTCATGAAGAGTTGGGCGTGACTAAAAATGACTAATCAACAAAAATTATGTGAAATTGAAATGCTTCTGCACAAGTAAAATTAATACATTAAGGATAAGAAGTAGAGTGGTTGAATGGGGGTGGGGGAAATCCTTGCCAAATTTCTCAGATAAGGGGTTGTTATTCAAGATATTCAATGTCTCCCAAAAATCATAATAGTTTAAGTTTTTAAATCTCAAAACTGCACTAAGATTTTTGGAACACCATTTGTAGGTAACCAATATCTGTGTGTGTGTGTGTGTGTGTGTGTGTGTGTGTGTGTGTGTGTATAAAACCAAAAGTTATTCCTCAATAGTCAAAGGATATGAATAGTTCCCAAAAGAAGAATTACAAACTATTAACTATGAAGTGAAAGAACTAATAATAAAGATAAATGAAAATTAAAATAACCATACAATTTTACTCTGCACCCAGAAAACTGGCAAAGATGACAGAAGATAGGGCTATTCAGTGTTGGAGGAACTGTGGGAAAATAGGCACAGTAGGGCATTGGTGGTAGAGCTGTGCATCAGTGCAATCATTTGGGAAAGCAATTTGGAATTATACAAATAAAGTGACTAAAATGCCCATATCCTTTGACTGAGAGAATCTACTACCAGGTGGTTATTGATAAGAAAGTCCCCATTTCTGTGATAACAAAGAACTGGAAACAAAATGTCTGTTCACTGATTGGGAAATGGGTAAAAAATATAAATGCAATGGAATATTACTGTGCTGTAAGAAATAACAAATATAATTCAAACAGAGAAGGATGGAAAGTCCTACATGAATTCATGGAAATATACAATGTATGCACTTAGAAGGAGCCAGATAAAAGAAACGACAGCTAAGAAAGTAAAATTCTTTGGTTGTTACAAATTCTGCTCCAAAAAGACAGCTTATGTGTGTTTTGGCTAATGGAATGCAACAGTATTTAGAATAATGTTTCTGGCACATAGGCGAGAAGTTCAGTGACGGATGTCTAGGAGAATGTAGAGAACTGCACAGAAGATGTGGATAGACTGTTGCCTAACACTGAGACTACTCACATCGATGAGATCCTAGATCCAATGAAGTACAAATTTGCCCCATTATCCAGAAACAGTTGAACATCTCAAGAAGTCTACATACAAAAATGAAACTCATGATACCCTTTAATATTCCTGACCTACCATCCAAAGAATTGCCTGAAGTCAAAGTAATAATTTGATGTCATATGTCTCGATTCATTTTGCTACTGTTTTCTTGCCTCTTTCACAATCAGCTAATGTCCCATTGTATATTTTGTATAGAAGTGGGAGTACAGAGGAGGACAAAAAAAGAAGGGATATAATCACCTTGAGTTTGAAAGGTAATTTCTCCCATACTTAATTATCTAACTATATTTTAGCATGAAAATGTGTAGCCACTCAGTTAGAACATGTAATTACAGAAAGTAAAGGAATCATAAAATCCTTATTAAACTTTGTGAACAAAATGTGCTATGATAAGCAACAGACAATTTTTCAAGTTCAGTCATGCAGCATTTCCATTTTGTGTGACATCCAAATGAAAATACTGAACAATTGAATAAATTTTAGTAAAACTTCTGATGAGAAAAAGCCTCATATGAAATCATAAGCAATAGCTGTAGAGACCGTACTAATTTAGTTTGTTTTATACAAAATATTGATATAATTATATTTGTATGATCAGTATCTCCCAATGTGTCTTTTCCACTCCTCCTTCCCCTTATAGTGAATAATTTTCAAAAAGGGGCAGGGGGAGTTCAATCAAACCAAACAACTTTTAAAAATGGGACTTCCCTTTGTATTGCTGCTTCCTGGATTATGTTGTTGGCATATAGAAATGTTGCCATATAAGAATGTTTATTTTTTCCTTCCTTTTATTTCCTTAGTTACCTACTTTTCCCCTTTTTCTACTTTCTCTTTTCCTTTCTCAGTTAAGAGGTTAGTCTAACAATCTCCCCTCTTCTCTTCTCCTCCAGCTTGTTTGTTTTCTTTTTTCTGCACGTTTTTCTAAGAAGTTTTTCTTTGTTTGGCTCTCTTCAATAACTTTTTTCCTTCCCACTTAATTCTGAAGCTTTATTCTTTTGATTCTCAATCTCCATACACTTTTTTTATTCATTAATTTTTCTATATTTTTCATGAGGTTAAAATTTCTGAAGAGGTTTAATTTTTCTAACTAATTTCCATTATTGCCTTTAGAAATCTTTCTCCAATATCCCTTTTTTCTAATATGCCTAACTCTTAGTAATAATTAGTTAGAGAACTAATGTTGGATGGAAGTAGCTACATGCATTAGAAATTACCCAAGGTCCCAAATCATGTAGTCTAATTCTCCCATCTGCTTTCTCCAAAATTCTTCTTCTTCTTAGTGGTTGAACCATCTAAACTCTGGATCTGTCCTTGTTCACCTCCCTGGATGCTATCTGCTTCTAGGAGCTCATATATTCCTTCTCCTGGGCCAGAATATTGTCCACAGAGCCACAACACATTCTCAGAGAAGTGACAAAGCAAGTTAAAGCTTTGAGAAAACAAGAAGTCTCAGGAAAATAGAAAATGATTGCTCTGTTGTATGCTTTAGTCACATCTTGGAAGCTACTTAGATGTTCAGTCCAAAGTATTGGAGTATAACAGCCTGAGATTCTCCACAAGACTGTGTGTGTGAGTGAGTGCGTGCGAGTGTGTGCATGCGTGCGTGCGTGTGTGTGTCTATAATCCTACAAATGAACTTGTAATTGCTTGCAGGTAAGGGTTATTTTAGAGTAGCTAAGTGGTGCAGTGGATAGAGTATCTATCTGACCTCAGCCACTTACTAGTTGACAGCCCTGGGCAAGTCACTCAACCCTGTTTGCCTCAGTTTCCTCACCTGTAAAATGAGCCAGAGAAGGAAATGGCAAACCATTCCAGTATCTTTGCCAAGAAAACCCCAAATGGGGTCATATAGTTGGATATAATTGAACAAGCTTTGTTTTAGAGATTGTTTATGTCTTCTTTTTCTGGGCCCCCTCAATATGACAATTCTTGGACTTTATCCTTAAAGCAAAGAATAGTTCATATGTAAAATATGTTCCTCAAAAATCAAAAGCAAATTTTTATTTGCTAAAAGCTCAAATCTTTCCATTGGGAATACTATCATTATGTGATATTGCATCATGTCATAAAATATACATCAAAATCACATTGGACTCAGGATTTGCTAGGTCTATTGGTATTGGTGGTTCTGACTTTTGAATAAGACAAATAAGACAGAGTTTGATTTCTACATGTCCGTGCTAGCTGTTGTAATTGTTTTTAAACAATAGGTACCTAACTACCTTAGGTTACCCATGATTTACCCATTAGCTCTCATTATACACGCAATGTTTATGATTGTCTTTTGGGGCATTGCACAATAGAGCTCAGTTACTACTTTTACTTTCTGGTATTGACAAAGTTCAAATGTAGAAAGCATAATTTCACTTCTTGCTGATTTACTTTCTTCCAAACTGTTCCATTATTAGAAAGTTTTTCTTGCTTTCCACCTTCCCGATACACCGTCTCTAATTCCTCTAATTTGGACCTTCAAGAAATAGCATTGGACTATAAGTCAGAAATCTTATAATCAGGTTCAATGGTCATCGCTGTAATGATCCAATCCAGAATTAAAGATAAGTTCACCTATGGAGACTCACATAGAAGCTATAGCTTTAGGAGCTTAGGCCCATGGAATAATTTGAATGCTAGGTAGTAGTTACACACATACGTTATGCTCATACATACACGTGTGTGTCTAATGTACAAAAACACCTTAAAATTTAAAAGCTTAAAACTACACTAAGACTTCTGAGATATCTTATATACACATGAGTATATGTATGTTTGAATATGTGTGTGTGCATACACAGTACGTGGCATAGAATAGGTACTTAATAAATACATATTTATATATACATATATGTGCATATGGATATTGAGCCTTCTGTGATGTGCTCTCCAGAGTGTGTGAATGCAGCCAACCTAGCCTGATTTTCTCTCTTTGCCAGTTAGCTCCCGAAGGTAATCCCTCCCTAAGCCCTATCACAGCTGCCTGAGCTGACATGTCATTTGAAGTATTACATCCTTTCATTCATTCCCTCTACCTTGGCAACATTGTTTTTGCTTTCTAAGGGTAGAATTCTATCCTAGCGATACAGCTTGATAAGCTAAGTAACAAAGATTTGTTGAAATAACCATAGCGGTACCATAATATGATTATAAAGGACCAGCAATTCAAAATTCTTTCCTCCTTGCTTCATCAGTTTACCAAGAAAAAGAGCCCAGTTAGATTTCACTTGTTTTTCCAGTTTGCTCAAAAGAGGTTGCTTGCTATTCATTTTATACCGGTTAACAATTTAATTTTCTTTAAATGTAGAAGGGGCAGAGTGGAGTAGTGGATAGGAAACTGGCCTCTGAGCCAAGAGGACTTGGGTTTGGGCCCTTGTACATCCTGGCTATGTTACCCTGGTCAAGTCAAGTGAGAGTCAGCTGTCACTGGGGTAAAGTGTGTGGAAAGTATTGACATTGTGTTTTATTCAGTAGTATTGACCTTGAATACTAAGAATATTACTGAAACGAAAGAAAGAAATGACAAGGTTCTAGCTTATATAGGATGGATCCTTGAAGATATCGGTACTACCCAAAAGTTTTCTTGGTAGTACCTCATCTTTTCACTATTCATATGGCTTTGTTACAGTTTTGACCCAGACTACCTTCAGTTCCTAGTTTCCTGCCCTTTTCTCTTCTCCTGCTTTGGATGATAGACTTAAACTTAAAAGATTCCTCAAGGACTATATTACTGTTTTATAGATGAAGAAACTGAGACCCATACATATTTAACGATTTGCTTGAGTGACTAAGGTCATGCACAAAATAAACATCATAGGTGGGATTTGATCCCAAGTCCTCTGATTCTAAAATCATGCTTTTTTCACTAGACTGTGCTATATCCTAATGATATGGGTTTATCACTATTATTACCTCCCTCCCCCCCAAAAAAAGATATCAAAGACAGAGGGAAAGGGACTAAGGGACTCACCTGTACAAAGGAACACTTTCTGCACTATTAAAGAAATGCAAACAAAATGAGTGCTCATCATTTGGGGAGTGGTAGTACAGGTAGACTCTGGTCTCTGAATATAATAGAATATTCCTGCACTGCCAAGAATAGCTATAAAGAATTTAGAGAAACTTGGGAAAACTTGCATGAATTGAAGCAGAATTTAAAAAAGTAAAACAGGAGAATAATGTATACAATGCCCACAATAATGTCAAGGAAAATAATTTTTCTAGATTTCAGAATTGTGATCCATGTAGGAACCAATCACAGCTTCAGAATATGAATGAGGAAGCATGCCTCCTAGCTACTTTAGCTGATCTCCTGGCTTATTTTGGCATCCTCTTTTCAGGATCCTGGTTATGTGTTGACTAGAACCTTGGTATGGTTGTACTTGCTGGCTTCCACATAAATTTCTCTCTATATTTCCTGTGCTGTGTTACCTAATCCCCCAACTACATGCATCCATAAACTTGGCTTCTTCCATAAATTTGGCATTCTCTTCCTCTATTAGCTCCTGGTAGATCCTTCAAGTAGATTCCTCAGCAGTCACATTAATTCATTCATAAAGCACTTTTTAAGCACTTACAGGGTACTAGAAAAGCTTAGAAAATACAGTTATCCTTCCACATCATGGGGTTAGGGGAGGCTACACCCCTGTGGTCTAGAAAATCTGTGTAAAATTTTTTGGCTTTCCCTTCATACCAGAGAAGGGTACTCTGAATTTTTTCTTTTTCTTTCATGGGGTATTCTTTTAGAGTATTAAAAGTTAAAATATGTTGATATTAAACAATACAGATGCATATGTTTTATACATTTCTGAGTTTCTAAACTTTTTTCTGTGTCATCTGTTGGCCTTCTCATGTCATCTGTGGCTTTCTCAAAACTCCCCCAAAATTCCCACTTAATTTCTTATGCCAAAAATTTTTTTTACATTTCTTATGCTGACCCATGATATATCAAAACCATGATGAGAAAAGTCACAGTGTGGAAGGGATAAGTATAAAGACAAAAACTAAACAGTCCTTGACCTAAAGGAGCTTACCTTGTATTGGGTAAAGTACCCTCGTAAGGCCCTCCAGCACTGCTCTGACAGGTAGGTTATATTTTTAAATCATGTTGACCTAATAGCGACTGTCTCCCTGGGGTAAGAGGTGAGATGACCGGGGCAGAGGTTGTCAGAATCCTATGCAACCTCAAGGCCTAGGAGCCATCAGATAAAGTCAGAGATAAAGAAGCTGTGATGTTATGGCCATGAGCAAGTGGAAGATCTAAGAGCCAAGAAGTCAGAAGGAGGAGGAAATGCTACCAGATCCCAGAGTTGAAAGCAGGAAGTAGTCAGGTGCCAAGCAGGTCAGATTCCTGAGCTAGGGAGCAGAAGACACTTAAGTAAGAAGCCAGATTTTAGACAGAGATTTCTTTTCTCTCTGTCATGTTTGATTCTTCAAACTTAAGTTAGTGGTAGGAGAGAGAAAGAGAGAGAAATGTATACATACACACACAAATATATGTGTATATATATATATATGTATATATATACACACACACACACACACACACACATATATGTGTTATTTGTCATCTAATAAATTACCTTTTGCTGTTTGATAAACTTTGTAAAAAATATTTTTTGCCTACAAACTTCTGTTAAGGGAATGGAACTATTAGAAAGGAAAATATTAGAGTTCCTTCAAAAACAAAGAAATCCTTTAGATCTGTCTTTCTCTGGGGTTGGCCGTCTTACAATGAAGTTTGGGAGGTGGAGGGGTTAATTTATGCCAGGCCTGCACAACCTGTAGCCTGCACAGCCTGTGTGGCAAAGGATTTCCTTTCCATATAAAGGATGTTTCGCTCTACATTTTTGGCTGGCTGCTGGAAATCCTTTGGCATATCACAAGCAGCCTGAAGGCCATAAGCCACCTGCCAGCAAGATTGTGCAAGCCTGATTTATGTCTATTGATTTATGCCCACTAATACTCATGTATTATTTGAACAAAGATAGATATGACATTGGATTCGATTTCTGGTACTGGGTTTCATTGTTCAAGAATGAAATGCTTCCTTATTTTCACACAGAATTCCACCCCTCCCACCTGGTTAAATTATCAAATGCACTTCATCTTGTAAAGGTTATGCATCCCTTATTTTTAAGTACTTGATAGAAAATTGAAATTTTGCATGTGCGACCTTGTTTCATCCTTAAATGTTGTATATGTGTTACTTTCTTACCTTCTCCCTTTTCATTTGCTCAGAAATAATTATCTTGGAGTTCTAATAGTCAGAACAATACTTGTTCTCCGGCTTATTACAAGATTGTATTTCCATTGAGAAATTCTTCATGGTATATTAAAACACAAATGAGGTAGCTATAATCAATGGCAATAGAAGCCTAGAAATATAATTATAGGACCTCACAATTTGACTGGGGATGACAGATGGTAATTTGGATTACAGTGTATTACAAATAATGCTAAATTGCTGACAGGAAATCTTTTTAGCCTCTTTTCACACTCACAATCCATCAAGCATAAGATAAAGCATGTCAGGGAGCACAAATCATTAGAAAGTAAAAAGCAAAGACACTGAAAAAATAATGCAACATCCGTTCTAAAGTCAACTCTCATTTAATGCTGTTACTGAGTTTAAAAAGCAATTCCTGTGGGAAGCCATTTAATCTTATTTCTTTACAGGAAAGCAAAAAGAAACTACACATATTCCACAACAATGTTCACCGAAAAAAATATTGCCTCCAGCTTTGAAATGGACTTGAGCAAACCCTTTTTAGCGTGAACAGCTTTTTTAAGTTATTGAAGTTTGTAATGAACCCCATTAAAGTTCACCTTCCATGTCTCTCCCCAGTGCTGGGGTAACCTTGGTTTCTCCGAGATAATGCCCAGATAACAAAAGCTTCAACAGGTTCTATAAAGGTGGACTGGGCATCTAGACTAAATGTCTGTGGTCTGAAGGTCTACTTCTCTACCTAAATCCAGAGAGGTTTATCTTCAACAGATTGGCCAACAAGTGGTGAATTTTTTTTTTTTTTGGTTACAGAAATATATCCTAAGGTGTGAAAGGGTTATGATCTTAATGGTTGTAAGGAGAAACCACTTTAATGAGTTCATAAGTCTTGGAAGGATTGTTGTTTGTGCTTAATCAAGTGTGAGGAGGCAGTAACACCCCTGACAGAGAAGCATTGACTTGGTGCAGAATGAGACAAACTTTTGGGACTTGCCAATGGAAAATTAATTTGTTTTGCTTGAATATGCATATTTGTTACAAGGGTTTTGATTTTTTTTTCCCTAGTGTGGGAAGGAGTTAAGAAGGAAGAGAAAATAGATTATTGTTAATTAAAAAAATAAAATTTAACTTAAAATGTATTAAGAAATAAAAGCCATGGGGAACCTCTGGGAACATATAACATTTTTATATTCTTTATAAATAAAACAAGTGATATAAAATGGAAATTCATGGTTTCATGTAGAATTTTCTTTCTGTATTCTCCTGTGTGTATACAGATACTTTTGTGAGGGGAAAGTTTAGTGTTTAAGGTCAGGATAATTTTTTTCTCACATACACAAAAAAAGAGCCAAAGTTTATGACAGACATCTACTAATAAAAATAACATATTCTTTGATTAACCACATGCCTCTGCCAACAGGTCTACTATGGCCACTAGAAAAAGTTGCTCTGTTCTAAAGGATGTGTTTCCTTACCTCACTTCTTTCCAGAGATTGTGTGCTGAATAAGTTCCAACTTCTAGATTTTAGAAATCAAAATGAATGAATGGAACAGATCTGTCCAAAGGTGGACGAGGCTGTCTGGAGAGGTGTTGAGTTTACTCACCTTGGAGATCTTCAGAGGCTCTTTGTGAGTAGGCCAAGCCCCATTTGGTCATTGTTTGGGCCCTGATGCCTCTGAGTGAACATAAATAGCGATTGTTTCTGTTCTGATAAGAAACCCTGAGGTTCTTCCTCTCCCAGATTGATTTTTTTTTTTTTTACTAGGAAATAGAGGCCATTCTCTGCCTCATTTCTTACTTAGTCTTAATCACTGAATGGGGGTTGCCTCTGTCAAACTGAGACCTGTTAAAGTCCTTAGTTTAAAAAGGCCAAGATCTCCCACTGCATCCAAGACCATCTCTAGTTGTCCTGATCTATATCTTCCTACTGGACCCAGATGGCTCCAGAGGAGAAAGTAAGGCTAGTGACTTTGCACAGTCCTCCCTCACTTAAAGCCAATTCATTTACATATCATGGCATCACCTCCCTGATGTCATGGTCCTCTTCAAGAATGAAGGACAAGCAACAACTTCTGTGAGTAGTAGTAGGAGCTGCCCACTGGGGACCCAACTGGAATTGATCAGTTGGGAAACACAGCTCTTTTTTCTTTCCTTCCTTCCTTCCTTCCTTCCTTCCTTCCTTCCTTCCTTCGTCCACATGGGGTATCATACCCTTACCTCTGGGTACTCTGATTGTTTTGATTGTTGAAAACTCTCAAGATAATTTGGGTTTCATGGCCTAGATTTCTTTCTTAAGGACCTTGCCTTAAACCTAAATCACTCTGGCTCTCATTGATTGGCCAACAATGACCAACAGTAGGTCCCAGGTCAAGCCCCACTTGATTATTGTTTGGACCCTGATTAGCTCAGACTGAACGTAGATTGTTTCTGTTCTGGGCAGACAAACATCCTCAAAAACTACTTCATTGCATCAGTTTTTAGGGAAGAATCTAGAGTGACTCACTAATACAATCAAATATAAATTTCTTAGTCTAGCCCTTAGCTTGTCAAACCACTTGCCACTCTCTAACTCAGCCTCATTTCCTGTTACCCACTGCTTCATCAAGTCATCCTACCTTCTGTTCACTATAAACATTTTTTTTCTAATTCCATGCCTTTTCAAATATTCCCTGCATTTTGATTGCCTTCCATTCTCTTTCAATCCAGATCCTACTTCAAACCCATGATGCTGCTCTCTCCTGGTTCTCCTTTTACATGACTGACAATTTCTCCTCAGTCTCCTTTGCTGAATCGTCATACTTTGTATATATTACAAGGTTCTGTCCTGAGTCTTCTTTTGTTTTCTCTCTCTACTCTTTATTGTAATCTCCTCATCACCACTCATGAATTCAGTTATATATTGCAAGCAGATGGCTCCCAGATTTTACATGCAACCCTCATCTCTCTCCTAAACTCCAGACTTGCTTCAATAACTATCTCCTAGAAACTTTGAACGAGATGTCCTGAGTAGGCAATTCAAATTCAATATCTCCAAAACAGAATCCATCATCCTTCTCCCCCATCAATCATCCTTCTTCTGAGATTCCCTATTATTGTTGAGATACTGTGATTCTTCTAGCCACTTTGGTTTGCAGCCTCTGTGTCATTCTGAATGTGTCACTCTTCCTCACCCCCCAGATCCAACCCACTGCCAAATATCACCATTTCCACCTTCATAACATCTCTCATATAAGATAAAATAGAAAGAAGGTTCCTTCTTTCTATTCACTGAAAATCCTTCTTATTGGTCTCCCTGGCTCATCTTTCCTCACTATAATAACAACAGCAATAAAAAATAACTAGCATTAAATAGGTCTTTTTGTTTTGAAAATGATTTACGTATTATTTCATTTGATTGTGTGACTTCAAGTCATCCTCTACACAGCTGTCAAAGTGATTTTTCCAAAGCATATATCTGACCATGTCACACTTCCCCTCCCCAACTCAATACATCTCAGTGGTTCACTAGCTATTGTATATAAACTTCTCTGTTTTGCATTTAAAGTTTTTCCCCACCCAACCTCTTTCTATCTTCCCAGTCTTCACATTACTTTTCCCTACCCACTCTATGTTCCAGCCAGTCTAGCCTACTTCACACACAGAAATCTAACTCTTCTCATTGCCTTTACACCAGTTTCTCCCCATGGCTGAAAAGCTCCCCCTTTATACTTCCACTTCTTTTAATCTCTTATTTAGGGCAAATTCCCTTTTTCACATAAAGCCTTTCCTGATCTCCCTCACACACTCAGTTGTACTAACAATTCTTCCTCTCCAAACTACCTTATAATGTGTAAATACTGAAACATATATATACATACATATATATACCCACATACGTATATGTATGTATATATATGTGTGTATCTATATATGTGTATGCATATATGTGTGTATATATATACATATATATATATGCACATATGAAATTTCTCCCATTGGAATGTTCCCCCAGGAACAGTTTCCTCTTGTCTCTGCATCTTCTGCAACTAACAAAAGTGCCTGACTCATAGTAGCTGTCTAACAGCTGCTTGTTGGTGGATTGATTAATCTCCTCTAAGAAGTTTTTCTTGACAAACCTTACCCAATTTTCTGTATTATTCTATTCTGCAACTCTTCAATATTTAATTCATACATATATATGATACCCGTAATTTATCAAAACATTGTTTTTTTCTTTCAGTATATGTCTTAAATCTCCATCTGTATCATAAGATCCTTGCTTTATAGAGAGGATCTATCCTTTTTTAGGTATGAGTTGGCCTAGTTGACCACTGAAGTCTCTTCCAACTTTGAAATTCTGTCATTTATAAAGCCAGCTAGGTGGTGCTGAGAATAAAGTACCAGGTCTAAAACAAGGAAGACTCATCTTCCTGAATTCAAATATGACCTCAGACACTTACTAGTTGTGTGACTCTGGGCAAGTCACTTCACTGTTTGCCTCAATTCCTTATCTGTAAAATGAGCTGGAAAAGGAAATAGCAAACCACTCCAGTATCCTTGCCAAGAAAACCCTAATGGGGTCACAGAGGGTTGGGCAAGACTAAAATGAGTGAAGAACAGCAATAAGGTTATAAAGACAGATATTATGCAGCTTTCAGAATTCCTACAACATGTATTACCGTGCTCTGCACACAACAGTTATTACTTCAGTAGGCAATTTCCAGAGATTGTGTGCTAGATGGAGTTCCTGATTCTATATTTTAGAAATCAAAATAAAGTAGACACATTCTTCCCCAAAGTGGAAGGGGCTACCTTGGGAGGTTAACTGGCTATCTGCTAAGAGAATGCCTACCAGACGTCCACCCTTTATGATTTACAGACAGACTGGCATCAGATTCTGATGCTATGCAATCTGAGAAACACTGCAGAGAGAGAAAATCAGTGGGACTTGGTGATTGACTGGATTACAGAGGAGCGAGGTAAAAGGGAAAGAGGTATTGAAAGTGGTTCCGAGTTAATCTGGAAAATGTTGGTACTGCGGATGGTAAGAGGGAAATTGGGAAAGGGCAGCTATGTGGCATAAAAGAAAAGAATAAATTCCACTTTCAAAATGCTTTTGATATTGATAAAACATCCAATTAGATACTAGAAGATACATGACTACAAAGAATGTGAATGATCAAGACTGGAGATATGGATTTGGAAGTCATTTTAAATAGCTGATAGTTGAAACTATGCCATGCCTGGATTTGGACAATAGCCTTATGAGTGCTCTTTCTCCTCACCTCTCACTCCCAAAAGCAACTCTTATGTTCCTAAAAAAGAGTTAGCTAAGTAATGATTTCCCTCCATTATGCCTAGCAATTATCTCTTTCATACCCCTTAAGCCCTCTATACTTTGTAAGGAAATGTGCTTGAATTTTGTACATGTCTTAATTTTTACTATGTATAAATCTATGTACAAAGCTAAGCATTTTAGTCTTAAGAGTTCGATTAAAAATTCTTACAGTGGTATCCAGGAAGGGTTTCTGTATTCATTTTCCTGTAGCTACTTAAAATTTTATTTAATAGCTTCTTTTATTAGACATATGTATTTCCTGGTAGCCTTGGGGTTCATTTTTACAATCATAATAAAATAAGAAAACTTCTATTACAGTTTAAATCTAAAACAAAACAGTGTTTATGGTATATAAGCAATCATTTTGTCCTTGTACATATATAAGGTATGAGAAAAGACTGATCCTGGCTTAGATGGGTCTGAAAACATCATCTTATTACTTTATTGTCACACTATACACATACACGTACACATGTATATAATATGTACTGTGTGACATGAGTGGCTCTGACCTCACTATCTGATGGGCTGGATCTGTTACATTTCAACCTTTCTCTAGCATTCTCTAATACTCTGAAGGGGTTGAAGGAGTTTCTATTCTCTGCCATTGTCCAGAGCTCCACAGATTGTTCCCCCAATTCTAAGACCCCAGTTCTCACTTAACCACTTTAACATCACATTAGCTTTGACAGAGGAATATTTATTTTACAAGTATAATAAGAGCAAATATATAAACATTTCCCCCCCAACACCTTTCAGGCATAATCTTCCATACCACCTCAGCCCCTGGGAGGGAAAGGAAATTAGGCCAGAAATTTAATTCAATTCTTATATAATATTAGTCCCTCCAAGTTCAAATCCAAGCCTTGGTAGGCTAATGTCTCAGACCAATGATCCTTAAGTCTTCCTTGCTAGGCTGGTTACAACTACAACATTCAGCCAAATATCCTCAGTTGCAAGATCCCCACGACTTGAGCTCCTAGGTCAAGGACTCCACTGCGCGCACCTAGAACTGAAAAACAAAAAGGAAACAAGACCAAAACACCAAGTCCCTTTTGCATATGTCTGTATGACCAAGGTGGAAAGAAGATGACCCTCAGGCCCTTCCCCCTTGTGCTAGAGAGAGGCTGTACTTAGTAAGGTGGATCTTAAGACTTCTACAATTCTGGCCATGCAACAATGGAGAAAGAAGCTGTTCCCAAACACTTGGTAGGCCAATGAAGGATGCCCCCACATGCACCCAGTTCTGTCTCACAGGAGCAGGGGTCCCCAGGGCCTCCTCTGTGGGCTACTCCATCATGGGTTATATAGACCTGTGCCAAACTCCCATTACATACGTATAAACCTACCTCAGCTGTTATTGTTTATGTGGATACCAAATATATGTTCTGTTTTATCTCTACTTATTTTATTTTTCAACTACAACCCACCCAATCTGCATTTTAAAAACCCCATTTCAAACTGCAGACATTTCGTCTCGCTTATAAACTTTTTTAAAAAATCAATTCTTGATTCCCTTACCCCCCCCCCCCCCTTCCCTCCCAATATTGTTTCTCAAGTGGAAAATATCATTTTAGCCTCTTAAATGAATTCACAGAATCTAGAGCAGGGGTTAACAGCGGCAGCAGCACAGCGACACACAGTGGTAGGAGAGGGAAGCGTCAGAGTCCACTAAATCGAGGCATATCTCAAAGCAACCAGTTAGAGATAAACGTTCTTACACCTGTTTCCTAGGCTTCCAAGGCATTAACTACACTAAAATCTCAACTCTCTGCTGTCTGTATCACAATATCACTTTATGACGTCCTATGGCAAACTCCCTTATATGAGCCCAGCTTGGTTGGTTATTGTCCTTTGTTCTTGAAGAGGACATCACCATGATAAAGTGAAGCTTCAGTGTGTCCTACTGTGGCTGTTCAGACCAATATGAGCTCGGAATGCTCTACCACAGGTCAGCCACAGATAGACCATGTGAATATTTGCGGTGGATATCCCAAAGTTGCGCATCTTGCATTTACTTTGTGCTGTCTTGATTCTACTTTGCTCAAAGAGCTCTGCACCCTTTCTGATGTGGGCACGCCATGTTGAGTAGTCCAGTGCCAGTGTCTCCCATGTTGCACAGTCAAATCCAAAGTTCTTGAGAGAGACCTTGAGAGTGTCCTTGTATCGCTTCTTCTGACCACTATGTGATCACTTGCCCCATGCGAGTTCTCCATAAAATAGTCTTTTTGGCAAGCATACATTTTGCATTTGAACAGTGTAGCCAGCCCATTGGAGTTGTGCTCTCCGAAGCATAGTTTGAATGCTTGGCAGTGCAGCTTGAGCAAGAGCTTCAGTGTCTGGTACCTTATCCTGCCAGGTGATCCTCAGAATCTTCCTAAGACAGTTCAAATGGAAAGTGGAGGGAGTGCTGGTGCATGATTTTCTGTTTGCAGATGGTTGTGCACTCAATGCAGCCTCTGAAGCTGAGATGTAACAAAGTATGGATCAATTCTCTGCTGCCCATGCTAATTTTGGCCTAATAATTAACACCAAGAAAACACAAGGGCTCCATAAGCCACCACCACACCATCCATGCATGGAACCATCAGTTACAACAAATGGAGAAGTTTTGAATGCTGTGGATAAGTTCACTTTCCTTGGTAGTGTACTTTATTGGGATGTACACCTTGACAATGAGGTTGATGCACACATTGTCAGAGTTAGCCCAGTGTTTGCAAGGCTTCGAGGAAAAGTTTGGGAGAGAAGAGGTATTAGACTGACTACCAAACTGAAGGTCTACAGAGATATTGTGCTGACCTCGTTATATGCTTGTGAAATATGTGAAACCAGTGCCACATGAACCCAGCCATATGAACTCAGTTATCCATAGGTGTATGTATGCTGGAGACAGACAGAGGAATACAGAGGAGGGACAGGGAGGTTAGGAGAAAGGGAGAGGGAGACAGGGACAGAGAAGTGGTCTCAGAATTACAAAGTCCTGACTTCAAGTTCCACTTCAACTCATCAGGTCGATAAGTCTGGGATACTGTGTTAAGGAACAAGCATACAAAGAAAGGGGGGGAAAGTTTTCTGCCCTCAAGGAGCTCATAATCTAGTGGGAGAGACAATATGCAAACAACTATGTATAGACAAGATATATAGAGGATAAATTAGAGATAATTAAGTAAGGGAAGCTCCTAATATTAATAAAGACCAATAAAGTCTTCTTGCAGAAGGCAAGATTTTAGGTGATACCTGAAGGAAGCCAGTGAAGTCAAGAGGCATAGATGAGATCATTCTAAGCATGGAGGACAGCCAAGGTAAATGCCTGGAGTATCTTATGAGAGTAATCACAAGGGGGCCAGTGTCACTGGTTCACAGAGTATGTGGAGGAGAGTAAAATGTAAAAACACTTGAAAGAAAGGAAGGGGTTATGAAAGGCTTTAAGAGTCTAATGGATAATTTTATATTAATCCTGAAGGAGAATAGGAAGTCACTGCATTTATTGAGTAGGGGAATAAAATGGTTGGACCTGCACTTCAGGAAGATGAATAAAGTTTGGAAGCTGAATAAAAACTGAACTGGAGTGGGATTTGAGGCAAAGAGATGGACCAAGTCTATTGCAATGGTCTTTATCAGGAAATCAACAGGCCTTGCCAATAGATTGAGTATGGAGGATGAGAGAGAGTGAGGCATAGAGGATGACACCTAGATTGTGGGCCTGAGTTTCTGAGAGGATGGGGGTACCCTCAACAGTAATGAGGAAGTTAGAAAGAGGGTAGAGTTTTGGGTAGAAGAAAATGAGTTCAAAGTTGCAGGATATAAACCCACATAAAATGAGTTAAGTTTTGGAAATATTGAGTTGAAGACATCTACAGGACATCCAGTTTGAGATGTCTAACAGGCAGTTGGAGATGAGAAACTGGAGAAGGAAATAAAGATAGGACTGTGTACGTAGATTCTGAGAATCATCAGCATAGAGATGATAACTGAATCCATAGAAGCTAATCATATTACTGAGCACAATAGTATACAGAAGCAGAGAGGCTAGGATAGAGCCTTGGGGGACATCCATGGCTGGTATTCATAGCCTGGATGACTATCTAGCAAAAGAGATGGGGGAGTAGTCAAACTGGTAGAAGAACTAAAAGAAAAGGGTGCTACGAAAATGTAGAGTGAAGAGACTATAAAGAGAAAAGCAGGGTCAACAATGTCAAAGTTTACAGAGAGATCAAAAAAATGAAAATTGAGGACAGAATGCTAGATTTAGCAATTAAGAGATCATTGGTAATTTCAGAGGAGGACTCCAGACTTCAGAGTTAAGAAGGGATGTGATCACACTCTGGCTAACTCACTTAACCTTTCAGAGTCTCATGAAGTTTTCTAAATCTATAATTTACAGAACTGTGACAGCTGGCCTTGTCTACCACAAATTGTTTTCTGAGATTTCCCCAAACCCATGAGAACATAGGTCCTTACCAAGATGGACAAACAGAGTGTAAGCAGTGTAACACAAAGGACACAAACAGTCTTGGTGTCAAGAATATCTGGGCTGAAAGCCTGCCTCTGAAGCATATAGGATGTGTGACTGGGGAGTAAGGCACTTAGACCCTCAATGTGCTAGGCAATTCTGTAAGATTATAAATAGCAGAACAGTTTGAGAGCTGCATTGGTAGGAGTTTTAACAGTGTCCTATACCAGTGGAATCACAGGAGTGATTCAAAAATTAAATGCATGTATAAACACATATATAAGTACAATTATGAATGGAAATTCTACATTTTAAAGCTAGGTATACACAAATATAGTAAGTCCAAAAAGCTTGGTTAAAAATTGTCTGATATACATTGGATTTTGATGGATGGTAGATATTGGGTCTTAAGGGTTTAATCAATAAGAACTATACTTGGACAAGTGGTGACTTCAGAATGTAACTTATAGATATCAGTGTATTCAGGCAGTAAAGCAAACAAACTCTCTCTGTCTGTCTCTGTCTCTGTCTGTCTCTCTCTCTCTGTCTCTGTCTCTGTCTCTCTCTCCTCCCCTCCTTCCCCCTCTCTCTCTTTCAAATTTGGAATGAATGAGTAAATTGCTATTTGCAAGATGGTCAGTCAGTATGTTGCCAAGGAAGACTTCTCCCAACCAGTTCTCTTAATCTCACTAATCATCTACCTAAATAATCAATCAATAAACATTTGTGAAGCACCTCCTACTGTGTGCTAGGCATTGTAAAGCATTAGAGATGCAAAAGTAAAAGAGTCCTTGCTCTCAAGGAGTTTATGTTCTACTAGAAAGAGAACTGATAATGTTCAAATAGGATTTTCTGGATATTAAGTGTTATAACAAAGACGATAAATAATAAAAAGGTGTATTAATTTACTGTCTCTTCTGAACTCTAATCCCATATCACCAACTATTAAATAGTTCAAATAGGATGTCCTATAAGCATCTCAAACTCAGTATGTCCAAAATTGAATTCATTATCTTTCCCCAAAACTCACCCTTCTTCTGAACTTCACTGTTTTTGTCATGAGTAGTACCATTCTTCAGATCACCCAGATTCTCATCGTTGGAATCGTTCTCAACTCCTCACTCCCCCTCATCCCAAATATCCATTCAGTTGCCAAATCTTGTCATTTCTCTAGCCATAATGTGTCTCACACACATCCATCCTGTTCTCCCTATCCATGTAGTCACCATCCTCATTCCTCTCATCACCTCTTTCCTAGACTATTGCAACAGATTCCTAATTGCTCATCCTGACTTAAATCTCTCTCAATTATAATCCAGCCTCCATACAATGATATTTCTAAAATTCAGGCCTGGCCATCTCACCTTGCTACTCACTAAAAGCCAGTGCCCCCTCATGACTTTTAGGATCCAATATGACCTCATCTGTTTGGCATTTAAAGTTCTTTACAACCTATCCCCTTTCCATCTCTCTCATCTTCTTTCACATGACTCTCCTCCATACAGTGTATGGTTGATCCACACAGGCTCCCATGCTGTTTCTCACTGTGCCTTTGTACTAGCTGTTTCCCATGCCTGGAATGCTCTCTCTCCTCATCTCCACCCCTTAAAATCCATTGCTTTCTATAGGAGGCAATTCTCAGTCCCCCTAATTGTTAGTGCTTTCCCTTCTAAGGTTATTGTGCATGCATGTATCTCTATCTCTCTCTATCTCTCTATATCTATATATGTCGCCCCTCATTAACATATAAGCTCCTTGAAGGTAGGAAACATTCTTGTTCTTTTTTTGTATCTTTGTCATTATTTGTCCTTCCTTCTGGAAGAGGATCATGACATCAGGAAGATGATGCCATGACTTGCAAGTGAATTGGATTTAAGTGAGAGTGCAAGGTCACCTTTCTCACATTCTTCCCTGGAGCCATTTGGAGCCAGTGGCAAGGTATAGATCAGGTTGACTGGAGATGGTCCCCCTTTGTATCCTTAGCACAGTGTCTAGAACATAGTAGGTGCTTTATGAATAAATGTTTATTGAACCATTATAACAACAGTAATTATAATACAACATAACCTGAATTGAGTTTTAAACATTTTTTGTTGATAAATTTTCTTTTAATATAAATCCTTAATTTCCCTCCAAGTACAACTTCTCCCTAAATAATCAAGAAAACAACATAAAAGAATAATAATAACTGACAGAACACTTTGGTGGTTTCCTTTTCATAAGAAGGAAAAAAAGTGCATAACTTTACGAAAATTTACTACCAATGTTTTTCAATACTTTTTATCCAATTTTTGTTGCTCTATAAAGTTGGCTTCATTTATATACTTGTAGCAACTATATTTATTGTTCTTTGAGCATTACTCTGTTCATTCTGCCGACACTCTCTCTGTTGGTCTTTCCTAAGCATCAAAAATTATTCAAACTTCAATCCCATTTAATGATGGAAATTATGCCATTAAATTGATGTCATTCCTATAGCAAGGAAACACAATTTAAGACCTTAAACAACTTTTGTATTTGACAGAAGGAAGCTAGAGAATGTAATTCTATTTTTTGCCCTCTTTAAAAATCCATATCAAAGGAACACAAATACCTTTGGATATAACCACTGCTTATGAAGTTATATATATATATATATATATAGTAAAATAAAAAAAATGAAAGTGGCAAATACTTATCCCCTTTCTCTGGCCCTCTCCATGGCCAGTTTTGTAAAGGACCATGGGAAGGCACTCTAATCCATGCTATTGTTGAGTCATTTCAGTCATGTCTGACTCTTTGTGATCCCATTTGGGGTTTTCATGGTAAAGATACTGCAGTGGTTTGCCATTTCCTTCTCCAGGTCATTTTACAGCTGAGGAAACTGAGGCAAAGAGGGTTAAGAGAGTTTCCCCAGGGTCACTTAGTTAGTAAGTACCTGAGGCCAGATTTGAACCTCGAGGAGGAGTCTGCCTGGTTCTAAGTCCAGTGCACCACCTAACTGCTCGCTGAAGCCCAAACAGAATACTATTCTAAGTACTAAAAGAGATACAGAATAAGAAACTAAAATTTTGCAAGATTCTCCCATTGATACAGGAATGGCTAAACAAATTCTGGTAAATGAATGTAATGTAGTGAAATATTACTGCACTGTGACAAATGATGAATATTATGAATATAGAACATGGGAAGATTTGAAAGATATGAAAACTATCTAGGGGATCAGTGGATTGCAAGTTGAATGTGAGTCAGCACTGTGATGCAGCCACTAAAAAAACTAATGTGTGCTTGGGCTTCATTGAGGGCAATAGCTTACAAGAACAGCAGGAGGATAATACCATAAGTGATAAATATTTTGTGTTCCTTTGATAGGTCCATGTTAGACCTCATCTAGAACATTGTACTTAGTTAAACTATAGAAATCCCCTCCCCCTCCAGTTAATAACTCATGTTTTTCTAAATGAACAGCAGAATCTATCCATACTGGGCATCCTATTGTCCAGCACAAAATAGGAGTATCCCAAGCAACAAAGTAACTGTATCTTAGAGTTTATATCACCTTTCTCAGTTTTGTCATTTATAAAATTAAGGGTCTGTTCTAGACAATCTCTAATAGGGTCCATTAGAGCTGTAATTTTATTATCTATGACTCATATTGAATCAGGATTCTACTGTCATTAAAGCGTAATCATCTATTTGATTGCCAAAGTTTACTTTTACTAAACAACTCTCATTAATTCCAAAATTATCTTTCAGACATTTTGTAGCTGGAATAATTTGGTAGTCAACTTTTGATAATTTATTTCCAGAAATGGAAATAAATGTGCCCAAAGCAATGCCACAGCTTAAATTTCTCATAACTATTTCTTGGATTTCTCTACAGTGTAAGGCATCAGTCAAAGCACTAACCTAGCATACTCCTTGTGTCTGCTATATACTGGTAAATATCATTTTTTAAGGGAAGAGACTACATCTTTTCCCACACTTGTCACCTGTACGCTGGGCACAATATGACTTTGATCCCCCTGAATCTTGATTTATGCTTTCCACCCTAGGGTATTCTGATTCAGATGGAACAAAACCCCATTTTTGCTCAGCATCTTTGCCTCTACTTTTTAACAGTGTGGCATTGGTATTTTTTTTGTTTTTGTTTTTGAAGAGGGGAGGTGAGGCAATCGGGTTTAAGTGATTTGCCCAAGGTCAAGCTAGTAAGTGTATTCTGAGGCTGAATTTGAACTCAAGTCCTCCTGACTCCAGGGCCCCTGCTCTATTCACTGCACCACCTAGCTGACCCGGTGGTATTTTTAATAGTATTTTATTTTTTCAAATTACATGTAAAGACAATTTTTAGCATTCGTTTTTACAAGATCTTGAATTCCAAATTTTTTTCCCTCCTTCCCCTCCCATGTTGCTCAAATAGTAAGCAATTTGGAATTATATATGTGCAATCATGTAAAACATATTTCCATACTAGTCACAGTTATGAAAGAAGAAACAGACCAAAAGGAAAAAAAAAAACATGAAAAAATAAAGTGAAAAAAGTATGCTTTGATCTGCATTCAGAAACCGTCAGTTCTTTATCTGGATGTGGATAGCATTTTCCACCATGAGTCCTTTGAAATTGTCTTAGACATTGTGTTGCTGCAAAGAGCTAAGACATTCATAGTTGATCATACAATGTTGCTATTACTAGGTACAATGTTTTTCTAATTCTGCTCATTTCATTTTGCATCAGTTAATAAAGGTCTTTCCAGGTTTTTCTGAATTCTGCCTGGCAATGGTATTTTTTGCTTTGGACTTATTAACTGTAAATGTCTTGTCTAATTAGATATATCTTTAAAATATAGTTGATGGTGTTCTTATGCTTGATACTTAGACTTGTCACCCACGAAAGGAGGACAGGTCTACCAGGGTTAACATTTGAATAGTTTATTTTCACAGAATTATTAAAGAACTGAAAAGTGTCAGAGATCTAATCCAGTCCCTTCATTTTCATCATAGAAGTTTTGAGAATGATGATTTTTTTTTTTGGATTAGTCCTGGGCACCACAGCTTAAGGATATTAAGAAACTATAGAGTGTTCAGAGGCAGGCAACCATATTTGTGAAGAGCCCTGAGTCCTTGCCTTATAAAGGTCTGTTGAATGTTTAATTTGGAGAGGGGAAGACTCAAGGTGGGGGTGGTGAAGAGAAATGATAGCCATCTTCAAGAATTTGAAGAGTTATCATGGAATAGAGAGTAGACTTCTGTTTGGCCTGAAAAGGCAGCATTGGGAGCCCATGGGTAGAAATTACAGAGGCCAGTTAAAGCTTGGTGTTTAAAAACAAAATACTCTCCAACAATTAAAGCTGTCTAAAGAGTGGGATGGGCTACCCTGGGAGATGATGGTTTCCTCTTCTTTGGAGATCTTCCAACAAAAGTTGGAAGACCATTTGTCACGCATATTATTGCGGGGATTACTTTTATGTTGGACTAATCTTTTCCCATTCAAATTGTGTTAGGCTATGATTTACGTGAACTAAATGAATTAGTTGACTAAGTGAATTAAACATAATTAGGAAACCAATATGCACAGTGATCAAAACTACAGCAACGTAAATGTTGAACAAAATAACTATCCCTAGCATTTAAAGTTAAAAGATGGAAAGTTTCATCTTTTCAATAAATGTTTCTAGACTATCCTCTTTGGACTTAATAATTGCCTACCTGTAACCCAGAATCAAAATTGAATGCTGAGAAAGTATAATGACCAAGCTTGGCCCCAAAGCATAGATATTAAAAGGTACCTCCTCCTGCTTCTTTGCAGAAGGGGGAGTGAGGGGAGGGGGGGTACTTAATGTGAAACACTGCATGTAATATAAGACTAAAAAGGAAAAGAAAATGACATTATGCCTGGCTTAAGTCTCTAATTCTTCTGATTCTACTTCACATGGGCTTGGATATGGTGAAAATCCCCAACAGTTTTTTGAGTCCTTGTATGGGTATTTTTAAATGTTCCTAAACTACCTGAGCAATTTCTGATATAAATGAAAAACTTCAGGAAAGAAAAAGAGTATACCTCTTGGGATGGATGATATGCAGTAAGAGTTAGAAATATAAGACTTTAAAAAAGGCATTTTTCTTTTATAGATTGAATTTTTTTACCTTTAAAAAAACCTCATAATGACCCAAACAGAATTTCATGTTAAGTTTATTTATCTAGTTCATATTAAAAATGAAAATTGCATTTTTCAATTTGTATTAGTAAATTACCTTTCATGCCCTCAAGGCAAATGAAATTATTTTTTTGATAACTACCGCTAGCATTTAAAGTTAAAAGATGGAAGGTTTCATTTTATTTTCTCTTCAATAAATGTTTCTAGATCATCCTCTTTGGACTTTATAATTATCTACCTGTAACACAGAATCAAGATGAAGAATCAACAAGACCTTGATTCTACAAGTAAAGAGAGGAGTGGGGAATAATAGATATTTTTTTCCACTAATTTTTTAACCAGAAGCTTCAGTTACTACTAGGGAGGGGAGATTTAAGGTTGACCACTCTTGCATATTACATCCCAAAATTATATACCGAGTTTGGAAATAAATGGATTGCTCATAATTTTATTGTCACTTTTCTAAAGACCTATAATGACTCAGGAATGGATTATGTCTGCTGGGGAGGCACTTGGTGACAAGGCAACATCTGTGAAAGACAAAGAAAATATTTTTATGGCTTTTTAAATGCATTTTTTCTAAGCAAAAAAAAAAAAGATGAACAGCTGTGTCTGAATAGGCAGAAGGCATCTGTTTCTATCTTGACATCACTGAGGAAAAGCAAACTAGGCCTGAGGATTACTTAATTGCTTCATTTAAGGCAGAGTGAGTCATTGCGATTCAGCCTGGCTTGAAAAATGTATTAAAAATTAATTGTAAAACTCTAAAAATACTGTCCTGTTTTATCTCAACATCATTGTCCAATTCTTCCAGTTGTTTTCCCACTCACAATTTTTTAAAATCTTTTCAAACCAAAAGTTGCCTTTTCAAAATCCATGGACTTTGTACTTCATACCCATTAGATTGACAAGAGTTGACAAAAGAAAATGACACATTGGAAAGGCTGTGGGAAAAGAGGGACATTGATGCACTACTGATGGAGCTGTAAATTGGTCGAGCCATTCTGGAAAGCAATATGGAGTTATGACCCTCAAAATTACTAAATTGTGCATAATGTTTGATAGAGCTATCCTACCACTAGGCTAACACCCCAGAGACCAAAGAAAAATGAAGAGAAAAAATATGAACAATATATATAATATGCATATACATGTATGTATATATACACATACACACACATATAAAGGCAAAGAACTGAAAAATCATGGGCAGCCCATCAACTACAAGAATAGCTAAAGAAATGATGGCCTATGGGTGTAATGAAATAGAATTGGATGACTCCAGGTATTTTCACTGGCAAACCCCTATGCCCTCCTCTTCTATACCACTTGCTTTCCTGGCTTCTTCCAAGTCTCAGCTAAAATAAGACCTTCTACAGGTACCCTTTCTGTATACCTTTTAATTCTATGTCTTCCCTCTGTTGACTATTCTCAATTTATACTATATATTGTTTGTACAGTTTGCATGTTGTCTTCCCATCAGACTGTGAGCTCCTTGTGAACACAGACTTTTTTCCATCTCCAAAAATTAGAACATAATAGGCATGTAAATGTTTGTTGAATATTGTGCTACCAAGAAATGGTGAAAAAGATGGTTTCTACTCAGTAGGAAAGTATATGTAGAACCCATACAGAATTGTATGCAGTCGTGGGGAGGGAGGGGGGTAGTGGGGGGGATAAAATCTCAATTGTATGGCAGTGATTGTTAAACATTAAAAAATAATTAAAAAAAAAGAAAAAGAAAAAGATGGTTTCAGAGAAACCTGGGAGGACTCAGATGAACTGATGAGTAAATATAACGTTGTAAAAATGAACCATTTTGAAAGGCTTAAGAACTCTGACCAACACCTAGAGAGCAGGGATTGTTTTTGCCTTTGTAGCACACAGTAGGTGCTATGTAGCACATAGTAGAGGATTAACAAATGCTTCTTGACTTGACCAATGCAGTGATAAAGCCTACTAACCACTTCTTGACAGAGGGTTGATGGATGATACAGATCATTTTTGGCTAACATGAGATTGTTTTGACTATACATATCTATTACAAGCCTTACCCCCCTCCCCCCAGGAGTGGTAGAGAGAAATAATAAATGCTTAATTACAGGGGCAGATAGATTGCATGGCACTGGGTCTGGACTCAGAAGATCTGAGCAAGTTAGTCTCAGTTTTCTCTTCTGTAACATGGGGATAATAATAGCACCTTCCTCCCAGGTTTGTTGTGAAGGTTGTAAAGTGTTTAGCATAGTGCCTGGAACACAGTAGCAGCTATATAAATGCTATTGTTCTTACTGACAAAAGTAAAATAACAATTTTTTAAAAGCCCCTAGAAATATGTTTACTAAGAATGTATACGTAGAATCCATATAAGATTGCATTATGTCTCAGGGAGGGAGGGAGAGAAAATTTAAGACTTATGGAAGCGATTGTTGAAAATTGAAATCACTTTTTTAAAAAAGCCCACAGATACCATCTTCTTATCTTTTCATGTTGATTTGGAAGTATAGAATGTGTGTGCACCTATGCAAATATATGTATATAGCTTTATAAGTTTACTCCTCATTTGATTCTCTATTAATATCCTGCCCTATTATCCCCCAGCTTTAGATTTCATATAGCATTGTCTGAACCTCTCAGGCACAAGATCACAAAACTGAGTTGTAAGGGATCTCAAGAGGCATTTAATCTAACCTATACCCAAATTTAAGTGGTCATTCATCATCTGCTTGAAGACTTGTAGGAAAAGGGAACCTAATACCTGCTGAGGCAGCTCATTGGTTTGGGAGGAGTTCTAATTGTAAGAAGCAGCTAGGTGGCTCAGCAGATAGAGTGCAGGCCCAGGAATCAGGAAGACTCATTCTCCTGAGTTCAAATTCAGACATTTACTAGCTATGTGACGCTGGGCAGGTCACTTAACTGTTTGCCTCAGTTTCCTCATCTGTAAAATGAGCTGGAGAAGGAAATGGGAAATCACTCAGGTATCTTTGCCAAGAAAATCCCAAATAGGATCAGGAAGAGTTGGATACAACTGAAAACAAAAAATTGTCAGCAACTTTGTCCTGACATATTTCAACTTGCTTCTTTGCATTTAGGTAGGGTGGTTGTTTTTTGAAATAGTTATTTGTCACACACCTCTACCAGTTCATAAAGCTCATTCAGGCCAGGAACTCCACCCTGGAAATCCCTTCTTATCTGGCAATTATTTGCACATGCCAAACATTTATCTACCAAAATGCTTAAGGAAAAAACTGGGATTCAAAATTTTCAAGTTTTTTAGAAGGTACTATTATATAGAAATGAGACAAATAACCAAGCAACCTACTACAAACATCCATGCTTTTCTATGCTGAACAACTCTCACTAAAAGAGAGTAAAGAGCCATGCTTCTCCTGTGGCACATTTGTAAATTTATCCCAGCTTGATTGTAAGGCATTATCTCTTATCCCTACTTAAGCCATACCCATAAAAGGCTGTGCTGCACCATGTGGGCACCTGCCTCAAGGGACTCTATTGCCACTAAGCTACCTCCAGGTCAGTTGTTCACGTTGTTTACCTTCCCTACCCATAACACAACCTGACTGAACTTCAACTCGCCCTAGCCACTATAGTTTGACCAATAATTAGTATGGTGATTTTCCTTTAGAACGATTGTGTAAGCCAGTGTTCTGAGCCAACTTCCACTAGTAAGTACAATACAATTAAATAGAATGCTAGACTTGATTGTTCAGGATACCTGGATTCAAGTTTCAACTCTTTACCAGTTGTGTGACTAAGTTACTTAAAACCTGAGCTTTGAGTTTCTTCTTCTGGGTAATAAGAACAGTTCCTGACCTACTTCAACTGGGATACTGTGAGGAATATGCTTTTGTAAACCTTAAAGTTCTATAGAAAGATAAAGCAGTTACTATATCAGTTAAATGAAGATAATCTAGTTTAAACTTTAAACTAGGGATTAAGAATTAAAATCTCACAGATAGCAAATGCAAATTAAAATCTCTATCAAAACAGAAATACAGAAGCAGTTAGTCATAACTAATTTCACCCTAGGTGAAATTAGGAAGTGGATGAAGTTTTCTCTTTAGTACCCACCCACAAGCCTCCCTCTATGCATCATGCTCCTTTTCCTATCCCTTAATTCCTTCCCTAACCCCACAGTGGGTACAAGGCTCCTATAGCCTCTCTCTACACTCTTCTCAAATCTCCCCACAAAAAAGTCATGGGGGTAAATGATCTACAGATAAAAGGGTGATGCTATATCAATTCAACTAGGCACTAACCTCCTAGAAGGAATGTTTATTTTTGTACCTTCTATAGTACCCTACGCATACCAGATACTCGGTTGAAATGAGAAATTCAAAATAAACATTTTTCATCCAATCACAATTAAATGACTTTAAAGTGAATAATTTTCCATTCAATACCATGAATTCCTTACATGAAGTCCAATTAAGTGCCTATTTTATAAGCTAATGATGCAAATTTGAATATGTATGTGCTATGAGAAAGTTCAAGAGGGAAAAATCATTTGCAATTTGAGATCAAATGGGTCAGGCTACCAGGGTCAAAGGCTTCATGGAAGTAGCACCTGAACTTGGCCTTTAATGATAGGATTTCAGCAGAAAGGAATATGATTGAAGAGTTACAGCAAAAGCACAAAAGGAAGCAAGTAGCATTAGGTTTAGAAAATATTTTCACACGCTAACAAGAAATTATGAATGGATATGACCTAAATGTAAACGACAGAGGAGATACTTTTTACAACAATCAATGAGGGAAGAGTTCTTAACTAAAGAAGAGATAATCCTGGAAGATAAAATGGACAAGTTTGAGCAGGATAGGTTGATTTGAGTCTTAAATTACAAAGTAGGGCTTTTTTTTTTTTTTTTTTTTTTGCAGGGAGCAAAAGTAATGAAGAGACAGCATCAATGAAAAATTCTAAAATATACTTGAGAACAGAAGTTCAGAAGGGGACACAATCAGAGCAGTTGCTACTATTGTGTTATATTTAATATATACTTAAAAATTACATAACAAGTTCACTTTCATATACAATCACCTCTTCTGCTCTTTGTACACCAAAATGTTCATGTTTAAGTTCATATTTTAAAGTTACTTTTTTAAAAAGGAAGTAGCTCAATTTACGTGAGAAGAAAAAACACTGGAAAAAGGTAGGAACCAAGACTGCAGAGGGCTTTCAAATTTATTTAGAAGGCAAGTCATTAAAGGTTTTCCAACAGGAGTGTCATGATTCTATGTCAAGGATGAAGACATTTTCATTAAATAAAATGCTGTCCCATTTTTTTGAAATTTTAACCAAAGTCTATTCGGTGATAGCCAATGTATAACCCATAAGGTCTAGTTCTCTCCTTGAAACAAGGAACCCAAGTCTGAAAGTTAATCAAACAAGCAGAATGGTTTTGAGTTCAAAATATACATTCTTGGTCACTGATTTTCATATTAACAGCAACTTACTTTTAGAAAGAACAAATGTCCTGTCTTACTAAACTGGGCAAATACATATTCTCAAAGGGGCACAGTTTTTACTTTTTAACAAAATCAGCAAAATCAAGGAAACAAAATGCTAGAATAGAATCAGGAAATAGTCTGTTGAGAATCTAGTTAATGCTTCCTCCGGGCATTAAATAGGCACATACCAGGACACTGCCATTCACATCCCTTTAGGAAAAGATGCTTTATGATTTTGAGTGGTTAAAAATTACTTTCTTTACTTTATATCTTAAAAATCTATCTTACATTTATTTCTTTACTATCTGTTATTTTTTCCTCCAAAGAGCTCAAGATATTGTTCAATTTTTTTTATTCTAAGATTTTCATATACAAAAAGTAAAAAAATAGAAGTGAGAAAGAAGCATTGAAGAGGTTGATACTGTTAATTTTTATGCATGCAGGAGCCATCAAACAAGTTCTAAGAAAACAAAAATGGTATAACAATTTTTTTTTTAAAGACTCTAAAAACTTGGCATGATTCATTCTTTACATGTCTTATGCTATGATAAATTAGTGATAAAGAAAAAGAAATCAGATGGCAAAATTATATTCAATTTCTAGTCTCCTTTTCTTCTTCCCTTCTCTAATTTTATCTATATTTGCCTTAAATTCCTCTTAAGTATTTTAAGTTTTTCTTTATTCCTGGCCAGATAAAAACAAGGTGCTAATCTCGGATGACAATGCTACTTATATTCCCACAGTGGCTTTCTTATATCCACAGGGAATAAGATATCTTAATACACAAACTTCACAACACAAAAGTAGTACTTTTTAAAAAAAGAATCATTCAATTCAATACAATACAGCAGCATATGTTTAAGTTGAAGGCAGAGTTTGTCCATTTGTTTTTAAACAAAGGGGAGAATCTTTCCCACACACACACCATTAGAATATCTTGAGTCTTCTCTTAACATATTTGAGAAAAACTTGTATAGAATTGATAGCCACTGAACTGATTTAAAAAGTACAAGTCCTGCCTATATACCATTTACGATGAGCTCTTTTCTAGCCTCTTCCAGGTTACCAACATTATGTGAAAAAAATGGTCTACGTTAGTCAATTAGAAAGATGGATAGAGATATATCCAAATATTTATAAACATAAATTAATTCTTTCCCCTGTAATTTTACGCTAGTACATTTTTTTAATTTTCTCTTCTTCTCTTTTCACCCCATCTTTTCTGTAGGACAGAAAACAGAACCTTTTTGTTTTTTATTCTGTGAGTACCAGCAGAGTTATTACATTTGTGTACATCCCTGGCAGTTTTAAAGCACAAGCAGGGAAGAATGAATTAAATGATTAAGTGCCTTGTAATGTAGCAGGCACTGTGCTAAGCACTGGGGATACAAAGTAAGGCAAAAGAGAAAAGGGAGAAAGAGAGACAGAAAAATAAAAGAACTCTATTTGTGGGAAAAAGGAGAATATAATCAATCATCTCAGATATTAGTGACAATAATGCACTGTTACCTGTAGAGCACAAAAATTCAATGATACCATTAGAAACCACTCATCACAAGGTGAATTATAGGCCTTGACTACAAAAAAAGTAATGTTCTTACTAATATTGTTTTACTTTACAGTATTTCATTAGGAATAATGGTCAAACTTGCGTTCATTCAAATTCACTAACTTTTAAATTATGGGTTTTGGGGGGAAAGAAAGGACATCTCACCCCTATGGAAGTTGCTTATTGTACATCTCTTCTAGGCAAGTTCTGAACACTAAAGATTTTTTAAGTTTGTCTGGAATAGGCAGGCAGTAAGATACAAAAGAATTCCCTCCAGAAAAGTCACTGGCACAGAAAAGAAAGAAATGAAGAGGCAAAGTGCTCTTCTATCCTCATAAGAAGGCAGGTTCATTCATTCAAGCACTGGCATTTACCTCCCCTCCTAAATGTGTTGGGGAAGAAGACAGTGGACCTTGAAATGAACAAATCCACTCTTTCAGGGGGCCACTGGCAAAAGTGTGACTTAATAACACCAAACACATTCAGCCTAATCTTACCTACTTGAGAAGTTCGCCATACTTTTTGTAGAAATCTCAAACTTCAATCATTCTATCCTCTGCTCATCTCTAATTGTATTACTGGTTATTACGAGAAGTAAATCCAGGGGCCATTCCACTTTCTTAGACATCACATTTACTCATTTTCCAAACATAACAGAAATGGAAAAAATACCAGAACACAACAATCAGTTAATTTCCACAATCTGTGTTCCTTCTATGTGAAGTATTGCTTGAATCTATTAAAATAAACATCTTAATAATTTTATTCCCCCCTCAAAAGAAAATCTACTAAAGTGGGATTCATTTACAAAGTGTGCAAGAATATAAATTTTATAATAAATTCTTTCCAGTGTTAATTATGCCACATTATATGAAACTACCTTCACAAACTCAGGAGACTAGAACAGGAATAAACATTCCTTGCAGAACAACTTGCTCACAAAAAAACCTCAAAGTGCTGCTGTAGGAGACAATGAACTATTTATGATTGTGAGTCTTGGTAGGTTAGTGGCTGTTACTGGGAGGAGAAGGGGGTTACATTCTTGTCCCATGCCCACAGACAAGTTTTATATTTATATAAAGCTTAAGGGGAAGCCAAAGCAAAAGTGACAAGCTCAACATGCTCCACTCAAACACTTCTAGGTAACCATTCTACAGCAGAATCAGCAGAGGCCACTGTCCTTTCTTTTCAACAACAGAGCAAAAGGCTGCTGTTTATCAGAAAGGGTTGAAAGAGGCAAAATATGTGGCAACAAACAGCAGCAGTAATTCAAGTAAAGTAAAATGTGAGTACTTTAAAAAACCCTCTTCTATATGAAGACTTAAGGGTGAAAAGGGAAAATGACCTATATGGAGACTATGGAGTCAAAAGCTTACGCATGTTCACCAAATGTTAATTCACTTTACAGTCATTGACAAGACTACTGTACATATGTTTCTGCACCTGCACTCGTAAAAGCAGATAAAATATTTAATATGTAATTTACAATGTATTTTACCAGCTCAGCATACAGGATGAATATAGAATATATCAAAGTAGTTGACAGTTATGGGCTTTTGCTAACCCTGCAAAAATAGTACTTCAGGTATTTGCTAATAAAAAAAAATCAATTTGCTGTTTAGAAATGATACAATTCACAACCTACCACAAAATACAAAGGGCTGCAAAAATGTATACCATTCCAACAACAACATATATAAGTTATTAAATAATGATTTGATTTAAAAGAATATAAATGAAGCCTTTAAGTAGGTCTTTTCTACATGCATATTATTCCTCATTAAAGGAAAAAAATATGTAAAAAGGCCATTGGTAATTGCTTTGTTAACCGCTGTAGAAAACGCCAATTCTCTTGTCACACACTCCACTAGTTTAGCACTTAAGGTCTCTGCAGTGTTATAAATGTAAGTTTAAAATACTGTTAATTCTATAACTCCATTGGTAAAAGAATGTGACTTGGAATATGGCAGTCTTCATATTGGGGGCAATGATCCACAGTTTTGTTTTCTTGCTTTTTGAGAATTTTCTTTAAGAGAATAGTTATCCAGAAGAACAACATCCTCCACTGCTCTGTCCTTGCGGCTCGTCATCAATGATCTGCACACCCCGCCTGGTCACTCCCTGCTGACTGGAACCATTGCCTTTTGCTCTCTCATCCACTTGAGCTGTTTCAATCATTCCTGAAGGGGAAAAAAAGATACCTTTAAGAAGCTGGTTCCCTATTTTCTCCAAGTAACCAAGATATTTCTATGATGTTAATACCCTACTATGTTAGATAATTTTTTTAAATGACTTTTTAAATTTAACTCAACCATTTATTAAGTGGCAATGCTAAAACAGCCCCAACCTAGAAAAACTTATGTTTCGGAAGAATTTACAAATATGGTGCCAAGACGTAATAAAAATTAAACGTCTAATGTCTAGTTATAATGAATTTTGTGCGTCTTTAGACTATCAACTTAGATCTATGTATGAGGATCACAGTCACAAGACATTAAATGCCGGGGGAAAAGAACATTTGCTTTGAGGAAATGAAAATATCTGTTGGTCTTCTAAAAATGCTAGTCAGAAAAAATTAAGACTATAGTTAATGATGAAGGTGAAGTTGCCATGACAGACTTTATGGGTGACAGGGGGAGAAATGGAGAAATAATGTCATTTTATCAAGACAGGGAACTTCTGGAGAGGAAATTCCATTTACTAATACAAATCTCCAACTTAGACCTTTGGAGATGCCTGGAGTACTAAGGTTTTAAAATTTTATTAATTAAATGATATTTTATTTTCATTTTAAAAATCTGTCTTCTTTCCCTTTCATCTCCCTCCCCCCCATTAAGAAAGCAAGAAAAACAAAACTTCTGTTAAAAATATGTAGTTAATTAAACAAATTTGTGCATTGGTGGGGTATTAAGAATTTAAGTGACTTACCCAGGGTCATACAACATACATATAACACATATTTCACAGGAAAGACCTGAACCCAAGTATATTGGGCTGTGAAGATGACTAGCCAATTACTCCATGTTTCTTCAACTACTATAAAGTATTTTGTCTTAAACCAAAATTACTTGATATTATACAAAATAAAGGAAAAGACTGTGGAAAAGCACAACAGCTATTCTTCCCACTTTGTAAGAGGGAAACACACACAAGAGATTAGGGCTTAATAAGCTTATGGAAAATAAAAACTAGGGAAAGGGTTCCTTGATGAACATTGTTGAATACTATAAATTCAAGACACTAAAAAAAAAAAAATCATCCTGCTTTATAAGTAACAACTATTTGACAATAAATCAAATTAGGATATAAAACATCTATAACTTGCTCTATGATACCTCCAATTTCCTCACCAACTTTACTTGTCCCTATGTGCCTGAAGACTTCTTTTATAAGGTTTTAATTAGTATACACTTTCTTCTTATTCTATTTCTATGGTTCCTATTATTTCACAAAGGTCTTTCATGACTTCTTTTTTATTTCTCCTATTTAGGAATAGTAAATGAACATGTAATTTCATCCACACAGGGAACTTCAAGATAAGGAAACTCCTTTTGCCAATACAGGTAAGCATCAATACTGTTTCCAAGTCTTAGAGAGTTGCCAGGGCATCAAGAGGTAGAGTGACTTGCCCACACGGCCATAGTCAGTATGTGTGAGCAATCAGGTCTTCCTGGCTTTAAAGTCTGCTCTCTTTATCTGCTATGGCCTACTAGACTCTTATTCTCCCTACTTACTGATCTTAAATGCATTACAACAGTCCATTACATTTATAAGCCACAATTTCTTCAACCATTACCCTGTTGTTGGACGGTTAAGTTATCTCCAGTTTTATAATTACAAAGAAGTGCTGCTATAAATATCCACCCAAATACCTTTTCCTGATAATGCTCTGGGCAAATTCCTAAGAATGTACTGGTTGTATCAAGGGTATTATTATTATTTAACCTTTGTAGGGAACTGACAGATTACATGGGAAAAAAATGAAACCACAAAAAAATCCCCATTGGATCATGAATTTCACTAAGCTTTTTTTTAAATAAGAAAACCAAAAGAAATTGGAATGAGAAATTTATCTCAAGTATGGAAATTAGATGAGTTTTTTTTAACAGAAGAAAATATCATGGAAAAGGTAAATGGATGCAATGAAGCAAACAAGTTCTACATAATAAAAACATTATCAAGATAAAGAGAAAGTATCTGTGAAAAATATAAGTAGAAAATTTTAAATGTCTAAAGGAATCAATAGATATTCAAATACCATACTCCCCTTTCCTTGCAAAGGGAAGCCAAGCCTCAACTAATACCATAGAAATTAAGCTTTTTTATAATAGAAGCACTACAATATAAACTGAAACTGCCTTTCATTTCCACAATCACAGAGGAATATTGCTAATAAAAAGAGTAACTCATTTCTAAACATACTCAGTCTGAATGCACTTACTTTTACAAAGGTCAAGAAAAAGTTCCTCAATTCCTTTGTTTTGTTTGGCTGAAGTATGATAGTGCTTTGCTCCCACTGATTCTGCATACCTAGAAAAAAAGGAACTAAATTATAAGGTGCCAAAAAAGTCTATGTCTTATGTAGTATTCAACCTAGTCCATACTTATTTTGAGCTGTCTTAATATACTCCAAAATAATAATAAATGTGAATCAAAGCTGATACTTCAATTTCACATTAATAATCCACTAACTTATCTATGTGGAAGTTCTTGCTCAGATACAGGTGAAACTGGATGATCTTTTAGGAGCCTTCAATTATAAAAGTGTATGATTCCATGAAGAGATTTTTTTTTTTCAAATACTTTCAATCTCACTTTTCATGAAAAAACTTATTCATAACCATATATACAAATTCTCATCACCAAAAGGTGTGCAACCTAAAAGGTGGTTGTCATTGTTACAACAACCAAAACCAAAGCATAAACAATGCTAAGTCTAGTACCTAGACCAATCAAATCACAACTCCTTGAAGTATTCAGATGTAAAAATGTCATTTTCACTAACAGGAAATTCAGAAACATATGAAGTGATGGTAAAAAAGATAAACACAAACATAGGGGTGGGAAAGCAGTAAAGCTTAGATCTAAGACTCAATGGTTGACAAATGTGAACGCATTTCAACCAACGTTCTTATATCCTCCCACCTCCAAATAATATAGTTAAGATGTAACTAACAACCTAAGCCTTTTTCTTTCCACTTTAGTGGGTATAAAGCTGTCTTGGGCTGGACTGGACAAGGAGATTAAAATAATACTTGGTCATACCCTTCACATCTCAGTGTCTCTGAACTGCTGTAGATGATCAACTGAACCATATTCCCCATTCATCCAGCACCTGATTCCTCATTCTATCCCCTTCAACTCTCTCCCATGTCAAAGTTTCAATCTAACTCCACCCAAACCTTCCACTGTGTCCTCTGGAATGCCTGTCTCATAGGCAACAATCTCTCCTTCATACTAAATCTTTCCTCTCCTATTCTGTGCATCTATTGGCTCTTACTAAAACCTAGAGGTGGCTAGGTGGTGCAGTGGATAGAGGACAAGGTCTGGAAACAGGAAGACTCATCTTTCTGAGTTTGAATATGGCCTCAGATACTAGCTGTCTAACTTGGGACAAATCCCTTAACCTTGTTTGCCTCAGTTTTCTCATCTGTAAAATAAGCTGGAGAAAGAAATGGTACATCTATGTCAAGAAAACCCTCAATGGGACCATAAACAGTCAGACAAGACTGAACTTCCCCTCTAATGACACAACCTTCCTGGCCACCCTTGCCAGTACTGACTGCACTTTCATTCATTTTCCTCAGCTCAAGATGAAGAAGTTGGAATACCCCTTGCTTTTCATTGTCATTTCCAAGTTCTTCCCCTTCCTCCATCACTCAGTAGTAAATTCTCTTCAGTTAATGTTCATGCTACTCATCAACCACACATTCAAAATCCTAACTATTATCTACAAACTCCCAGGTCACTGTCCTTCCTTCTTTAATGGGTTCAGTACCTGACCCAATTTTTCTCTCCTCCTCAATTCCTGCCTTCATACCAGGAGACTTCGTATACATACTGATTCTACCTCAAATATCCTAACTGCTCAATTCACTTCTATGAGTTACCCTACCCCACCTTAGCCACACACAAAAATGATCATATCCTTGATCTTGCCATCATCCACATATGTTCCACCTCAAGAATTCTGGATTTCCCTTATCTAACCATAATCTACTGTCCCTTTCACCTCTCCCTATGCTCCCACACTGTATATTCACAATAACCTCCAGTCCCATGACCCTTCAATTATCTCCCAGGCCATCTGCCCTGCTGTCTTCTCCCTACCTTGACTCCTTGGTGAACCAATTCAACTCTACACTGTTCCCCTCTCTTGAATCCTTAGCCCCTTTATCATAGCACCAATTACACCCACCCAAGCCCCAGTCTTGGATCACTCCTATCATTCATCAATTTCACCTCTGCCCATGTGCTGCTTAATGAAGGTGGAGAAAAAAAAAAATCACACAACAATTCTGAGTAGATCTTACTTATATTACATAACCTCAATTGGCCCTCCCCCCATTCTCTTAGCTGACAACCTTTGCCTCATATTTTTACAGAAAAAAATTGAGATTATTCACAGTAAACTCTCTCTTCTCACTTCTTCCTCATCTCCTATCACTCAGACACCTTCTGTTACTTTCTCCTCCTTTACCTTTGTCTCACATGATGAAGTAGCCTTACTCCTTACCTAGGCTAACCCCTCTCCCTTGTTCACATTTCATCTCTTCTCCTCCAACAGACTGACCCCTCTGTAATCCCCACTCCTTTACTTATTTTCAATCTCTCCCTCTCTACTGGTTCTTTTCCTACTGCCTACAAATATGTCCATGTCTTCCCCATTCTGGAAACAAAACCCTTACTTGATCTTTCTAGACCCACTAACAGTGTCCTGTATCTCTTCTACCCTTTGTACATAAACTATCTGAAAAAGCAGTGTCCACTTCTGCTTTTTCTACTCTCATTCTCTTGTTAACTCTTTATAATATGACTTCTGATCATATCACTTCACTGGAATTTGCTTTCTCCAAAGTTACTAATGATCTCTTAGCTGCCAAATTCAATAGCCTGTTATCAGTATGGTTTTCCTCCCACCTTTCTGTCTTCTTTGCTGGATCCTCCTCCTGATCAAAACATTTAACAAGGATCCTTCAAAGTTCTGTCCTGAGCCCTCTTCTCTTCTCCTTCTATACTACCTTGGTAATCTCAGTAGCACCCATGGATTTAATTAATATCTCTCTGCTGATGACAGGGGCAGCTAGATCTATGTATTATCTTCCTGAGATCAAATCTGGCCTCAGACACTTACTAGCTAGGTGGCATAGTGGATAGAGTTCAAAGCCTAAAGACAGGAAGACTCATCTTCTGGAATTTGAATGTGGCCTCAGATACTAGCTGTGTGACCCTGGGCAATTCACTTAATCCTCTTTGCCTCAATTTTTTCATCTGTAAAATGACCTGGAGAAGGAAATGGCAAACCACTCCAGTATTTTTGCCAAGAAAACCCAAATGGGGTTATAAAAAGTGAAAGAGGACAAAAAAATGACTGAACAACAAAGCTAATAATTACCTAACCTGCCCCAGACTCTGTTGACTTCCAACATTGCTTACTGCATCGCCAACTGCCTTTCAGACATCTCAAACTGGATGTCTAACACACACACACACGCACACCCTATACCCCTTCCCTATCACTGTAAATTGAACCAACATCCTCCCAATCACTCAGGCTGACAATCTTGTGGAGTCATTTTCGACATGTTCCTCCTCATCCACGCTGTTGCTAAGACCTGTTGACTTTACTTATGCAACATCTCTCTGATATGCCCCCTTCTCTCCTTTGACATTGCCACACTTTAGTGTAAGCCCTCTTTTCATGCCAGGATTAGTACAGTAATATGCTGGTCGGTCTGCCTTCCTCAACCCTCTCCTCATTCTGATCCATCTTCCATTCAGCCACTAAAGTGATTACACTGCAGGTCTAACCTTGTTATCTCCCTACTACTCAACCTCACTGCATTCAGGATCAAATACAGAATGTTCTGTTTGGCATCTAAAGCCTTTTAAAACTTAATCCCATCCTACCTTTCCATTTTTCTCACACCTGAACATCCTGACATGTACTCTTCAATCCATGACACTGGCCTCCTGGTTGTTCCACAAACAAGACACTCTACCTCTCAACTTTGGACGTTTTCTTTGGCTGTGACCCATGCCTAAAATTCTCTTCCTTTCTCATCCCCTTCTAATAGCCTCCCTGGCTTCCTTCAAGTCCCAACTAAAATCCCAATTTCTGCAGAAGTCTTTTTCAACTTCTCTTAATTGTAATACTTTCCTTCCATTAACTATTTCTTATTTATCTTATATGTATCCTGCTTTGTATATATTTATTTGCATGTTATCTCCTCCATTAGACTGTAAGTTTTTGAAGGCAGGATCTGTCTTTTACCTCTTTTTGCATCGCCAGCATGTAGCACAGCATCTGGCACATAGCAGGCACTTAATAAATGTTTACTGACTGACTGATACTTTAGTCACTATCTTGGACTCTGACTGCCAAATTACATTCAACACTTACAAACTTTAGCAGTCTTGGAATAAATCATTAGACTCTAAATTTGCAATCCCAGAAAGAATTTGCTTTTCCAAACAGGCAAATACCAAGCTACCTGATTTACTCATATAAGGAGCTAAAAATGCAGAGGCCTTGCCTTTCATCCTCTTTCTGTATCCTTAGGTCTTCTGGGCCTTTCCACACATCTTACAGCTAAATTTTTTAGGTGTTACTTCTTCAGAAGAGACTGAGCTCCTGGAGAGCAAGGATTGCCTCATTTTTTCTATTTGTATCCCCAGAACTTAACATATAGTAAACTTAATGCTTTTTCATTCATTTATTGCCAATCATTATCAGTTTACATCATCTTGTATTCTTTTTTTAAAGTAGAGGTAAATTAGATTCTCAATAATCACATATGATGAGAAGGCATATAATCTATTCCAGTAGAGTGAATATCCACAGAGATGTAATCAAGAGTTACATAAATAATAGGCCAGGATATAATAAATGTTTGTACACTAAGTGGATAAACGAACAAGTGTTGCCCAAATACTTCACTTCATTATTTCAAGAATGTGGATTGCTAGTGTAAGCATTCTTTCCACTTGATGCACAACACAACTCCTCTATGCCTTAGGTGGTCTTACAGAGTTCCTACAGCCAGAAAATTCAGTATGCTGAAGTCACTTGGGCATGATAAACCCCTCCGAAATTAGCAATCACTTAGCCCATTTTGTGGGCTTTTGGGTTTGTGAGAACCTGACAAAGTCTGAGTGTCAGTGCACAGGCATAGGTCAATTCCAATCAATCATTCAATTTTTTAAACTTCCTTTTAAAAAATATTTTATTTTCAGTTACAAATCTCCCCTGGCCCGTCCATCCCAAATCCATTAAGAAGGCAAGAAAAACAAAGGGTAATATAAATCTGTAGTCACAGTAAACAGATTCCCATATTAGCCATATCCAAGAAAGAAAGAGGAAGAGAGGAAGGGGGAAAGAAAGGAAAGGAGGAAGAAAAGAGTGGAGAGAAGGGAGGTATGAAAGTGGGCTAGGAGGAAAAGGAAGGAAGGAAAAAGAAGGGAAGGGGGAAAGGGAAAGGGAAGAAAAGAACATAAGCTTTAATTTGTACTGAGTCACTTCTCTATCTCAAGGCAGAGAGCATATTTTATCCTAAGTCCTTGGGACCTGTGGTAGGTTATTATGTTGATCAAAGTTCCTGAGTCTCTCAGAGTTGATTGTCCTTACAATGTTGTTGTTATTGTATAAACTGTTCTCCTTGTTCTGCTCACTTCACTCGGCATCATACAAATCTTCTCAGGTTTTTCTGAAACCATTCATTATTTCTTACAGCATAGTGGTATTCCACCATATACATATACTGTAACTTATCTAGCCACTAGCAACTGATGGGCATCCCCTTATTTTCCAATTCTTTGCCACCACAAAAAGAGCTGTTATAAATATTTTTTCTACAAATGGGTCCTTTCTTCTTTCTTTGATCTCTTTGGGGAATAGACCCAGCAGCAGTATCATTGGGTCAAAAGGTAAACACAGTTTAAAAGTTTTTTGGGAAAAGTTCCATACTAGTTTCCAGAATGGCTGAATCATTTCACAACTCCACTAATAGTACATTAATGTACCTGTTTTCCTACAGCCTCTCCAGTATGTCATTTCCTTATTTTGTCAACTTAGTCACCACCTCATACCTGTTTTAATTTGCATTTCTCTGATTATTTAGAACCCTTTTTCATAAGGCTATGGATAGCTTAGATTTCTTCCTCTGAAAAATGTCTATTCATACCATTTGACCATTTATCAACCAAGCAATGGCTCCAATCAAGCACTTAATAAGAGTCTATTAAGTGGCAGGCACTGTGTTGAATACTGAGGATATAAAGGCAAAAGCAATATACTTTTTCCCCACAAGAAGTCAACATTCTAACAGCCCTCATGTGCAAAGATATATGTATAAACACAGACAACACAAATACAAGGAAACTGGGTAGGAAGTGGGGGGGGGGGGAAGAATGAGGAAGGAGGAGTAGGAGGAGGCAAGAAAAGCCTCCCATTAGAAGTGATACTGAATTGAAATGAAAATATAATTCCAAGAGAGCATTCTACTAATGAGGGACCAGGTAGTACAAAGGTTGCCTGTGAGTTAAGATAAGAAGTCTAATTTGGCTGAAAGAATACTGTGTAATCAGGCTGGAAAGGTAGGTTGAAGACTAGTTTTGGAAAGATCTAAAATGATAAAAAGCAGAAGTTTCTATTTGATTCCAAAGGTAACTAGTAGCCACTGCAGTTTAAATAAGATGGTAAGCAAGTCAGACTTGAACTTCTGAAAAACCATTTTGGTTGCTATGTAGAGAATGAATTTCAGCAGAGACTAGAGGCAAGGGGATCAATTAAGAGATCACTAAAAGAGGTAATGTAAGACTGAACAAGGCTTGGTGAGTGGAAGGAAAGGGGACATATATGAGAGATGCTAAACAATGAAAAGATATGACAAATGACTGGATTTGGGGCGAGGGTGAGGAGTTGAGGATGACAATGAGGCTCTGAACCTGGGTGACATAAAGAAAGGTGGTGTCCTTGACAGAAACTGAGAAATTTAGAAGGGGTCAGAGGGAAACGAGTTCTGTTTTGGACATACTAAGCCTGAGATAACTGCAGGCTATCTACTTTAAAATGTCCAACAGGCAACTGGTTATAGGACTAAAACTTAGGAAAGAGACAAGGGCTTCAAACACATAGATTCTAGAAACATCTGCATAAAAATGAAAACTGAACCTACAGGACCCTGATTGAGGGATTACCAATTCAGAATGTAGAGAGAAAAAAGAAGAGCTTTGGAATACACTGTAGCTACAGACACTACACTACAACAAGGTAGGATAGGACTTTATTAAAGAAAACTATTTAAAGACTTGGGGGTGAGGGGAGGGAGAATTTACAGTTTCATTTTAAGCAAGAAATCACAACTTACGTTTCTGCTTCTTGAACTGAAACATGCCTTTCTTTTTCCAAGTCTATCTTATTACCTGGTTGGGAAACAAATTAAATACTTTTAGTAATGGCTCATTTTCACCAAAAACCCACAAGAACTACTTCACAATTTTTTTAATAGTACAGATTACAAACTTTTTGGTGCTTAGCTGACATTATAAGTGAAAAATTCAGACAAAAGAAGAAAATATCAGAATATGCAATGATTAGAGTTAATAGCAAAACTTCTACAGGCCTATAACCAACTGAAAAAGTTAGTCCATTTGAAAGGGAAATTTTCTTACAATTTCTACATGATGTTATTTCATGACATGAGGTCACAAATACAGGTACTACTATGATCATAAAACTTTCAAGTGCTTAAAGTTATAGTAAAATAATGTTCTGCTATCAAATGTAAATCTCATCAATTCTCTTTAAGCTAACAGGACTTCTCCTAGGCCTTTCTATCCACCCTACAGTTGAACTTTTGGTGTTATAAATGCCAGGGTTCCTCAGAGGCATTTCTGCAGCCTCTCCCTTACGAAGACACTTCACTTTGTTAAAACCAGCCCAGAATCCCTCTGGCCAGCACAATCCACTAAGTTCTTAGGACCACTTCTCATCCTCATTTTCCTTGGTTCCTTAAACCCTAGGAGCCTGAAGCCAAAAGAACCTGAATTTCATTCTATTTCTGTTCCCTCAGAGTATCATAACATCGTCTTTGTTGTTTACAAAGCATTGCATGAGCAGGTGTACAACTGGGACAGAAGATAGACAAAAACCATCAAAAAGGGTAACGGTTTATCATGCTTCAAGGTTCACAGTGTTTAAACCTTTTGTTAAACATTAGCCTCAACGCACTAGGCCAGTATTTTTTAGTCCTCCTTTGGCCCTGCCTTATCTGCTAAGTTTGACTTTGATATTAGTTCATTTATAGATCATGCTATGATTTTGGCTGGCCTATCTTGTCTTAACCCTTGGGAATCATTCCCCCAGTACTTGATTATGGGTTCTGGGACCTCAGCAAATAGTTCCATTTTACATGTCATCCCCTCTCCCCACTTTCTGAGTTTATTTTATACTTGATCCACTGGCTGTGGTATTGAAAAATCCCCCAAAACTATCGTCTTCTTTTGGGTTTCAGAACTTGGATCACCTCATTCTTCCTTGGTCAGGGCAGGGTGGAAAAGAGGTAACTGTCTAAGTTTGGGGTTTTTGAAAGCTAGTCTTTCTCCCACCTCAATCCATCATGCCTGTGCTAACTAATGTACCTGATGCCAATACTGAACCTCTAATCCCCCATATGTTTTTAGTATAGACCCTCTTCCTATAACTAAATTACCCTTCTGAAAATGTGTTCCCTTACTTTCATTGCTAATTTCAATTCACTAACTAATCTCAAATGACTGACATAGGACCAATGGATACTGGATAATTTTTCTTGTTCTTAGCTATTGACTCTAATTACTTATCTCATAATGAGTCATGAATCTGAGAAACTATGTTTTTTAAAATAAATGTAGAAATATAGCAATGCCAACATATTCAACTCTACTCTCCTCTCCCCCTTTAAAAATTAGGTAGGATCATGTCATAATAAGGATAAAAACTAAATATGTGACTTCACTGGTTTAAGAAAGTTTCTCAATCCAATACAGGCTGGCACTTTTTCTGCAATTTATAGTGTCAGAGAGTTGTCTAGAGTATTGAAAAGTTAATGAAAATGCTCAGGATCATATAGCTAATATATATCAGAAGAAACAAAACTTGAACTCATGTCTTCAGGCTCCAATGCTAGCTTTCTATGTATATTACCCAGGTTGTTTCTCCATCACAATACTTCAAAATACCTAATTCCTGGAAGCAGTGTGGCACAGTAAAGATAAAGTGGTACAACACTTGCAAGCAGCAAAATATCCCTTCATATCCTGTTTCTGACATTTAGTAGCTGCAGGACAAGAATGAATTACTCAATTTCTGAGCCTTGGTTTCCTCACCTATAAAAGAGGATTATACCTGTATCGTCTCCCTCACAAGGGCTCAAACAGGATGACTGCAAAGCATACTGCAAACTTTAACGCATTATGACAGTTTTATTAGGATTACTAAGATCTTTAGTCAGCATTCCAAAATAATTTTTAATTTTTTCAGGTAAATAAATCTAAATACTAGCTTCAGTTTCATACCCAGACCCCTCCCAAAAAAGAAAGAAAACCCACAGAAGTAAAGGGTCTCTTATACTATTTCTATTACTTTGATTCATATCAAAATTAACTTAAAGATATATGAACAAAAATATCTCCAGATAACCAAAGGCTATAAGTTAAAATAAGCTGAATAACAAAAATAAAAATTTGAATCAATCAACAGGACTGGTACTAGCCAAAACTAACAAAATGAAATGTAACTGGGAAAAATAAAGAGTCGTGATAGCATTTTTAAAGCTAATTCTACAAGCCCACAGGTGGCCAATACCTGGGTAAGCATGTAAGACCTAGAGTTTGGGGATGAAATTAACAAGTTTGAGATAACATGGCTTCAATGTTAATATAATACTTTGATTAATAAAAATAATATCCACAAAATAGAAGTGAACAGACAAAGAATGTAACTGGGAAATTTTTAACAAAATAAATAAAAACACAACATAATTTTAATTTGTGGTTTTCTAAGTCAATATGTAACTTTCAAGATTCTGTCTGTAATTTAATACCACTATAGTAGATGGAAAGGCTAATCTTTTCTGAATGACTATGGAGTAGGGCATGAAATATATGTTATTATAATATTTGGTTAAACAAACAGCTAATCTACCTTTCTTCTTGGGCAGGTAACACAAAAGGACAATTAATAGAGCCCAGAATGGAATAAAATCACATTTAAGAAACTATGTAGTTCTTTTAATGGTCCCAAATTGTTCTTTGCTACAAAAGTCCATTTTTAAAACATCATTATTCTTTGAGCATAACAACATGGTTGAAACATACATAATACCACCTTGAAAGAACCAAAATTGTAGGCATGCCAAAAAAGAAAAGGATAAATGATTACGTGTAAGCAGGCTACAGTATATTGCAAATAATACCTGAAGCACAAGAAATACATTCCTCAAAGCATGTACAAACATGAAATATAGATTAGTCGTGTAGAAAACATAAATAGTCACAGATGGACAGTCCATGGGCTATACTAGAAAAGGCACAAAGATTCAGAGGAAGATCTCTAGGATCTCTACAAAGATTTACAGAAAGATATGTACAAAAATGACATAGAATAAAAAGATATGGAGAGGTTGTGATCTGTATCAGAGGAGGGAGAACCTTTGTTGATAGGATCATGAATGTAATATATATCAAAGTCTATTTGGACAAAATATTAGATTCATTCCATTTGGCTTAAGTCAGAAAAACATGGAAATTAGAGGGTCAGATTTCAGCTCACTATAAAGGAAGAGACTGCTAACAATTAGAGCAGATGAAAAATGGTCTGCTTTGCACAAGAGTGGATTGTTTGTTACTGAAAATGTTCAAATCACAACTAGATACCCACTTATAAGGAATGCCATAAGGAAATACTACTACTACTACTACTACTACTACTATTTACATAGTACCTAATATGTGCCAAACATCACGCTAATTCCTTTACCTAGTCTCTCATTTGATGCCCATAATAACTCCAGGAAGTAAGTGCTATTGTTACTTCCATTTTACAGAAGAGAAAACTGAGGCAAAGATTAAGTGACTTGCCCAGGGTCACACAGCTACTAAGTGTACGAGGTCACATTTGAACTCACATCTTACTGGTTTCAAGCTCAGCAATTCTCTTCACTGTGCCACCTAGCTGCCTCCAAAACAGTATTAAATACTGTTTAGAAGTTTGGACTAGAAGAGTACCAAGTTTCCCTATAACTAAAATTCTGATTTGCTAATGAAGAAAATAGCTAAGAAATAATTTTTTGGAACTATATCTATGCTTCTGTTGGTTTAGATAACTCCCAATGAGAAAATTACTCTACTAATTGAGATCAGCACCTCTTAGGTATTTACAATCTTAGGGAATTGTTATGGAGCACTGAGAGGTTAGTGACTTATCCAGAGTCATACAGTCAGCATATGTCAGAAGCAAGATTTAAACCCAAGGCTGGCTTTTTATCCACTGTAACAATGCTTCACCAATAAAATCACAGGAATTTATACCGATTTAGTGGCTTATATTTGCTTACATTTACAAAATGTTACTCACCTTCTCTTTCAATCCAAAAACCCTGTAAATCAGGCAGGGCAAATAACTTCACTATTTTAACAAGTGAGATGGCTGGAAAAGGTTAAGTGATTTGCTCAGGTCACAAGAATAGTAAACTGAACAGGCCAGAAATGAAACCCTAGTCTACGGTCTCAGTGTTTTTTGTATGTTATCATTCTGCTATCTCTTTAGACCAGTAAAAAAGTAGTAACTTTTTCCATTTAAAAAAATGATTCATACTATTTATTAATGCAAATTTAATTAAATGAGGTTGATTTTTCTAATTAAGATAGTAAGTTATCTTGAGCAGTCTTTTCAAAAGTGAAGGGCATTTGAAATATTACATTTGAAATGAATCATTTGCTAACCCACTCAAGTCAATTTTCAAAAAAAGGTAATGCTAAAAGTGACCTAGGTCAAGCTATTTAATCCCTCTATGACTCAACATTCTCATCTTTAAAACAAAGTTTATACCAGATAATTTCAAAACTTTCAACACTGAAATTCTGATTCTAGGTTGAGCTGTTTTAAAAGACTACTTCTTCCCTTTCTGACATAACTTTAGGAACATTAAAAAGCAAGTACTTCTTCCACGAAATCTGAAGGACATAGACTAAGTTAAAAAATTTTAAAGTAAACAATACTTACCAACTATACATAAACAGATTTCATTTCCCAACATTTTCCGTAATTCCTTGACCCAGTTTTTTACCTGTGTATACAAAAAGTATGTATTTAAATACAGGGCAAACCTTGGACCAGTTTTTTGTTATTAACATAATATGTTTTTATAAATAATTTACTTAACTAAATAACTTCAGTTCTCACTCTTTTAAGTCACACCTTATAACAAAATAAAAATTTAACTTCTGAAATTGTGTACAAAGATTCTTACATTATAATTAAACCTCATCCTCAAGGTTTAAAAAAAATTTTTTTAAAAGCAACAAGATATACAGAAAGGAAAAACAATTCTGATAGAAAAAAAAGATGCAGGAAAAGGAAACTAAACAATCTCTCAAATCATTCCTATATCCTATAACTCTATGAGCAAAACATCATAATTTACATGAATCAAAAAATGATTCATTTGAAAGAGTATTCTGAAGTCTTTTACAATACAATTAGTATAAAAATACTCCTTTGAAGTTTGTCAAAATGGGGTCCAATCTAATCAAATCATTTCGAGCTCAGCCAAAACCTACAAAATATATTAAAATTTTAAAGAACAGTTTCACCTATGTTCCCAGTACTCCCCAAAAAGCAGTTCAGGTTTCCAATAGTTCTTGCTGTAGGACCACAGAACACACTCCGAAGAACCTCTATAAGGATTTCTGATCTACTAAAGAAAAAGGGATATGACCTTTCCTACTTGCTCAACAGCAATTATGCCCTACATTTCTCAGTCTAGCATTGTCTGTCTTTGTTCCAATAATATATAGGCTGTGATCCTGTGGGCCATTTAACCTTTTTCTGTTCCCCACAGGGAGATTTGATAGTATTATCATAATGCTTATACCCTTCCTCAACCTCTCAAATGAAATGACAGAACTCACACGGGGCCTACTCTAACAAATGTAGCTTTGCATTTACATTTTTCAACCTGATAAAAGATTCTTTTTACTTTAGTTTATTTATATAATCATACAACCCCTCACTAACTCACTGCCTTCTTCCTAACCACTTTCTATATACTACTTAACCTCCAAAAGACCTTCCCGCCCTTTAAATCACTTTTACTCAGACAAAATACTTGCCTATTTCTTTTATTCTTTGAGCCTTCACATGTTCCCTCACATTTTACCAATATGTCATCTTAAATTACTCAAACCTAACAGGCCAAGGAAGAATGATATTGACATAAAACGACACCAAGACAACAGGAATTCTAAAAGCTACTGGCTGCTAACTTAAAATTTTTCCACTTCCTGGGCAGTTTTTCCATGAGCTATTAACACTCAAGGGCTAATTTGCATGTCTTTATACTGCTTTCAAGCAAGCAAGAATAGCCAAAATTAGAAGTAGGAATAGCCAGCAGATAAAAGAGTCAGCTAAATATTTCAGCACTAAAGAAAGCTTATTGAATTATAAGCAAATTAATTAATTAATTAATTCTTATCTGGAATTAGATAAAAAGTACTTTCAACTACAAAATTACCCACTTTGGTTACATATTTCTCATTAAGGAAGTAGAAATTTAAGAAAAAGCATACTGGTATTTCATTTGTCCACAATTCCTTAAGTGGAAAGGGAATCCAGTAGAAGGTTTTGAGCCAACCCATTTATAATCTTTCTGGCCTCAAAACATTTATAAAGAGATCTACCATTTGTAACCTGGATTAGAAGGGGAAGGGTAGTAGGAAAGATTTTTTTAAAAATAGTTGACCTACCCTAAATTCTTACACAAAGCCATCATCTACTTCACAGAAGGACAAAGGACCCAAACATGCTGTTCTTTCTACCCACTACAACTTTACCTCTACTGATTTCCTGAACACCAATTCCAATTTTTAAACTTCCTTTCTTCACCTGTCAACATTTTATCTTCAATTCAATAAACATTTATTAAGCAACTGCTACTGCCAGGCATCGTGCAAAGCACTGGATACAAATAAAACAGTCCTTACCCTCAAGCAATCTAATGGGAGAAGACAACACACAAAAGAAAGGTGATAAGAATGGGGGAGGGGGACACGCTCATGCCAGGGACAGGAACGGAAGGTACTACAGGGGTATGATGATGGTAGAGTCAAATCCAAGGAGTTAGTGGGAAATTGTTAAACTGTGAGTCCTCTTTAAATGATGGCTTTGGAAAGAGTTTTTGCTCTGCCCTCCAATCAGAAGTGCTGAGGTTACTGAAGATACTGATGAGGTGTAAGTATACCAAAGCTGATGAAATCTCCTGGATAACGAGTTTCCTGGGAACATGTTGAATTCAAGGAGCGTAGCTGGTGGGAAATAGTAATTCTTGGCCAAACTACTAAATTATTGGGTGCTTTGACCAAGTGTCAAACAGGAGGTGTTGCAGGAACCAGATTAAAAGCATTTGGGAAGTGTTGAATAAAATAAACAAAAATACAACACAAAGTTAACGTTAATTTGTGGTTTTCTAAATAATTGGCCCACAAGATTCTATTTCTATTTGAGTATGACAACACTGCTTTAGGAAATGGGTTAATAGAAGCTCATTAAGGCTACAAATTTTTATCCTGTAATTTTATTTAAATGATCATGGTGACCCTTTTCCTAATACATGAAAAACTAACAGATATCTTAACAGACTCCTATAAATATGTACATACATATGTATACACACACATACACACACACACCTTACCCCATTTCAAAACACTTTAGTCACCAGTTATTTGACTATGTATCTTTACCCTATATTTAATGAACAGTAACTCATTCAAGAAACATTAAGCACATATTATGCACAAAGCATTATATCAGGTCATAGAGAAAAGAAAAACAAAAAAACAACCCCTTTCTTAAAAAAGTTTAACTCAATTGTCTCACAAAACAATTTCGTTATGACTACACAATATTAAATACAATCTATCAGAAAAAAAGATAAACAATACCTTCTGAAAGGAATCTTCATCTGTAATGTCATAAACTAAAATAGCTCCATTTGAATCTCTGTAGTAAATTGGACCCAATGCATGGAACCTCTCTTGGCCTGCTGTGTCCTAGATTAGACAAAAGATTTGTTATCATGAAAATTCTTCTGATTATATAGGCTCAAAAGCTCAACTGTTAAAATACAACTGTTTTAACCTAAGACACTCCAGAGGAGGAGAATGGAAATATTGGGGTAAGGAGAATCTAAAATGTTTAAATGTAGTTTTTATTTCTAAAGTAAGTAAATTTGCCAGTACAGACTCAGCTTTATTTCCTCTCATCTAAATAAAGACCTTGAGTGAGATGAGGAGATTGTGAAGACTTTTCATAATAAAAATATGGGGAATATTGGATTTTCTAAATAAAATTTCTCTTCCATAAGGCCTCTCTCCCTGGATACCTGAGTTTCAGGTATCCAGGGCTTGTGGACAGTCAGTTGGCACTCACCCCTTACCAGCTACCAGCTTTCTTTGTGAAAGTGCTGTGGGCTGTAGCGGAAACTTGGAAGTTACTCAAATCTCCCCTTTGTTTGTTGTACTGTTGCCACAACACTACCAGCTCCCGCTTCTCCCCCTCCCCTCTTTTCTAAAGCCACATCAGCAGTTAAGTTAGATATTAGATGAGGTAATTGTGTTGGGATAGGTGAAGATTTCCCAGGGTTTGTCTAGTTTTTTGCGCTTAGATTGTAAGCCTGCCTCCCAGCCAATGGAGAGGTGGGAGAGTGGGGAGGTGGGATTCTCTACATTAGGGTATAAAAATTATGCTTCAATTTCTGTAAGATCCCCCGACCTGGTGGAAGGACGTCCCTTTCTCGAGAATTGTACTAAATCTTTTTCTTTCTGTTCTTATTGAGAAGCCTCTTCATTTACTTAAAATTTTGAGTAAGGGTCTTTTTATTCCACACAACCTTGCCTGATACTCCACAAAACCTTCAAAAATTCAAATATGTTCAGAATATTTTACTCAAAAGAGAAAAGCAGATTGACATTTTTAAAAGTCTAGATGGTTGGAAAAAATGTTTTCTGAAAAAACAAGAAAAAAGTTGGAAGAAGAAACTATCTGCTATAACACTTCAAAAACAAAACTATAAACAAAGAAATTTAAAGATAGAAAATCTCTTTGGATCTTGTCTAGCTATTTAAACACTTGTGTTTGCAATCACTAAAATTTCTTTTCAGAAACATTTTCAACAGAAAGAATGAACTTAAATTAACAACAGCAAAAATTCAAATAGCTCAAGTCCCAATTTTCTGATTACTTAGGTTAAACAATTCCAGAAACATCGAAACTTGCCACAAAAAAATGGTTAACTTACCCATATTGCAAGATTTACTCTTTTCCCACCAATATTTAACTTCTTTGTTAGAAAAGATGCCTAGAAGAGAGAAATATATATATATATACATTATTATAGGGTTCCATATAGAAGAATAATATTGTATCATGCCCATAGAAACACTAAGAAACAATATTAATATAAAGTATTAAAAATTGATGGAGAAAAAATAAGTGGCTGAGTTTCAATTCAAGTTAAAATACAACTATGGTTAACCCTTCCACACTTCAGTGATTAAGGGTGTGGTGTCCCTTCAATCTGGAAAATCTGGGTAAAAGTTTTGGCCCTCCCTTCATCAAGAGAAGAAGTCTGAATTTTCCCTTTTTTTTATGAGATGTTTACAGCACCTTACTGTAAAATTTGGGTTGATATTATACAATACTATACACATACAGTTTATGAATTTCTGAGATTCTAAACTTCTTCTATCGTCTGCTTGCCTTCATGTGTTGTCTGCAGCTTCTGCAAAATTCCCATTTAATTTCTTATGCTGACCCATGATATTCTGAAACCGCAATGGGGAAAGTTGCAATGGGATAGGGATAACTGTACAGTAGATGTGTAGGACTACGTCAGGCTAAAAAACTTCCAGAACTCAACATTTCAGAGAATACTTCCTATACAATGTGCCCTTTGTCTAATGAGTATAAAACAATCTGGTCCCATTCTCCAGGAGTTTTTAATCTCACTGGCACCACAGGACACACAAAATTGGCTATAAAATAATGGGATTTTATATCAGACTTTGATGAAAGTTCTACCTAGATGTTTCTTCATAACATGGAAATGACTGACTCTTTGAAGGCCATGCCAGCAAAACACAAACTCCTAGAAGTTCTATATCAAGATAGAAAGAATACAGATCTAATATATGGATTATAATGGACATGATCTTTTGTCCAAGACAACAGAATGGCTTCATGAGGATGATTAATTTTTCAGTCAAAGAATTTCATTAAGATCATCTATGAAGTCATACCAGGAATTACTATCTGTGGTTATGAAGAGAATAACCTATGCTAGAGAAAAATCATGGATACTTTAAGTATTAAGTGTGTATCAGAACATATCTCCAAATGAATATTAACCTCCCAAAGTGTTCATTTTGAGCACTTTATTTGAACAATGTAACCTATGTAAAATGTTGTAGGACCTGCCTATGCCAATTTATAGGCCACAAAAGAAGACATCTCATTACTTCATAGTCACTGCTTGCCTTTGACCAAAAACAGCTATTAACCAGCTTGATATTGCACTTCTTTTATCAGAGTTTGCTCCAGTTGCAAACATACGCATTTACAATCTCACTAATGTGAATGCTCCTTCCAAAACTGAAAGTCATAATCCCCACCCATATCTTTTTATCCTGTGTAACTTTTACCACCTTCATTCTCCTGAATCTTCCATAGAGGATCCACTCATTGTGCTGGTATTCTTCCTGTTGATGTCTTGGCATTGTGTGCATGCCAGCATACAATGACAGTGTGTATACCTGTCATCCTTTACTCACTACAAGACAAGACCACCTACTTGCCTGATCATATATATTCCCATGACTTCCTTTATACTACTCTTATCTTGAAAAATTCTTGGTCAGTAACGTACTGTATCCTGTTCATGTCCACAGTGTGCTTCTCCACTGTCTTTTGGGAGACCTTAATTTTCATTCTTCAGAGATGGTGACATCATTCATACAGTAATATAGTCATATAGTAATACAAGAAAAATATGGTTAGTAAAAAGTTGGACCTTTGATTCAGGTAGAGATTTACCGTCATCAAAGCATTGCGCAATATCTCAAAGACAATCCAGCCCTTTCTCCTACTGTTCAATTATGGAACAGGGTCATTGTCTATTTGCAGTACCTGTCCAAGATATCTGTAATGACTGACTAGTTCTATGAGTTATCCATTCAAGCACACATTGTAATTCAGACAACAGATATTTCCTATCTACAAGGTTTTTCCAGTGTGGATAATTAGGCTGAACCCTTACATGATAATAGGTCCAATGCTGAAAAGTTTGAGGCAAACACCACAATGTTATAATAACAGGGACTTATAAGCTAGAAAAATTCTTTCTCATTTAGACTCTATACTGTACATTCTCTATGACACTTGCAAGTGTCTTTGTTGAACACATATCTCACCATTACATTTTAATTGGGACTAGTCAGGGCACTAAATAAAATTTTTTATTTTAAGAATTTTCATGGGATCTTTTATAATCTTTAGATATACACAGAAGACATTTTATAAGACAGTCTTAAAAATGACTAATAATTTGTTCTGCTAAATATATATATTTTAAACAACCAAGAACATTGAGATAATGTACTCCCCACATCTTTTAGTCAATTGTGTAAGTCTGACAATTCCCTTACCATACTTTCATCAAGGATGCTTTTGGCAAGTAAGTAGAGTATTGCTGTAAGTATCTACAGAAATGGTTAAGCAGATACACAGGTCAGTAGTTATTATTTTCCTGGTTACATTTTGATAACGATGAGGTCCAGGGTCCATTTTTCCTGAACCTTAGGGCTTCCCCTTTCAGATAACTTGAGAATAAAACCCCTTAATGTCCTTAAATTATCTCACCTGCAGCACAGACCTGCTCTGGGCATATTTTATCTAGTCATCCTCCTCTTCCTATCTCTTTTTTTCTTAATGCCATTTCAACCTTCTAAAGTAGCATGGGATCATGATGTCATGGTGGCTCAACATTCATTGAGGTTTCTAAAAACTCTACTGAAATTGTCTATGTTTTCTGAGGCTGCACAGCCCTCCCTCACTCAAAACGAAGTCAAGTGCAAGCCATGCCATCATTTCTCTTATGTCATGGTCTTCTTTAAAAATGAAGGACAAACAGACAATGGCCTTTTTTTCATCCTCTTTTACAGAATTTCAAAGAAGATGCTTCAGAAGACTATCTAAAGTTGGTTATTTTCAGAGGCAGTGGGCTCCCTTTTAAGAGTTCTTCCAATGTAGGTGCTAAAACCACTTACTAGGTAAGTGGTAGAGGAGATTCAAACATAGGTTGGACAGGTCGCCTTCTTAGTTCTGACCTCCTCTGAGTCAATAGTACATTTCAATGAATTTTAGCGAAGAATTTACAGTTGAAGGAAATGAAGTACAAAGAGTTTAAATGACTTGTCCTAGTAACAAAATGACAGGACTTTGACCTGCATTTTGTTGCTTTGGTATTTCTACCTCTCACTGATCTATTATAGACTTCTGAATTGATCACATTTTAGCAAAAACAGAAAACACAACAAACCAAACTATGCATTAAAGGCTTATTATTTGCAAAGCTCACTGCTAAGGAGAATGAAAGTTTAATTAAGATATTTTCCTTATTTTCAAGATTAAAGTCTGGTAGAGGGAGTAAGACATCATATCATACAAATACTCTGTGTAGAATGTGTTGGGCAGCTAGGTACCAAGCCTGGAGTCAAGAAGACCTGAATTCAAATCTGGCCTGATCTAGCTATGTGACTCTGGGCATTTAACTCTGTTTGACTCAGTTTTTAACTCTGTTTGACTCAGTTTTCTCATCTGTAAAATGAGCTGGAGAAGGAAACTGTAAATCACTTCAGTATCTTTGCTCAGAAAACTCCAAAAGGGGTCACAAACAATTGGACATAACTGAAACGAATGAACAACAAATTATAATGTGTGAAGACACTGCTTTGATCTCCAAATTGAGACTCAAAGCATCTGCTGGACATTACAGATCTACCCAGATTATTCCTAAGATACATCAACCATAACAAAAGGTTTTTTTTCCTTGAACTAGTTATAGCTTTCAGTAGAAAACAACAACTAAAGATTCCTAGAACTTCTTGTTAAATCTAAAATACTTTCACTAGTATGGACTTTTTATCGCTCAAGAGAAAAAAAAAGCTGTTTTAACTGACTCATCCTGTTATTTTCAAACTATCACTATCAGTTAATTTTATATCACATACAAAACATTTATAACACATATAAATAAAACCAGCAACCAAGCATGCAAGTACACACCACATTCTATAACCAATCCTTAACCTCAGAGAGGGAAATGTGTAAATCCTTAGTTCTCAAGAACCAACATTGGTTACTATAATTAAATGGAGTTCAACTACATTATCTTCTCCTGATCAATAAATGCTAGTTAACTAATTGCTTACTTTGCTCTGCAACAATTCATTAATCTTTCTACATATTAATCATTTCTAAAGAAAAAGACTTCATTTACCACAGTATACTCAAGAATTTCCCAAATAAATTATAGGTACCCACACTGTTTACAATTTTTTGGTGATTTTTTTTTTTGGTTTTGTTTTTGCTTTCACAGAAAGTACTGTCATATGCATAGCTAAATGGATGCTTCTCAAGTCATATGCAGAGTAGCAGGATTATGAATGAAATGTGAGACTTGTTTAGTGACTTTTCCCTCACTGCTCGAAACTGCTTAACAGTAAGTTTGCACCAATTCAAGACACTGTTGTGTATTAGTTTGCCTGTCTTTCTACAGCTAACTTATCTTCTACTACCTTCTGAACTCTCTACTCCAGACAGACTAGATCTTTTCACTATCCCCTGAACCTCTGTCACTGACTTTGCCTACTTATGGTATTCCCAAGTCTTCCCTGTTTATCTAAGCACAATCCAACCTTCATGACCCATCTCACTCATGTTTTCAATGAAGTTTTACCACTCATTTTCCATTTACTATATAATGTTTTGTTGGAATGTTAACTTTTAAATACATCACTTCTTCCTAAGAATCTCTTAAAACTGAGGGTATAGACCATGCCTTTTGCTTTTTAAACATGTGCTACAGGTGTAACAATACCCTGAAATACTAAATGCTTGAGAAATGACTGATGAATATCCCATAATATATGTATGTCTCCATTTATCTCAGGACCAAGATGTGTTCCTGAAAAGAACTTGGTTAACACAAACCATAAAGTAAAATTATGTTACATGTACTAATGAAATTCACTATAAAAGAACCTTATAGTTATCCTTTCATTAAGATACATTTACCTGGTTTTAAGGGTCTAGAGTACAATTAACACTATGCTAAAAATGTTTTGAAAAATGATTAAGTATACGGATGTAATGGAATACACTATACTATATTATACAATAAAAATAAAGTTATGGATCCTTTACAAATCATTAAATTAAATATGTTTAAGAACAATCTATACCATAACATCAATAGTATAAAAAGTCTTGAAGACTTTAAAAGACTGATGAAAAATGAAATAAACCAGAAGAACAATTCATACAATGACAATACTGTAAAGAACTTTGAAAGTTCTAAGAATTCTGATCAATACAGTGATTCCAAAAGATCACTAATGAAACATACTACCCACCTCCTGACAAGAGAGCTGGCAGACAGAGGGGTACAGAATGGGACATGTATGTAAGCAAAGATAGATTTATTTGTTTTGCTTGTCTATGGTATTTGTTACAAGGAATTTGTTTTACTTTTCTCTGTTTTCTTTCAATGGGGTGCTGGGTGGAGAGAGAAAACAAACTTCTGTTAATTAAAAAAAATTTAAAAAGAGAGGTTTGGGCAAATACCACAGATATGAATGCTGTATGCACTTTTAGACAATGTCATTGCATTGTTAATTTAGCTTAATTGTTTTACTTTGTTATATAAGAGATCTCTGAAGGAGTGGGGGTGTGTGCGTATAAATGTTTGTATTATAAAAACAAAGCACATGAATAAAACTTCAAAAAGTAAAATAAACTGAATAATTCTTTGTGTCTGTTTTCTAAATCATGATTTTTGTAGGCAAAATTTCTTACACTGGAAAACATGTTTTGCATAAAATATCTCTTTTCCTTCTTTTCTCCTATTCCATAGCTCTGGAACTCCTACCCTGGCCCCTGGGAATCCTGCAAAAGGGAGGGAGGTGTGGGAGCAGGTAGAGAATCATACCTATCTTCATACTTGGAAACTGAATATATTTTATTCAAAGGGCTATTATGTAGAAGGAACAGAACTGCTTAACCCTAAGTTCATGCCTTCTCATCCTGTGTAATATTTGGCCATTTTTCTACATAGCCACCATATAAATTTACCCAAAGTGCTAGAAGTCTTCTGGTTCCTTTAATTTCTCCCTAAATGTTTTTAAATTGTGCTACTACCAACATAAGATTCCTTCCATGTGCATACAATCAGAACCACTTTTTTTTAGCATCAGTTATACTTCCAAACAAAGCACACTGGTATTGAGGTGGGATAGTCCAGGTCTGTGAGTCCTAACCTCGCCTTACAAAGCTTGTGCTTTACTGACATAGTTTTGGAGAGCTCAGAATTGCCTCCTGGGCACAGTGAGATAACAAATGGCAGCATGATATGATCTTATGAGAGTGGTTTCAAGGTAGGTCAAAGTATTTCAAATAATATTTATGTGCACTAGAGACACAGTTCCTGACCTTGAGGAATTTATAATCTAGTTGGGAAAATGTCACACAAATAAATTATATAAAACCAAATACAAAATATGCAAGTACAAAGGGCTATATGAAGATTTCAGGAGAGGGAGATTACTTTCAATGAAGGACAGGAAGGATTCCAAAAGAGAGAGGTTGCAAGAATGCATGCTAGGGGTCAGGAACACTACAGAGGTAGGAAAAGGCAAAATGGGTTTTGGAAACAGTAGAGAGTACAGTTTGGGAGATACATAAATTATGTGTAAGAGGGGCAACTGAAAAATAAAATTAGAGTCAGATTATACAGAGAGAGAGAGTCAAACTAAATAGACTGGACTTTATTCAGTAAACAACAAGAATCAGTGAAGATTATTAAGGGACAAATATAAGAAGCTTTGTATTTTTAAAATGTTAAATACACGTGACTATCAGAGAAAAATGTAATAGTAAATTATTGGAAGAGAGACCAGTTCATCAGGAGGCAATACAATTGCAATATTCTTAAATGGAATGGAATGAAGGTCAGGGTTACATAGTAGCAGGAGGGATGGAAAAGGCAGATTAGATACACTGTTGAGAAAAAAAGTCAACAGAATTTGGAAGCTGAATATATTTTTATTTTCCTTCACCCCCATATAACCAAAGATAACTTCAAGATATCTAGTCTGGTTCACTAGACAGATGAGGAATACCACCAAAAGAAATGAAGTTAGGTAGCAGCTCAGTTTTGGAAATTACATGTTTGAGACTCTGGAGTGCCGTGGCACTCAGGTAAAGACAGTTCAGCACCTGAGAAATATATGAAGTGTAGTGGAGATATAATAAGAATCCTAACCCTGACTTCCTAGTTGTATGACCCTGGCCAAGTCATTTTACTTCTTGAACTTTGGGTTCCTTGGCTGTAAAAGGAAGATAATATTTATTCTATTTACCTAGCTATTCTAATGTAAGGAGAACAATTTTTATAGTTTAAGTTGCCAGATAAATACGTTATCATTAAAGGACAGAGATAGAGATTTGGGAGCCATTTGCACAAATGTGGTAACTAATGCTGGGGAAGTGGATAAAAGTGAAAAGAAAGATAAAATATAGAGAGAATGGGACCAAAGAAAAAACAATGAAGAAAAGGAGGTAGGAAGAACCAGTGAAAACAAGCCAAAAAAGGATTAACCACAAAAGTAAAATAACAAGGAGGTTCATGAAGGCCAAAGGAAAAGAAAGGATTAAAAAGGGATGGGGGTAGTCAGTGTCAAACAAGGCAGAAAATTCAGAGTGAGGACTAGGAAAGGGCTTATGTATTTGGTAATTAACCTAGGGAAAGGTCAATGTGTTTTGGCAACTAGGAAGCAACAAGTGACTTCTTAGAAATGGATGCCTCTTAAAGGTAGGAGGTCAGATTTCAACAGGCTATGAAAAAGTGAGATTAGTCTCTTACTAAAAATTTGGCAAGGAAGGGTAACATGAAATAATAAGGGGCCTAGCAGAGTGGATTTGCTTTGGAAGAAGGGTATTTGGTTTTTATTTTGAGCACAGGAAAGCCATGAACATGAATGCAGGCAAAGATAAACGAATTGGTAGAGAAGGAAATATTTTAAAAATAAAAGAGGAGATTACTGAAGCCAGATATCAGAAAAGGCGGGAAGGGGAAAAGTTCAGATCCAATTAAGAGCACAGGTAAATTGGTTAGTCTTGGAAAGGAAAAAGGCTTAAGAAGGAAATTGTCTCCTGAGACAGGTAAAAGAAGAATTGGTAGTTAAAGAAGTTTTGAATATGGACAGAAGGGAATCAATTAATCAACATGTATTGAATCACAAAGCCAGGCACTGTGCTAAATGCTGGAAATAGAAAAAGAGGCAAAAGACAGTACCAGCCCTCAAAGATTCAGTTGACTAATATCAGATATACATGACTGATGAAATAATTTCTCTTCCTCACCGGGTCACATTTCCTTATTTGATCCTCAAAAGAACTCTGTGAGGAAAAACAAGTATTACCTTCTATATTTTATAAATGAGGAAATTAGAGTTCAGAGGCTGTGACTTCTAATCAGGTCGTAAGATTAGCAGTGAACACAGAACTGCTCAGAACAGAACTCAGATTTTCTGACTCTTTATCTAGTAAAAATTCTTGAGGGAAGCAGTACAATTCTCTTAATTCCAGCTTTATCTACCAAACTGCATGAAAAAAAATCAACAAAAAAATCCCACTGACTACTAAGTTTCTGAGGTGAGATTTGAACTCAAGTTTTCCTGACTCTGAGCCTAGCATTCTACCCACCGTGCCACCTAGCTGCCTCCAGCTAGCTATTCAACCTCTATTTGAAATAATAATGGACAGCTTTCAAGCTCACTAGCAGGAGGAATAAATGACAGTAGGGGAGAGGGAGCCATACTATCTATTATATTTTATGAATACTTGATTTGTTCACAGACATATATTGTTTTAAAAGTGTCACAGTAAAGTACTAAAAGGTTAAAATTAGAATACAAAACATGATGTTTTAAAATTTATACCTAAGGATCTATATGAGGGTATGCAATTAACTAGTTAAAGTCTGTTACACTAAGTGATTCATCTTTAAGATTTCTTCGCTTCTGCATAGTTTTTTCAATTCTGACAAATTTTTATCTTCCTAGCCAATATATTATTGGTTAGACAGATTTTTATGTAGATTTACTCATAGTTAAAATGCTTGCCAACATTTTGCTAGTATAATTAATCTCATGCCTCAAAGAATTTAGACAGATAATTTATAAAAATGAAATGACTACAGTAAACCAAGTGAGATCAATGGTCACATCAAGCCAACTCTTATCCTTTACTAACTGTGCTTAATTTCTAATCAGATTCTAAACAGTTTAGGAACAAAGCAAATTTTCAAATCCTTTTCAAAAGACCAAAGTCATTTCTGAAGTGCTATAGCACTTTTCAAAGTACTAATCAAACACTCTACTATTAGAAAAGAAATTTACCTATACCATGAATTCAGTTATATGATTGCTGAGTCTTGTGCTAAGCACAAACATAAATATGTCATCTATATCTTCAACGTCAGTGAGGTTTTTTGATCTCAAGGGATGTGGATTGTCTTTCCTAAAGGCTGTAACCCATTTTCTCAACCTAAACTATTTCATCCATGTTACACCATAATTCCTCCAAAGGACTGGCCCAAACCGAGAGAGGCCTTTACCCAAGTTCTTCAATATTCTGTGGGCGTAAATTCTCCTCTTTTGAAGAGAGGGGTGGGGTGTCATGCAACAAGCTGAGGATCAGAAGTCACAAGATATGGACTAGATCACCCAGGAGCTGCACTGGTACCCGCAGAATGGTGGCTGTGTGCTGTAGCCCACCTCTATCCATCATATCTCTCTCCCGTCCTGTGCCACAAAGAACAGTTAAGAGAATAGAGAGAGCAAAATAAAGTAAACTCTGTGAATATGCCTAGCAAGGAAGCTTTCGCACCTGCAAATATGTATTATCATACTTGTTAGTGATCCAACACTTGCCCTAGTCTGTAAAGGCAGTAAAATAGTATGCAGATTTCTAAAAACTTATCAACTTCAAAGTGGCTGTCCCAGCTCAAAATATCAATCTTACTGACAAATAAAGTCAGGTTATATTGACCTGAATCTAGCTGGCAAACAGCAGAATCAATTTCTAGATCTTAACTGGTAGGCTTGCTCTGAGGATGTAGACCAACTCACTTAGAAAGTGAGCATTAAAAAAAAACAATTTCCTTTATGGCAGCAAAGAGAGAGAGAGAAGAGAAAAAAGTGGATTTAAATCTCAGATTCCCATATTTTTCAGAACTCCTGGTATGAAAATCCTATCCACTTCCGTAGATCAACATCAAATTTTATCAGTCAGGAGTTACCCAGAACTCTGAGAGATTAAGCAAATCCTAATTTTACAAATGAGAAAACTAGCACTCAAAAGTTTTATCTTAATATGTATGGAGTCAGGGAGACCCAAGTTCAAATCCAGTCTCAGGTTCTAGCTGAAGTCTGGTCAAGTCAAGTAACCTCTGTCAGTCTCAGTTTTGTCAGATGTAAAAATAACATCTACTTTCAAGTTGTTGTGAGAATCATGCAAGATAATATTTGTAAAAGTATTTACAAAAGAGTGCCTGGCATATAGAAGGTGCTTAATAACTTCTTCTTGTCTGCCAACAAATACAATGCCAAGGCAAGACTAAGAACCCAGGTCTTCTGACTCCTAATCTAGCGTTCTCTTCTAACATATCAAATTCATTCTCCATTTGTAAATTAAAGGTATACAAATTTTTGTCATTCTGAAGTTAAACTTACTATACGACCTCATTTAAAAGATCCAGCCATTTCTGTATTTTACACTGGAACTTCCCTATATTGTGCCCCACTATATCATGGAACTTAACACTCAAATTTTACCATTAAAAACAGTGGCATCTTTAGAGTTTGCTGCTCTCTGAAAAGAGGGTGAGGGAGGTAGGGATATATGAAGTCAAAACCAAAACAACCCAACATCAAAGTGTCCCAATATACTATTAAATCTTACATATATACACACACACACATATATGTATCTATAATATAAATATATAAAATATTTTAAATAATAAAAATATAAGTTACATATGTACATGTATGTGTGTGGATAGACAGATATAGATATAGATACAGATACAGATATAGATATAGACATAGATATCTCCACTGATCTAAGCCCCAAAGTTCAACAGGTAGTTTGCAGAATTCTGAAATAAGATACTATCCAATTGGAATTTCACTAAAATTAAAACACAGCCATAGGTTTAAAACTGGAAGGCTCTAATTTCTCTCTCAATCTGTGTATAGCCTAATGGTGTCACTTGGTACACAGAAACACATGATCACTATCTCCAGGCTGGTGTAAGTGCTTAGCGGATGGTGGAGGCAGCTAAAATCAAAGTGCCATTATTTTATGTTCAAGGATGGAGGCCAAATATTCAAAACACATTAGAAACTTCAAAATTGTTATCTTCTATTTTCACATTAGAACAGCAAGAAAGTATGTTTAAGTGTCATTCAAAACGTAAGTTTAATTTATAGGCTTTGATTCTTATTTATCTTATAGAGTTTAGTGAACCGTGCACAGGATTCCTATTTGTTACACTGTTTAATATTATTAAGTCTTTAATACATACTGGCACTCTTGCAAGAGTAAATGTTTAAAATATACAGCTACCAAAATTTACTTTAGCCCACTTCTCTTTTGGTCCAAGTGTCAAAAAAGAGCCTCTACCTATGAGAATTCTGAGTATTTCAAGTTCTATTGTACACTGGAGATTTCTGAATTTTTGAATAAGCACCAATCACCACCAATGGAAAAATAATTGGGCCTTTGCATCTAAAAAGCACTAAAATGCACAGATACATACACATATACATTCAAACACCAGGGACGCAATTACCAAAGACAATATAACAGCAATAATAGCTAGCTTTTTCTATAATACTTTGAAGTTTAAAAATCTCTTTACATGGTTTCTCATTTTATTCTGAAATTAGATCCCAATTTGGGCACGAAAATTTGACAGAGTTGATAAAAGTCTGAATGACTGAAAAAATTTCTCTTCCAGCTCAAAGTTTTATTTGCTTTTGTATTATTCTCTTGTTTGACTATTTTTCACAGGATCAACAGTTTGTAGATATCTGAAAACATCTATTCCAAGTCCTTCATTTTACAGACAAAGAAAGTGAGGCCCAGGAAGGTTAAGTAAGTTGCCCACGTTACTTGACAAAAGTCTACACCAAGCCTCCCTAGGAGACGGAGAACTATCCACTCTTACCTCCACTTCTGTATCAATGTTTACATTGTAATTCAGTGAAGTGCACTTTAACCATATGAAGTAATTGCAGAAGAACACATAAAAAAGTTACAGCGCTGTGTTTCTTAATTTTAGGGTGCAACTGTATTCAGTTTCTTTCAGTTGGCTAACTTCACAGAGAAGAGCAGTAAGAGCCAAAGGGCAGACACAGGCAACAAATGAAACTGCCTGTAACCTACTCGGTCACTTCAAACACCTTCCAGAGTCCAGTGGAGCCGATCGGAACAGAATTCAAAGATGGGAGGAACAAAATGGAACTTGCATAAATACTTAGTCATCACCGGGCTATGAAGTCAGTTGTCAGTTTCATACAGGCAGGACCTGTTTCTGATTTCAGAAGCCCAAACCACCGCAGCTCCTCTGAACACGAGACGCTGTCAAGCCCTAGCTGACCGCGTGTGTCACCAAGGACAGGAGCTGGCCGGGCCGGCCTTTGCCTCTCTCTGTATCACCATAGTGCCTGGCACACAGCAGGTGCTTCAAAATGCTCTCTTTATCTGCCACACACGTAAGCTTAATAAATGCGTTTACCTATCTGGCACATAATAAAGACTTCATCTCACAATCATCGCTTAATAAAGGTTTCATCTATCGGGCACATAGTCAGGGCTTTATCTGTATGCCACAAGGAAAGCCCCTAAGGCTTTATCTACCTAGCTGGCACATAGTCGGCGCTTAATGAAGGCTTTATTTCTATGCCACAAGGAAAGCCCCTAAGCCTTTATCTATCTGGCTGGCACATAGTAAGGGCTTCATCTATCGAGCACACAGTCAGCACTTAATGAAGGCTTTATTTCTATGCCACAAGGAAAGCCCCTAAGGCTTCATCTACCTAGCTGGCACATGGCGAAGGCTTTATCTAGCAGGCACTAGTAAGCGCTTAATACTGAGCATCCCCAAAGTCTCAGCGCAGCTTGGGCGGATCTGGGGGGCACTCCCTGGACGTTTGGTGACTACTGACCGGCACGGCGCCCCAAGGTGACAGGGCGGCCTGCGTCGGGGCGCGGCCCCCACCCCGGCTGCCCGGCCGCCCGCCTCCCCGCCTCCCCGGCTCCCGGGCCCGGCGCGCACCTGCAGGGTGGTGATGTGCTTGTCGTTGAACTTGTTCTCGCAGTAGCGCAGCACCAGCGACGTCTTCCCCACGCAGCCCTCGCCCAGCAGCACCACCTTGAACGAGTAGGCTCGGCCGCCGCTCGCCCCGGCCCCGCCGCCGCCGCCGCCTCCGGCCGCCGCCGCCGCCATCCTGCCCGCCCGCCGCTTCCTCTCCGAGCCGAGCTCCCAGCCCCGCGCAGCGCAGCCCCGGCGGCGCCTTCACATCCGAGGCCCAGCCCCCCCCGCCGCCGCCGCCGCCGCCCGTGGGCTCAGGCCCGGCCCCGCCGCCGACAGCGACAACGACGATGACAGCGACGACGCCGGCCTCCCGGCCCCCAGCCGGCGGGCAGGACCTCGAGCGCCTAGCCCGGATCCTAGGAGGGAGCGCGCTCCACGTCAGGGGCCTGGGGGAAGAGCGCTCCCACTCCGACTGCCTCTAATGGCGTCTTCTTCCTCCTACGTCACGCGCGGCGCTCACGTGACGGGGCGGGGCTACGGGAGCTGGCCCGGAAGAGACGCGCCACCGCCCACCCGCGGATGGGGCGAGACTCGATGGCGCCCGCCCCTCCTGTTCCGTGGGAGCCTCGTGAGCGCGGGGACCACGCCCCAGCCCCAAAGTCTCCCCCACGCCCGCGTGCACTCCGTCCTCACCGACGTATTTACATTTATGTGTGTATATGTATATACGTATGTATGTGCATGCATGTGTGTACATGTATAGTGTATGTGTGTGCGTGCATGTACATGTATATGTGTGCTGTGCATTTATGTACACGTGTGTGCATGTGTGTATACATGTATTTGTGTGTGCGTGTGTATGTGTGTTTTGTGTGTGTTTGTATGTATGTATTTAGATGTGTATGCATGTCTTTGTGCGTACGTATATGTATATTTATGTATATGTGTATATATGTATGTGTGTGTACATGTATGTGTGGTGCATTTATGTACGTACGTGTGTGTGCATGTGTGTATACGTATGTTTGTGTCTTGTGCATTTTGTGTATGTTTGTATATATGTATTTATGTGTGTATGCATGTCTGTGTGTATGTATATGGGTATCTGTGTATATACGTGTATGTGTGTATGTATATGTGTGTGTATATGTATGTGTGCACATATATGTGTTTTAATGTATAGTATACATTGTGTTTAAATTTTATATATATACTTATATTTTCTCAATAAAGCTCTAATGAACCTTATAGGAAATACATTAGTTTTATATAGGAAATCCATCAGTAAATTAGCATTTATTAAGAGCCTATGTCATTTGCTTTTTGCTGTGCTCCACCATACAAAGACAAAAGATAGGCCTGCCTTCAGGGAACTTCCGGTGTAGCAAAGGAGACAACATGAACACGACTACTTCTAAGTACAGGATGAATCAGGATTGTGTTACAGGAAAGGCTCTAGGTCTAAGGAGGACTGGGAAAGGCTGGATTTAAATCCAACTGAAAAGGTTGGATTTAAGCGCAGATAAAGCTAGCACTGACAACCAGTACAAATGCTGGGAAAGGAAAGCTGTTTTTCTCTCCTTTCTTTCTCTTTTTCTGATTCCACCCCACCACCACCCCCAACCCAGTTTAATTATATATTTTTTCCCAATTAACAAGCATTTTCTCTCCCTTTTGTGTCCCCTCACAAACTATAAAAAAAGAGAGAGAGAGAAAAGAAGACCTCATAAACATGCAGAGGCCAACAAAACACATCCCTAGACTTGGGAATATGTCTCATTGTCCATTTAACATTCATTGCTGAAACAACTCTTTATTTAAAATCTATCGTTACTGTAGCAATAGATGGATAGCATCTTTTTCTTTGACCTTCTGAAAGGTTTGTCCATGATTTTACCAGAGTTCCAAAATGTTTCAAGGCTGTTTTTCTTTATAATGTGGTTGTTATTATAAAAATTGTTCTGGTTCTGCTCACTTTGCTCTGCATCATTTCATAGAAATCATCCCAGTGGGCTCTGAAATTGTGCATTTCCTCATTTCTTATGGAGCACTAATATTTCAGTACATTCAAATGCTATAACTAGTTAAACCATTTTCCCAATGGGTGGGAACCCCTGAGAGCTGTTTGTGTTTGTTGTATACATTTTATAGTCTGTCAAGGAGGATTCCCTGATTAATCAATGAGAAGATGTTTACACCTATTTTATAGAACATGGAACATAGTTTTGCACCTTGAAATAAGTGTAGGCACAGAATGGTTGTCTCTATGACATGTTGTTGATCTTAACTGTTACTTGTTTTTTTCCTAAATCCTTGTTCAGGAATCCAAAACCCAGAAATCATATTTTTATAGGAAATTAGAATCTTCTCCGTGAAGCTGTATATAAGCACAGGGCTTTCAGGAATGTATTGCAACAAAAAAGCTGCTACATTTTAGGATCTCTTGATTCCTTTTAAATTCAGATCAAACGACCACCTCCTCCTACATGTGGCCTTTCCCAATTCCCCTCCAGCTGCTAACACATATTTCCCTCTTCTTCTTCCAAAATAATATCTTTATTTGGAGAGAGGTAAGTTAACATAGGGGGCAGCCAGGTGGCACAGTAGATATAGTGCTGGACCTGGAGCCAAGAAACAAATCCAGCTTCAGAAACTTAATAGTTGTGTGACCCTGGACAAATCACTTAACCCTGCTTGCTTCAGCTTTCTCATCTGTAAAATGAGCAGAAAAGGAAACGGCAAGCTACTCTAGTATCTTTGTCAAGAAAACCCCAAATGGGGTCATGAAAAATCTTATAAGACTCAAAACCAACTTAACAACAGCAACAAAAAATTAACACAATGGATAGAGCACAGGCCTTGGAGTCAAGACAGGCATTCAGATACTGCTACAAATACTTAACTAGCTATGGGCCCCAGTTTCCTCATCTGCAAAATGGAAATAATAATAGCAGTTAGTGCGGTGCTCTGTGGAAACTGAGCTAAACCTATGAACCTAATCCCCTTCCTCTCCCCAGAGAGTCCCCAGAGACAAACGTGGTACAAAGTGGGGGGATGATTATGCCTGTCACATGTGGGGAGAGTACGTTTGTTTGCTTAATTGTGATTATCCCTTCTGTTATCCCTGTCTGTGTTACATATCTACCAACACCTTAGGGAGTCGTGAAGAGCAAATGAGAATATTTGTAAAGCCCTTTGCAAACCTTAAAGTACTATTGCTAATATTAGAGAAAGGAACTTGAGTTATTATTTCATTGAAAGGGGAAACTCCCAACTGTGGAAATTCCCTCCACCGACTTAATTCGGCAGCACCTGCTGGGCCATTTAGATTCTCAGAGTCTCCAAAGGCACCAAAAGTCCAACGATTGCTGAGGGTCACATGACCAGTTTGTCCAAGGCAGGATTTGAAGACAGGTCTTCCTGGTTCTGAGACTAACTACCTACCCACCATACCAAAGCTCCTTCTCTTTAAATGATATTGTTAATTATTATAATTTTTTTGTAGATGCTTAATGTGTACTTGTGGATGAATTACTTCTCAGTACAGGGTGGCTAGGTGGTGCAGTGGATAGAGCACCAGTGCAGGAGTCAGGAAGACCTGAGTTCAAATCTCACCTCTGACACTTGACACTCATTAGCTGTGTGACCTTGGGCAAGTCACTTAACCCCAATTGCCTTATCCTGAGTCATCTCCAGTCATCCTGATGAATATCTGGTCACTGGATTCAGATGGCTCTGGAGGAGAAGTGAGGCTGGTGACCTGCATAGCCCTCCCTCACTCAAAAAAAAAAGTGCAAGTCATGTCATCATTTCTCTGATGGCATGGTCTTCTTCGGCAATGAAGGAAGAACACACACACACTCCTCAGTAACCTGTGCTTCCCTGGGCATGTCCAGTTCTAAATGTGAGATTCTCTTGTGGGAACTTTTTGCTCAGGTTGCCTAACATGGAGCCTGCTGCATCTGTCCCCTACCATGTGGTTGGGAGGTGGCCTCCTTTAATTGACAGCCTGAGGCTTTAAAATTGGCAAGACTGAGTCATCTGCTCCTTTTGGGGGCTGGAGGGTCATACCCTTTTTATGCCATGTTTTCAGCTTCCCTCTTTTTGGGACTCACCTGCTGCTGCACTGAGAATGGATGCCAAGAACTGAACCAGTGAGAGACAAAGGGTCACCCTTCCCCTGCTCTCCTTCCTTTACCATCTCCTATAAGAAATGGGCCTGGAGGTGTTGGTTTTGTGTTGTCCATCCTAAGTTTCTGGAACTGGAAGTGATCCCCATAGGACGGGAAATGTGAGCCATAAAAATGCAACCAAGATTGCCGGCAGAGTGGTATAGCCAGTCAACCTAGCATGGAAGCCCTGAGAAGCCAGGGTGCCTGGGAGTCCAACCCAAGGAGGCTTTTGGATCTGGAACTGAACCTGTTCTCTATGAGAACCAAGCTAAACTACGCAACTAATCTATTCCCCAACTTTAGAGACTGAGCTGAAACATAGTAGGGAAGGATTATGCTTCACCCAAGTTGGGAAAATATGTCTTATAGAATTAAGATTGCAGAGTAGTGCCTGTCCTTCGTAGAGTCTGCCCAGCATGTTTTACTAGGATAATAGTGCAATCAAAATTCTGTTTAGGTAGTGGACAGAAGATGAAAGATGAATAGATGACCATAGTTGAAGCCTGAATTTTGTCACTTATTAGCCAAGAGACACTGAACAAGCAATTGAACTTCCTTGACGCTTAGTTTTCTCATCTGTCAAATGAAGATGATATGTGCCTTAGGCTACAACCTGATTCAGGTAAGCTCTTGGTTCCTTTTTTAAAAATTATTATTCTTTCAGGTAATATTTTTAGAAATCCTAAAGAAGAAAGAAGAGATACTGACTCCATTTGGAGATGATTGAAGAATATTAAAATCATACTCCTAGGTAAGCACAGGTTTCTGTGAAGAGAAAAATATAATCAGAGAGAAGATACACAAACTATACATACATACATGTATATACACACTATGTGTATTTGTGTGTATATAAACATACATATGTCTATATGTTGTTGTTGAGCTGTGTTCAATTCTTCATGACCCTGTGGACCATACTGTCCATGGGGTTTTCTTGACAAAGATACTAGAGTAGTTTGCCATTTTCTTCTGCAATGAGGCAAAAAGATTTTAAGTGACTTACCCAGGGTCACACAGCTCGTTAATGCCTGAGGTCAGATTTGAACTCAGGTCCTCCTGACTCCAGGCCCTGTGCTCACTGAGCCACCTAGCTGGCATATATGTATGTGTGTACACAATACATATGTACACATATCTATATGCATGTGCGCATCATATGTGTATATATACACATAACTATATGTGTATTTAAAGATAAATGTATAAGTATGTGTATGTGATTATGTTTATGATATGGGTGTGTATAGACGCATAATACATATATGGATGTATACATATTAATATGTATATATGGTATAATTATATATGGATATAGAGATGGACAGATGTACATAAGTATATGTATATTATGTTTATGATATATGTATGTGCGCCCCTAAACCTAATATAAACAAACCTTGGGTCAAAACTGAGGCAAACCCATGAAGGCACTGTTTGCCTACTCCTGTCACTTGCCACATGTGAGAACCTTGTCTGGTAACCACAGAAACCAGGAAATGTGGCCCCTTGGTGGGTGGGAATTTTAAGTCCCTTGGTCTTTGCCATAACTCATGGGGACCTGAGGGACAAATCTCCTTGTATTCCTTATAAGGTAAGGGGCAGTGTGGTATAATAGAAAGGTCACTAGTTTTGAGAGTCCAAATCCAGCCTCAGACATTTACTGCCTGTCCCTGGGAAAGTCATTTAATTTCTGCCTGCCTCAGTTTCCTCTTCTATAAAAAAATGAAGGTGTTAAACTCAGTGGCTTCCAAGATCTCTTCCAACTCTAAATCTGCGATCCTATGATCCTCCCGATTAACCTCTTCAAAAAGATAAGATATTAACAGTTCAACAGTAAGCATTATTGCATTCATAGCTACAGCCATGACCCATATAACACAACTTAAGCCATCAAAACTTTGTTCCAAAGTTCTGCTGTTTTCTACCTAACAATAACAAAATCCACATTCATTGATTCATATAGTTATAACTAGAAGACACTTTAAAGGTCATCTAGTACAAACCTTTCATTTTACAGCTGAGAAAACTAAAGCCTAGAGAGATGACGTGATTTGTATAAGATTACACTGGCACAGTGGATAAAATGCTGGGATTGGGGTCAAGAAGTTTCATCTTCCTGAGTTCAAATCTGACCTAGGACACTTACTAGTTGTATGACCTTGGGTAAGTCACTTAACCCTGTTTGCCTCAGTTTCCTCATCTGTAAAATGAGCTGGAGAAGGAAAAGACAAACCACTCCTGTATCTTTGCCAAGAAAATCCCAAATAGAGTCATGGAGAGTCAGACACAACTGAAAAATGGCTGAACAACAACACAAGTCATAAGTGACAGAGATGGGATTTAATCCTAACAGTTCTGATTTGAAACCCATGACTCTCCACTTTACCTAGATGGTTCTTTTCCATTTGACTATTGCTTATAATTTCTCGTTCATTCCCATCTTTAGTTGCTATTTGCTGCTCTAGTCCTTATCCTGGTCTTTGGACATTTCTAGTTCCTTGAAGCTACGAATGAAAGTAGGTAAGGTTCAGGATGCTATCTTTCGCAGTGTATCTTTATAATGAACCAGATAAATAGCAATCTGGCCTTTCTGGAGACCACTGGAGAGTTTGGCTTAGAATTTTGTCTTAATTCAATTGTAAAGAGAGTCTTCATAACTAATTTTACTGAAATCCAGTCCTAAATCCAGAAAAAGATTGTAGGACCTGAGAAATTCCAGCTATTGACAATTGTTATCTATTGGGCACCTACAGTGGTTTTGAGAGTAGGAATGAAATTCTAGATGGGGTTATATGTGATGAAGGGAGACTGCATTGCTTTATAATGGGTATGTGGGACAGCCACCCACAGTGTAGCACCTCAATCCTTGCTTACAGGGAGCCTGGACTCTGTCTCTGGACTGGTTTGCTGTCTCTAATCTTCCCTCACAGGACCAGATTTAGATTTCCCATACAGTTACATTCAGATTCTCTCAGGGTCACAGGCATAGTCCTGCTGTGGTTGAATAAACTCTTCTTATTCACCATTTCAGATCCCTAGCCTCTGCCAATGTGCTTCTAGTAACTCCCAACCAGTCACTCACAATGATCACACATGTAAATCTTAAACAGTGATTTATTTAGAGATAGGATGAAAGATAAAATAACACTTTAGTTACTCTTACATTAAAGTGAATATATGAATAATAAATACAATAAAATCCAAATGTAAGTCTGGATCACACTGGATCTGTGGGGGAGAGTAGACACACACACTTATAGAAACCTGTCAAGGAAGCATATGTGCTTTAAGTAACTCAACTTTAGAAATTCAGTGTCTGCTTTCTGTCTTAGAAGCTATCCATAAAAATTCCTTGATAAATTAAAATTTTTTGTTGGTTTCTTATTAAGTAGAAGTCTCTACTGCCAAAGTGAGTTAATCCACAATAAGCTTGATAATAGCATGATATGCTAAAAGGAAGCTGAGTCCCAAGACCCTCCTTAGACTTGTCAAACTAGGAAAAAAAATGTCTAAGTTCAGCAATGAATAGGTAAACTCCAAGAAGGTGCCTAAATGGAATCATTCTTAATACAGGTAAATTTAGGCTAAAATAAACACTAAAGGAAGACTTGAATATGGAAAATTTCTAAAGGAGACTTAATATCAATCTTTGCAGGTACTTGTGGAAAGAGATTAGGGGTAGCATCATCAGCTTTTTCTCAAAAGAATTGAACTGATTGTATGTGAGCCTCAGATCTTTTGAAACTAACACTTTATCACATCCTTGCTCCTGATTACCTCCTTGAATCACTGCTCAACCTTTTGACCCCCATCAAGGTAGCCATGGTTTTGAAGATTGGGCAAGAAGGAGAAAGATGACTACCTGGGTCTGAGTATACTACAAAAGTAAGAAATCATCTGATGCTTGGGTGTGGTGGCTAATGACCTCTTCTTTGTTTTTAGCAGTAGGAGAACTATAATGTTCAGCTATTATTATATTTGGCCTCATGGAAACTGTACATTGGTCTAGCTTTTCACAATTATAAATAGTCATGTGTATTGAATTACAGGCATATGCTATGGTTCAATGGGTAAGAAGTGGACCAAAAACACAATAACAAAGAGTCCTAATTACATCCCTAACCTTATTTTCTGTATTTAATTTAAAAGTAACTTAGCAATGTGTCAGCTCCATTTCTCTCCACATAGAATTGGTTCACGTTCTCAGGCCCTTTCATAGCCAAGGTTTCATATGCTAATTACATTTTGAAACTGTTACAAGTTATAAGATCTTATTCTAATAAGTTTTCTCCCTAAGTACAGAACAGGGATATTTAAAAAGAAAAAGGTATCTCAATACAGTGCTAATAACCCTCTCCTTAACCCTCTCCCCAAATAGCCTCAAAGAGGTTCCTTCCCCCAAAGCACCTTTTCTTATGACCTCTCTTCAGATGCAATACAGCAAGGTATTCTGGGATAGCATCAGCATTCTGATATAGGTTATACATGTAAACGTATTTCCCATTAGTCATGTTGTGAGAGAGGAAACAGAACAAAAGGGAAAAGCCACAAAAAAACAAAAGAAAAAAGTAAAATAGTATGCTTCAATCTGTATTCAGACTTTTCTCTGGTTGTGGATAGCATGGAAACATCATGAGTCTTCTGCAATTGTCTTGTATCATTGTATTGCTGAGAACAGCTAAGTTTTTCATAGTTAATCATCACACAATGTTGCTGTTACTATATACAATGTTCTCCTGGTTCTGCTCACTTCATTCAGCATCAGTTCATGTAAGTATTTCCAGAATTTTCTGAAATCCATCTGCTCATCACTTCTTAGAGCACAATATATTTATATACCACATTATATTTATATACCACAACTTGTTCAGCCATCCCCCAATTGGTTGGCATTACCTCAATTTCTACATTTTTGTCAACACAAAAAGAGCTGCTATAAATATTTTTGTACATGGAGGTCCTTTTCCCTTTTTTGTGACCTCTTTATGATACAGACCTAGTAGTGGTATTGCTGGATCAACAAGTATGCAGAGTTTGATTACCCTTTGGGCATGTTGCAAATTGCTCTCCGGAATGGTTGGATCAGTTCACAACTCTGCCAAGAATGCATTAAAGTCTCAGTTTTTCCACATCTTCTCCAACATTTATCATTTTCCTTTTCTGTGATATTAGCCAGTCTGATAGGTGTGAGGTGGTACTTCAAGTTGTTTTTAATTTGCATTTATCTAATCAATAGTGATTTAGAACATTTTTTTCATATGACCAGAGATAGCTTTAATTTCTTCATCTGAAAACTGCTTGTTCATATCCTTTGACCATTTATCAATTGGGTAATGTCTTATTTCCTTATAAATTTGACCCAGTTCTCTATATATTTGAGAAATGAGGCCTTTATCAGAAACAGTGGCTATAAACATTGTTTCCTATCTTTCTCCTTTTCTTCTAATCTTGGTTGTTTTGGTTTTATTTTTGTAAACCCTTTTTAATTTAATGTAATCAAAATTATCCATTTTGCATTTCATAATGTTCTGTATCTCTTGTTTGGTTATAAGTTCTTCTCTTCTCCATAGATCTGACAGGTAAACTATTCCTTGGTCTCCTAATTTGCTTATGGTATCACCCTTTATGTCTAAGTCACGTACTCATTTTGACCTTATCTTGATGTATGGTGTGAGATGTTGGTCCATGCCTATTTTATGCCATACTATTTTCCACTTTTTCTAGAAGTTTTTGTCAAATAGTGAGTTCTTTTTTTATATATGATTAAATTTATTTATTTAACTTTTAACATTCATTTTAACAAAATTTTGGGTTACAAATTTTCTCCCCTTTTATCCCCTCCTCCCCCAAACACCAAGCATTCTAATTGCCCCTATGACCAATCTGCTCTCTCTTCTATCATCCCTCTCTGCCCTTGTCTCCGTCTTCTCTTTTGTCCTGTAGGGCCAGATAGCTTTCTATACCCCTTTACCTGTATTTCTTATTTCCTAGTGGCAAGAACATTACAGTTGATCCTAACACTTTGAGTTCCAACTTCTTTACCTCCCTTCCTATCCATCCCTTCCCTTTGGAAGGCAAGCAATTCAATATAGGCCAAATCTGTGTAGTTTTGCAAATGACTTCCATAATAGTTGTGTTGTATAGGACTAACTATATTTCCCTCCATCCTATCCTGTCCCCCATTACTTCTATTCTCTTTTGATCCTATCCCTCCCCATGAGTGTCGACCTCGAATTGCACTCTCCTCCCCATGCCCTCCCTTCTATCATCCCCCCCACCCTGCTTGTCCCCTTATCCCCCACTTTCCTGTATTGTGAGATAGGTTTTCCTACCAAAATGAGTGTGCATTTTATTCTTTCCTTTAGTGGAATGTGATGAGAGTGGACTTCATGTTTTTCTCTCACCTCCCCTCTTTATCCCTCCACTAATGAGTCTTTTGCTTGCCTCTTTTATGAGAGATAATTTGTCCCATTCAATTTCTCCCTTTCTCCTCCCAATATATTTCTCTCTCACTGCTTGATTTCATTTTTTTTTTATTTTTTTAAGATATGATCTCATCCTCTTCAATTCACTCTGTGCACTCTTTCTCTATGTATGTGTGCGTGTGTGCATGTGTGTGTGTGTAATCCCACCCAGTACCCAGATACTGAAATGTTTCAAGAGTTACAAATATTGTCTTTCCATGTAGGAATGTAAACAGTTCAACTTTAGTAAGTCCCTTATGACTTCTCTTTGCTGTTCACCTTTTCATGCTTCTCTTCATTCTTGTGTTTGAAAGTCAAATTTTCTTTTCAGCTCTGGTCTTTTCATCAAGAATGCTTGAAAATCCTCTATTTCATTGAAAGACCATTTTTTCTCCTGAAGTATTATACTCAGTTTTGCTGGGTAGGTGATTCTTGGTTTTAGTCCTAGTTCCTTTGACTTCTGGAATATCCTATTCTATGCCCTTCGATTCCTTAATGTAGAGGCTGCTAGATCTTGTGTTATCCTGATTGTATTTCCACAATACTTGAATTGTTTCTTTCTAGCTGCTTGCAATATTTTCTCCTTGACCTGGGAACTCTGGAATTTGGCCACAATGTTCCTAGGAGTTTCTCTTTTTGGATCTCTTTCAGGCGGTGTTCTGTGGACTCCTTGAATATTTATTTTGCCCTCTGGTTCTAGAATCTCAGGGCAGTTTTCCTTGATAATTTCATGAAAGATGATGTCTAGGCTCTTCTTTTGATCATGGCTTTCAGGTAGTCCCAAAATTTTTAAATTGTCTCTCCTGGATCTGTTTTCCAGGTCAGTTGTTTTTCCAATGAGATATTTCACATTATCTTCCATTTTTCCATTCTTCTCTCTTTGTTCTGTGATATCATGGTTTCTCACAAAGTCCTTAGCCTCCATCTGTGCCATTCTAGTTTTGAAAGAACTATTTTCTTCAGTGAGCTTTTGAATCTCCTTTTCCATTTGGCTAATTCTGCTTTTGAAAGCATTCTTCTCCTCATTGGCTTTTTGAACCTCTTTTGCCAATTGAGTTAGGCTAGTTTTCAAGGTGTTATTTTCTTCAACATTTTTTTGGATCTCCTTTAGCAGGGAGCTGATCTGCTGTTCATGCTTTGACTTCAAGTCTCTCATTTCTCTTCCCAGCTTTTCCTCTACCTCTCTAACTTGATTTTCAAAATTCTTGGGCCTGAGCCCATTGGGTGGGCTGGGACACAGAAGCCTTGATTTCTGTGTCTTTGCCTGATGGTAAGCATTGTTCTTCCTCATCAGAAAGGAAGGGAGGAAATGCCTGTTCACCAAGAAAGTAACCTTCTATGGTCTTATTTCTTTTCCCTTTTCTGGGCATTTTCCCAGCCAGTGACTTGACCTCTGAATATTCTCCTCACACCCACCTCACCTCCTGATCCTCCCAGCCAGCGCTTGGGGTCTGAGACTCAAATGCTGCTTCCAGCCTTAGGGCTTTTGGCGGGGGCAGGGCTGCTATTCAGTATGAGATTATGTTCAGGTGGTCAGGTTGGGGCAGGGCCGCCTCTCAGGCTCAGTTCCCTCAGGGGGTTTATGCATAGACCTTCCACAATGGATTCAGGCTCCCGCCCTCTTGGGGAGCCCCTGTCTGCAGCCGCCTCTCAGCTTCTACCTCCCGGGGGGCCTGAATTATGGGGGCACCCCACTCCCCTCTCAACCCACCAAAGAGACTCTCTCACTGACCCCTGTCACCTGTGGGTGGAGGGACTTGTGCAGCTGCTGGAGATCCCATCCCTGAAGCCTGCTCAGATCTGTTTCTCTCGGTGCCGCAGCTGCGGCCACAGCAGGTCTGGGCTGGGCTGGGCTCCGCGTCTGCAGGGCGACAGACCTTTTGTGAGAGGTTTGCAGGTCCCTCTGTGGGTGGAGGGACCCGCGTGGCCGCTGGAGATCCCGTCCCTGAAGCCTGCTCGGATCTTTTCCTCTCGGTGCCGCGGCCGCAGCAGGGCTGCACTCAGCTCCCAGTCCCGGCGCCCAGTCCGCAGCGTGCAGGACCCCCCGCGAGAGGTTTGCAGGTCTCTCCGGAACAGAAATCTCCCTCGCTCCAATGTTCCGTGGCCTCTGGGTGCAGAATTCGCCATGAGTTACTTCCCTGTAGCCGTTCTATGGGTTGTGGGTTTGGAGCTATGTGTATGTGCGTCTTTCTACTCTGCCATCTTGGCTCTGCCCCCCCAAATAGTGAGTTCTTATCCCAGAAGCTGGAGTCTTTGAGTTTATCAAACAGTAAATTACTATAATCATTGACTACTGTGTCTTGTGTACTGATCTATTCCACAAAGTGGGGAAAGCGTAAAGGTTTGCTGATAGTAAAGAGTGAGTTTTATCTGTTTTTTTATTTTGGTATCACTTTGAAAATGATGAAATTGTACTTGTTAATAAATAGTCTGTGCTGAAGTTATATCTTTGAGTCAACTTAGTAACAGTACATTTAGATTTAAATATTTCAATCATGTCTTAAGTGTGAATAGGCAATATAGATTGGAGGCTTCTTATTGTCAATATTTTTCTGGGGTTAGGAGTCTACTATCATGTATTCACTGTTTATATGAAACTCTAGAATGTAATTTTCTTAAAACATATGTAAAGGGCAAATAAGATGCCCTTATAAGTGCTTGTTGTTAACTACATATAACACTATATATACATGTATAGATATAGTATATGTAGCGAGAGAGTTAAGAATGAAAAGAAGAGTTTAGCCCTAAGTTGTGATTAATGAAATTTTGCTATTTGAGGTACAAGCTCACGGGACTGCAATTTGATAATGTTTTTGATTTCAGTTATAGTTTTCTGAAGGGTCATTAAGCCAGTAGTCCACCATTTAAGGGAAATGTCATGTGTTGTCCAAAGGAAGTACAGTCTTAGAACTGCTACAGGTGAATACCTGTGTCTGGGAAAGTTGAGAGGACAGCCTTGGTGTAGACTAAAGTAAGATCCTCTTGACTTAGTTTCTCTGTTGTGCTATTTCTTTTCTGAACAAGGAACTTCCCTGGTGGTTAATCTTGAGTCTGACTTCTGATACTCTGTGAATAATGTAGAACTTTGCCATATCATTGTCTATTAACTATGACTCTTGCCTGGAATCAGTCAGAAGTAAGAGACTTTTCCCCTGTTATGGCTTATGTCAGATTAATCTGTGCCCTTAAAGGGACAGTCTTGATATTGCTATAACTATGTTCCTCCCTTTTTCTTCCATAGCAAAATTCTATAATCAGGGTAGGTGAAAAATGGAAGGTTTTGCTATCGCAATACTAAATCTATTAGTTAACAAATTGATACTAAAAAATATAAGATAATATAATAGGACACAAATATGAAAGATCTTATTATTGCTCTGTATTTGTGGTCAACACTATATCCTATTTAATTAGATAAATGAGTTCTTAATGTGCCATTTATTTGCCAATAGTTATATATTATTGTAAAAGATTAGATCCTTGAAGTATATCATTCTTTCAGGGTGATATGGGAATAATAACCTCAAAGGGATGAGGGTGGGCGATAAGACAAAGATGTAAAATGTAGAAATGATGAAAATCATTTCAATAATATCTATGTCAATCAGTATGATGTGTGTAATGATTATATTAATGATTTAGATTTTGTTGGAGTTTCCATACTTTCCAGGACACCCTGAATTGGAAGCTAAGACTCTATCTGAAGTTATCAATCAGACTCCTTCATATGCTTAACAATTTCCCATGCTTGCAATTGCCTACTGACCTGAATCAGGTACCCCACTGCTGCTCAAGAGTGAAGAGTCCTGGTCATGCTAACCCTGGTTCCATGCCCCACTGAAAAACCCCAAGACTCAATGACTCTAACAACTAGGAGAACTGTTTACACAAGACCCAAGAATACCTATGTTTTTTGTCCAGCCATTTATAGTTTTCATGCTTAAAAATCTTACCCCAGCCATAAGTGAGTGAGTCCCACTTCTTAGAAAGGAGAACTTCACTTGCAAGCCATTTCTCTCACAATAGAAAATTAACTTCTGTTTGATTCCTGACTCTCTTATCTCTTGCCTCCTCTGCTCTGTTAGGCTTTAGCTATCTGTAGATTAGAGACTGGTTCAGTACAACTGGCAAAAATTTTTCTAATTAGATGGATTAGAAACTTTGAGAAAGCAACAGGACCATAATGTTTTCTGTAAGAACTAGGAAATTGAGGGGCAGAGCCAAGATGGCAGAGAAATAGCACTGACTTTTTAGAGTGCTCCTGCCAAGCCTAGCCAAAAACCTATAAAAAACAGCTCTAAACAAATTCTGGAGCAGCAGAACCCACAGAATGACGAAGTGAAGCAAATCTCCAGCCCAAGACAGCCTGGAAGGTGGCTGGGAAGTGTCTATAGCACCATACTGGGAGCAGAGCACAGTCCAGCATGGGCTGTGCACTGGTACAGACAAGACCCAAGAAGTCATTGGGGAGACTGACTCTCTCACATCTGTGGCAATTTCCAGACTTCAAGATCCCAAAACACTGAGGACAAATTGGAAGGTCAGTGGAAAAAGCCTGTGGGACCAGTGCAGGAGAGTGGAGTGGTCCAGCCCCAGCACCAGGGTGGCTGGGGGGGAGGGGACAGAGGAACCCTGCAGCAGCAGCAGCAGGGGCAGCTGCAGCCACTGTTGTTGGAGCTCTAGGCCCACAGATTGTGGGGGGATTCAGTGGCTGACAGTACACCCCCCACCCCCATTGGAAGCAGAGAACTACCTTGACAAAGAGCTCAAAAGTCAAGTAAATGACTGAGGAAATGAGCAAAATCTAGAAAAAGAATCAGACTACAGAATCTTACTTTAGTGACAAGGAAGACCAAAGCATGCAAACAGAAGATAAAGTCAAAGCTCCTCCATCCAAAGCCTCCAAAAAAAATATCAATTGATGGAAGAGCTCAAAAAGGATTTTGAAAATCAAGTAAGAGAAGTAGAGCAAAAATTGGGAAGAGAAATGAGAGTGATGCAAGAAAATCATGAAAAATGAGCCAACTGCTTACTAAAGGAGGCCCCCAAAAATGCTGAAGAAAATAACACCTTAAAAAATAGACTAACCCAAATGGCAAAAGAGATCCAAAAAGCCAGTGAGGAGAAGAATGCCCTAAAAAACAGAATTGGCTAGATGGAAAAGGAGATCCAAAAGCTCACTGAAGAAAATAACTCCTTTAAGATTAGAATGGAGCAGATGGAAGCTAATGACTTTATGAAAAATCAAGAAATTATATAACAAAACCAAAGGAATGAAAAAATAGCAGACAAGGTGAAATATCTCACTGGAAAAACAACTGACCTGAAAAATAGATCCAGGAGAGAGAATTTAAAAATTATGGGACTACTTGAAAGCCATGATAAAAAAAAAAAAAAAAAAAGCCTAGACATCATCTTTCATGAAATTATCAAGGAAAACTGCCCTGATATTCTATAACCAGAGGGTAAAACAAATATTGAAAGAATCCATTGATCATCTCTTGAAAGAGACACCAAAAGAAAAACTCCTAGAAATACTATAGCCAAATTTCAGAGTTCCCAGGTCAAGGAGAAAATACTGCAAGCAGTCAGAAAGAAACAATTCGGGTATTGTGGAAACACAATCAGGATAACATAAGATCTAGCAGCTTCTACACTAAGGGAATGAAGGGCTTGGAATATGATATTCCAGAAGTCAAAGGAGCTAGGATTAAAATCAAGAATAACTTACCCAGCAAAACTGATTATGATACTTCAGGGGGAAAAAATGGTCATTCACAAAATAGAGGACTTTCAATCATTCTTGATGAAAAGACCAGAGCTGAATAGAAAATTTGACTTTCAAACACAAGAATCAAGAGAAGCATGAAAAGGTAAACAGGAAAAAGAAATCATAAGGGACTTACTAATGAACTGTTTATATTCCTTCATGGAAAGATAATATTTGTAACTTTTGAGACTTTTCTCAGTATTTAGGTAATTGGCAGGATTATATACATATAGATAGAGGGCACAGGTTGAGTTGAATAGAAAGGGATGATATCTAAAAAAATAAAATTAAGAGGTGAGAGAGGAATATATTAGGAGAAGAAAGACAGAAATGGAATTGGGCAATTTATCTCACATAAAAGAGGCAAGAAAAATCTTTTTTCAATAGAAGGGAAAAGGGGGGAGGTGAAAGGGAAAAAGTGAAGCTTACTGTTATCACATTTGGCTTAAGGAGAAAATAACATGCACACTCAATTTGGTATGAAAATCTATCTTACACTACAGGAAAGTAGGAAAGAAGGGGATAAGTGAGGTGTGGGGGGATGATAGAAGGAAGGGCAAATGGGAGGAGGGGGTAATTAGAAGTAACATTTTTGGGGAGGGACAAGGTCAAAAGAGAGAATAGAATAAATGGGGGGCAGGATAGGATGGAGGGAAATATAGTTAGTCTTTCACAACATGACTTTCATGGAAGTCTTTTGCATAACTACATTTGTATAACTTATATTGAATTGCTTGCCTTCTCAGTGGGAATGGGTGGTGAGGAAGGGAGAGAAGTTGGAACTCAAAGTTTTAAAAACAAATGCTGAGAATTGTTTTTACATGCAACTGGGAAATAAGATATATAGGTAATGGGGAATAGAAATCTATTTTTCCCTACAAGAAAATAGAGGGGCTAAGGGAAGGAAGGGGTGTGATAGAAAGGAGGGAAGATTGGGGGAAGAGGTAATCAAAATGCAAGCTGTCTGGGGGTAGGGGAAGGGAGACATAGGGAGAAATTTGGAACTCAAAATCTTGTGGAAATGAAAGTTGAAAACTAAAAATAAACAAATAAATAAATAATATACCAAAAAACCTATAAAATTGTATTGATGCAGAATTTTAGCAGAATTATCTAGGAATCTCTGCAAATGACTTGGAACTAGAGAAGCAGATCTACTAGGAGAAACTTTCTTCAGAGTCATCCTGAGGGAGAGGTCTATTCAAGAATGTCCAAGAGGAGATATTTCCAGGGATCAGACAACTACATGGGATAGCTGGGACTCTAGATGAAATGTGCTAATTAAATGGACATTGAGAATGAGTTACCAGGTTACAAGAAGATGATGTTATTTAGTATTGATGATCATAATTTTATTTCTTCAACTTTTTGTTTCATGGTTTTATGTTTGCTGAGTTTTCTTAGTTACCTTAGTGACATGCAAATCTCTCCTCTCAAATTAGTCCATGGTGAGCCCTCTAAGTAGTTTGATCTATAACCTGACTTAGTTTACCTATGGAATCTATATTACAAGGTTTGTCTCCTTAGGAAATATATGAGATTATGATTCTGCTTGGTATCTTTATGTCTCTCACCTATAATGTCTCTCAAGGTAGACTATCTTCAATGAAATTGGGGACTTTCAAGCATTCTTGATGAAAAGACCAGAGCTGAAAAGAAAATTTGACTTTCAAACACAAGAATGAAGAGAAGCATGAAAAGGTAAACAGCAAAGAGAAGTCATAAGGGACTTACTAAAGTTGAACTGTTTACATTCCTACATGGAAAGAAAATATCTGTAACTCTTGAAACTTTTCAGTATCTAGGTAGAGAGACAGAGAGCACAGAGTGAATTGAATAGGATGGGATCATATCTTAAAAAAATGAAATTAAGCAGTGAGAGAGAAATATATTGGGAGGAGAAAGGGAGAAATGGAATGGGGCAAACTATCTCTCATAAAAGAGGCAAGCAAAAGACTTATTAGTGGAGGGAAAAAGAGGGGAGGTGAGAGAAAAACATGAAGTTTACTCTTATCACATTCCACTAAAGGAAGGAATAAAATGCACACTCATTTTGGTATGAAAACCTATCTTACAATACAGGAAAGTGGGGGAGAAGGGGATAGTAGGGTGAGGGGGATGATGGAAGGGAGGGCAGTGGGAGGAGGGAGCAATTTGAAGTCCATACTCTTGGGGAGGGACAGGATCAAAAGAGAGAATAGAAGCAATGGGGGGCAGGATAGGATGGAGGGAAATTTAGTTAGTCTTACACAACCTGACTATTATGGAAGTCATTTGCAAAACTACACAGATATGGCCTATATTGAATTGCTTGCCTTCCAAAGGGAATGGGTGGGGAGGGAGGGATGAAGAGAAGTTGGAACTCAAAGTTTTAGGAACAACTGTCAAGCACTGTTCTTACTACTAGGAAGTAAGAAATACAGGTAATGGAGTATAGAAAGTTATCTGGCCCTACAGGATAAAAGAGAAGATGGGGACAAGGGAAGGGAGGGATGATAGAAGAGAGGGCAGATTGGTGATAGGGGCAATTAGAATGCTCGGTGTTTTGGGGTGGGGGGAGGGGACAAATGGGGAGAAAATTTGGAACCCAAAATTTTGTGAAAATGAATGTTAAAAGTTAAATAAATAAATTAAAAAAAAAAAGGTAGACTATCAGTCTGTCTAGAAATCACTACAAGGCAAAGTGTTTAAATATATCAGCCTGGAGTCTGAGTGCACCAGGATCAAATGGGGGTGCTGGTGTGTGATGAAGAAGCTTGAATTTGAAGAAAAACTGAAAAAACATTCCCTTATTGGTAGAGGTGAATGATTCCGGATTATAGATGTAAAATATTGGTTACACTGGTCAACCTGTTTTGTTTGTTGATTGTATAGTGAGTGCTCGGAGTTCCCACTTGCCCAGATGAATCAGGTGCAGAGGGCTCTGCTACTATTTTGCCTCAGAGTTCTATGGTAATGTTGAGGGATTAGAGCATCTTTCTAGTGCCAGTTAACATTTTCACGAGCCAACACTGATGTGCTTTGGCCCAAGTTTATCAAATGAGAATCAATTTAGTTAACTAGAATTAAGTAGCATTTTAGAAAGGCATATTTAATAAGGTGGTACCATATGAAGAAAACATTCCCCTCCCCACCAAATTCTGTGACACATGCTCCTACAAGTACATACAGAGTCTAGGAGGAATGTGGGCTCGTGTTTAGAAAGTACATGCAACAGAGGGGTAATTCACAGTTCCAGTCATTTTCTCTTTTTCATAGAATGTTCAAGAAGTCTCCCTTATGTAATTTTTTTACTGCGTTCTTGGTGGAACCTATGTTCAGTGTGTTCTTGACACCCAACGTAAACACTGACATCACTAGAACATAGATGGGAATTCCAAAATCCTCCAGACTTGTTCATAGCTTGAAAAGTCTTCCTGCGGTCAAAGATGTGGTGGGAAGGCATTGGAGAGATGGAAGCAGAGGCCAAGTTCAAGAAGTCTTGTTCCCCACCCTGGAAGTGGTTCCTTTCATAGTTTTACTAGAATACATTTGTTCCCTTTTCTCGATTACCTGTGATTCTCAATTTGCTTGATAATTACAGGTGACCCATATGATATGAACCAGTTTCTTCAGCCTATCAGAATAGGACTACTCTCAAATGTTGCTCCAGTTTCTAGAACATTTTGCACTTAGTCTAAAGCCTATGATTCATTGGGACTAAAGTCTATGATTGAGATTGATTCATTATTTTGACCTGGTTAAAGCACCAGGGCCTACCTTAAGTGGGGAAGGATGACTTAATTTGTTCAAATTTATACCCTACCTTTATAGTTGCTTTTGCTAAACTGCTTTTCCCCTTTGTCTATCTTTGTTATTCTTTTTAACAAGGGACAGCTCACTAGATAGGAGAGGAGGGAGGGACATATTCAGTTCAAGTCAACGAGTATTTATTTAGAGCCTATTATGTGCTACTGGGGATATAAAGAAAGATTAAAAAAAAAAAAGAGTTCCTGCTCTCAAGGAGCTCACAGTGTAATGGAGGAGACAACATTCAAACAGCTATGTACAAACAAGACATAGATAAAGGACTGGAGATAATCATCAGAGAGAAGGCATTCGTATGTAAGGGGGATCAGGAAAGGCTGCTTGCAAAAGATAGGATTTTAGTTGATACCTGGAGAAAGCCAAGGAAGTGAGAACGTAGAAAATGAAAGTAATATGAAAAAATGAAGGTGCTATAAAAGTAAAAGATACCATTTAAAAAGAAAGAAAATGAAACATTAAGGAGGAGGGATAGAGTTAGATATTTGGGAAAGAAATACAGGGCTTTCATCAAACTTTCAGAGGTACAGCTTTTATGTTTGTATTTCAACTTTGTTTATTTGGAATTGAAAACTTACAATCTGGAGTTATCTCCATCCCTTAGAGCTGTTTATCCATAGTTAAAATGCTTGTAACTGATAGTAGAATTCACTATGATGTAATTGTAGTCACTGGCCACAAAGAGACACTGGCAACTCAATGAAAAAAAACCACATCAAAAAACAGGTACTTGGAAGAAGCAGATGATTCCTATATAAAGGTCAGAGGGGTAAACAAAGACTATTGCATACCCACAAGCTTGAGGAAAAGACATGTCTGGGTTACCATCTGACTATCATACATTGCCACATTAAAAGGAAGGGACAAGACTTCCTTAGGGGTTGCAAAAAAAAACCAAACCCAGCATCACTTGTATAATAGCATATAACAGTGCTCAAGACCGTGATCTAAGGAGCAGGAAGGAGAAACAAAGAATTTTGAGGATGATATCAAAGAGTCATTCATAACCAAGCAGCTTTGTAATGTTTGGTAACAGCTCACCCTGGAACTGATTCATGGTTCTGAGGATATTGATTCTATATCTCATGGTATCAACCTTCTGACTCCAAACAACATGTACCCCAGATTAAATTCAGAAAGAATTAGTTTCTCAAGACCCATTTTAAGTCATTGAGAATGCCAAACCTTTAGAGTCACACACTTAGTTATACCTACCAATATATAGACAACAATGTCTAGATTTTTTTTAAAAGGAGGGCAAGACTGCTTTGTTTCATCATGCAATGTATACTTGAATGTAAGATTTTTTGAAAAATAATTAATATATTTTATTTTTACACAATCTTTATTTATGAATACATCTTTTCCCTTCTCCCACCCTGGGTACCATCTCTCGGAACAAAGAAAAAAATAAGTAGAAGAAAAGCAGTGCAGCAAAACTAACCAACACATCAACTAAGTCAGACCATGTAAGTAATGTTATGCATCTATAATCCTTCACCTTTGCAAAGAAAGAAGAGAGGTATATTTTCTCGTCTTTTCTTTGGGGCCAAGATTGGTCATTATAATTATAAATGGTTTAGTCTGAATGTGAATCTTTTAAAATTATATTTTATTCTAAAAATACATCCAAAATCTATCTTTTCCCCCTTCCACCCTAACCACTCTTCCTCCACCATTGAGAATGAAAGAGAAACCAAACTCCTGTGACAAACATGTAGAGTCAAGTAAAACAAATATTTGTATTGGCCATGTCATATACTTATAAATGTGTATATATGTATGTATGCAAGTATATGCATGTATACACACATACATGTCTCATTCTACACTGAGCCTTTCACCTATTACATCAGGAGGTAGGTACTATGTTTCCTCATTAGTCTTCTGGAATTGGGATTTGTCATTACTCTAATCAGAGTTTCTAATTTTTTTTTTCATTTATTTGTCGTTACCATATCAGTGTTTTCCTGGTTTTGCTTACTCCATGCTCCATCAGTTCATACATATCTTCCTAGGTTTCTTAAGGCATGCCCTTCACTTTTTTTCCTATTTCCTATATTCAGCTATTATTCAGCTTATTATTCAGCTATTCTCTGATTTGTGGGTACCTTCTACCCACAACTTATTCAGCTGTTCTCTGATTTGTGGGTACCTTCTCAGATTCCCATTTTTTGCCACCTACAAATATGTTTAGAGGGTGATTTGCTTAGTACTAATCTTTCCCTTAATTTATTTTCTTAAATTTCCCTTAATTTATTTAACTTTCCCTCTAATTCTCCCTTCTCCTCTTTTCCTCCTCTTTCCCTGTTGAGTGAAATATATTTCTGTACTCATGTGTGTGTGTGTGTGTGTGTGTGTGTGTGTGTGTGTGTGTGTGTGTATATTCCCTTCTTTACCAGTTTAGGTGAGAATGAGGTTCAAGTGTTAGCCTTCTCCACCCTTTTTTCCATGTTTGTATAAATATCTACTTGTATACTCTGATTATGAGAATTTCTCCTAAGCTTCCTTTTTGTACCCCCCCCCCCATCCTGCTATATTCCTCTTCCCTTCTTTTTTCATTTTTGTCTTAAGAAAATCAAGACATAATAGAATAACTCAAAGATCTTGTCAAATTAGATACCATCTATGATCCCTGATGATGATATAGTTCAAAGGGAATAAATGCATCATTTTCCAATATTTGAATGTAAGCAGTTTATCTTTCTTTTTTTAAAATTAATTGTTTTCAGTTTTCCACAATCATTTCCATAAAGCTTAGATCTTTCTCTCCCTCCCTCCCCTCTCCTTGCCTCCTCTTTCCCCCTCCCTCCCCAAGACGGCATGCAATCTTATATGGGTTCTACACATACATTCTTACTAAATACGTTTTCACCTTAGTCATGTTGCATGGAAGAATTAAAATGAATGGGAGAAACCATGAGAAAAAACAAAACAAAACACAAGAAAAGCAAGTCTGCTTCATTCTGTGATCCAATTCCAGTTCTTTCTCTAGATGTGGAAGGCATTTTGCCTCAAGAGTCCATTGGGAATTTTTTAGGTCCTTGCATTGCTGTGAAGGGCTAAGTCTACCAGAAAAATTCCTCACACACTGTGGTTATTACCATGTACAAAGTTCTCCTGGTTCTGCTCCTTTCACTCAGCATCAATTCATATAAATCCTTCCAGGCCTCTCTGAAGTCTTCCTGTTCATCATTTCTTAAAGAACAATAGTATTCCATTACATTCATACCACAACTTGTTCAGTCATTCCCTAATTGATGGGCATCCCCTTGATTTCCAATTCTTGGCCACCACAAAGAGAGCTACTATAAATATTTTATATTTATACTATAAATATTTTTGTATGTGTGGGACCCTTTCCCATTTTTATGATCCCTTTGGGATAAAGTCTTAAAAATGATATCACTGGGTCAAAGGGGATGCACATTTTTGTGGCCCTTTGGGCATAGTTCCAAATTGCTCTCCAGAATGGTTGAATCAGCTCACAGCTCCAGCAACAATGAATTAGTGTTCCAACTCTCCCACATCTTCTCCAACATTTATCATCTTCCTGTTTTGTTATGTTAGCCAATGTGATAAGTGAGATGTGTAGAGTTGTTTTGATTTGTATCTCTCTAATAAATAGTGATTTAGAGCATTTTAGTTTGTCTTTCTTATTCCTTTTTCATTGCTTGTGTTTGCCTTTTTACATTTCTCTTAACAACTGTGTTAACTTCAAAGTTTCTACATAGCATAGGAATGTTTGAAAGTTCTCAATCTTGTTAAAAGTCCATTTCCCCCCCCGTAGGATTATACCCAGTTTCCTTGGCTATAAACTCATATTCTTTGCTTTCTGGAGTATAATATTCCAAACTCTCCATTCTTCTATGTAGTACCTGCTAATTCATGTGTAATCCTGACCATAACACATCAGTATCTGAAATCTCTCTTTCTGGCTGTTTGCAGTAATTTTTCTTCAACCTGGAAACTCTGGATTTTTGCTATCCTGGGAATTTTCATTTTGGATTTTCTTTCAGGAGTCAACAAGTATATTCTGTCTTTTCCACTTTTCCCTGTGGTTGTAAGAGGCCTGGGAAGATTTATTTTGATTTTATGCAAAATGATGCTTAGGGTTATTTATTTATTTATTTTTTGGTCATGGAATTCAAGGAGTCCAGTGATTCTTAAATTTTTTCTTCTCAAACTATTTTCACATCTGTTATTTTTTGCTGTCTTTTGACTTTGTTTTAATGTTTCTCAATGTCTCATGCAGTCATTGGTTTCTATTTGGTCCTTTCTAATTTTCAAGGAGTTTGTTGCTTGGGCAAAGCTTTCCAGTTTTTGTGCCAAACTATTAATTTCCTTTCCAATTCTTTCTTCCAGAGCTCTCATTTCTTTTCCAATTTTTTTCTTCTACTATTCTCATTCCCTTGATAAAAAAAATTTTTAAACTTTTAAAAAAAAATTCTTGCTTCATCTCTTCCATGAATTCTAGTTGAATTTGTGCGCAAGCTGTGTTTTTCTCTGAGGCTTTGTTTATACATATTTTGGAGTTTTCTTCTTCTGGGATTTTGTCACCATAATAGTTTTTAATGCCAGAATTTATTGGTTGTTGTTTGCTTATTCTCCTAGCTTACCTTTGGACTTTGGACTTGATTTTGGGGGCAGGCTCTCTGTACTACTGGAGGGAATGTCTGAGCTAGTCCTGCTGCCTCTTTCTTAGGGCATTCAATGCTGTGTTATTACAGGATTTCAGGGACAGCTCAGAATGCGGCCCTGAAAACTTTCTGCTGTAGTGAATGAAAAATGAAATAACTGAGGAAACAAAGTTTCAAACTTCTGAGCATATTTATTTATTAAGCAATGCATATTAATTACATGGCAAATCTGGACTAGGCACGACTTTGGCATTGGGCCCCCATAGGGGAAGACAGATTTTTATATATTAAAAACAATCCAATAAGACTAGATAATTAAAAGGAAACAATCAACATGTACAAACCAGGATACAAAATTAGGTAATTTGATTTCTAATTGGGGGAAAGATAAAGGACTTTCTAAATTGGGAGGGAGAAAGCCAACAAACAGGTACAATTCCCTGAAATCAGAAAAAGAGTTGTCCCACTCCCCAGAAGTGTCTGTATTCAATCAAAGGAACATGGAAACAATAACCGATTGACTGGTACAGGGCCAGTTTTAAAATAAGACGTGTGGGTTATTTGAGATGTTATAACTGTGAGAAAACTCCTTGCATCCATCTTCAGATCTGACTGGGTCTCTAGTGAGTATAACCTAGGTCCTTCGTTAAGGATCTCTAAGCAACAGGTAGAGGAGTTCCAGCTTTTCTAGCCATGTAAGAGTAGTTCACAATTAGAATAATAGAATAAAGGTTTCTCACAATTCAGAAATTGGACTAGACCCATAGTGGAACAGAAAGGGAAATGAGCTAACTCTAGAATTGTCACATGATGGAGTTAGTGGGGTTCACTTAGTTCTCACTATTTCCTCAAAGTATTCACAAAGTTATCTAAAACAGGAAAAAGTTTGGTTGTCTCCTCCCCCTCCCCAATCCATTTGAGTTCTACAAGCTGCCGTCTGAGCAATAGTAGATTGCTGCTGAACTCAGCCCCTCTCAGCTGGAAACTTCTACTGCCTCAGGCAGAACTACAGGTTCTCATCTGACTTGGAATTCCTGCACTACAGAAGTTATTCTTCTGTTAAGTTTCAGACTGAGAGATAAGATGCAACTTAGACTCTGCTCTGTTTCCTGAGGTCTAAGCCACACCCTGCTGTGTGACTTCTGAACCTGGTCCTCTCTCAATAACCCACCTGGGACCTATGATCACTCTTTGCACCAAAATACAACCCCTAGGCACAGATCCTCTTTTTATTCTACTTTAGATCTATCACCTAGAATTGGGTAGAAGGCGACAAAACTGTCAGTTGGCATTTCTTCCCTTCTTGGTGCCTCAGTGTGGATCTAGGACCTCCTCTTGGCCTGGAATCCAGTCTTTCTAAGTGTGCTAGACATGGCACTCCTGACCAGACTTCTTCATTGTTTGTCTATCTCCCTATGACAATGTGGACCAGAAAAATTGCTCACTTTGATTTTTTTCTTGGATTTCCCCATCAGAACTCCATCTGGAGTGCTTTTTAGGTTTATTTAGAGTACTCTGGGTTTTGTTTTACATTCCTGGAGGAGTGAAGTGTGACTATACATCTTTCTGCTACTTTACCAACTTGGCTCTACTTCCCTGAATATTGATTTATAAGCTAAATTTTCAAATAACTAAAGCATAAGATTTATTTTTTTTCCACACTGGAATTCTTGATGCACCTTATTATATATGCATGGGAACAGAGTTACATTTTGGTTTTCCAATCCAATAAGCAACATCAGTTAGTATTGGCAACAATAGAGCTGAGCCAGATATCTACATATTCCTTAATTCTTTTGAGGAATTTTTAACAACTGTGAAATTAAAAAGAGGGATAAAAAGTTAAAATTACCAAATGATTTTCTTAAATATAAAGTTTTTTCTTCACATTTTGTTTTCAATTTTAATCTTCTCTTAAGCAGATGAAATGTAACAGACCAGTCCTCAGAATGGGAGCAAGAGGAGTGGAAAAGATGTATTCAGGTAACCAACAGGACCTATTTCTAAAAGATGGCAGGAAGAGGAAGATGGAGGAGACCCAAGACCAAGGGGGAGAGGTTTTATTGCGAAAGGGAAAGACATTCCTTACATTTTCAATAACACTTTATCATTCTGATGAATCTATCATCTAATGTTGGCAGATGTTCCCTCCAACAATAAAGAGGATAACCAATGCATGAACGCCTACACTATGAAACTTTCACCCTTGTTGTCCCTCAGTCCTTCACAGGAGTTCCACCCAACATGCTTTCCACTATCTAGATGTCTTGACATCTCATGGGCACCTCCCAGCCTGATGTCTTTATTTTTCTTTTCCTCATTAGAGGGGCCATCCCCTTCTTAAACCTCACCCTAAGTGAGTATCTGTGCATCCTGGGTCATCTCTAGTCATCTTGATGAATATCTGGTCACTGGATTCAGATGGCTGTGGAGGAGAAGTGAAGCTAGTGACCTGCACAGCCCTTCCCCACTCAAAACAAAGTCAAGTGCAAGTCATGTCATCATTTCTCTGATGGCATGGTCTTCTTTGGCAATGAAGGATGAACACAACAAGGACATGTGTGTCTGCTGCCCATGTAGGGCATGTGTATCCACATGGGTCTGCTAGATATGACAAACAAGGAGGCATGAATAGATATCTGTAAATCTCCTCCACCCATACTTCTCCAAGAGAATGGATTCTATGAGGCTGGCCACCCTGTTCTCATTGGGGTGGAAGCAGGGAAGAGGAGGAATGTTACTGCACTATAATTATATGTATCTGCCCTCCTAAATATTGTTAGTCTAGGGAAATATTTTTTAGGTTCAAATCTTTCTCTTGATTGCTATCTCTTAACAGGGACATGATTGAGGTGCTGTTTATTTTATGCCAGTTTCTTTCCAGAATCTTTCACTCCTTCTAAGGACATCTCCCTGCCTCTAACACTCTACAGCCAGACACGCTTATCTCATTACAGACAAGTTCACCCACTCCTGGCTGGTGAAATTCCACAACGGCTTCCCTCCCACACTAAAATTGTGTAATATCTTAGGTTCTTCCAAGGCAAGAAGACAAAAAAAATCAGAAATCCACTCAGTTCTCCTGAAATCTCTTTCTGATCCGTAGGAACTGATCCAAAATACACAGCTGCACATAAATTTGTAACAGACTCAATCTGCTTGGTTGCTAATTTCCTCCAACTCCATTCAACAGCATGTGAGTAGGAATAGAGGAAGACAGGAGTCTCTGGGAGTAATCTAGAGTTAGGGTTTAGCAAGGTATTAGTCTCAGCAGGATGCGAGCAGAGGAAAGTATAGAGTTGAACAAGTGAATTATTGATTCGAGATCAGGAAGGGAAAAAAGAGGAGCAAGGGTTATAGTTTGGGGGAGTAATGAGAGATGGAGGGATTAGAGATATTGATGATGAAGAAGAAGAACAGGTTTGGAGAGGTAAGACATGGGGAGAGATAAGATAATAAGTGATAAATGATTTCAGAGCTTTTGTTTGTTGAGGTGGAACATTTGTGGGTGGTAAGTTTTGGTTCTTCTCCACTCCTATCCCCCCAGTGCCAGCTTTGGGAAATCAGACTTTACAAGAAGCTAATTAATTCACTAACTTACTAAGTCTAACTCAAATTTCTTCAAATTTTAATCCTCAGTACCCTTGACTTCTGAATTTCTCTTAGTCTGAATACGTATTGAGTTTTTGCACTTCTTAGACTCTCTAGATTCTTTCCAAGTTCTGCTCAAATGCTACCTCCCTCAAGAGCCCACTTCTTGTTTTTCCAGACGTTATTGCCCTAGCCCAGGAAATTACTTGGCATGTATTTCCTATTTAATTTTCTTTACATATATTGTTCACTCTGCCTGACTACCAATAAAATGTAATCTCCTTGAGGGCTCGCTTTCATTTTTGTCTCTATAGCTCTATCATCCAAAACAGAACCTGGAACATCGGAGAAAATTTAAAACATTTGTTGAACTTAAATTGAATTTAAAACATTTAAAGCATGGGAGCAGCTTCTCAAAAGACCATTGTGGACTTCTCCCTTCTATTTTGGCTAAAGACCATTATGCATGAGGCTCTCTTTCTCTGTGAGATTTAGAGACACCAATACTGAAAGGTAGAGTTGGAGACAGAGTCAGCTCTTGCCCTACTTCCTTTTCCTTTTTGCCTCTGTTTCTCCCTTGTTTCAGGCTGGATCTGACTCAGTTTGCTGGAACTCAATGCTGGAACAAAATGAGATGCTCACAAGTCATTCAATATTTTTAAGAGGTGATTTACTTAGGCATAGCAGCAGAAAGATATTCAACAAAGATAGGCACTGAAAACACCACAATTTGGTTCAACAGAAACTCCCTTGCTTGAGTTACCCCAGGATGGTTCTGAATCATCTTGTGGCTGCTTTGTTCTGAAAATTGTTCTCAAAAAGTGGTAACAGCACACTGATCCTTTAGTCCCCTGAGCTAATTAAGTCTCAGATGGCTTCACTACCTCTTAAGGAAAAATTTGCCCGATTTGCATAAGGGGAAGTGGGATGGTTTAGTTTCCTTCCATGTTCCCTTGAGAGTATCCAGTTAAGCCATGTCCCAAGTCAAATACATCATCTTGTTACCCCATCTCACTTACTTCTACATGTCACTAATATGTTATCCTTTATATATGTCGAAATTATTGGCGCTACTGTATATATGTAGAGTATCTATTTTCTTTGCATCTTTTTCTCTCCTGCTGTCTCCATGTGGCTTTGCTTGCTACCCCTTCACCAGAAGGCAAATAGATGAAGAGACCTACTTATAATATTTGTATCCATAATTAGGTTTTGGGCAATCTATAGATTTCAATTGTAAATATTATCTCCATTCCCTGCTATTGTTGACAGCTTTGCAGACTATTTTTGAAATGTTTGAGATGTTTAATAAAATTTGACATGGCATAGCAGGTCAACCTGGTAATCAGGAAGACCCAGACTGAAGTTTTCTCCCTGACAATTACCATACTAGCTATGTAACTATTTACACAAAGGATTTAAACTTTGTGTGTCCCATATAAAATGACAACTCATAGATGAATTGTTGATTTGTTAACTGTGGAGGGAATTTCCTGTACTGATGAAATCTCAAAGCTAAACCAAAAAATCCATTTGATTTTCACTTTAATAGCTAACAAAATGGCTTCTGCCAACCTTGTATACTTTAACTTATCTTCTGTATGGAAGACAGAATTGCTTTTCATATTTCTTCAAGATGAATGAAGCAAGCACTGTAATAAGATCATTATCTTAAACTGAGGGAATTTAGCGGCAATTCTTGTACTCATGATGAATCATTCACCTATGCCCTGGAGCATATTTTAGAAAGAATCTAGAAACTCAAGCCATTTTTCTAGTATATTAAGCACAAGGGAGAGTTTGTTCAGCTCTGGGTATGACATTCTTTTTGTTTAGCTTACCTTTACTCTTTAAAAAGCACCATTCCCTGTGGCCAATGTAAACAATATCATATCATAAATTGCTTTTGTCCTCCTTAAAACATTTAAAGTAGGCAGGGGGTGTTGTTTGAGTATAGAGAAGAACCTTTTGTCAACCAGTAAGCAATAATGAATAGTAATTGCCCAGTGCCTGTGGAAGAGATGATTGTAAGTCATTGCCCATCCCCATAAGAATCTTACTATCTAATTGGTGAGATAAACAATATTTACAGAAGAATAAAAACTAGTATAAATGTCTGGAGGGCAGGAATGATTTTTTTCACTTTCATATTTGCATCATCAGAGCCTAATGTTTTATATATGAGAGGTATTTAAATTAATGTTTGTTGGAATGAATGAGGATTCAAAAAGGGAAAGATTATAGACAAGTTATCAAGTTATCTCTTTTAGAGGAATGAAAATCTATGCGAAATCCAGGTCCCTTAAATCTAAGTTCATATATATATATATATATATATATATATATCAGTTTGTAAGTCAAGATTGATTTCAAACACTCTGGTATATATTTTTTAAATAAGATAATATTTTTAAAACACTTAGCATGGTGCCTGGCACATAGTAGGCACTTAATAAATACTTGCTTCCTCCCTTTTCTCCTTTCTTTCCTTCCTTTTTATTATGGATTTAACTAATATGAACATTTTGATATATAAAGAACAGAAAAGAATACTATACATGAAGATGAATTTTGTTACATAAGTTTTTTTAAGTTTAGCGATTTAAAAATTAATAATTTTTTTAAAGATTTCTGGGTTTCACGAGTAACAAGATGGATGATTAGACATTTCCTCTGATCCCCATGCCCTGTTTAATCTCTTCAAAATAGGAATCATGTACCAAGATAAAACAATTTAAGCAGATTGAGGGCACCTAGAATCCAAAATGAGGCAAAGAAACAAACCCAAACCCAGGAACTGACACTCACTGACCATGAACTTACACAGTACTCTTCCCCCACTTTTATTTTGGGATCTCTTTTCTGAAGTGATTGGTGGATTCTTTCAATGTCTATTTTGTCCTCTGGTTCCAGAACATCAGAGGAATTTTCCTTGATAATTTCTTGAAAGATGCTATTCAGTTCCTCCTTTTGATTACGGCTTTCACGTAGTTCAATGATTCTGATATTTTCTCTCCTGGATTTATTTTCCAGGTCAGTTATTTTTCCCATAAGGTATTTTACATTTTCTTCCATTTTTTCATTCTTCTGAATTAGTTTGATTGATTCATTACGTCTCATAGAGTCATTAGCTTCCACTTGCCAAATTTCAATTTTTAATATGTTGTTTTCCTCAATTAGTTTTTGTACTTTCATTTCCATTTAGCAAATTATACTCTTTAAAGAGTTGTTTTCAACAGTGGATTTTTGTATCTCCTTTTCCATTTGGCCAATTCTACTTTTTAAGTACTTTGTTGAGCTATTGATTCTTTTTTCACAATTGTCTTCCATCACTTCCATTTCTTTTACCAATTTTTCTTTTACCTCTCCTGTGATTTTTAAGCTCCTTTTTGAGCTCTTTCATTAGTTCTTTCTGGCTTGAGACCACTTATCATTTTTCTTTGGGGTTTTGCCCATAGGTGTTTTGACATTGTTATTCTTTTCTGAGTTTGTGTCTTCCCTGGCACCATAATAGCTTTCTATGGATAGATTCTTTGTTGTTGTTGATATTTTTTGTTCTTCCTTTTTTTGACCTTTTTTCCTTTTTTTTTTTTTTAATTTAAGCTCTGCTTCCTGGATGGATGGGAGATGGTCTCCAGCTTCTTGTGCTAGTGACTGCAGGCCCTGGCTGTTTATCTGTTGTAGATTAAGAATAATATTAGATGAGGAAAGGTGAAAGGAGAGGTGAAAAGTCAATAGATTATGGTTGGATAAGGGATTTTCAGAATTCTTGAACATGGAGGTGGTAAATTTGTGGGTGATAGATGAAGAGAAGTTTTATGCCTAGGGAATAGACATTCCAGTAGGCACAGTGGAAGGGCTGGGTGGAGTTGAACTAAACTTGGGAGTGGGAGAGTTGAGGGGGATGAGAGTGAAAAAAATGGGGTCAAAGGGAGTCTGGAATGTAGTTTAGATGGTGATCTATAGAAATTCAGAGTCTCTGGGATGTGAAGAGTTTGACCAGATATGAAAATGTTCATTATTGAATGGAGGATGTCAGTCCTCTACCTTCAATGGACAAGCATCGGAGGAGACAGAAGGCCTGAAGTTGAAGGGAGTGTTGCTCTTTTTTGCACTAGAGGGTCTCTATATCTCAGTTGGGGTATTGGGCTGGCAGACTGAGGTTGAAGATTCCTTTACTGGTACAAATGGAAGTATTTTTTGTGAGGCAGATGAAAGACACCAACCTAGTCCCTTGAAACCTTTCCCTGGGGAACACACTGCACCTAGAAGGAGCTGGAAGGCTCAAGGCACTAGCATGGAAGAAGGCTTGTATAAATTGATACAGAGTAAAGTGAGCAGAATGAAGGGAATAAATTAAGCAATAACACCAATATTGTAAAAAAAAAAAATCCAATTTCAAAGACTTAAGAACTCTGATCAATGCAGTGCCTATACTATGATAAAGCATGTTATTCATTTTTTAACAGAGATAATGGTCTTTAGATATAAAGTGAGCCATACTTTTTGGACATACATTACTTGACTATAGAAATTTATTATAAACAGTCCCTTTCACCTCCCAAAGCAAATGGAAAGGAGAGAAAATAAATGTTTGTTAACTGAGGAAAAAATTAAATACAAGTTAAAAAGAGAAAACCACTGTTTTAAAATAATTTTATTGATACTGTTTTATAACCAATATTTTTTCCAATATCTCTTTCCTTCCCCTCTCCCAAACATCCATCCATATGGAAGTGAGGAGCTGAGAATGACACTGAAATTGAAAGCCTATAAGAAGGGGAGGATGGTACTGCCCTTGACAACAATATAGAAGTTTGGATGAGAGATTGCTTGGAGGGAAAGATAATAATTCCATATTATATACGTTGAGTTTGCAATGACTATGGGCCATCTAGTTCAAAATGTCCAGAAAGCAGTATGGTGATATGGGACCAAAGATGAGGAGAAAGATTGTGGCTAGATATAAAGATCTGAGAATCATCTGCTTAGAGATAATAATTTAGAGATAATAACCATGGGAACTGGTGGTATCACCAAGTGAAGTAATATAGAGGGGAAAAAGAAGAGGCCACAGTACAGACCTTTGGGGGACACCCACAGTTAGTGGGCATGATATGGATGAAAAAATTGGCAAAGCAGACTGTGAAGGAACAATTACACCAGGGAGAAGGAGAACCAGGAGAGAGCAGTGTCATGAAAATCTAGAGAGTAGAGAATCTGCAGGAGGAAGAGAAGGCCATCAACAGTATCAAATGCTGCAGAGAAGGATGAGGATGGAGAAAAGGCCATTAGATCTGACAATTAAGACAATAAGACAAATTTTGGCAAAGTTGGAGACATCATTTCCATTGAATGATGAAATTAGAAGTTAGATTGCAGAGGGTTATGACAGTGAGAAGACAGCAAATGGAGACACTGATTATAGTGAACTTTTCAAAGAAATTTACTTAAGAAAGAGAGGAGAGGTAAGTTAGCTGGGAGGGTAGTTCACTTGAGGGTTATTTTTTGTTTTTATTTTTTTTTTAAGGTGAGGGATGTGAGGGTGTGTTTGTAGATGGAAGTAAACTAAACTAAACTAAAGATAGTTGGGAGTTTTGTTTTTCTTTCTTTGTTTTCATTAGAGGAAAGGTATAAGGGAGAAAAAATAAATGCTTATTAATTGAAAAAAATTACAACTTTCTATATGGCAACTCCAAAAGAAAAAATAAAATAAAAATCAACAAATTGTAATAGAAAAAAAGAAAATAGTTGGGGAAGATGTCTAAATAAAGTGAGTTGAGAAGGAATAAAAAGGAGGAAGCTCTTAGAAAAAGGTCTTAATTTTATCACTGAATCATGAGGTGAAATCCTTAGCAAAAAGAGTGGGAAATGGGTGGCTTGAGAGGCTTGAGGAATAAGAAGGTCTGAAATAGGATGTGGAGAGTGGGATAAGGGAATTGATTAGGGGAGAATAGAGTAATTGCCTTGCTACAGTGGGACCCAGTTAAGATTAAATAATAATTTTGTAGTGGATCCAGTCAGTTCCTTCCTGTTTCTCTTTGTCCTCTATTGAACTTTCTGATATCTACTGTGTGTCTTAAAACAGTTTTGTTAACACTTTCTATATTACTATCATGACTTCCATACTCTTCCTTCCCCTTCCATCTACCCATCCCCATCTCCAGCCTTCCGTAAGTTTGGTCAAGCAAAATAAATCAACGTATTAATTATATCTGAAAATTAATGTCTCATTCTACACCTCTAGTCAATCACTTCTCTTCTGAGGGATATGAGGCATGTTTCCTATCAGTCTTCTGAAGTTATGACTGGTCACCACATTGATTAAAATTCTAAAGTCATTTGTAACTGCTTTGTTGTGGTCATTGTATAAATTGTTCTGGATCTCTTCATTTCAATCTGAGTCAATTCATGAATCTTTCCTAATGTATTATTCAGAAAATTTTGATGTTCTGCTAAAAATGCATTGTTTTGATTCTATGGACAGAAAATAACTCATCTCAGAAGCCCCCCGAGTGAGTTAGTAACTAATCAGGTTGACATAAGGACTCCCATTCTTAACTCTATTTCTGTATGGATATGTTGGTTTAGCAAATAAAGTTGGTAGTCTTCTCCTGTCAGATTCTAAATATAAAGTTTTCCTGCGGGATCTGCTATCTTGGTTGGTGTCATCATAACAATGAAGGATTTGACCAGCAATTAGCATTTAACTTTATATTTTTCAAAGAACTTTCATTTACACCGATACATTTGTTTTTCAAAAACATTCTGTGAATCTAGAGAAAGAACTATGGAATCAGAACACAGAATGAAGTAGAGTATTTTCTCTTGTGTTATGTCGTGGTTTGGTTTTTCTCATGTTTTTCCCCATTTGTTTTAATTCTTCTATGCAACATGACTAATGTGAAAATGTGTTTAATAAGAATGTAAGTGTAGAATTCATGTAAGATTGCATGCCATCTTGGGGAGGGAGTGAAGAGGGAGGGGGAGAAAATTTAAAACTTATGAAAGTGATTGTTGAAAACTGAAAACAAATTAATTAAATTTTAAAAAATTCTGTGAAGCACAAATAGCAGATTTAATCATTCTTGTTTTATAGATAATGGGACAGGCTTGAGTGACTGGCCCCAAACCACAAAGTTAATGTATAAGCAAGTAAAGCCCAAGTTTCTTAACTCCTAATCACCTTCTTTTGGAACCGTTATTTGGAACACTGTTTTGGCATGACCCAGTAAATATCAGGAAAATTTGGTATTCCTTGGGAGAACCACTAGGACAGGCTTCTGCAGATAGTCTAGCCTTTCCTGATTATCCCATAAGGGCCCTTCTCTATAGCTGTATTTATTTTTATATATATAATAGAGTTGAATATGTATGTGACAATGGTTACTTTGAACCATGCTGCCTGAAGGCCAGGGATGTTACATTTTACCTCTTCTTGAGGATACTCTAATACCCTTAAAGTGCTTTAGGAGGGTGTTCAGACTCTCTGGCATTGGGTCCAGCTTCTGCCAGTTGTATTCCCTCATTTTAGGGACCCCTACTCCCCAGATCCATTTAACTAACAGGTGGATTAGCTTTTTTAACAAAGGAATATTTATTTCAAAGATATAGCAAGAATGAACGTACAAACATTCCTCCCCCATGTACCATCTCGATCTCTGGGGACAGGAAGCAGGTTAGGGTAACAGTTTAGATTGCTTTCTATACAGCACAGTCCCACCAAGTTCCAAGTGCAAAGCTCCACTTGGACTTGAGTTCCAAGCACCCTGGTTTCTGTGGGCTTCCTTGCTAGGCTTGCTGGGTGAACATCTAGTCTAGAATCTTGGTTTCAAGGTCACTACAGCTTGAGTACAGATCTGGGCATTCTATGTCCTATGCCTAGAAATGAAAAGACCAAAAAAAAAGAAAAAAAAAAAAGGACCAGACCAGACCAAAACCATTTTGAGAGGCCACAGATACTAAAAGGAATGATGTAGGGAAGATAGCCCTTTCCATCACCTTCTCAGCTTATAGTGCCCATGACATGGACCTTCACCCACTTGGATGCTACAAGAAAAAGAGAACATGACTGTCATAGTCTCATAATTTCAAAGACTCAGACTGTTCTGGCTACAAGATTCTTGTCGCCTATATGTTAAGGGAATGGAAGATGTCTTCTCCCAGAAGGAGGGTACTGGTGCTACCATATTAGGTGATCTGAATATGTACAGTAAAGCCTCTGTACATACAAACACACACACATATGCACACGTGTGCCTGTGTGTTTGTGTGTATGTGCATTGCAGCCAGGTAGCACAGTGAACGAGTGCTGGACCTGGAGGCAGGTAGACCTGAGTTCAAATTTGACCTTATACAAATTACTCTTGGACAAATTACAATCTCTCTCAACCTCTGTTTCCTCATTTGTAAACTTGGAATAGGAATAGCACTTCCCACCCAGGGTTGTTGTGAGGATCAAATGAGATAACATAGGCACAGTGCTTCACAAACCTTAAAGTATTCCATAAGAGGTAGATTTTGTTATTGTTGTTGTTATTGGTGACTTCTATGTTTATGTTAATTTGCACCAGGAGAATATAGGATATTTAAAGACAGGAATTGCTTTTGCTTATGTCTTTATATCCCAGTGCCTATCACAGTGCCTTGTACATAGCTATAGCTTGTCCTTTGTTCTCAAAGAAGACCATGACATCAGGAAGATGATGCTATGACTTGCAAGTAAATTGGATTTCAGTGAGGGAGTGCCTCACTTCCTCCTCTGTAGCCATCTGGGTCTAGTGGCCAGGTAGAGATCAGGACAACCAGAGATGACCCAGCAGACAGTGGAAGATTTTGGCCTATTTAAGCTAAAGTCTTAGTTCTCAATTTGACTGAGGCAACACCTATTCAGTGATTAGGGCTATTCAAGAAGTGAGCCAAGGCATGGCCCCTTTAATAAAAAAAAATCAAACTGGGACTAGAAGACCCTTGCTTGGGGTTTCTGACCAAAAGAGAAACAATTACTATTTACATTCACTCTGAGCCATCAGACCCAAACAGCAACCATTAAGTAGTGTTTGGGTAGGGACCTACTATTGGTCACTGGGCCTTCTCCAGTCATTCTGATGAATATCTGGTCATTGGATCCAGATGGCTCAGGAGGAGAAAGTGAGACTGGTGACCTTGCACAGCCCTCCCTCACTCAAAACAAAGTCAAGTGCAAGTCATGTTGTCATTTCTCTGTTGTCATAGTCCTCTTTGAAAATGAAAGATGAACACAACTTGTGAGTAGACCAAGCTGACTGAATAGGGACCCAGGTAGCTGGGTAACTCAGCTTATCCTCTCTTTCAACCTCTCCCTCTCCCCTTCCTTTTCCTCTCCAAAAGAAGATAAATTTTGATGGCCAGAAGCTGCCCAGTTAACTTGGGTCCTACTGGCTAGATTTCTTTCTTGTCTTTCTTTCTTATCTTTCTTTCTCTCTTTCTTTTTCTTTCTTTCTTTCCCCATCCTACCTTTCCAGTCTTCTTATACTTTACTCCTTCCCTCTCTCCCTAATACTTTGTGATCCAGTTACAATGACCATTTGTTCCTTGCACAGGACACTCCACCTCTGGACTTTGCATTTTCACTGGCTGTCCCTCACATGTGTGATTCCATTTCTAGAAAAGGAATCATTGATTTCAAAGAGTTGGCATGACTTTATCAAAAACAGGGTCATGCCAGGCTAACCTCTCCTTTCTTGATAGGATGACTAAACTAGTAAATGAGGGATACTTTTGATAAAATTGATAAAGTTCAGTAAAGGTGAAGGTCAAATGAGCTTATAGAGGTCATCCTTGGAACAAAGGTCCAGAACTTTAGAAATTTCCAGGGATTCCAAAGACATAGTAACTTACTTCTTGTCCTTTTGAGAATGAATACAGGGTGGCCCACCACTGAAAGGATTTGTTTGTCTTAGAATGTTATTGGAAACTCTGAATGTTCCTTTGATCCTTTCCTGTAGGTTTCCATTTTGGTTTTTACTTCCTATGACTTGACTTTCCAATACAAGAGGGTGACAGGATAGGCTGTGTTCATCCTCTTCACTCCCATCCCCATCCTTTCATATCCCACATGAAGCTTAGACTTCACTATATAAGCTAGTGCCTGGACCCCTGTTGGTCTTTTCCACTTTGTATTTCCTTTCCTGGTCAGGTAACCTTGTATTTTCAAATGATCTGGAGATCTACAGTAGGCAACATCCACCATCAGATTCTCATTGGGGGTGTTCACCAGAGTGGTTGGTTGCAGTTGAGATGGTAAAAGGAATGGGGAACTGGGGAAGCAATTGAGCACAAACTTTCAGAGGAGGATAAGGCTCAAGCTTGGAGTAAAGTGATAGTTAAACACTTGTTTAGCAGGCTTGGAAAACTACTTTATGTTTTGATGAGATTCAAATGTTAGCAACAAGACATGCTAATTAGCAACAAGATCCGTAAGACTTAATGTTAGGAGTGGGTCTGATCCCAGGATCCTGTTGGTTAAGGTTTAATATTGGGATGACATGAGATGAAAAAGATAATTGCACAGTTAAAGGTTTCATTGTTATTGTTGTTCAGTCATATCTGATTCTTCAGGATCCCCCAGACCACAGTATGCCAAGTCTTTTTATCTTCCACTGTCTCTAGAAGTCTGTCTAAACTCATGTTTGTTGCTTCCATGCTAGTATCCATCCATCTCATCCTCTGCCATCCTCTTCTCCTTTTGCCTTCAATTTTGCCCCAAAAAAGGCTTTTTTTCCAATGAGTCCCATCTTCTCATCATGTGGCCAAAGTACCTAAGCTTCTGTTTCAGTATTTGACCTTCCAGTGAATAGCCTGAATTAATTTCTTTAAGTGTTGACTGATTTGGCCTCCTTGCAGTCCAAAGGATTCTAACATCACAATTTGAAAGTGTCAGTTCTATAGCACTCAGCTTTCCTTATAATCCAACTCTCACAGACACCTATTGCTACCAGAAAAATCAGTCTTGATTACACAGGTCTGTGTCAGCAAAATGTCTCTGCTTTTTAGTATGCTGTCCAGATTTGCTGTAACTTCCTTCTAAGGAGCAATTTTAAAATTTCATGGCTGTAGTCACTGTCTGCAGTAATATTTGATCTTAAGAGCAAAAAACAAAAAAATGTGACACTGCTTCTATTTTTTCTCCATCTATTTGCCAAGAAGTGATGGGATCAGTTGTCAAGATCTCAGACTTTTGGTTTTTTTTATGTGAAACTTCAAGCCAGCTTTTACACTCTCCTCTATCACTCTCATTAAAAGGCTTCTTAATTCCTTTTTGCCATCAGAGTGGTATAGTTTGCATATCTGAAATTGCTGATATTTTTCCTGGCAACCTTAATTCCAGCCTGGTGTTTCACATGATGTAGTCTGTGTAAGTCAAATAAATAAGGTGACAATATATAACCTTGTTGTATTTCTTTTCCAGTCTTAAACCAATAAGCTGTTTCATGTTCAGTTTTAACTGTTGCTTTTCAATCAGAATACATGTTCCTTAAAAGACAAATAAGATGATCTGGTACTCCCATCTCTTTGAGGGCTTGTCACATTTTGTTGTGATACACACAAAGACTTTAGTGTAGTCAATGAAGCAGAAGTAGATGTTTTTCTGGAACTCTCTTGCTTTCTCCACAACCCAGCAAATGTTGGCAATTTGGTCTCTAGTTCTTCTGCCTCTTCAAAAACCAGTCTACTCTTCTGGTAATTCTCAGTTCATATATTGCTGAAGCCTAGCTTGCAGAATTTTAAGCATAACCTAGCTGGCATGTGAAATGAGCACAATTATTCAGTAATTTGAACATTCCTTGGCATTACCCTTCTTTAGGATTGGGATGTAAACTGATTTTTTCCAATCCAGTGACCATGCTGACTTTTCCAAATTTCCTGACATATTGAGTGCAGCACTTTAACAGTATCATCTTTTAGGGTTTTATATAGCTCAGTTGCAATTTCGTCACTTCCACTAGCTTTATTGTCAGCAATGTTTCCTAAGGCCCATTTGACTTCATTCTCCAGAATGTCTGGCATAGTTTTTTCATAAAAATCAATTCCATGTAATGTCACTCTAGTAAAAAAAAAAAATTCCTCAAGGCAGAAGAAAAGTAAATACTAGTTTTTCCAGATACTTGTTTCAGATATCCACACAAGACCTGAAGGACATTTGCACCAAAGCACAGTATTATAACAATTTCCTTAAAAACATGAGGCCATCCTGATCCAAGGGGGATTCCACCACATTCCAGAACCTTTTCCTCCAGGCCATTTGGATAGGTTTCATTTGTGTATCAGCTATCTAATTTAGCATTTTACCCAAGGTCAAAAATCTGTAAGGAAAACAAAAACATTTATCTTTTTGTATTACCTATCTTCTAGAAATATGAGTTGCTAGAAAAAGCACAAATCCAGGGGTAAAAAAAAAAAACCAAAAAGAAAAACACATATACAAGGGGTAGAAAAGTTAATATTTCCACTTCACACTAAAAAAGAAACTACTAACATACAAGTCAAATGACATTTAATGTGTTCTCTGTAGCAATATTACCTGAGCAGCGGGGCCTTGTTTAAAAAAGGAATCCCAACAACTTATATGAGTTGATTATCTAAGAAGACAAGATTCAAAATAGGCTGCATGAAGAATCAAAATATTTTTGTTGGCCACATATATGTGCATACATATGTATATATGTGTGTATGTGTATATATACACACATATATGAATATATATATATATACTTATACATTTTTTAAAAAATTACAAATACATTTTTGTCATAAAATTGAATTGGACAGATTCAAGGACCTTAATGCTATTTTTTATTTTTATTTATTTCTATTTTTTTCCTTAATGCTATTTTAATCTGACAAACCTGTCTTGCCATTGGATTCTGACAAATGGAGGAGAGAGCAAGGCCGATGACTTCTCTGCTGCTCTGCTTCATTCAAATTCAGTTCACTTGCAAATCAAGACAGCACATTCTTGATGTCATTGGTCCATTGGTCCAGAATGAAGGATGAACAAAAATGTGACAAACACATATTGAAACTGTTCAGAAAAGCACCAATAAAATGGAAAGGACTATTGAATTTTATCTGAATTTTTCAAAATGCATTTAGATGTTTTGTCTAGCTTTTTATAATAGTTTCAAAACTCAGTGCAATGTTTAAGATTCACCAGAGCTGTAACTAGACCAAACCAATCAGGACTTTGCTCCAGTGAACCTGGAATCTTTTAGCACTCAGAAAGAACTGAGTTTAGTATCTAGTTAGCAAGAGTGATTAGTTAAAATAGGGAGTTACCAGAAGGCAGCTTCCTCCTTCCAGGTGATCTGGGTTCGGATTCTAGCCCTGCAATCTGCTAGATCACTTAAACTCTGTGGGTCTCAGTTCCTCATTTATAAAATAAAGTGGTTTGACCAGATCACCAATTTTCAAACTTTTTTATCTCAATCAATCAACATTTATGAAGTGCCTACTAAATGTCAGGTACTGTGCTAAGCTCTGGGGATGTAAAAGAGGGAAAAAAACCAGTTCCTGACCTCAAGGAATTTATAATTAGGACCTCTGTACACTCAAAAAAAATTGAGGACCACAAAAGAACTTATGTTAACGTGGTCTTATGTTGGTAAATGTTTAACATTTACCAGACTTATGTTGGTAAATGTTTAACAGTAGTCTGGGAGTGGGAGGTGGGGAACCATACACACAACATACTTTAAAGTTTAATCTACATTATTAACATATTCTCCTTTATTTTCTTAAGTCTAGATAATCAACAAAACAACAAATTAAACCCTGTTTTGTCACTTTTTCTGCTTTCTAAAGATATAAATGCTTACATTGAAAATTTGATAACCTGGTTCCTCTGAGGTTCAAGCTGGCTCCAATACACTCCTGGTTATATCTATTAATATTTACCTTCTTATAAATTTAGATGCCTTAGTACTACTGAAAAAATTAGTTATGACCCTAGAGACCTTCTAAAAGGTCTCTGGGGACCCCTGACCAAACTTTGACTACATGATCACTAGGGTCCTTTCCATCTCTAAATCTTATGATCCAAAGATCCCTATCTCTCCCCATGCAGCATGTTCTACAACCTGAGCACTCCCTGTTACAACCAAATTTGTCTTACAAATTTAAACTGAGGGTTATCCCAGACAAATTTTATGAAATTACCTTTCTTTTCTCAAATTTCTCAATGCTCCTGTCATTTGTTCCAGGTTAAGTAAAAGCCATGAAATGAAAAGAATTAATGATTTCCTTTTAGTCTATTTTCTGTGAGTTCACTGGAAATTTTCGTTTAGTATCAAAAAATATGTTTTTATTTTTTGTTTCTCACGGGACTATAAAATTGAAAATGTCCTTATATACATTAAGAGGTTTTACATTGATTCAGTCTTTCAATTGAAACTTGCAGTCTTTTAAGGGGATAGAATACAAACACTGACAACTATAATACATGACTTTTCATGAAGATGTGCTCAAGAACAGGAAAAATAAAAGGTCTGAGGAAGGCTTATTACCAGCCTGGGGCCAGAGGAAGTTTCTTTTTCTTTTTTTAAAAATGTTTTTATTGATATTTTCTGTTATTTACATCACTATGGTTGCCCCATATATCCCTTCCTTTCTTCCTCCCAAAGTCATCATCCTATATGACAAATACTATTTTTAAGAGAGAAAAAGTCAGCATAACTAATCAATGTATTGAAGAAGTCCAAATATGTTCGATGTGTAACACCTGTGGACATTCCACTTCTTTATTTGAGTCCTCTTTGATCTTTATAATTTCGTTATATTTACTTTTGATTTCTTGGTGTGTCATTATTCTTTCCACTTACCTTATAGTTACTATGTATGTTGTTTTCTTGACTCTGCTTCAGTTCATATAGATCTTTCCATGCTTCTCTGCATTCATCATATACATAATTTCTTACAGAATAATAACATTCCATTGTATTCATGTATCACAATTTGTTCCCCAACTGAAGAGAATCTACTTTGTTTCTACTTCTTTGTTATCATAAAAAGTGCTGCTTTAAGTATTTTGGGGTATACGGGACTTTTCCTTCAGGTATAGACTAGTAATGGGGTATGGAAATTTTAATCACTTGACTTGCATAATTCCAAACTGCTTTCCAAAAGAGTTGTACCATTTCACGTTCCCACCAGTGACGTGTTAGTGTGCTTATCATTCCAAAACTCCTCTAATATTGCTGTTTTTTGTTGTTTTTGCCAATTTGCAGGTGTAAGATGAAATCTCAAGGCTATTTTGATTTTCTTATTTCTCTTATTATTAATGACAGAGCATTTTTTCATGTGATCAAAAATACTTTGCAGTTCTTTTGAGAGTTGTTTGATGATATATATATTGGGGAGTAGTTCTCAGTCATATATATTTATTAATTATTTATATATCTTGGATACCAAACCTATATCAGAGAAATATGATACAAAGATTTTTTTTCCTATTTGATAACTTCCCTTCTCCTAAATACATTAATGTTGTCCGTGCAGATGTTTTTCAGTTTCAAGCAATCAAAGTTATCTATTCTATCTTTTGTAATTTCTTCTGTCTTTTGTTTAAAAATATACTGAATATATTATGAAAAGAATATGATCTGTTTTTCTAATTTTTCTATAGTATGATCTTTAATATTAAGGCTGCATATCCCTTACACCACATTTCACCATGCATTCTAAATTTAGGTACTGGTCTAAACATAATTTTTTGCCATACTTCTTTCCAATTTTTCCAGTAGTTTTTATCAAATAGGGTGTTTTTCCCTTAGGTAATTTATGTTTTTCACTTTATCAAACACTATATTATGAATTTTACTCTATTGTTTCTGAATTTCCTTTATCTAATCTGTTCCATTGATCTGTCTATTTTTTAACTAATACCAGATAGTTTTTGATGACTGTTGCTTTATAACAGTTTGAAGGCCAGAAGTGCTATTCCTCCATTGTCCCTACTTCTCATTATTTCTCTTGATATTATAGATTTTTTGTTTTTTCCCAATGAATTTTGTTTTTATTTTATAAGTTCTATAAAGTATCTCCTTGGTAATTTTATTGGTATAGTTTCAAAAGTGTGAATTAATTTTGGTAGTATATACTATATTGGCACAACCTACCCATGAGTATTGAATATACCTCCAGTTATTTAATCTATGCTTTATTTCTTTAAGGAGTACTTCATAATTGAATCTATACAAACCATTTATATGCTTTGAAAAGTTGATCCCCAGATATTTTCAGAGGAAGTTTCATGGAGAAGGTGACGAGCATTTGACTCAACTTTTAAAGGACTAGTAGGAACTCAATGGGTAAATATTTGGAGAAAGATAGTGTAGGTAGCACAGTGGATAGCATGCTGGGCCTGAAGTCAGGCAGATTCACTTATCTTCCTAAATTCAAATCTGGCTTCAGATATTGTGTGTGACCCTGGGCAAGTCACCTGGTCCTGTTTGCTTCAGTTTCCTCATCTGAGCTGGAGAAGGAAATGGCAAATCATTCCAGTATCTTTGCCAAGAAAATCCCAAATGGGGTCATGAAGAGTCATACATGACTCAAATGACTCAACAACAAAATTCTAGGCATAGAGAACAATGAGAAAAAGGACCGAGACAGAAGAGCTCAATGTGTGTTTGGAAGGGCTGAGACTTTGGAAGGAATATTCACTGAGTATAAGATAAGATAAGAGTAGAAAGTGTGCTGCCAGATTGTGAAAAATTCTGAATACCAGGTAAAGGGGTTTAAATTTTACTTAGTAGGCGCTGAAGATTTTAGAGTAGAGAGGAACATTCCCAGACCTACATGTAAGAGAGATTACACCATCCAATACATTTTACAAACGTGTAGGTTTTGTCTGAAAAATTGTAAGAATTACCCTTAATTCATCTTGACTAGGGAACCTCTGGCCAAATTGATATTTCCCAAAGGTCACAATAGTGAATCTGCTAGGGAACCTTTTAAAATTGGATTTTTACCTAGAACTTTTACCTATTACTTAAGTTGTCAGTGCAGTTGCTAGGCAGCATCTTGGCTTTGCTTATGCCAGCTAGCAAAAATACCAGTTCAACTTGCTCTTCTCTTGGGAAATCTCCTTGGTGTTGCTGAGTAAGTTTTGTTTCCCTACTGTAAAACACATGCTACTTTCTATAAACTTTGCCTAATACTGTTTGAATGGTTTCCGTTAATCTAATCTCTATTTTTTCCAAGGTTATTTACTAACCATCTCATCTGCTAAATCCAATGTGAGATTGGATTTAGTCCTTATCATATTTGACTTCTCTAACCTTTTGACTCTGTGGTCCATCCCCTCCTCTAAGTCATTTCCCCCTCCCTTGACTTCCAGAAAATGGTTCTGTCTTAATTCTCCTTCTTTCTTTCTAACCATTACTTTTCAGTCTCCTTTGCTAGATCATCATCCTTCTCCTTTCCACCAACTGTGGGCATCCCTTGTGATGCTATACTGCCTTGAGCACAGGATTGGTTTCCTTTTAGTTTTTCTATCCTCAGTACCTAGCATAATTTATTAGTTTTTACTTTTGTACCCAGATCTATTATTTCAAAGGTCTTGGAGCTCTGAATGAGGAAACTACCTCAGCCAATGCAGATCTGCAACTGTTTTATTAACTCACAGACTTAGAGAGTTGCCAATGTCACTGAGCAGCTAAGCGATTGATCCAGAGTCACACAGGTAGTATTGTGTCAGTGGTGGGGCTTGAACCAGGTCTTCCTAAGTCCTAAATTGACTCTCCATCCACTATTCCATATAGTCTCTTTTATTAAGAAAATAGCAGGTGCTAAATAAATGTTTGTTAAATTGAATTAAATGTTTTGTATAACACAAAATTGTAGCAGCAAAATGGGGCAGCACTGTGGATAGAGTGCCAGGCCTGGAGTCAGGAAGATTCATCTTCATGAGTTCAAATCTGATCTCAGACATGTGCTTGCTATGTGACCCTGGGCAAATCACTTAAATTTGTTTGCCTCAGTTTTCTCATCTGTAAAATGACCTGGAGAAGGAAATGGCAAATCATTCCAGTATCTTTGTCAAGAAAACCACAAATGGGGGTCACAAAGAGTCAACAGGACTGAAAAATGACTGAACAGCTGAATTTTAACTTCATTACCTTCTACCGATTATTTTGTATATTTCTCTGTCAAAGGTGTAGGGGAATGAATGCTGGACTTGAAGTCAATGTCAATCTGGGTTCAAATCCCAGCTCTACACCTTAGGAGCTGCTTTTATCATGAGCCAATCACTTGATCATGCTCTTCCTGTTTGTCATCCTTGGAATCTCATTACAGACTTCACAGGATTGCTGTCAAGTCTCCTAACCCTTAAAATACCAGAGCAACAAGAATTAGTATCTTATCTATAAGCAGCATTTTAGGACATGAAATTAAAATTCAAGGGTTTGTTATCTCACTTTGGCTATTGTATTGTGTTTGGGTGTAGAAAATTTGATTAGCAATGTGAATTGAATACTCACTACCTGCCAAGTCCTGGGTGTGGGGGTTGAGAAGAGATGAGAGGAATGAGAAGGTTGTATAGCTCTCAAATTATTTACCCTGGGATGGATGTGAAAATGGGGATTGATGGTATCAGCAGGGCCTTAGAGGTGCGACCACAGGAAAGACTTAGGTTTAAATTCTGAAATGCATGGCATGTGGAAATTTAAACATATTTTTATTTTTTCATGTCCTACTGAAGAAGGGACCTCAGCATATACCAACTATTGCTCTATAGGCCTACTTTTCCCATTTATATACTTTTATCACATTTAAAATTTTTTTAATATATAATTTATTCATTTTTCAGTTAACATTCACTTCCACAAGTGAATTTGCACAAGAATTTGAATTCAGAATTTTCTCCCCATCTCCCCCACCCCAGGACAGCATGCACCCCTTTCTCCAGTCTGTCCTCCTTTCTACTACCCACCCTTCTTCCTCCCCCTTCCCCTCTACTTTTCTGTAGGGCAAAAGAGATTTCTATACTCCATTGCTGTATAGCTTAATTTTCAGTTGCATGCTAAAACAATTTTTAATATTCATTCTTAAAGCTTTGAGTTCCATATTCTCTCCCTTCCTCCCCACTCTCCCTCACTGAGAAAACAAGCAATTCAATATAGGTCTTACATGTGTAACAATGCAAAGCACTTCTATAATATTTATGTTGTAAAAGACTAACCACATTTCTCTCTGTCCGATCCTGCCCTTCATTTATTCCATTATCTCCCTTGACCTGTCCTCCCACAATAGTGTTTGTTTCTGATTATCCCTTTCCCCAATTTGCTGTCCTTTCTATTATCTTCCCTCTCCTATCCCTTTCCCCCTTGGCTTCCTGTAGGGTAAAATAGATTTCCATATCCAATTCAGTATGTGTTATTCCCTGCTTAAGCCAAGTCCCATGAGAGTATGGCTCAATTTCCTTTCATCTCCCCCCTCTTCTCCTCCATTGTAGAAGCTCTTTCTTCCCTCTTGTATGTGAAATGATTTGCTAGATTTCTACCTCTCCCTTTCTCTTACTCTTAGTACATTCCATTCAACAGAAAATTTTATTTTTTTATTTTTTATTTTTTTAGTTATTCTTCCTTCATATTCAGTCCACCCTGTGCCCTCTGTCTATGTATATATTATATGTGTGTGTGTGTGTGCATATATTCCCTCTAACTACCCTAATACTGACAAAGGTCTCATGAGTTACAAATAACATCTTTCCATGCAGGAATGTAAATAGTTCAACTTTAATAAGTCCCTTATGATTTCTTTTTCCTGTTTGTCTTTTCACGTTTCTCTTGATTCTTGCATTTGAAAGTCAAATTTTCTATTCAGCTCTGGCCTTTTCATCATGAGTGCTTGAAAGTCTTATATTTCATTGAAATTCCATTTTTTCCCCCTGAAGTATTATACTAAGTTTTGCTGGGTAGGTGATTCTTGGTTTTAATCCTAGTTCCTCTGACCTCTGGAATATCATATTCCAAGCCCTCCAATCCCTTAGTGTAGAAGCTGCTAAATCCTGTGTTATCCTGATTGTATTTCCACAATATTTGAATTATTTCTTTCAGGCTGCTTGTAATATTTTCTCCTTGACCTGGGAACTCTGGAATCTGGCTACAATATTTCTAGGAGTTTTCCTTTTGGGATCTCTTTCAGGAGATAAATGCTGAATTCTTTCCATTTCTATTTTACCTTCTGGTTCTAGAGTATCAGGGCTATTTTCCTTGACAATTTCTTGGAAGATGATGTCTAGGTTCTTTTTTAGATCATGGTTTTCAGATAGACCAATAATTTTTAAATTATCTCTCTTGGATCTATTTTCTAGATCAGTTGTTTTTTCAATGAGATATTTCACATTGTCTTCAATTTTTTCATTCTTTTGGTTTTGTTTTGTAATTTCTTGGTTTCTCATAAAATCATTTGTTTCTATCTGCTCCATTCTAATTTTTAAAGAACTATTTTCTTCAGTGAGCTTTTGAATCTCCTTTTCCACTTGGCCAATTATGCTTTTTTAAAGCATTCTTCTCTTCATTGGTTTTTTGGATCTCTTTCATCATTTGGGTTGTGTGTTCATCCTTCATTACTGAAGAAGATCATGCCATTAGAGAAATTATGACATGACTTGGACTTGACTTTGTTTTGAGTGAGGGAGGGCTGTGCAGGACACCAGCCTCACTTCTCCTCCAGAGCCATCTGAATCCAGTGACCAGATATTCATCAGGATGACTGGAGATGACCCAGGATGAGGCAACTGGGGCTAAGTGATTTGCCCAAGGTCACACAGCTAGTGAGTGTCAAATGTCTGAGGTGAGAATTGAACTCAGGTCCTCCTGACTCCTGCACTTGTGCTCTATCCACTGAACAACCTAGTTGCCCCATCTGTGATCTTCAGTTTACAAAATCAAAAGACCATTTGGGTTAGTCTATTTTTAAAGGTATTATTTTCTTCAGTATTTTTTTGGGATTTCCTTTAGCAAGCTGTTGACTTGCTTTTCATGATTTTCTTGCATTGCTTTCATTTCTCTTTCCAATTTTTCCTCTACTTCTCTTACTTGATTTTCAAAATCCTTTTTGAGCTCTTCCATGGCCTGAGACCATTGCATATATATTTTTGGAGGTTTTGGATATAGAAGCCTTGACTTTGATGTCTTCCTCTGATGGTATGCTTTGTTCTTCCTCATCTGACAGGATGAAAGAAAATACCTTTTCACCAAGAAAGTAACATTCTGTAGTCTTATTTTTTCCCCTTTTTTTGGGCATTTTCCTAGTCAGTTACTTAACTTTTGAGTGCTTCTTCAAGAGGAGGGTATACTGTGGGGACTCGTAAGTTCTCAGTTCCTCCAAGGTGGCACAATCAAGGGAGAGGAGTTTACTCCTCTCCTGGCCTGCACTCTGGTCTGGGAGCAATCACATACACTCTTCTGCCCAGGATCTGTGAGTAGGATTCCCTCTCCAGAGCCTCTACCAACTCCACCACACCACTGCTCTTCTTCATCCCAGGACCACCACTCAGGACTGAGACTCAGATTAGCAGCTTGATTCCCCCAGGGTCTTTAGGCTAAGGGCTCCAAAAGTGGATGCTCCTGCACTGACTACAGCTGCCCTAGAGCCAGGTCTGGGACCAGACCTCACTCCCCTCTCACCCAGTTGAAAGAGCTTTCTCACTGACCTTTGAACCTGTCTTTGGAATTTGTGGGTTGAGAATCTGGAAACTGCAGCTGCTACCTATGATTCTGTGCCCTGAAGCCTGCTCCAGTCCTATTCATGCCCCGTGGCCCAGTCTGTGCTGCATTCCGCTCTGAGCCTGGTGCAATAGACCTTTCCTGTTGGCTTTCCAGGCTATCTTGGGCTGGAAATCTCTTTCACTCTGTCGTTTTGTGGCTTCCTTTGCTCTTGAATTTGTTTAGAGTCATTTTTACAGGTATTTTATGGGCTATGGGGCAGAGCTAGAGCAGGTCCATCTTTCTACTCCACCACCTTAGCTCCACCCCCCATTTATATACTTAAAAAAAAATAAGAATAATCTCCATGAGCACTGAGAGTATCTTCAATGAGTACAGACTGAATATTCACAAGCAATATTACACAGTAGCACACATTTTACCAACACATAATTGACTGAAAGATTCAAAGAATACCAGAGAATACCACTGTATTTATTACTTGTTGATCATAAAAAGGTATTTAATTTCATGGAGTAAGGAAGGTGGTGCAGTGGATGAGTGTTAGATTTGGAGTTAGGAAGACCTGAATTCAAATCCAGCCTTAGACATGTACTAATTGTATGACCTTGGGCAAGTCACTTAACCTCTGCCTCAGTTTTCTGAATTATAAATGGGGATCATAATGTAGCAACTACCTCTCAAGGTTGCTGTGAGGATAAGATGAGATAATATATATAAAACACTTATATAAATAAGAATGCTATGTAAATGATAGCTATTCTTCTTTTTATATTCTTATTCTTAGAGCAAAACACTACAACTCTTCTAACAGCTCAATAGCTCTCTTCCAACAAGAATGTGTCCCACACATATCAAAATTATTCAAGATTCCTTGACAGAACCATGAAACAGAGAAAGGTATGTTTACTAAAGGTATTTGCTACTATGATGGAGGAGATCCAGTGCAGGGTTCAAGTTCAAGGGGGATTCTCTACAGATGTTGAGGTACTCTGGGTCATCCTGTTTGCAGATGGTATCTTGCTAGATGCACTAAGCCTCAGAGTCTTGTGCAAACAAGAAGGAGGCATTCAAAGGCTCTGGCTTAGCTTTCTACAAAGAAAAAATCAAGCAGATGAAAAATGTGTGATGTTAATATTGCCAATTATGACATGCAGATAAATGGATAACCTATTGAGCTTATCCATCAATATATATTTCATGGTCAGACAGTAAAAATGGACAATGAGTTGGACCTAGAATTAAATAGGAGAAGAGTGTCTGGATTGCCTTCAGGAAAATGCAAGATGCCTGTAATGACTCCACATTTTTTCCAGAAACAAATCCCACTTCTTAAAAATAGAAATTTTATTTTCAGGTTTAAACTTCTTTCCTTTTTTGCCTCCACTGAAAAAGCAAGAAAAGCAAAATTCATTACAAATACATATAGGCAAGCAAAACAAATTCCTGCTTTGTCATAACATCCATCCATATAAAAAAAATATGCCTCAGTCTGAACTCTGATTCTATCACCTCTGTCCCTGGAGTTGGAGAGCATTTTCATAATAAGTTCTCTGGAACTGTGTTTGGTCATTGTGACGATCAAATATCCTAAGTCGTTCAAAGTTGTTTGTCTTTACAATACTGTTGTTATAAAAATTGTTCTTGTGGTTTTGCACATTTCACTTTGCAATCAGTTCATACAACTCTTCTCAGGCTTTTCTGAAATCACCATTTCTTACAATATGATGGTATTCCATCACATTCATATACCATAATTTGTTCAGACATTCCCCAACTGATGCATATCTCCTCAGTTTTCAATTCTTGGTTGCCACAAAAAGAGCTACTATTAATATTTTTGTACACAAAGATCCTTTTTCTCTTTCTTTAATCTCTTTGGAATACAGACCTGATAATTATATCACTGGGTCAAAAGGTATGCACAGTTTAATAGCTTTTGGGGTATACCACCAAACTGCTTTCCAGAATTTCTAAGCCAGTTCATAATTCCATCATCAGTGCATTAATGTACCTGTTTTCCTACAGCCTTACTAGCATCTGTCATTTTTCTTTTTGTCAACTTTGAAAGACCCACATTTTTTATAACAATAGTCTTTTGATGTTGTTGAATCATTGAGTCATAGAATATGCTGGTCTCTGAAAAATTTAAAATGAATGTCACTCAGCATAATAGAGAAGCGTATGGTGGATACGAGCAGGCTGAAACACATGATGAAGGAACTACAAAGGAGAAACAAAGTAAAGGAGAGCAACAAAGAGATACTGGCATGGCAAAAGCAAGGGATAACCTGAGAATAGCCCATATATGTGTTACCTTATAAACTGATATCTTATAATGTCAAAAGAAAGTAATAAAAGTTTCTGGCATACTAGGTGAATTTTTTCTCCTCATTTAATTTTTATTTTTTTACTCAATTACATGTAAATGAAAAATTTTAACATTTTTAAAATTTTGAGTCCTGAATTATCTCCCTCTCTCCAGTTTCCCCCACCCCCAAGACAACAAGCAATCTGATATAGATTATACATGTGCAGTCCTGCAAAATATTTTTATATTGGCAATGTTGCTAAAGAAAATGCAGAGAAAAGGGAGGAGGAGGAGGAAGAAGGAAGGAAGGAAGGAAGGAAGGAAGGAAGGAAGGAAGGAAGGAAGGAAGGAAGGAAGGAAGGAAGGAAGAAGAAAAAGTATGCTTCAGTCTGCATTCAGACGCCATCAGTTCTTTCTCTGGAGATGGAGAGTATTTTTCATCACAAGTTCTTTGGAATTGTCTTAGATCATTGTATTGTTGAGAAAAGCTAAGTCATTCACAGTTGATCATTGTGCAATATTACTATTACTGTGTACAATGTTCTCTGGGTTCTGCTTACTTCACTTTGCATCAGTTCATGTAAGTCTTCCCAGGTTTTTCTGAAAGCATTCTGCTCATTATTTCATATAGCACAATAGTATTCCATCACAATCATATATGACAACTTGTTCAGCCATTTTCCAATTGATGGGCATCCCCTCAATTTCCAATTCTTTTCCACCACAAAAAGGGTTGCTATAAATATATTTGTACATGTGGTTCATCTTTCTTTTTTTTTTATCATCTCTTTGGGATACAGACCTAGTAGTGATATTGTTGGGTCAAAGGGTATTCACTGTTTTATAGCCCTTTAGGCACAGTTCTATATTACTGTCCAGAATAGCTGGATAATTCATGACTCCACCAACAGTGCATTAGTGGCCCTATTTTCCCACAATCCTTCCAACATCTATCATTTTCCTTTTCTGTCACATAAGTCAATCATATAGGTGTGAGGTGGTACCCCAGAGTTGTTTTCATTTGCATTTCTCTAATCAATAGTAATTAAGACTATATTTTCAAATGACTATAGCATTGATTTTTTTCTTCTCAAAACTGTTCATGTCCTTTGACAATTTATCAATTGAGGAATGATTCATTCTTATAAATTTGACTCGGTTCTCTATGTTTTTAAGAAATGAGTAATGGTGGTAATGCCAATGGAACTACACTGCTTGAAGCTTTGGATTGCATTCTGCTGCCAACTCATCTAACTGACAAGTCCTTTCGTCTACCCCTCCAAGATGTCTACAAGATTGACAGTATTGGTACCGTACCTGTTGGCTGAGTGGAAACTGGTGTTCTAAAACCAGGCATGGTGGTCACCTTCACCCCAGTCAATGTTACAACTGAAGTAAATTCTGTTGAAATGCACCATGAAGCTTTGAGTAAGGTTCTGCCAGGGGATAATGTTGGTTTCAGTCAAGAATGTGTCTGTCAAAGATGTCCGTCATGGTAATGTGGCTGGTGATAGCAAGAACAACTCACCTATGGAAGCAGCTGGTTTCACTGCACAGATTATTATCCTGAACCATCCAGGCCAAATCAGTCCGGCTATGCACCTGTTCTGGATTGTCACACTGCTCACATTGCTTTCAAGTTTGCTTAACTGAAGGAGAAGATTGATCATCGTTCTGGTAAGAAGCTGGAAGATGGTCCTACGTTCCTGAAATCTGGTGATGTCACCATCATTGACATGGTTCCAGGCAAGCCCATGTGTGTGGAGAGTTTCTCGGATTATCCTCCTCTGGGTCGTTTTGCTGTTCCTGATATGAGGCAGACTGTTGCAGTTGGTGTCATAAAGGCAGTTGACAAGAAGGCTGCTGGAGCTGGCAAGGTCACAAAATCTGCCCAGAAGGCTGAATGAATATTATATACAAGACCTGCCACCCAAGTCTTAATCAGTGGTGGAAGAATGGTCTCAGAACTGTTTGTCTCAGTTGAATATTTAAGTTTAATAGTAAAAGCCTGGTTAATGTTTACAATGCATCATAAAAGCTTCAGGAGGAAAGGAATGTTTTTTGGACCATTTGTTTGGTGGCAGTATTAAGTTATTAGTTTTTAAAATCAGTAATTTTTAAATGGAAACAACTTGACTAAAAATCTGTCACAGAATTTTGAGACCATTAAAGTAGTTCAACGCGAAAAAAAAATGAGGCCTTTGTCAGAAAACTTTGCCATAAATTTTTTTCCCAGTTTTCCACTTTTCTTCCAATCTTGGCTGCATTAGTTTTGTTTGTGCAAACCCTTTTAAACTTGATATAATCAAAATTATCGATTTTATATCCTATAATATGCTCTATCTTATTTGGTCATATATTTTTCCCTTATCCATAAATCCAACAAGTAAAATATTCCATGCTCCCTCAATTTGCTTATGATATAACATAGATGTCTATGTCTATGTCTATGTCATTTTTACCTTATCTCAGTACACAGTGAGAGATGTTGGTTTATACCTAGTTTCTGCCAAACTGGTTTCCAGTTTTCCCAGTAATTTTTGTTAAATAGTGACCTCTTATAAAAAAAATCTTGGATATTTGGGTTTGTCACACTAGAATACTGTGATTATTTACTACTGTGCATTGTTTCTCTAATCCATTCTACTGATTCATCACTCTATTTCTTAGCCAGCACCAGACTGTTTTGATGATTACTTCTTTGTACAACAGTTTGGTATCACATTTTTTCATTGATTCCTTTGATATCCTTGACTTTTTTTCTTCCAGATGAGTTGTCTAGCTCTATAAAATAATTTTTTGGTAGTTTGATTGGTATGGCACTGAATAAGTAAATTAATTTAGGTAGACTTGTCATTTTTATTTCATTGGTTCGGCCTAGCCATGAGCAATTAATATTTCTCCAATTGTTTAAGACTGATTTTGTGTGAAAAGTGTTTTGTAATTATGTTCATGTTGTTCCTGGACTGACAATGGGTAAGTTCTTTTGGTGAATTTATGAGAGGATATGGACAAGAGTCCTACAGCATAGACAACCATAGATAACCATGAATGAGTTATCTGTATTATTGAAAGAAATATCCATATTTCTGAAATCACAACTCTGTTTGAATAGCTGAGTAGTCTGCTAGTGGTTTTACTCAAGATAGAACATTTTACTACAATTTGTGAATTTGATATTCTTCTCTGTTTCAATTCTATTTTTCTTGGCCATGATTCATAAAAATAATAGCAGATATTTTATGCCACACTTACCATGTGCCAGGCACTGTGCTAAATACTTTATAATTATTATCACAAAACTCTTGTGAGGTAGGAGTTATTATTATTTCCATTTTACAGATGAGGAAACTAAGGCAAACAGAGATTA